>NC_046223.1:32859942-34112868 GCF_009819885.2 Catharus ustulatus | reverse complement strand
GAGTCACTGTGTATTTGGCAAGGTTAATTTGTATGCAAGTCATCAAATTTCCTCTTACTGACAAGGTAGCAGTCTTTGTGTATAGGTTAGAGGCTTTGAATGTTGTATCTTAGATTTATTCAGGCTTCTGATATTCTGTGAATTATGTTTTCATGGGGGGAAAAAGGATTCATGCATTATATGAAAGAACTGTGAGGTTTGCTTCTAAGAGCAAAACTGTTAGAAGACTCTGCTGAGTAATTATTAAAGGTTCCATATCAAAATAGAAGTAAATACGGAGCATAATGTCTTAGGCTCATTCCCGACTTCTGCCTAAGCAGTACTTTCATTGATGTGGTGAGTAATGGCAAAGAAAATGGTTGTTAATATTTTGAGGTGTCTCCAAAATGAAAAGGACTGCAGGTGTTGCTGGAGAATGGAGTTAGAATTCTGAATGGTATTGCTAATGTGGAGACATGGTTTGTGTGAGGAGCTGGAAGCTGTTCATGGGGAGCGAGTCTAACAGGCACTCTAGAATGATCTACTTTAGAACAAAGCTAATGGAGAATGAGTGGCTAGGTAAGAAGTTCTTCAGAAAAACTAGTAGGTACCATGGATGGCAAACGGGGCATTCATTATATCTTGCTGTTGTGAAGAAGGTAAACACACACGTGCATGATCAGGGATAGAACTATAAAATTTCTCTTTCTCCTACATTGGGCACTTAAGGTCTTAGCTGGACAAATGCATCAATTTTTGTCTGCTGCAGTTCAAGATTATAAAGACTATTACAGAGAGATCAGTGAGAGAGATCAATGATTGATCTGTGAATCAATGAATGAATTGCAATTACTGAAGCCAAATAAGAAGAGAAGTGATAGTATGATATGTTCTTCATGTGCACACTGAGAAAAGAAATTGTGGTTGCCATGCATTTCGAATCGCAAACCAGGAAATCTTTTTTGAAATAAACGTCCCATGAGAAATAGCCAAGTGAGTCGTACCAATGGCCCATCTACTCAGTATTCTGTCTGCTGTGGTGGCAGAGGATGTGCTGTTTAAAGAGGGTTTGCAAGTTTGGCCTTTCTCTCGCTTCTCATTCCCCTTGCACTTTCCTAGTGTTCAGAACTGTTGCCTTAGTAAAGTTAGATGGTGTATCTATGAATATGTTTCACTAAGAGCTCTAACTATTGCAATGTGGTGTTTGGTGAACAGCAGTTCTGCACTTGCCTACTGCCTTCATGATTTTATAAACTTCACCCTTCTCCTCTCCAAACTAAAGAGGTCCTGTCTTAGAAAAGGTGGCCGTTCCAACGTCTGGGTCATTTTGGTTTCCTTTCTCTGTGATTTTTTGTAATTCCACTACATCCTTCTTGAGACTTTGAGAAAAGACTGTGCAAGGTAATGAAGATATGGGCACAGCACTGTTTTCTGGATCAGCAAGACAACATCTTTTCTCTTGTTCTCAGTATCCTTTCTGACATGCCCAATGTTTTTTCATGTTTTTTTGGCTGTTTACATGCACTTACTGTTTCAGCGAACTGTCAGTGATGAATCCAGGACTCAACTAAAGTATAATTTATAATTCTAAAGTGAACATTGTTAGGCATAGTTTGTATTATTTTCTCCTAGATGCATCACCTTACATTTATGTACCTAATGTTCAGTTTTCATTTTTGCCTACTAAGATTTCTGAGATCAGATCCTTCTGTTCTCCTGTGCCATAGATGTGGTATTTGACTACTGACTACAGTGTAGTATCATCTGTAAGATGTGTCAGACCACACCTCTGTCAGGTCATTGAGGAAGATATATGAAAATCATGCCAACCTTGGTTGCTGGGGGACCTCCTGACTCTTTCTTCTGCAGACATATTTTATCATCTTTCATTTTCCTCCCTATTTAGGTAGCTTTTAATGCTTCATACTAATGTTTTCCCTATAATCACCTTTTAACTTTTCCATTAAGACATCCAAGTGGACCTTGGCAGGTGGGAAGGGGAGAGAGCTAGGAAGAGAGAATTACTTTATTTTCTTTTTTAGTTATGGCAGCCATTTTTTCTGGCCTCAGTATTTTCATTAATATTCTGCTTCTTTGTAAGGTCTTTTGAACTAGTTCTCTGCCTTTTAAATAACTTTTTATTATTTGTACCTATGTTTTTGTGTTAATGATGAATACTTGTGTATCAGATTTAATTGGGCAGCTTTCTTCCATCCCAGTGCCAAGACCACTCATGAAGGAGAGGGGGAATCTTGAACTTGAGAAGTAATGTTATTTAAAAACAATTTAATAATAGCTACAAGTAATAATAAAGTAATTTTCATCCTGTTTGCAGATTCAGGGGGATCTGTGGACTACTTTGGAAGAGTGTACAAAAGCTTACTGAGAAAAAATTAACCAAATTGGTCAGGGTGTAAGACATTGCATTCCTTTTGATATTTAGGACACTATGTTTCTGCTGGAAAATGGTAGAGTTCCATGAACTGAAAAAAAATTGAGTTCTATTGTGTAAAATAAAATCTTTGAGTTCTTAAATGCTTGTAATTCTTGATAGTTCCTAGTCAAGTTATGCAGAAAATGGTTTCCTTGAAGCTTTTCAAGATGCATAGTAAGAACACAGAGAAGTAAATTAGCATAGGGAATGGGAATTCATGGTTGCATTCCAGTTTCTCTTTTAATATTTAATATTTAAATGAATATTTACATGCCAGAGAGAAGAAAATAGAGAAGAAAAATTATAGTGTTTCCAGCATTGGAGAGAATGCCTCTAGAACTGGAGATTCTGAGAGCCTGTGTAGTTATTGAGGAATATGGGATTGCCTTGCTGTGAGAAAGAACCTTAGTGCAGAAACGTAAAGGAGCTCTTTAATGTAGCAGCTTAAAGAGTAATGGAGCTCTGTGACTGAAGGTTGAATTAACTTGTATTCAGAACCAGGATCAGGATGATTACAAGAAAGATTGAAAAATATTAAGGAGAATATTTTTGATACCATCAAAACAGAGTGGATTCAGGAAGATAAGCATTTAAAAAACCAAATAGTTTTTTGCTAGTACCTGCATAATAGGAGAAAATTCTATCACCTGTCTTTTTTGAAGAGCTCATACTGAACTGATGAGATGTTCCTGTTCATCTTAAAATATATGATACCATGAATAAAAATCATAAAATGTCCTATACAGATTTGCACATGAGATACTCAGATTAGCACTGAAATGTAAATTTGGTGAGAATTTGTCCAAGACTTTCTCAGAGTGTTATTTAAATGAAACAGTAAAAATCCAGTTGCTCTTTGTTGAAGTCCCTTCTGACATGCTGTTTGAGAAACACTGCATCAGTATTAAAAGATAAAATTATTGTAATTTCTGGTGTATTTCATAGTCTTTCTTAGCTGGCCACTGCTTTTGTCACCAGTTTGGCACTTTCCTACAGAATATCATGGAAAGTTGTAGCTCTCTTACTGAATGTGGAGTGTCTGCATATCTCAGTTGCAGTGGATTTTTTTTTTTTAATTGTATTGTTAAACCCATTAGGTCCTTACATTTTTCCAAGTGAAGGTACCTGATTCATGGTAATGAAATAATTTCTTAATGTTGTTTAGATGTATTAAGTAAATGGAGTTCTTTAAAGTCACTGTAAAGGCACTTTCTTTAGTGTGCTTTGTGCTCTTGAGTTCAGAATACGAATGTCTTTGTGGTGGCACAATTACAGATGTAGGGAGCTAAAGTTGTTGTGTAAGTCACTGTTAATTTTTTTCATTAAATGAAGGCAGGACTGTTACTATTTTTGCACTTTCACTTAAGGAGCAGACTTGCATGAAGGATGAAACCAGGCAACAGGACCATCCTTTTACAGAGAGGGGCAAACAGAACCTGTTGGTGTCTGCTTGTGTGCTTGTACAATCAGCAGTACGTACACATACAGCCCTCTCACTTGTTTCTCACATAACCAGGTTCTTTAGGCAGATGTCTGTCCACTGTGTCATGGAGGGAGGGAAGTTTTCAAAACAGTGTCTAAAGGATGATTTAATTTTTATGTCTAATCAGATCAAGTGGTACACTGCTAATGAAGGGGGAGGTTCAGGTAGACCCTGCCTGGAACATAGACTCTTTGACACCTTGTGATGAATTCAGAAATATGATTTGCCGGCTGATGGGGTCAGTTATCTGATCTTGCCGGAAGATGTTCTATTTCTGCTCTACCCTCTCTCTCTCTTTTTTTTTTGTTTTGTTTTGTTTTGTTTTACCTGTTGGGCTAGTGAGCTGCTCAAGTGGCAAATCAGACAAGGAAGACCACTGGGTAGCAGGACTGGAAGGAGGAGGAGTAGGAGGAGGAAGAGCTTCTCCTCAGCTGAATCAGCTGAGGTGTTGTCACTGGGAGGAGTAGAAGGCTTAGAGAAACTTCATTAGAGAAACCCTTTCTTTGAGTCTGAGGTGCAGGCACACCTCCCTTGTGTTTTTAAACTCCTTCACAGAAAAGGATTTAAATGAAGGCAAATCCTTCCTTAGCCTCAGATATTGTCAGCGGTTTAAATATAAGGAACTATAGAGGTGTGATTAAATCACTTTATCCTACAGGTTTTAATGATGGCAAATCGGATATATTTATAAAAGATGAGTTATTTATTACAACAAATGAACAGATAGAAGATCTTAATCAGAATTACTACACAGTATAAAAGCTAAAATATACTCATCAACTGTAGTATAACATAAATGGTGTAGTGCACTATATTAAAGCAATTATGTTAAAGCTAGTGAAGGAAACATTAAGTAGAGGTTTTGATGTATCTCACCACACTCCAGGCATGAATACTTCTTTCTTCAGTCTCTGGGAAATAACTGTAGAGAGGCATCCCAAACTCCACAGGAGAAACTCTAGACATTTCAAGAAAAGGATATGGAAGGATCTAACTGGTATGAAAGCAGACTGGACTTTTATAGCATAAAGAGGTTGACCTGCCAGTCATGGGCCTCCAGGTCAGTTTAGCAGCTTATCTGTCAAGTCTTACTTCAAAGGGACAGATGTGTGTTTGAAGCTGGTAAGCCAGGCTGGCCTTTTAGCATATTCAGCTCCAAAAAATACCACTATGGTGCTACCAGTAGCTCCACACAGAGAGCTTGCATTGCTTTGTCTTCTGACCAGATTCCAGGCCAAGCAGATTCCAAGCAAAGCATCCTGCTACAGATTTAGTGAAAAATTTCACCTGTAATGCACTAGTTGTTAGAACTAGAGGAGTCTAAAAATACCAGTTTGTTTGAGAATCTACATTTTAGAGGACTAGAGTTTTTCAGTAGCTTACTGATCTTTGATCCCTTGACACACCCTACTTCTGCCCCTTACAGAAATGGTAAGTACATTAGAGAACAGGCAGATCTCTGGGAAATGTTCCTCCCCTTAATCATGGATTGTCTGAAGAGAGGTTACTGTCTGTAAATGAATAATCATATCACTAACTTTCAGTCATTCCCTTCCAAACTGTTTTCAGCTGTTGCAAGACCAAGCTGTCACCAAAAACTCAATATTCTAAAATATTAAGATTAAATATGCCTAATGTACCTAAACAAAATAGTCGAGATATAAAATTTAACTGAATTAATCTGTAAAAATCCAGAAGAAAAGCTTTTGTTAAAACTGTTTCAGCTGTGCTGCTGATGCTCAGCATTCTTGTGTGTGCACTCGGTGAGCAGAAATGTGGAAGACTTTCAGAGGAGATGAAAAATTAGTGTTGCTTCTCCCTGATGTGGAACCTGTATTCCCTGGTGAACGTCAGCATGGAAAAATGCATCAGCATCACAACGGGCACTCATCTGCAGCACGAACCCCGGAAGACAAAGCAGTGTTTTACCTCTTGGGATTAACAAACATGTGGCAGCTTTGGTAGGGCTGTTTGGTAGTCAGGTGATAGACTGGCCATATGTCCTCATACCTCATTCTGGCATGAGATTTTTTCCCCCCCATCTCTTTGAAATTTGAAATAAAAGGATAGCTTTATTCAGTTGTCGTTTGATCCAGTTATTATGTCACAGACATGAAATTGTAAAAGATTTTTTAAGAAGTTCTGTACCCAAGTTTTTCTCACTCTAAGTCTTTATAGGAAAGGACATACAGAAATTATTATAGAATGTAGATGACTTGCATCATAAGAAGCCTAGGCGTCTAGCTAGGCTATGAATAGGAAGATGGATGTTTAAGAGTTCTTCAGGCACTTACTTACACAGCTCCAATCCCTTCCCATAGTACAGCTTGGTCCTTTTGACACTACCATGCTTCCAAATTGTATATGGAAAAAAAAAAGAAGGACAAGGTTCTTTTCAGACAATTAAAGCTTTCATCCAGGAGATTAAGAGTCCCCATCTCTGTATCAGGGTTTTGGACCAGTGGTGTGAGGATTTGACATAAGAAAAATAATTGTTTAATAGTGTTTTGCAGTGGGGAGAAATGGACGGTATTACTTGCTTCGAAGTATCATGAAGTTAAAATATTGAATTAAAACATAACTGCAGGCATGGAGAAGTTGTGTTTTCTGCCTTGTAGTACTTTATCAGTGGCGTTTCAGTACTCTGAGGAGATAATTTGTAGTTCATTTTAAGCAAATTAGAAAATATGAATGTTAAATCAGTGTAATGAAAACATTATTATTAAAGGCTGAAGGAAGCATAAAGTATGGATTTCCCCTCACTCTAACATAGTTTTCTATATCCATTACAGATCAGATCCTTCTATTTTAGCTATTTAGATTTTACCTAATTTGTTATTTTTAAAGATACTTTCAACCATGATTCTGAAGGAATTATTTAATCCATTAAAATAAAAGCAAAGCACACAACAACCTTCAATAAATGTTTTGATTAAAATGGACATTTCTAAACCTTCTACAGACAATACCTGCTCAGATGTGACAGCATTTGTGATATCCCCAGTACAGACTTTCACAAGGATTTTCAAGTCAGTGTTGTAAGTTTCTGTTTCATTTTTGCTAATTAGAGAATTGTGCTGTTTATTTTCTAGAAGGAAAAAAGTCACTAAAAGAGTATCAAATTTGTTTACTTAATTCAATAGAAATGCAAATATTTTTTTTGAAAATTGCAGTTTCTTATTGGTCCCTATTATTTTGGTGTCACAAATGTTAAATATTTGGTGCCAGTTAATTATTGTATGTATAATCAGAATTTCAGAAAAGCCAGATGTAGGAGGAGATTATCAGTGTTTTCTCATGTATGAAATTTCACTTCTGTATTGAATAAGCTAATTGTAGAGTTTGCTGAGTAAGGTCATCCTTTAAGTTATTAGACTGTTTTGGAGCCTAAGTCATTAAGCATTTTTCAGTAGTTAGATTAGTTAGAAATTGTATGCTGATAGCTGAGAAACCACAAGATGTGTGTCTGTTAGTGAAAAAAAGAGTAACAAACTTCATCCTGAGCTTGGTAAATTGAGATAAATTTATGTGTCTTATCCAGGTCAGTAATTTTCAGTTCCATTTTGTGGCTGGAATTTTGGGGATCATATTTTATAGCTGTGTTTTAAAAGTTTCTAAAAATGATGCAAAAATGTTGTGCTAGTGAAATGACAGGGCTGAAATTTGTGCATTTTTGCTTCTTTCTTACAATCAAGAGGCTGAAAAAAACTTGAAACAAAAGACTTCTTAACACCTCATTTGCCTGAATATTTATTGCAATAGTAATATAATAAAATTGTGCAAAAGAATTTAATATAAAATGTGTATTAGTACTGAACTGGGTTATGGTTCTTATGTGGGAGTTATGAGCTGTTTTATTAAATTTAAGTCAGTGAAAGCTTTTAGAAAGATGTAGAATTCTGAGGTTATATATGAGTTGGGATTTTCTTTTTTCACTTCTTTAATTTTAATCTCTAAATTTAAGGAAATACTGACCAAATTGTTCTTACCTTCTTAGCACTACTGTTAGGATAGGATATACTTCCTATCTAATTCAAAATTTCAATTTATATTGGGATCTCTAAGTTGCTGAGATTTTGTAATATTATTAAATTGTAATAACTATTTCACAAATACACGTGGAAGTGTTGTATTTCCAGCTTTTCCTGTTGTGCATTTTAAGCGATTTTTGAGTTAATTGTCAGAGTACAGAGATTTGTATAGTTGACGTATTTTTAATTTATAATTTCTATGTCTATGTGTCGAGTAAATGACATTATATTCTGACACATATGTCAGGAAATAATTTGGTTGTGTAGAATTTGCAACTGTATTAGGGAAGTTCTTGGTTCAATAGGTGGTCAGAACCATCGTGGCATCCTTGCTTAGAGGTGCAGTTGATCTTAGAAACTTGAATCACTTCAACCTGATTTTCTAGCTTGACTGGAAAACAAGAATTGCACTCACAAGGCAGAACTGCAATTTGGTTAATTAGTTGTTAATCTTCCCTAAGTTCATGCTGATGCCGCTTCTCCTTTGCATCTTTCTTGCCCCCAGCCAATTACTCCCATCCTTCCTTTGTGCTGATACCAGCTGTACAGTAGCAATACCTGAAATTGTTTTGATTTGGTCAAAACCTTTTTCTTGGGGTGTGCTTTTATACACCTGTCCCATCTGTGTGGGTGCCAGTGCTGATGCAGTGGAGTGGGACATGGCATGCACTGCATGCTTCCTGTGCAGCTGGTCCTCACCTTGCCAAGTGGACTGCCCTGGTATTATGGTTGTTTTATTTGAGGAGGACCGACTGTGGATATAGAATGTTTGAAAATCTTTTCCTGAACTCTTTTGAAAATATGTTCCTGTGAAATGACTGATACTTTGCTATTGGCCATTTGTGTTGTTAAACCCTTTGGTCATAGCCCTTCCTTTGAAAGTGAAGCCTACTCTATTCTTTCTCTCCTCACTCTGCTTCTCTTGCTTCTAACTCTGGTTATTTGTCTGTGTGTGTGTGTTTTGTCTCTGAAATTCTTCTGTTGAATTGTCTTTTTTAAAAAATGTAGTTCTCAAAACTGTAATTTATTTGTTTACCTTGGAATAATATTTACAGTGTTTGTAAAATTCGGTAACTTCACAAATGAGGATATTTTCATTTCTTCTCAGTGTTGCATACTTAAACAAGGATTATATTAATTGTTCTTTAGTGGTTAATTCAAAACTAAACATGTGTGAGCATTTCAGGTTATTTCTGTAACTGTTTATTAATTCAAGTAATTCTTCACTGTATTTCATCTAGTGTTTCTCAGCTCACTGGCATAGAGTTGCCACTCTGAAATTCTTCACATTCTTAACAAACTTGAATAGTTTTACTGTCAGGTATTATATGCAGTGGTAACTCTAGATCACTGTATATATTGACCGAAAATGCTCCTAACAGAAAACTGTTGAGCTTCATGGATTGAAAGTTGAACATTAGACTGTGTAATCCTATTGTGATCTCCTCCTTTTACCCAATTTCCTTTCTCTGTACTGTTCCACCACGGTTTTTTGGGTTTTTTTTCATTCACACAATTAGTTTCTTTAAACTTATTAAAAACTTTTCTTAGAAGATGAAATAAATTGTGTCAGGTCTCCGTCCATTTTATTTTCTTGACATTCTTAAAGATAGCCCATATGATGGGCATCATTTTTCTACTCAAAAGCAGTGTTGCCTTGTTTATGTTATGTAAGTTTGTGCTATTTGTGTGATTAAAAATAGAATTTTAGCCAGTTTTCTTTGATTGCCATCCAGCCAAGTGACTTGAAATTTTCAATTTTTAAACATTTTTTTTTAATTTATTTTTTTTTTCTCCCCTGGGGCTGTGGGGTATAATTCTCCATTTAGAATCCTTCAGTGAAACAGTTATCAGTGAAGGATAGCTGTTCTCTGCCTGTAGCTTTCACCTCACTTAGAATTTCTTAGTAACTGTGGATGTATTCTGCCTGGTTCTGGAACTCTTTAGTACTTAACAGTCAGCTCCAATACTTCCTTTTTGATCTAGAGTGACTGAAAGTATATTTCTGTTACCTCAAGGAGATTCTGTTGTTTTCTTCTGAGGTAAAAACCAATAGAAAGAAAATGTTCTGTTTCTTTGCAAGTGTATTATGCTCAGCTGCAGACTTCATTTTGTGTCTGGTTAATTTTTCCCCAAATTTTCATCTCCTAATCTGAGTTTTTTTATTTCCCTTGCTTGAAAGTTTACTTATATCTTATTTTCTGAAAGTAGCATTTTAAGATGTATTAGTTTTCCCATTTCGCTACAGTGTTTCTTTATGTTAAGAAACCTACATTTTCCCAACTCAACTCAGCTGGTTCCTTATCTTGTGTATAATGATTTGGTTGTTATAACAGGGTGAAAAGCTAGAAGTATGTGCTAAGGAACAAGCAGATCCTAAGGGCTGGATGGTGTATTTTCCAAATTTTGCAGGTCCTTGTGATTTAAGCCTTTGGTTTATTAACAAAAATATTTCAAAGGATGATCCAGGAAGAAAATGGGGATGGAGGTGAGGGAGTGGATTTGAAGTCTTTGTCTCCCTCCCGTGCCCTGTGTTCAAGTTCAGTTTCACCTTTAAATTACTGAGTAGTTCCTGTCCCAAATATGATGGAACTGAAATATTTTGTGGTTACTCTTAAATGGTTCTTGACTTTATTCCTCTATACTGCATGGATGAGAAGAAAAATGCTTCCCGCCCATGTGCTTTAGAGCCAACAGTATCAAGGAGTATTAGTGTCTATGAATTACTTCTCTGAACTTTATTATGTGTGAGATTTAGCCAGTTTGAGAGAAAAAAGTCCTTGAAGTGGACACTATTTAAATTCGGGGGCATGGGATTTTCCAATTAATTGGATTGCTATGGTAGGCCAATATATTAAGCGCAGGCAGTTTTGCTGCTAATTACACACAACTTCTCTGGAGTATCGGATATTCAGATCCATTTTATGAATATGGTAGGGAGAATAACAACTGTAAAACAAAGCACTGTGCATGTAAGTGACTGTTAGCGTGTATTTCAGAAGGGATAAATGCTCACCATATGGTACAATTACTGTGTCCAAGTTTTCAAATTAGCTTCTCTCATCCTCCTTATTACTGTCTTTAAAAAGAGAGGAAAAAAACCCAACATGATTTATCTACTCTGCAGCAGAACTCTTGACGCAAAACAGCAGCCCAGTTCTGTCCAGTTTTTTTTTCCTAGCATAATAGAGGCTGTCGGACTTTTTTATACTAATTACTGTGTGAGCCTCAGATGAACCCCCTTCAATTCACAGGGCTTTGTTAAGGGAGGAGCTGTCAATGTGTCTGCCCGTTTGCAGCTGTGCTGTGGCTTTAGCTTGCTTAACATTATGCTGCTTTTTAGACTTGACAGAAGGGATTTTTTTTTTTTTTTTTTTTTTTTTTATTAAGGCAAAGCAGCCTTGTAGCGAAATGGTTTAAGCAGCTGCATTGTGGGGAAGCACAAAGAAGTTATTATTGTGTCTGTTTAGGGGGGTTGGATGGAGGGGGGAGATATTCGGCTGCTGTTGATGCCGATTGTTGACTTGCCATCTGCCAGATAGGGAGAAGAAAAAAATGACAGCTCCAGCAGGGTGTTCAAGAGGTTGTTTGGAGAGACGCATAAACATGTGCAGATGTCGAACTGAATAATGGCAAGAACTTGAGACGGTTTATGATGCTGCTGTTGTGTGTGCATATACAGAATGAATGTATGTGGAGATTTGGTTAGGAGGAGGGTACATATTAATTATCATTGTCCCCCACCGCCTCCTTTACTTCTGTTAATTAGTTCAGGAGTTTAATATCTTCCCTCCCTCCGTTGTTTATTCCTAAAAAGAGCCTTTTCTTGCAGTAGGGAAGAAAACTTTTGATTTCTCCATGTGGTGAACTAAAAAAAAAAATTCCTAAAGCAACAACTTAACAAATTTGGTACTTGTGGACATAGAAGGAGTAATGTAGTTATTTCAGTCTCAAACATTTGGGGGACAGGTGCTTTGCAAGTTCTTACATAGCTTTGTCTGTCTGCTGCAAGACTGGTACATTGCATACCCCTACTTCTGCATCCTGAGCTTTTCTTATGCAGAAAGTGCCAATTGGTGATTGTCTTGTATTATAGAGTATGCTAGGGGTTAGAATGAGATTAGCAACTAATTTTCTCTTTCGCTTGATCTTATTTTCAGTTCTTTCTCTGGAGGCAAGGAGCTGGTCAGGCATAACTTATATTTTCCTGTTTGACAGTTGCACATAAAATAAATTTGGATCGCTCCATAGGAACATAGTTTTCTTTCTTTCACTAAAAATCGTTTCTTATTTCTTGTTCACTGATTATGGTGAGTTTCCGCAGAAAGAAATCTGAGAAATCTGAGAAAGGATACGAGCACAGAGGGACAGAAAGGCTAAATGAAAACATTGTTATACAGGTGATCTCTTTGAAGATAAAAATGGAAACTTTAAAATAATGCATTTTCTCCTCTAATGTTACATGACATTCAACATTCAGATATCTGTACTGAACTGAAAAATGGAAAATGAAACAGTGGTTGAAATGCATTGTAGATGTGGATTACAGGCTTGTCTTCATGTTATCATTATGTATCAAGGATTTTTGTCATTTACGGCATGATTTAAATATTATTGGAATGAACCTTACCAGTGCATCCCACCAAGCCCTTATCCAAAGTCAAGGAACTCCTTTTTATTGTGTCTTCCATCTTAAATATAATAGGCATCTGCAGGTCCTTGATAACAATAACTACTGATGGGAGCATTTGATGTGCCCTTCTGTCATCACTGTGGCAGAGTGGGAGATACCAGTTTTGGATTTGTGTCAGTTTTAACTGGAAATTCAAGTGTGGCTGCCTCCTGCCCAACTACCAATTTCTGCACCTGAGCTAGAGGAGATTTGCTTTTTGCCTGTTAGTTGGGTTGTTGGTTCTTCCCAGAATTGTGGTGTTTTATGTGTTCCATCACTGCTGGTGGGAAGCTCAGTTATTCTGGGCAGTGCTGCAAGTCTGCATATCATGAAGCACTTCATGCAACCAAAGAGATGTCCTGATGTGTGCAGCAGTAATGGGATGTTCCAGCTCCAGCACTTTGAGGAATGCTTGGGCTTATCTCGTACTGACTCTTTGCAAATGATGCAGGCTAAGTGACAAAGCACAAAGCTTCACACTTCAGTGATGTGCCTTGAGGAAGAAGCGTAGGGGAATGGTGTTGGTGCGGCTTTTTGGCACCTAGCAAGGGTTGAGGCTAGGAGCACACCTAGTGACAAGGAGAAAGTTCAGAGGAGCTATTTTAAAATTATTGCAATGTGCCGGTTTTAAAAGTGAGACAGTTTACTTTGTGAAAACCTGCCAGCAAGTGTACCAGTTTTAAGGGGGAAAAAGTCACATAATTTTTTTCAGCACACGTGTCTGTTAAAGAAACTCAGTGGAATGATAATGCTATTGTCAAACTTACCATATTCTTTTGCAAACAATGGAAAGTTTGAAATCTCTTGTGTAAACCAGTGTTAGCTGTTTTACAAAATGCTGCAAGTAGATAATATTAAGATGATGTTTTACTCAACTTAGCCACGTGTAAAAAGTATTTGTATTTTAATAATCGGACTTAATACATTTTTACCAAGTATGTGGATTTAAATTGTTGCTGCTATAAGTGACTGTCTTATTCACTGTAATTTATAGATCAATATTTGCATACATGTCCTAAAAATATTAAAATATTAAAATAATTTCAAAACCTGAAAAAGGTCCTTTGATCTACTAGTACTTGATAAAAGCAGAAGAAAAGAAAGTAGTATTTTTTCTGTTATACATAGTAACACTTGATGCTTATAGTGCTATATAAAAAATATGTATAAATATTTTAAAGTACTGTGAGCATTTAGGTTTTAGCTATAAAAATGATGTGAAACAATATTTAAAATGCTTGTGTTTACACAAATACATCTTAACACTACTAAAAAATAAAAAATTGCTCTGAAAACCACCCAAATAGTGCAAGATTTTGGGGCTTTTATCCTATATTGCCTTGTTCAAGAGAGATATTTAGAAATGGTGATCAGTGTTCCTAAATGTTTCCAGAAAACAGACCTTGGTTTTCCATTCCTGAATAGCAAGCATATTTAGAAAATATTGATCACCTTTGTTGCTCAGAGATGCTGATGCAATACAGGACTCTGTTGTTCCAGACAGCATGTGCTAATAGCAACTGCTATTTAATTTATTTATTTATTGTTCTAATTCTTATCCTTCAAGAATGAGGGGGAAGTAAGAGTGATGTTGAAACTGGCAAGTTTTTCTTCCTGCTGGCTCACAATGGGCATGGTAAAGGTCAATTCTCAATTTGTCAGGATGTCAACTCACTCAGTATTTCTGGTATGATTTTTTAAAAGGACAAAATTGCATGCATATGAAAATGAACATTTATTTTCCATGTGTTGCCAAAACACACCAGTAATTTTGAGTTGATATTGTAGATGCCCAATTTCAAAACTGCATTTATGTGTGAATAATGGTATGTCTGTCTCTCTGTTATTGAATACTTTCCTCTAGATTTTTTTCATGTTTTAGAGAAAAGATTATTAATGCAACAGGAAATCATTGAATAAATAACAAGGGCTGAAGTGCTTGTGCAAGATAGGACAATGACTCACTGCACCAGTCGTAATGAAAAAACCGTGGTGGATGGTGATTTGAGCCCTAGAACCCTGGAATATATTTCCACATTGTATTCACAACCTGGGAGGAGGAAGAAAACCCCACAGTAAGAATAGGGAGAAGCTTTCCATTGGGGAGGTTTGGTCCTCCCATCACTTTAGCTGCAGATGTGCACCTGAAACCACAGAGAGCTGCTCCGTGCCTTCTCCCTGCCTGCGCCTGCACCTCTGCTTGGAAGGAATCTGCTTCCCTAGTAGGAGCCCTTCTCTTTGGTCACTACTTAGTACTGCTTCGAACAAAGAATCTACTGTTTGCCAGCTCTTCAGTGCATCTGGGCTGGCAGGGAGGACAGAGGGTTGTCCCTGCTTTCCTCCCCCCTTGCTCAGCTGAGGCACTTCTGGAGCTCATACGCGAGGCTGCTTTCTGCAGAATATTCACATCTGTGGGGTTTTCACTGGGTTCTGGCCACCTGTAAATAGCTGGGCATAAATTGAGCATTCTTCTGTCTGAGCTAGATTATTGAGATGTGGACAGTGAAAGGTACTTGAACTTTCTCACCTGAACTTCCCAATTTGCCAGAAACTTAATGGAAACCTAGCTGTGGTATAAGCCAATGCCCACATGTATCATGAAATGTTTCCTATTTCTCAGCTGGGATTGGAAAAATTCGTTTGTCTAATGCAAGTACAGATGTGCTCAAAATGTCATTCAGCATTACTGGGAACTGTGGGAAAACAGTTAGTATAAATAAATTATCACTATTTCAAGTGTAAGAGAGAATCAGAAAGTGCTAGTTCCAAATTCTGCTTTTCTTTGAACTGCCAGCAAATACTTAGGAGAGGGCATCTAATAAAAATACCTTTTAAAACCCTAAGTCATGTTAGGAAAAATCACAATTTCATTTAAATTTTTACTATGCAATATGATTTTGTAGAATACTTAACATAATATATTATTACATACTTACATTAGATTGAAGGACATAAAGTATGAAGATAGGTATATTTTTTAGGTATCTTAAATATTTATTTTTTACAGTAGCTTTGAGCTGTGCTGCAGATTTCTTTTAATGAAATTAAAAATAAGTAAATATTCTAACAGAAGTGCTTTGCATTTACTTAGTGTCTACTGACTTAATCAAATAGTCTGCTGATGCTTCCAATCGTGTGTTAGGTAACACTGCCCTCAGAGGGCCAAGGTAAGGAAATTCAATCTCAAAACCACTGGCACTATTTGTGATAATTTTGTTTTACCTGACATTAATTACAGTTGTTTCTTTTTTTAAAAAAAAGTTGCATATAATTGTGTGATTTACTTTTATATAATGTTACTTAATGCTCTCAGATAAATTCAGGTTTTTTCCCTCTCTATTTGTTAAATGTTATTGTAAGGAGTTTGATCTAACAAAAAAGTGCCTTACAAAAAAAGGAGACAATGTTTGTGTATTATTTCTATTAAATCCATTTGAGTAAATTGATGAAACAGACAAGAGGCAGAATTTTGGTGTGTTCTCTTTTTGGAAGGTTTTTTTCCCCTCACTTTTTTTTCCCCCCTTAAATCTCACTTATGTCTGTGTGGCAGCTGTTGCTTCTTTTAAGGAGGCAAGTTTTTGAACTCAGGTTTCTGTTGCTTATCAGCACTGTATATTAAAGACATTTCCTTCACACCTCTGAAACCATTTACATATTGAAAAATGTAGATGTTTTGCAAAAGTCTTTTTTTTAAAAAAACATTTAAAAATAATAAGATTAAATTACTGATTAATTTTTCAATAATAGCTAAATTTCCATATACTTAAGGATTACAAATGGTGAGACCAACAACAGCAACTGCCAAATCTGAGGTGAAATACATGTTTGAAGAGAGAGTTTGGGTTGTGAGATAAAGTAAAAGCAATTACAAACTTTTGGGTGATGCATTTGTCTAACACAGATGGGTTTTTTTTTTTTACTGCTCATATAATTTCTTAGAAAGCTCTCCTTTCTGCAGCTTCTCAACAGTATGAAAACGACCAACGTTGCATCACTGGAATAAACATATTTTGTGAAATGTCCTGAAGGCAGGTTTCTTGTTACTGGCTGTCAAAAGCAAAAAAAGAAAAATCATTAAGGCTGCAGTACAGAGGCAAATAAAGAGGCAGCCACGAGGGTCATGTTCTAAACAAACCTTCATTAAGCACTCTTTGTTACTGTTGTTAGCCAATGTATTATTAAATGCAACGTTAATTAAAGAGTTGCATGTTATGAGGGTGCTTTTTTGCATGAAGATCAGATTGAATTTTCATGTGCTTCATGTATATACTGCTGTCTTACCTTTAATCTTTTGGGTATATTCTCTCAGTAGTTATTAAAAAAGCAGACCCCAACCACATAACATATGTATTTTGTGTGCATGTATTTTTTGTCTGTATGTATCAGCAAGATGCATATTCTAGTGCCACTTTCCTCAAGTAGCTTAAAAAACTTCGCCTAGAATTAAAATGATGTAGGAATTACTTGGCTTTCTTTGCTGCAGTAGTTGCAATTAGAGACCTCTTCTTACTGTCTAATAAACAGATCCTAAAAGAATGTGGTTTTCAACTTAGAAGGGTGTAAATTTAGGCAAAACAATAATTTAACTTACATTAACTCAGCAGGAAGCAGGGTACAAACCGATTATCGCTCTATGGCAGATCCACTGCTTTTTTAAATACTGCAGCTCCATTTTATTAAATTGTCAGTATATCTTGTGGTTTAGTTAGCCTGCCTGGACTTCTCCTCTCTCATATAATTACTTTTCACTTGATTTAAGAAATTTCACATGAGAATTTCCTCTAGGTTGCTTGTGTTGAGGTATTTAATAAACATACTTTCTAAATATCTTTAAAGTGACTTAATATTGATAATAGTGGGAAATACACTTTTTTTTTTTTTTTTAATGCAGGGCTGCTACGTTAGAAGACATGTAGAAGTGTTTTTTCTTTTCAAATACTCTGCTTTCCTTTAGCATTTTTAAAATGGAGAATTTCTTTCAAAGCAAATCAGCAAGCACATGTATTAAGAAGTATGGACTAAAATGTTGTTCTGTCTTCAGGCAGATTACGTAAAAGGAATGCAGTTATTAGAGAGTACCTAGAGAGCATCTTGAGAGCTCTTAACCCACTTGAACAGCTAAGTGAACTGTTCACTGATACCACCATTTAGTCTTCAAAAGTGTTCACCTATTTGTTATTAAATAACAAAACAAATATAGGGCAGATGATAAATATTCACATATAGGCCTTGGAGAGGAATTGGAATATTGGTATTTTCAACACAAAACCAAGGTTTGTGTGTATATGTGTTCGTATAGATGTTTTGGAAAGGTAGTCTGACCATGACTCATGTTGGGAAACCACTTGGAAGAAACATTCTTCAAGGAAATATGTCTATGAAAGAAATATATGGATCCTTATGAAACCATAGTGTTTTATACTTGCTTTTAAATTTCTTTTTCTGTATCTGGCTGTAGTCTGTAGAGTGAAGACAAGAGTACAGCTATGCTCATAGGTAAACTGGAACTTACCTGTCCTATGGTTAGCTTTTATCCAGAGTTGTTAACTCTGTTCAGAGGAGCTTGAAAGTACTATTCTACTCTTCTAATGGTTCTTCTCTAGAAGAAGCTGGATAACTCAGTAGGGGGTTAAAACTCTGTCCAGTTTTCTGATTAAGAGAATCTGTGTTTGGCTGCTCCTGGATACCCAAAGTAAAGTGTTGTCCTAAGCAGTGAAGAGGGAGTATGGATTGGAGAAGTGTGTGCTGGGTCTGTAAGGCCACCTGTTAGAATGTCTCCTGTTCCAGAAGGTTCATTCTGGAGAGTGTATGTAAGCAGACAAAGGCTGCCCTTCTTTCCTGAGTGACTATTAAGTGTACTTAGCCTATCAGCCCTGATCCTTAGAGCAGAGTCTGCTTATTTCCCTCTCCAGTTTATTCCTTGCAGAAAAGAGGGACCCTCTTTGAAATCTGAGCATTGGATGGCTGCACTGCTTTAGGCATGTTGAGATTGTCTACATGCTGTCCTGAAATTTGTGAGCAGGTTTAGGTGCCTGACTTCTAGATAAGACTTAGATCTGGATAGATTGCAAACCCAGTAACAGGCACTTTCATTTACTCATACAATGAAATGAGGTATCATTTATTAGAAAACTACAGAAGATTACAATTTCTTTAAGGAAGCAACTAAGATGTTAATATTTTTAAAAGTTTGGATTGGATATTGGATTATTATATTATATTATTATATTTTTATATTATATTAATTAATTATATGTAAGGTTTTGTTTTGGCTTCAACTATTGAGTCCATGCAGATTTCAGAAAATTTGTTGCAGGGCATATGTTAAATATTTTTAAAATAGGAGTCATACCTTTACTTAGGCCTGTGGTTATTTCATGTTCAAGTATTCACCAATCTTAATTTTCAACATTTTAATGTAATGCTGGTTTAGTTTTTCATTGTTGTTGGTATAAATGTTACACATTTGTTTTCCCAAGCTGTACTTGTGTTTCTTCTTCAGCTTACAAAGTATCTTCTATATGTTTGGTTTGGTTTGGTTTTTCTTGCATGCTTTCATGTTAACTAGAATTTCCTGCTGTGAGATGAGTTCAGACTGGCAGTTCCCAGCCAAACTAGAACCAGAGGCCTGAGACACAGCTCTGCATCAATACAAATGAAACTAGTGCCATATCTACTCTATTCATTTAGTGATCAAATTAAGTCACACTTGGACTTTTTCATTTCTTTCTACCTATATGAAAATGTCTGTGTAGCAAAGTCAAGCTAAACAGGAAGAGGTTTGCTACATAAGTCAACCTGAATAACCCAGTGTTAATTGTTCTCCTCTCTTCTCCATCTTGTATTCCCTACTTGCCTTTTCTGCTTAAATACATGAAAACTGGACATGTCAGTGGCTGCAGCTGGATTTGTTAAGTCATGGGTATTGCCAAATTCCTTACAAGCTGTGCTCAGGTTCATCAAGGCCATATCAGCAGTTCCCATGTTGAACTTCAGTGACAATTAGTCGATTGCTGTGATGGAAAGGTGAAGGTGCAGTTAATGAATTTTTAGATTACCCTTTTGTGAAGTAACCTCCATGTTATATAAATGTAAACTTCTTCCTGACTTTTGAATGGCCTAAAAGCTGTGTAGCTGTAGCTAACAAGGTGCTGAGGTGGTAAATGGCACTGCCAGGCTGGGGCTTAGCTCATCTTACAAATGGGGAGAAGTCCTAGGTTCCTTGTTAGAAATTCTGCATTGTTATGCACTTTTTCTCCTGGAAAAGTTCACTTGTATAATAAAGAAACAGTGACTTTATTTAAAGTTGTAGTAATAATCATTATTTACTCTGCAGAATTTATAGAAATCAAAGATGAGGGAAGTTGGGCAAATCTAAACTAACCTGTACTGCACTGAGTAATTGCACTCTAAAAATGAAGTTGTTGCTGAATTCTAGTGTGGCATTGTAAAGTGTAAGAATATTAAGGAAATTTTTCACCTTTAATAGCAAATAAGTGGCACTAATTAAGAGTTGTGTGTTCTGTATGTTTCTGATCCTGAATTCTTCATAGATTCAGAATGCAGAATCTTTTGCTCAGGCTGGGGTAGGGGAAAGGTGGCATGTCAGGTTTATGGATGGACTTACCTCTTGGAAGGTTGGCTTCTACTTTTTCTTGTTTATTCCTTTTGCTTTCAGTTACATTTTTAAATTATATTTTGGGTAGGTTTTTCCATCACCCCCTATTTCCTTTTATTTGCTTAGTGTATATTTTGAGAAAATTAATGACTTTTGGTTTGGCTCAGCAGGGTAAGTGTTCTTGTAGCAGTTTAGATTTCATTTGGTTGTTAAAAGTCAAGATATAGAGTTTGTTTCTTTTCCCTGAAAAAAAAAATTATGGTGTAAGCATGCAGGATATTTCAAAAGTATAGTCTGATAAAATTCAGAATTATACAATATTAGTATACAATACTTATAGCTTCTTGTTCCAGCGGCATTGTTGTACAGTCCAGGTTTACCATTGCAATTCGGTTTTCCCTTCTTTTGGACAGAGTTAAGACTTTCTCTGTAAATTGAAAATATCTGAAAAGATTTTGGTATAATTAATGTTTGATACTGATAGTATGATATGTTTTTTAATATTCAAGTTTGGGGTTTTTTTTTCTACAGTGTTAATGAACTTTTTTTTCCTTCTCCTTTAGGAGAATATATAAAAAACTGGCGGCCAAGATACTTCCTGCTAAAGACAGATGGCTCTTTCATAGGCTATAAGGAGAAGCCCCAGGATGTGGATCTGCCATATCCACTCAACAACTTTTCAGTGGCAAGTATGTATTTCCAGTATTTATTATTCTCTCAGCATATTGACAGATTATCTGCTACATATTGCTTCGTGTATAATTCTGAATTTATTGGTAACGCTGCAAGTTTAATGCCTTGTGCCATACTAATGCACCACTAATCTTACATCCAGCTCTATGAGACATGTTTACATTAGCATGGAAGAACCATGCGTTGGTTTTTGAATGTTTTTGGAAGTCTTTCTGTGTGTGTGTTTCTAAAGTGTCTCTAAATAACAATGACATTTGACAAATGATTGCTGTAAGAAGAAAATTCCTGGAAAGTTTACCTTTATTTAGATCACTGACCTCTTCTCTGTTTTTCATTAGAATCTCTGAATTCACTTGAAAACTCAAATTAATTAGAAAATTATCTAGACTTTCAAATGACACAAAATCATGCTAAGTTATTTTTCTCTTGGATAATCAGGTAATCAGCTCTCCAGCCTGGTTAATGAGTAATTTCAAGCAATCAGACAATTTGCATATATTAACAAATCTACAAAGTGTGTATCTGTGGGATAAAGTGAAGATTGTGTGTTTTCCAAGAATGTTTCTAAAAGACAAATTTGTAGGGCTTTTGATCTGTCAGAGTGAGATTGGTGAGCATTTCTTAACAGAAATGAAAGTATTTGAGGAGAAAATTAAGGGGCAAAAAAAATATATATCTCTGAGTTGCAAATATCACAGCTAGAAACTCTCAGAGGAACACTAGAGAGTTTACCCAATTTCTTTCAAAATTGTGTTGTGTACAACAATACAAAAAGTGTCAGTGTTTAGTTTTATGGAGAAGTATAGGAGCCACTACAAGAATATTTGTATTTAGAGAAAGGGTTCCCCTCATTTTCACTGCTGAAGATGGAAGAAATGCCACTGAGATTGAATTTTCCTATTTTCTTGATAAAATTGTGCTTGAGACTAACTCAACCTTTGTGTATACAAAGTAATTTGTGTATTTTGTTTGGTAAGAAAATAATCTTGTGCTCCAAGCCCATGTCTCATCTCACAGCTGGAACAGGAAAACTTTGCATATTCTGATTGCAATAGAAAATGATATTGATTGTGCAAACCTTCTAACAGTATTTGAGGCTCATATTGTCTTGCTGGTATTCAGAATAAAAGCAGTGATGTCTTTAAGTTGTTAATATGAGTAGGAATTGACTAAATCATAGGGCATTATTCATTCCTTAGTTATTGCTCTGTGTGTTCTAACTACTCTTTTTTAGCAGGTAGTATTTTTCTAGGTACTTTTTCCCCACTTTGCAGCAGAAAGACAATTTCTGGAAATACAGGAACCTTTTTTATCCTGCCTTACCATGTTCTTCATTGCATATTCTGTCTTCCCTTGCTGCAGCAACTAGAAGGGTGATCCAAATGGAAGTTCTGCTAAGCAAAGAAATACATAATTAGCAATTATTATAGCATAATTACCAGTGTGTTGGTACTGGTTTTGGTTGGATTTTTTTTGGTACCTATAGGTTCTGTTATGTAATTCTGATATCAGAATGCTGTCCCTGAACTTTGCCTTGATGGAAATGGAAAGATTTCACATTGTTTTCCAAAATGACACCATTACCACCCCCACCACCCCCCTGCCAAAAAAAAAGATTATTTCTGCAACTAGCAAGTCTCATAGGTCTGATTCTTAGGATGTGTAAGCCAAAGGGACAAGCATACAATATTAATTGAAAAAAATCCAGTTTTGATAAGCAAGATGACTTTTTTCTGTTTATCTGACAGGAAAAGGTGTAATTTTATGAGAAATGTTGGCTGATCAATGCAATGAAAAGAATCTCATGAAATTAAGTGGAGTGCCTGTGTAGCATTCACAGGATGAAAAGCAAACTAGGCTGGTATTGCACTCTAAATTGCAAGGGACTAAGTTTTTTATCAGCTCTTTTATCTGTCTGAAGATGAGATCATCAGTAGGGCAAATAAACAAACAAAATTGCTGTATGAATGAATCACATCTCATGGGAAGTACCTGGTAAATGTCAAGAACTGGTCTCATGGCCTCTGATCCAAGAGTTCCTGAGCTGCTGCAGTAGGTTTGTGGCCACAAGCAGCGCAACATATTTTTCCTGTAATAGTGAAGTACGTTTTTCATAAATTACTAGCCAGGCAGATGGAGTGTGAGATCACTGTTAATACCATCTTGATTAGGTTGGCAGGGACTTAAAGATATGTCTTTACAGTCCTATCTTCATGTAATCTTTGTAGCTATCTGTAAAATGAGAGTGTGGTCTCAGTCTACTTTTTGCTCTCCAAATGATAGACATCTTTGGCTCTTGCTTGCAATTTGTTATTTAAGTAGAAAAGGCCAAGGCTGTGGTATTATTTTCGTAGTACTGTTGGAGTTACACACAGGAATGTTTGCACAGTTCTACTTTGTATGATACTTGTTGGGTAGTTTAAAACTTTCATAAGCAGCTCTGTCAAGCTGGTTACTTACATCATACAGATATTTTCCCACCAGTGTCCCCTGCCTTGCACTCCTGTGGCATCTCTTCCCAGCCATAGGATAATTTTCCTTAGTGTGGCTCCCTGATTCCTTCCAAGATAACTTTAAAGTTCCTCACCAAAGCATTTTTCTTTCTTTGGTCTTTTGTCATCTGGGAACTCCCATTGGGAATGACGAGAAGGCTGGAGAGAATGAAGATATTTTACATACTGCTGAAAGTGCTTCCGGTGATAAATACGTCTTTGCTAATAGAGCCTTTCTCATTGAGGAATGTTTTGTCACAGAATGGAGTGTTCAGAGGCCATCCCCCTTTCCTTGGGGTGTTCTGGGAGAAAATGGGGGGGAAGGCATTTGGAAGTGTGTGTGTAAACAGGTAGACTCTTTACTTAGAGAGGGAGAAACTGGGGCAGCACACTTGTGCTTCAGTCCATTGCCAGCCACCCAAAATGCAGGGGAACCATGTTTCAGGGCCTGAAATGGAGATGAGGGATCTCTCTTCCTTGGAGCACTGAAGATGAAACACAGTTGAGTGAAGGGTATGACAGAGTGGGGCTGGCTGAAGCTGAGCCCTGGGGAAGGACACAGGCTGGTCTAAGGTGTCCTGAATGGACTTTACCTCCCTGTCTTTGGGTGCACAGGGAAGGCAGCCATGGGCACCCTGCACTGCTCTGCATCTTGGAGCTGCTGCAAGGTTGCAGGGTGAACAAATCAGCCAGATTTGGTGACAATGAGTAGTGTGTAGGAATCACTGGTTCTTCTCCTGTGGAGCCAGCTTATTTTATACCTAACAGAACCACCTTCTTTTAAATGGGAGTTGTGAGGGCTGTGTATTTGAAGCAGGCTGTTAGTCCCTTAATGCTCATGCCCTGACACTGAGATCACAAAAAGCTCTGCTGTGGTATCTTACCATGCACTTGAGGAGAAGTGAAGGCGGTGTAATTACATGGGTGGGAAGTTCATTGTGAAAACTTGAAACCGGCTGATGCTGGTTTTCAGGGGTAAATTCAGAGGTGTGAGCTTACTGGAATTGTCTGGTTCAAAATCACTTCAGCTCTTTTCAGGTAGAGAGGAGCAGTTGCAAGTAATCAAACTGCTGTAGCTTGTACAGATACTCTTGATTGACTGAGTCATGGTAACTGAGTGGGTGTGCATTCCTAGCCCACTTCAACTGCAAAATAAAATATGTTAATTTAAATTGCTTTTGCTTAGGCATTTATGCAGTCAGAACCAGTTTAAAAATAATTTTGGATTCAGTTGGTATGACTTCTCTGTACAGGCAAAGGCCTGATAAAAATGTCCTGTCTTTTAAAATTCCATTATGCTTCTTTGAGAGCAAAACTAATACTCTGGGTAACAGGATGTATTTCCTCAATGCCCTCCCACCCCCTCAAAAAAACTCAGCATGGCCTCAAAATGCTGTTTTCAGCTGGCCTGCTGTTGTAAAAGTGGAATTAAACGCTGCTTTATGTAAACCACTTTGGTCTTTGATTGTCATCATTATTTGGGAAAGCAGGATGGGGAAGAAGTCTACTTCTTCAGTTCTACTTAAGGAAGATTTGTGGCTGGTTTAAAAAAAACAACTTCTCACATGCGCAGTGAGTGTGTAGGTAATCACAGAGCACATTTGGGATGAAGTATCTCCAAGAATTGGCCCTTTGCCTTCATTTTGATCTTTACATGGGGAATAATTGGGAAGAGCTGTATCCCTTCACAGTATCCTTTGAGCTTTGGCCAAAAATGATGTCACCTGGAACTTTTTTCCTATCTTGAAAGATAATGCTTTCTAAGCACTCTGGTACAGCTACCCTTTTTCTTGTCTTTAAAAAGAAAAAGCAATTTATTATTATATTACTATTATGAAAAGGTAACCTTTTATAAACTTTATTTTTATTTTCTCTGCAGAAGTGATTATCAAGAACCTTGACTACTCTAAATGAAGAATCTGTGCTACTTTTTCCTAGTCTTAACTTTTCAGTGAGCCAAAGACAAGATTTTGTTATTTTTAGGATTTAAAAATCTTCAAAACAGGAAAATTGGGAGGTTTCAGTGGAATAATGTTAGGGCTTAAAGCATTCTGAAGACATTCTTTAAAGAAATGGGTAGAAAAATATGTATGTCTGTTTCAAGTGAGATTAATTTATATACCAAAATACTTTTGCATTAGACATGACCTTTTATGCAACTCCAAAAATAACTTTTCAATGAGATTTAAGTCCATTTTCCAAAATGTGTTACAATACTAGATTACATGAACCCAGAGATAAGACATAACTGTACTGATAATTACAGTGTGAATTTGATTCCAAATAGTAGTAGAATTGAATAAGTAATGTTCACTCAATATTGAAAATACTTGTGGAGAGAAAAAGTCAGTGTATGAGTCGTGTACTGCATTTACAAATACACCTATGTAAATTCAAACTCGAATCTATTGTGTATAAGAAATATTTCCATCTGTGTTGGATGGAGAAATGTTTGGGAGGCTTTAATATTACTTTATGTTTTTAGGTGATATAGTTGGTATCCTATCCTTTGACTGAGAAGTTTATAGCCAGGCCTGAAAGTTTTTATGCCAGTGTGATATAACTCAGCTGCTTGAATAAAGTCAGGGTGTTTGCATGAAAGACAGAGAAGGATGTATAATTTTACTCTCTTCCATTAAAACAAGGTAAAGCACAGACAAAATCCATGCAAAAATCTCCTATGACCATCCTCCCTCTTTGCATGAAGGGGAAAATGACAAACTGGTTGCAGTGACAGGAAAATATAGATGCTACTTTGGTACTTTTTCAAGCAATGGAAATAAAAAACGTTGCAGCATGATGAACTGCACAAAGTTTAATCTTTTACAGCTTCAAGGAATATAATTAAAGACTTTTTTTTGGTCATATATGTTGTTTTATTATCAAAGCACATATAATGAACCAAGCCCCACAGAAGTGGGATTTTTACCCATACAGAACAAAAAGTCAGTCCCTGCTCCAAAATACTAAAATTCCAAATATAAAACAAGTGACAGCAGATGGATGCAAACAGATGGGGGGAGTATGAGAAAACTATGAGACAGTATTAGCCTGTAGTACAGGCAGTGGTCTCAGCACATCAACAACTAATCCATTGTCAAGGTTAGATTTTTACTCTCATCTCCCTTCTTTTCTTCTTCCGTCCTTCCTTCCCTCCCTCCTGTTTTTTAAGGCATGGTGAAGGAGAGTTTTAAGGAGGATTTTAAAGATAACTAATATGACAGAGGGAAATTAGAAATGCTTTAGAGAACTGATGATGAAATTGTAACAGTAAAGGGATGGGCGTCATTTTGATACTGAATAAAAAATTGTAACAAGGATAAGAGTAGGCTGTGGGGACAGACAATGTTGAAAGGCTACCTATATTTGATGTGATAGAGCTGGGTAAGAAATGGGAAATGCCAAAAAAAGAGTGATGTGATCAAGACATCAATGGCCAAAAACAATCTATTATGAACAGTTTTGGTAATAGCATTTTTAGGGTAAATCTGTACTGGTTTGGATCAAAGAAGAGATATTAAATAGTTCACATAAGTCTCTGTGTGACCAAATTTAAGTTTAGAGTTTAGAGTGATACTCCCCAAAGTTAAGATGTAGTAAGAAAGAATAAGGCCTTTTGGAAAGCCAGAGAAGTAGATTTCCCTTAAGGAGTGGGTAAACAAGTGGGGGAATCAAAAGTGGACCAAACTAAGGGAGTGTGTGTAGCATACACACATATGTTTGTTCCTATATGTAAAATTCATGGATTTTCATGTGTATATGAGCAAAAATCTATGTATCTGTCTCTGTGTTGGAAAATGGTCTATTAGTTCTGCTAGTTGGCTACTATTTGTCTAACAAAAAAGGTCATCAGAGAAGTGTGGATTTGGAGTGCAGAGTAACAACAGCAGAAAAAGGTATTTGTAAGGAGTGTGTTCATTAAATGTTTATATGAAAAAGAAAAATTAGATTAACAATTAAATAAGCAAAGGTTGGTACAAAAATGTTTATCTTGTAAAGGGAAGACCAAGGGAACAATAAGAAATCAAGGTGAAATTATTATGCAAATAGATCGATACATAGAGAGATAGAAATCTGTGTAAAGACAACACTCTCCCTATATATAAAAAACTGCAAACACTATAAACAATACAAGCAGTGGCTTGATATTATTGTTTTGATATAGTTTGATAATCACGGGAAGTTCTCCTCTGTGCTAAAACTCAGTCTGTGTTGTCTGTATTAGAAATAATTTCTCAGATATGCAACCTTCTGTTCATTTTTTAGTACAAATTTTTATGACTGCTTGAATGTTTAGTATTCTTGTCTAGCCATATCAACACATTCTGCTGAAGTTGAAACCATTCGTATATGAAATAATAAAATGGTATTAGTGTTCTATTTTTTTTTTTTTGGTACTGAATGATTGCATTTAGGAAAGAAATGCTGGTGATTATACGGTTAAAGTTATAGAATTCAAACTTTAAACTTTTTAATAAAATCTGAACAGATGATCTGTGCTTTTTTTTTTTTTTTGGAACTGGCAGGTTTCAGGCCCTCTAATTGGCTTCCCAGCTTTGCAGAGTAATTACAGCTTCAAGCAAACTTTGTCATCTGTGGTTCGGAATGGTGTAAAGTAAACAGAACGTTTTGAAATACAGTTTGTAGTTAGAGTTGCTCAGGAGAGTTTAACTAGCATAACTACTTAATTTAGACAGTAGCAGTTATTTGAATAAGATAGTCTTAACATTTTAGAATTGTCAGGTTGGTTGTTGATATGAAGACAAAAGTTAACCTCTGTTGTGTATCTGACTCTGTTTTGCTTTTTAAAAGGATAATTTCAATAACTGAGAAAAATCCATTGCATTTCTTTTTACTGTTTTAATTTTTTTTTTTTTTCATTTTCTGTATACATCCAAAAATGACGAGAGGAGTGCTGTGCACTTGTTGGAACAGAGTTTTAATTCTCTGTTACTGCTTTTGTATTTTGCTGCTTTGAACAAGTGTTCTCCCCCAAGGTTTTTCCTTCCCTCTAATATTAAAGGAAAAGTTCTCATGACCAATGTTTCATCCCAGAAAGACAGAAAGCTTTAGGAATAAAATGTGTAATTCCAAGTTGTAGATGGCTAGCATACAAGAACACAAAGTTGAGTCTGTCTGTTTACTGGCTTACTCATCTTTTTGAATGATAATTTAGACTTCCAACTGTTTTGAGTTGAGATTCAGTCCTTTAATTACATATGTTTATGTATAGTAGCAAACTTGAAGACATTATGGTAGAATGTTCTCTACTCTTGGTAATGACCCAACTATCACTCGAGCATTCAGAGCCAGCTCTCAGTAGCCAGTTTCACTCTTTCTTCTGTGCTTTTGTATTTTCCAAACTATTCACTCAGTCTTAAGCTACTATGGTTTTTCCACTAATTAGTAGAAAAATATTTTGGTAATTAGCAGTAACTGTGTATTACAGCACTTATTCATCTTAATAGATTTTTTTTCCCCCTAGTAGTAGGTGAAAGATATTCACGGAGAAGTTTTAATTCATGTTGCAGTCATGGCAGGAATACTGTTTATCCCATACATTTATATTCAGCAGCACATGAAACATGTGGGGCTACTAAATATCAGCAGACTTCAGTTATTTCTGTCTACTTGAGAAGAATGGGCAGTACAAGTCTTTTGGGAATACTCTGGTCCTCCACTTCTTTCTGAAACCCTTTTCACTTTGTAAGGGACAAATATGAATGTATTCAATTTTAACTTTCCACGAGGAAATCAAATCTTTAGCTACTTGTAACAGAATATTACCAAACCTAATTAAGTTTTTCTAAATTTTATTTTCCAATTATTTCTTCCAGTGATAGTGAAATGGCATTTTTGGGTGTTATTTGTCTGGCAGTTTTTTGTTTTTAGTACCATTTTCAATTCTTAAGTTTTTTTTTTATTACCTTACATTGATTCAGTTAATCACCTGCAATGAAAACTCAGAAGAAATGGTTTTTTTTTTAGTAATGTTCTATTATTATTTATAATGATAATGAATATTTTGTTCTTGTTAATAATGTGCGTGATCACTTTAAGGGCGGACTGAAAAAAATTAATATAAGTAGTATATTAGATACAGATTTAGTTAAAGTACATACCAATATATATATTTTTTATACTTTTATGTTATATTATATATATAGGTGATAACCATATTATATGTAGCATTTGGACATAAACAGGTGTAATTCAATTTTTTTCATACATGATTTGGAAAACTTAAATAATGCAATTTAAATGTATGCATATTTGTATATATTGGCAAAGAGAAAATAAATGGTGGAATTCAAAATCTCCAGTTCCATCAGAGGCATTGCAGAGGATGTGCTTTTTGATTGGTAGATTATTCTTCAGGTTTGTCTTTGTACCTTTCTTCCTTCAGGCTATCCTTACACAGTTAGCTCACTTTTCTCCCTGGCAGTGTTTTTCACCTTCCTTCCTCTAGCCTAGCTAGTTTGGCTACACTCTAGCTATCTCCATGCTTTTCTTTCTCATATAGGTTCCAGTATTTTTCCTGTCCTATTGCCACTTTCCTCCTGTTATTCTCTAGTCCTTTGTTCCTAGCAGCTCTCCTGTAAATAACTTGCCATCTTTCTACATTGGATTTTGCCTCAGTGAGGTACTTTCTTTTCCATATTGTCTGAGGAGGAGGGTAAGGCATTATGAATATAAGTGAAATTCTTTCAGTTTAGCATGTGGAGAGGCAGGAGATAGCTGTAGCCTCTGGATTATACTCAATGCATAGACTTTCAATGATTTTATGCTTTAGTTATTGTTACTGTAATTTTTTACCCTCCTCCTACTGCACTCTTATCCCTCCCACATGTAGTGTGGCCAGATGCCTTACATTTTCACAGGAATACTAAAAGGATATCAAAGGTCTTGATTTGCCAAGTTTTAAGTCTCTTCTCCAAAAAGCAGCATTTTCCAGCAGTGTGCAGCTTTAGGCAGACACCCAGTAAAGAAAATTTCAGCCTACATGATTGATGTGTGATAGGATTAAAGATGAGGGGCTGGTTTTGTCAGGAGTAAAATGAGATAATCTTAGAGCAGACAATGCTTCTAGTCTTTTCTGCTAGGAAGGTAGCCCCACACATTCCTTGGAACTTCAGCTGAGGAAGTTAAAAAAACAACCCTGTTAACCCTACCTTCACTGTCACCATGATCATAGCTGGACTTCGACCATATCCCTGAAGATGGGGATTTCTTTGATCTCATGAGTAACTGCATTGAGCTACAACCTTGATTAGGTGCCCTAAGCGGCTCTACTTCATTGTGCTTCTGTCTGCCTTGTTTCCCTTCCTGTTTTTGTGTTAAACTCCCTCTTCCTGTGTCCATCCTGCTGCAGATCTTTCTTCTACGTGTTGAGGATGGCTCTCATTCCGTCCAAGACCTAGCAGAGTGTGTGTAAGCAATGAGGGTGAACTACTGTTTCTCTTTTTAATGAAATGTTTGTGATATGGAATGTAATCTCTGTTCCTGATGGTGAACAGTCTGATTTACATAATAATTTATAGATGTATGGTGAATATATAAGTTTGTTCACTGAGAGGTACGCATGTGCACAGGACAATATTTAGTCCTCTTTTGTTTCTCATACCTGTGTCTGTCAAGCTTCTGAGGTATTCTGCTAAGCTGCAGAAAAAAATACTATCAATAGACATATCCACTTTCATTCTTCTTTGTTTTTTCAAACAAAAATATTGCAGTAGATGGTGGTTGATGTTTCTGGATGCTGAATTTGTGAAGAGCCAAAATAATTTATTTCTGTGAAAGGAAAGCATGCCTTGTTAAGCATTACATGTCATATGACTTCTGTAAAGCGTTGACATTAACTGGAATAAAGAATAGTAAGCTACATAAGTAAAAGGTGTGGGTCAACTAGTAGGTGGTAGCTATCAAAAAGAACTTACAGCAGATTGTAGGTGAACAGGAATTCATTTACCGTATCATTATTGATTGATTTGTGAACCTGATGAATCATTTTAGATCACACGCGCACATTTGATCTGGATCAACTTTGAACAAGTGATAATATTCCAGACATGATATGTGATGGTTTGTGTCTACGTTGTGCTAGCTGCAGGAAAACAAGTAACGCTTTTGACAGAATAACCTTAGCTCCTCAAAAATGTTTAAATATATTTGCATGAATAAGGAGTTTTAGTTTGCCAGAGTTTTGCAGCTGTAATGCTTGGTTCAGTATCCGACATTATAGAAGTAATACACAGCAACACCGAACCATTGCCTGAATTGCAAGCATTGTGGTCTTGCAACAAAGGAACAATACGTGGTCTATATTATGTCTAGAATTGTGGAACAAAGATGATCTTGGATTTGGAAGCACAGCTAGTGAGGGACAGATCGATTAAACTGACTAAAATAAGACTGAAGAGAGATAAAGCAGTGTTCAAATGTCTAAAAGGGATGTAGACACTTGCTACTGGAAAGATGAAGTTGTCCTTTAGTCAAAAGGACAAGAAACAGTATGCTGAAATCCTAGGAAAAAATCTTACAACGATAAAAATAGTTAATTTCTTTGTAGTTGGATAGAATAGTTTGCTTACAGGGGTTTTGAAATTAGTACTTTTGGGGTATTTTAGAAAGAGTGTACAGAAGTGCTTATGAGAAATAGCATACATAGACCTGATTCTGCCCTAGGGCACAAAGAGAATTAGATGATTTCCTGGGGCAGCCCCACTGGTGGTGTGTGTGGGGTTGTTCTATATTTAATAATCAGACTAATTTCAACATCTGAATTTTCTTAGTTAGGCTATTTTGCAATAAATCTTACCCTGAAGTGACAGTACTATCAGTAATTGTGACATGGTTACCATTGTAGGAAAAAATGTCATATTCCTCTTGCTGGGTGCAGATGGAAAAATATGCCAGTGGCTACTGCTGTTTCCTTGGCATGCTATAGCAATCCAGGATCTAATATTCTTCTTAGCCTCATAACACAAGTTAACAAATGGAGATGGCACTCTTTATATGGACAATGATACAAGTTTAATCAAATCTTCTGACTGCTTTCTTCAGGTTATGATTATTACCTGCTACCTTTCGTTCAAGCCTGTGGTTGTTTTGCTGTTCTGTATGTCCTTGTGTGCTGGATAGATCCTGAATGGAGATACATAAGCTGAATGATTTTTTCTAAGTAATTTTATTTGCTCTTCAACCATTAACTGGCAATGTATAAAAAAGGCAATGTCATGTATTTGTCTAGAATGTCAGCTGATGAAAACAGAGCGACCAAAGCCAAACACATTCATTATCAGATGTCTTCAGTGGACCACTGTCATAGAGAGGACGTTCCACGTAGACACTCCAGAGGAACGGTGAGGGTTTTATTCTTCTTCTCCTTTTTGCAATCCTTGTACAGAAGCCTCAGCAGACTCTCTGCTGGGCCTGCACAGCAATCAGCACTTGGAACTGTGACATTCTCTGCACATGTGAGCAGTTAGTTGAAGATTTTTAAGTCAGCTTCTGTAAAATATTATCTGAGCTCATAACTAGAGTTGCTTGAGAGTAGGTGGGATGAGTGTGTTCAAATAAGCCAAAACTATGTCATGATATGTCTCTGAAGTGTTAAATTCTGAACATCCAAAGCCTGGATTGAAATATTTCCAGCCTTGCTGTCTTACTCCTCCTAATGTGCTCCTTTCTTTTGGCACAGAAAGCAGCATGCTTATTATAATTTATTTTATGTTGGCTTATTAGTTTTTCTTGTTTCAGTAAACAGTCACAAACTCTTAAGAATTAACTTTTTTAATGCACCAAGAACTTTTTTAATGCATACGGCACTCAAATTTTTCATACTCTGTCTACAGTTAGATGCACTGAATCTTCCCACTGTGGACATGAGTCCTTTTGAGACCAGTACTATGATTTGGCTATTATTTTTTTGTATCAGTAAATAACCAACATCTTTACTTTTTCTGTTGTTTTACTTATAGTTTTTTTTTTAATTCTGCCTGGGTCTGTGTCTCCACCCTGTCTATCTTCTGTGCAGTGTAGTAGCTCACACTGCATTCAGTAATAAATACCACCATAATAACCCGCATCCCTCACTTGCTGAGCAAAAGGCAGCAGGTACCGTGCTGGGTGTGGGGCTATGAGCTGCTCAAGGGCTGCCTGGTGTGTCTGTGCTGCTCTGCTGGCCCTGCCTGTCCCTCCACAGAAACTCTCACCTGGGCCTGTCCCTCAGTGCAGCCACAGGTTTTTAGGATGCTTGTAGGAATTAAGTTATCTTTGAGCGCCTTTTTTGAGGGAAATTTTTGAAAAAGCCTGTAAGTTGAGTTTTAAGAGGAGACAGACAAAGAGTTGAACACATGATATGGTTTAATATATCTTTTTTTTTTTTCCTGTGAAAATGTCTTGAAGGGAGGGGGGATACCAAAAAGTCTCTTAAAATAGCAAGTTATTATTATGAGTTACTGTTGCATAAGAGATGATATCCTATGCTCTCAGGTGTATTATACCTGGAACAAGCGTTTTCAAGTTTCCACTAGTAAAATACTTGCAGGATCAGAAAAATGCTAATTATTGAAGCAACCTATATAGTGATCCTTTATGGTCAACTTCACCTCCTTTAAAAAAATGCAGGATTTTTTGGAAGGAAATTGAAGGGATTAATTGCTATGAGTCTTCTCTTGTGTAACATGAGAATTGACATTGAAGCAATGTAGCATGTGAAAAATTTTATAAACTACATATTTTATGACTTTCTAATAGAGGTGTTGGCTTGTTTATGATAGGGAAGAATGGACAGAGGCAATCCAGGCTGTAGCAGACAGACTTCAGAGGCAAGAAGAGGAGAGGATGAACTGTAGTCCAACTTCTCAGATAGACAATATAGGAGAAGAAGAGATGGATGCTTCAACTACCCATCATAAAAGAAAGGTAATGACCTTAAAAAATAACTTTTGTAGAATAGTTTAGTTGGGTAAAGCAATATGCAGGGAATAGTATTTAAACATAAATTTCAGTATGTTGTTAAGATCAAAGTACTTATTTATTTCAATAAAGCTGAACTGCTCTAGTTTCGTTTATTTGTTAAGCTGATATGGATCTTCTGAAAAACAAAGTTTAACCATTCAGCCACATGCTAACATTCTGCTTATTGTTTGACTATTATTTCACCTTTTTGTTTGCTTACCATTTTAGAAGTATGGTAATAAAATATTTTCCTTGGACAAATAGTTTTGCTCCTTTTCTCATGCAAATTATACCCAGTACAAATTAGATAATTTGCATGAGAAAGGCTAACAGGATCTGGCTTTTAATGACCTTGGGTTTTGCTAACTTGGGAAATAACTTGACTGTAGTTTTCAATGAAGTAAGAGAAAACAGCATTTCGTTTCTCTACAGGCCTTTACAGCTTTTGGTACAAGTAGGAATATGTACATTGTTGGCTATAATATACTTGCGGTTGCATCTCCAGAATCAACAGGTTAAACACACAACCAAGAGCATGTTTTAAAGATCTGATGCCATTTAAAGCTTGCTTATGTGTCTCCATTTTGTCCTGTATGAACTATTCAAACTCATGTCTCTCATTTACTATACAGAGTTGACATGAATCAAGAAATGAACTGAAATTGCATGAAAAATAGTAACCAGTTTATGTAGGGCTGACTTTACTTTTTCTAGCTAGAAGTGAAGCCTGTAATAGAAGTCTGCTGACAGAGCAAAACAGTCTTATAGCTCACATAACTGAATGCCTTTGAGTGATGAACAATGCAAGAAATGGTGAACATCTCTCAGTTTACTAATAGGGTGTGTTTTGTTTGTTGTACTACGTGAAGTAAGAGTCATAGAAAAGTCAGGGCTGAGAATTATACCCTTAAGAATATGACAAAGGTGTCATAGGTAACTTTAGTTCTATCATGTCCTAATTTTTGAGAACTTGAGTTTGCAGTCTAAACAGAGTTCTTTTATGCAGTTTTATTGTGTGCAAATTTCTAACTTTTATGTGTTATAGAAAAAGCTAAAATCAATTATGTAGAGCTGTAACAATACTCTGAACATATATTGTCAGGCTGGCATTGAACCTTTAGCCTGGTGGCATGGATATTTAATGACTGTGCTCCAGGGTAAAATATGATAAGTAACAGCAAGACAGAAGCAGTGTTTGAGATGTGTCAGCCTTGTGAGAGGCAGTGTGATAATGTGGAAGGGATTTGGGTTTGCTCTGTTAAAGATCTGAGCACTGTTCAAGCCTGTGTGTACTCTTAGTGGAGTACAAAACCACTGCATAGCAACACTCAGTTTCCAGGTGTCAAAATTAATGCTGTCTGATGCAAGTAGTTTATCTGGAATGTGCTCTCCTTGTTCACAGTACAATGTGTTTTCTCATACAACAAAAGAGTTTGTAGGAGCAGGAGTAGGAGGATCAGTTTTGTTTCTGTCTTGCCTCTTGTGCTCTAAGAAATGTTGGGACAGTGCTACAGAAATTTAATGGCTTTGGCAACAAGACAAAAACAAAATCTACAAAACTTAAGTGAAATGAAAAATGTTGATATTCAACATCTAATAACAGAGCAAAATAACAGAACTAGACAATAAAAAGATAAATAAAAAAGATAGTAAAGTGTAATAAAAGAAAAACAATTAAAAACAATAGAGCTAAAACTCAGAATCCCACAGCAGATTTCTAACTATTGGAAGATACTAGTGAAAGATGCTCAGAAGTTTTAGGAATAAAAAATAAGAAGTGACCATTATGACAGGGAATTGCCACTGTCTCCATCTTCATTGAAATTGTGAAAAATAGGTCTTTAAAAAACTGTTTCTGTTTTGTAGCAATGTCTCTGAAAAGCTGTTGTTTAAGCTTTCATAGTTGTTAATGTAATCAGAGCCATTTCGGTTATAATGACTTAATGCATTTTTATTGGTTTTTTTTGGGTTTTTTTATTTCTTTCCTTTCAGGGATTTTTACACAGTGTGTCCCTTTTTGACAAAAGCTTGTTTTGTCACCTGATTTTACATCTAAGCCCAGTGAATTTTGCTTGTGCATGCACCAGATGGTATACATATGAGTAGAAGAGCATAATCAGATTAAGAGACAAGACAGAGAGGAGTTGGGCCTGTTCTTCTCTGAAAAGGTAGCGAAAAGAAAACAGCCTTTAGGATGTGAAACTTGCTTTGAATAGACACATCAGCTACATCCCTGCTTATATTAGCTGGAAGAAACAGAGGCACCTCTTGTTTTTCCCCATTTTTTAAAATGGTGTCAACATGCACTTTAAGTTTTACACATCACTAAAATTTGTAATACTCAAAATTCTTAGCAAACTGTTTTTATTTCTTGCCGTACTATTACTTTTCAGTAGAGATTTTCCCTGAGGAAATGAGATGAAAACTATACATGGTCTAATCATTGCGCATATCAGGAATTAAAAAAAAAAAAAAAAAAAAAAAGGTAGTTAGTTTCTTTGGTGGGAATTTTCAACACTTATGTTAGGGTGTATTTTTTTTAACAGATCATCCATAGGGATGGTGTGTTTAGATGGTCAACAGATACTCCCTTAGAGGAGCCAAAAGGTTTTATAGAAGGCTGAACATCGTAATTTTTTTTTGTTTGTGCAGTCTCCTGTGGCTTCATTGCTTTTCTTTGTTTACCAATTTGATTTGCAGGATGCAGGATGAATAAAGAGCAGATTTTTCAGGTGAAGTCTAAAAGTAATGTATTGAAGAAAAAGATTAAAAACTTGGAGTATAGTAGGAATGAAAAACTAGGGGAAATCATGAAGGAGAAAGAATCCAATCTTACAGGAGCCTCCAAAGTTACCATCTTCCCTCAGGTTTAGGAAGTATTTCCCTTTTTCCACCAGTTTTCAGTACACCCCTAGCTATGGCATCTGTGTTTTTATCTCTCAAGGTCTTGTGTTCTTTGGCAGACTTTTTGAGTCACCCTGCACTGCGTATCATCTCCAAGCGTTCTGCTAAGCTTCTAAGGAATGAGAGCATCAGGAGACTTTATTCTTAGCACTAACACTACTGCCATAATGTGCTGTTAAGCCATGGCTCAAAATCTTGCAAACCTATTACCTTTCTCTTATAAATATACATATATTTTTAACTTGTTTTCACTGAGCTTGCATCTAGATTCATGACTGCTTTGCTGAACATTATGTAAGCAAGTTTTGGGCAAATCAGTCTTGACTGATTTGCTGGCCTTAGCATCAAATCCATGTCTGCAACCAACTGAGCCAAGATCCTCCTTTTATCTATGGGCAAAGGGCAGATTTTCTCATCTGGTTTTATTCAGGTTCTGATGGTAGGTCTCTAATTTCAGTGTCTTAGAGAAAATCAGAAATGTTGGAGAAGTTACTCCTTTGAGGCTACTTATGATCTCATAAATTTATGACTGTTAACGGGATAAGTCGCAGTCACTAGCTCAGTGTTTTTTATCAATAAAACTGCCAGCCATTCTTTTGTGTCAGGTAGCGTGATAGCTTATGACTGAAGGATTCTACCCTGAATTACTCATCTTCTGCCTGAATTGTGTTTTGAATGCATTTTTAATTTTTAATGGGTTTTTGTCAATATTCACTGCTTTTACTCAAAGGCAGTTGTTTTCTGCTTGATGGTTGTCACAGAACCATCGAGTAGATAACCTGACTTTCCAAAGAACTGAACTGAAAGTGATCACTGAAGTCTTACCTTTAGTTGATTGAATATGAGGGGCCACACAATGTTGTTATCACAGCTTTGCATACTATGTCATGCACTGTGAGTTATCACCCATTAGAGTAGTTTTTGGAAAAGTTGACTCTTCAAGCGTTTGTCTGTACTAATACACTTTTGACTTTACACTCAGTTGTATAAAGTGAGTTTGTTTAGGTAAAAACTATACCAAGCCTTTGAAATTTCTATTACCCATATTTCCTGCTGGGAAAAATGCAGTTTTGTTCCTGCTGATGTCAGGTGATTTGGGCAGCAAAGGAAGATCTGTCACTGCAAAATGTTTGTGTGAACGTCAAGGTTAGTTTGCTTAGATGCTACAAATCAACAATTCGATGGGAAAAAGATTTAATTCCAATTGATACAACTAGAAAATTGATATATGGGAAGCATCTTCTCCTTATAAGACTTTGAAACATCCAGATATCCAGGTGTTAAATGGAGTGTTGTAGACCTTTTGCAGGTTTGAGGTTGCAGGTTGAACACTTAAAAGCTAAGGAATTGTGCATTAATGTGGTTGATGGAACTTCAGTTCTACCTCTTATGTGAGCAGATTGCAAACTGACTCTGAGTGAACAAATGCATAAATTACTTTCAGAGTTTGTCAACAGCAAATTCAGATCTACAGTAATAGTATCATGCACTTGAGCTTAAAGGAATAAATAATTTCAGAAGGTAATTTTACCCTTTATTCTTATGCACAAGTGAATATATTTTGCTGCCACTATTTGTGACTGCATAGCAGGGATATGGCCAATGCCTCTACACCTGAAATGTGTGTGAAATATGTAGGCAGTGTTAAGAGGTATTTCTGGTAGAGATAAGGAAAGTACTAATTGTTTTGTGGAAAATACAAGTAGAAGTAGTTTATCCAGAACAGCAATATTCAGCACAACTGCCTGAGGCCATGCCTACTGATAGAAACAGACACTGAGAAGATGAAAGATAAGGGATGATCTTTTTCTCTCACAAAATGGGATTAAGCATATTTAATTTAGCAATACTGAGACTCAGAGTATAATTACTCTTTAAAAATGTTTTGGGGTGTGCTTTTCACAAAGGAAGAAAGGTCACTGATACTGCAGGACAATGCTGTAACAAGAATAGGTGAGTGTATTTCCCTTTAGAATTTTTTAGTGCTTTTCTCCAGTTGCAAAACTCAATAGTTTATGGTGCTGCAACCAAGCCAGGAACACAGCACATTGAAAGATATACTGTAGAAGCACACAGTGATTGGCCAAGTAAATTCTCTTGTCAATTCGAGGCAGCTCTGTGCTCTCAGTATTGTTCTGTTTTAATTCTACATCCTCATCTTTGCATTTAATGCATAGACCATGGAGTTGATGCTTCTGAACTGGCTGTGAAATGAACTTGTGTAACTAAGAGGATTATTGACTCAAAGTTTGGGCTCAGGAAAGTGGCTGTACTGCTTTGGGATCTGAGATCATCTGGTCATATTCTTACCATGTGCGACACGCCAGTTGAGCTGATAAACCTACTAAGACTCTTTTTGTCTGTTGCTGGAACCAGCTCTTGGGTGTACTGTGTTCAACCTGCAAAACTAGGGCAGTAACAGTCATAGGAAAGATGAAAGCTTGCCACCTCCTCCTTTTCAGAGCCAGATTGATTAATGTAAATACCATGTAATTGTAATCTGTACTGAAATCTTTAAAAGTCTAATTCTAATGCAAAGGCTACTACAGAGTCTTACAGATTACAGTGAGGATTGTGTATGTTTCAAAAAAGCCATCAGTGCAGTGGTTGGTGTTATGCAAAACCTACTGATACACCATGTTTGCGTGTCCCTTGTAATGCAGGAGCTGATGAATTTTCTGAAATGTGGTGCATACTTGAAATGCTGCTTTAGGCTAAGGCTTTGTCCTGTGTGTACTTTATGAAAATAAAAGTGTGTGCAGTACTTGGCTTTAGAGAATTATAATAATACTACTGAAGGATTTATCCTGGTGGTTGAATGACTGCAGTTAACTGCCTCCTTTGCCTTGGCCAACAGCAACAAGACCAGTGTTGTCTGGGCACTCAGCCCCCCCCCAAACTGGAAGACAGGGAGGGAAAGCAGAATGAAAGCCCCATAATCCAAGGGGAAAGGTTCAGTGATCTGATGCATGCTGTAGTGTGTCCAGAGAGGGGGAACAGAGCTGGTGAAATGTCCAGGGCAAAGTCTTATGAGGAGCAGCTGAGGGAACTGGGGATGTTTAGCCTGGAGGAAGTCTCAGAGGGGACCTTACTGTTCTCTACAACTGCCTAAAGAGAGGGTATAGCCAGAGGAGGGGGATTGGTCTCTTTTCCCAAGTAAGAAGGGATAGAATGAAAAAAAAGTGGCTTCAAGTTGCTCCAGGGGAGTTTTAAAGTGGAATTAGGAAAAATTTCTTCATTGAAAAGGTTGTCAAGCATTGAAACAGGATGCCCAGGAAAGTGGCAGAGTCACCATTCCTGTAGCTATTTAGAAAACATGTAGATGTGGCATTTAAGGACCTGTTTTAGTGGCTGACTTGGTAGTGTTGGGTTAACAGCAGGACTTGATGATCTTAAAGGTCTTTTACAGCAAACAATTCTTGGATTACAAACTTAATCACAGAAGTGGGCCTATTTTTGTAAACTCTTCTTATTTTATCGGTAACAACTATTGGTTATATGTTGGAACTGGATAACCTGAGTCTTGCTAATCCTTGTTCTTTGCTCCTTATAGACAATGAATGATTTTGACTACTTAAAACTACTGGGCAAAGGAACATTTGGAAAAGTTATCCTGGTCCGAGAGAAGGCTAGTGGCAAATACTATGCTATGAAGATTTTGAAAAAAGAAGTAATTATTGCAAAGGTAAGAAAGGTTATATTTTTAATATTAGGTCATTTTAAAGAATGGAATAATCAATATTTAATACATAAGGTGTATTGATTTTTGATGATAACTTAGTTTGATAGAAGTATATGTGCATCTTCAGAAAACAAGAATGCAAAAAAACCCCAAACAAAACCATTTTGCATACTTTTCCCCAGTATTTTATAATCTAGAATGTGCTGAAACACTGAGAGAGTTTATGACCAGGAATATAATGCAATCTGAGTTTATACAACAAAAAAATACATTGTGGGGCGTATTGAATACTTCACTTTTTTTTTTAAGTCAATTGCAGGTTTGTTCAGAGAAACACATTTAATGTAATGGGCCTGTGCTCTGTTACTGCTGTGTTGTGTAAGAGTGCTATGCATGGACTAACCATTCAACTTATTCAGTTTTTGAGAAATAGGGAAAATCTGAAGCTGATGTTTGAAGTTGTGGTTTAAACTGGCATTGTCCAATCATTTAAACTTGATTTGTGTCGCTGGTTCTTGTGCTTGGTCATAATATCACTCAAGCTTAAATACAGATCAGCTACTCTGAGCTTTGTTTCTAGCAGTTCTAAGTTTTGAATCCCACTTCCACAGATCAAGTTGAAAGCAAGAAACCCACCTACATTTATCAACATGAGATAATTAAAAATAATCCCAATTATTAAATGAGGTTTTGAGGGATGTGGGTCCCACTGATATTTTTGGATGCTTGAGGCAAACAATATCACTATCCATAAAAACTGAATATGAATGGGTAAATGCTGTTTTACATATATTAAATATTAAGATATCCCTCAGATTTACATCATTTTCCTATTGACCTATGAAAACAGGTCTTACAAGAGTTTTGCAGTCTATGTTCATTGTCTATCACTCACTTTCCAATAGCCTTAGAATGTGTACATCACTTGCAATTAAATTTGGCAGAGGAGCGGAGGCTCAAAGACAATTATATTTCCTTGAGTATCATTAAAGCTAGCCCTGCTACACTTAAATTTATGTCTTCAGCAGTGAAGAGACTGACCTATGAGTTCTACATGCCCTCAGCAGCTGTCTTGTGTGTGATGGCAGCCTGGTCAGCGTGTGCATGGTTTGGGTAACAGCAGCAGAGTGCCCTCTTCTTCACAGTCAGGAGACACAGGATGAACAGAGGGTATTGCTACTGCACTCCCCTGATTCTGCTTGGGAAGAAGCGCCTCAGTGGCCCTCTTTGTAAGACCTGGCAGCAATGTCTGTGGTTTGCCTCAGAGCCTGCCTGATTCCTGCGTGCTGAGCTTCAGTCTCCAGCCTGACATCCTTAACCAGTGTTCTGCTCACCCCTGGCATCTGGGGATCCTCAGGAGGTCTTGTGAGCTCCTTTTCTGCAGCTGCTGGTTTATATCCTTCCAGCCTTCAGATCATTTCAGCTTGTTCCTTTGTATCAATAACATACCAAACAGATTTTTGAATTTTAGGAGTTTTCTAATTTGTTGCCTGCTACAGCATCACTGACTTTTTAGAATTGATATAAGTTGAAAATTGGGTGACTTTTTCTAAGGTGAGCAAAAACATCTTGTTCATAGATGTATGAAGGTGGAGAAATTTTGAAGAAATCAGAGATGAAACTGTTTAAGTTTGAATTTAGCTATCTAGCCCAGTCAGGCTATGTGAACATGCTATGAGAATTTATCAGTAGTATTTAGCTCTGGAGATGAGTGCTAAGGATATGGTCACTAGACTAGATCTGCAGTCCCAATTCAGCATGTAAGTAATTTAATATACACTCTAGAATCACAGGGTGGCTTTGGTTGGAAGGCACCTAAAAGATCATCTTGTTCCAATCCCCCTGCTGTGGGCAGGGACACCTTCCACTAGACCAGATTCTGAAAGCCCCATCCAACCTGGCCTTGAACACCTCCAGGGATGGGACATGCACAGTTTCTCTGGGCAACCTGTTCCCAGTGTCTCACCACTCTCTCAGTAGAGAATTTCTTCCTGACATTTAATCTAAATCTCTCTCCTTTTAGTTTAAAACCATTCCCTCTTGTCCTGTTGCCACCTGTACAAAAAGTAGCCCTATGGAAGGTTATACCCCTAAGAATAGTTTGGAGCAGAAAAGTGATGCACTGACAGCTGTATGGCATCTGCCCAGTTCAGAATAAATCTGTTCATCCTGTTTACATGACAGATTAATACTACACTTACATGGAAATTACTACCAGTATTACAGACTCCAGAGGCAATTCCAGAAAGACTGGCCATTGCCGGCTTTTTATGCCATATATCTGGTGAACAGAGGGTTAAAAAGAAATAAACACATGAACCTTTATGCTTTTTTTTCTTCTTAAAATGTTTTTTTTTGTTGTTGTTGTTTTTTTGGGGGGAGGGTTTTGTTTTTGTGTTTCCCCCTGTATGTCATTCTAGTGTATGATACTCAGTGTTGCACTGCTCTTCAACTAAATGGCATCATAATTTATTACCACTGACTCTGTTGTTGTTGTTCAACTTCCTATTTTGACAATTTTTAAGATCTAATTTAAAACTCCTGACATCTGTGTTTACTTTCCAATTTAATAATACCTTATCTTCAGAGCATAGTCAAAGCATGTGTGTAGTACAATAATGTTATATTGGTGTCATTTGTGGCAATAATAACGCGTACTCTGACTAAATATATTTACTTCTGTAGGATTGCACTTGAAGTTTGAGTCACATCAGGGTAGTCTTTAGTTCTGTGTGACATGAAACTCAGTGCTACAGAAAATGAGGGGAGCAGGGAACAAACATGGATTAGCTTGCCAGGAAGCAAACATCCACAGCAACTGGCTTAGTTTGCTTCTCTGACTTTGGTGCAGAGCTTGTTTTTGTCTTTCCCGTTCAGGCTCACAGACAGGAGAGTGTCACTGTCTCTCTCCAAAGTGCCTCTTTTCCAAATTGTGTCTGGAAAGGAGTTGGGGGTTGTATGGACATCTCCCAAGGATGCAGCCAATGTCTTTAGGGATGCTCAGCCTGGTCCAGAGGAGCACTGCTCGCCTCTGGGCTCCTAAGGACAGCTTAGGTGGATGAAAACAAAACCAACACCAAACCAAATGAAAGTTTAAAAACAGAAAACCTGACTTTACTTAACACTTGGCTTGATGAGACTGGGTTTTATATTTGCCTGTCAGTTACTCTGTGTGTAAGTGTCTCGCACATTGGTTTAGTCTCTCTGTAGATACATTGTTCAGGTGATTCATACCAGAACTGTGAAGCTGTGATGACTTATGTTTTGAAGCTATCAAATCCAATATTATAATTTCTTTCTTCTCTTTCTTCTTCATTTTAAAACAAGAAAATAAGAAAACCAAATAAGGTATCATAAATAGATTTTTTGTTAAATATTTCCTCAAAAATGTGAAGATTCATTCATTTTTCAAAACTGTAGCTTTCTCTCTTTGAAAGTGTTGACCTTTTCCTTATAATTAATTTAATAACAATTTAATATCTTAATTCAGACCTGCTTCTTCTCTTTATTTCTCAGGATGAAGTGGCTCATACTCTTACAGAAAGCAGAGTATTGAAAAACACCAGACACCCTTTTTTAACAGTAAGTATTGGGAACTAGTTTTAAGTACATTAGCAGGCAATATTTGACATAGTTTATTTGAACATATTTTACAAATTTTGAATTCTTTCTCATGATGATTCAATAGCTATCTAGTGCCATGTTATCCTTTATCAGGATATGTAATTAAGAATTCAGAAATAAATTTTCTGATAAATTTGTAAAGCTTTACTATACTGAAAATAAATTTAATTGTAGAACTCTGTAACTGTTGTGAAATTTTTTTGCAGTTGTTGTATATGAACACTTCTAAAATAAAAGTTAGTAAAATCACAGAGGTGTAAGAATTTTTTATCAAGAAAATTTAAGTAAGAATTCAGTAAAACAATAAAAATAACTATTCAAAATAAGTAGCTCACAGAGCCACAAAATTGAAACCCCACTACCTTTGTCTTCATGAGGTTAATATTTATTAGAAGGGAAAGATTGAAAAGGTGAAAATTTTGAGACTCATGACAAATTATGATTAATTGATTTAGCTTTACAAGTAGAAGTTTGAGAATATATTAAAAAATACTTCCCTTTATTTCAAAATATAATGAACATGCTTTTTGAGACAGGGAATTGTTTTTGCATTAAAATTTCAAAGTATAGCATAGAAGCTTTCCTGTTTAGAAAAACTTATCTGTTTTTTGGAAAGCAGAGGATTGCATTTACATTGGTGGGCCAAAATATTCTTGTAAATTCAGTAAAGATGAAAGAGATCCTGCAATGATTCTTGAATTAGAGTGTAATGATGAGCAGGAGTAGGGCTATCTCCCATCAAAAAATGCAACAATGGTACTACATTTGTATCTTCTTATCTTTCTGTTATTCTTCAGCAAGTTCTATATTGAGACATGCAGTTTAGTCACATGCAGTTCTACTACATTTCATTTCTTTTAGGCCAAGTCTTTATCTCTAGATTTTCTGTGGTATCTTTGATAAGTCAACGTTGATAAATCAAAAATTTTAATTAAGATCATAACATCTGTTGTAACTTTTAAATGATATGGAAATTAATATACTAATTTGGCACTTAGCATTCTTAACATTTCGTAATATGAAACTAGAGAGTTCTTGCTTTGGAAATGAAAGCATGCTGGATGTTAAGATGACTTTTAAGATTTCATTTGGGAGAAATGAAAAAGAATATGATAATCTCTCTCTTCATGGGCACTGTGGAAGTGGACATCATAAAGTAGAGTGAGTGGAAATAGCTGATTAGTGTGTAGGGCAATAAGAAATGAAGTATGAAATTGTGTGTTTTGGTGGCCATTTAATACTTTATGGTAATAAGCATGATGGTTTTGTATCAGTGGACATGTAGCAGAGGTGAAAACACTTGGAAGTTTTTGTGTTATTTCGTCTCAAGTTCCAGATAAAGTTACACTTTTAATTAATCTCAAAGTTCTTACCAAAATCAGAATTTTCTACTTAAAAAGATAACATTTTGTTACAGTTTAAGTTCAAGTTGTTTGGTATAATATGATAAATGGTTTGATTTTGCTGTTTTCTTTGCAAGTCCTTGAAATATTCCTTCCAGACAAAGGATCGTTTGTGTTTTGTGATGGAGTACGTTAACGGAGGAGAGGTAAGTTTAAGAAAGATGTTCTACACTTGTAATATTAAAGCTGCCACTGAATTATACTTTTTAAGGTTACATTTTTTCTATGCCTTTTTGCTTTCTGGTATCATTAAAGGATTTTTATATTAAAAAAATTGAACTGTTTTATTTTAAAAAAAAGTTGACAATTTTTTATAACTCTTCTATCAAAACTAGCTTCTCTTCTGAAAAAATTAGACTTCTGTATAGTCAGACATAATTTAATGCTAGAAAAATAATTACATATGCTTTCTTATTGTTCTTTTTATTTAAGCATATTATAGCACGTTCTGGCATGAAACAGTCATAATCCAGTTCAAACGAGCAAAAATAATGTTGACAAGTGTTACTTTTTTCCTAATATGAAATGTGTGCTCTTTTTGCTATAACTATTACAAATATCTATTGGAAAAGAGTACAGCATTCATACTTTCATTGCTTGTCTCCACTTCACTTGCTGTGTACTCTGGAAATACCAACTATCGTGCTAAACTTCTTAGAGTGTTGTTAGCTTTGAAGCCATTGCTATCCTCCAGCTGTTTACTAAAGAATAAAATATCAAAAATGATATTTTATTTCAGCAAATGGAATTAGAGAACTGCAATTGAAAAAGAGGGCTTTTATCTGCCTTTTAGATGCTGTTTGCTATTCATACTGTGTCTTGTTACAACGTGAGCTGGGGGTTTTTCCTTATTTTGTCAACTATAAGCTTCATGATAATGTTGAAGGTCTAAGTGTTTCCACTAGGAGTTTTTTATTAAAAACCTTTATTCATTCAAGAATTGCTGTGGCATGATACATAATATTTTGCATTATGTTTTAGCTATCTTCTCCTGCAATAATACTGTGCTTAGCTATAATCCCAACACCTGCAGTCCCTTGGATCCTAACTTGTCCTTGGCCACCCTCTATCACCCATGCCTAAATATGGCGCTATAGGGCTGTCATATGGGAGGATGGCTTGTTTAACTCAATGTATAAACCCAGTTCTGCACATCACAGGTATTGAACCAGGTACAAAAATCTCCCTCAGCAGAAAAGGGATAACAGCTTTCTCTTGGACACTCAGCTGGCTTATTTGACATTGAATTTACATCACCAATATTAAGTCATTGTTGTCTGCAATGAGTTTCAAGCATTGTCTTATAAACTAGCTAATTCTGCATGGTTCTCCTCTGTGTAAGATCTTACTACATTTCTGTAATCTCTGGGGAGACAGTGTGAAAGTATGTTTTCAACATCATCCTGTAATTTAGCTATTTGTCTTTTTGAAGAGTACTTTTCCATCCTGTTTGAAGACAGAGCAGAGCCCACAGAGGATGTTTTCAACTCCTTTCTTATGATTGAGGATGCTCTGGCTGTATTTTGGTCCATTGTAGTCTGGTCAATGCATTTTTCTGCACTGGGTGGTGCAACTTTGTGCAAGTGTCATGTCATGGGCTTGTGGGTGGCTTTTGCTTTGGGGATTTGAGTAATAGCAATGCACTCGTGCCGGGATTGGGCTACTTTCTTCCAGGTGTTTGTCAGTGTTGCTCATGTACTTTGCTGATGGTTCTCTAATTCAATGAAGCTAACTCTGAAGTTTTGCCCACAGTGGGAAAAATGGCTTTGTGAGAGTAGGCACAGAGAGGAAACTCTTGATTTGCACATGTGCTTTTCTTTGACTAGAGATCTGGAATGTAAGTTGGACAAGCTGCCTTTTTTAATAGGAAAATCTTTAATCTTATCAAATTTTCTTGTGAATTTTAGGCTTTAGTCAGTCTCTTCCAAAAAATGCGGAGGATTTCATATTTGTAAAATAGCCTTGTTATTAACTCAAGAGTTACTGAAAGTAAGTTGCTCAAAGTTTAGCCAGCATTTTAGCTTATATGATAGAGAGACTTTTGTTTTTCTTTTGCTGCTTCTATCTGCTATTCTTTCTCTGTTCCAAGGAAATTTCCCTATGTATTCTGACTGTTGAAAGGATTGAAAACTCATATTTTAGTTATATCCTGCTAGTGGAACACTGATGTACATAGATGTACCATGTTGCTTTTGATTCTCTCCAGTGCTGTCCTACCCTCACTGTGTTTCCTTTTAAAATTCCTTCAGATGACATCTTTCTTTTTAGGTAAACTGTTGTGCCTGAATCAATTCGTTGGGAATTTTCATGGATTATGTCTTTCAGGAGCACTATTACCCAAACAGTTCTCCTCATGAAGGAGTTATTGAACATTGTATACATATTCTTGTCTCCTACCCAGGTGAAAGCAAGAAAATGCCACCATTTAGGCTTCTGCTCTACTACAGTAATAAAAACTGTGGTCAGTAGTAGGAGTCTTTGCTTCCTCTTTCTATGGGTAGAAAGGAAAACAGTCAAGGAGGGGGACACAGAACTTCATACTGGAGGAGAAGCAGTTGTGTTAAATGACTGTAAGCAAGAATCTTTTGTATCTATAAAAAATCTAGATCCATGGTGAAGTTAATATCCCTCTACAACAGTAACAATTTAGCTGTGCCTTGCCTTGCTTATGTAACTTCAAGTTGGTTGGGCTCAGTTAGTAAGAGAATATGTTACAATGAAAATGTAACTGCATCCCTTTTGCTGGTCTGTGTGTGCGCTCTTGTACAGTGTACACAGCATTACAGTAAATACTTCTCCTCTGGATTCCATTAAAAAAAACCCCAGCATATTATGTATTTTAATATACTAAAGCAAACCATTAGAGGATTTTTTTTTCCAGATTATTCAGATGGAAATATTGAATATGTTTTCCTTATACTGTGAATGTTTTTTCCCCTGCCAAATGCCCAATCTTGAAATAATTGTTGTGGGCCAAAAGCTTAATTTTGTCTTCATTTGGTTTTGCTTTTAGATTCCGTGGGTGAAATGTTTACCAATGCCTACTGATCGTAAACTCTAGAAGGATAACTAGAAGGAGATGTCTGCCGCTCTAATTACTTCTCAATGCCTTTATTGTACTGAAGGAATTAGGTTAAAGTATCATTAAGAAATTGAAATTTGGTTTCAGAAAGCAAATATTCACCTGGCTTAGCTGAGTTGACCAAATGGTTCTTTATTTTTGGGGATTACTTTTGGAGTGTATGTTTCCCAGTTTTTATTTCCAATATTTTACTTTAAAGGTTAAAAATCTTTCAGGAATGAAATCTATTACATACATTACTCTGCAGAGTACACTGATTTAACTGACTAATAAGTTGATTAACTTCCTCACTCTGCATTTAAGGATAATTCCAGATTCCGTCCTTTGTAACAAACTTAATTGGTAATTATGTGTATAATAAAATTAGACTCTAAAATTTATTCAGATGGTTCTCCACATAAGAATTCTGAATCTCTGTTCCTCTTGTCATTTTTGTTTTACAGCTCTTCAATTCATTAGGCAGGAGAAAACTAAATGGCTTGTTGTAATTGAACAAGTGCTATTACTGTCTAGGAAAAAAAAAAAGACAGAGGATTTACAACCTCCTTAACAAAAAATAAGTAAACAAGAGAATGTTCCTTAGCCTTAAATTATGATAGTCCATGATAAGGGTATTACATTTCTTTGAGTATAGAATGTGCCAAGAAGCAGTACGAAGTCTGAAACAATAAATAAATAATTTGAAATTTCAAGGTTGCCACTGCAAGTGTTTTGCAAAATCAATGCTCAAATATAAAATGCAGAGCTGAGCAAACCCAGTACACAGCAGCAAGAGCCAGACATTCAACTTACAACATGCTAAGTAGGTCACTAGCATGTGTGCAACTTTAACATATCAATTGATACAAGACTGTGTCTTTTATATATTTAGCATGCTTGGATCTTCAGCTGAATATACTTCTATGTTTGATCTTTGTTTAAATTTTTCCATTAAATTTTTTTATTAGAAAAACCCCATGACAGCATTGTTGTTCAGTTTTTAAAGGCATACCAGGAAATTTGTAGCTCCAGTCCTCACTGTAACAATGGCACCCTTGTGTATGCCATCAAAAATGTTATGTGCAAAATGGCTTTCTTTGTGCCAAAGCTATTTCTATTACAATTCCAGTGATTTTATAGCACATATTAAATAACTGTAAATCAATAAATAGTGAAAATGTTAGAAACCATTTTTTAACCTTCCATCACATTTCTTCTTTTCCTTCTTTGATTTAATAAATATAATCTTCTTGTTCTGACAATTGTAAATAGAACACAGTGGCAGAATTATTCTGAAATAGTGAACCAGCTAAATAATTAGCTGAAAATTATGCTGTAATCTCCCTGTAATCTCTCTGCTTTCCCTATTATAATTTTAGAATCTGTTTAATATCTTTAGCATATATCTGAGTGTATGAATGTGCTTTTAATGTGCATTTTTATATCTAAATGTACATTCTTCATTCAAAGCTAGCAAGTATGGTTTGGTGACAGCTCTGTTAGGTGCTACAATAATGTGAAGAAGAGTGACTATAGTGTCACATATACATTAAAATAAGCTGACTCAGAAGCTCACAGTTTCTTCAGCAAACACAACTGTTAGTTGTTTCTAGCTGGTCATTTTACTTTGAAGTTAGTCTTTTTAATTAATATCAATAATCTTGTTGGAAATAAACACTAAAGAAAGTAAATTTTTGTGTATGTCAATTTGTCAGACTATCAAATTTCAGATTCAGACTTGGGACACTTTTTAATGGAAACTAAAACAAAAGTGTTGGTGAGAAGTATCCTGAAGTTTTAGTATTCTCTAAGGCTACTGTTCAGCTACTGGGTTAGACTCTTTCGAACAGAAAATTGCAATAGTCCTTTAGAATAAATATAAAATGTAGGGCTGACTGGAATTGACAAATTTTCACTGTTGTCCTATATTTTTAATTACTTTTGATCCATTGAAACAAAAACCCCCACACTCTTAAAAATGAGTAGCACTAGCTCATTATTTATGAAAGAGACCACAAAACAGACATAAAGGCATAAATTACATAAAATTTGTATTTTGCTTTATGTGAATGAAATTCTACTTAGCAGTCTTTGTTTTCTATTCTACAGAAATGTGTGGAGATGACCACACAAATTGGGAAATGTTCTTTTCCCAGTTTGGTAATGCATGAGGCATTTAATGACTTGGTTGCTTATTGTGAATGGGTCTTGTGATTGCACTGACCACTGGGCATCCGTCAGTACAGAGAGAAGTCTCTGCAGAAAGGGCTCATGTCCCACCAGGGACTGGTGCCTGGACAGGTGAGCACAGGAGCAACAGACACACCTGCAAAATAAAGATCCTCCTTGTCATGCAGGTTTGCCATTTTTATACAGGGTGTCTTGAGCACAGGAAAAGAAGTTGAAAGGGGAATCCAGATACAGTGAACAAAATTTTAAATATTTTCTTTAAATCATGGTGCAGTTTCTGTATTCTATGAAGTCTCTGTTTATACAGATCTAGGCTGCCAAAGGGCTCAGTTTACTGGGAATTTTGTTTAGGCCAAGACAAAAGTGATACACCTATTATTATGAATTACTACTCTCAGAAAAGAAGTTGGTTTCTAGTTCATAGCAGTGACTTTTTCATTATGCTTTGAAAAGTCACAGAATTATCAAAGTTCCAACCATCAACCCAGCACCACCAGAATCACCCCTAAAACCCTGTCCTCAAGTGCCACATCCAGAAGTCCACCTACTGAAAATAGCTACAGCAATTCCTGAAATGTTCTGTGCCATGTGAATAGTTAGATTTTCTAAGATGTGATAGAGAGATTAAGCACATCATTGGCTTCTTTTTATTGGTTAGCTTTTGGGGTATTTTTTAACCTACTTTACCATTTCTGAATTGTCATGTACTTGGTACTTTAAACAGCAGAAAATAAAAAACAAACCCCAAATCTGCATGCATAGTTGTTGTGGATTTCACTGTCTATGTTTAATCTATAAATGATAAATTTTTAAATTTCTGTTTTGTTGAGTGTTAGCTCCTGTGATGAAGCCAGAAACATTGTAACATGGCTGATTTGGTCTTAAGGAGACTATAGAAGTACACTCACTAATCTTTGCTTGAGGAATTACCCAAAATTGCTTTAAACACTAATTAAAACTCACCATTTTAGAAAACATTTGAATTGAATAGCTAAAATGTGCTCTTTTACATGTTGTTCCAGGTTCTGAGGGTGATGTTTTACCTGATACTGACAACCTTACAGAGCTTCATCTTACACTTTTTCACTGCAGCAGAAATTACTGGCAATACATAATGACTATTATTTTTTTGCTGAAAGACTTTATAGTGCCTGCAAAGTGCTGTTACTTAAAAAATATTAAAGAAGAGACAAAACACCCAAACCAATATTTACATTGTAGCAAAGAAATACACCAAGTGCATAGATTTGTATTTATAAACCCTAGGCATTGTTGATTTGCTTTTTCTAGTGACTACTACTGCTAGCAGTATGAATGTGTGGTTTGTCAAATGCCAGTTCCCCACTCAGTCCAAGTCTATTGAAGAACTAGACCTTTTTCAGCTCAAAGAAAAGTTACTATACTGAAAAACATGAGGCAGAACCAAAATCTATACATTTTAGTGATACTTCTCAGTGGCTTAAAGCAAAAATCTGAGGAGGTAGCAGAGGGAGAAGTACAGAATGATGCTGTTGTGTACTTCTTTTTTTTTTTTTCCTCTGGTAACTGAAGGTTAAATGAGTAGCAAGCAGAATGCCTTAAACAAGATTGGTATATTGATTAAAACGCTGATTTAACAGCTCGCTTTCTCCCTTTGGAAACCTGGAAAAGATAAGCCAGCTGCTGTCTAAGAGTGCTGAGTGTCCACTGAGAGTACACTATCTATCATCACAATATGGTGATGAGAGGTGTTTTATGTTTGTGTTAATTTCCCCCACTAAATCAGTAATTATTACAATCCTGTCCCTGCTGTTTACCCTGCAGCTGTTTTTCCATTTGTCGAGAGAGCGGGTGTTCTCAGAGGACCGCACACGCTTCTATGGTGCAGAAATTGTCTCTGCCCTGGACTATCTGCATTCTGGGAAGATTGTGTACCGTGATCTCAAGGTAAAAAAAGAAAGAAAAAAAGTAATCAAATTTTTGTTTTTGCAGAGACTATGGGGACAAACACAAAGTAATTATAAAGTTGCACTATTCAGAGTTAATGGGAAAAAAAAAATCTATGTTCGGTTTTAAGTTCTGTATGTGCTGGAGGAAGTTGTTTGATATAGTAATCTCTAGATGGGTACATTCCCTGACTTTAACTTGATTATAAAATGAAACAGGATACTGGAGTAGCAGCACTTGAAGGAGATTCAAACTTCTGATCCTCACACTCCCTACCCCCTGCCCTCTTACTTAGAACTTAACTTAAATCTCAGCACTAATCTCAAATACAATTCTCTACGTCCCCAAACAAGGGAAGTGGTGAATTGGCACACTGTGACCGCATTCTTTTTATCTCAGCAAAGAGGTGTTTCTGTATGCACTGGAAACATTTAAAAGAATTCAGAGTACTTCAACAGAAAAAGAATTTATTTCAGCATTGATTTCAGAATTATTTTGTCTTTTGTATTGCAGGAAAGGTTTCTGTTATTGGAATGTAGTTTGTTTTAGATTTGCCAGCATATACACTTACCTGGTAGTCTGTTGTCCCAGGTACTCTGTGACACACTATGACCATATTCTATAGAAAAAGAATCTTTGTTTTCAACAGGAACATTTTCGAACTTGTGTAGGAGGAACCTCTAAAGTCCACGATGAGACAATTTTATTTCTGTGTCAAGCCCTTAATTTCATGTACAGGAAATGGTGCTTTCCTGTTGTACATGCACAGTAGTGGAATTCATTCATGCGATCCTTTGTACAGAAACCGAGGAGAAGGAGGCAAATACTGCTCAGGGAGGCAAACAAAAAACAAAATACTGAACTTACCTGTTTGTACCAGAATCTGTTGTAATAATGTGAAATGCTGTGAAAATTTAGAATTGTCTGGTCAAGGAACGATAGGTGATAGTTTTTTATTTAAATTTTAAATAGTAAGGAAAGAGGAGTTTGACATCATAAATCTTCTACTTCTTGTGTTGTCTACTTTACATTTTCTTTGTAACACACTTAGACTTAACAGGAAATCTATACTTTTGGTTGTATTTCAGGCTTTATGCAGACTTAGAATGACAGGGCTATGATTGCTCTATGTTGGTATTTTCACATACCTTATAATTTGTAAAAAAACCAAACCATTTTCTGTTGAGAAAAGCTGAGAATGTTTTCCTTAGTTTCAGTTCTATCTGTATTTTAAGTACAGCCAATTAAAACCTTTTGGGAAAGTGATACTAGCCATTATTCTGAATGTTTTCACGTTTCAAAGCAAGGATCATCTATTTAAAAAGCAATGCAAAGCATGCAGAGATATATATTCACAGTTTAAGAAGTGTCCTTTGCAAGTAGACAAGGAGGAAACTACCTCAGGGATTTTTTTATCAGCAGCGGCCCTATCCCCAGTTCTGTCTATTATTGAAAAGGTTCTGGAAGTTGGAAGTATTTTAAAGATTTATGGATACAGGTTATTTCATGACAGTATAGAATGTAGAAGATGTGGTCAGTGGCTGTCACGTTAGAGCAAAGGAAACCTCTGAAGTCATTGACTTGAGATCTACTATTGTAAACTGTGTTAAAGTATTAACTAATTATGTAACTTGGGTGGCAGTAAACACTGTTAAGTGTTGTAATATAGTAGATGCTGTATTTTTTTAAAATTACAAATTAATTACATTCTATGCAAGGAATAACTATTCTTTTACAAAATTGATGTAATACATCCATCTGTTCTGTTAAGAAATACTAAGGGAATATTTTTCTCCCCAACACACAGTTAGAAAATCTAATGTTGGATAAAGATGGACACATAAAAATTACAGATTTTGGACTTTGCAAAGAAGGAATCACAGACGCAGCAACTATGAAAACATTCTGTGGTACTCCAGAATACCTGGCACCTGAGGTATGATTTAGAATATTTTCTTATAATACTGTATAAAGTTCTTTTCCATTTAATTTTAGATTGACAGTCTGCCTGATTAATACTCTATAGCTCTTATTCAGAACGGAATGTGATGCTATTCTTTGGTGATTGTATAGATATTGATGCTCTGCTTCTTAGTGTTTAAAAAGACCTCTAACGTGCATTTTCCTTCTCATGTTTGCCTTCCTCTGTTAAAGTTTTTATCTTCCGATGATTTCTTCAAAAATAATCTTCCATCTGTCTGTCACTTGGAACATATGATCCTGCTTAACTGAGCTGTGTAACTAGCATTTATACAGACTCAGTGGAGGCGAGGGGGAATAGGAGAGTACTGAGTTTTATGGGCTTTATCCGAATTCCCTGATTGCAGGGAGAGGCAGTTGAAATTTTAGATATTTCTGCTAAAAGCAGTTGAGTGTATCAACCTCAGAACTGGTTGAGGTGGGCACCAAAACTGATTTTTTCGTACTATGTAAGCAGAAGTGGCATCCCAGCGTAGGCCACCCCATCTTTCCCATTAGCTGTCACTCAGGAGTGCCGAGCACCACACTCCTCAAGGATTGATAATAAGATGGACATCAAGACATTGCTTTGGTTCCCCTTGCAGCTCTGGCTTGGCCATTTGAGAATCTGTTGTGGAAGTTCAAGTCATCCATATGATCTGCTCCAGTATAATTAGTGCTAACAGCTCTGCCACTGATGCCTGCTGAAAAAAGGCAAGGGAAACACCACCAAGATTGTGGTTTTGCCCTGCCTGGCTTCAGTCAACAGTACTGGTTGTGGTGCTCAGAAATGTCACTCTGCCTCTCCTCAGGGGCTGCCAAATACAACTCCAGTCCTGATATGAAAGACAGCCTAATTTTTTACTTAATGCTAAGAATTCTGTGGATGCTGAATTAGTCCTTAATTCCACTCCTATCAGCATTCAAAATTTCTAATTGACACAGTGCACAACTCATACTGAGATAACTTTCTAGTCAACCTGAAAGACTTTAAAAGGTCCTTCAGTCCTACCATTTAGTTGAAGAAAGTTTTAAAGAGTTTCCAGAGGGATTTCCCACCTCTTGCAGCAACTCTGCACTAAAGTCTTGTTGCCATGTATTGTCTTTGAAGAACAATGTGCCATAGTTTGAAGGGAGGGAGGCACTGATTAGACATAGATCTTTATTCTCTTATTTTCAGCAGCACTGAACCCTGTGTAGCAGCCACAAGCCCTGGAGCCTGTTTCAACAAGCAATTTTAATTGCATTTTGGTTTTTATTCTAAACCTTGAAATTAAGGAATGTCAGAGAAACAGGTACACATCACCTTCTGGATAGTGCTGGCTGGAAAATAAGATTTTAGCATGGCTAGGTGTGCGGGTTTGAGAGCCTTTCTAAATCTCTTAAATTTAAAGTCCCTTTCAATTTGCAGTCACAGAGGAAATTGAAACTGCTAATAGTTGGCTATGAGTCAATATGGTAGATAGAGTTACTGAACCCATTGTGGATGATAGCAAAATCTTTTGATACATTCTTTCTCCAACAGTAAAGGAAACATCATATTTTTAGGAACCATCCCAAGAGGCAGCTGACCAGAAACACTGGTGGGAATCTATATCCAGCCTGAAAACTAACTTAACATTTTCTTTTGTACTAATTGTGGTTTCAGTCCCAAACTTGGTTTGCCCAATGCCTGTTGCAACATTGTTTGAGTCATAGAGTCCTGCTCACTATTCCATCATTTTACAAAAACCAGGTTGCAGATGCTTCCAGCAGTAAAAGAGGGAAGTAGTTAAGACAGATGAAGGTATATTTCCTCCTTGCATGACAGTCTCTGAGGTGAAGGTATCTATACAGAATTATTACCCAAGGCAATTTCAGAATTACTCTTGATCAGTAAATAAACCTACCTGTTGCTGCATTTTCCTCACAGATTTATGTTTCTGAAATCAAAATAGTCCTTCTGAAACTCTGTTGAAAGGACTCTTTCACCTCACATAGATAGGGCCTGACCTCTCATATAGGACCTGACACTGACTGTGTATGTAGATAATTAGATCCAGAAAAATGCCCCTGTCCATGCAGAGATCAAATGGACGATGTGCCACAGAAGAAAACCTGTAATGAAGATGCAAGTTAGAGTCAGTTTTCATCCATGGAGGAAGAATTCTGGACCATCACTAATTTATCATTTGTGGAAACCATATGGAAGTTAATGTGAGCTGTTCAGGGTGCGCAGGGCTTCTGGCTAAGTGGTCCATAGGTGCATTCCCTTTCTAGTCTCCTCTCCTAACCCTTCCCTGTTATCCAACACCAGTTTTCTATATCTAAGGAAAATTAAAATAGCACTGACTGTGTTTGTCCTGCATCACTATGTGCTGAGCATAAAATCCAGTAGGGTATGAACACATCCTCTAGCAAGAAAATAGTTGCCACTGCCAAATAGCAGGGCTTATATTCGTTAACAGTACAGATGTACATTTGTCACACTTATTGAAGAATGAGCAAGTAACTTTCTGTTTGTGAAATTATATAGTTTTTTGAGAATAATTTTGTTGTATAATAGTGAAATTACCCTTGTCATCTGCAGTAGAATGAACACAAGCCTAATTTTTTTGTGCATGTTTAAGTGTAGTGGCAATAGCTAATAATTCCCTCTGCTGTAAGAATCTGTGGCATTCCCCATTTGAAAAGTATAAAATATGTTACAATTTCTCACTTAGTAGTTTTTCAGGACAAAGAGACTATTTCTTAGAAGTCTCTTTCCGTTGTTGTTTTTCAAAGTAAGCTCTCACATTGGGGATCGTGGTGTCAGAAAATATTCATAATCCAATTGTGATCCCATGTAGGTAACACAGATGTATGCTTGATTTTTTTTTTTTCAAAAAAATGCTTCTTTTGCAGTTTTGGAGTGGCAAAGGCAGGACAGGACCATATGTTTTACAGGAAGTATCACTTGCTTAAAAAAGAATGAATAAAACTGAGAAAGTATTTGTAAATATACCTGTGAGTCTTTTAAAGCAATTTAGATTTTGATAGCTTTCAGTTGACTGAAAGGACAAGACCTGCTAATAAAGATACAGACTGGTACAGACTTCTTTTAATAGAACATTCAGGAAATGAAGCTACTTGGGCAGAGAAGTAAAATTTCTTTGTGGTCTGATAATTTATAAGGATGTTTTCTTGGGTGAGATAACAGTTTCTGGATCTCTGAATTTCAGTTTGTGTTCCTAGGACTAAGTGCACAGTCTTTATTATGGGAGAGCATTCAAATGTGGTACTAAATTTTGGTGTCATGGTAGAGACAAGTTTTAAATACCAGAAATTACTTTTGAAGTTTTATATCTTTCTAATAACAGAAGAGAAGTTTTTTTGACTCTGAACAAGTCTGTAAAGGACTTAATGGATGTCATTCAAGTGACTCTTAAAAGATATAGATGATCAGTGATGTGTAGGTCTAGTCTAATAACAGGGAAAATAGACGAATATTATTGAGTTTTATTGGCATTAAAATACAGATTAGGTGGATGAATATGTATAAAAATGGTTCATATGTACAGATTAGATGGATGCATTCTTATAAGAACAGTTGCATTTTATTTTAAAAAACAAACTATATCAATATAATTTATGAAGTTACAGTGACTCAGAGGGACAATGAACAATAAAGGAGCAGATTCATAGTCTTTACCCCTAGACAGGAGAAGATGTGCATGTCCTGTAGTTTACTTTAAAATAAGACCAGTGAGGATTAAGGAAATATTAAGATCAATTATACAATGCTTATTTGGCTATTTTTTTAGTGATTGTTCTTTTAAAAATTGGAGAGAGATCATGTGTAATCAATTATTTCCCTGAGTTTTATATCAGAAGAGTGAGGGATAGAACTCTTATTACGTGGCAGCTGCTGTCTCTCCTCATGCTTTATGTAATTTCTTACTTACAGCTGTTCCTCTTGGGAGGGATATGGCTTTGATATAATCTAGAACCTGGCCATCAAAGTTCAGTGACTGAATTTCAGCAAGGGAAAGCAGGCATGCTTATAACAAGAAAACCCACACTTTTCCCGTGTTTTCAGGAATTGAAGTGAATTTTCTAAGAGTGTTGTGGTTCATACAGACTACAAGAAGCTGACAATAGCGACAGAAAAAGCATTTTGTCACTTGTGCAGCTATGCTTTCATTTTATTCTTTTAAAACCTGCTTGGATTGGATCAGGATATTTGCCAAAGGCAGTCTGGTAAATATTTTGGAGTGATGATCTATGATGATCTACCACATAACTTGTCTGATACATCTTGAAACTAAGTGCTATGTGTGTAGGCAGAGAGGGAACTACTGAAATGCACTGACATGGGCTAACAACAGGAATGGATGTTTCCAGTTTTTGCAGGCATCATGACAAAGCATTGTTCTTAACAGGGATTTTAATGCAGATAGAAGTTGCAATGCCAGTGTTAAAAGAGCTCTTTAAAGTGTTGGGAGAAGCAGCAAGGCACTTATTTGCAAACAACTTGATGAAAGCAGTCAGTGCTGTGGGTAAACTGAGACAGGCCAATTGAGAGAGATCAGCACAGGTGAGGATGTTGAAACTTCAGCTCATGCTACTACAAAGAAAGTGAAGTTGCAGGGGTAGTACTGCTGAAACCTCTTTCCCTTCTTCCCCCTCTTTCCCTTCTTTCCCCTTTTTCCCTTTTTCTTCCTCTTCCCCCTTTTTCCCTTTTCTTATGGAGTAGAGAAAATAATTTGAGTACACTAAAGGAGGATAGTAGGGGAAGCTAATAGGAGGGAAAGGAAATGAATGAAATGAATGAATAATGTCACAGGTAGATTGATAGATCAGAAAACACAGATTAGAGATGAGAAGATTTTCTTATGGGGAAAAGGTGATTTTGGGCAAAAGAGAGTTTGGACTGAAGAGGATTATGTTATTTTGTTAATATTTTCTAAGTAGGAACTGATGTGTTGTGGGGAGACACAAATAGCAGGAGGAATTGTTGAGCGGCTTAAAACTGAGAAACTTGCTGAAGAGTTGTTTGGTTAGGAATATTGAGGAACAGAAGGACAGAATAATTTTTTGTTGTGACTTATGCAATTTCCTTTTTATCTCCTTTTCTGTTAAATTTCATTTGAAGATAATTGAGGCATCATAGTAACGTGCTTTTTAAAGTTCTATGCAACTTTTTATAAATAATAGGTATGTGCCATTATTTTCTACCCTAGAACTAAGGGATGGAAAAGGAAATTTCTGGAAATAGCATGAATTAAGGGAAGGCTGCAGTTAAGATATTGCAACATGGATATGCATTCAAAAAGTTTTAAGACTGGTGTGAACTTCCAAGACTTGGAAAAAAAGAAACACTGGAAATGAAACTTTATGTTGAGCTCAGTTTTCCAGTGTGCTCTAGAGGGCAAGTTCTCACTCATATTTTGTTACCTCTGGTAAGCACTAATGGAAGATTGATTTATCTAGGGGAAGGAGCAGTTCTTGTTTTTATTGCGCTTCTTTTAATTTTGTTCACTTCCTTTAATATTAACTCTTTCTTTACAGAAAGAATAATAAGACACTCTACCAAATTGTCTGCATTTATAAAAGCATACTGGTGTTCTGGTTCATATGGTTTTGCTGAGGACCTGATAGGCCTGTAGTGGTGCTGCTCTAAAAATATAGATAAAAAATTCTGTATGAAATTCTTATAAAGTGAGGTTAATATATTTTTAGAGGTTGGATGTAAGTTTGTTTCTCCAGCTTTAGTGTTGTTTTGTTCTTTTCCTGTGAAAACTGTATTGAGAAGTGCATTTACAAGCAGAAATGCTGTGTCATAGCATGATAGAGTCCTGGAAACACACACCTCCATCATTCAGCTTTTGTGCCATGATGGAATCTTCCAATTACTTTTCACCTAATGCTAGAAGCAGTATCTGCTGCATAGTTAATGATTTGCATTGCGTTTCTATGCATTTCTACCTTCAGCTTAATGTCTTTGCTTCTCCAGGCATTTTCTATGAGATTTCTTGCACCCTTTGTAAGTATGAGAGTCCTTTATCTTTGTCCTGTGCTAGCTTGGAGAGAAGACACAGGCTGTGACTGGCCAGAAGTAGGCTGCTTGCAGCATCTTATCCTGTGCCTCAGGCAACATTGTGCAGACAGACTCAGTCAAGAGGGATGTGTGAACTCGTGTGGATACATTTCTGGGTTTTGTTCCTCCCTTTCAATACAATCTTTTTAGTGCTGAGCTAATTATGTAGTCTCAGTTTTACTGTTGAGTTAGAGTACCTGATCAACTTTCCAACTGTAAAACAGTTTGAAAATCAAATGTAGCTTACATGCAAGACCCAACAAAATTAGAAGTGTTAAGTACGTTTTGGCAGTTCACTTTTATTATGCCCAGTCCTCAAATGTACCAGCAGACAATCATCTGAATGTTAGTTATTTTTCACATGCTTATGTGATCACACAAAAAGTACATGCTAAAAAGAAGCAGATGGTGACAGATGGGGAAGGTTGAATAAGGTGGTTTTGGAAACCTAGAAAAATGCACTTCTGTAATAGTGTAAAAATAAAAATTCTTTGATCGCCAAGTTAGAATGAACAAAATAGAGTGCCCTTCCCACCACCCCCCCGAGAAAAAAACTCAATCCAAAACTTTACTGATAAAAAGAAATGGAACCTATGCGTGTTCAATGTATATTTAGCAAAGTATGTTGCATAGTGTGGTTTGCCCAAGGATAGAACATTAATTTTTATCAACCAGAGACTTAGATGGGTTGTAGTTTTATTCTTTCTTTCTTTTAAAATGATGAATTCAAGTCAATTGTGTTCCATGCTCAAAGAATGCTGTCAAAAAGGTCATTCTTTATAGTAATACATTAGCAGTGTTGCAGGTTATGATAATATTTTTCTTCTGATGTCACAAAAAGCTTTTAACCCTCTGATTGTAATGGTAAATAAATTACATGTGTAATGAGGATATCTGCAGGACCAGAGCTAATCTGTAACAAGCAGCATCACCCCTTTCTCATACAGGCAAATGTAAAACTAAGTAAATAGAGAAGATCTAATAAAAATATCCCAAAAAAATTCATCTTTTGTGTGGGCCCCATCTAAGGACACACCCTACTATAAGGGTTGAAGATTTGCTTCTTCATTTGCATTAATTTAATGAAATTATACAACAACAACAATCAAAATTTGTATCTATTGAGTTATATTAAAAAATTAAAGTTCCTTTAAAAAAAAATTTAAATGATGAGATTTATTTTATTCCATAAAGTATCTAACCTGATGAATATTAATTGCCAAGTCTTCTACCAATGTTGATGGCATAATAATTTTTTGGTTTTGTATTTCAGTAGGTATTTGTCTTAACTTATAGTATGAGACATTACTGTCTCCTGGTGAGGCAGAATGCTTTGCTTAAAAACCAAAAAGCCTCAACCTGTTCTCATTTTCTTGAAAGTATCATTAGTTTGCTGAGCACCTGAACAGTGTAGTTATGTTGTTGTGTTTTGCTTAACTGATTTTTCTTTTGGCTTCAGAAGGATAGTTGAAATTTATTTTGTCTATGTTTACCTAGATGCTTCATGCATAATCTGATTCTTAGCAGAGGCACAATAGAATTTATTTTACCTGTGGAAGAGTGGTTTAGTGTTGGCTTGTGCTCTTGAACAGCTGTCTGTTGTATATTTGGCAACATTTTGTTTCTGGGTGAGGACCAGTGAAGGGGGGGTGAGGAGGAATAGCATCTCTGCCTGAAAATATTTTCCCTTCTGATTTATGGGAGATTCACAATATGGAATTTTCTCTTTACACTAGAGTTCCAAGCCCCAGATTATTTTTTTACATTGTGAGGAAATGAAAATGCAAGAAGTTGTTTTACCTTGAAATGCTGGGATCTCATGAAAATTAAAATTTGGTCTTTTTTCTGTTTAGTTATCACTTACCATGTTTTAGTGTCCCACTTTCTGTCATCTTATGATCTTAAGTCATCAAAAATGCTGGTGACCTGAGTTTGAGCAATTTTGTCAGCTTGGTATTGCCAGTGGGCCCCTGAGATGAAAATGATGAAAGGTAGACAAGGCAGGGTATCCAGAGCAGAACATCATTTATTGGCAATAACTGGTACCAAGATCAAAACCTGGGGAGCATTTAGGTGAGGGTAGGAAAGCATTGCTTTGTTACACAGACAGAAGAATTGCTGCAACATCAGATAAATTAGCACAAAAATTTGACTTTCTCCTGAAAGAAGACAACCAATAATGTAATAAGAATTTGCATTTTCATGCTACCTGGGTAATCTCGCCAGTCACAAAAATCAGTTGTCCATACGCAGTATCAGAATTCTTAAGGGAAAATAATAAAACTAACAGAACACTAGAAAAGAGGTTAGCTCAGCACTGCCCATAAACTTTTGTACTCAAACCAGAACTTTAAAGCAGAGAACAATTTTCTAATCAAATACTTTTTTTCTGCAAAACAAGTATGATGATTCTTATAAAGACTCTCAATAACATTGCTTGAAAATTTTTCATTAGTTTTCATTTAATCAATACAAATATTATTTCCATCTCAGCAAAAGCCTTTCGTTTTTCTGAGAGTAATGAAGCATGAACAAAAGCTGAAGAAATGCCATTTAGCAGTAGTAAGTATTCAAAGTAATTTCAGGAAGAAAGAGCAACTGCAAAGACATATCACAGTATTATCATTATTAATTACTTCTTACACATCTTGCATCTTATGGCAGTGTATGCTTTAGAGGCTGCTGCTAGTGCAGTGATAATTAATACAGAAATGAACAGGTCTGCAGATTTTCTTCCAATGGTAGAGTTCTGAGAGGCAAGTGCCATCTTTTTGTAGACTGAAATGATATTTTGCTTTTATTTGCTGCCCTTCTATGAAAGGTGTTTTTGAGGGGTCTCTTTAATGTGATGTGGTTGTTTTCTTGGGTTTTTTTCCTGATGTTTACCATTGATTTCTTACAGTCCTTGTTAGAATACTCTTTTTCATGTGCAATAACTTAATCACTTTTTTCTTTTTTTTTTTTTTTTTTTTTTAATTTTGAATTCTTCTGAAATCTGTCTCTTCTAGGAGGTTAAATGCATTAATTAGTGTTGCATGCTCTTTACCCTGGGAAGCTTTGCTTAGCTCACATTTATTCCAGAAGATACTGTTTCTGATGCAACACATGTGCCAAGAAATGGAAAAAAAAAAAAGGTTTGGTTTGCTATGTGTTTTTTAAGGGTACATAACAAAAATGTAGGTGAGATGAGCAAAATCTTGAATACAAAAATGTAATAGGAAGATAGTTTACATTAGGGCCAGAAGTCAAAGAAAAGTGCAAACTAGATACAAAATAGAGAAGAACTACCTGCAAAAATTAGAGCAGTTGAGAATCTCAGCTATTTCCCAGGGTATCTATAACCTTGACTTTTTATCTTTTCAGCTGTGTATAATAAAAACACTAAGCATTCATTTAAGTGTTTTTTTTTTTTCCCACTATTGATGCAACAACACTTCACTGTTCATACCATGATACAGTTATAGTAACTGAATTGTATAATTTTTGGTAAACATACCCTTCTGCAGGATGGATTTTCATATATCTGGGTAAAAGTTTGTGTCTATAAAAAGTGTATATTACCTTTGTTCATTAGTGTTAGATTCTAAACTTTCTCATTGTTGTAGTTATTACCACAATTGATAGGAAGTTCTAGCAAATACACTTTTAAACTTCTGTTGGAGACTAGGTGGGTGAATATTTGTTAACAGACCAACAACTATTGCAATAAAAATGTGTGAAGGGTTACCAGGAATGCTTAAGAAACACACACTCCACCTGAACTGTAAGGTTAATTGAAAACAGTTTTTCCCCCTTAAATTAACAGTACATTGGTGTATCCAAGTTCTCAGTTTTCTTTCACAACATAGGTGTGCAGACAGTTTTGTTTAGATGTTTAAATATTTTCCCATCTGTTCTGTCAAAATTATTGATTGAGCAATAAACTACTTCTAATGTCCTATCTGAAGGTCTGTATCTAATGCATTAGGAGAAACATTACTAAGTCAAAAATTAATGGCTTTTCCAGTAAGTTGTCTTGATTATCTAGCACAAAGTATGAGTCCAGTATTTTGATATTGCTCTTCTGGAGATAAAACTCAATGCTGAAAACCCTTTGTTTAGGATTGACAATGAATTTTACAAAGGTTTTCATGTTCGAGGTGACTGCTAAATTTGTCTGTTTTTGCAGTCTAGAAGTTGCAGCAATTAATTACCAGTTAGAGGTGTGTGGGGAAATACAGCTCTTGATGGTGTGGATTTCTTCTGTACAATGAAAAATCTTCCAGACAATTCTCATCAGGGATGTTGTATTTCAAGAAAAATGCAATAAAGACAGGATTAAGGGATTTTCTGCATTGAGCTCAGTTTGTCTGAGGCAGCCACACCTTGTTCAGTGTTCTGTGATTAGTAAAGTATAGGAGAATTGTAGTTTCCACCTAGGGCAAGTGGAAGTGACTGACTTAAGATGGTCACAGATGTCACCTGTTATACTACTGGACCTCCTAAAAAATTTATTTTCACAGAAACTTGTAAAAGCATTGCATGTGTATGTATCAACTTCTCTTTGGCATTCAGTTATCTGCTTCCTATGTCTCTGCCCCAAGCCCTTGTAGACAGGAGTTTGCAAAGGTGTCTCAAGCTGTTGTCTCAAAAAAGCCTTTCACCTCTTAGCTACTTGAAGCAATAAAGATAAGAAAGGATACATTTTCACTAGTTTTCCCAGTAAAATTAAATGGACATCAATTTCTGTTGGCTGCATGTTAGGCTTTTAAGGGAATGATGTGTAAAGCAAAGGACCTGGAGATGTATTGACTAATAAACCTAAAGATTAAAATCTACAAGCACTGGTGAAATAAAGGAAGTAGTAGTTTCTGTGGGGTTTATTTTCTGGGAAACAGAAAACTTCCAGTGATAGTAGCAATTTTTTTTTCAAGCACAAGACAGGGGGCTTCTCAGCTTGGGGAATAGATAAGATAGAGAAGATAGTGCTTTTTTTTTGGTCAATAAATGTAAATACAAGAATATTTTTTCTTCATTGATCTGTAATTACTTGCCAACAAAATGAATTATTATGTGTGAGGGAAAAACACAATTGAATTACTGCAACTTTAGCAGTGCTGCAGTGTGTTTGTGTCATCTTAATCATCACAAAGGCAAAGGTTGGTCTGTGAACTAAATTGTTTATTTTACATGTAGGGCTTTACAGTCTGTTCTGTGTACAGAACACTATCCTGTTGTTTACTTGGTCACTGCCAGTAATACTCTCCAGAAACCCCAAGGTGTGCAGAGACAGTGGAATCTCTACAGAATACTTTGTTTTCCTTTGTTTACTACTATCTCAGTAAATTAAAAAAAATCTGAATTTGTACTGTGATCTTTTGACCACAATACAAATGAAAATGTTAAGGTAAATAGATAGTTCTCCCTTAGCTGAAGCTCTAAGGTTGTCCAAAGCCTCTAAAATATCCATTAAAGCACTAAAGTACCTGCAAATGCCTGGCAGCAGATGCCTGGCTAATGTTTCTTGCTTGTTAGACAGTGTGTGTGTTACTTAACCTTTTGCATATTTATATAAGAAGGGAAAATACAAACTTCAGTGGCACCTCTGCAGCTGTTTTTAAAAGCAATCATATAAACCCAGGCCATGTCCTTGCACTGCAGGCGTAGCTGCGAGTTAGAGGAGCTATAATGCCTGGAAAAACTGTTCTGGTTTCAGTGCAGCAAGGAGTTTATGCCCACTTTGGAACCCTGTTACACTGCTGGAGTGCTTTAGAGAAATGCAGGTTGGGAAGGGAAGCAGGGCCTGAATCTTCACCCTAAGTGAGCACAGCTGTCACAGCTGTCTGTGTGAGCGGGGAAAACTGGCAGAGCCAGTGTAATTTGTATCAGTGTAACTTTGGGGCAGAGATTGGCAAGCATTTCCTTCTGCAGCAATGCCACCCCTGATGCTGCCCATGTTCTCACTTGTGCTACTGCAACTGTTCACATGGCAATTGAGTGGCTTAGATCAGAAAACTTGATTCAGGTGAAAAATAATCTAGGGTGAAGCTTTTCCCCCGTTTTTGTTTCTACTATCTGATGTAGTGTGTTGCATAGTTTTGACAAGGTGGGGGAAGCTGTGGTGAGAGAACACAAACAAGAGCCTGAATTAGGCTGGCACTACCGCTGAAAGAACCAGTTGTTGAACTAGAGCCCTGAAAACAAATGGAGTAAGATTCCCCCAAGTTGTAAAAATGATGGCAATTTTTTGAGTTTTATTTCCCATGGTCTGTGGTATCATGAGCTGCAGTCAGTCACTGCTTTGCTCAATGATGGGAAGTCACTTGGGTGCAGTGATTATATCAGGGGTGAATGACTATAAATGTTATCCATGCATTGACATCACATTGTGCTGGAGCTCTTGTCTCCTAAAACCTCACCTAAATCTTGGCAAGTTGGTTTGGATTTTGGCACCCCATGTTTGTGAAGAGGATGAAGGAAGGGAAACTGTAAATCTGAATGATCTGACTGTTTAAACAAATGTTGTGGAAGAAAACAAGTAAGTCCATCTTTACTGTGTGGAAATGTGCCTGACTTGAGTATGTAGTCAGTGTAGGTGCTCTTTCTGAGCTCCTGAGCTCTGTGTGATCCTTGTGTTATACTGCCAGGAAATACCAATACTTTGCTTTTCAGCAGATACAGAGTGGTTGACCTTGTGCCCTCCACAATGTTTTTGGTGGTCCTGCTGCCTGTCAGCCCAGGGCATTTGCTTAAAGATGGATTTGTGGGTCCTTATAGTAAGGGACAAGAATTGGCTGGTGGAGGCACCTCTTAAGGGCAGCATACAGAGTCCAAGAGATCAGACTTTCCACAGTGTCTGTGTCTGTCTGTGTGCTTAGGCTGGTACCCCACATATACAAGGATATCCCACAGCTACTGGAAAGACAGCAGTATCACTCCTCACAACCAAAGGAGACCTTTTCTAAAAGCAAGAATTGACTTCATGGTGGGCAAAAGATTGAATTATTTATAGGTGCAAAGCCTGTAGTTGCATGTCATATTCATTTTAGCACTGAGTTGAAGCTTTCTTGACCTGTGTTCAGTGTAGTTCAAACCTAATCCCTCAAATCCAAGGACTGTTTGGAAAGGATTCTGTAATGCTAGGGCAGTGTGTACAGACGTTCTCAGGCCTAACTGCATAGATTTGGTCGTAGGAGCTGGGCTCCAGCACTTCCATTGATTTGACACAGTCTACAAATCCTGGAGTTTCTAAACACCATGAGGATTAGAAATTACTTAAAGGAAGTAATAGTGTATCTTCACTGTGAAGGCATTATGCACAATTTTATTACATTTATGTTAAAATAAGTTGAGATGTATTTTGCTTTATTTACACTATTTTCAGGCTGTTTTCCTTTTGCCTAAATGAAACCATTTTGATGCTCCTGCTTGTCTGGCTGGCTGTAAACCAGGTATTTAAACAAAAATAAAGAGTTGCCAGTTTTGCCAGCTGGGGATGAGAACCCGGCTGGTGATATGTGGGTTTGGGAGGCAGTTAATCCAGCTTTTATGCTTTTTTATGATTTTATGTAAAAAGAGGTTAAAAATCACATTTGGCTCTTTCTTTGTACCACTGTTTTGTTGCTGTTGTGGGAATGCAGCAAAAGGTTGTTCATACTTTTTATTATTATTAGGTAAAGTCCTGCATAAATTACGTAAAGCTGCAAATACAATTTGCTTTAGCTATTGGCCATGTGATTTGCCTTGCTCAGAGAATGAGGTTTTATTTTCCTGTTGCCTTCTTTTATAAACCACACATGCAAACCACACCTCAGCTTGCTCATAAAAAGAATCTACCACTGTCTCACAATGTTTATTATTTTGCTAGTTTCAAAAGAAAAGACTAACTGTACAGATGAGTGAAACAGTGCTAATAGCTATAGCAGAAAAATATACAGTGCTTTTATTCTGTGGCAGAAGAAATGGTGATTTAAAGACAAGCATCACAGATTTCATATACAGTTTTTCAGCAAATAGCTTGCAATATGCTCCAACTCATAAAACATTTAATTAATTTTAAAATGCAGGAGTTATTTTAGTTAGTTTTGTCATATGTACTTATTCAGATAATTTGTTGTATTTTACACTTTCCAAAATTTCACCCTCTATTTGGAAATATCAATGATGTAATGAGTCTGTTTGTTTTGGCACAGTTGTAAATCATATGTGTTAATGTGTTAATATTTATGATTTTTAATCTTATATACACAAGAAAGATTTTTAATATACTTCTTTTCATCATGTTTCCACTACTAATCTTTAAGGACAGTGAAGAGTAGGAGTATGAATGCATTAATTACTGTGGGATTTCCAAAACTGCCATGCTGGATCAGACTGCATGTTGCTTCTGCTAACAGCACATCCCAGATACTTCAGAGCAGGCTTGGGTTTACTGGGGGAACAAGAGGAGAGGCAGATAAATGAGCTCAACACCCCTTTATCACCCATTTTAGACAATTGCAAGATAATCTAGTTATGGATAAAGTTATTTCTGACCTTATAGAGGTTGCCTTATTCATTAAACACTGAAAGATTTACTTTCACTACCGGATATCTAAGTGACTGTTCCTGTATATGTGCTTACAGTTTGAATCTGGAGGAGTTCTTTGTGATGGTGGTTGCATGTGTCTGTGTGTTGTAAAAAGTATTTTGTTTTCTGGAGATTAATTTATTGTGGGTTTGTTCTTTTTTAAAAGATCAGTCATAGGATGCTGCCTTTCAGAATCTGCCTTGTGTGATACAGTCGCAATTCTCTATAAAGAATTCTTTACATTCTTTACAAATATATTTCTACTCCGTTGTGTTTCTTTGATTTTTCTGTTTATTATTTTTCTAAGGTTTTTTGTTTCTTGCTTTAGGGTTTTTTTGATAGCTCTTCTGCTGCAAATATTTGCTATTTGACAAGCACAGTCATAGTGCCTCCTGTTTTAAGATTTCTTGACTTCTGTTTCATCTTTTTTGTATGAAGAGGCATGATCTAGAAATTCATAGAAATTGGAATTATATATGCAGTAACCTTCAATTTCCTTATTGCTTATGATTTTTATGGGTGAATGCTGCTGTTATATTGTCTCCATGTCTGCAATTCAATAGGAAGGTGCATTAAGGTCAAGACACACTGCTTAAATTTCTTATTCCAGTTCTCTGTCACTGCTGGGAGAAGGGCTGTGGAATAAGTTGATTTTAGGTTCACAACATTGGTGACATTATGTTAATAAATTGTATTAACTTTACTGGTTTCTGTGTTTACATAATACCCTATGAGCTTACTATAGTTTCATAGTAAACATAGTATTGTATAAACACTGCCATATTTTTTTGCATTGGCACAGTTCAGCTGTTAGGACTATGTAATGGAATGTAATGAAACTGGCAGGAGAAAGGCATTGAGGACTTTTGATGCAAATAAAGATCATAAAGAAACTAAACCTGTCTTATTAAGATTAAGGTAGTTCTAAATTGGAGACTTTAGACAGGGGGGTAAAAGAGAGGGATGTGACTGAGCAAGCAGATGTCTCACACTTCTAACTGAGGCATTAGTGCCCATGTAGTACCTGTATATAGTGTCTCTTCCTAAAGCTGTGGATGGTATAAATGACCTGGTAGAGGACATAGGAAAGGGTAAAAAGAAGCCATGATTGTTTGGAGCAGGTCATTGTCAAGTTTTAGCAGTGCAGTGCCTGGTAAGCCTGGAATTTCAGTGAGCTCAGGTGTGTGAGTCAGTGCTGCAGTTTTGAGTCAGGTACTGGGAGCCCTTTTAGCATGCAGTGAAAATAAAGGCTCAGAAACACATTCATATAGAGATACATCAAACAGACTGAAATAATGCTGTATGAAATATTTTATGTCTTAAAGATGCTTTTGGTTTCTCTCTCAGGTGTTAGAAGATAATGACTATGGTCGTGCAGTGGACTGGTGGGGATTAGGTGTTGTCATGTATGAGATGATGTGTGGAAGATTACCCTTCTACAACCAAGATCATGAGAAACTCTTTGAACTGATACTAATGGAGGACATAAAATTTCCTCGCACTCTGTCTGCAGATGCAAAATCATTACTATCAGGCCTACTGATAAAGGATCCAAATAAGCGGTAAGTGAAATTAATTGGTTGTACAGGTAGAATAAATGCTCTGATTGTGCTGGGTAATATAAAAATAGGTCTGTGGTGCCTGGTCTTCCTGGCTGAAGGAGCTGTCAATCACAGGAAAGGGTCATACACAACTCTACAGTCTCAGATTTCCATTTTTTCATTCCAGCAGCAATTTACAAAATTAATTTAACCAGGGAAAGTAAGAAAAGCTTGTGGAAGTCAAACTTTTTAAACCATTCACAGCAAACACAGGTTTAGAATGTGTCCTGGAAGAAAGCGAAAGATCTCAATTGTTTTTCCCAGTATAACTTATCCCTGGGTTCACTGCATTGTCTCGTGGGGACTGTAGCACTTGTTCTTGGTGATCATGGCAGGAGAGGTGCATAGACAGCCGCAGCTACATTTATTAGGGCACACAAATGAATCATGTGTTAGACCATTAAACTAGTACAGTAGTTTCACGAATACAAGCCGCACGGATTATAAGCCGCACTTCCGGTGCCTCGACAATGTTGCTGTCTTTGTCAATAGATAAGCCGCACCCCGAATATTAGCCGCACTTTCATTCGTCGCGAGAATCCGTGCGCAGCTTTCACAAATTGGCCAATTAGTAACAGGATCACGGCATAGCGGGCTTTACTGGCTCGGGGCGGGGCCAGGCAGGCTCGGCCCGCTCATGGTTGCCGATAGGGGTGGATGGCCCGGCTCGGCGCTACGGCTTGGCTGGGCCGGCCGGGCGGTGTTGCTGCTGCCGCTGCCGCCAGGCTCCCTGCTCCCGTCTGCACTGCCACTGCTGCGTTTGCTTGCCCTGCGGGCGGTGCTGCTGCCGCCGCCGCTGCCAGACTCCCTGGCTGCCCGCTCCCGTCTGCACCGCTGCTGCCATGTTGGCTCGCCCTGGCCGGCACTGCTGGCCGCCGCACCGCCGGGCTCCCCCACGCTGCTAGCCCCGGTTCCCCTGGGCTCCCGTGCACTGCCAGCCCTGCTTCTACGGGGCTTTTCCCCGCCGCCGGGCAGCCCCGCGCCGCCGGGCTTCCTGCTTCTACTATCTTCCCCTATGCAGTCGGGCTCCCGTGCACTGCCAGCCCCGCTTCTGCCGACTCCCCCGCCATGCTGGCCCAGGCTCTGCCGCCCTCCCTGCCCCGCCCTGCTGGCTCAGGCTCTGCCGCCCGCCCCCACACTGCTGGCCCCGCCTCTGCCAGGCTTTCCTACCTCTGCCGGGGCCGGCCGGGCTCCAGCTTGGCTTGGGGCTGCCGCGGGCTCTCACTTCCGTGTTGGCAGCTTTTAGAATTTTGTTAATGTATTAGCCGCCCCGGAATATTGGCCACACTTCCGGGTTTCCACCAAAATTTTGGTCAAATTGGTGCGGCTTGTATTCGTGAAATTACTGTAATTTGGTAAAGAATACAACTGGAGTGAAATTTAAAGAGAGCAGTTTGAAAGCAAGTGTCACCCAGCTGCTATCTGTGCCCTTCTGTGGTGAGCTTTTCCCTCTGGGATTGTTGCCCAGGAAAGCCATTTTCCAGTGGCTCCAGTACTGGACCAGCACTGTCCAGTCTTCTGTGGCTCTAAAATCTCTGACTTTGTAAACCAGTGGGATTCATCTGTAGTTACCTTTTTTCCCCTCCAATATCTTTGTCGTTCTTGAGAGTTTCTTGAAATGTTGTAGAGCAGCATTGTCTGCCTCTCTTTCCTAGTCTTCCTTCAGCCACTGGTTGCTCTCAAGAAGTTTTGAGTACTCTCAGTGCCTTGTTGAAACACTTGTGTTTCTCCAAGGGATTTGCCTGGATGCAGCCAAGTGCAGCAGGCAGGACAGCACCAGGGGTCAGCTTGTCTGCTCCAGCTGAACTTACTGTATGCAGGAAAAGCAGACTGTGACCAGCCAGCCAAAAACAGGCAGAGCAGAGTAGAGTAAAACTGTGTTTCTGTAGCAACTCCTAATGCTTTTTAACCTCCAAACAGTCTGACCCATCAAATATATTAACCCTTAGAACTGGAAAGATGCTTTCTTGTAATTAATCTTTGCAGACAGTAGTGTTTATTACAGACTTATATTTAGAAGCTTATTTATATGCCAGTTCTTGTGCTAGTTAGTGCTAAATAGGGGAGGAACACTGAGATTAACACTACTCAGCTTTTTTGTGAGCAGCTAGAAGATATTGAGAGAATTTTGGAGACTGAAGGCTAACTGCCATGTTTTGTCAAGATGTAGAGAATTTTACAATGAGTAGTTGAGAAACAAGGAGGAATACAGCTTGAAAATTAGAATAACTTTATGCTCAGTTATTGCAAGACTGACGTAGTAGTCCAGAATATTTTTGAAATTTGGCAGCAGGCTAATACCAAAACAGACTTTTTCCTTGGTTTTGGAAATTATTCCTCCTTACAATAAATGCTTTAGAATGGAATTTATCTTACTTAAATGCTTGCCTTTAGTGTATCTTTATATCTCTATATCTTTAGCAGTTCCTTTTAATGAAACACACACTGCTTTTGTCACTCTTCTTGTTAACATTTAACAAGTATGGGCTGCTTATTTAGTTAAGAATAGCTTTTTTTCTGCTGCAACTTCCTTCTGTTAGGGCAGTAGGATGCCCAGACTGACATCCTTAGACTCAAGGAGAAGTTAGAAGAGAGCTGAGCAGTCCTGAAAGTCGATGTGCTGTTGAGAAGGACAGAGATTCCCATCCCTAGATGTGGGGTTATTTCTCAACCAACAGCAGTAGCTCAAGGGTGCTCACTCAGCTTATCAAGTCAACGTGGACTTGCTAATGTAACAAAAAATGGCCAGTTCTCTCTTCTAGTCTCATGTCAGGGTTAGTTTTTCTCCAGGTTAGGGAGCTGATTCTGCTCACAGTTATCAAGTGGGAATGATGCTGTAGATGCAAGTGAAAGAAGAGAGGCATGGGCAGGACACTCCTCCTCTGGCAGCAGTGACCACTTCTGTGAGCTCAGACCACCTTGGACAAGTTCACCGATAGTAGGTGAAATCCACTTCCTAAGATGATTTACCAGACAGAGTCTGGCTTTGGCAAGCTATGAGCCACAGTGAGTAGTGTGGTTATTTACAATGGCCTTTAAATAACCTTCTCAGCAGGCCTACAATTTATTAATTTATACTAATTGACTCAGATTGAGACTATTTTATGGTAATTGGTTAATTGTTACAGCACCCAGATGCAACAGCAGTGAACACTGTATAAAAATGATGCACAAGTCATTACTGATTCAGTGCCCGGCACGTCCTTGGCAAAATTTTATTTTAGCATTATTGGGTTGGTTTGGCTTTTTAATAGTGCCAGGACATTAGCTGGGCTTTCAAGCAAACCAAACCTAAGTATATTTTTAAAATTAATGAATTCCTAAAAAAAGCTCATCATGAACAGTAATGAACACTAGTTGGAGTAATCAAAAAGAATAGACCACAGCATGGGTACTTCCACTCTTGTGAATTCTCTTGAGATCGCCATTCATATTAAACAGGGGAAAATTTCATATTAATTGGGTGAGAATTGTTCCCAGATAGTAAAAAAGAAATGGTCACTTTTCCAACCATAACATTAACTTGATTTCCCTATAAAAGTTTAATATGTGTTTTTTTCCCCTACTCTCTTTAGACTTGGTGGAGGCCCAGATGATGCAAAAGAAATCATGCGTCATAGTTTCTTTGCTGGAGTAAACTGGCAAGATGTGTATGATAAAAAGGTATGTCTTTATATGGCATTGATCAATCTGCCTTCTGCAAGGTGTTTTCAATGATAGCCATAGACTGCTGTTCTCTGGAGTTCGTAATTTTTTTCTTTGAAACTTTTTTGTGTTGATACAGATGAATAATGATTCTGAACAAGCTGTACTTACCTAATCTTTGTGTTTTCAGTAATAACTTGTCAGCTCACCAGAAGTAAATTTTACCAACCAACCTAAATCTTTTATTATGTAAATGTCCAAATTTTTTCCTTTTCTTTTTTGTTTCTGGGCTTTCAAGAAAAAAGTACACGTATGACTCCAGATAATGTGGAAAATGTAATATAGTTGATCCTGAATTGTCATTTTTTTTCTGCCTTTTAGTGAAAAGTTGTTTTATGAAAAAGGGAAATTAAGAGATTGTGAGGAACTCAGAGCAGAAAACTACTTTCTGATTGTTTGTGTATAAGCAGAAACCTTTTTCAAACTTAAAGAGATATATAAGAAAATTAAAATAGTGTTAAAACACTGAGCCGAAACAGCTTGTGGAGAAAGCAAGTGCTAGGAATTCAACTGGAACAGTTTTCTCCAAACCTGGTCATGTTTCTGTAATGATCAACACTTCAGGAATGACTTTACAAAATGAATTTGTCTTACTTGGGAGTGAAACTCATTTCAACTTAAGTTGTTTTATATACAGAAACTGATTTTATCTCAGTATTTCTGTAAGAATTTACTTGTTGCTATAAACCCTTTCTATTTTGATAAAGACTTTTCTTTTTTCCCCAACTGTTTTACATTGTTAATCTGCCAGTTGAGCTGCGTAATTTTAAAAGATAGTTTTTTCTCCCTTTTTTTTTTGCTTTGTTCAAATAAAAGGAAAATGGAAGACATACGACTGAGCAGAATATGTTTATGCTACAATGTCAATGATACAAACTGTTTTTTCAGTTGTTGTTGAACTGGAATTTTAAAAATCTGTAGTTGTTGGTGTGGTAACTTCTCTGACAAATACCGGAATTGAAATAAAAGCCTGAATATGATGATACAAAATATGGTACTCTGAAATTACTTGATACAAGTGTGATTTTTTCCCTGGCAGTACCACAATGTTTCGAGAAACTCTACAATAAATAATCAGAGCAAGTATATTAATCAGGTTACTTTATGAGCTCAACCACTGGTTGGTTATGTAAGGACACTGTAGAGAAGCGCTGTGAGGATAAAATCTAAAAATACAAGTTGAGGACCTTTCTACATTAAAAAAAAAAACCACCATGAAAATCAATAGGATTGCAATGTGCTAGGAGTGGGTGAGGAAAAAAAAGCTGTTATGTTTTTCAAGAGAGCAGGAAAATATTTCTTAATTATCTTACATTAGAAATAGAACTTTCAATTCTACACTGTATTCAGCATCTTATTAGTTAAGAATGTATAGATACTCTTAATTGCTTGTGCTTTGATTCTTTCCAAATGAACATGGCAAATGTATATTTCAATCAAGATATTTTTTAGCTATTAAAATAAAAGGAGGCATTTTGCAGATTTAAAAAAATGTAATTATATAAAAATACATAAATGCTGGCACTTTGCTTTTATGCTGGTGGAAGAGGATATGGCTTATTGGAGTGTTATAACTAGAGAAACTCTAGTCAGTCTTTGTTTACTCTGGACACTGTTGCTTTGAGAAACTAAATTTGTCAGTGGAATATCAACTGAATTTCCTCAGTTGAACAGTTCACTTCAAGGATCACAGGAATTGCTTTTGTACAGTATTAGCACACAGTGTGTTCTTTATGGAAAAACAAGTAATGAAAATGACTTCTGACTGTGTGCTTTTCTGTTTAATTAAAAATACTTTTGTTCCTGTTTATTCCTTACAAACTATTTGCCTGGTTAAAATATCCAGTAGTTCCTTCTGCACACACAGTCTTACACTCTGCAGACTTCAGAGCTGTGCTCTGAAATATAATCCTCAAACATAATGATAAGGTTAATGAACTTTCGTCAAGTATGTTCATTAGAATGCTTATATGAATATTTTGAAGTATTTTGGTATTCTAAAATAACTCAGAGTATCAAATAAATTTGATTTTTAAATAGGTTTATTTTGTGCTTGCTTCTGTTGCTGTTTGTTGTTGGATGTAGAGTCTTCAGCAGTTGGGTCACTTGATGAAATTGATAGTGGATGTAATTATTTGCATAGTAAAAATATTTCACAGTAATTTTGAGTTTTAAGCACCGTGGCACTGTAGTTTTCTGGCTGCATTTCAGGAGTGTGTTTCTGTTAGAAATTAAAGAACTGAATTTCACTTTCAGAGTAATGGATACTAAAAAATCATGTGCATTCTGAGTAGTTGCTGGGTGATAGTTTTGTACATGTGCACACAGCGCTTCTATGCCTCTAACTGTATCATTTTACTAGTTACCACTTTACTGGTGTGATTAGAAATAGAATTATATATCTTTAAACTATTTAATGTATTTCATGTGACAGACCACAGCTCTGTCAGGTCAAGCGGATCCAAATGGTCAAATGGAATTATTAGGTTTCTGATACTGCTAACTAGTTAACCTAATTTGGTACTACATAATGATAAAAAATATTGTATGGCACACTGGAGCAGAGAAGGTCATTGCCTTTAAATGAAGAATGTATAGTAGTTAGCATTTGTGATCTGATGTATTTATTTTTGGCAGAAAAACCATTGTGGCATATGAAAGAGATCAGCCTGTGCCAGGTTCTTCCTGTGATCATCTCAGCCCTGATGAGTTTTTATCTCTCTGCCTGAGTATGAGAAATTGAATAGTTTGGCAAACTCTGAAGACTTCAAACGCCCATGTACTAAATAAAATATTTGTTTTATTTTTAGGTAGAATCAGGAAGCTTTTTGAAATTTCTCTGTTTCTCATGTAAGAATTGTTTTAGAATATTTTTATTTGGGTAGTAGACATACACTACAGTTGTCAGATGTTCTGTTTAGGGTCTTTCACTGAACAAAAAGCACATGAGCATTACTTAAAAGGTTGAAATTTGGGTATGTCTTCAGGCTTGCAGCTTGAGGCACTTGATATCCTCATAGCAAAGGAGGTCCAGACCCTTTTGTGAAACCTGGTTTTCCTTCTGCATATAATATGGATGAAAGATGAGAGAAACCATGTGGAATTTTGGGCTGAGGTACATGTTCTGATTTGTGGTAATAGTTCTGATTGTCCCTGAAGAAAATAAGGAAGTGCCAACAAGTGAATAAGTTAGTGCTGGGATGGGAGCAGGGACCAGTGGCAGCGATGGCTGAAGCAGGAGCTCTGGCTTTGGTGCAGGCAGTGCTTTTGGAGGCACCTGTCCCACTGAGAAGGGAGTGACTTTCAGCAGCAAGTCTGCCAGCTGCAAGAAGCTGTTCCCCACCCTTCAGCTGTGGCTGCCTTGGTTTACTCAAGGCACAAACCCAGCAAAGGATGAAATCCCATGATCCAAGTCCTGGGTTCAGACCTGGCAAAATCTGCAGTATGAGTATGATCTCAATGCACATTTAAGTACTTCTGTGTATTGGATTTTGAAGGGAAAGGGTGGGAGGTAAATAGGAAAGTACCACCATTTGGTTTTAGGTTGTTGCTATTTGAATCATACTGTTTTCATACAATTATCTGCATTGCCACAAAACTTGCAGAAATTACTCTTGTTGATTGCTTTTGTATTGTTGCCATGTGAAGTTGTAAGAAGATCAGATAACATCTAACCAGTCTGATACTTCCATTGTGTTTCCACTGATACCTTAAACTCTGCAGGCAGACCTAGATGCTGATTGTCACCCTTCTCCTCCCTGCTTGAATTTACAGGAAGGAAAGTGTGTCTGATTCTGGAACCTCGGTTGCTGGGGGTTTGTGGTTTACCTCTGTCCATAGTAACAGCATTGTATCACTTGGAAAACAGTTTATCCATGGGTAAACCTCCCTGCTGAAGCCAGTTTTCCTGTGGACTTATGTCCTTCCACCACTGAAATTCCAGCTCCTTCTCCTCCCCCTGCCTAGGACCAGTGCATGCAGAGTCCATGGGATATTCCCAGTTCCTGGCTGTGCTGTGGCTGCTGACTCTGCAGCAAGCTGCCTTTGGGGCCATGCGTGGGGAGGAACCAGTCCCTACAGGAATGCTTATTGACCATCTTGGAGCTCAGCTCAAATTTCCCTCTTCCCCCAGGTGGAAACTCTAGTTTGAGGGGCAGGGACAGGTATTCCTCCCGTCTATCCCACACAATTCAGTTGCAGTCTGTTGGTCAGTGGGATTCTTACAGTGGTGGAATGGCCTGAAGCTGTGTCAGGGGAGGTTTAGGTTGAATATTAGGGAAAGGTTCTTCTCCCAGACAGTGGTTGGGCTCTGGAACAGGCTCCCCAGGGAAATGGCCACAGCACCAGCCTGATAGAGTTTAAGTGTTTGGACACTGCTCTCAGGCACATGGTGTGACTCTTGGGGGTGATGTGGTGCAAGGCTGGGACTTGTACACGATGATCATTATGGGTCCCTTCCAACTCAGCATATTTTATGATTCTCTGAAAATTCCCTTTAAATTAAAAGGAGAAGAAAGATCAGATTGATGTTCTTAAGCATCATACTTTTAATTTGTCAGACTGAGCGTATCACGGTCAATGGCTTCAGCCATTTCCTATACAACACCAAGACAAGTGATTCCTGGTAAATTATTCTTGAGCAAGTAGTGTTACATATTTTCTCCCATACAGAAGTATTTATGTGGTTGTTCACTAAGTGTGAGAAAGTTCAAGGTGTAGAATCAAGCCTGTACATCTCAGTGTACCTACAACAGTCAAATACTGTACCTGCCCCTTTCCTTCCTCTAGGAAATGGGTGTCAAATTTTCCAGGACTTGAACTATGGAAAAACTGTGGTGTTTCTCACACACTGCTCTTGATGGATGCCAAATGGAAATGCCATTCACTGGAGATAATGAAGACACTAAGAATTTGGTATTGCTTCTGCTGTCATTTCTAACATCAAGCCTTTGAAATGGCCAGGGCAGATTCTGCTTGACAGATGGATATGAAATTGGATTTTTGTCTTGGACACAAACTCTTAAAGTCACTTAACTCACACTGAGTTTAGACTTTTATTTCTTTATTTGTACAGACACATGCATATCTATGCATATGTGTGTGTGTAATGCATAAACCCAGAAAATCTGTATTTCTGCTCCATAGAGTAGATTGTCAGGAGTTGCAGTTCCTTTTCTGGTTGGAGCATTTTTCTGAACTGAGGCCACTACAAGAAGAAAATTATCCCATAAAACATAAAACTAAGGTTTGGCAGCCAGGACCAAGCAATGCGATTCTCTTGCAGACTGACAAGGCTTGTGCTTAACAAAAGCTTATCTTACTCCTTTTGGACAAGGGTTACTGGATGTGCCTTCTGGGGCTCACATCCCTATTGGACTTCTAATTTCTCACGCCAGAAGTGAGGAATAGCTGTGGCAATAGCATGTGGATGCTATTTCCTTGTGCACCAACTGTGAAATGTTGCTGGCTGGTAGAGTGGCATCTTCATGTTGTCATAATCAGAGCAGTTGTTAATGTTGGGTGTTTTAATCATTAAACCTCAGTTTCAGTCTTCCTTGGGATGTATGTGGAAGCCTCTGCAACATTTGCACCTTATTTGTCTTTCTAGTGGTTTCATTATAGCTGAAATTTGTCAACATTTTGCTTTCTGTTTTTAAATGAAGTTTGACATCTAATGGACAAAGGAGACACCTCTCCAGAAAGATGATTGTCCAGAATTTATTTGGGGAAGGGGAGGCGTGCCTTTGGTGTCAGCTCAGGAGTCTGGAGTGGGATGTCCACAAGACTTTAGCCTCAGTTGGTTCAATGTAGGTGAGGTAGGACAGATGGAAAGGAGCACTCCCCAGTTCTCTGTCCACAGAGCTGTGTGGGAGGTGGAGGCGCTACTGGGAGGGAAGGAGGCAAGGTGTATGGAAAGATTGAAGAAACCTTTCTGCTACTTCTGTTCAGCTTTATCTGTGCTTCTTAACCTCAGCTGCTGCTTCCACTTTCCCAGAGATATTAGGGAATGTTGGTGTACCTAAGGGCACAGCCTGGATAAAAACCAGTGTCTACTGTTGTGGGGAGCCACAGGGTTGGAGGGTTTGTTTTGCAGTCAGCAAAGTTTCCAAATACCTTTAATGTCCAGGATATGAAAGATACTGTTGTAAGATAGATAAACAATGATTGACATGAATTTGCATCAGGTCTCTCTCTTTTAGTTACAGCTTAGAATTTCATGTCTTCTGCTTGTTTCACTTGCCCAGACAGCTGAACTTCTGTCATCACTGCAATTTTCATCATTATTGGATGTTATTGATAAAGAGTTTTCCAGTAAGCCTGGCTGCTGATCACTGAATCAGAGCATCAGCTAATGAATTTTGTTTTAATGGTGCTTTTCATACCTGATTAAAATTATTGTAATTATTTGTTCCTTAATAGTCACTTAGCACTGTGCTTCTCTTCCTAAAATAATGTTTTTAAGTATTTTCCATAACCATTACTATTTCAGGTAGATGGAGAGAAGAAGGGAATGATTTAAAGTCATAGTGAGGCTTGTTCATGTCAGTGGATTAAAAAAAAAGAAGTAACAAATCCCTGGATAAACCAGTAGTTAGTCTGTAAGGTTTTGAGAAAGAAACTTGTCATCTAATGCATTTTCCTTTTCCTCTCCAGCAGCACATCCATACACTGCTGATCTTACCTTGCCACACCTTTTGTTTCATTAGCTACTTCAACCTGACTCACAGGACTGTGAAGTGAGGGTTTGCTCCTTCTCTTTGCAAGGCATTTGTGACATGAAAGGTCTCAGGTGTACTTCACAGCAGGACTACTTTGTTCTACTGCAAATGTGTGCTGTTCTACTGCAAATGTGTACTATTGAAAGCATATTGCTTCTTGTCCTTGACTTGAAAAAAAAAAGAAAATTTTTCCTAAGCTTGCATTTTCATTATTTTAAGATGAAAAGTTCTATTTTTTAATGAAATGGCATTTTCTGTTTCTGGCCAGTAAAAAGCATTCCAAACAGGGAAATATTAAAATTGTTATAAATTTAAGACAATAATAATGTAAGACAATAATAATTGTTTTACTAACTTTTCATACTGAATTTATTGCTGAGATCTGTGAGAGTATCTTTTTAAAAGGATGTGATGGACACTTAGCCTTAACTAGAATATATGACTTGGCTTCTTGTAATCTTGTGTAGACTTTTTTTGTTTTGGTTTGGTTTTTTTGTTGTAGTTTGTTGTTGTTGTCGTTGTTTTGGTTTTTTTGGGTTTTTTTAGTGCTGTGTATTTTGGTTGGTGTTTTCAGGGTTTTTTGGGGTTGAGTGTCCTTTTCTCAGATAGAAAAACAAGAATAAAATGGCAATGTGGGGTGTTGCACTGGAATAAGTCTGTTTTAGGAATTGTGTAGTTGCATTGCTGGAGAGATGTACAACTTTGGAAATCTGCTTTAAATAGTGCAGAATTGTTTGGGATAGCCTGGATGCATGTAAAAATAATTTTCAAGAAGTGAAGGAATCTGTGCAGTAAAATAAGGTACTTTGTTTATAAATGTTGGATGTAACTTAATTTTTACCTGGAAGACTCTTCTGATGTTGTGTTTATATATGTTAGCTCCTTAAGCACTTATTCTACAATGCCCTGAACTCCTGCTTCAAAATACCTCTGTGCTGTTGGATGCTTTCCATTCAGGACTATGTAAGGGAAAGTTGAACTTAGTTTTGTAAAAGTAGTAATCAGATTTACTGTACTCTATTAAGTATATGAAGTGATAGATTTGGTTTTGCTTAATAATTGCTTGCACAGTTACTGAAGAGGTGGATCAGATGAAATCAGTCTCTTAGTATGTACGGATCATGTACACCTGTGCATCTAGTGCATAGAACTTGGGAAAAGGAGGGAGTTTAGCAGCACTTCCTCTTTCTTTGCTGTGGGGCAAATGACCAAGTTAATTGGTGTTAGAGTTCTGGACTTGAGGAGAGAGAGAACATGAAACTGGTGCAAACCCCATGCAAGGTGATAATACCAGTGAGCCAGGATATAATTATATTGAAGGGAAAATCAATTACACTTTTTGTATTCTCAGGGTGTGTTTTACATTGCATGTGAGGAAATGGCATCAAAGGGCTCCTAGGTACAAACAAGAACGTTGTCACACCACACACACACACACAATTTGCAATGTCATACATACAAAACTGCTGTATAGTTTTTGCACTGGCAGCATGCAGTGTGATATCCCACACTTAGTGTGCCTTCAGTAAAAAATTATCAGCAATTCTTTTGGTGGAGAAGGTGGATAGCGAAGCTGGTTCAAAAGAGGGGCAAGGCAGTCCTGCCTGCAGGCTGTGAGTGGCTACCAGTGATTTTCTGTTGGGAAATCCCACACTGTGCTGTGAAAGCAGTAGGCAGGTTTTGATACAGCAACTCCCTTAAGCCTGAACTGGCCTTTTCTCAAATGTAAAATTTATTTTCATATCACATAATTTCTTTCAACGATAAGTTCAGATTAAGGTCTTCCCACTGAAAGGAAAAACCCCAAACCATGCTTATTATGCTCTCTGTGTAGTCTTTTTTTTTTTTTTCTTAGCTGTTTATACCACCCAGTTGTGGTGAAGTATCTTGAGATGCCTTTGCCTGACAGCTATGTGGGTAATTAAATTGGCCTGAAGAGTTTCTAGGTAATTATCTTTATGCAGCTCAATTTATCTGCAAGTCGTGTGAGAGTGATACTTGGAATTTAGCTTTGTTGTGCTATTGACTGGATTCTGAACCAGTATTTTTGGGATTGACTCAAACGGGTTTTATTTCTTACTGGAAGTTAGAGACGCAGCTGCCTCTCCACAGACCTACTTGTTTGATCTGGGGCATAGGGAAAAAGAACTTACTTGTTTTCCTGATAGTAATTTGGTTGCTTTGAGATTTAGTAATTTTTTTTTTGTTGTTGTTTCTTGGTGCCTTTCAGCTTGTACCTCCTTTTAAACCTCAAGTGACATCTGAGACAGATACCAGGTATTTTGATGAAGAATTTACAGCTCAGACTATTACAATAACACCGCCTGAAAAATGTAAGTCAGAAATGATGCATAAGCATGATGTAACAATAATGTTTATAATAAAGCAGTGTGTAAGGTTCTTTCTGTTTTTCTGTTCTCACCGTTACTAATAAAAGTCTTTGTATGGAAGTGTGTAAGAGTAACTCTCAATGACAGCTTTATTTTTAAGATGCGATAATTACAAAGCTTAACCATTAGATCACTCTGGGATGGGTTTTGGAGTAATTTTTGGTGTGGGCTTTTTTGTATTGATTTTGTTTGGAGTTTTTTCATTTGTTTGTTGATTTGGTGGTTTGTTTGGTTTGTTTTCAAATAAGATACCACTTTCAAGTGTTTACTGGTCAGCAGTCAAGCTCCCAGTTCAACAAAGTAATTGGACCCTTCTTTAAGCATGTGGACAGTGCTGCTGTGTAGCTTCAGTAAAATGGGCATATTTTGAAACACTTTGAAGACAATACATTGAAAAAGAGTCAATTACTTGAAAGTTAAATTTCCTATCAAGTCCCATGCATCAGCAGGGCTCTTAAAGAAGGTGTCAACGTGGATGTAACCAGGGCACTGGACCTTGCACAACTTAATTGGAGTGAATGTGATTTCACCATAGTTTGTGTTTTTGTCATGTTGTGTTACACACAAGAATTATGATCTGATCAACCTAGCCAGGGCTTTACAGTTTCTTACCAAGCAGGAGTAGTTAAAATCTTGCTCCTGAGTTCTTAAAGAATTTTCTAAATGGGGATATTTGAGGGATTTTTTTCTTATTTCTTTATATTGGAGACTGAAAAAGGAGGATCACAAAAGTAGACAATACAGGCTTAGTTATGTTTGCTTACCCTTTCATAAAGCAAGCTCATTTTCTGATGTTTTAGGACTCCCAGGTTAGCTGCAGATTTCTATTCCTATAGACATCTAGAGAATTTTCTGGATTTTGCATTTTTTGTGTTTGAACACAATCATAGAAACATAGAGTGGTCTGGATTGGAAAGGACCTTAATGTTCATCTGGTTCCAATCTCCCTGCTTTGGGCAGGAACACCTTCCACTAGACCATGTTGCTCAAAGTCCATAATTTATTTTACTGTGAAAAAAAGAACCCTTTCTTCTGACCATCTTGTTAAGAATTTGTTCATCTTTGTAACTTGAACACATTTTACTAAAATATGGATTAACTTGGGTTCTGTTGATTTGATATTAAACCAGGATTAATTCTAGTTTTAATGTGTAAAATATATGAGGATATAAAATACAGAAAATTCTGAAAGGCTGCATGTAAATACACTGTTAGAATAACAGTCTCAGCAGGAGTCTTTAAGAATAAGCACTGTTAAAAAGCCATGTGAGAATGTACATCCAAATTCTCAGAGTTAGGTAACATCTGGTGCCTGCTTTCCATTGGCACTGGAGGAATTATATAAATAAAAATATTTATGAATTTGGCTTATTCCATATTTCTTCTGATCCCAGTAAATACTGTGAAAATAAGTAGTTTACTAAAAATAATACCTAAGAATTGAAACACATAGAACCTGTATGAATTGTTCATTTTGTAGCTGTTTTTCCTTTAAACTCTCTTTGAAATGGAGGAATATTTAAATATATCTACAGTAAGACTGTAATTTCCTGAGCTCAGCTCAAGAAATGATGGAAACTGGCTGCTTCAATTGGCACTTGGCTTCTGCACTGCCACAGGCTGGGTGTGCTGGCATGTTTGGATTAGCCTAGAAGGGGTAGTTGTGATTGAAGTTCTCAGGTGATAGTCAGAATAAAACAAACCAAACAATCAACCTGAAATAAATAGTGACTTTTGGGCATGCAGTCCTTTCAGTGATATTGTCCGGCTGTGTGAACATAAGCTTGTGTGCTTAAATGAAGTCTTAGTTTAACTTGAGCCTTTAATCTCAGCATTGAACTCTGAAAGCTGTACTGCATATCAGGTGAATAATAAAATTTTATTGCAAATATACTGATGTTTTGAACTTCTTCCTTAACACAGATGACGAGGATGGTATGGACTGCATGGACAATGAGAGGCGGCCGCATTTCCCCCAGTTTTCCTACTCTGCAAGTGGACGAGAATAACTTTTTTGGTTCTGCTGCTTCACTATCATCTTAGGTTTATCAGTGAAAATGATTCCTGAACATCACCACCAGTACTAGAAACTACTATGATAGCAGGGGCACTTTCAGAGACCATTCCAAATTGAACAAGTTTCTTTCCCAAACCTACCTAAAATCCGTTCTGGTTTTGCATGACGTATGAGATTCTCTCTACTCCGCTCTCCTGCTGTTGCTGCCGCCCACAGTCTCAGTATAATAGCAACGTGAAGAAGTTACTAACAGTTTCTTTGAAGGTAGATGACTTTACTTCAGCCTTGTACACTTTGTGAACAAGTAGTCATCTATTGTTCCTCGCAGTGGAGGCTAAACAAGAGCCATGTTGGTCCAGCTTATCTTCTTCCAGAAGATGAATCAAAATTGTAATTAGTCTAAACAGACTAGGTGATAACATTTTCTTGCATCTGTTTGTGCTGGTTAGAATGAGGAAACGTAGAGGTGGTGATGTACATATGCAAGGTTTCTGTTAGGCATATCATTACTTGAAGCAGGTCTCTGTCATTAACATCTGGCTGGAATTTGTTTGGGAAATGTTTGAGAGAAGGACTTAAACTGTTGATATATATAAATATATATATATATTATTTTTTAATTACTGTTGGATACTACAGAAGAAGCAGAAGGGCTGGGCTCATCCAGCCTGTCACTTAGAACTTCCAGGTTCATGTGCAATCATGGAGAATCGAACATTATACATGCAAGAAATGAAGGCATAAAAGCAGCAGTTGAAGTTTTTCAAGGGGTTTTATAATTTGCACCAGATAACATCTTTTTCATGCTTTTCTCTTTCATGATATGCATCACCTCTGATGGCTGAAGAATGTAGACAGGCATAATGGTATTGCTTTTCACCAAAATGTGTGCACCAAGGTAAACAGGTGTTTGCCTTACTTGTTTTTATTTTGAGTTTGTGAATTAGCTTCCTCTCCAGGTGTTTTAACTCTGAATATACTTTTTTTTTCTTTTTTGGTTATACTGCGGTAGTATTTATTTTTAGAGATAAGGTTTGTATGTGTCATGTTTGCAAATGCTGCTACATCTTAGAACAGGCTTATAGCAGTTAATTTAGTAATATATGGAAGGACTGTACAAGCTGAAGGGAATAATGCACTTTTCTCCCACGTGGAAATTTTAACAAGGCTCTGAAATTGTACATACTGCTTAGAACCAGATTTTTGTGAATGAAATATTGTCTTTTAACAGTTTGGCAGTGGAGGTGGGGATTTCCAACCTCATGTGCCAAAGGGTTAAAAGTGAACAGACAAAAAAGCTACATCTTGTGCTTCATTTAGGATAAACATAATGTAAGAGCCTGACAGCACAAGAAAAAATGTCTGTTCTATATGAAGGAATTGCATTTGAACAACAAGACCACAGTGATTACAAGAAAAGCACTTTATTTTAACAATTAAAATAGTAAATTTCTGGGATCAGCCATTCTCAAGGAAGATTTGCCCTCAACCAAAAGAGTCCCGACACCCAGCAGGTTATGTGTAACCGTGGTACCTGATTGACTGAATTTCAAACATCACGATGAACGCTCCACTGATAGGGAAATGTCTTTCCATTTCCGAAGATCTGTATCTAACAGAACATGTGCATAAACTTTAGCTTTGATCTTCAGCAATGATAATCTTAATAATAAACCCTTTGGTGCTAGGAGTTGGGGCGTGATGCGGCGCAGCGACAGCGCGCACCCTTGCAGGCGACATCGGGAACCCCCGGCTCCATGGGATTATCATTGGAAGGATCTCTGCATTCAGCTCTTGTTAGCTCCCACAAAGACTGTGATATTGCAGAGTATTCCTGGTTGCGTTGTGTGAGTGAGTAGATGAGTCTGAGAGGAGAGATGTTCCTACACAGATGCCTTAGCCTCTTGATGTGGAAAGTTTGAGATGCCCAAGCATGAAGCCCACTGCTGGCAGTGCATGTGCTGGGATGGTCAAGGGGTAGATGGGCATTTTAGCAAGGCAGCTAAAGACGCAGAGTAATTTAGACAATTTTTAATGTTTCGTGTTTTATCTTTAGTAATGGATGGATAATCAGATAGAAATATATCATGATGTCTATTCTAACTGCATAGGATTTCATTATGTCATCCTGTAACACTAAAGGCTTGTAGATGTTGTCCCTGTGCAGAGAGGAGAGCAGCAAATGCATTGCAGGTCTGTCGTGGACTGGTGGTGTAGAGGCATCTACACTAACACAGTGAGCAAGTGACTGAAATAACCAAGCACTTAACAGACGGGCATTAATTAGTTCTCTGCAAAGGTCTTGTACTCACAGACTGAAACTATGGTGATTCAAAATCTGTGTTCCATGCCTGTGTTTTCTCCCTTATGTTTTCAGCTTGTGATAGCAATAAGTTTCTTGGCCCAGGGCACCTCCAGCCAGTGGCTGTGGCTCTGGCCAGCAGCTCCTCCTGGCAGTGACGCCCTGTGCTTTGCTCTCCGTTGCGTAGCCAGGTAGTGCATGGTTTGCAGGAAGGGCCTGGCAGTGAACTATCTGAAAACCTTTTAAGACATCACTTTGCATTGCATTGTCTGCCTTCTGAAACATCAGTGATCTGGTTTATGAGGCAGAGAGCCAGCAGCCACCTTGTGCTGCCTAGGCCTGGGGGATTCTGTCTTACCAGTGTTAGAAACAGATGAAATGGACAAGCAGTGCTGAGAGAAACTTCTGAAGCTCTTCTTTTGCTGTTCTGCAGTTGTGATTGGATTTGGACAGGAGGTGGTGGCTGGTTGTCTTGGTGAGCCTTTCGAGCACAGTACATTTCAGACCTTGACTCCAGCTTGTACTGACTTCCATGACATACAGTATGCCCTCTTGTACTGCAGCCATCTCGGAGGAAATAGGTCATTTCTGTTTGGATTTTGGCAGTTTTGCACACAGCTTCGCTTTCCACACTAATCCATCTTCCAGTACATTCCTGTTGCTTAAAGAACATTTATTCCAGTATTGTTTTACCTTTTTTTTTCCATCTTTACTTGCGGCTTCTTAAAGCTGACTGTTCTTGCAGGGGCCATGTGCTTCTCCTAGAGTACAAAAGTAAGGTCTTTCCTTACTAACTGCAGGGTCTATATATTACACCTCAATGTACACACTTTGCTGCTACTGTTTGTACTGTCTACAGTAGAATTTCCTTATCTTGCTCCTGGTAGTGCATTACAGGCAAGCATGAAATGTAAAGTATTTATTTAAATAAAAAACCTCTAAATTGGTAATTGAATTACCTCCCTGTAGCTTTAGAGTTTGTGACATTTCTTGACCTTGCTAGTTCTTTCATTAGATCCATGCAAGATCTAGTCATATGGTTAAGGATATTAAGCAGACACGACTACGAACCCAAGAAACCGTATTACTGTTGGTCATACTTAAACTGTTTATTTCCTTAAGTATATGACCCACAAGGATGTGAAATAACTACAAGAAACTGTTTTTGTACACTGTACATCCTTAGTATTTTTACACGTATATGATAGGGATGCACATTATTTTCCTTCGTACAGACAGCTTAAATAAAGCACTATGTCAATCTGCTACTTCTGTGTTTTTTAATGCTAATTTGTTCTGGAGGATTGTAAATATATATATATGTTCAAGCTTGCCACAGAGGACGTATTTTTTTATATCTGCACATTACTATTAAATATGTTAGAGGATAAAATTCTTAAGTTGTTCTGTGTCAGAGAAAGAAAAATGGAAATGAGAAGGCTATATTGCAGATTACAAAAGATTTCTCAAGTTTTGGGTTAAATATTTACTTCATATTTTAAAGTAATTTTATATAGGTTAGATGTTTCAATCCTGAAATGCACAAAGAATTTACTTAATTTCTTCTTACAAGAAAATGTACATCATTATTTTTTTATCACTGTATATATAATGATCTGTGCATGTTTAGTTACAAGTTTTATTTGCTGTGAAGTCCTAGTGATAACTGTAACTCGCTGTGACATATTTCAGATACTGGGTGAACAGTTTCAGCTTGTAAATTATTAAGTTACAGTATTGTCAAAAAAAAAGTTTTTATGACTAAGCAAAATGTATCTGTGCTTTGGACCGAGGCTGTTTCCATTCAGGTGGTTCCTGTTAACTCTATGAGATGTATGTCACTTATAAAAGTAAATTTGGGTTATACTTTTCAAGATATGCTCCTTCAGAACATCCACCATTTAAGTGATTTTCAGCCGATGAAATTCTTGGCCTCATATCCCACAGCTAGGTGATGTTTGGCAAGGAGAGGAAAAAAAGGGAAGGTGGGATTTGCGGGGCACTGCAGAATGGGACTCTTTGAAGCCCACAGGCTGGTCCAGGGCTGTTTGAACCAGCCTATCTGGCGGGCTGAGTGTCCCTAAAGCAGTGAGTCATCCAGGTTTTCTGACGGGTTTTCTGTTCTCTGATGTGAATGCTTCTCAGGAATAGAGGTGCTTCATCCAGGTCTCAGGATTTTTCCTTTTTTTTTCCCTCCTTTTTCTTCCTCCCCCACATTGTAACAGGAAAGAGCATCAGGGACACAGCCATCCGTTAGTTCAGTGATATCAGGGTGCCAGTGACCAGGACAAAACTGCAGCAGTGACAGGACTATCTGGTCAGGCTGCATCCCTGTTGTGGAATCATGCTTTGTGTGTTCACCTGAATTTGATCATCAAGGTCTGATACTTGTAAACTTTGTAAAACTAAGCATTTAGTGCTTAAGTAGAAGCAGGGGAAGGTGGAGAGGGATATGAGACAGGTAAGCCTGATGCTGTAATGACTTATTAATTGCTACAAAGTAGAGTAATTGCTGCAGGGGAAGTTATTCCTTGTAGACTCCCAGCAACACAGTAGTTGCACCTAAGCCTGGGATGAGTATGAAAAACCTACTTCCAGCTATATATACTGGCAGCCCAGGACCCTTTGTTGAAATCAGACTCGTACATGCACGTGGGTGGCTGGCACTGGGGCCCTGCATGTGGCCACCAGAAGCCACCTGGTAGGTGAGGCAAGTCCAGGAAGGTTGAGGGTCCCGCTGTGCTCCAGGGTCTCAGTGAAGCCTAAGTGTCAGGAATAGGTGCCCGAGTTCCTTTGCACACGTAGCCTATAAGCACTGCCTCCTATTTAAATACAGATCTATGCTGTGGAATTATAAAAAATAAATTTTAAAGTTTGCGTTTTCCTACATTTATAAATGTATATTCTTAACTGTGTAACCATCTATAAAGTAGTGACACTTAAAAAGCTGTCAGCCTGATTACTGTGAAAAATCCCGAGTTTGACTAGAGAGGGCTTTCCTCAGCAGCCTTTCTTCTCCCTAAAGACCTGAGGCCTTTCTCAGCACGCTCAGTGTCATATCCGTGAAGCTGTTCAGGGAGGCGATCAGATGTGTTTGGCAGTTTTATATGGCAGGAAATTGAAATAGGGAGAAAAAGTCACTTTGATGTTAGGGCTGTACCACTAATAATTCTTAAAATATAAGGGAAGGAAGGATTGTGTTCCACACCCAATGGTAATTTATTGCATGTGTTGTTACTCTTATTTTTGTTACGTTTTCCGTGTTCATGCTGGCTGAAGTAGCTTTATTGCTGGGGAACTGTTCTTTGTGCTTTTTTCACCCCCTTTACCAACTACATTGAAAAAAATACATGTAGAGACTTTTGTGTGTGTAGCTTATCCTACACTAGATAGCAAAATATTCAGATAAATTCTTTCTTAAACAGTTGGATATTTGAAAAGTAATCTTGAAAAACATGAGTGCACAGTTAACCAGAAAAAAAGCCCTCCACCTGTACCCTCCAACTGTTTGGAGCTCAATAATTTGAAGCAAAGTTCAGCTGGTGCCCTGAATATGTGCTGGTGAAAAAGTTCAGTTTCACCACTTCAGCATGGAGCCCAGCACCTCTTGTAATGGCTCCTCTGTAATAATCAAGGGCTCCTTTCTCTTAAAGGCCTTGTTCAGTGAATGTTTTAAAGGGGAACTTGATCCATGGAAATTCCTCCACAGTAGGTGGCATATTTCTCAATCTTCTTACTCTTTTTGATTAGTAAGTAGTTGCCGGGGCTCTCACTTTTTATATAAAAGTGATAAATATACTGTTGAATAAAGCTCCGAGGTATATTCTGGTACTGAGTTTGTAAAAAGGAGGGGAGTGTACATGTGCAGCACTTGCAAACAGCCCCCTTCTCCCTCCTCCCCCTGCACATGCTCTTCCTGGAATTGAGAAGGACAGAACAAGGAACCTAGAGATCCTGTTAGGTTTATTGATATTTCAGTCTGTAAATAATATAGACATGTATGTTCAATTATGAAAATAGATAAAAACATTTTATAAAAATTGTACAAATTATTGACATCCACACCACGTAATAGCTATTAAAACTGGCTTGCAAGCCTGGTCTTTTCAGAAAAGTCTCAGCTGTCGTCCTAGAAAGTTTGGTAGGCTGGTAAGGCTTCAAAATATTTGTGATTCTGTAGTTAAAACCAAATAGAAACCAGCTGAAATTAGCTAGCAAGTGTGCCTGTGTTCTGCAGAGGTGTCTTTGGGTAAGTCTCAGACAAGTTTCAGCCAGGTGCAGAGCAGACCTGAAAGATAAAAGGAAGAGATGGGTAGTCTGTGTGGCAGCGCCTGTGTTTCTCATTTGTGTCACGTCAGCCTGCAGGCAAGTTCTTAGAAGAGAAATAAAAACCGGTTAAGACTGCAGTAAGGCAGAGTAAACAAGTACAGTTTCAAAGCCCACACTTCCTGTGGGCCTGCTGTCCTCACCTCTTTCTAAGCTCAGAAGTCATACAGGTAGCAAGAACAAGAGATACCTGATTTCTGAAAAACAGGATCTCCATGAGCTTTTGACATGGCTCCTGTTTAGCAGCAAATAAGTGAGCTCTTGTTTTGGGGCACGTCTAAGATCCTGCCCCTTCTCCCTTCCAAGAAGAAGATGGCAGGGTTTTGCCAGAGGGTGTTTACTGTGCAGTGTTCAGTGTGTGTCTGGGGTGGGCAGCTGTAGCAAAACAGGAAACTGTTGCCTTGGTGCCGGTAGGAAACCTCTGGTGGGAAGGCTAATTCGCAGTTTTGAAGCTCTTGCATAGCTGTTGTTTGTGCTTCCTTGGTAGCACTTAAGGACTGAATTGAGCAAGACATCAAACTATTGGAGCTGGGGGAGCTACCTCGAATTAAGCCACTGCAGTGCTAAAAATTGAATTCAAGAGATGTACATGACCTCAGAAATAAAAATAAACTTTCTACTTTGGCTGGTTTTGCATTAGAAGACTGAAGGGTTTTGGTTTTTTTTCCTCCCCCCCCCTTGGTTGGTTAGGCTGAATTAAAGAAAATTCATGAAGCTGAAGTTCATTAAAGAATTAAAAACAGTAACATGGTATTCCCCCTCCCAAATACCCTAAAACACATGCACCAATATCAACTGCTACAGTTGTGTCTGGGACCAGTGCAAGGAACTATGGCAAGGGAAAGCCTTGGGGCTTAAATTCCATGAGTGCCTGGGTAGTGACAACCAGAGACTCTGCTGCAGTGACCCTCAGCATTAGAGGATGGGCAGAAGCTTAAAAGGACCCCAAACACCCAACTCCTGAAGAAGTGTCCTGGAAATCTATGTTACCCAGTGTGAGGCTTCAACCTCAGCTTGACTGATTTAGTGGGCAAATCTCCTGACTCCAGCCTGGCCTGAACCTCTTCACAAAGCAAGCACCAATCCTGTCAAGAGTCTCTGTATCTCACTGTCCAAGGGCCCAAGTATTAAAGCTGTCATTTAAGGTGTGCTGTTCTCTAACAAAATGGGTGTAACTGTCACTGTCACATTCAGGTAATTGGTAAACAAGTTCATTACTGGACAGTCAGGGGCGGGGGTGTAGGGGCTTTTCCAATCAGCTTCTCCTCCTCCCAAGAATATTTTGGTTTTCAGTGCACAGAACTCCGCAGTGCACAGTGCCCAGGTTTCCTCTGGACACTCCCTCCTTACCTCAGTGGCATCTGCTTTAATGGGGTGGTTGGGTATCAGATGTACAAGCTGGAAGGGTCTGTAGGAGTGGAACTGCAGATGCCTGACCGGTTTACTTTATTGCTGCCAGGAATACTGGGAGGAGGGAAGAGCAACTGACTTCCTGCCGGATTAGAAAGCACGCAGCTGGCTTTGGTGCCTCAATCCTCCATTGCATGGCTGTAAAACCCAAGGTGGAACTCTCAGGAGGGCCAGGCTCAACTCCGCAGCTGGTGCCCAGCTTTGTCCAGTAGCCAAACACTGGACAGGATGTACAGGACTCCCAGATTCGCAAACACTGAGGAGCCGAATACTTGAAGCCTCATGTCAGGGCAGTAAGACATCAAACAGAGGTCTATCTTTATCCCTTCCTCTCATAGTTTAACTTGCATCACTTCTGATTAAACTCCATCCAAGCAGAAGTGAAAAGTTTCATCTGCTTAAAAAGTCCCACAACAACATCCACCAACCCCCATCTGTGGACTGTCACTGGCTGTTACAAACACCTGGCACAGGCACCATCTTTGCACATTAAGACTACACTAAAACAAAAGCTTTCTCCCAATAACCAAAACAATCTTCAGGTCTCCTGAGGCTGATGGCCATGTAAAGATCAGCTTGAATCACTTTTGACAGCAGAGATAGATGACCTACCTGCTTGCTGGAAATAAGGCTCCCCCTTCTGTAATATATAATAAAAAATAAAAAGCAAACAGGGCACTTGGGAGCACTGCTGCATTAACTGCTGGGACCTCAGTGAAAATTCGTGCTGACACAAGAAAGAAAAGAAAACCCCTGTTCCAGAACAGCTGTAATTCTGACAGTGCCTCCTGCTGAGCAACTGGGGGAAGGATGGGAACGCAGGCACGGGTGAGTTTACTTTAACTTCCTTTGAGAAGAAGGGTGATCAGCTTACAGACACGCTCACTGTGACAAAGACATCTGTAAGGAGGGAGGAGAGAGCTTTAGTGGCTCAGCCATACGGAGAGCACAGGGACAGTGTGGGTTCCTGGCCAGGGAGGGACTGGCTTGCAGGAGGAGATCTTCATGGGGAAGTCAGAGCAGCAGCACAGGATGACAGCCCTTGCTGGAAGTAATCCTCAAGGTCCAAATCCTACCCGTCTGTGCTCTCACTGGCTCAGCTGGCCTGCAACCCCTTCTGGCAGCCGGGGTCTGTGAGGGGATTATCCACCGGGAAAAATACTTATTTCTGTCAGACTGATGGACCAAGGCAGATCCTGCAAGAGAGAGGCATCCCAGCTCTCATACACTCATGCCTGGTGGGGGGTGCTGAGGTTTCTAGCAATCTCTGTTTTGATGTTTGTTTGCTTTCTGTGCACATTTATTTAGTATTCTGCATTTAATACCTATGTAGAAGGGCAATTAAATAAATATCTCTTATCCTCCTGCCTTAGGGTGAGTTCCAATACACAAGAGACTTTCAAAGAAAGAAATTCCAAACCTGAGTGTTCCAAAAACTTTCAAAATGAGAGGAGTAAATCCCATAATTAAAATTTGATTACCTTTACAAGGTCCTGAATATGCTGATGTGGTCTGTAAAGGAATGCAGCATTACAGCAGGATCAGGTACTTCTTTTATTATTTCTTTTCCTTAATTTTAAAACCCTGAATTTTCCTTACAGTGTCAAATGAGTTTTCCAAGAAAAACAGGTTCTCAACACACCAGAATGTCGTTGAATTTAGTGACTTTTTTTTTTTCTTTCTGCTGTCTTTTTCATACAATAAACACGTGACACTAGAAATAAAACCTATAGTGGGAGTAACCTGACTTTAGAAAACAAATCCTATCAAGGCTCAGGGCTTGTTAGGCTTTGTTGACTAGGTCAGCTAGATTCAAGTAAATGATACAGTTTTAAATTCTTTAAACTTTGAAAGTTTAGTAACTCTTACAAGGCAGTATGAACAGCTATAGCTATGGTGCACTACTGTAACTCAGACAGCACCTCTCCAAATACAAATATTTAGATAATGTTTCTTTCAATGTGACACTAGTTGTTATGATTTATTATAAAACCAACTGCAGCCTTTCTGAAGAGACAGGGATGATTCAAGCTTCCTCAGACGGAAAATACTGGAAGCAACAAAACTAAGCATTCCAAATCAAAAGACAAACACCTAGTGACTATCCAGACAAGAAGTACCTGGGTTAAATCTTAGATCTTCCAGAAGTTCCCACCTAGCTTAGAGTTGTACATCCCCCTTTCCCTTCGACTTACATATTTAAGGGTTTTTTTAAAATTCTATTAGGTAAACTTGTCCTCACTACGGAGTGCTTGTCCTTAAATTTTTAAGTGCTTAAAGAGAAAAAAATCAAAGCACAAAAAGCTTCAACGGTTTCAAACCCAAAAATGTTTCAAACACTTCCTTCTTCCTTTTGTTTTTAAGTGTTTGCCAGATTCAACTCACATCTGCAAATAGTTTTAGTCGTGCTCTCCTTTCGTCTCCCCCCCACTCTATATATAGGATGGAGAAAAAAAATACCTACTTCTGCTCATTTCTCTTTATCCTTCCAGGTTTTTACTTCATTCCATCTGTGTCCTGTTTGAGATCTGTATCCCATTTTTTTTCCTGAAATATGCAACTACAGTTACTAGAGGCTTATATTCCAAGATACAATAGCAGATTTAGGTTAGCATATTTTACATCATCTTTAAAAATCAGGTAATGGTTGGTTGCTTCCACCTCCCCCTCCACCAAAAGAATCTCCAAAAGCTCGGTTAATTATAAAGGAGAGCTGTTGGACAATACAGTAAAATGTGGAATATGAGGTCACTTTAACCTTTGATCAATACTGACTCTGCAATTGTTTGGTTTTAGTATTTATTTCTATACTAACTACAGGCAACTTTCTGCAAAGAGCTTCCATTTATGGTAAACTGTTCTTCAGTTTCCTTAAAACAATTGTCTGATATTCCAAGCAGCTCTTTTGGGCTGAATTCCAGTTTTCAGAGAACCACCATTGCTTTAAATAGCTGCAAATAGATTTTTAGGGCTCATTTTGTAATAATTTTTTGTATCATTCTTCTTTTCTGAGTGTTCTCAACTTAAAAAGTATCTTCTGGAACACAATTGACTTGTAATGAACTTAAAGAAGGCAGCTTTTGCCAGTCAAGCCTTGATAGAAATATAATATTTGAATGATTTTTTTCCTCTTTTGTATCATTTTTGTACTTCTGCCCAATTCCATAAAAACACAATCACTTCCAGATAAAATAGACTATCAATAACAAAATCCCTGTGGACCATGTAAAGGACCATCTTCACATTTGCAAGAGTGCTTTTCTTAAAGCAGAAATTCTAATTTGTTTTGAGAACAACCACCTCCTTAACCTCCTTTACAGAGAGAACACTATGATTGCCCTAAAATTTGCCAGTAGTTACTATATGCTGATAAACCTTACACTTTCATAAGCCACTGAGTTTGTCTACTAGAACAGGAAGTCCTGTAAAACCAAACACATGGGCATGATTAGGGGCTTAACAAAGTATGGATTTTATTCTCCTAGGTTAAACATTTACTGACTTCTACAGATAAAAAGCCTACAAAAATAGTATGATTTAAGTACTTTAAAGTTCTAAGCCAGTCCATGTTCTGTTTACTTCTAGGTGTGCTACTAGACTAAATTTCCTACACTGAATGTCCTTTGTTACCATGTTAAGCCAACTCCAGCTATCCTGGGCAAACTCAGGAGTTTGAAAGTTAGAAAGCATTATAATTTGCTTTGTGACTGAGTAAATACACTACTTCAATCTTGAGTTTGATTATCTGATAGTTTTCCTGAAAACCTCATTCTGTGCTTATTAGTTCTCTTCCTTTTTCTGAAAAAAAAGAGAAAGAAAGAAAGAAAAAGACAAAACACAGCCCTGCAGTCTTCTCCCTTATTTCCAATGCACTTACTGCCCAAAGAAGAGTGGCCAAAACATAAAAGTCAGAACAGCCCATAAGAAGCCACAGCTTCCTAGGGACCACAGGAAGCAACAAGCAGACCTGCTGGAGAAGCAATGCTCAGGCAAGATTGATTGTACATCCACCATTAGCATTTGGGTGCATGAATTACAGAACATCTCAAGTTGAAAGAGACCCGCTGGGATCATCAAAGTGGCTCTGCACAGGATAATCCCAAGAGTCTCACCATGAGTGGTCACTGAGCAGCAAAAAAAGACAAAAGATGCTTTTAAAAATAAAAATAAAAAAAATCACGAAGTGATGGAACTACTTTAGTCTGACAAATGGCAGTAAAACCTCCAAGCAATTATCAACATCAAGTTACTGTTTAAACATTAATGATGTTAAAGAACAGATTTCCCTTTTCTCTGAAAAAGCAACACAGAAATCTTCAGATAAGAAAGCTAGGAACTGTCACTGAGAATAACTTCTGCTTTTTTAATTGTCACTTCAAAACACTTTTTTTATTTAGTTTAGATTTAAGTGAGAGTCAGTTTCAGCTACCTGTCTCTTTCCAACTGCATGAATTTTTATTTTATTATTTTATAAGGTAATGTTCTATTTAAAATAACAACAGCATCAAAATCCAGCAGCTGAAATCAGACTGCTGGCAGATTTCTCTGCTAAAGCTGCAGAATATTCCCCTCAGAGTTTCTTTTCTTTTGGCACAGTACCTGTGTTCGCAGAAACTGCACCTCTTCTGTAAGCAGGTGCTTCTCTTTGAAGAGCTGATTCTGTTTGTTGAGCAACTCCACTAACTGCTGGGCAGTGGCCTGGCAGTGCTTGTCAAGCTGCTGTAATCTGGAAAAGAAATAGATAAAAGGGTTGCAGAACATCTGGAGTTCACGGAAGAAGCTTTGATGTTTGCACTGGTGGTGGCAGTGCCCAGAGCCCAGAGTTCAGGCTGGTGGTTGGGCTGACATTAAAGTATTACTTCTAGGATGGACATTAAATGTATTTTCACACTTTAAATTAGCACTTTTAAAGGTCTGCACTTTTAATTTAGAAGCTTTATGAAGACATGACAGCAAATCTGCGCTGCTGTGACATCAGTAAAGGCTGCAGGACTGCATCCTGACACCTGTAGCTAAGCAAGAGCAACACTCTAACTGCTTCAGTAACTGTCTTCTTGAAACACACACTTGCAGCCCAGATTATAAAACCAAATATCCAAATTCCCTGACAAACTGGACCTGAAGTGACAGAAACTTCTGTTTTCTGTCCACTGCACTTTGCAGGCTGGTCAATGTCCAAAACTCATTACAGAATATAGCACTTATTTCAAATAAGCTTAGTGTTAATTAAACATGTCAGCATAGATCCTTTAACAATGTAACAGGGATTCCCGGGGAAAGATGTAAAGAGCCCATCATTCCAAAGGTCCTCCTCATCAGGGCTGCAAAACAGAGGGTATCAGAAGAAATATGCAGAGGCCTTCTGCATATTTATTTCTTTAATCATGATAGCAAGTATCACTTGTTATTTCTCCAGTGACTGTTTATTACTCCTAGCATCCAGTCAGAAGTAATTTTCAACTCATGTGATTTTTACATCAGAACAATATTTTTAGTAGGTAATCACAAGTAGCCCATGTAAATTTCAAAAATATTACTGGACACAAGCCCTAGTGTGTTCTATTGTGAAGATTTATGTCCTTTCAAATAAACTGCTGTAAATGGAAAAGTCTTCAATTATGGAAAAACTAAAATTACACTTTTCTGCTTGTAACTTCACCACCCAGTGCTACATTTAGATTGGCTCCTTGAGCAGAGGGAGAAAGATGATAAAGGCACTGAGCTGGGTTTGACCAGCAGGCTACAACTTTACCTTTATCATCTGTATCCCCAGTGCTTGACTACAGGTTTAATAACATTCCAAACTACAATTCTGGGCCACAATGAATGAAAAGGGTGCAGTTCTAGTCAGTACAGATCTGGATCTGTGAATTCCCAAATTCTGTCTGCCAGTCTGCTCTTCCAAAACTGCTGCCAAGCTGGCCCTCGGTCCACACACTGGGACTCCCAGCCTGCTTGGGCGCGTTTAGCTCCCGAGGACAGGCTCTGGGCCCTCTCACAGTATCTGCTATTACGTGTGACATGTGCAGCACAGCCACACATTCCCATATGCATTGTATCTGGCCTGCCTGCTGATCTCGTAAATGATTCAAGATGAGAAATGAACAGCTCCACCCACATTCACTGTACTTCCCATATGTTACAACTGCACATCGATGCCTGCCATCATTTTTACAACTGGGTGACAGAACCTTCTGCACATTTTGCTAATATGAGTGAGGGAGGTTGCACGGTCGCCACGTTCACTTTGGCAACACCACCTACTAGGCAAATGTACTGAGTCCTGAGCATCTGAGTGTCCACTGTGTCTTCACTCTCCTGTCTAAATGAGATAATTTTCCCAGCAAATGGCAAGAAATGTCCATTTGGGATGGCATGCAGCTGCTCCCCCTTGGCCTGCCCATGTTGAAGGACAGAGACTGACTCCATGCTTTGCCATATTACTTCAAGGCACAAGGTGAAAACTTAGCTCTTGAACCGTATGACCTTCGGACTATCTACAGGACAAACCTGGCACTAAGGAGGAAGTTCCCAATCAGTAGTAATAACAATACCCTTCAAATAATTTCCCATTAACCACTTTAAACTGAAATCCCTATTTCTACATGGAGGCAAGAGAGTTTCATGAGATGAGTGGTTCCACAGAAGAACACAACTGAGGTATCACAAGCCAAGTGAATGCTTCAAGGTAAATGTTTTGCTCTGATTTTCAGTACTTGGAACCCATAGGCAGCTTTATATTAGAATGGCTCCAACCTACCTTGCTTTTCTGTGCAGTTACAACATGCAGAAGACTTCACAAGGCAGTGAAACCTGGATCTGAGACTAGGCCATACCCCAAACTGTCCAAAAACGAGGTGAAAAGGGATAGGGTTTTGCTATATTTTGACAGCTGTGGCTAGACAATCACTGCAAGCAAGACCCTATAGAAATGAGGTGAAACATCAAACACAAAGCAGAGCTTTGGCACCAAGGTGAATTCCACCTGCAGAATAAACTTCCACTGCATCCAACACCACAAAGCTGTATTAGCACCCACCATGTCGCACTTCTCCTTAAGTGTGGTCTACAGATAAAAACGAAGGCTGCTTTATTTTCTGTAACAACACATTGCTAAACCAGGGGCACCCACAAGATTGGCTGCAAGCTCCCTGCCCTGCGGGACTCAGGCCCATTAATCCACAGGCAATCTGCAATGAAGGTAAAAGCTGATATAACCTGTCAGCCCTCCTCTGGGTTTTAATGTTGATTTGAAGGAAATTAATATGCAAAGGTCTGTGGGCAGTACCCATTCAGCCTGCAGTGGGTATCAGTCAGTCCTTGACACACTAGAGGCATTAAAAGGTTATTTACTCTTCCAGCATAGTCAGGTTACCGATGTAAAACGTTTTCACTTTACTCCACGGAGCTGGATTTGCTGAAATGGCGTGATTGGATTGCAGCAACCTGCAGCAGCTAAATCACCAAATCCAATAATCATGCTGCATTTACTGGCACACATCTTAATTAGGTTTTAATACAAGTAATCTGATAACTACTTCTGGCCAGCCAGAGTGGAGCTGTCAGTGCTCAAAGGGCTGTTGTTGAGCAGCTCGGCCAGCGTGCTGCTGCGGCTGCCTCCCCGCTGCCCCGGCTGAAGCCCCCCATCTGCCAGCTGCCATGGTAACACAGCCAGCCCACCACCCCAGCAGTGGGTGCTGCGACCCTCAGGCACCTCATGGCAAGGACTGGGCCACCAGCCACACAGGGGGCCACCAGCACCAGGGCCACCTCTCTGTGGGTGAGGGGGTGCTGGGCCTGACTCCTGCTGCCCCCTAAAATGACCAAAACCCAACACCATGAGCATACATCACTGTGCAGCAAACTGCCTTTAAAAGGCATTTGTCCTACCAAGGTAACAGTGTCAAGCTGTGAGTTTCTAAGGTTGCTCCTGCATTGCTCATATGCCTGTGGGGGATACAGTGATTAGAGGTGGTTCCTGGTTCTGAGTGAGAAAACCAAAGACCTTGTTGGAGACCTCTGCCACACTGCAGAGATGCAGCTGAATTGTGATCACTATGGTGACCACACTTAGTGCCTGATCTCTCTGTGTCAGGAACTATCTAAGGTCATCTCCTGCTGAATAAAAATCAGTGATCAGGCTTGCCTGGCCTATATGCTGATCTTGGTGCCAGACTTGCTGCCATCAAAGAGTTAAGGTGCACGGCTGGTGCTCATGGTGAGCTTGTTTCTGCAGCCACAACTGCCCCAGCTGCTGTCACTCCCCACTCCTCTTGTGGGCATGGCAGTACAGGTCTCCTCTGCTTTCTTTCCACCTCAACTCTGTTACATTTCTGTCTTCCCTTTTCATAGCAGAAGTGATCTTGTTGTTTTCATTAAGGCAGAAAAATTTATGTTCACTACCTCTTTGTATCTTGAATCAGCTCTGTGAACAACTAGGAAATTAAAAGTAACAAAATTAGTACTCATGTGAGAAGCTTGCATATTCACTGTTTACAGCACTTTTAAATTTACACAGTAAATTTTGAGCTAAAAAAATTAATAGTCTGTGGATTCAGAAAGGTAGACAAATAGTAAATGAAACCCTAAAGTTTCACTAGTGTCCTAAATTACTGTTTACTTAAGATCTTGACCCATAGATCAGTGCATTGAAACAACCTTAAGTGATAAGAATCTCAGAGAAGCCCTCACATGCTCCCAAAATTTAAACAGGAATACCTATACATACAACCCATTCTTAAACTGCATTCTCCCATCTGGCTTCAAAAGCAAAACACTATGATGCACCTTTTTCGTGTTAATGAAATGAAGAAGCATAAAGCATGAGAGGAAAAACAGACAGACCAAAAAGCCACCCTCTAACAGTGAGTAGGGAACTAAGGGTAGTGAATAAACCTCCTCATTTCTGTCACACTGGAAGTCCTGACTTCTAACACAACACAGGGACACAGTTCAGGGCATATTAAAATTCCATGGAATTTCCCACCCTCTGGGATCCCTATCAGACTTCTGTTGCCACAAAAAGGTCAAGACTGTCATTTGCTCAGGCAGAGCAGATCTATACCACTTCTAGCTCAGTAAGGTAAGCACTTGCCCACGCTACAAGCAGAACAAAGTCATTCAACTGATGTTAACAGATGGCAACTAGAAGTTAATATCCCTTGCACAGTTTGGAATCGGACACCTAAGAAGCAAATGTCCACATTTCACCATGAACCCCTTGACCCAGGTGGCTTCATATCAATCAGTCTTCTTTTTTTAAAAATTTTATTATTTATATCTATTGGGTAACATCTGAATTCCCTTTTACTACAGACATTCTCAATTTTTGCACATACTTTTAAGGTGTCTATAGTAATAATCTCCAATAAGATAAAAATTTTTGCATGCCACATCAACACTTGCAAATAGGGTTTAATTAAAAGTCTACATAGGAGCTTCCCCTTTGTTTCAGATGTCACCACTGACTATTAGAATATGTCTTCACTTCCACAGCTGGCCCACCAGGTTAAACAAATAGATCATGTAGGAAACCTGAGCCTGAATCTATTCCTGGGCTTCTAATAGCTCATGTCTAACATGCTGAAGAGAACATTATCAGCCTGCTTTTCAGTAGGGGGGTGTAGCAGCTGGGCTTCACTGCTGTGATGGCCACTTTTAGCCCCACTGGGTTTTGACAGGAAGGAAACAATGAAAGAGAGTGTACAGCAGGCTGGAAAAGATATGGGTGAAAGCTTCACTAATGTCTATTTGTGTCCGAATCCCCTGGCTGAAGATGAGGCCTTTTCTCCTTTAAATGAATACAAAATAGTAAGACCTTTGATAGAAACATGAACTCTGCATCAGAGTTTGCTATAGAGAAGAAATAGTTCTGGTTACTATTTTATGTTTTCAGTTGACAAGTATGAAGTAAAAGAATTTTCCAGATCATTCAAGCTAGTAATTTAGGGAAAACTTTAGGGGAAAAAAAAGGGTGGCAGGGCTTGAAGCAGACAATGTTGCAGAATTTACTGAAATATACTGAATTCTAAATTCAGAATCCACTTTTTTTTTGTTTTTTTTTAAGATGTTCACCTCTCTAATTTTGTTATGTGCCAGACAGAACAGATTTTGCACAATTTCTCAGTCATAATGGTAGGAGACACACTAAGGTTTCAAAAGTGGTCTCCTCATGTTTACAAGATATATATTTGTATTACTGACATAATTTTCCTGTGCTTGTGTCACTAGTTGCAACAATTTTTGTGGCTGTTTTACTTTTTATAAAAACGTGCTCAATTTCCCCTACTGCTTACTCCAATTCATCTTATTTCATTTATTACCAGAAGAACCTGAACCTGTACAAACTGCTAGCTGGTGTCTACATAAAGCCATCACTGTATTCAAGATGCTGGAGACACTGAGAATTTTTAATGCAACCTGCCCAATCTGAACTCTTTCTTTCTCAAATACTTTGCCTTTAAAATAAATTCCCAGCATGAACCTCATCAGAAGCGACATGTAACAGACAGTACATGTGGTGTCTGGGCAGGCAGCAGAGAATTGAAAAAGAAGTCTTCACTTTTTCTATCCCATGGCATGTGCAGAATGTACATGTGGCCCAAGCTGACATCAGGCATTTGAAGCAAAAAAACCTGCTAAAAGCATCAGCTTCTGTTAATTTACTTTGTCAGATATTGTCTTAATTAAAAAAAACTACCGCTAGAAAGGGCAGTGCAGCTGAGCTACAACTGCTTCAGTTGTTCTGACAGTCACAATTGCAAGCAAACAGAACAGCTTTGGGTTCAGCCCTGCTGGCCTCACCGAGCCCAGATCCTGGCTGCAACCAGCAAGGGCTGCAGGCACTGAGGTACTGAACATAAAGCTCCTGTTTACCTCTCTAGCTATCAATACCTGTGTTTGAAAGGGAAAACATTTCTCACTAGTGACCTTGCAGATGAGAAGCCAATAGTGCTGGGTACGTCCTTCTCCATTTGGTTATGTGCAAGGGAGTCTTTCCAAGTTTAAGGACTATGTATCACACTCCTTCAAAACTGTTCTGCAGCACAATCTTAAGGCTGCTATAGCGCATAGTTTGACCACTACAAAAATAAACTCTAAAAATATCAAACACAAAGTGTTAAATATCTATGGAGGTGTCACTTGTTAGTTTTGTTGCTTAATCCCCATTACCCTTATTTTCCACTCTAGAGGTGCCCCTCCTTCCAGTTCATTTCAAACAAATTATTTTGCCTTTAAGCTCTGGCAGGCAATACACATCTGTTTATTTTTCTGGGTTCACAGAGGGTAATTGTGGTTTGCATAAATCACAGTCAAACTAACGATAGTTGTAGAATTTATACAGAGTTTAGTTTTATGCTTGTGACACAGAAAAGGAGGAATATGGATTATATTGGTGACAGACAATTTTTCCTGTGCAGTATACTCAGACAGATGCCTTACATACAAGGGCCCGTTGCTCTCCATCCATGAAGAGCAGATTGCTTCCATTTGAGAGTTTAGCCCAAGCTCGGCCCACTCCCCTCCTATTACAGCTCTAATTCCCAGACTTACTCTTCCTAGGAAACAAAAGGGAATATAGGGGCACATCAGAGTAAGGATCTAAGGAATGGCTGGGCAGGAGGTCAAGGTGGGCAGAGGAGCCTAGGATGTGCGTGAGAGATAAGAAAGATCTGTGCTCAAGACATGCGTGGATACACCCAAGGGACCTGAGGAGGGGTCAGCCTCTGTTTGTGCTGGCTGGCCAAGCAAGCCAGCTCCCACCTCACAGGGAGCTGCTGCTGGCACGCAACACAGCATCTTGGAGCAGGGCTGTACCACCTGGGACCAGCCCCAATCTCCCCACATTCCCCAATACACCCATAAACCAGTTCTGCTGAGACTGAAGGGAGACACAGCATCAAGGAGACACCATGGAGGGTGTAACATGGAAGACTAAAGACAGGGAAAATGGCAAGGTAATTTTGCCTTGAAAAGGACTGAGAGGAAAGCAGCTTCATCTTGAGAAACCAAAAGTTTTTTAGAAAAATGAGAAGAGCTGGAGAATCTGAGCAGTATTGCCAACCCACCTTCATGAAGCTCAGCTCTTGTGAATAGAGAGTCCACTTGGTGTTTTGTTTTGGACTACATTTTAAGCAGTGAAACTGCACGTGAAGTTAGTGAAACCTGCAATTGCTTAGCAACACTGAAGGGAAGCATTTCACAGAAAATACATCTTAAAAATGTATTAGTACATTATAGACAGTATTACACTCTCTGTAAGAGAGTGGCTATTTTGTAATTTATATGTGCATTAGTCCAACTGTGCTTTAATTTACTGCAAGGTGAACTTATTCATTGCTATGAAATAAGGGAATTTTACAGCTGTTTTAGAGGCAAATATCATTACAGTTATCTTCAGGAAAACCATTAACCCCTCCACAATAAAGGATATGACAGCAACCAGGCAGTTTGGAGATAAGTATCAACACACCCAGATCACAGCCATGCAAAGGGTCAATTATGCCTCTCTGGTGACAGCAGCTTAGCTTGTGGATGAGAATAGCAGCTCTAGAGTCCCTGCAATAGCAGCACAGGGCTATCAGCAATGCCACACAAAATGAGCACAAAGGGGTCTCCAGCCTGGCTCTCCCATGTCACAGTTCAGCACATCAGTCAGCGGTCACTGGACCCTGCACTGACATCCCAGCTTGGTTAGACCAGCAGTACCTTCCAGTAGAAGGATTCTTCTGTCCACAACTGTGCATGTGCATGCACAGACTCTTCTTGCCACCACATTTCAATGGTAGTAAAAAATTCTAGCAAAACGATCAGTTTTCTATTTGCTACAAGTTGAAATAAATGTTAATAGCTTTCTTGACACACGTTCAGTGTAACTATACCAGAAGAATACTTTTCCTCTTGGATTACATCAAAAGGTATTGCTTAGTTTTGTTAGGTACATTATGCTTTTCCCATCCTTCCCCATGTTCTCATCTTTCAGTGGTAAGCAGTGGTAACTTTTATGAAGCAAAGATCTAAACAGTAAGCTTAGAAATCTTGATATGCTTTAGGAAATTGAACATTCTCACTTACATAAATGAAATTTAACTGCCTTAAATCACTAGTAGTAAATTAAGAACACAAAGCTGTGTCTCTTTGCCAAAAATAAACCATGGGTTTTTTTCTTTTAAGTAGGGATAGAGAAGACAAACACATTTGCAAAATGAGAACAAAAGATCCACCTGCGATCAGTCAATTACTGTCTCTGTAGATGAGGCAACCTCTTACACTCTTTTTGCAGCACAAAGACATCATTACCTAAAATTTCTTACAAGGGAAGCCCAGAGAAAACGCACGTTTTTCTGTTGGTGAACTCACACATGAACATGGGGCAGAAAGCAGCCGGGGTTTCTGAAAGGCAGAGAAAGCTCAGCAGGTGCCCCAAGAGAGCCCAAGGTCCCTGCTGGGGCTCACTGGTCCAACTCTGCTCTCCTCAGCAGCCATCACAAGAGCCTTCCAGGGAGATGCTGGTGGTCTTGGCACCACTCCTGGTGGACAACTGTCCACCTCACACCTGGCTCAGCCTTGGCTGAGGCGAGGTAATGAACAGGCCGACAAAATGAACCCAAGCCTCTCTCCCGAGGGAGGCTACTTTTGATCAGTGTTGAGCAACATATGCAGGCTTGAGCAGGGGGGCATGCAGGCAGCTCAGGAAAAAGCGTGCACTGCTGTAACTAAACTGCAGATTAAGCTGAGTACTGCTGTTTCCTAAGCTCCAGATAAGGAGCCTTCTGGAGAGCATGAAAAAAATTAAAGACAAAAAAGAGCGGTAATTGTAATTTTACTTTTAAATTATTGTGAATCTAGGCTATATTAGAGCAGCATTTGTCCCAGTTTAAGATAGTGCATTTTTCAGCAAAGATTCTCAGTAGGGAAGATGCTTCTGCAGTTAATGGTTTGTTTCTAATGTCTCTGAAACCATAACATTACCTGCTCAGCAAGTATTTACCTACAAATGAATGTCTGGGTGTCCCTCATGTTATCTCCTTACATAAAAATAATGATACTGGGATCACAATGTACTTAAAATCTCTTCAAATAAAATAATCCTAATTATTGAACTTCTGTACTGCAGCATCAGGATTTATTTTCCTTTGAAACAAATGTTATCAAGGAGAAAAAACTGCATTTACAGGTCTACTAAGAGGCCTGATTTCATCGAAACATACACAGGAATTTAGAGGTCTATTGTGTGACAGTAGAGAAATGACTAAAATCTATTTCTGTTACAGATCTGGATACAATAGCTTTCATCCTGATCCAGAGTAACTCCCATGAGCTGCAATGTGAACTGCAGACTCCTGTAAAGCACACAAAACCCCATGAAATGCCCAGTTCTGTGTTGCTAAAAACTAACAGAGTTCTGCCTTTAACAGAAGCAGGCCTCTTGTTTGCATAAAGAGCACCTTGTCAAACAGAATACAAATGCCAAGCTGGTACATTATAGCCACAAGCACAATAGCCCCACTCTTTTTAACTAAGCAAATCCTAGAGAGAGCAGTTTTTCCCCAAAATCTGGGCAACAGCTCCAAATTCAGTGAACTGATGTCTCAAAGTGTTCATGAAGGATGCGGGAAATTTGCAGAGGGGCACGAGCTTTTCATTTCAAAGAGAAGGGAACTGTATGTTTTCATTATAAAAAATGAGAGTGTGAAAAAATCCTAAGCACACAATAGCTCTCTTTCAAGTATAAAGTTCAGAATTACATCTCCCAAGTTTCCTGTACATTAAAAGAAGAACACATAATAACGATCTAAAAATCCTTCACAAAAAACCAACAAGCAAGGATGAAGCAGTACTCGCCTGGGGGCCAATTGCCTCTCCAGCAGCGGTAAGGCTGTTACTAGGCTTGCAGTACCATTTGTTCCATTACACAATCTCCTGAAGCCTTTTACAGAGAGCTAAAACAACTGCCTGTACCAACACGACACATGGCTTTCCATCCCGACTCTTTGCTAATCCAGACGCTCCAACCATCTTTCTTTAAGATGCCATATGGTTGGCAGAAGCCTGTAGATCTAGCAGCACATCTGCTTGTATGTTACTTCTCCCCTCCAACTCCCCCCTCCACACCACAAAAGAGAGAGCAAATAATTATTTTACATGTAACCAATTAAACTGCATTTAAAGAGGACGGGGATTTTTTAGCTCTAGATATTTTAAAAATATAGATTGTCGCAGAAGATCATTTGTCTCTCAGTGATTTGGGAAATACAGAGAAACAAAACAAAGAAATTAAAGGCACATTGGCAAAATGATCGCTGCATTTGAATTATTTAAATGACTGCCATTCAGACCTTATGCCCGAAGATTTATTTCCCACATTAGGGTGCCACTGAGGAAGGGGCCGAATTTGCTCTTTGCTTTTGTCAGAGGTGAATCAGACAAGCAGACTATGAAACTATAATACACCAAACCATGCTTTGTTAAGCAAGCAGAGTGAGTTTGTATGCTAATGACTCTGCAGGAATACACTGACACTGATTTTTTTGGTGTGATGAGCAAAGATTATTGACACCATAAAAATCTTGGTTGCACTGGCATGCAGGCATCCAGGTTATCTCTTTAGAATCCAGATGCCAAGGAAGACAGGCTGCAAAAATAATTTTCTATTGAGTTATCATTTGTCAGTTTATGACATAATGGTCTATAACAGAAAAGAAAATACACACTTTGGAGCCTGAAATGTTAAAAAAAAAAAAATAGAATCTAGAAATTATAAATAAATGTTCCTATAAAACTCCCACTGACCACTCTGTGATGAATAACCACCTTAGTTACCGAAGGACAGGCAGAGATAGAAATATATGACAGACTACACGATTTTGCAGTTCTGTCTGCTGACAATTTGTAGCACCTTTTGTTCAGAAACACTATTTCCTCAAACTTTTCCTGCATCACTAAAATAAGACATCAAAGAGATAAAAGATAACATTTCTACCTCAAATGCTGCTCACATGTATTGTTCCTGCAATTCTGTGAAGCACTGTGGAGCACAGGAACATGCAGCACATGTGTCTGTTCTACCAATTTTCCAGAACAGAAACTAAACATGTATTTGCTCCAAACAGTCTCTCTGCACCAAGTCTCCATTGCAATGTGCACAGAACGTTCCTTTGCCTTCACAAAAACAGTTTTCCCTACAATATGGGAATGCTTGTGTTCAACTACACAGTGAACAAACTGTTTTCCCCCTCAGCTATTCAGGAGTTAAGAGTTCCTACACAAATGATGGAGAGACTGCGTCCTATCCTCACAGTAAGAGCCGACCAATGTTAAAGGTTTGGTTGAAACCAGCATTTTTGAGGACAATATTACATTTCCAAGTTGTTTGTTTAAGGCTCATGCTTTCCTTTCCCCTAGTACTCTCTGTCTCAAGGCTATTTAAAATTTCATCAACATTATTTTGAATAGTTTTATACAAAACCAAAATTTAAAAGACACTTTCTCCTCTAATAATTACATTTTTTCTCCCTTTTTCTTAAGAAAAAGATGACAGAAGTTCAAAACACAATTGTATTTCAAAATTTAAAATGTGGCAATGTATTCAATGATGTAGCAATTTAGCTCAGTTTAAATTTGATAGGCCTTGATTTTCCAGTTATAATAAAGAACTGTATAGAGGGTATTTACAGTAACAAGAAATATTTATAACTACAGATTAAGATTTCAGTTAGTTTTATGCATAATATTCAAAATTTACAAACTATGCAATTATGCAAAAATATATATAATGAAACCAAAAAACCCCTCCCCAGCTTCTTGAGTTATTCTCTTCTGACTTTCTATGTTTCATCCATATTTCTGATATTAACCAATTTTCATTTCATTTCAATAACCATTTCAGGTATTAATGCCCAGGCTTGGCCCACTTGCTCCAATCCTAGAGGACTCTGGGAGATGAGAAAATTATTTGCAATTATACGATTGCACATACTCACTTCCTTTATTTTCCTAGCTGAGGAGTGTCTATGTGTGTCTTTGCATTTTCCTGAAAGATCCTAGTAACTCAGTAGCACTTAGGGTTGAAAAATGTCTATGTTATCCACTGCATTGCTTTGGATAAAAAAAGCAATAATCAACCTAGCAGGATGTCTCCTGAACAAAACCAATTGTCTGTGACCACATTTGGTATCTCTGTGCACATCAGTTGTGACTGCAGTTCCAGAGGAAAGTTTGCTTGGAGAGCTGTCTCACAGGCTCCCTCACCCCATCCCAATCCCTCCCCAGCAGCTTCCAGTGCTGTCCTCCTTTCAGTAAGAGTTCGTGTAAACATCAGAAACACAATTTCAGAAATAGAAGGCCAGGCCAATAGAAGTCCATCCCACATATGAAACATGTATTTTATTAGGCACTTCAGAATTTCAATTTGATTTTTAGGTAAAAGTATCATTTTAGATTTAGATACAGGAGAATAAATAAACTTTGTATATGTGCTATGGCTTCTTGTCCAAGAACAGGTGAATAGAGGAACCCCGTGTGAAGTCTTCACCAAGACCTGCTGAAAACTGACTTCTGTAGAAATAATGAAAATGCTGCACACTTTCTTATTGCTTGCAGGCTAAGAAAATAAAGAAATATATAGTTTATTCTCTTGACAAGCAAGGGAAAATTATGAAAGTGCAGTGTATTTCCAAAGCTTCTCCCTTGACTGCAGAGTGTAACTGAACTGCTGCTTACACATGGCCACCATTAATGATTTCCAGTGGAAAGTGCCAATAAGTTCACTGGATTGCAGTTAGGAACACTTAAGAAGCAGGCTGGGTCTGATGAAGCTACCATATCTTGATCAGATCTTTATGGGTTTGTTTGAGAGGGGCCTTTTGGAATGTGGGGCGTACAGTGAGGTTTTTTTTAGTTTGTAAAGAAATACCTGAAATATTTGATACAATAATTGTAAATAATTTATCCAGTTTTATTGGGTACCTCATTTGTAAGTTGTAGAAGCAACAGGATTTCTACAGCGATTTGCAGAAATGACAGAATGCTTTTCCTCTTTTGAGACAAAGAGAAACAGGGAATTGAATGTAAAACTCCTTCAATTTGAAAAAGACTACATAGGGAAGTGAGGATATTAGCAAGGGAATTGATTTCTTCATGAAATAACCACATAAATACACTTAGACATCCATTATCAAAACATACAACCACTACACTGAAAAATTACATCATTTCATACTGGCATTTTAAATTTTTTGACCCTGTTTTAGTATAATTTCTAGTTCTTGACGGTGACTTAATTTCACGATTATAAGCCGCACCTGATTATAAGCCGCATGTTACAATACAGAGTGTGATAAAAGGTATCTATTCTATCACCATCTGTTGAGGGTGGGGGCACTGATCCTTATCTCAACGGCAGATATTCTGCTAATGGGCCATCCATTAAAACCAGGTGGAGCATTGTTCTTTAACTTTTCACAACCCATCCTTCCTCCAGCCAGTCATTTTCTGCCCATTGAGTCCCACTGTGGGACTGATAAAACTACTTCATCCCATTGGAAGTTGCTCCAGCCAGGGGGAAGAGCCCAACATTTCTCACCAAGATAAAAACAGAGGTTTGGGACACTAAGATAGCCCCATTCTCCACTGGACTCCAGAGGAAAACCGGATTTCTCCACATCACCACTGGACCTCCGGAGGGAAACTGCACCTTCTGCAGGAGCACTGCTCCAACTGAATCACATCTGTCACTGCAAGGGGACTGCAACCACCATTTAATGGGACTGCTACCAACACCCTGCCTGACAGGGTGTCAGGTTGTACTCTGACTTTGTCAGGGTTTGGAGTTTGTTTCTTTGTAGTACTGTATTTCTATTTTAATTTCCCTAGAAAAGAACTGTTCTTCCTAATTCCCATATCTTTGCTTGAAAACCCCTTGATTTCCAAATTATAATAATTTGGAGGGAGGGGGTTTACATTCTCCATTTCAAAGAGAAGCTCCTGCCTTTCTCAGCAGACACCTGTCCTCCAAACTGAAACAGCAACTTTTCGTTCTTTGTCCATATATAAGCCGCATCTGATTATAAGCCGCACTTTGGGTTCAGACCAAAATTTTAGTCAAAATGGTGTGGCTTATAATCGTGAAATTACTGTATTTAAGGCTAAAATAAGTAAATGTTCCTTAAAGGGAAAAAAAGTAATCAATCAGGTATCTGAAAGACTTCAATCAACATTTTGACAAGCTTCATGGTATGCAAACTACTCTAATGTAACCAATTTTTATTAATTTAACTCCTTGAATATGAGAAAGCAAATAGATTATAAAAATGTCCAAGATGTTCTGCAGTACTTAAGTTCAAAATTTCTACAAGTGCCAGCTCTGGAACCATTTTTTTAGCTCTTAAACTTTGTCTTCCTCATCTGACACACAGAGATCCTGGAAGTATTCAGCCTCCATGTTGCAATTTGCAACACACCAAGTGCACATGAACAATACATGCCCTAATGAATTATTTCTTATTCAATAATGACATGTATTTTACCATATACAACTATTGTGACCTATTACTGCAAGCTGCAGTTGCATTTATTTCTACAGCTTTGTAGCGTTTTGATTTCTGAAAATTTACTTGCAATCTGATGTCTCTGCCACCACAGCATTGTTATAATCAAAATTAATAGGTCAAGATAGTCTTCTAAAATTAAATTCTGATCTGAAAGGTACATTTGAACATTTGGGGATCTCTCTTCAGATGCTGACAGGGAGACAAGTGAGCGGATGTAGAGAGAATCTGGATATATGGTTCACATATGGGCCTAACAAGAGCAATCTCTTCATATAAAGGCATTATTTCTCATGCTAAGTCTACCTTGTTTTCTAATCTCAGCTGAAAGGAATGTTAGAATCTGGAACACTTTTCCACATTAGAGTCTGTTATTTAACTGTCTGATGTCAGAATTATTGTGTTTTCACAGAACCTCTGCAGTTAGGGGCTGCTTTGCTGTATTTTGGGGGATAGGTTGCTTAAGAATACCAATGCTACATCCTCTTAGGAAATCTTATTCTTATTGGTTATTTTTCCTCCCAAAGCACCCTGAAATTCAGGTACCCCAACTGATAGAGGATTTTTAATTTTTGGGTTTTTTTCAGTGTTGTATTAGAACTATGAGATAACCCCTGACTCAATTTGGTATTGCCAAATACAGAATGTTTTTAAGTACAAATCCTTCATCTGAGTCTAGATCCAAAATATACAGGTCCCAAGCACAATGCTACACTAGTTGTCATCTAGGGCTTCCTTTTGTACAGCACAGAATCCAGTATGTCAGCACAAGACAAAAGCACTGAGTAGGAAGAAGAAGAAGAAAACAAATCTTGGTTGCTAAGTTAGCCTGTCATGTAGTAAATGTTTGTGTGAAGCCACACACCATAAGACCCAAAGGCTCAGAAAGCAACAGTTAGGTTTAAAAAAAAAAAAAGAACAGCACAAAGGATATCCAGTTGCAAATATGGAGAAAGTAGGATGTGGGCCATTGCTCATTGTGGGGAAATCTTCTACTTTGATCAACACACAGCTGTACCTGAGTTACGTGAGGTACAAAACTTTGCCTAAACAGGTTTGCAAGAAAAATGCCAACACCCATTAACGCCTATAACTCATAACAGTAATTTCACAGCTTTATCTTAGAAGATGTTAGAAAAGATCAGTACAGTACTAAATCCACACAGCACAGAGATGCCCTGAATCCAGCGCTGTCAGGGTCTGTCAGCATGGGTAAAACTGATACACAATGCTTGCAGAAAACCAGCCATAGTTCCCAACAAAGTGGCAAGAAGTCTGTTAGCTGCCACAGCTCAAAGCATTCATAGGATTGGGAAATGACCAGAACTCATGTTTAATGGATTTAAATAACTGAGTAAAACCAAACACAGCAGCACCTCCAAGCTGTGCAATCCCAAGCACCAACTTCGAGGAAAAAAAGCACTGGAACACAGAATAGAACATTTGAATGTGCTAGGTACTCTCTAAGTTTACCTCAATTTAAGGAAAGTCCTCAGACAAGGAGGTTAAAGGCAGAAGCTGCCTCTTCAGGCTGTGAAATGATTTTGCAGTTAAGTCATTACAGCAACAAAGGGGCTTGAAGGTTTGCAAGTACTTGAAAGTCACAGGGTTCACAGACCATTCTTCATTTAGTTCCCCATGAGAAAAAGAAACGAAAAATTCTTTTTAATTCAGGGTCCTAATTAGGATGATAATTGGAAAAAAATCCTAAACCATCACACTTGACAATAAGAGCCTGTGTGTTTACACCTAGTCTCTTTTGTACCATATTGTCAGGAGAAAACTAAGTAAACTGAACAAAGTACTCTACCTCACCTAGCTGGAGACTGAATTTGATTCCAAGTTTTGGAGTCCAAGCCTTTTGAGGCAACTCAGCCAGCAATTTAGGCAAAGATTTCTTCAAAGGAAAAAACAGGCTTGATTTATTTCCCCTTTTCTTTGTCCTCTTCTTTTCTTTTTGAATAAAAGCAACATCTCTGATTTGTGAGCACAGTTTTGAAAGGAAGAGAGAAAACACCATTACAAATAGGAAGCAAAGCTTTCAGTTTGTGAATCTACTAATTCATCCATGAAATATCCAGGTTGCCTTCATCATCATTTCCAAAACACCATATTATATAAGGTAACAATGGAATATTAGGCTGGTCTGTTTCCCATATTTTTAGTTGACTCAGCTGGAAAGTGAATACAGGCTATTGCCCCAGGATGAGTGAATAATTTAACTCAAATGCAATTTTGCACAAAATTACTTTCACAACTGGAAAAAGAAATGACCAAAAAAAAAAAAAAAAAAAAAAAAAGAAAAGGCATGGCTAGTCAAACTCCTTGTTAAACATAAGAAACTCAGTTCCCCCCCACTAAACTAGTATAATTTCCAAAGTTTAGTTCAGTGTTGTTATTAAATCAGGGAGGTATAAATCTTGACATCAAAACACCAAGCTTTTCTGTGCTAGAGAAGAAATTGCTCTACACAAAGTGTCAAGAACAAAAATGCAGGCATTGCATCTCAGACAGTTATGCACTGGCCTGGTTGAAATCTCTGCTCAGGAGTAAAATTTATGCTGAAATAGATGCAAGACAAAATCCCCAAATTGTAGACCGATAATTTAGAAGAGGTCTGTTGCATGTGGAAACGGTTTTGATCTTCAGATCATAAACTCCTGGAGGCACAGATCTTCTTTAATTACATGACTACAAAGCACCATGTGTTTCCATTATGCTATTTAAATAATAGATTTAATTTGAATTTACATTTGTTGATGTAAACATTACTGACTGTAACACTACACTGCAATCTGATGCAGAAAGTCACTGAAGTATTAGAAAAAAAATTCCTTCCCAAAAAGATTACAAAGCAAAGAATCCCCAACTGTGCTATTTGAAAATATGAATAGAAATTAGCTAAATAGAACAGAATAAATTTTAGTGGAAGAGAAATTTTAGGATGATATTTTCACACAAACAACACTAACATCTCAAGTAATTCTAATTTTCAATTCTGCTCTACAGTTATCTGTTGTGTTTATGGGACCAAATGAATTCAGATGTTTCCAGCAACCAAAGCTCCACTGATTATTAAAACGAAAGAAAGTAGCATGGGAAGGATCACTCATTTATCTTGCAACACTGCTTTAACCAAAGTGCAACTCAGGGACTCTGCTAATGAATTTAACTATCAGGATGGCAATCAGTTCTGTTTTTACCAAAATTAATTTAACCTCTGCTTTTGCATAAATAGTCCTTATTGTTTAAAACTTTGGGACTGCTTCTGTACATTGGGGAGGGGTGGGCTCTAATGGAACAGGGTATGCTGGGTTCAGAGACATAGAAGAACAGCTCAGAGGAAAGCATTTGAACATAGTAATATAGGGTAAGCTTTTCCCTTGCATTGTTAATAGAAAAAACCCCAAACCAAAACACCCTACCCAAAACACCAGAGCTTACTACTGCTGTATGAAAAGGATTTTAGTTTTGTGCAAATGACCTGCAAGCACCTGCATTCTAACAGATGCTATAATTGTCTGAGACAACCTAGGCTGAAACATTTACATACCATAAAGATGGAATGCACAGGTCAGTTTATGCCATGATGCTATTAAAAAAAATTAATTATGAATTATTAAACTTGTAGATTATATTTAATCATAATATCAGCACTAATAACAACAAGAAAGTCTAAAATTTGCCAAAACAGGGGTAGTTGAAAGTGGGAACAGACAGCTAGAGAAAAAGTAATAATATTATATGAGGATTGCACTGGCTTTCAGTTCTGAATATATAACTCACAAGACAACTGAGCAAACAAGTAAATTGCATGAAAAATTTTGAACAAGCAGAGGTTTTTGTTCACTGTGTACATCCAAAATACATATTTTTTCAGAAGATCGAGAAATTTTAAGAACTTTTCCAGAAAATATTCCCTCCACATGTACTGCTGGAATACCTAAAACTACCTTAAGCAAAAAAAAAAACCCCATAAAATGGTAAAGGGAAAAGAGTACTGTAAGAATATTTTTTGTATTTCGCCTTTGAAGTTTTAATCTTTTTCCATGTTACTTGATTTTTTTTTTTTCTCTAGTAGGATGTGATCTCTCTAACCCATTTTTTCTATTCCTGTTGTCCTTACATTAACCTGCAGAAAGAATGAATGGAAAAATAAGGCCTTCTGTCTGATCTAAAAAACTCATAGAAAAAGAAATCCTCAATGCAAGTAAAAAGATGATGAGCAGACAAAAACCAAGTAAGTATTTAAGTGCTAGGTTTGAAAAAAGACCCCTTATTAGATCCAGATCACCATAAACAGTCCCAGCAGTGGGGGAACACTCAACACTGTAGATGAAGGTTCAACAGGAATTCACATAATCTCAGGGTTTTGATCACATCTTTAACAAATGCACGTACTTACGGCAAGGTACGCTGGAATGCAAAAATTTAATTTAACAAAAATGAGAAAAGAATAATATTGACAACTTTCTCAATACTTTGCACATTGCAAAGAGAGTCACTATAACTTGTTTTGCCCTTGATGTTGTTCACTTCTCCATCCCCAAATCTCAACTGTGCAACTCCATAAGAGGGTAAAACTTTTTATAACAACCTGATTTTCTTCACCTACTTGCAGGTTTGAAATCACATTCGGAAAAAATGAAGTGAATCTATCAAAATTGTTATGTGTGAGGGTACAGACCTCCCACTTCAACTTATAGCAGTTACCTAAATGATTTTAACAGGAACTGGCCATTTCCAATATGTAACATGCATGTTCCAATATGTAACTTTCCTCTTTGAGAGTGGGGAAAAAAATAGCTGAAGTTTCTTGAAAAACTACATTGGTAAATGTACATGTTCCATCAGATGTGTGTTATAAAAACTAGATGACCAAACCACAGGTGCTACTTTTAAAATATCAGCTCAGACATTACTAGGACTTGTAGGAATTATCACAATACATTTACAATAAAAATAGTTGTTCTATGACCTAGTAGCTGGATGTTTACTGCAATACTTCGGTGACCTCAGAGGAGTCAACACAACTACTTTTTCAGTGAGAGTGTGAGGGGTCTTTACACTTGATGGGACCTTGCAGAAATGGGCTTGTATTAAAAAATAATGGAACCCTTCTTCATTTAAACTGATACACAAAGGTACCAGTTCTGGTGCAGTAGGTGTGTTATTAGCTCATGGATTAGTTACAGGAGTAACTATCAACATTAAGTCTCACATCATTATTTATTATTATATTATACATAATATTATAATTCATATTAAAGAACAAAACTAAAAATACTATTTTGAAATCTTTAAATATTTCAATTTAGTGTCTATAGAGAAATTCTTACATTTCTGTTAATATTGATTTTACACATATTTAAATGTAAACTACTGTGTGAGCTTTTCCTGTTGCAGTACCTTTCTTAACGACAAAAAAGACTTTGTTTCTTTTGATACAGTTTAAAAATAGTTCTGTAAATACAGAAGCAGCCAGTGACTTAGCATCCTTTTTTTTTCCCTTTCTTTATCTCAGTACAGAACACTGACATCAGTATTTCAGTAGTACTGAATTCCACAAAGTGCTTTTCCTGAAAGGACCTTTATGCTCATAACATCAAAATTAATTTTTATATTGTTGAGATAATTTCATTGCCTACTACTATTAGGTTCATTATCTGCTTCTTTCTTTGTCAACAAGAGCATCTTCTAGGTTAGGACAAACATGGCTTTGTTCACCTTTGCCTAAGGCAATACAGATTTGGAATCACAAGCCTTCAAGAGCTAACTTCCACAGAATATGTAACTATCCCAAATACGCATCAGGGCTAACCTAGAAACTGTTTCCAAGATTCTCCTACAACAGATTTACATGCATTTCCTAGTCATAATCCTTCTCTGAGATGGACCACATAGAACACACTAACACAGAGAAAGGAAAATAGGTCCAAGAAGTAGTGGTCAAAACTTTTATCCTACTAGAGGTACCATAGGACTTTTAACACTTCAGTAGACTACAGGATTTTTTTTTAAAGGGTTTTGCCTGAAAGACTCTCAAATATAGCAGGTTGCACTGTACCCATATCTGAGTCAAGCAGACCTTACTGTGACTTGGATCTTCTCTTCCAGGAAACCCGGAATTTCAAACACAATCTTTGGACCAGTTTATTCAAGGCATTTTAGAACACCAAACTCAATGAAGATATCTGTACTGAACTATAATATATTTTTTCCATGTCAATCACAACTGCAAGGAGTAAGAAGTGTAATGGTTGTTACCTCATTGCTAGAGACTTCATTTTCAAAGACAGTGCCATATAGAAATAATGGATTTAATTTCCAAGTTGTATTATCTCACATAATTATCTACTCCTTACAAAATAAGCAAAGAACTGTGCCTTGGTCAGAGAGTTGAACAGTCCACTATCACAAATGATTGCCTGCTACAACTACCCTTACTGACATGAAGTTTCGACTTCAAGTCCTATTCTAATTCAGTGGCTTCTACTTTTGTTATTCACTACCAATTCCTCTGTACCCAGCAATGTCAAGAGGTCAATAATTAAATTAATTCAGAATACACCATGAACGTAAAAGTGACCCTATATTATATCTTCATTTTTTCCCTTTCATCATCCCTTTATTTGACTGCATTTCAGTAAATTATCCATGTAGTTTTTATTTTGACAGCTCTCTTTACAGCAGTAAAACAAAATGTGTGCATTGCAAATGGCAAAGATTCAAATTTCAGCTATGTTTATCCAAAATAGCACTGAACTGCTTCTGTACTTATGCTATACTGCCTACAGCCTTACGGAAGGGGAGACAGATGGGATGAATTTAGCAGGGAAACAGCTGTGGCTTGAAGAAGAGACAAGCAAAAGTTTTGCTATCAGGCTTCATTATGTATCAAGGTACCAGTAAAATGTGTATCCGTAAGGCAGCCAAAAAAGTGTTTTTCATTTGACTAGTGATAATTACCTTTTCTCAACAGCTGACAATGTTCTAAGCACCATTAAATAGGTATAATAATTAAGCAATAAGATAAGACAGGCAGTGCCTTGCTGGGGATTATTGCTCGCCTCGGGTGTGTTGCGAGGCACAAGGCTGAAGGGTGAGTGACTTCAGCCACCCGAGAAATGTAATAATCCCTCAGAAATGCACTGCCTGGAGTGTTTTCTTGCTATTGAAAATGGAAATTTAAAAAGGACAAAATGCTAAACACATTTCCTGTGGATTTTATTGACATGGGTTAACATTACAGGAAGTCGATGCAGAAACTCCATTTCTGCCCAGCCCGTGAAAGTCCTTTCCCAAGGACACATATGCCTCTGCTCAGCTTGTTTGTGCATTTTATTCATAACACTTATTTGAGAAACACAAGCATTTGCATCATCTAATACATGTGTGACAAGGCACAAAAGATTGTAACAGCTTTCACAAAAGTAAAAGTGCTTTTAAGTCATGTGCTCCCAGACATCTATTCTGTGCAATTATCTGTTTGGTATCAATTTACAGACAATTATTTTTTAGTTATGAAATTGTGTCTGTATATATCTGCACACACACATGTATTTTTTAACATATATATATAAGAGGTCAGCTGGCTCAAATGATCAAAGCATTAGAGAAAAAAGCCAAACAAAACAACCCAAAAACACCCCAAAACCTTTTTTGACAACATGCAAGTCTCATAGCTAAAACTAAGGCTATATTGCTGGTAGTGTGGGAAGTGCTAGCGCAGCACTCAAAAAAATTACACTGCTTTACATAAGCCAAGAAAAGTTTACTGTCATTTCAGCCGTGCCACTGAGACAACATTTTGAAACTGGAGACCCAAAACTATTCAGCAGCCTTGACTTGAATCAAATCAGAATTCTAAAGACCATTCCGATCAGGCCCCAAGTAATGAGATACATTTGGGACAAGAATCATCCACTTCCATCTGTATAACTAAAGGCAGAATCTGGGTCTCTCAGGTTAAAAAGAACTTTAAAAAAGTTTAAAATGTCCTTTCCCCTTTCTTCCCCTCCATACATGACTTTACAGTTCACAAAGAACAAGTTAAACACACACAGAATAATCTTATTATCCTTTTCCATTTGTTTCATATTTTCCATCGTCACTACTTTATTCCAGAACCAATCTGAGAAGCACTGCTCAGAAGCACACACAACACTGAGTACCCTAGAAATACAGATGCTAAGTTAGTCTTATCATACTGTCCTTGTTTATAGACACTTCCATAATCTCTATTTCACTAAAACTTTTGCTAGTAGCAATTGAGGAATAACACACTTAAGACCACAATTCTAGAAATTAGCCCAGTGCCTGTTACTATTTGACTATTACCAATTAGCACTATCACAAGGCTTAATAAACACAGTTATTTTTTAGCATTTAATTTCTTTTAGGGTGGCAATTCTTTTACAGTGCACTAAGAAACTGATAATGAATATGACTGGAACTCTGGAAGTTTAAGTTAGACAAGAAATAGGCAAAACAAAGTTCAATCTGTGTTTCAGCTGACAAAAACACTGCAAAAAATTGGTCTCTGGTCTCATAACGCATAAACTAAGCAGTTAGTGAAAGATGGAAACAAACAGCATGACAAGAAAACACCCCACCTTCAAGTGCAACATTGGCCTGGAACTAGTTGCACAAGGCTAAACAGATTTAAGAACTAAAGGATAAAGAGATTTAAGAACAGGTTAGATTTATTTATGGAAGATGAGAGTATCCACAGTTAGATCAACTTCCAGAGGAACAGTTATCAGATCCCGCAAAAGCAATCAAAACACTGAAGTTAGCAGGAAAAAGCAGTCTTCCAATAACCTTGCAAAACTCCATCACTTATGATATTAAAACATAAATTATCATTAGTTTGTATCTCCTCCTCTTACAATAACCTTGAAAAAGGCAGGTGCAGAGATTTTGTTATAGAGTTGTTAAATTTTCATGACACACTTGCAAAGCTCTTTAAATGCTACTCATCTGTCTTCATTTTCAGTTCTCCACTATATGGGAACAGAGGGTTTTAAATAGCCTTTGTCTGAAAATCTCAGAATCATACACAGCAACCAAAACTAGAAGGAAATCTGCTACTGCTTAAAGTAATTTGCCAAATGGGTTAATAGTTAAATTTTACTGTAATTGTGAATTCACAGAAGGCTTAACAGGAAGATACCAATTACAATCAACTATCCCAGCTAGGTATTTGCTGCTGGGTAGTCTCACAGTGGCTATTTGAAAAAGGTTTGGGTGGGTTTTTTTGTTTGGTTGTTTTTTTACAATTTTTCTGACACATCACAAGGATATCACAGAAATACATTACGGAAAATGAACTTTAAAAATGCAGATGGAAAACTGTATGGAATAAAGAAAAGAAGGTGAGTATAACAGCCAGGGACTTCAAAAATTTAATTTTTTAAATGGTCTTAAAAAATCAAAACTTGTTAAAGATTGTTAAATGTTTGAAGAGGAATGTAGATTGTTAGGGCTGTTCTCCAGAGTTTATACTACATTGGAAAGGCTATTGCCCTTTTGGAAAGGTAGAAACCTTGATTCTGTAGTTCTGGGTAGATTTGAGCAGGTAACTTAAATAAACTCAAGCTAACTTGAATAAACAAGACAGATATGCTTTTCAGTGCTTTCTCTTGTCATTAAACAGCTACATTTTTATGCATAAGACAACAAAGGAGCACACTGACCCAGCTTGCTCACTTCTTATTTCACATCTCTGGGCAAAGTGGTAAAGAAGACTGGTCCATAACTACCACCTTGGACCAGAGGTGCTACTATCAGGCACTGAAGGCAAAATGTTTCAAAGCAGATACAGTGGTGATGGTGGTGAAGGGATAAATCGGTGGATTAACACAATCATGTACGACCACCAGAGGCAACCCCTACTCAAAATTAAAACTCTTGCAGGTGTGTAGCAAATGTAGGAAAATAAAATGGGGTTCCCCTGGAAAACAGTGGGCACACTTCTGTCCAATTATACACATATTTTTCAGTGTCAGTTATGATCTGCATAGCGACAAAAATTTCCAGATCTTACTGAATCAAGGAGAGTCTGGGCTGAGCTGTCAAAGACATCACCTTTATCCACCTCCATTTTAGAGGAATCAAGAATGCTTCGTTAATGCTAAATTAACATTTAAATTTGAAAACCAACAACTGTGCTGACAACAGAAAGTAACAAGAACAGCCTGGAACCTTATGTTGTGCTGTTTTATATCACACATATTTCAGGGCTTTTTACATTCCTGGTAGACAAGAACACAAGCTTACTATTAGTGAGCTGCAGGCTTTGACTCAGTTCTCAATGGCATGAATATGAACTATCCCTCTTTCCGTTTCAGAGAAGGCAGGATATATTAAATTAGTAGGGTAGAAGATACTCCCAGAAGTGGACAATTATCAGACAGGCTGTAAGTCAGAGAGATGGTAGCTGTTGAACACAGGAACAAGCAAACCTGGCTATTTTTCTACCTTTGGACCTATACAATTTTCCCAGATACCATCTTGCAGTTCTCCAAACAATAAAATTGTGGTGGCCAGCAATCCTGATGTGCAAAATGAACACAGACACTGTGACTTTCCCTCTACAGCTTTTTCCTCATGTTGACTGTATTCTTATGCAATTAAATCAAGTGCAGCATTACCTAATCCTTAAAGAAGGTAATTCAGACAATTATCAGCCCATTAACATGACCTCAAATGCAAAAAAAGGCTGCAACAAATTCAGATATGAAAGGAATATATAAGGACATGAAGAGGTAATACGAACATGAGAAACTGAAACATAAGCTAGATCAAGGAGATTTGGTCACACAAACTCTAAACTCTTTGACAGCTCATTTTTTGATAAAGGAAATGCAATATATTTTAACGACATTAACTTAAGCAAAACATTAAATATCATGCCCATCAGCAATTGTTAACTAAATTGTTGACAAGTAACTGACTAAAACAAACAGCACAGCCAACAGGAACAATTGAAAGAGAAGAAGAATTATCTGATAATTTCTTCACATTTAAACAGATTTTTGAATATTTTGAATTATGACTCAGCACAAAAAAGGAGGAGTGGGTTGATAAATTTAAGAGCTGTTATCAGTTTCGAGAAAGTCTCGGATACTGCACAGAAAGAAATAGATGACTCAGAAGACTGAAACAGCAGACACGGGATGAAAGCCTTACACTATATACTCAATGCATTCTCAGCTCATAGCAAAAGTCTCTGCTGAAAACTTGAATTTGCTTGGAAGAAAGAGGTCCTGGATACACTTCTTAGCGCAGCTATCAAAAGGCAAACATGACTGTAGGATTCACCAGAAGGAATTTCTAGTAAATATATCAGTTCTATACATACAAATACATTCAAATGTCCGCATTCAAGACCCAAGACAGTTTTGACTACACATACTTAAAAAAAGATCAACAATCAGAACACCAAGGTGATGAAGAAGTTATGAAGAACAAAGGAAGAAGGTTTTACTTATAATCAGAAATTGGATAGAGTAGATACATGCATTATCTACAATTATTTGCATTACCAATGCAGATTGTTTTGAAGAATTACTTGTCCAAGTCTTGGCTCAAAGACAAGTAGGTACAATCCAAAAAGAAATTAATTCAGAGCAAAAATAAGAAGGATCCCAATGCTAAGATCAGTGGAAACAATTGTCCAAATTGGAACAGCAAGGCCTACAGAGGAACTCAATACATTCTCAAAGAAATATATGTGTATAAACTATATATGTAGGTATATATATTTTAGATACACACACTTGGAAACAGATGAACACAGTACTCTGTGACCTAGAATACCTCTTACAGAACATTATTAAGCTCCCTAAATATCTCTCTGGAAATTGGGTAGGATATTCCCCTCTGCTTCTTATTTGTTTCTTAAGTCTGAAAATTTATACGCACACAATTTTGCAGCATTTTATGAAGATCCTGTATTTCCCTCTTCGTATTCTTCTTCAATTTTTCTAACAACTAAGAAAATTTTTGCTTTGTGTGCCTACTGCTTAGGTAGTTGGAGAATACATCTTTAAAAACAGAGTTTGGGGGGCTTAAAAACTTAGATAATTCATTAACTATTTTGAATGTCAATATTATACATATAAAGGCATAAATAATAGATGTATTTATACCACACTATTTATAGACATCAATTAAAACTGAGAAAGGGAAAAAACAGTTTTAAAGATATATAGTAAATAAACAAATGGTGAATGGCAGAGGAATAGGGAAGGAAAGATTTGGAACATCCAATTTTTATTCCAGAGAATTTGAATGGTGAGCAAACACCCTAGTATTAAACAAAAGCCAAATGCATATTCAGACTCTGACAGGATTTGCAACTTATATATTTATGTGTACACACATTAGCCATTCATTATTTCCTAATAGTAATTCTCTGGAATATACATTTCTCAATCTAAAATATGAGTCTATTAAATAGTAATAAAAAATTAAGTAATAGTGACAACCACAACGTCTGGACAGAGCTGAGAGTTTAATCTGTCTGCACCGCAGTACTGACACTTGGTGACCACAAGGCTTTTTACAAACTCCTTGCATGAAGGGCTGCACAAACAATTCCACAATTGCTACAGCCATCCTATTACAGCAAAATCACACCAAAGATATGTGGGTATGAGTAATGATGCTCAGGAAAAAGTGCAGCACACTGCTCTTTAGACACTGAGACAAAGTGAGCATCTTTATATCTTTAATATCAAAGGTTCTATGGACACTATTTTTGCTAATCTCTATTTTTAATTCAAAAATTAATGCATTTTAAACTAAAAAAGCCACAATATAGTGCATTTTTAATGTATGATTGCATTGCAAAACAGACGATTGGTCTAATAAAATATAGGAACAATTACCTCACTGTCACTTAAAAAAAATACTAATCTATCAGCAGAATAAGGAAGACAATTTATTTAACTGAGAATGAACTGGATTGGGAAAAAAAAAGGTCTTTCAGGTAATGACAACCTAAGTTCTTCCATCCATCATTATTTCTTGTAAACGCACATGCACACAAAAAAAGTATTAGGGTTTTAGGGAGAAAATGTAAAATTTCAAATGCAATTTGATTGCTCCAGTTATCAAAAAATGATTTTAATTAGTTGTTCCACTGAAGATTTGCCAAGAAATTCAAAATCTCTATTCAGCAGTGTAATAGTGGCAGCAAAATAGCTACTGTGATTTTACATGGCAGATATTTGAAAATGCTGATGTATTCTCTCTAGATATGTCTCAATTCTCATAGAAATGTGTTCTCTGAAGCATACATGATCTTGCATGCACTACTACTTAGTAACAAAACAAAAACCCCTAAATTTAATGATGGAAAAAAAGCCTTTAAAATCCTTGTCAAACTGAGTATCACATTTTCACTCGAGTGGTCTGTTTAAAGATCCATTTTAGCTACCCTTCCAGATAAGTTTATCCATAAGAATAATACATTTTGCCATAGGTAGAAAACAAATATAATTTGTCACATGTTGTGCTATACAGACATTTCTGCACAGTTGCTGTACTACACTAGAATGTCTGAAGGGGAAGACACCCCAGGTAGTTGGCTGCAGACACATCTCAGCAACATGGCACGTAGTTACAATTTGACACATAGAGTCTTTATAAATCCAATGTCTATGAAGTCAAACAAATCTCCTTCTTATTTATAGTAACAGGCGAGAGCAGATCTCTGCCGTCTTGTTACACAGATGGTTGTAACATTTTTATAGTTAACTTACAACCACTGATGCCTAAGGAATAGACACACATCTGCCCCAAACTGCCAGTCCTGTAGGCTCTTCTTTTTAACTTTAGCTAGCAAAAATACAGTCGAAATACGTCTAACAGCGTCACCTCCAAAAAGCTACCACAACAAAAAGCCCCACACAAATTTGCATAAAATGTATTATTATTGTTAATTTTATACAGATTGGACATTGATCACACATTACAGCAAAAATTACAGTAATATGAACTGTAACCACAAGGTCTGAGAGAAAATTCATAGCCTCAAATTCCATATGCTGAACTTTGGAAAAATGTTTGGAAAGAAACTCATTAGAAGCTTCCAAATTTATGTTTAAATAAAAAGATTTTAAAAGAACCTTATATTTCATATGAACTATTGTCCAAGTGCTTTTTTTTTCTTTAAGTGTTTGATAAAAAGTAAAGGCATGTCTGGCTCATCTTGAAAAGGAAAGAAATTGCCTAGGACTTTCTTCTTCTGCTAGAAGATACAATTCCATGTTTGCTGAATTTCCATATATTGCCTGGGTCTTCGACAGAAAATGCACACAGAAAAGAGCTAAGTTCTATTTCATTAAATGCTTCCTCCCGTTTTAGACACTGGCTGTCCACAGAAGCAATCCTCCAAATAGCTGAGTTACAATCATATGCTTGTTTTACAAGAAGAACAGATGCAGAAAAGTAAAGCCATAACTGAACCTTGTAACTGTAAGAGTTGTCAATTAAGTTCAGTGAAAGTTGAAAACAGCCTGATGAAACCCTAACCCACGGTAGCTTAGGCAAATAATACTTATTTATACACATGTTCAAAGAATAATAGATCTAGGCAGGTTCTTGCCTTTTTCTTCTTACTCTTCAAATTGGAAGAGAAAAGGGTTTGTGAGAAAGTGGATCTGCATTTACAGGTCTAACTACAGAGCTGAAAATGCATACCTGGGAAGTCAGTTTGAAAACAGATTAAGGAAAGAATGAACCACCTTTATGCATACAGTTACACAATTCATTTGGCTTTGAATTTTCCTTCATCTGGAATCTATTCAAATTATGTAGAGTGGACACTGAAAAAAATCCCCAAAACATAGAAACCTTATAGTTTTGCTAAATATTCTTTTTATTCTTGGCTAGTTTCTACCTTTACAGCTGCCTTACAAGAAATTCTGTAGTTACTGCTATCTGCTAATTTCTATTATGAACACAAATCTACAGAATGAGAATTTGAAGGATTCAATAAGTTACTTTGCTTTAAGGTTGAAAATTTATAAAAATGGACTCTGCTACATAACAGACAAGAATTTCTGCAAGATTCATATCCATGAAGTTACACATGATGACCAACTCCACTTGGACTCTTAACATGTCACCTTAGTCCTGAAAACTATGCATCTTTCAATTTAAGTTTGTCTCAGTAGCACGTGACAACTGCATCATTTAAGATGGACATCTACTTCTTTTAGTTGAGTTTTTCACTGAGTAAAAACACACCAAAAGGGTTGGATATTTCCATTACATTGAAAAGGCTGATTTCATATCCTGTTTAATGACTACAACTTAAAGTAATCTCTTTCTTAGAAATTGGCTTATTTAGTTTTGGACTATATTCATTTGCAGCACATACGCACATTGAGATAGGAATGACACAAATACTTAACTTATTCACTTTCAGGAGTGCAACTGTTATGATTGCCAAAATACTTTTGTTTCAAAAGAAATTCTGACTAACCAATAAGGTGTTACTTCTTTCACAAAACAGTTACATTAGGGCCTGTCATACTATGCCTAGATAAAACAAGTATTGACAGTGATTTCTTCTCAAACAAATATCACAATACTTCATTATTAAAATGCATATGTTAGGTTCCAAGTTTAGCCAAAATCATTTTAAAACAATAAATTTTCTGAAGATCAGGATAACAGCAGCTAGAAAATAGGTCAGAATGCACTTTGTGGGACTATGTTGCAAAAAGACCACTGCTATGTGTAACTGCATACAAAGGAAAAATAAATGTATTAGGAAGCAACCATCGTCAATGGTATTTTGCTGTGATTATTAGGAACTAAGTAATGGATAAAAATCTGAGGCAAAATACATTATTATTATTTGTTGCTCTGCTTTCACTAAATAGTATAGTCAGATCTCTATTTTCAAAATCAGAAGAGAAAATTACTATTTTGATTTACTGGAACTCTTTTAATATAAATATACGGAACTGGGAGATTTATTTGTTGGAGTAGTTATTCCTTCTGCTCTTTTTCACCTAGATTTATAAACTTCATGACCAATTTACAACATTTAGGAATTAATCCTGAAAATCTACTACAACTTTCACATGGAAATTAAAATTAGATTACACTGATTTTGTAAAGCAGTTTAGAGTATCAGTCTTGTCACTTATTAGTTGGATTTTAAATTAATTGAGTGCAAGATTAAACAATTAAAAATATGTTAAAAAAGCCATCTCCTAAAATGCTGGTAAAGTATATTGTTCATGGTTAGAACACCTGACCATCTCTGACATATTTACATATTCTAAAATATTAAATAAGACAAATGCTATTACTGCTCTGTTTTCTCTGTTGTCTGCAAAACAGCAGCAGAAGGTAAGGCATTGCCTGCAGCATGACCACTCTGCTTTCAAACCACTTTTGTGTTCTGGATTAATGCTTTCAGTCTTTTCTAGTGTATAATCATTGCTGCTGCAGCAGAGAATGAACAACATTTTCCAGTAGATCTATTTTATTTATAAAAATAGATAAAGGTTATGCTAAAAACTTGAAAAGTACTTTTAAATTCTACTAGATACTCATAATTCTAAAAAAGAGCAGCTAGGAGGAAAAAGAGGGGGAAAAATTTTCTCCTGAAAGTAACCTCGAATCCTACGTATGGCAAGAATCTACCATAACTAAAGAAATAAAGAGGGAGGTGAGATAAATGGAGAGATTGTGTGGTTATGCAGATTAGGGACACAGTTGCAGCATTTTAAATTTCTTTGTTCTCTGAGCTATAAATTATGATGACAATTCAAGGTTAAAGAAAAACAGGATGAGGTACAGTCAGAAATCTGAGGAGGAAAGAAGTGGTTTTGGATGACTGAAATGAACACATCAAGTGCTTGCAAGAAAGAAGATTATAGACAGATAGAAATAAGAAATTGCAGCAAAAAAAAAATTAAAAATCAATACTCTAAATAAATAAGCATATAGGACTGGCTGCTGTGATACATGCAAGCTCTGCTCCTCTCAGGTGGTCAATGATGAAGAAAAAGAAAACAGAATTTTTCCCAGTAAGGGCTATCAAGTCCAAATAAAGTTAAACTGCATCTTGCCTTTGACTACTGACAAGAGGTAGCCTGCATGACTGGATTTGCAGAGTTGCCTCTTAACTTCCTCTTTACTTCATTCTCTACCTCCACAAGCACGTCAAAACTCCCTCCAGTGCCTGTTACACTTAATGTGGGGTGAAAAAGAGAACAAGAAAGCAAAGATGAACTTTCTGGAAACAAAAGGAAAATACTCCACAGTGATCTTTAAGGAAGTCTAATTCATATCACAGCACAAGCCATTATCAGTCTGGATACTCTGGCCAGAACAATCAATTTATATTGGTGGAAATATTTCATACTAGTCTTGCTGCAGCTGCTCCCAGCTCATCCTGAGGAAGTCACTGTTTCTCTGAAAGGCTAGTGGGGCCTGGAAATTGTTAGTATTTCTCTGGTTACTATGATTTCCAGTAAGATTTGTCTTATACAAGTGAAATGATGGTAAATCTCAAAAATGCAACTATTACATGGCATAATGGAACACACATCTGTACTCTACGTTCACATCACTGAATAACTTCCTTCCTCCTTCCTCCCCAGCTCCCCCCTCCCTTGTTTTTTTTTTAATATGGTAAGACTATTCATACAAGTTAGAGCAGAGAACAGCCGAAGCAGCCCACACACATATGTACTAGGTTTAAATTCTTTGGAAGACTATGTTGTTCAAGCTTCCCTTTTATTTATGCAAAATGGCACAAGCAAAAGATGTTAAAAAAAACAACTTGACAGAATGGTTGGGGAGGGAGAAGGAGTGGTCATTTCATAAGGAAAGAATATTACTTTCACACAATCTCATGTCATTTTTATGTTTACACAACACGACTGGTACAGTTGAGCATATCACACACTGACAGATTAACAGGACCTCCTACCTTGACTTCATTCTCTCATGCACTCTCCCATGCTGGATACATTGTTGGTCCAATTCATCATTCCGTTTCTTCATCTTCTCCAATCTGCCATGAAGATACTCTTTTTCCTGACTAAGCTGGTTGACTTCAGATCTACAGAAGTAAAACAAAGCGATGATGGATGTTGTCAGATTTCATCCTGCAGTGTGCCATCAATATGTGGTTTCAGCATTCCTAAAATTTCATACATCTATATGTAATGCATAAACAAGCTATTACTAGAACTTACAGGAACAAAATGCTGTTTCAGATAATCTTAAGACAAAAGAACACGATACTGGTGGGTATCTTCTAAATATGCCACTGGCAACTACTCAGTTATAGGTTGGCTACGCTAATTTCAGGCTAATTTAAACAGGCATGCCATTTGGCATTATGCATTGATGTTAAATAAGATTAATAAATGTAAATTCATACTTGTTAAGCAAGAATTTGGCTAACATTATGAAAACACATTTCAACTTCTTTATTAGCAAAAGCTAACAATTTATAAAAACAGCTACTAAAACCTTGTTCAACTTTTACTCCGCTTTATAGAATGAACTCTCAACAGTTCACAGGTTGAACTCTCAATAGTGGTACTGTTTTAGAAACTTTAGTAACCTCTTATGTCTAAAATAACATTGCATAGATTAAAAAAAAAATAAATCAACAACAAAACCCCCATAAACCCCTTCCCCAGAAAAACTACTAACATGCAATAAAAAACCCAAAGTCTCACTAAGAGGAAAATTAACAAAACTTTTAGAAATGAGGGACAAATCATACAGGCACACATTAATCTACATAAAACTCAGCACAGCCTTTAAGAATATTAGTCACTTCTAAGCAAATCTTATTCTTCACGGGTGAGCAGACACACCAGATCCATGAATGACCTGGGACTGCTACTTGCTACATCTCTAACCATCAGCCCATGGAGAAACAGGCATGAGCTGTTTCTTAATATCAGGAAAAGACCTCAGATTAAATTGTGATAAAATATACATTATGCACTTGTACAATTTTAACTCTTTGGAAAAGGTTAATGAGAACATGTCAGAATCTGCTATACCATCAGAAAGTACGAATCAAAAGCAAGCAAATTTGATTTATGGCATCTGCCACTCCATATCTCAAGGTTAAAAAGCTTCAGCTATATCTTTAAATCATAAACTTAAATATGCTGCAATTACAGCAGAAAGATACTTTACCTTCCTGGCTGTTACAGAATGCAACAACAACTGACATTCTGAAAAATACAACAAAGTGCAGGGAGGAAGGAATACTCTTCTTTCAAAAACATGTTGTTACATTGACAAGTCAAATCTAGAAATGACAACATGATCTTTTCATGTTTAAATAGAGAACAATGCATGGTATCATCTGTGAATCCAAAAGAACTTAGCAAAGGAAATTTTGGACTGAGACTGTATGTAATTGAATTTAGATTGAGAGTTACAGCTCTATTAAGGTAGACCACAGACAAATACATCAGAATTGTGCTGACAGATTTGTACATAAAACTTCAGTGCACAAGAGTTTCCTGAATGGGTATGTATTAGTGGGCAAGATGTTATAAGAAGGTAGCATAAACTGAATTTTTCCACTGATCATTTTACAGAAATACTAGTAACTTAAATGTCAGCATTAACAAAGCATTGCCAGCTGGACCAACTGTTATTGCACAATGTGAATGCAGTCTGTACTTGATACTGATACTGTAAGATAGACAACCAGTGGATAAAAGCAAAGGTTCACTGCAGAGCAGCTCAAAGAGACCTGACACAACAAAGCCCAACCAAGTGCTAACGGACTAAATTCAATTCTGTGTTCCTGTTTTGCCAGCAAAATTCAGCAACAGCATTTGCCATGAAGGAATACTGTAAATTATCACATTTGCAGGGTTTCCCAACTGGGAGATCCTGCTTGTTTTTCTGTATTTATATGTGACTGTCTCACTCATAGAAACAGCAGAAGCAACTTTCAAGGTGACAAAAGCCTCAAGGTTTTAAAAGGACTTATTCATCTTCATCACAGTTGAACATGCCCAAAGTATTTCTGGAAAGATCAAGTAATTCAAAACAATCAATATGCTACTGAAAATTACAATTAACGAAACAAAAGTAGGTAATGAATTAATTAAAAACATGAGTATCATCATCTTCAGTCTCTAAAATAGAGTTCTAAATGCCTGATGCTTTGAAGCACATTATGAATGCTGTCTTCTTGTAAAACATCTTTTGTATTTACAGTTAAACACAGGAAAAAAAAACTAATTATGAAATTATTCACACAATATCACTTTCATGTAACTAAGAGTCTGACCACCAAGACTGATTGTATTTAATGACACTGAAGGTTTAAAGGACAGCACGTATGAAGGACAGAATGTTAGAAGGTTCATGTGTGTTGGCATTAAAGGGAGAACACCAGTCCAATACAATATACTGCATACCAAGAGTCTTCCATCACCACTTGTCAGTGATTCCCTCTGCATCTTTAAACACACCTTTCATCCACCTCTGTTTCCAAAGATTAAGATAAGACAGATAATTCTATGTTATATTTAAGTAACTTCACACATTGTTGGGTTAAAAAAAAAAACCCAAACCAACTGTAATTGTACTAAGCCTGTAACTGTACTGAATGCTACAGCACATTTATAGAGGAGTAGGAATTCCACCCAGCTAGAGGCTGGACCAGTCCTGTGTAAATGCTTCTGAATGACTCTGCTCCCAAGGTATCACAGCAGGAAAAGAGAGGGAGGCAAGTGTCAAAGCACACAGTGTTGAATTCAGAGATTCACTTCAGAGATTCATTATGAGTTCACTCATAATGCCAGGGACAGAGGCAAATTAGAAAACTCTATGCACTAATCACTGTGTCTGATGGATCCTGCACAACTACAGGACACAGCATGGATGTGCTGATGTTGCTCCACCAGAGCTACTCTGGGTCCAACAGTCTGAGCAATAAGCTGTGGTGGACTCGGCAGAAACTGAAGCATGCAGGCATTTGGACTGCTGCCACTGGAGCTGAACTCAGCAGGAAGGGGCACTTCTGCAGACTCAGGCTGGCCCCACAAGTCACGGATCTGTGTGTGCTTCTGAGATCTGATACACTCAAATGACCTATATGAAATCACTGTTATTTTGAAACTGCACAGAGCAAAGCCACATCACATGAAAATGTAAAATGCATGCTTGTAATTAGATGCATAATAGATTTTGCCAAATCTCATTTACTTGTCACTATATCAAAAATAACTGATGGGGGCAGGAGCAACAACAGCAACAAAAGCCCTTCTATACTTCTGGATCAATTTAACTACTTCAACTTCTATTTAAAAATCACTTTATGGTTTTATCTTTGAGGTAAGAGTCTTGGAAAAAACCTCCAAAATACCTAATACTAAGGGCAAAAAAATGAGGAAATATTAAATTGTTACAATTCAATGTCAATCTTAGGGTATCTTTAGGATGAGCTGATTTTTGAACACTAAGGCCGCAGTGCTGCCTTTACTCCTCTCAAGAGGTTTTGCATTTCAGTGGTTTTTAAACACTGCCTTTTCCTGCTCCTAAAACCAATTGTTTACTTGCACAGAAATTAAATATACATTCTAAAATATTTTCTACTGATGCAGTACTGTTGCATGTAATTTTAATGACTGAACCTTCAGACAGACTGTTCCCCATCTTCATACAGCTACCTTCAACAAACATTTCACTCCTGGTATTGAGTGCAATGACTGCAGTCAACCAAACATGTAGAAAAATAGTTCAGCCGGGTATGTGTTCTTTACTTCAATTAAACTCACACAGTTGGATGCCTACTGTTGCCAAACCAGTAATATAATTTATACATTATAGTCCAAACAGTAAAACTACACTAAAAGTCATTTAACAATATTTATAACACCATAAAATACAGTGTTAAAATATATGAACTGCAATATGTACCAAAATTGTAAAATTTGTTTCTCATCATCAGTGATTAAAACCAGGATCATTGCTCTAGCTTCAATACTCACAACCCTGGTGACAGATTAGAATTCAAATCTTAATGATCAATTTACAATTAACAAGATAGAAGTGAAACAAATTAAACCAACCATTATATATAACGAGACCCAATGGACTCCCATTGTTCCCCTTAATTACAAAACGCAAATCACAAATACACAGTGGGTAGTGTTAAGCATTAATCTACAACCTAGAAACTCAGACAGTGACAATCAGAGGGGAAAAAAAAGAACAAAACAAGAGAGAAACAGAGAAGAAATCAACAAAAGACTATATTTTTAAACATGCCTATGCATACGAAAACCTTCACAGACACTATCTTCTTTCTGCACAGCTTGAGGGGTTTATAATTCGTCTGACATTGTCTTTCTGACGCCTTTCTGTGTAGGGACTAGCTCAAAAAATGGTTCCAGCTTACATATAAACACAAAAACTTCACTTTATATTTCTCAGAAGACCTGCATTAAATATAAAAATATATGTGCCATTCACATGCATTCCACTGAAATTGCAGAAATATGTATCTGTCACAGATACATTTGAAATGTCTCTTATTACAAATGGTTACTTCCTATCAAACCAAATAAAATTTAAATAAACATATTACTGCATCTGTCATTAAAAGAGCTTGAGTGTTCCACCAATTCATTAATTAATGGTATTGGTAGCATACAGTTATTCCTTAAACGCATGGAAATTAAAGCACAAAGATCCCAAAAGTACAGCAAGAAAATACATATCCAGGTCCAAAATTCAGTTTATGGTAAGGTCAAAAATATGGCAAAAACCACAAAAATATTTTTTGTGAAAATAGGGCACATTGCTGCTTTGTGATCTGCCTTTATTAATGTACATGGGAACTAAGTCATAAAATATTCCCCAAATTATTGCTTTTTTCCAGAAGACAAAACTACGGTATTCTGTCCCAGAATGTGATTTTACACTACATTCAGTGACAATGAGCTGAAGACTGCCATTTGGAGAGGTGCTACTGAGACATACATGCCGATCATGCATTTAGAACTTGGCTAAAATAATTTTCTGCATCTCATCTCCAGATCACATCGCTTTGTGAAGCCACCTATATGTCTGTCATTTTCCACCATCTCCAGCTCCACCTTGCTGTTCTCATTTTTACCTTCTTTTTTGTCTCTACCTATTTCTCTATCCCTGTTACTGACTGCAGTAGCTCCCACTCCAATGAAGGCAAGCTCAAGCTATTTTTGGACCACTTCTCAGAACCACTTTCATGCATTCTTCCTTACATAAGTAAGGAAGTTTCCTGTGTAAAAAATACCACTTGCTGGAGATGCAAGAGGGCTCCTTTTCCCATCTTCAGGTCCTTGACATAGTCAGCTAATGCTGCTAGGTGGAGAAATACTTGGCAATCTCTAGTATTTATTTTCAGAGAATAATGTGTTTTCACAGTATGTTTTCTGTCTTTCCTTCATCCTTTACAGTTACTACTCTGTGACTGTGAGCTCTAGCAACAAAGTCTGTGTGCTTTTTTATTGCTGAAATAATAATATGATTTGAATCCATTTAGATTTTGCTTTACTTTAGCAGAAGAGTTCTACTTTTCAGAGGAAAAATTCTGTTTGCTTCACTCTCAAGTACCCCTCACAGCATTTGCACAGGAAGAAGTCCCTCAAGTTTCTCATTTCTTCCCCAAACACTCTGGATGGGATTCAGCCACTTAACAGCTAGTCAACACTTTTATTCAGTGGGAAGTAGGATGGCCAGTGGAGGCAGTACCCGTGGGAAGCATCATGTATTTTATTTATTATAGACATACATACATATATATATATGTCTGTCATCTACTTAAATCATTTGCCTTTGACCATTCCTAGGAAGAGGGAACTGGGGTAAAGGAGCTCTGTCTCTCCCCGACTGAGTGTTGCCTCTTTTGCACTACCTCAAAAGGATGATTAAATCCACCCAGCAGAAGAAGAATCCTGTCTTGAAAACCAATTTCATCTTTGCAGAGTGTTTGCCTTACTTCCTATCAGCCATGAGATGAATACTTGCCTTAATTACCAAATTTACTTGCATGTAATTCACAGAAGCTACAGAATGCCAACTCTCCGCTGAAGTCCAGTTTACCACTCTAAATATGAACCCAAAAAAAGTTTCAACAGATACTATTTTCACACTTGAAAATGTAAAATCAAATTATGTGCTGCTAAAGAACTACAAAATTCACATTCTCTTTAGAAGATATTTCTGTCTTACAGAACTTTAGAATAGATACTTCCACAGCTTTGTATTTCTTTAAATTATTATTACTTCCAGGTTTTGCTCTCTTCCTCAGTTTTTAAGGCTCTGAACTTAGATCTGCTATTGACTGATAACAAGCAGCAGCAGAATCAGAGCATCAATGACAAACAATTATGATAACAATTATTTCACAGACAATATTCAGTGTGTAGTGCAGTACTGTGAAAAGAGCTTAAGTAAATAATTAAAATGACACCAGTTTTGACATTGAATCTTTAGCATTTTTCATATAACTTCAGATAAACTTGAATTGTAGCTTTTAAAACAATTTTAAATTGTTTTAAAACAATTTTCTAATCTCCATATTAAGAATATGAACACAAGGAAGAAAATACTATGCAATTTTTTACATTGGAATTGTCCAAGAAATTTGAATTAAGAGTCAGAAACAATCTTAAGGGGCATATATATATTGATATGTAATACCTGTGACAAAATTTAAAATAATAAATATTAAAATACAAATGAAAAAATAAAGAAGCATGTCCTAGTAATAAAAGGGTCAGGTCAAGAAAAATATACAAACCTGTATTTTTCTGACATTTGTTCCAACTTCCTTGCCAACAAAAAACATTCTTCCTTTAATTTTGCTATGAATGTATTCTGGGAGGTCAGCAATGAATCCAGTTCTTCTACTAGAAACCATAAAATTATGATACTATAAAATTACAATTTTATACATTTATAGAAAACATGAATACAATTTTATATATTCTCAATTTCTTTCTTCTAGTTCATTCCAGTTTTGAAATGTTTTTTGAACTTCAGCTACTTGGACATCATCACTTACCAAATTAAGGCTCTATGTCAGAATTAGCTAAAGTGTTAAAGCAATGTTGCCACCGAATCTGATCTTGTAAGAATCACTGTGAAGACTAGATATCTAATCTGGTGGGCTTGCTTTTTAGCTAGAAGTTCACTGACATTTCTAGGAGGAACAAAATTGGCAAGCCATGCTTTAGCAGACTTTTGCTTGCTCAACTGGTGCAGAGGATACACCAGCAATCCAAATGCTCACACTGTAAATTCATTTAAGTATCTCCTTAAAACAGTAGTTCTTTTATTTACCGTGTCCTGATCTTACAATGAATAATATAATTTTTTATTCTTAAATGATAGGATTTAGACTTGGTGCCCAGTGATAGCTGAAATGAAACCATTTTATAAAGTAATTTTCAGTTACTATCAGTTTGGACTGCACCTAAACTCATGACCTAGAATCCAGGTATCTTTATTCTTTCAAAAGCAAGATACTGCAAAATGATGTTTCTTGATTTCTGCTTTTAAAATCAGTGAAATCTGCTTTTAAAATTGTATGTGTGTAGGATCAAAATAAACAAGGTTTTCTTTATATACATTAGAAATAGCTATAATTTTAAACTCCTTCTAATCCTACTAGAGATATATAAAACCAGACCCAGACACAATATTGTGTCATTTTTGTATACTGGGAAAATTTATGCACCAGGAGGGTAAATGACATTTCTCTTGTGCAAAATTACACATGGTCATATGCAGATGTGCTGGCTAAATTATTCTGAGAGTTTCTTTTCTTCTCCTGCAGGGTAGGCAGCCATAATATAGCTGAACACATGGAGAGGTCCTCTAGTACTGTGACACTACTAAAAAAGGATGGAAAATTAAATACCAGATATAAACATGCCTGCTATCTTACGTATTATCCAGCACTCCTTATAATTAATAAATGTTATATAGTATTCCTGCAAGTATTGCATGACTGGTGGGCAAATATGGCATTTTGTTTAACACCTAAGTATATCATGCCCTTTAACTGCTGAAGCTCCTCCTCCTTTCTATGCTCATGGGTTATAGACTTCATCTCTTAAAAATTCCTCTTTTTTTTTTGTTTATTTATAATATGCACGTCTATTAATATTGTTGGCATAGTACTTCATAATACAAAAGGCTCTTTTTTGTTTGTTTGGAAAACCCATTTTACTTCCAGATTAAAAGCTAGATGTTATTGATGGACTAAGTCAATGCAATGAAGTCTCCTATTATGAGAACCTGAAGTATGTAAGGGATTAAACATCTTTCTTCTAGATTGAGGATGGAGGGGGGGGCACATGGTAATGCTAAAAATGTTTGAGGCTGCAAAGATTAAATAAAGGAACATATCAATTTGGAGCCAGTGAATTACATCCAGCTGCGACAGTGAATTAAGAACCGATTAATGGCTAAAGCTTTTCTCCAGTTTGGATGCCGAAGCAAACTCATTAAGCTTTTAGAGTAGCTATAATGTGTGTACTGTGGGAACTGTTCAATGCTATTCAGGAGACTTTAACTGTAAGCTCAGAGCATTTCCCGCAGAGCTTCTGATGCTATTTTCTTTATATAACATGTGTGCCTGAAAATCCAGCCAAAAACAAGCCCTTTGTTTTTCTACTTTGTTGTGGTCTCTCTCAGCTTTACGTTTCTTGAACACAGGTAAATAAACTCATAATCCAGATGGTGCAGCAGATGTGAGAGCAGCACTCTGAAATCAACAGACAGTGGGCAATACTTTCCATTTTCTCTTTTAAACGCTAACTAATATGTAATTCGGAATCTCCGGTGTAGTTAGCATCTGCTCCCTTCGGCCAGCCAAAGGTTACAGGTGTTCCTGATGTCATTTCACAGTAAGGCGTGGGCCTGGCTTGTGAGTGAGTGCCCAGGCTCTAATCTTTCCCTACCACCTACCAGTTTTCTCATGCTGGGCCTCCATTTGCTGCATCTTCTGTGTCAGCTCCTGCTCTCTTTGCTGGGCCTGAAGGGCTCGGGCCTTTGCTTCATTGCTAATGCTGTGCTGAATGCTCTCTTTCTCCAATCTATTAAAAAAAAGGGAAATAAAGAAAAATAAAAATCATACAGTGAAGAGGATAAATTAAAAGGGTAAAGCAGAACATTCAAATAATAATAACAAAAATCTGGCCAAGCTTTTTACATTAAACAGTCTCCTCCCAATTCAAGTTATACAAACTGACCTTTCTCTTACAATGTCAAACATTCTCCAGTGACTAGCAGAAAATGGATAAAAAGCACCATCTATTTCCTGAGAGAAAATTGGCCATGCAGACAAAAATAGGATTTTATTTTTAAAAATTTTAAACACGGTCTCTTTTTCATAAGGAAGCTTACCAACATTCACTTTGCACTGAACATATTATTTGCATTTTCTTTTAAATGTTATTTGTTTAATTCTGCAATGAAGCTTAGGGACCTGACCCCAAGATGGACTGGTTCCCAGTGAATCAGCAGGAGACAAGTCAATGGGAGCGATTGCCATAGTGCTCTGATACAGCTACTCTGAAAGCTTAATGAGTTTTCTTAAGCAACCAAACAAGTTTTAACTATTAATTTATGTAAATAGGAGATGAATGCATCCATTACAATAGAGTAGACTGCTAGCACCACACAGGCCCAGCCCCTTGTGGCTCTGCTCACTGGGGGGGCTGTACAGGAAGGTCTAAAGCCCAGTATTATTGAAGTATGCAGGCAAGAGAGCAATTTACTTGACCAGATATGCAAGATGGGGCAATCCACTCCTGAGGCAAAACAAATGCTAGACTACCACACTCCATTGAAGCATTTTATTTAATGCAAGCCAAGCAAAAAGAGCATGGAAAATAAAACCCCAAAAAGATATATGCATATAAATTAGAAAAGATCTTGAACTGCAAATTCAGATCTAAACTTTCCCAAAGGTCGTGAATATTTATCTGGTGCACATTGGGATCCACATTTAAAACGTCAGTGAGTTCGCACATACAAGGATTGATTTCTAGGTTTCAAATGATGTGAGCAAACACCTTTCTACTGAAATGACATTTAATAGCTTGGGATAGGTTTCAAAAAGGTCTTATAAACATGTTTTATTCTAATGATATTACCTATTTCAGAGGACTACAAAACAGAACATGGGCACAGATCATGTAAGGATAAAGCCACATCTCATGTGGTTGCTGCACTTAACCTTTGGAATGATGCCTAATAACCCATCCGAGATATTGCAATATCTCAGCATGACACACACAATGTTAAATCTTCTCTCTCAAATTTACCCCAAAGCAATACAAATGGTGGGTCACATTACACTAATTCCTGGTCCTGATGTTTCAAGCCCTACCTTAGGCAAAACTCCCTTGGAAATCACAAGCAGTTTCTTCTGAGGTAAGACAGCAAATAAGTTTAGATAGCAAAAATATTAGAGCGTTAAGGAAACAAAGCACATTTTTAAAGGAAATTTCATATATTGAATAGCACTTTATCACATCACTCTTAGAATTGCTTTGTAATCATATTGGGCCTATCCTAAGGAGAGATGCTCCCATCATTTTTTCAGTGTAAGTATCAAATATGGAAAGTATTACTAAGAATATTTTTCCCATATTTGCTGGAAACCAGTCTGTGCAAACCCCTTTATTTTACAAATGTTTTTTATCTTCAGAAAGTCGTTTTAAGCACCAGATAGCTCAAAAAACTAAAGGAAAAACAAGCCACCAGCACCTCTCACATTCCTCTGATGCTTTCAGCTAAAGAAAGTGTCAGTACCACAGTATTTTATTTAATAGTTCTCATGTGAGATGGCTGTGTGCAGTTGGGTGCTGTGCAGTCATCTGGCACACAGCTGGCTGGCTGGCCTTCTGCTGGGGGTAACCTTCATCATGCAGCACGCTGCACAGCTCAAGGTACCAAGGCAAACCTGCGAAGGTCCATTCCTCACTGCTAGGGCCCCTCCTGATGAACTCATGCTAACTAGCAAGTTCAAAATAAATGGAGAATCTACTGCCACCAGAAACATGCTCCTGTGTAGAGGAGCCATCCAAAAGTAAGCGACTCACCTGCGTCACTGCATAGAGCAAGCTAGCAGGAGCTCAGAAACCATGTATGTGTGACCTATGGCTGAAGTGTGTATGGGGTGGCTGAAGATGAATTTATACAGTGGATAAAAGGTCAGTTATAAAACTAGAAAAACACAGGTAATTCTTACACAGAAGAGCAGCTTCTTAGAACTTAGAAGATTTTGGAATTAAAACACATCCAATGCCACACAGAGCAATATCTGAGGTGTTTAGAACTGCGCAGGAGTGAAAAAATATCCTGGAGCCAAATCTGTCTAGACAGAGTCCTTTATCCTTGAGTTGAACCTGCTCTCTGAGCGCTATCTCCCTGCCCTCCAACTGAAAATTACCCCAACATACATATGGAGAAAAAAACAAAATGAAAGTATGAAACATGCAGAAAGCAGCCCAAGAGATTTCAGGATCTATTGGTAACTTTCCTGCTACAACCAACAAATACTGCAGGAGTTCTCAAAGCTCTGGCATTGTCTGAACAATTGCAATTTCTTAAGTCAATTCTTACACAATTCAGAGTAAAAGAAAATCTATGGACTGTAGATGGAAGTATACAGTCCTTAGTCCCATCAGCATTAGTGCAAAGGCATCAGAGGTCTCCTCCTACAAAAACTTCAGAATTTCTTATATTCAGTAATGGAGAGTACAGAGACAATGTAAAGCAAAGCTACGACTGACTAATTTTGATGACACAGGTAATATCTGAATCAGAAATGACAGCATCTACAGAGGTCAAAAATAGGAGATGAGGGGATAAAGTACACGAGCCTGTTCTCTACCTGAATTTAAACACTAGCTCTACTGAGTGCAAAACACTAAACACACTAAAATGCACATCTGGTCACAACACTGATCAGTTTTACTACAGCAGATGCACTGAACTCAAGGAAACTTTTACTTCTGTGTGATAAAGTCAGAAGCAACCAAAGACTCAATCATGGAGAAAGCTCAAGCTCTTCTTCAGCCCTTTTCTAAAGTACAGGTTTTCCATAGTGATTTTAGTTCTAAACACCTGCTTTGAGCCTGTACTGTGGATGTCAAGAGCCATAGTTAACTCACTTAACCGACTGGTATATCTCAGTGAACTTGATATTGGTTTGCAGCGCATAGAAGCTATGCTTTTCAAATGTTCTTGACAAAACAAAAGGCACTGTGAACTGTAGCATAAAGCACAGGAAGAAGAAAATTGCTATCTCTGGCAAACTTTAAAAAAATCCTTCCTGCAACTGAAGTGAAAATTCACTTTGATCTCAAAGCTAACATAAAAGTATGCTGACTGAATTTGAGCCATCAAATTTAATAAAAAAAAAAAAACCAAAACCAACCAACCAAACAAAAAAAACCAAAACCAAAACCCAAAACAAAATAATCCCCCAAACCAAAATAACCCCTCAAATCAAAACACCTTTTTCACCACAAACAAACACAAACTGGATCACAAATCCATTTACAAGAGAAGTCCACTCTCTGTCAAAGGGCTTTGCAGTAAAGATAAAGGAAGTAGGTAAAAACTAGTGACATAAAAGTGGTATTTGTTATAACTAAAATCAGCAAGTTAAAAACAGAACTTAGATAGATAAAACTTTGAATTTCACTACACAGTTCAATAGCATGTATTTCTGAAGGAGTCTTTCCAGTTTGGTAACAGTAAAAATACAAGAATATAAAAACCAGCATGATTCTTAATGTGGAATTAGGCCTCTGACTGGAGGCTCCCAGTAAATCTTCTGGCAAAGCAACTACAGTTTGAAGCAACCATGCTTCCTGTATTGACTATTTGATTTTTCCATGAGATCAACATGTAGCGTTTTTAAAAAAGCTAATGGATCCATTAGTGAGGACTATGAACTTAATTGGACAAATTAAAATACTCTAGCAATTATCTCAGTTCAGTGATACACAAGAGGTTATCATAGCATTATTTCTGACATCTTCATTTCATATTAATTATATTTAAAAATATAACGATAAAGCATTTTAGCTTTCATCTATACTTGCTTTAACCTGAACTTCCTAAATCATTAAGGAGTAGTCAGCATTTAGTGTTCCAAATGCTTGAGTCATCCGAACTAACCAGACTTGTCTAAATGATGGCCAGTCCTGGAACTGCACCCACACTCAGACTTGGGCAGCAGGAGGACCAGTCAAGCCTAACACTGATGCTTTTACCACATGCCTCAGTGGTTGAGAACAGACCTCTTTCTTAGATAACATGTAGCCCAAGTGGGCCAGCACTGTGAGACACTGCACAAGAAATTACCTCTAAAGAAAGGTCTCAGCTGAAGGTTCCCTTAGCTCTTTCAGAGGAAATGAGTTTTCTCTCGCAGTAGTTTTGAAAATAAATGTATAGCAAAAGATTCTCTATCAAACTGGAAAAGTTTTGAGGAGTTACCCGCCTTTTTTTCCAGTATCTTTAGTAAAATCTGGCATGAAGTCACTCCAATCAATTCAAACACTGCAAAGTAGGACTTGAAAAACTGCATGCATTGGTAGCCCTAAAGACCAAATAACGTTGGGTACAAAGGCTCAGAAGTGTTTTATGCAGTCTATTCTGCAAACTTTCCACAATACAGGTCTAGTGGACTGTCCATTACAAGCAGTTTCCTGAACCATCTTCTCATAGGCTATTTTATCTAATTATTTCAGTTACGAGTGTCAAAGGAAGAATGGAAAACTAGAGCATATCCTTGCTCTTCTCTCAGGCTATAGGAGGAGAAAAACGCAACCAAACAAACCACACATAAAAAAAAGAAGAAAAATATAAAAGCTAAAACAAGATGTCACAATACCCGACTTATTCTCTAAGGGGAAACATGAGAAAATTCTTTGCTATCTCTAACTTTATTACCAGACACTATTCAGAACTCACAATGATAAAAGTCATAAGAGAAGGTATACAGAATAAGATCATACTTCATAAACTTCTTCCCCCTGTATTTTTTATGTATCTTTGTAACAATGTCATACACAGAAAAATAAGGGCTCATTTTTTATTTTTTCAGGTTAGCAGACAAGTCTAAAGGTTGGTCTAAAATACAGAAAAATTCCCCAATTTACCAAGAAGTCTTTCTCCACAGGAGTAGTCTTAAATAATTCTCTCTATTAATGTAAAACTTCTATAACTCTTTTCAGACCAGCCTTTCAATTTAACAGCACTGCAGTACCCCATTCAGCCATCTACAATGGAGAATGTGTTTAATGAGTATTATCATATGCTATCCAATCTTAGTATTTTCAAACATTTAAGTAAGAAAATACAACACAGTAACACCTGCAGTTTCTGCAGGTAAACAGGTACATGCTGGTTTTAAATGCAGCTATGATTCAAAATTACTGCTTTCCAAACCTTCTAAATTAACAGAGCTCTACAGCATGCACCTTGCTCATGTGTTTGGATCAACTCTATAAGAAGGCTCGGGGTCACAAGATTTCTCCCTTTCCTTTAAATCAGGCTTCTAGCAACCTTTTGTTTAGCACTGACTGTTTTGGTTATCTTTCTTTGTAAGGTCTGTGGATTTTCATCTAATAGGACCTTATTAATACGTACGACTGCTATGAATGAAGACTCAGCTGGACAGTGTTTAATGGTTTCCTCTTATTAAACACTGTAGATTTTTTTGCCATCTGAATTTTTGTAATAAAGGTTTTGATTTTTTCAGTGCTTGTGCAAATCCACACTGGATTGGATTTTATGGCTCTTGGTGCTTTTACAAGGCAAAAGAAAGGCATGAAATGAATGTTCTTATGGCAAAAAAGAAATAAAAAAAAGATGTATGAGTGCATGCTTCCTCAAGAATATGTAGAGATATTTTTTAAAAGCATCATGATCAGGTCATTTCTTTAAACCTTTCCAAGGAGCTGAAAAATTGCCCTTCCTGTATCCCATTGAGGGAATTACCCACTGAGTTGCTCTTTTTGTCAGTTTCTGGGAGCTGACTGGATGCTGATTCTGGAGTCGGCTGCCAGGTCTTCTCAGCAGAAAGCTCAAGTTTCTGGAAACTGCCCCAGCCAGCACACTGTGTTTGGTGAGCTTCAGTAAAATCTATATTTGCATGGTCAAATTTTGAAGAAACCCAACTATTAAATTAATTGGTGGATTTAAAGGACTGCATAATTTCTCAGGATACACATGGGCCTATTCATGAGAACTGAGGCTCAAAAAAACCCAACAAAACAAACAAAACTTAAATCTTGTTTCTTGAAGTAGTTGAGAAATACCAAGTTTCCTAAAATAATGAAACGTCAGAGCTTTCTCCTCATAACCATGTGAAGCAATGAGAACCATGATAAGCATTATAAGCAATTAAAAAAGTTATGTAAAGGTCAAGGCCAGCTCTTTAACTATAGATCTAGGAAGTTAGAAGGTGCTACAGAAATAAATTGAAAGTAGAAATACATTTAAAGTATGTTAATGAAACTAAATGAAACTTCACTGCCGTATTTGAGATGAAAGGCTGGAAAATACAACTCTTCCTGGCTGCTACTACTGTTTCATAAAAACACTTCAAATAAAAAGAAACACTTTTGAGGGGGGAAAAAAGAAAAGATTTAGCTCCGTACAGACTTCCAACTTCATCAAGAGACTAACTACAAATTGTTGACAAATTAGCTCGAAACAATTTTTCCCAAAATGCAGGTAACTTGTCACCTGTATCCCCATTCCCAGAATTCAACTAATACTTGAATAATAGTATACTATTTTCTATTTTTCATAAGAATTTAAATTTTACTGAAACAGAAGTCAGTGCATATAACTTTCTTCTACTCACTGATTTTTTTCCATATCTCTCTATTTAGAATGCAGCCACACCACCAGAACTGCTTTATAATTTCTGTATTTCCACTTTATATAATAACAAGAAGTCTACAGAAACAATGAAGCACTTCAGTCTAAAATTTCCACTTTGCCCTTTAAACCCTACTGAGGCATCAGGAAAAATCATATACTAATGGCTGCATGTGAAAAAAAAAATCCTACTCCTGCTTGCCATACTTGAAATCTACTTAAAAGTTATTTCAACTAACTGGAGAAATTAATGGGCATGAAACAGATGAAAAGCTGTAGGAGCATAGGAACAGACAGACACAGAGTGTTACTCCAATGGAAGTTGCTATGAAATAAAGAACCTTGAACATACTCAACTTCTACATCTCTACCTCTATCTGCAAAGTCAGTTGAAAAATATGAAAAGACTGGATTTCTTACTTTACACTGAGCTACAACAGTAAGAATTTGCAAACACCTAGCTTATAGCATTATTTTACTCTTTTGGCACTATAACTTTTAAGATATATCCAGAAAACGACCAGTTCTTCAATAATGTCTCTTCAATCTCAATAGTCCTCTGTATATCAAGTCACAGCCAAATATTACCATTAGCTTCCCTCTATTTCAATGTTAGAGAAGAAAAAAGTGCTTCTAACAGTAATTAACATCTCATATTAGGTCAAATATTCTGAGTTGGAATCAAAATCTGATTTTTCTGGCACATTTATAAGCTTTGCCATCAAGGTATGTAGCTTGTAAGTAAACATCCATTTTCTCAGGAGTATTACCATCAGATTGTGAATTATTTGATTCCTAAGTCCCTATAGAAACAAACAATTAAATACAGATTAGAAGTTGCATGGGGAGAGGTGATTTTTGTGAAGTCTTAGTATGTAGCCTGAGCACTTCCAATATTGCACGTGTTTCTCTAGAATATTCTTTGTTCCACAAGCCACTTTTATAAACGACTATATGTTGAAATAATTGCTTAATACAGAAGATTTTTACAGGTATGTGTTTTGTATACACAAATTTACACAATTTAAACAAATTGTTTTCCCTGTATTTAAAATAAAGGAGTAATTTTCTTGATTTATGGTGATTCTTGAATTTGGCACCAGCAGCCTCTTACAATGCCCCTTCAGGACACATTTAAGGCAGACAATGCCAGTATAAGAGCTGTGGTCCTTCTTTTCATCCTCTTACAATGAGCACTCACACAAACTCTTCTTCAAGAAATTATTCTTTTTCAATCCGAATAACTTCCTGAATAACCTGATCACACAGGTGCCTATCTTCCAGTGTCAGCACAAGCAAGGGCCTGGCAACATGTGGCCAGACATAGGCATACATTGCCACTCTAGGGATTTGCTTTTTCAGCAACAGCATAGGCTCAGACCAGGTTCAAATGACTGTGACTCTGTACTCCAAGGCTCAGCTTGTTAATACAGTAAATCCAACCATCAGGCTCCTACCACTGAATCAAAAAATGATGCAGCTAAATGATGCAGAGACCTGATCTGCTATGAATTCACTCTGCCAATTTAAATTTGTTCAAAAACCCAATGTTTTTGGTACGTTAACTTTGTACCAGTAAGCTTTATGCTGAATCAGGTATCATCTGTCCTTCCTGCAGCTGGCATAAAGTCAGCATAAACACGGCGTTGCATGCTCTAGCTAATTAAAAAGGAAAGTGCCTGTGTGCTCACACCTGATACGGATCAGCTCAGCACAGCTGAACGATCCAGTAGATCACAGATGCACTGTGAGTGACTGCTCAACACTTACCTGCATTTTTCACTCAGGTACAGACACACAACCTGCCACAGCCCTGATATGTGGAAGCTGATAATGATCCCCAGCTATTGCTGAAGTTGAGGAATGTTTTTTCCCTGCCTCCAAAGGACCAAGCCTCACAAGAACAGCTTGGGAAAAAGCAGAACCATTTGACAGAACAAAGCATTCTTCAGGATGACAATTTGAAAGACAATATTTGATTTTCAGGGAATTTGATCTAGGGTAAGCTAGATTTCTACCCATCCTACAGCAAGATACCACACACTCCAGAAAACTGACAGACTTATGACCAAAAGCAAAAAAGATGAGAAATACTGTGCTAACATTACACAGTACTTGACTGTTGTTGATTTGCTCTAGATCTTACAAAAACATCCTAATGAAAACCATGCTCATCTGCCCACATGTCACATAAGCTAGATACAAACAAGTGAGTTAAAAAAAATAAAAATCCAGCCTTATGCCTTTTATTCATTTGTTGAGCTGTGGCACAATTTTTTTATTATTCTGATTGAACTGCCTGCAGTATTAGAAATAATGGACAGGCAGTATAACAGTTGAGGTTTTTGGTGGTGGTTTTGTTAGGCTTTTTTTTTGGACAGGTTATAAATCTCTTCTTTATGCTGTCAAGAGTAAGGGAGAAACATATTTCAATAGCAACTTTAAAACGAAACTCACAAATTACTACCATTATGCTAAGTGCTAGATATCCCACTGTGCAGTTTTGCTTTGTGAATTTTTACCTTCTTCCATGCACACTTTTAGCCACTGATCGCACAGCCTTTCAGTGTTTTCTGCCTTTTCCTTTAAATAAACTGGCTCTGGCTCCTTCCATCTGGTTCCCCTTCCGTCAGCAACCCTGCACCTGTTCACACCTCCTCTCCTGTTGGATTCCACTGAACATTTCCTCCTCTGCCAGGGCTATTCTGGCACTCGCAACCTTTCTGTCATTCAATCCATCTGTCAGAAGTGAACTTTGTTTACCGCAAGCTTCTGCTTTCTTCTTCAAGAAGCAAAGCCCCTCAAGGTCATTGTCAAATGAACTGTCGGTGTAGATTTAAATCCACTTCTGCTAACCAGCAGCAGATGAAGTTCTTTACAGTCCTGTATTTGTGAAGATCAGTTTGGGGTATAGGAGAAATAGTAAGAAGCAAAAGAATAGCTTTTAATCATTATTTGTTAACTCCAACAGCTAACGTGTTTTTCTTCAAATACATGTATCTGCTCCTTCTTGCTAGGGCTAGCACAGTCTGAGAAAGACTTTGCAGAGCTATGTGAGGAAGTGGAAAAGGCTCATAAAAATATTAAAAATAAAATAATAAATTAAGGCTTTTGCCTCTCACTATAACAGAACTATTGACTAAAAATACAAAGAGAAAATGGGAAAAGTAGAATGAGTAAGTTTACAGTAAAACCTTAGAGCGGCCAACAGCACTAATTTTAAATTATTTCATCTGCAGCATTTTTTTTGCCTTACCTACTGGTGTTTCAAATGCAACACTATTTAAAGAAAAAAAATCAATATTTTTTCTTGTTTTCAAGACTTGTAAAACACACATATGCAACTCTTTGTTAGAATACTGCCTTCCATATTGAGGAAAATTGTAAAGATTCTTTGTCAAGGCTGAAACTAAATTCTTATTGTCAACAGGATACATTATTTTTAGCAATTCCTGTGTCCATATTTTTTTTCAGGATACACTCTAACAACCAAAAGTTCCTGAATTATTAACTAACCTTTCTGACAGTCTTATTCTTCTAAAACAAGAAATACCTTCAATTTCACAGCATACCTTGGTACCCTTTAAAAAAAAGAAAACTTTCCACCAAGATTAAAAACAATACCAAAAAAATAAAATACATATTTGAAGTTTTGTAAGCAATTATAATAAACCACCCCTTTTATTACCCCTTTGCCAAAACAAAATTTAAGGTAAAGTTTTCTGGGACCAAATCCAGGAGGTAATCCAATCTCATTAGCAGAAATGCATTTATACTTTTGTTAGGTCTGAATTTGACTTTAATGAAAATTGCATTGATAAATACTTCCAAGTTTAGCTGAATAAAAACTTAATACTGATCACTTATATGGGGATTAGTCCCTGCATTGGCAAGGAAGTATTTTCTTATGCTATGGTCTTCTTCCATAGGGAACTAGATGCAGGTGAACAAATGCACTAGAAATAGAAGAGGAACCCTGGTACAAAAAGAGTGTGCAGCAGTGTCCCACCTGACTATAAGGACACTTTAATTCCCCAGCGATTTAAGTCCTGTAGAAGCCAACTAACCAACAAGGAGAAGCTAATCAAGAAGAGATGTTCCTATTTCTACAAAACTACACCAAACCCACAGGGGCAACCAAGAGCAGCGCTCTATTAACCTTGCCACGCTGCCAGCACAGCCAGGGCGAGCAGTCCAGCCCTGTCAAGTGGCCGCCAGCAGCTCGTCTGCTTGCCCAGGACGGGCATCTCCCACTCAGCCTCCCCTGCCCAGTCGCTGGCGCAAGGGGTGAGGCAGGACAGCAGCCGGGCGGCCAAGGCTGCTGTGCTCAGGTGATTTTCTTTCCTCCCTCCCTCCACCCACCAGCTACCTTCTATGACAACCAAGGCTGATGCTCTTCAAGGTGAAGTTGGATGAAGTCTCCAGCTGAGGACCTTTTGTGTTCCCTGTTGAATTTTTTTTTCTAGGTAAGAACTTCAGGAGCAGAATTTTGCACAGCAAAGAAAAATACCCACAAATCAACAACTGCTGTGACCACACAAAATAAACAACTTTGAATATACTTCTGAAAGCACAAGACAGCTTTTTAAATTGCTGAAGTTCACAAATACCAAATGCTGACAGAAAAAGTACATTTTAGTTTATTGTAAAAACAAGCTTTTGATATACTTGAGAGAAAAGCTTTAGAACAAGTCACAAATAATGATAAAATCAGAACCATTTTTTCCAGTAGCAAATTCAGCAAAAAATCCAGCAGCCTTGAATACATGTATCTGAAAGACTTCTTTGGTTCAAAAAAATAAATCATTATCCTGTTGTCATTAGTCACACAAATAAAAAACCTAATTTGAAAGAGACCAAAGTAAATATTTGATACACACTCATAAACTTATTACTGTTAATGCTGAATAATAACTGCTCAAAACAAAGACCTTATAAAGATGTTTGTTTTCTACACAGTTAGTCTCTTCAGTGTTTCATCTGAATTCACCACTCGCTCCAAAGCGCTTTAAGTATTGTCACTGCTCCTGAAGCACACTACATGCAGTAGCAATTTGGCTGCCTCAATAACCTGATGTGATCATTGATGTAACCAGTTGCAGTTCAAATGCCGTGAAGAAAAATTTAGATGAACCTAATATTAAAATCTGAAAATGTATTATTGCCTTTTCCCTAAGAAATACTGCTTGTATGACAATAAATACAATTGTTAACAGTGTTAAAACTAGTTTAAAATTAATAATAATTTATAAACACTTTAATGGTCAAAATTAACATATGATTTTGTATTTGTTATTTTGTTCTTCACTTACATTTTCTTTTCCTCCATTATAAAATTTATCAAGGTCTTTATGTGTTTGTACAGTTACTTAAATATGTTTAAAATATTAAATAGAATGATATTCAAATAATTGTGTGTTATCTTGACACAAAGTGTATCAGCTTCGAAAATTTTACAACGCACTGCCAGAAGACGACAGAAACGATTTATTTCAAATCACTCAGTATCAGTCTTCATAAAGCAGCATATGGTCTTATCATGGCAGGTAAAATATTTTACCTTCTATAATAACGCAGAGCAGCTAATTTATCTACATGCTGTATAATCAGATAAACAATTTCAGCTGCACTATGAAAACCTGTAGGCAAGGGAGAAATTTATCCACCACCACTTTATTGATTTTCCACATATACATTCATATGATTGTTAACAATAGAGGCTATTCTTTCTTCCACCTCCTTCTTCAATTACCTTAAAGTAAAGCCCTTCTTTTCAGCAGTGAAAATATTTGCAGTTTCTACAGCTGCAGGACAAAGCACTCCGATTTTCACAGAGTTGCTCAGGGGAAAAGGAAGGAGGAACAAAAAAAAAAAAAAAAAGCTCTGCAAGATTCAGTTGCAAGTAAAGCAGAGTGAATGACAACTTTCAAAGCTACCACAATCATTTACTAATGTGCTGCTATAGCAAATAAGTCTAATTTTTTTTGACAGCACCAAATTAGATTTATTGCAGAAACTGCTGCATAAATAGCATATGGCTTTGTTATACTACCTATTTCAAATCCCTGTAATGTTTCCTCCCCTCCCTGCTCAAAATGGATAATTGAGCCAAGCTATAAACCTTCTGCAGACAAGATACATGCAAGTTCAAAAAGCAGATGCAGCATACGTTGGGGGTTTTTTTTGTCAAAAGTCTAAAAAACTATCACATAGCCTGATCAAACAAAACCAGGTAGTAATAGGTAAGATCTCCGTTGCTGCCCTTCAGGATTTTATTTCCCCTTTCCTCGACAAAATTTTGTTTTCATTTCTCTTTCAAGCCGACAGTCAACAACACAGGGCACGACCCCGTAATCCTCTCACACATGACTACCTCTGACTTGCACAAGAAATCCTATTGATCTTTACTTCTTACGTGAGTCACATTATTCATGTGACTCGGGATCAGAAGGCTCGGACCTCCATTCATTCCTCTCAAGCCCTCATTTATGACTAGGGAAGTGCCTCCTCCGAGCAAAAATAAAACATCAGAAAACTGGTTCCATTCATTGGAGGGGCCCAGCCCTGTGGGAAGGTGCCGACCTACAGCTCTCCCGCCTTTCGACGGGAGCAAAGTTTCCTCATCGCTCTCCCGGATCAGTCCCGGGACCCACGTGCTTTCGCATTTGTCACTCGCCCCACTCTCCGTTCGCTGTACCGCTACGGTAAAATACGAAACACGTAACCTCATGAGAGGGCAGGGCGGAGAGCAAAGCCCCGCGTTTTGGAGGGAGGAGGGGGCGCGGTGCGGCCGGCGGGACGCGCTCGACGCCGCGGAGGCCGCCGAGGGCCGCGGTGCCGGCCCGGGCCCGTCCCCGCCTCACAACTTTGCGCGGCCGCGGCGCCGAAAAGACCTTGGAAGGTCTCGCGTGCGGCCGGCGGGCACACCACTGCACACATCGCGCACGGCTGCGGCTACCCCGCCGCTCGCCTGGCGGTGGTCAGTCCTCCCAGCTGCCCTATCCGTTACTGTCTGATTAGCTCTGCGAAGGAGCCCCTCCCCGGCCAGCTTTGCCCGCCATCTGTTCCACACGCGATGGCTGCCGCCCAGCAGCCTCGCGCTGCCCTCCTACCTGGCACCCGGCTCCCGGCCTTACCCCAAAGTGCTAACACAGGTTCTCGCTGCTGGCAGAGTCAGGATTTCATTACTACTACTTTGACAAGTGCAGGGTTGTTTGTAATTTCTCTTTTATCCTGATTTTGATTGTACAACCACCTCCCACTGATTCAGTTTGCTTCAGTTTTGTTGCTCACAGATTTTACTCTCCACATTAATCTCCCTCTGGCATGTTACTGCATCTGTTCCCTTTTTTATTATTAATTTTCAAATTCCCACCATTTTTGACAAAAAAGAGGTAATCTACACTCTGCTTCTGCCCATTTCATTTTCTTTAATTTGGAAGATAAGTATGAAAGCGTGCCAAAGAAGTTAATTCTCCGTTAACAGTTTATTTTCTGGCATCCTGATGCCTTTGTATATGAAAACCAGATAGAAATAAATGTTGACTGAATCACAACAACATAGTTGCAACCGTCCCTAAATTTAATGAAAAGTAAACATATGAAGCAGAATCTAAAAAGTTTATTAGTTATCAGAGTTGTTTCGTGTTATCACTCATCCCTGCATTTTAAAACAATGCTTTTGCATATGATGAGCAGACTATAAAAAAATTAAAAATCAGTCACTGGTTACACCTTATTTCTGCTTCCTCCCCCCACACCCCCAATTCTATTGCTGTTATTGGTCCTTTCTTCAGTCAGTCAGTCTGAGAAGATTAAGTATATCTCAATCATTTAATATGAATAACAACATTTCTCCAAAACTCCTTCCCAGCATAGATGATGGACTCTGAGGTGCTAAAATTGTTGTTAAAGGCATGGTATTAAGCATGTTGCTAATAGACACTACTAGAGAAAAACCAAACAATAAATGCTAACTATTGTGCAACTCCCTTGAAGGCTGTGTATAGTCACCAGGAAGTTTACATTTTATCATTTAATAGTACAGCCTAAATAGGGAAAACAATGAATGAGGCAGGCTGCAAATTCTAACAAGGAACACTGGTGATGACATACAACTCATCACCAGAGCTTCAGGGATTAATGCCACATTAACCTGGAAGGGTGTGTGCTTTATTTATCATGCATGTAATAGAAATTAGCCTTAATGGAGTCACTGAAAATAGCAAGAAACACCAATGCAGAGCAGGATGACTATAGCACTGCTAAAACCCAACTGGCATGTCCTTAGATATGCTGCTTTCTAGAGATCATATAATATTGTCAAAAAGAGGGAAGAAATATCACCTAATGGGGGAAAAACAATAATCAAGAAAAACAACACTGACTGACTCACTGTAATATAAACTTTAGTCCTTCAAGAGAGTGACACAGAGACAGGGCAGTTTGGTGGCTCACCTGAACATGAAAGCACGTGTTCATTTAGTAATTTTTCCCCTATCTACAAGCTGACCTTCTGAAGTTCTTACAGTGTTTCATATAAGCAAAGAAGAATAATAAAATTTAAACTTAAGTACTGCTTCTATTCTAGTCAATTGTATTTCCTATCAAATTTCAGATGATATTTCAGTCAAAAATATCTTGAGTCATCTATCTATCTATTTATCTTCATACTTAAGAAAATGCATGGTGACATAATAAAATTTCAATTTTGATATTTGATGATTCCCTCGCTTCTTAGGATTTATTTAACTTGTTTGGCATATGTGAACAAGAACTATATCTGACTGAAACTGAAACAAATAATACCTCCAGATCTGGTTTGAAAGAAAAAGAGGAATGTTTTTTAATGATGGTTCTGTTACACAAGAATAGTGAAAATTTTTTTTACATTAGATGGCACCTTAAGATCCGGACAAGTTGTCAACATCTTGCATCTTTTATATGATCTTTTCCATGAGCATATTGACATGATTTTTAATTACTATTTTCTCATTAAGTAAAGTACAGTCGACCTGTATGTTTTCTACTGTCTGAAGAAGGGCTTCAGGTAAGCTTAATTAGCAACACCTAACCTTGCCAAAGTAAGAGCAATTTAACATTGACTTAAGAAATAATTTCGCAAGATTATCCTACTACAGTAACCTCAAAGCTGAAACTAGGGCAAAAGAAACTCCCAAGAAAACTTTAAACAATCATGGTCAGTCTCATAGCATGGTGACGTCTATGAAGTTACATGACTGACAAGCAAAACTATGCAGTACAAGTTCTGTATTTCCCCAGTCTTTTGAAGACATACAAATTAGAATTACTAACTAGAGTCAATAGCAGAAAGTGCATGTTAATAGCAAGTATATCTAAGCAACATATTGCTCCAGGAAGAAAGGTGACAGGAAAAAGCAATTTTAAACTCTGTGGCAATGGTTTAGAATAGCTAATTGTAACCTTTTTTTCTTCATTTTTAACAAGTACATTTTGTTAAGTTAGAAGTTGTTTAGTTGGTAATCAATCAACAGTGTCTGAAAACTAGGATACAGCAAAGAAGTGGGACTCTGGAGAATAGTGCTGTTCTGCAGAGTACTTTCTCATTATGACACAGACTGCATGTTTTTTCTCATTTATTCCTTTCATATACATTTATCTCATTTTTGTACATTAAAATCCAAAGTTCTTGTATTCATTTTAGAATCCTATTTATTTACAATATCCAAACTTAGAATCAGTGGGTTAATGAAGCTTTTCTCCTTAGTAATGCAATAATTCCTACAAAACAAAGAATTCTTTCTGTATCTCTTCAGCTACCTCTAATTTCTGCCAGAGCAGCAGAGACAGGTCACGCGAGGCAACAGAAAGACTATCCACAACAGTGTAACAGCAGTACAGGCCTCCCTCAACTCCAGCGTTGTGAGAAGACTTGGAGTGAACCAGCTGGTCCTCTCCTGAAAAGAAGAGAATCAGCAAGACGAGGCCAAGGCCAGAATACCCAAGAGATGCACTAAATCAGTGCAATTTCTGCAGCAACCTCCCACAGGCAGGACTCTAGAGCTTAAAATCTGTTTTCCTTGGCAAGCGCCACAGTGAATGAGTCTACAACCCCCATAGGATTGCTATTACCCCTACCCTTCAAGTATTTTCACTGACACAGTTGCCATTTGAGGTGAAGGAATAATTGAAAGAAGGCAAACTGTAAGTGAATATAATTTACATGCAACAACTATGGATGTACCAATCCATGAAAAACATAATGAGTTTAAAAAAACCTAATTCCACTAGAGACATGTAACTTTTTTATCTTCACTAGCACAGAAAACCTGTTCTGTCAGGAGGTACCTGAGAGGAAGAAACAGTACAAGCTAAGGACAAGTGTAATTTCAGTAGGAGATGTCTTCTTCTGCAAGGCAGGGAAAACAGGTGATACTATGAGAACATTTCAAACCCTGCCCTACAAATTTAAGTTCAAGAGGAAAACAGGTAAAAGATCAGAAGCAATGAATCGTTCATCTCTTTTCCCTCCTTCTTCAAGCAACATCACCTAACATATTCCTTGAAAGGAGACAGACATTCCAAGTGTACACAAATATCGACAAAGTGATATAAGAATTTGGGGAATGTCAAGAAAAAAAAATAATTTGAACCTATTTCCCATGTCTCAATGCAATCCATGTCTAATATACACTTTTCTAATAAATACATGTCAGCATAGAAAACATTTAAATTCTTGTATGGAGGTGCCAAACGTGAACACACAGTAATACAAAAAAAAAAAAAAAACCAACCAAAGAACAAAACCCAATCAACCAACCAAATCCCCCAAACAAATGCCCAAACAACTGAAAAAAACCTCAAGGAGATCAGGATGTTGCAGAAGAGTGTCTACACTAGGTCAAAGGAACCATGGCAGCTCAGCATCTGTCTCAAAAAGCAGGCATCTGTGAAATTGTATGAGAATAGGGCCAGCACAGAGCATTACTTGCCCAAAATACTGTCCTCTGCCTTAATGATTTGCATCTCAGAAACTTTCCGAGTCAGAGACCATTCATCAAAAAGCTACCTGAATCATCTGTATGTTAGGTATCCAGCTTTAATTACTTTGCTATGTAAAAGCAGGCAATAGTTATCATTTTTACATTTTGAGTATTTTCACAAAAAAAAAAAAAAATTACAAATTCGCTAGTCAGATTTCCTCCAAGATATCCAGAGCTTTATTGCATATAATCAGCCTTTGCTAAAAGGAGAGTGGTAAAGCCATTTGGTTAACTATCACAACAAATCATTATTAATAAAGTTCTGCTAAATCCAAACTTTAGATATCTTAACAACTCACCCAAAACTTTTTTCAAGTTCATTAACCTCTAGCATATTTTTTTCTCTAAATACAGGCTGTTAGAGTGGTACTTTCTTCCATCTGTTAAACAACCGTGCTCTGAATTACACAGAAATTTAGCTGAATAAAAAAATGATTCATTGAATTTAATAGTTTAGACAAGGCTCTATTTTATTTCCATTTACTCAATGGCAGAATTCTCACAAAGCCCAAAAAGTACAAGACTTGGATAAACACACAGACTTCTGTTAAGTGATAAAAATCTGAGCTTTTTTTTTCCCCCATGAAAAATTTAAACTAACTTAACTTTTTCCCTTAAGTACTGAGTAAAAGCTGCCAGATTTGTTTATGGATGTTCATTCTTGGGGGGAGCAGGGCAATGGAACAAAAAACCCACACACAGAGCCAAAAGCCTGCAAACGGTTGGACAATAGCATTTTCCAAGGCAAAAGGAGAAACGTTATGCAGTTACCCAAACTCAAGTTGCAATGAATAATTGGCATGTCAACCTTCTGGAGTTTTCTAGAAGCATGTAATGAATAGTGCAGCAAAAGACATTGGGAACTATACCCAAGGATGGAATACGCTCAGGGGAAGTCTCTCATCACACAATGCATTGTACTGTATCTTCACTGAGCAAGAGACTGAAACACACTCCTCACATACTTGAGCTTACCTCATACAGAAAAAATTATGTTCATTTATATATTTATATACATATTCCTGGCCATTCTGCTGAAGAAATTTCAGGGTATTAATCTGACAACTCCTATGCTCAAAGGTGCTGCTCTACACTACAGTCTCAACATTTGACATGTATTTGTCCTACTAAGCACAGCAACAGAAAAAAGGGTAGCTGCAGTCTCCCTGGCTCTTCTTCCTGCCTAAAATCATGCCACCTCACCATCAGAGCTGCATATTGCCTCTTCTACACACTACTAATCCAGTTTTATAAATAACTGTTCATAACTCACTTTGTAGTTCATAACTCGCTTATTCAAATCTCCACTTCTAACACGACTGAGGGCTGCCCGTGTAGTCGATGACTGCAAGTATCTACAACAACTGTGGGGAAGCCTGTGGCAAAAAATTAGCAGAATGAAATTGGTACTACAGCATGTAATAGGATAAGGGGTACCTGGTGAGGTGCAGTTGGTGCTCAGATTTACTCAGCAGTTCTGTCAGTTTTAGGCACTCCTCTCTGGCTCCTGTCACATCCTGCTGGGCTTGTTCCAAACGCTGTTTGTTTCCATCCAGCTCTAATCCCAGTTTTTCTATTTTCTTAGAAAATTATAGAACCAAAGAAAGTATATTTAAGAAATACATAGAGACACATTTTAAGACCAAAAAAATTATCTCAAAGTACCTGAAAATAATGCACACTTCTGTTTTTGAACAAAATTAGTTACTTGATAAAAACTACAAAACAAGCAAATTAAAGTATTTGAAATTATATTCTTGTGAAAAGACAAAATTTGCTTCATATTTAAATGCTCCAATATACTATCAATGTTATTGTGTTCATGTGGCTTAAGAGTACAGGCATTCAAGTATTTTCCATTTTTTCATGTGAAGGCTCCATATTTGTGGCCTGAATTCACTGTGCTAGAGATAGAAAAGCAGTGGAACAGTGGCCATCTTCAGAAGCTGTTTGACATAGAATAGCTCTCGTCGTAATGAATTACCATTTATTTTTTTAATGCCTATTACATAACCAGTGACAAGGGGGCATTTAGCTTTTTCACCTAATATTACACAAGAGAATAAAGCTAATTTTGTAATTTTACCATTATTGAAAAGAAGTATTTGTGACTTCTACCTGAATCCTAAACATACCAGCTACTGTTAATACTGTTATTTTATTAATGTCATTAGTCCTTATATGTCAACATAATAACTGAAGTTGATGAGTCTATTAATTTACTTTACAAACAACCACATCAAGTTTGCACGAGCAGCGTCTTCAATTCCAGTGATACATATAGACCTGTGTTATCCCAATCATATTGTCAGCCATTTAAATATTTTTATTGAAATTCTCAGAAACAATATATTTTTCTTCAAGTCCCTGTACAAAATACAAGTACCTGTAGGAATATATCTGTAAGACAATACTATACTTTGTCCTAAGGATGCTTTCAAGAAGGCCAGTAGAGTACAGAATAAGCTGACAATATAGTTTTATGATGTAGTAACTGTTCTGCACTAACTCTCTACATAAATATTTATTTGTCATTGGGGCTGGAGGCAACTTGCATATTTTTCAGTGAACTCTGTGAAAGGTCATTTGTAGCACAGAATTAAATTGTTCATATAAGAAGTTAGTGCTGAATAGCTATTATACTTTAAACTCATACCATAGCTTATTTGTGATAGCTTCCTCATGTAGACAAGGCACAGCATCTTTTTTAAGTATCTAATAAAATTATTCATGCATTCTAAAAGAACTAATGAATATAACCCCACCCCAATACAACATTTGAAGCACCTACATAACAACATTCTCTTTTCTTCCTATAAAAGTGTTAACCTAAACTACTTACAGTAAGTTATGTTGTTACACAAATACAATCTCTTAATCCAGAAAAACAACACCATTTGAATAGTGTTGGGGTTTTTAAAATTTTGCCATTAATTTAACTGCACAATTTTTTGCCCCCTAAAGAGCACTCAACAAAGGTTCATGAAGGAAATTTTGATTAGAATTTAAATGTCACCTTGCTTTATCACATGCACCTCCTACCAAATTATATTGGGAATTCCAAGTTCAAATGCAAAGATAGTAAAACTGTCTACAAAATTGTTAATAGTCTTCCCTTCTAAAGAATATAACAACCTATTACACTGATGCAATATTTTAAAATCAGGTGCTCAAACACATTCAGTTACAAATGCTTTGCATTTTCACTTTTCAGACTTTTGTGTATTTTAAATAGAAGTCTCAGTGGGTTCTCCATTCTTCTTAACAGTAGCAGTTTATAAGTGTTATTTCTCCATTCATAGCAAATAAGGACATGAACTCTTCACAAGTTAGATAGGGAAATTCTGCAGCATTCCTAAAATCTGCTTTAAAAGTATATCCATTCAGCACACCTTTTAACAAACCCAAACCACAAATTAGTCCAAAAGCATCAGCTGAGTACTTTAAAAAAACCACAACCACAGCTGAGAATATAAATACACTCTAGATGGCTCCTTCAGGGAAAAGTTTCAAGGAACAGATGGGCTTTACACCATTGCCTCGAGTTAAACAGGCTCAGTCAGGTTTTGACACAGACCCACACAAGGAAGCAAATTCCAAGTGCAAGAACCTCTGGTGAAAATGTTTCGTTTCCATCAGCCAGATGTTGAACCTTCAGGGCTGAACCCAAGAACACATGCATAGATTTTAGTTGTCATGAAAGTGCAGGGGGAAATTCTCAGATAGGGAAGTGTCACTTCATGACAGGATCTTTAAACATTCACAGGTGTCTTATCATTTCTATTAGAAGTATCAAGAAAACAAAAAGGTGGTTTGAAGAACAATTTTACCTGTGCTATTTTCATCAGTAATTCCAAAATCCAGTATCAGCTCCTTTAAACTCATGCACATGCGTGTTTGTGCACGTGTGCAGGTATACACAGACACACATAAACATCTTAAAATACCAATGTTTGGAGGTGCTTGTAGCATGACCTATATTTTAGAATTCTGGTAATGACCATGGCAGAAATAGCAGACAACCTCATGAGAAAGGGATGGCAGAAAAATGCCAATAAATAAAATTTGTTAACAGCAACTCAGAAACAGCCAATCCAGGCACATTTAGGCTTATCAACTAAAGTATGCTTTTTGAAACATCAAAAAACATTCATTCAAAATAATTTGGTAGGAGCCACACGCCGCACCGTATTTACAGGCTGAAAACAGCTCATACTCAACACTATGGGGTTTATTTCAGTTTAAAAACTCAGGTAGTAGTTTGAAACATGAACCTTCAGAATCTGAGACATGTTAATATAATAAAAAATAGTCCTCTTCTCTCTCCTGTTAACAGTAATAGTCTCAGAAATACACTCTATCCTGAATTCTGAAATAGATCAAGTCTAGGCCATCATTAGATCATCACAATGTAATCGGGATTTAACCTACAAAGAAATTACAGAATCAATTAATATTTTTCACTGTTCCTTCAGGGAACCTTATCAGTAGCATTTTTCCCAACTTTTACTCAGAGTAATTTTTGTGTTACTTCAGTTACCATTTCTCCTATCAGGAAACTGTAAGTAGTTCTGTAGCTGCTATCCAGGCCACAGTGTAATTGCAGGGAAAGAAACAGAAACAAACCAGCAACTGAAGCATTTTGCTGACAGCTCTGTTTCTCATGCAGTGTTAACTTGATCCCTCAGTGCCTATCACCTGTGATGCAGCTTTTTACCACATGATCAGAAAGTTATTTCTTCAAGGTACTTAACTTTTCAATGTATGTGAGAGACAAGAGATGGAGCACAGAACTGCAAAAAGACAGATGACAATCTTGCATTGAAGAAAATCTGAAACAGATTTTCAGTATAACAAGGAACAGAATTATCATAATGTATACGTACAACAAGACTACATTAAGGTTAGAACAGGCAACTTCTGGTGCTTAACTCTGCAACTTTAATGTTCTTATTACTTCTGCACATAATTTCAAAAGTACTATTTAATATGTCTTCTTCTGCAGTTGCCCAAACTCCCAGGAATATCAACAGGCACTTTGCCATGGAAAGATGATAGGCTAAACCTCAGTAAGACAAAAACCATTATTAGTAAGCTGAAACACACTAACACCATCCTGCATCTATATTCAGCTTAGTTACACAAAAGAAGTTTTACTTAAACAAAAATGAAGCATGGGTGAAGTACCACTGCAGTAAAATTTTCAATTATTCTTTTTTCAGTATTATCACCAACCACCTTTTATATTTTAAGTTTTCCACTTCAGAGCACATAGGACCCTTTTGTATCTTTTCTTGAAGCACCTAAGTGTTTCACTTCTCATTCAAGAGTTTGTGATGCATTTAATAATTATCTTCAGATTTTTACAATGCATTTTTAGGGGAACACACTAGATACGCTCATCAGTGACATAAATGCAACTTGCTGGAAAACACAGAAGATGATTCCTCAAACACTGAATCAATCCTCAATTACCCTTTTCATAACCTGACATTATCTTCACCTAACAATACTTATGCATGTTGCAAAAATGTGCTTTTTACTTAACTAGACATCTCTATCTCTGTAAAATGTGATTAAATGAAATAATTTCATTCCAAACAAGTCAAATTAAAGATTAAAATAATTATTTCTTTTCATACAAATGCTGATTCTATTGTATGCAAAAAATACAACTTTAAATTTCAAACTAGCAATGTTTTTCATAGAATTTTACATAAAAGCAAACTGACAGAAAAGACAAATACTTTTTTTAACAAATAGAATGATTAAATGGTGATAAAAGCTTGCACTCTGAAGAAAATGCAAAAATCCCCAAATTTATAAGACTTTTAACAAAATGAAAAATTAACTAAAACCAAATTAATTTAAAGTGATTTATGATATTCACTGTTGTCCCAGTATGTTCACACATCAGGTAAAAAAATACACAGTATAACCTAAAAAGGAAATTCTGCTCTGACTATATAATTGCCCAAATTCTGCAGTAAAATAATTCTGGAGAGTGAAATATTAATGTGAATTTACACCACAGTTTTTGTTTCTTACTTCATTTGCCACCCTTACTAAAAGATTGAAGAGGCATAAAATAGAACCAAAAATAGAAGAAAAAATATAGAGTAATAAAAAGTGAAATATAATCACTGTGGTGGGTATTTGAATGTACATCCCCAAAAGGCAATCGACATCTACAAAAACATGCACACTTCAAATTAAGACACTTTTACAGGCCATGATGCTCATAAGCTTAGCCTCACTTAATAAAGTAGTCTTCAAAGCAGAGAGACCCGTGACAATGCTCAAGACCAAGTCTTCCAAAGAGCTGTCCCCAGTGTGGCCTCACACATACATCTAAATACTTTGTGTACCATTGACAGAAAATTTTTGCAGTCTTTCACACTGATCTCAATTCATGTTGCCTTTCATACGTAACAATATATTAATTCATCAATCAGGGACAGAACTAACTGGATTTTCTTTTTTCTTCTTAAATTTATTAAAAAAAACCCTCAAGACAAGAACTGGTTTTTGTATAAAGATTTCAAGTGTTTTATTTAGATTACTATAAGGCCATATGCAGCAGGGGTCATTTGCAGTCATTTCTATCCTAATCCTGATATCAATCAAGCAACTCTAGGTTCAGAGTGGTCTCTAAACCTCAGACCTCCCAGGCATGGCCATCTGACATAGCATATTGCACCTGAAGTACTATCCAACTTTGTAAAGAGAGTTAGGGCCATCACAAGGTTAACCCCCACCACATCCCAACAATGGCTTTCTCCCTTTTGCACTCTATTTGAATTGCTGCTGCTTCCCATTCAAATCTGAATGAGAATACAAAGCACTCTTGAAAGCTACATGTGGTTTCAAAGGGGAAACCTCCTTTCTGGAAATAGATTTATTATAAACTGAGAATATACCAATATGTACACTGGGGTTTAAGAAGTTCTAAAAGGCTAATTCACAAAAACACAGAGGACTACTGCAAATTCTACAAATCACTTAGCCTAAAATAGGAATCTGAAAACCTTTCCTGACAGGAAGGGCAAGTAACCTGAGCAGAAACAAGAGGAGTAGTCCCAAGAAACAAACATGGCTCCTGTGGAAAGTTTTTTTCTATATGGCTGGCTCACAAATCAATTGATCTGTAAAGACCAGAAGGACAAGAAAGATATAGGCTAGATAGCAAAGTAGAATGTGATTTCTCAGACGGCTATTACCCTAACCTGATCTGGTGGCACTGTTGAGTTCCTTAAAGACAAGAAGTTTTGTGACTCCACTTGTACTGCAAAGTGTGATGGCACCTGGCAGTACCACACACCTTGTGTGCTCCACTACAAGGCAGAGACTAAAGACAAGAGCCATCACCTATGCAAAGGCCGCCAGCCACAAACCCTCTGCTTCAAAGCTGATGGAGAAATAACAGAGATTGAACCCTGCCGTTTCCTAGGAAGAGCAGGTGTGCTGGAAGAACTTTATGGGAACAGCATGGAGGGTGAATGTGTTTAGAGGAGCACTCTATAAAATCTCACTGAAGCAAATTTGTTACCTGCAGTTGTTAGCTGGGGCAAGAAAAAAAATTATGTTGCAAAGTATAGATTTATGAGTACACACATGCAATTTTTAAATTAAGAAATAATCTTTCAGGTCCGTTCTTGTGCAAACTCTTGAAGAGCAACACAGTGCCTGTGGATAAATACCCTGGGAAACAAGAATGGCTGAAACATATTATACAAGGATTTTACCTCATTATTTCCATGAAAACATTTGCTTTTAATTTGCCAAAATATGTGACCTACAGTATCATTTCAGGAACAAAACTTCCAATCCCATAGACATTACTACAGTCACATTTTAACAGAGAACATTGCTGTACTACAGATTAGCTCAGCAGCCACCAGCAGAGATAAGAAAGTGATTTTGTTCACAGTGGAAGAAGATGATTTTTTTTTTTGGTTAATGGATTGTACAGGTGGGAGATGGGGGACCATGAGACAGTGCAAAATACATGGTTCACTTGCTGATAAAAATTTCAGAAAAGGAAGGATGCGTGCAGAAAGAAGGAAGGGGAAGATTACACCTACTTCATTATTGAAAAACTGGAGAGAACAAAACCTGTTCCTTTTATCCTTCCTAACACTATTTAAGACTGTTGATGTGAGATTGGTTCTTACTTCCTGGACAGCATGAAGAAATAGCTGAAAAGAAAATCTATGCAATAACAACTGACAAGTGATAGGGACTTTTACACTCTTTTTCTTCTGATTGTTGACACAATGACTATTGATAAAAAAACCATAAACCAATAGAAACCAAGTATTTATTTAAGTATGCAAACCCAGTATATCAAGATATTTGCAATTCTTTTCCTATTTGAATAATTTTTAATGCATATAAACAGTTTTTCCATATACTGTGGGGTGACATCACTATGGACAACAGAACAGGGATCAAGGTTACATAGGTCAAACTACACCTATGAACAATAAAATCCTGATCCTGTGTTATTCCTCTTAGCAAGCTAGATGCTTAGGGAAAGCAGAAAATGCAGAAAAGTGAGTAAAGAAAAGTCTACTACTGGGAATCCTAGTCCCAAGGATTTTTCTTAAGGAATTTAATGAAGGCTGCTCATACCACTGATCCTTGAGGAATGGATGGTTGATAGAGGAAAGCTATGCCATAGCAGAGGAGCAGCAGCCATATTATAATTTTATATATATATTGCAGGGTTGTAGGTCAATGTCTTCCTCAAAAATCTTGAGATGAGCAAGTAAGTTCAGATATAAAAAAGAATTACGTTCCTCCTGAGCAGGCCAGAAAATTAATATCAAAGCAAGGCTTAAAGTACTGCCATTTCACTCCTTATTTACTCATTTTCCAATTAATGCATTGAATGCACAAAACAAAAAAATTATTCATTAGGAAGAGTTCAGTTACAGTAAAGAATATCACACTTCCTTAATGCTTTCTTGTCCAAAAGTAATTTGGGTTTGCTAATTTTAAGACCGTTATACTCAAGGTCAGACCAGGTAAGAAAATTTCATGCTGACCGTTTCACGCTATCTTCTGAGTTTTGGGGGTTTCCCCCCTTGCCAAATATGACTCAAGTATACGTTTACTGATTTAATAAAATTTCTTTTCTAAACAGAATTTTTAGAGCATCTTTATAAGTAATAAGGAAACAGAATATCAGATACAGATACAGATTTTTACAAGAATACACATAACATATAATCCCAACCCCTCTTCACCAGTTATTAAAACTTGCAAGTTTCAAACATCTGGTGATATGCTGAATGTCACAGCTGTTGAAAACTCTAGTATTTTAAAGCCTGACTCATGAAAGCTTGATATCTATTCATAAAAAGACATTTCAGTGAATCATGGTCTTTAGAAAGGTGTTACTGGTCTTGCTTTGGATAATCTAAAGCATTTCCAGGATATATACCCAAATACTTGGCCTGAACTACTTTTGATGAAGACAGAGTCAGTAATCTTTCCTCTTATAACATCTAAATTAGGTTACTATAAATCACGGATTTATGACAAATGAGATAAACATTCCCAAAATACCCTTTGGCAAAATGCTTTTGGACTGCAATTTTGCCAGATTTTTATTTGTCTGCAAAATTGTCAGTCTATAATGTACAGAGGCATCATTTAGGTTCTGTCATACTGCACAAAAATGTTTTGGTGTGTAGCTCTTCCTATTTGTATAGGTTATGCATGTCAGTGAGTCTCAACTTCTTTTTATTTGGACTTATGAATTGCAATGCAGGCAACTCTTATAAACCTGTGGGTTTTAGTACAATGTTTCTAAAGCTTTTAATTCTGTAGCCTAGAAGGCAGGCAAGAGCATTCTGTAATCCCCCCTTCAAACTGTATCTGCCCAAATTTAAAGATTTTTTTTCAGGTTAAGATTACTAGCTTGGATTTATTTCTACACAAAGTATTTATCATGTTTTGTGGAATCAGATAAAACAAAATTGAAAAGCTACAAGGACACCACAGCTCCCAGTGGAGCCATGCTACTGGTAAGAACTGTCTAATAAGCAGGATGCCCAAATTGGCTTGGATTGCAAAACCCAATATTAAAAACTGTTTTCACTTCTATATGATGAAGCTTGCAAGATTTTATACACTAAATAAAAATTATTTCAGACAAACAGAAAGCAAATTATTAACAGTGAACTTCATTTTTATTTTTATAAGGCAGAACAGAAAAGAGCAAGTGATGTTAATCTGAGGCATAATTTCATAGTGTGTCAGAAGTATGATTTCTGTTAGAAATGCATAAATTATGCCATGCAGTGCTTACAAATTAACAAAAAAAGTATTATAAAAGTGAAGCCCTGCTGTGTCAAATATGCCACACAATTTTTGTTCTAATAACAGCAATTTAGGTTAGGGCGTGACTTTTCTCTGATATAGCTGTGCTAGTACAACCCCTAGTGTGGACACAGTTTACTGCCATGAAGGCATTATATTCGTATGATTTATAAAGCTTGTTCCTAAGCAGTAAAAGTATTAAGTAATGCACTGTTATTTCAGCACAGCTACATCCACAATGGGAGGGCTGGCTGAGAGAGAAGAAGAGAGGGCTGTAGGTTATGCTACTTTACAACATATCGGGCCAGAGGAACAGATGTGGGTGTTGTGCAGAGAAACTGTTTGGTACGTGTCTTTCCCCCCACCTCCCTCTGTAATCCTGATGTTAATCAGGATCATGATGGATGATATAACAAAACAGCTATTCAATTTAAATGGCAACATTGCTCATTGCTTCTTAATTTTTAAGAAATATTAATGCAAAATGTTAATAACAGAGTTATGACAGATATTGACACATGGGTATTAGTCCTAAGCAAACAATAAATACAGGGAAAAAGATATTAAGGTAAAAGGGAGTAAGACCAAAAACGTATACTCTCTTTACGCTTCCTAATGATATAATTTCAATTCTGAATAATATTTATAAATGCCAGTATATGATAAACACTAACCTGTATTTACTTGACATACAGATATATGTGTCTGGTGATCCTAAATTGTACATGTGGGGCTTTCTGCCTATTCTGACACACCTGAATAATTTTAATCCTTTTTTAAAAGTCACTCCATGTGAACTAAGAAATGTCTTCAAAACTGTAATTTATCCACAGCACAATTAAAAATACAATTATACCTCAAGAAACAGTAAACTCTCTCTCAATATAATAAAAGGCAATTCAGAACATGAACCTTTGCTTTTGAAAGAGAAAGAACCATCATTTAATACAGAATAGCATGAAAATACTCATACATTATTGTCTCTCTACTTTAAAAAAATAAATATGTATTTATTATGAACAGATGGTGGCCAAGGAAGGTATCAGCTTTGTCTCTTAGCCAGAAGGTCAGGTCATGGCTGAGAGACCAAAGAACAATTATTATTTGCTATTCAGTGCCACATAAGATAAAACATTTCAGGTTTTCTTTAAATACAAAGATAGATGTGATTGAACTGTTTTTAATTTTTTAAAAACAAAATAATTTGCAGTAACTTATTAACATTTGTTAAAATTTGATTTAAAAATATCCAGCCAACAAGCAACAACAGAACAAGGCACTCTAACACTCTTCTTGGGTTGCCTTGAACGTGTTAAATAATCCGAGGACATATACAGAACTTTTTGGGTCACTGGATCCACAGCTAAAAAACAGCTGCTAGATACTGAGTCTAAGAATTTCAAAATTGTTTGTGTTCCTTTATTTTGATGAACCAACAACCATATTTGAACAATATAATAACATAATTACTCATTATCGTATATTTATCTAATTATCTAATAATTTTTGCTGATAGGAACTCTCTCTCAGATAATTTCACTTTATATCAAATTATAAATCACCACATTTCGCTGTATTCAGCAACACACTGATTAGAACACCAGTATGTCATCATATGAGGTTAAAATATTTTGTTAAATTTTGTAATTTGTTCAAAAGGCAATCCTCAAGCAAGTTGAAAAATAGGATTTAAAATCCAAGATACTTCTTCAAGTATCTTATTAAACACATCCTGTTTTATTTGTATGCCAAGATTATGCCAACTCTTTTATCTGTGATATCTGTCAAGACACAGACGACAAGCCTGGTTTTTGTTTTTCAGTGTCCTTAGGCCTAAAGGATGCAGGAGTGAAAAAAAAAGCAAACCTTGAAAAAAAGACTGCGTTAAGACCACTCTTCTTCTGCGCTGTAACATTTTCTAGACATGCTGAAGGGTTATTTCACCTAATAAGCCCCTCCTTTGGATTTTACATTTATTTTCATTATAACTTGAATTAATATCGCTTCCAGAGTAAGCCTGTACTATTAAGTTAATAAACTTACTGTCCTACATGCAGCTTTTGAGGAACTGGTAATTAAAAATTTAATTTTTGAAATACTTAATTTTCCCCCTACATTTATTCTTATACAGGAAATTATTTGTTCAGTTATTTAAAAGAAGGAATGGTCCAAAACCTGTTTGACAGGTTGCTCAAATAACAAAAAGCATATTAAAAAAAAACATCCTCATGTGCATCTTGTATATCTGTGTATTCAGAAGACTCTTATGTGCAAATCATAACTTAAGAAGGAATACTGAAAGTTTGAAGTCCTAGAGAAAAATGGATAGAACCTCAAGAAAAAGGGCACTTCAAAAGATGAAGATTACACCTGTTCAAACTGTTTGGCAAGCATGTTACAGGTTACTCTAATAATCTTTCTCACTGCCTGGGATGTTTTCTCACAGATTACCTGTAAGGCATATACTGGTTTTTGTGTTAATATAAACCCCAGTTTTAAATAAGCAATAGTTAATGCCAAGTGGATTTTATTCCATTTTTTTTTTTTCTAGAAGGTTACTTTTGTTTTGGTTTTGTTTTTTTAAACTTTTCTATGAATTCCAGCACTCAGTAACAGTGAATATTTAAAGAAATTGGAAGATAAATGATTTTCATTTTTGGTATCATTAGGTTATGCTTCAAGTCTTTAATGTGCTGTTAGGCTGCATGTATAGGTAATTATGTGTGGATTTATTTGTGAGAAAAAGTGTATAAACACATGTATACAGTACATAGAATTTAAGTAGCTGGTATGAATAATATGATAGAGTAATTCTGTATGAAAGCATGGAATGAGTGATGCGCAAAACTGAACACACTAGGGCTGAAAACAAGATTAAGATAACCAAGAGGTATTTATTTAGCAGTAAAAGCTGGCTTTTTGCCATTAATTTAAACCATTTAACAGTAATAAATGACCACTATTAGAAAAATGAATCATTCCACTTCTGAAAATACCCTACTTAGGTTACTAATAACTGCAAAGTTATAGCAGTATTATCTCTTACCTGGTCCTTAATTTCAAGCTCCCTTATAGTTTTTGTTCTGTACTCTCTGAGCTCCTTTTCTGCCTCATCCTTCTTCATTTTGGTTTGATTCAACTGATAGCGCATTTCTCCACACACCTGTTAGATTACACAGACAACATGATCTGTTAGCTTGAAGAATCCATGGACCAGGGTTTGCAATTAGATCTTTTGGTGCCCTCTACAGGTCATTGAAATGCAACATGTTTTTAATTTACAGATATTTTAGGTCTACAAACCGTAATTTTTTTACATAGAAAGGTGGATCTGAATTCTATATATAGTCATTAACTTTGACATATGCAGCACCTTCTAGATTCAAATACATTTGGATCAAGATTTTGCTAAGTATAAATGCTTATGTTGTAAATATATATGACTACAGTTAAATGACAGTTGCTGGTTTTATACTCTTCTCTCATTCTCTGTAAAATCCCAAGAAAGTCTATGTCAACACTTTCAAAACCTAGAAGTAAGGCATCTATCACACTCCTAATTAAAGGTATATTTTAACTTGCCAATTTTACACTGTTGGGAAAGAAATTGTTTAAATGTTAACACAATAATTTTCAAAGTTTGATCAGAGCATTACAAACTTATTGCAAACTGAAGATAAATTCTTTTTAAAATAAGTTTTATTTAAATAGATACATGGTCCAGAAGAAATGGATCAAAGCAACATTTCAGGAAATCACTTCTACAGAGGACAATTATTCTCTGCTGTTGAAGTGTTTGTTATATTATCCCCTCAATCCTTTCCATCTGGCAGCTCAACTTCAGAGGATATGTGAAAGGGGTTAGGAGAAAGTGAAAGAAATAAAAAAAAATCAAAACAAAACTAGATCACTAATCCCTTCCACATAACTTTACTGCTGTGCAGGGTTGCTAATTCTTCCAATTTTCAATCTAAACTGTCCCCTTTTTGTCCTTATCCTGTGCCATCACCCCCAATTTGTGCCTGTTCATTTCACCTTAATTAACCAACCAAATGCATGCACATTCCTTAGTGAGAATGCAAATGTGTTTACTCACAGCTCCTCTTAGTCAACTTTCTTTCCAGCTCTCTACTTTCCTGCCTTGCTCATATTCTTTCAGCACTTGCTTCTTAAATCTACACCCTTTTAATTTGCTGCTACAATCCTCTGTGCTTCTCAAAAACATTCTCACATGTTCCACAACCCAAACTAATTTCTGTTTTTCAGTCTTATAACTCTTCTCATTTTCACTTTTGTTTTTTTTTTCTCCTTAAAAAAAGGTAGGGAAAAAGTAAATATGCATACTGCAATGAAATCACTCCAGGAAGAAAACTAAACCAACTGCCACCATAACTTTTAGGAAGTAGCATCACTTATAAATTCAAAGGACAGCTTGTGAATTTAGCCATTGCAAATAATGCAAAGCAGCAAATGCTCTGAAAAATGGCAGAGTTCTGAAACATTTTTTTAAACACTAAAATACGATATGCAACTAAAAAAATCTTGAGATGCAACTGCATAGTTTGCAAACCCTGGATTTCTACCTCCTCCTTCCTTTATCTGAAGGATGTAACAAAATGCAGTATGTCACTTCCTCCAAGTGAAATAAAAAAAATTCAGCAACCCTCGCCTTCAGCTCCTCCACACACTATACAAAGGGAATAACACAGAAGAATCAGCAGATGGTGCTGTCCTAATAATGGATTTTTCAGTCTTCTCAAGAATGAAAGAAATAGATCCTCACTCCATGTTTCCTTTCCCTGACTTTTGGTGCATGAAGAAAAACAATATTTTGGATAAAACTCAAAACAAAAGTGTTGCTATTTGCTATTTTTAATAATGGCAAACTGAGTCTGGAAACAAGGAGTTAGATCCACAAGCAAAGATGTCACATAGCAAATGAAAATGTCAGGGTGATGCACACAGTCCTGTCAGCTCAGTGGTTGGTAGGTTCATCCAGGATTTTCAAGACTTCCCAGTTTAGTACAGGGACACAAATGAAGTATTCCAATCTCTCAGGACAGTGCAATAATTAGACTATTGCAAAGTGACCACCTATTCAACTTTGTATTAACATGAACTGAAGCAGGGGCTGGAACCACAGTATCAACTCCAGAGAGGTAACTTCAAACTGGTAGGGTACAAAATTGTTCTTTTCAGACCAATGAATATTTGTACGTCCTGCCTCTTTTATAACCTACTCACCCCTGTAACTAGTGGCAGTCATTTGTGAACCTAGCCTGAAAGACCAAAACTGTGTTTCAGAATTGGTAAATCAAACCATTCTGACATTTTTTAAATACTATTTGTCTTTCAGTTAAAATTAAAGTTTCTACTAAGTTGGGATGACTTTTTTGCTGTGAATTTTCTGCAATACTTTTGCCTCTTTCTATCAGCCAGGGGCAGCAGGGGAAGACAGGAACTGTTGAAAACCTCTTCTGAAATCTCTAGAGGCCCAAAGAATAAATTGGTCCTCAAATCTTTGCAGTAAAAAACTGGGGAGGTAGGATGGGCCCTGGGATTATTGGTAAGGAATATAGACATTTCAAGAGAATGTAACAAATATTTTTCTTTCTTTCTTTCTCATGTTATGAGCCCCCTTAAGGCTCTTATTGGCTGAGAAACATGCAAAAGAAAGCACCCAAGAATGATACACCTACACAGGATGCATGTTAAGCTGTAATTCTTAACTAAAATGTATCTTTGTAAGAGCAATACTAACAATAGTACTGAATTAAGCAGCATGCAACATAAAAAGTCTAAAGGAAAGAACTTGAAAAACAGTGATTTGATGTAGTTCCCTTTATTTTAGCACAGCAAATCCCACAGGCAGCAATTAAGGACACTGTTGAATTCTATGCTGTCTCACTCAGAATAAAATCAATTCTTTACTGAAACACTGGGACAGTGTTTTAAATAGTGACCCTCATAAGTGGCAAAGTAGAAAAGTTAGCTTCTGCATGACAAGGTGACTTGGAAACAGAAAAAGTTATTTTTTTACTTCTGCAACTGGGACAGCTCTAGTGCCTCTGAGATACTGAGATGAAGTCTACAGTTACCACACATTCCCTACCAAACCAGGAAAATGGACAAAGTAAAAATTCTCTTCTTTCAGGTCACAATGATAAGGAAAACCAAGATCAATACTCATTTATAAATGCACTTACCTTATTCATCTCCATTTCATGAGATGCAAGCTGGCCCTGTGATTCTTCTAACTCACTAACTAGAGAATTCTTTTCCCTTGTAAGTCTCTCTACTTGAGCCTCCAAAACAGCCACATCCTTAGACAAAGCTGTCACCTGAAAAAATCCAAGAACACTGTAATGATGCAATTTAACCAACCACAGAACAAACTCTTGTGGAACTTTCTCCTAAAAACCAACTGTATGTAGACAAAATACATAATATTAAAAATGTAATAAAAAAATCAAGCATGTACAATCAAAATATATCCTATATTACTAATAATATAATGTGGCTACATTATTTGGTTAATGGGTTCACTGTTTTTTATTTATCATACAGTAGTTTATTTGAAACATTTCATTGACTGCACTAGTCTCCAGGTGTCAGAGCAGCTGGCTACATTAGTTTTGCAAGGTAAGAGTACTGTTTAACAACTTCTTATCCATCCTTACGTAGATTGATTCAAACCAAATCAGGTTCCCCCAGCTAAAGAAAACTGGTTTTGCAACCACAGATCTTTACTTTCAAGTCCAGAAAACTTTTCAACACTATAGATCAAAGCATACTGTTGTACAAAACTCCTATAGAAATAGTATATTAAAAATTCTAATGTAATTCAGATAAAATTTTGCTGAATGATTAAAAAATGTAACAATAAAACAGAGACAGTGAACCTTCAGTTATTTAGCTATGAAGCTTACTAATATAAGTGGAAATAATGGTGTCTGACAGTTCTAGGTTAACTTTCAGAAATATAAAGCCAAATCGAGAGGATTATATATTCTGATTTATGTTGTTATCATGCCAATTCTCCCCTTCAAAAAAAAAACATTTCTTAAAGTAAGCAATAAAATATTCAGATGAATCTTGACTTGATCCACAGTATACCATTTCTGCCACCTCATAATCCTAAAACATAAAAGTAGTTGATCATACGTGTAAATCATTAACATAGATCATAATTTTCTACAAAGTCATCTCATACGTTTAATTACCAGGCCTATAACATCATCATGGTGTCACTATATGTTGTTTAATCTATATGCAGGACTTAAAAAAAAGTCTACAACTACTTAAAGTGAGAATTGGTTCCAGTAAAACACATCTCAGTGAGTGATGAAATACAAACTAATGTGATGACATGGAGTGAAAGTCTACCAAAAAAAAGTATGAAATGCTTGTCTAATAGGCTGCATTTTGCAGTGAATACACTGCTTTAAAGCAACTTTCTAACAAACTTCATAAAAGGGATAACTTATAATAGATAGCAAGGAGTCAAACTAGGAATTGCTCAATAATGTCTGCAGTGAACAGTTATTTTTTAAATTTCAGTTTCCCTGGCAACAGATCACTGATGATCAGTTCACGTACTTAACTATCCCTTAGTCCCTATCACTGTGCTTAATACCTGTTTTTGTATCTGGAATTGGAGTCAAAGAGGTTTTTTTATACACACTTAAATGGTTTATTTTACTCAGTCTGTGCTCTGTGGAGTTTTAGAAATAAGCCATACAACTTATAAAAGAAAGCCCAAAAAATAAGAAAAAGTCTACAATCAGGAGAGAAATTCACTCCATTGTTTCCAAACCTGCACCAGAAATGGTTGAAGATGTCGCAGATCAAACAAACATGAAAGTCATTAATTCATGAAGTATTTATCTCTCTACATTTCTTCTCATCTAAATCACCTTAGAAATGCCTCCTCTATCACAGGCTTACTGCTGTTAGTTGAGCTTTCCTCTGTAGACTCCATTGGGCAGAAAACCCTCATGTTTTATACTTAAACTACAGCAGCATCTAGAAGCCTAAAACGAGGTTATCAAGACTATCACAATGGTCGTGGCATAAACGATGAAACAGATTCTGTCTCAGAGAGTTTATAAACATTAGTAAAAGTGAGAAAAGAGATTCCAACACATTTCTGCAGGTGGGAAAACTAAACATATGTAAGATCACTTTGAAATTATGATATTGTAACATTAATGTATATATAGGATCAAAGTAGCAAAGAATCCTAAATTTGACATGTGCTAACTTCTTGAATGCTTGCCTTGGCAAACTAAATAATAATTTTTGTAAAAGAGATAGGTATAAACTGTGCATCACATATTAATTAATCCTTTCTTACTCTGACACAGTGCATTAAAAATATTATGCAGACTAAAATAAAGTGCGTACCATCAACAACCTAGTATATATCTACAACACAAAACCCAGTTATTCAAACTCAAAGGATCACTTATCCACCACTGCTTTAAAGAAATGGTAGAAGTGACTGAGTTCTCACCAAAACCAAACACCCCAAAAAAAAAGACAAGCAAAGTTTAAACAGGATGATACACTCATAGTAATACACAAATAGAAGAAGAGCCAACTCATACCATTGCTGCCAAGTCCTCTCTTTCCTTCTTCATTTCTCGCCTCAGTGCTTCTTTTTCATCAGCCCTCTTATTTAGCTGGGCAGCCAACTCCTTTTCAAGATAATTCTTCTGTCGTTCCATCTCACTTTTCAGTTGCTCACAGTGGACTAGAGCCTAAAAAACCATGATTTGCTTAAGTGAAAGAAAACCAAAATTTTTAAACAAACATGGTATCTATCTTCTATTTATCTTCAAAGAAACCAGTTTTCTTATTAGAAATGTCTTTTTTAAAATGCAGTTATTATGATATTTATACATATCCTACTGTGTTAACATGTAGAATAGAACAAACAGAATAAAAACAGATGTATATATTTGTAGGTATAGACATGCCCTAGTGTAACTGGGAAATTTAAAATGCTTTTAGAAATCATGGCAAATATGGAAGCATTTTTCTGTGTGAATTTTCCAAATAAATAGCTGTTCTTCTAAAAATATGATAATTTATCTCACATTTAAAATTTAAAAATTCTGAATGCACATCACTAGACTCAGTCTCCAGTATTTGACTCCTTGCAAATGCAGTGGTTACTATCTAACTAAAGCACTGAAAGAAAAATTAATAAAATGTATGCACTCCCACTTAGTCTCCTCCTAAAATGAATTACTGAGTGCAGAATGCTAAGAAACCTGAAAACAGTCAGAAAAAATACAAAAAAAGTTTGACAAATAAATTTCGGGTTTGTCAAAAATTAATTCTACTAAATGCCTCATAAAGTACTGCTTAATTTCAGGTGCTAAAACACGGGGTTATAGATGGATTTTCTATAAAAAAAGAAGAAACAAGTTCAAGAACACTCTCAAAACACTGTCTTCACTATTGTCTAAAAATGCTAGGGAAAAAAGAAGATATTTATCCATTTATGCTGCTGTATCTCTGCCAAAGTGTAGAATTTGAGTGTTATGTCAGTTTAAATCAGAAATACACTATTCCATTACAAGTAAGTCCAAGTATTCAAAGCACCCTGAAGGGAGTTTTGCGAGCCTATGAGTAAACTAGATTTAATTTCAACATTCCACTGATATCCAACACATTCTGCTCCAAAGAAGCTAGAGTAACCTCCCTTTAGGAATTCTAACTTATTATCCTTTATTTTCAAATTAATTTTTTTTTTAACTGCTTATATTTCTTTTACTCAAAGCTAATCCCCCAAGTTAATTTTTTTTTGCTTTGGACTGTTCATGAAGGGAGCAAGTTAAACCATGCTTTTTTTAGAGAAAATGCTCTAGCAATCTCCATTAGTTTTGTGTCCCAAATCTACCGTGGTGAGAATCCCTCTGTTATGGCACTGAATTCTTTTTGGTAGGAAAGAATCATCAACTTCAGCAAACAATTGCCTGCATAAAACTGCTGTAGCTTGGTAGACATCCAAACCAATGCCACTCTAGAAGGAAGCAGTGGCATTAGTTGCATTTCAAGAAGAAATGTGTATTTTGTTAGCTCCATTGTTCTGACTATACAATGAGCAGTTCAAATAATTACTCTTTTATGACATTTGTGTTGAAAATATATTCCTGATTTTGCTTCAACTATATAAACTTAAACATAACAGATTTCCTTTCTGCTCTATGTAATAAACAAGAGGCCAGAAACTACAGAGACAACCAAAAGACAAGAAAAAACTGTGGTTTTAAATGATAAGCACCTGAGATTAGACTTCGGGTCAACAGGCTGATAAAATTGCAATTATAGTATTTGAAAGCTTAATGTGTTAACTTCTCTCTTTTGTTACATGGACTGTTCTATGGGATTCCATGCTAGTTATCAAGAAAAACAGCACTTAAGGGTAGAATAGGACAGGGAAAAAAGAGGATTGCTTGGACTTACCAAGAAGTATATCAGTACTTGTAAAAAGGCAAAATTAATGCAATATAAGTAAAATATATATTCCCTGTTCCTTCATATTAAAAGTTTTGGAGTGTGAAAAAAACCCAGACTACTATTCAGCCTTGTAGACAAACAGGTAGCACTTCACACAGCCCTACAAGCACACTCTTCTCTTACAGCACTGGATAAATAACATCAATTTTATCAATAGAACAATTATATCAATCTTGTTTTCATTCAGTTACAAAAACCAAACCAAAGTAACCCTCTCTCAATTCCAGTAATTCACTTATAGTACAGTAGATGTCACTAACTATCAAGGAAATAATTTAGGTCAATATAGGTTGATTGTGTACAGAACTAGAACTAACACAAGCATTAGATCAAAACTGGTTTTATCATTTTTATTTACATAACACCAGAAGCTTCCTGCAGGTAGCATTAGACAAGACTTCTCATCTTCAAAGAGCTCTAATAGTCAATCATTTCTTGCACTGCTCTTATCTGAGGCAAAAGGTTTTTTTGTAAGCATTTTAACTATAGTTTCCTGAGCAGGTGAGAAATGTGATGTCAAAATTATTCTCTTACATATCATGAATATCTTTGAAAATTCTCCAACTCAAATTGTATCACCTAGCTGTGAAAGTACATCAATTAAAAGATGAAGCACTCCTCATAGTATTGATGAGAATTTAAGATCTTGAATACAGAACTCCTGTTACTGTTCAGAAACAGTCACATGGTGCAGTTGTTTTAAATCTACATCATATCAATATATGACAAAGGTCTTATGCATGTATTGTCTCATTAGAATGAAAACTAATTAACATTTGTATTAGATCTGAACACTAAAAAGCTGTAATTTAGTGATGGATTTACCTTTGTTTTTTCAAAATTGGCCTCTTCTGCCATTTGCACAGCATCTTCAACTTGCTTACACGCATTAGATTCTCTTTGCTGCATCTCTTTCATGCTTTGTCTCAGTGAAACAAGTGCATCCATCAAGTCATCTCTTTCTCTACGCATTAGAAAAAAACAACCCAGATACTTCTATATCTTTTTGTAAGAGAAAAACTCCTAAACAACAGGTATACCAATTATAAAATATAAATACATAAAAGACCTAAGGATGGTAAGCAAAGCATGGGTGAAAGCATACTGCAAGCGTGGCAGATATTGAAAATATCATTTGCTTGACTACCAGTCCTTAGTTTCAGAAGGATGGACCATTAGAGAAACTGCCAGTAAAGAGAGCAGATCTCAAGTCATCAATGTACAGCACACAGTGTTGATGTAACAAAATGGGGATCCATGTAAATTTTAAAAAAATAGGCAATAAGGAATTACACTGTCATTAAATGTAAAAGAGGGAAAAAATAATAAAAAGGAAGGGTTAGGTTGAACAAGTAATTGCTAAGTCTATCAAATGACAACCTAAACCCATTTGCTGCAAACTGGAACTAAGCCAAACAATAGGACACCTGGATTCTACAACTCTTCTGAACTTCTGTTTACTAAGACACTAAAATCTCTACTAAATGGTAAAGGAAAGTTAGTAAAATTGTAATACTTAACTTCACCTTTTCACTACCTTGATATGTTAAAAGCTTTTAAATTAAGTTTAATTGTCTGTGATTTAGATACAGCTCAAGATTCTGGTTAAATACCGTTGTGTTCTTAATGTTGTGTGAAATGTTAACACATTTTTGTGTATTTGCCAGAGACCTAGCAGTCATACTTTGAAATTTCATTTCATTTTTTAATTGGATAAAGTACCTTTGAAAACTCCTACTTAAATACCCTTGTTTTTAATAAACTGCACCTCAAGTAGAGGTAGTTTTTAGATTACAGTAATTTCACGACTATAAAGGCGCACCCTTTTGACTAAAATTTTGGTCCAAACCCGGAAGTGCGCCTTATAGTCTGGTCCGCCTTATATAATGTACAAAGTTGCAAAATTTGCCAACTCCCGGAGGTGTGCCTTATAATCTGGTGTGCCTTATAGTCATGAAATTACTGTATCTTAAACCTCCAAATGAAATAACAGTTTAAGATACATCAAGAGGTCAGTTCAAATCTTTTATTTCAAGCTCACTGTAATATAAGAGGACAAGAATGTACAGATTTACAGTTTGTTCATATTTTCCAACATCTGTGACAAATAATTATTTTTGTTACAAAAGCAGATTTTGAAACATGACTTCTCAGCAACAGAGCTTTGCCAGAAAATTTTTGGATTTGATAATAGAAAAAAATATATAAATCCTGGCAATAATCACCTAGTGCAGAGGGATAGTGGCCACTTAACTGAGTACATATATGTTCTATGTCCCTTCAGTCTCCCTGTTTCTAAATGATCCACTATTCCATCTCAGGCTCATTTTAATACTTCAGAAATTCTAAGAAGCTTCAGCTATCTGACAATAAATGGCTGTTTAACAAACTTTGAGAAAGTTGCAGTATCCTATCATTATTTCTAGCAAGTAGAAAGGGAGAGATTTTTGGACATGATTGACTGGCTGAATTCCTTAAGAAAAAGAATTTAACATTGGGATCGCTGAATTACAGTAATTTCATGAATACAAGCCGCATCATTTTGACTAAAATTTTGCTCCCACACCGGAAATGCGACTTACACTCAGGAGTGGCTAATACGTGAATAATTTTCTGACGTTAACAACCGTGGAAGTGCCAGCCAGGGTGCCGAGCTGAGCACCTGCCAGTAAATCCCAGGATTTCGCGATTGTTACAAATTGGTTACTGTGTTGCGCGGTGGGTGGGGCAAGCTCAGTGCCAGCAGCGCGAGGGCGGGGGGAGGCAGAGGAGCTCCCTCCTTCAGGCGGGGGAGAGGCGGGGGGCTCTGTGCTGACATCCCCATGGCTCAGGGAGGAGGCGGGGGCTCCATGCTGCCATCCCCGCAGCCTGTGGGGTAAGTGGGGGGCTCCTGCCCCCGGCTGCCGTTGCAGGAGCAGGCAGGCTCTGTCCCCGCCCTCTGCTGCCGCGGCAGGAGCGGGGTGCTCCTTCCCCTCCTGCCTTCGCTGCCGCAGGGGCCGGTGGGCTTTGTCTCCGCCTGCCGCCGCCGCGGGTGCCGGTGGGCTCCGTCCCTGCCTGCCACCACGGGGCAGCGCCAGGCTGGGGTGAGCGAGTCCAGTGGCAGCGGCAGCTGGCCCTGAGCGCCTCCACCGAGCTGGGCCACCTGGCCCCGTCGGCAGCCCCGAGCGGGTTGAGCCTGCACAGCCCGAGCCGAGCCAGTAAACCCCGCCATGCCGCAGTTCTGTTACTATTTGGCAACTTTGTTGCACGCGGGTCCTCGCTGCGAACAACAGAGCGGCTTATACTCGGGTGCGGCTTATTTATGGACAAAGAACGAAATGTTTGCCAACACCTGGACATGCGGCTTATAGTCCGTGTGGCTTGTAATCGTGAAATTACCGTACATATATTCAGCCTGCATAGCTGTGATTTTAAAATTTATTTTTAAAAAGGCCAGAATTTAAAAAAAAATGTTGCAACAAATAATTTCATTTATTTTTTTCCCAATAGAACTTCTTTTCCCTGTCTTATTGTAGTCAGGGAGGAACTACTACAGGTGTTTGGAGTAGGAAATGCATCCTACCTATTGTTGATGTATCTGAAAAGTTCCCCATATATAAGGAGAATAAAGTGGAGACAGAAAAATTTCCAACTACAGTATTATAATGAACTTTTGCAGGAAACAATCAATCAAAACTCATGGACTTGCACAATGTCTGTGCGACAGAGGGAAGGACTTGTTTGTAGAAAAAATGCAAGAAACAGACTGTAAATAGCCTCATTATCTGGTCAGCCCAAGTTATCATAATTACATGATAAACAAAATTCTTTCCCACTTGCAATAAGTAGCAAAGCTATTGTGGATTTCAGAGTGGTGGGGACCTACATTCACTGATTTCAGCATTATGACTCCAGCTTGGGAGTGTTTTGTTCCATAAATGCACATCTCTCTATGAATGTAACCCAAGGAATTGAGACTTTAATGGTTTAATGCAAACAGCCATATTTCCAATCACAAAGTACACACCCCACAACCTACCTGGTCAGCCTGTCGATGGTCTGCACGTGAGCATTGCAGTGAGTCTGCGCAAGAACGGCCTCATGCTGGGCACAGTTCAGGCACAGACCACCCACCTGGCTAGAATTTCTGGCTGAAAACAGTGACTTCTGGTGTTTCAGCCTTCCTTCTAAATCTTTGCATGTCTTCTGAGATTCTGAAAGGTCTTTTCTAGGAAGAACAAATGAAAAATACTGTTCGTACAGTAATATATTTCTACAAGTCATACTCATATACAATACATAATTACAAATGTAACCTAAAAAGAACTGTAGGAATCCCTGTAATGAACCTTATTTTATACATTTCAATAGGCTAAGGAAGTCTTTAACAGAGAAATAACAGTTAAACTGCCCAATCAAAATTATTAATAGACAAAACAACACTGTTAATTTATATCTTCCCCCATAGTATCAGAAAATATTGAAGTTAAACAGAAAGTTATTATATGAAATACCTGTATATTTACACTTTTTCTGAACAGAGTATAATAGTCACTAGCCAAAAAATAATATCAGCTGTATAAATATTTCAATACTCTAACAATTTTCTGTTGCTTTTATTAATAATATCATTAACTTAATATTTATTCTCTACTCCGTAGAATCCAGATGTAATCAGAACATTCACTCATATCCAGCAATATACACAACTTGAAGTCAAACACATGTGCAGAAAAACAGGCTAAGTTTTTTACATATCTCCAAAATTTTTACCAGGTGTTTGGAAGAATTTACTCCAGAACTTCCAAGCATGTGTCAGGCTGGGGAGCTCGTAAGCAATAGGAATGTTAACATCAGGAAGTTGCAGACAAACGCACACTGTGCACATATAGATCAATTTGACAAATTGTGCAATGAATCCAAAACTTTGGGTTTGTTATGCAGGCCATCTGGGCAGCACACACATAGGAAGTCTGACACATTCTGGTTGCATCGGATTTACTGTGCGCATGATATATACACTGCATGCATTCTTATTTCCATCTGGAAAATCTTCTGTGCACTTTTTCCAATTTTAGTACTTGGTCTATTACATGTAACCCACTACAACCTGAACAGAATTTGCTCTGCATATACCCTTAGACAGCCGTGGAGCAACAAACCTATTGTTGGACAGAAATCAGCAAGTCCTGTGTACATTCAATCTTGAAGTTAAAAGGGAAGATAGTCCCACTGAAAGTGATAATTTCTCACTTCAATAAAATCTAGTTTTGCAAAACTTCCTGTTTGCAAGATCATGCCTCTTAGGAAAAATCAGAGGTTGAATAATGTAATTGAGGAACTTCTGGGACAACCTTAGTCTCCAATTAATATTTTTGAGTAAATATAACACTTGAGACCAATGGGAAAAAACATTGGGTTATACAGCTGAAATTGAAGATCCTCCTTTAAATTCACTAAGACAACTGGTTTTGCACATTGCAGGTTTCACCAATGCAGAGAGCATTCTTTTAACTTGTCTCCCTACCAGTAACTCTTTGTACACGCAGAACAGTCTAGCACTTTCAAACATATGAAACTATTATTTATTTTGGAAAAAACATAATTAAAAAGTAGTAGAAAGTAGCTAATTATGGAAGTTGTCACACAAGTTAAAATTGTAACTTCTCTTTTTTCTTTGAGTGGTCTATCTTACATGATCTTTCTTAGGGGAAAGAGGGTAAAGAAGATAAGATGTTCTATATTGCTACTGTTTCTATAAAGTAGCAGCACATTCAATTTTGCTACCTCTGTATCTCAGAGAACTTAATAGAGCATCAGTTTTCAGGGACACTATCAGAAGATACAATATTCAGACATTCAGACATTCTCTTAGTTAAATTCAGATTAAAAGTAGTTCATGCTGTTATGCAGTGAAAATTTATTAAAGGATTATTTTAAGAAAAAAAAAATCACTTTACCTTAGAGACTGTATTTGAGCATCAAGGATATTGACTTTTTCTTGATAATGAAGTTTTAGATTCTCCTTTAGAAAAGATGGGAGAAAAGATATGTCTTGCTTTCTTCATAACAGTCTTTATAAATAAACCTAGACTTTACCCACATTCTTTTCCCCTGAGGACATAAACCTGTTGAAATACTAGCAGACAAACCTAAATATTTCACATTTCTGGAAGTCTAAAAAGTGAACAACCCTCCCATTTTTTGTTTCTAAATATGTTTTTTTGCCAGATCCTCATATGGTAAATTGTTTCAATTCCAACTGCAGCCCTCAGTTCTCTACAATGATTCACAGAAACTGATGATCATGGTTTTTTGAGTTTGCTCTTGCTCTCCTACAAGTCAGCAGATATTAAAACATAATTATTAAGAACTTTAAGTACACAGGCTATTTATTTATAATACAGTGAGTTATTCTGATTACCTGGTGAAGAACAAGGTATATGAATCGACCACACCAATGTTAAATACAATGGTGATAACAAACCAGGTAAAGAACTACAAATTTAACTCAGTATGATGCTTAGAAAGAAGTTACAATCGACATGATTTTCCAGATTTAAATGTGGCAGATGAAGAAAATTGCAATTACTGTAAAAAATAGCTTCCATACAACTGCAGGCATCAGTGACCAGACCACTGAGGTCTTCAGCTCTAAAATAACAGCGTGAAAAAAAACCAAAATTTTATTTTTCTATGAAAAAAACCCAAATTGCATATAATAAAAGAATTAAAGTATTGCATAAATGTCACAGTACACAAATGTGTATGGATAAAATATATCAAAACTTTTAAATCAGCCAATTTTTTCCAGAAGATAACAACACTACCCTACTACTTCAGAGCAAAAGGAAAAATAATATCCTCTGAAACTAAAAATGCAGGAAGAGACAACATCTCTAAATTACTAGGACTCCTCTGCATTTCTAAAAGCACAAGGTGTGTAATTCAGCCAAGAGAAAGCAGATTGCACAAAGCTACTTTTGTACCTTACTGCTCCAGGAGCAAAACAACTCATTATGAAAAGAAATTTTGTGGAGGGCTACATAAATTACACCAGCTAGTTCCCACCTGTTTGGGCACTATGTTACTCCTAAGAATCTCCAAAGTACAGTGAAGCCATCATCTTTAAACAAGAATTATCTCTGGGAAGTCATCATCTGCAGATACAACCTGCCATCTGTGTCTAACTGCACAGTAATATTAATTAGGGTATAATGAGAAGATGAGGTTTAAGAGGATAAAATTTGAGCTCAGATTAAGGTTCAGTCAACCAAAACTTCTCCTGTGTCTGTTACAAAGTTGATCATCAGAACTGAATCAACAACACTGAACAGTTTTGCAAAGGTAGGGCTCTGTGAAGAAAGGTAATACCAACCAGTTCTACAGGCCATTTTTCTTTGTCTCCAGAAGCTGCTGGAACAAAAGTCTGATCTTTGTTATGTGCTGGTGATGAGGTGACAGGCTGGGGTGTGCTACAATCTTGACCCCCTACAGGCCAGGAGTTCTGAGTATTTGCCTAAAATAAAAGAATTAATGCTTCAGTTATGAGTATGTTGGCCGTTTTTTTAAAAAAAATGTACTTAAGTAAGTATTGAATCTTATAATCTTCAGTAGACTACAAGAACCAATAAACAAGTTAATTGGGTTAGCAATCTACAATAATGATGTTATACAAGGAAACCCATGTTAACAAATTCTCATTACATTTTGACTAAAATTCCATTTGCGGACAAGCATTTGTATACCCTTCCATAAAAATAATCTGGCCAGATCCTTGAGCACTGATTAAAGCATCAAAAAATAAAAACTTACTGAGGCATCTGGAAGACTTTGTTCTCTCAAGATGTATTCTGCAGTTAAGAATTTCAGCTTCTGATGGAGCTCTTCATTTTCAAATAAAACTGCCTGTTCTCGATCTTTCACCCCACACAACTCCTCCTATAGGATAAAGGAATTGCATTTAAAAGACTCCTTAAGATGGCTATCAATATTGAAATACATCTTGAGACCAAGAGTCTAGACTGACATTTTCAAATATTTTAACTTTTTTAGAGAGACCAAGAATACTCAAAAGACAGATTTTGTATTTTTGCAGGTCAAATTCCCATAAATATACTTTTAAATGCTTATTTATATTTGTGATAGGACATTAAAATTACTTTAAAAACCCTTAATCACCAGATACCAAGACACAAGGTACGGGATCTACTGAACTACATTTGGTTCAGTTTTGGTCACAACAGCAATCAATCTCAAGTCTATGTGTAAGCTGCTTTTAATGCAGTTCTTCACATTTAAGGGACCAGGGTTTTAGTAGGTCAAATATGTTGTCTGATACCTTGTAAAACTTCACTTCTGCTTCCAAATGGTTAATGTACTGTGACTGATCATTGATTATAGGAACAAGATCAGAAAGGGCTGGTAAGTCTGCAGGCACAGCTTCTGGGGGGTTCTGAAGGAAGTAAAGAAGAGTGTGTTAAGTTCTGATTTTCCATTATTGCAGTAAGATCTTGCTTGCACAGAGAATACAACCTACAAATTTCTGGTAAAGCTTCAAAATGCACACAGAGTTGTTAATGGAATCTTCCCAGAGGAACAACAGGTACATTTCTAGCACTAGTTCACACTTCTGAAGGAAAACAAGTATCTTTATGCATATCCCTATTTTTGAAACTCACAATTTTAACACCTATGATTTTGGGTCAGAAACAAACTTTCTTCTGCAAAAATGTCCCATGATATACTTCTTAAACATAATAGAAGTCTAAAAAAGATCAAAGATTCAGAAACCTACATCCTTGGGGTTTTTTTACTTTTGAAATATCCACCATGCAAAAAAACCACAAAACTGCAAACAAAATACCCACAAACCAAAACAGAAAAAGCAAAGCAAGCTACTAATGGATAACTATCACATCTACTAGTTATCTACAGGTTCTGCCAACAATGCATTAAAATTCCTTGTCCAATCTTTATAAAGGTATAATCCTTCAATTAGGAGGTGAAAGTTTCTAGCAACAAACACCTTACAGTCCAATTATACCAAATATAAGTACTGACTGTTTTAAAGCAGGGGGACACTCTTGAGATATCTGGAACCATGACTGCAGAGACAAATGGAGGATATCCAGAACCATCTGAAAAAACATCCCTCTAGAGAAGGAATTCCAAATTTGCAACGTATTCTGCCTGGCTCAGTAGACATAAGCCCCATGTTCTATTGACTCAGAATTCACCTTGATTTAAACTCCTAATCCTAACTACTTCATAATGTTTTTTAAAAAAGAGAACCACACTTGTTAAAGTATATATAATATAGCCTTGATAATATTTGTAAGTCATCTGTTTCTCTGGCTCCTATTCACCCATCCCTCTTCTCTGAAAGCATAATGAACACCTTGCAGCTGAGAGCTCCAGCTGCCTCCCTGACAAGATTACACCACAGCAGTGTTAAAAAATGTGAAAAAAACCTCCATTTCTATTCAAATTATTTTTCACTGAAAAACAATTCTAATGTTTAAACTGAGAAACAACACTATTGTAAACAATAATGGTATGGAATTCTTTACTAAAAAGAAAATAACAGGTAGTATCTTTTTCACAACACAAAAAGAACAGATGACCCTCTGTGACTTCTTTTTTACCTTTTTAACAACATAATAATTATAAATTTATTATAAATTGATTTGGGATTTTTAATTTATTTTCTTGCAATATAATGTGTAACAGGGTGAAAGAATAGAGGTCAGGGAGGCTTGCATTTAAATTAGGCCAAATATTAAAATCAAAACTGAAAGACACATCTGATCATGAATAATGAAACAATTATGCCTGAGTCTTGGAAACGTTCACATTCAAATACTTTATACTGAAAAGAATTTATAAAATATAAATGTTTAGCAGCTCTAGAAGCCAGCATTCTACACAGTGACAAATAGTTTTGTTGACATCACAAATAATTTGGCTCACCTCATACTTTTCCAGAATGCCTCAAATTTCAAGCATCTAAACCACAGAAAGAGAGAAACTGTGCTACCCCATAAACTGTCAGGAAACAACAGGAATCCATCATGTCTTCAGCTGTAACAACAGTGTCAGGAACAGAGGCTGGGTGCAGCTAGGTTAGCCAAAACCCAGCCTGCAGAACTGCACTTGTTACATGAAGCAATCTTGCTGGGCCTTGACCTCAGCTGATGAAGTGTAGAGCAAAAAGAAAATTTCTGCCCAACCTTCTGGGTGTAATCAAAGAAAGGATGAACTCCTTCCATGTCTACTGCAACTTTAATCAATGGGCAGCAAAGGGAATTTTGTTGCAACAATATTATTTATATGTAAGAAGTGTGGTAAAGGTTAGTGAAGAGTATAGTTTTTGTGAAATTTTATATTTAGCTAGAGATCCTGCAGTGATTCACTATTCAGCAGTCATCAGGTATTTCAGCATCACTCAAAGCAAAAGGTTAAGGTTACTCATAATCTAAGTTTGCTTTCCTTGACCTTTGGGAAATTGGATTCTTCTTACACAAGAAGCATTTCTGCAGTGTTCAGTAAATCACCAGACAATATTGTATTTTATGAGGGTTTGGGCTTATTTTTGGTGTGTGTGCACTTTTGCAGTTAAACATTTTTTGAGTTTTACACATTGTCTGTGTTCAGAATACTTTCATATCCTTAAGCAGATGGAGGACAGCTGCAAAGGAGAATAAAGCCACCACTTCACAGAATGTCTCACTGGAAACTTCGAGTAAGAAATGGGACAGTGCTGTATCAATACAGGAAATTCACAATTTTTCTCTGTTTTTGACTCCATCCTTTGATCCACTCTCTGAAAGCAACTGATACCAATTCACATCATGCCAAAGTCAACCAATGATGCATCGACTCCTTGAGCTACAAAACACTAACTCTTTCCTATGCTATTATGAAGCAAAATACCTGGCAGGACAACCATGCCTAACTCGTGGATCTTAGAACACTCAAAAAAGTTAACTTTAAATAAAATTCCTTAATATCAGGACAGCAGAGCTATGCTCATTACACGGGCTGAAAGCAACACAGCAGGAATACAGGCTTTTGATTATTCTGCTGTTAACTTTGACAGCAAAGAGCTGCTTGTCTTGCTTAGTATAAACCAAAAATATTCAGTGCAGGCCATCAAAAGATAAAACTCCAACAGTGCCTTTGAATTATTTTTCTGTAGAGATTCTAGCAACCACCAGCTGCTCTGTAAGTGCATGGTGCATCACGTGTACTTTGGTGCAGTTCTGTTTCAGTGAAGCAACATCTGAGAAGCCCTTGTAAGGGTTGTGTCAACAAACCTTGACAGAGACCACTGCATTTTGGCACAGAACTACAAAACCTGTTTTTGCATAAACATCTCTAACTCAAATTTCAAGAAAAAGCATAGTCAAAGTGTAAGGACACTGAGAATCCTTAAGGTACAGTCAAGCAAAAACAGAGGCTGCTTTTTCAGAAATTTTTCCTTGTTGTCTGTCCCAAGTGTTTTCAAAACAAAAAGGATGGACAACCACACTGCATGGTCAACAAAAAGAGAAGAAAAGTCTAAATCCTGTACTACAGATTCCTTTTCCTTCCAGTATAAGCTTAAAGATACCAAGTTGTGGTCATAGCCTCAAGAAGCCTCAGTAATTAAGACTGTAAAAATGATTCAATGTTTCTTTTTTTTCTCTGTATTCTATAAAATTAACATGCATACCATGTATTCAAATAAAACAAATGAAACCAGAAGAAACATACATGGAATGGCTTCTTCTTTCTTGAGGGAGACTCTTCACTTTCCATTATTTCTTGGTGTTGCAACAAAATTTTAAGTTGGTTAACTAGGAAGAGATAAAAACCATTATAACCAATAAATAATTGCTTTTTTCATTGAAATTAGTATAATTTCTAACAATGTTCAAACTATTTGCCTTCAGATTAATCTTACCTGCATGACTGTGCTGCAGTTCCTGACTGGCTGCAGTCCCACAGTCATCACTGGCCCCATCCACAGAGGACTGCTCAAATCCAGTGCCACCATCACCTTTTGCCAAGGCATTTTTCAGCTGAGAGATGCTTTCACTGGCACGCTCTAGAAAAAAAACAACCACATCTTTAGCCACAAGAAACAACATAAAACAAAGGATTTACTGGATGATATTTTAAATGGGAAAAAACATGAAAGAACTACAAACATTCAGCATGTGTCTAACTTGACTACTTGACCTAAACTCAGCCACTGGAAGCAATTATCTAATGCAAACAGCCAAAGAAACTACCATATTTGCATAATATTTACCTAATACTAATTTTTCAGAGAACTATACATAGCATCTCAGCCCTGAATACATTAGGACACTGCAACAGCACAAGTAATAATACACTTAACCCAAAAATATTTCCTAGCATATGCAGCTTTCATACTTCTCAATGAATCTAAAGTTCATGCTACATTTTCTTCAATATGCAGGACTGGAAACCATGAAAAATGTTTTTGCATTTTAGTGATGCCACCACACATTATTACAAAGCAAAGTGTCACACAATGAAACAAATACCTGACTAAATGAAGTAATAACTCAGCAAACCAAGCCACCATAAAACAGTATTTAAAAGACCAACGACTTCTGAACGAGTGTGAAAAATAAATAACAACACGCACTATTCTAGAAAAAAGACCCAATAAACACAACAGAAAAGCTCTATCCAGATAAATAGAAATATTTTCAAGAACTGACTTACTGACAAATTATATAGTAAAGGTCTTATCTAATGTTCAATATATTTTTTTCCTTATATTCCTTTCTTAATTTTTTTTCATTCAGCGGACTTCACAAAAATTATAAACACCAATCATAAATGCCATATCACTCTGATAAAGCTGAACATTTCCAATATGCCAAGAAAGAGATTTGAGAGACTTTCAGCTAAGAGATGACAACTGAATTGGAAATCACATAGATACGGATACATGTAATTTGCATCACTGGACCTCAGACAACTCAATTATTACTTCTTTTAGGTACAAATGGCCATAGAACAGCAATTTAACTCTTGTGAGCCAAGCTTATAAGGAAACATCGTCTATTGGAGTAACTGCTACAATTAGGAAAATGGTAGCCTTTCCAACATACATCCTTACTTAATTTTTACATGCTTGTAATTTTTAAATTGATATGATGCATAAATATCTAAAAATATTTCTTGTCACTGGTAAAAAAAATCTTCAAATAATAATCTCAGTTAAGTATTTGCTAGGCAGAATTTAGAAGATATGCCTCAAAGTGTAGGTTGCTGTAAAAAAGTTAATAACTCTCTTCTTCCAAATAGGTAAATAACAGTTCAAGTCAGAAAACAAAAGCTAGATAAGTATTTCTGCCTTCACTTCATCTGTTTTTTCAACTTCACATCATCTTGACAGAAGCTTGGAAATTGATTCTTTTTCCCCACAGTAATGGTTTTCAACATTTTTCCAGTCTTCCCTACCTGGTTGTAACTTATAAAACAGCTTATAAACAGTTTATAAAATATAAATAACCCCAATAAGCATTATATTTAAGAACATGTTCTCAGTCCAGTATGCCATCACTCCTTTTAGCAATGCTAAGTTTTCATAATAACCTGACCCATTTCTGACCTATTAATCTTCTCTCAGCATTTATTTTAAAAGCCCAATCATCTTATGGCTCACACCACCATTTCCAGTTACTCCATCCTTTAATGAATTTAGTGTAAAGGAAGACACACAAAGCATATTTTAAACAGTCATAATTTAGTAAAACAAACCCAAATACCATTCACAAGGCAATGACTCCAAAAAAAGGGTTTAGGTCAAATATCTCACTTTTGGCATGCCTAGGCTCTTCATCTTTTCTTGAGCATTCCAGGATGCTATGAGGGTGGAAGAGCTAATTGAGAAACAGCGGAAGTATCTCACTGATGCAATGACTAAGATATTTAGCAAACTATGTCGTAACTATTTGTTGCCAAGAAGTGATCAATGTTATCTATCATGTGGTGTGCCATCTGCTATCAATAAAGTTTCTTCATTTCCCCTGTCCCTGTAGATGTCCACCAGAGAACCCTGGAGTATGAGTATTGCTTCCTAGACAAGAAGCAACAAAGCAAACCAAACCAAACCAACCAAGCTCATATATATTGGTTGTTCCAGAACTTCTCTCTCTTCTGAACTCCAAACTACCACTTCATCCACAAAGGTAACATAGGTCTTCTTACACTCTGTCCTCTTTTCCCATAAACATACAGGGCAGTAGTAGTGAAGCACATTAAAACCATTATCAATGGCACACTGATACCATTTTTTTTTAACTACACTTTCCTGCTTCTGAAATAATGTCATCACATTATGGAAAGCATCATCAAGTATTTGCTTAAATTTCTTAAAAGCTTGCCTATTTCCAAATCATGAATGTTGCTGCCATAGACAACACTTCAGTAAGAGTTGAACTGGATGCCTAAAGGGGAATAAGTACACGGTAGTATTTTTTATTTTCCGAAATAAGGAACACAATTTTGGGCATTAGGCTGAGACAATGCACCAATGAGTGGAAAGATTTGTTGTTTCTTACAGTGTAAAAATATTCTTTTTAAATATGAAAGAAATTTTAAAAACCCACTGTGGATGCAAATTACAGGACAATAAAGAACATCCGCTTAAAGAAAACAGGATCAATTTTTAAATTACAGTAATTTCACAACTATAAGGCGTACCCTTTTCACTAAAATTTCCCCCGAACCTGGAAGTGCGCCTTATAGTCCGGTGCGCCTTATCTGATGGACAAAGTTGCGAAAATTGCCAAACTGGAAGTGTGAGCTGTGAGCCGTGGGGGGAGCCGGCAGTGCCACGGTAGCTGGGTGGAGGCGGGCCCAGGGGCCCATGGCTGCCGGGTTGAGGCGGGGCCTCAGCCAGCAACCGCACGGGGGAGCTGGGGGCGGAGCCTCGCTGTAAAAAAAAAGTGCGCCTTATAGTCTGGTGCGCTTTATATGATCTACAAAGTTGCGAATTTTGCCGACTCCTGGGGGGTGCGCCTTATAGTCTGGTGTGCCTTATGGTCGTGAAATTACTGTAATTCAGAAGCAATTAATTTTTAAGTGCTTCCTCATTCAATCTAAATTTTTCAGTTAAGCTACTCCTGTAATAGCACATTTTATAGAAACATGGCCTCCGTGAAAACATACTGCACAAACTGCTCACATGCAGCACCATGATTTGCACATCAAAATCAATCACCATCTTTCTTTTCAACATCTGAACAAGACTCAACAAATAAAATCCAAACATATTTCTGTTCCATGATAAAACATCACTGAAGTGCTATTTCCTATAGGAACAGCTGAGGATATAATTGAAATTGGACTCATGTGGATTGAAACTTCAAAAAATAAAACTTACTATTAAGTTCTTTGGTTTTCAGTGTTTAAAGGGCTGAGATGATTATGAAAAATGACAAGCTAGCAGCCAAACCTGATGGATCAAACTCAAAACATTTATTAAAAAAATCACTGTAAGAACAATTTGCCATTGAAGTCAAAACAGGAAAAAACCCAGAAGGCATTGAACCAGGTTAGCATTGCTTAAACAGGAGATGTTTTTTCAGGCACTGCACAGAAATCTTTAAAAATAGTACTCCTTTAAATGAAAGCACCAAAGCTACCTCATTCATGGACTCGGAAATGCCATAGAAAATACTCTGGGAGCAAAAGAACCAATCATCCAAAACAACAGAATTGCCTGAAAAATCACTCCAGCTGGTCGAATCATTAAGCAGCATAAATTGAAGAAAAAAAAAAGGCAACTGTATGAAAAAGTTGTCATAAGTCTGTCACCCAAACCTAACAGTCTGGTTCTAATAATGTCTACAAGAACATGAAGTTACTGGCTATAAATTCAAAAAACAGCATCACTTTTTGATATTTTATGGTTCCAAATCAGCAAACAGCCTTAGACAATTAGAGAAGGAATTACACTGATTCTTTAGGTCGTAAAAAACCCCAAACTAAACTACTGCAGGATTTTTGTGAATGAGAAACTGGCAAAACAGATAATTAGACACTTTGGTGAAAACAGAAGGATTATGTTCATTTAAAGGAAACTTTCCTGTCCAAAATTGGATCAACATTTGCTTCTATTGACAGCCAAAAATCTGAAATATTATATAATGTATCTCTTCAGTCAAGCAACTGCTGAAAAATACTGAAACTGATAATTTGGTTATAGGATCTTTTTGTGTTTAGCACATGTTGGAACTTACTTTACTTCCCATTCTGACACCTAGTTATTCTTCTTTACTGGCTGCAAAGCACAGGTATGCTACTGAGGAAGTAACACACTACGTGGGAGTTTTGAGACTAAAGTATTCTATCTGTCATTACCTGTGCTGCTAGGATTTTACATGCAGCAATGAGCAATACCAGGCAGTTAATTAGTCAGGCCTCAAAAGATCTCAAGATGTGTGAAATCTCATAATGTTTCTAAATAATGAATTCTTTAGATTAGGTTTCTTGGTCTCTATTTTTGCTTTGCGTTATATGAGAAATAGATAGTTTTCACAGCACAACTTTTACCAAGCTATCATCTTTAAAAGCACAGGGCTCTTTGGAGCTGCAGCAGTCACTGCCACAAGTTCCTAAACCAGCCCTTTCTGCAGAGCATAAAGCACTTTCCTAAGGTCTAGAAAACCTCACATGTGAAAGCCTCATTGCCCAGGTCCCTTTGACAGATTCTCCACCCTTAAAGAACATTTTATGTTCAGAAGAATACATAGAAACAACTGACAAAATAAAATAAAAGACTAAGCAAAAAAACCCCAAAACAAAACCAAAAAACATTTAGAATATAATTCTTAGCAGCGTCAGTGTCACAGCTAACTTGTAGTGATGGAAACTGGGCCATATACTCATTTTTCCTAAGATGGTTTTGACTTCCCATCTCTCCTGTTTTATTTTTGGAACCAAAAACAGTCACAAAATTAAACCTTATTTGTAAAAGTCTTATATTTTCATCTGTTTCTCTTAGAGTTTGCATCTCTATTCTCTGAAATAATGTAGGACACTGCATTTCAGCAATGCAGTGGAATACAGAATGTAATTTCCACAATATCCTAAGACACACTTGAGGCAGACAAGATGTCTGTATCAGGCTCAGTACTCTAAAAAGGATGGTTTGCTCCTTTGATCCTGCTTTTATACTGTCTCAGATCCAACAGTGAGCCAGTGCTCTTTACTCAAGAGGCAGAAAACTCAACATAAGAAATAAGCTAACAGTTCTCTGTTCAAGGAACCAGAAGAAGGCATCACACTGCTCTCAGCAGTGGTGTAGCAGAAGGCCCATTGGACATTCAAATTGGAGATTAATTTTCAGTTCTTAATGTGAATACAGAAGCACATTACTTATACTCCTTTGAAAAATACCTCTACTCCCTTGAGAAGAATTTTTTTTAGAAATATTACTATCTCCTAAAGTTTTTAAGTTCATTTGAAATGGTCTCAATTATGTGAAAGTATACACAGTAACCTCATCACCCCAACTGTACAAATACCACCCTCTCAACTCAGTACTTACATACAGCATTACAGACTTCCATTACACAAGGTCAGTAAAAGCTCTATTATAGAACCTTTGTTATTTTATCAAAGCCTCTCTATTGGGCTCTAAGACCAGTTAGGTCTTAATCAGGATTTTCGGTCCAGCTTTCTGCCCTCTGGCCACTAGACTCAGTTTACTGAACACCCAGGCTCCCTGCCTTCTAAGGGATTTCCCTTAGCAACAAAGGACACAGCAGTGAGATAATCAGCTACTCTTTGAGAACTTATACACCCTTCCATCAAACTGAGTAAGGCTGTAAAGTGATTCTTCTGGTGTCCAGTATGAGTGGTGAAAACCTGTTATCATGAACTCAGCCTCTGTTCAGATAATGTCAAGCATTATAGGCAGGTTAAGAATGCTTTATTTCAAAAATATCATATAATGCCCAAAGTATGGCACCTAAAATTGCAGAATCAGATGACAGGGTCATCCCAATGGGGAGAAAAATCTCAAGCTGTATAACTATATAAAAGAAATAGGTAAAGCATTAGATTTGTCAACTTTGAGAGTAATGGCAACCTGTTTGTCCTACAGTGAATTCCTAACACTGGTAGCAATGACGTGGAAAATGCTGTACAGTTCAAAGGAGTTAAAAATTGTACATCACTGAGAAATAAAGAGGTTCTTTGAGAAATATAATGGAACTTAGGTTATATTGCCCTGTACTGGGGTTATTTGTGCATCACCATATTGATTTCAACTCAGAGGCACTCCTGGATGTGTGAAATCAAATCTATCTTGGCATTGTATGAAAAGAAAATTCTTGCTTCCAAAAATGTAAAGGGGAAAGGCTCACCAGAAATTCAGGTTATTAATTTTTTAAATAAATATAACGGGTCCAGTGTAATGGAATCTAGTTAGAAAAAGATAAATTGAAAGTACGTATGTTGTATGAAGAGAATAAATGCATCCAATGCATGTATTAGATAGGGTCAGCTCTCACAGTCTTACACAGTTAAACAGCCCTGATATTTGTCATCCTAACAGCTGTTAAATGTCAAGTAGCATTACCACGTCCACCTCCTCTACAGGAAAATTAAACAGAAATTATTCCTCAAAGTTCTATCTTCTGGAACAAAATAAATCGATCGCTAATGTAAAGAATCGATACTCTTTTGCGAAGGAAGTAAAAAACCACTTGCTGAATCAAGCAGCTATTTGAAAATGTTTCCATTGTTTTATCCTTCTTTCTTCTTATTTTTGGCCATGTTGTTTCCTACGGCACAGGGAACATCCCAACAGGCCATGTGGGGGTGCTGTGCTCAGAACACAACTTTTCGCAACAATAGGTTCGCGTACCCAACAAACCATCCACGGGCTTTCCTCAGAATTGGGACATTGGCTGTGCCCAGTCAGTGACAGCCCGAAGGCTGGTAAAGCCCAGGTGTCACGGCTGACAGATCCAGGTGCTCTCTGTCAGGCTGTACACCACGCTTCTTGGACAAAGTGGCAGGTACGAAAACACTCGATGACATGGGAAACAACCACTCTCATTAGAATCCATATGTACCCTCGTCTTTACCACGACTAGAATCCGATGCTTCAAGGATGGGCAAAGACCTCACACAAACCACAGCCACACCTGAAGCAGCAGCGCTCCTGCCCGAGCCGAAGGACGGTGAGACGAGCGCAGGTCACGGCAAGAACCGCGCTTGCGATCGGCTGTGGGGAGAACCGGGAGCAACTTCCCTGCGGCGCGCCCGTCCCAGCCCAGCCCGTCCCGGCCGGGCGCTCCGCGGGCGGGGGCAGCCGAGCCCGCAGACCCGAGCGGCGGCTGGGGCGGCCCGCCCTCACCCCGCGCCGGTGCCGCTCACCTCGGAGGCGCCTCTGGTAGCGCTCCAGGGACTCCTCCAGCGCGCGCTCCCCGCGGGGCGCCCGCATCAGGACGCCGCTGGCTCCCGGGGAGCAGCCGGCGCTGTCCCCCGACGCCAGGGGGTTCCTCCGGCGAGGCTGGGGGACAGTCGTTCCTCCCGTTCTGCCTTCCCGCGTTAGGCTCTTGGAGGAGCCACCTGCGGGGATCTGTCCGGCTCGTAATGGCCGGCCGTTGTCACCGGCCGCCGCAGCTGAGACTAGCAACGCCAGGAGTCCGTCGCGCTTCCCGATGGCGGGAATGCCGCCGCCACGACTACAAGTCCCAGCATGCCCCACGCCGCCGGCGTCAGAGCCCCCGCCCATCGCCCACCCCCGGCAACTGGGGGAGGGTGGTCGCTGCAACCCGTCTCCCCTTTGTTGTGGCTCGCGGCCGCAGTCGCGCCTGCGCACAGCACAGCCCGTCCGCTTGCGCGCTCGGGCCTGCAGCGAGCTCAGCGCCGGTCCCGTCACGGCCGGGACAGATCGAGGCGGATCGGGGCGGGAAGCACCATTTACCTCCCGCCATCGGCCGCGCGGGGAGCGCCCGCAGCCCGGGGAGCGCTATTGTCTGCGGGCGGCGCAGGCGCAGCGCGGCCCCGCCGCCGCTCGGTCCCGGCGCGTGCGCAGTGCGGCGCGGTGCCGCGGTGCCGTTACCCGCCGCTATGTGCAGGGAATAACGCCGGGGCCGTTGCCAGAGGGACACCGAGCGCTCCGCCCTCGCTCCCGCATCCCGCGGGATGCCGGCTCGCTGAGCACCCGCTAGCGACGGCCCCTCCCCGGCGCGGCGAGCCTCCTCGGAGGGGTGAGTGAGGATGATGATGCCGCCGCCGCCCTGGGCTGCGGGTCGGGCGGGAGCCGTGGCGGGGAGAGGGGCCGCGGTCGCGCCGTGGGTCCGCCCGGTGCCTATTGTGTCAGGGGGTGCCCGCCCGCCGGGACCCGGGCGGGCTGCGGCCGACGAAGCGGGAGGTCTGGGCACAGCCCGTTCCCCCTCCCCCGTCCCCGCCGGGCCCGTAGCTTACTCCGCGCCCCCGCCTCCCTTTCCCCTCGTCAGCGCGGGGCGATCGCCGGTGCCAGCGGCATCGCCTCAGCGGGACGCGGACGGCATCCCACGTCTGGCGTTCGGTGCTGCTGGATCCCGCTGCCCTGGTCTCCCTGCCCCTGTGCGCCCTCGGGGTGCCCCGGCACACCCACCCATCCACCCAGCCCCGGGGCTGCGCAGCCTCCCCTCCCGGCGGCGCATTTCCGCAATTCCAGCGGAGACGTTTCCAGAGGTTTAATTTTTATTTTGTATTTTTGGGGTCACCCCTCTTTCACTGACTGCCCCGGGGCTGGATGCGGCGTGTTTCTCCGGATTTAAAAATCAATGACACCCTTCGTCTGGGATGCGGCGTTTCCCCCCCGTCTCCTTAAAATAATGTCTTCTGTGAAAGGGTGATGGAGAAAATCTGCGCTTTTCGCCTTTTCTCATATTGCGTATTTCCACCCGACGAGTCAGTTCCCCTGCTTCCGAAAATGTCCCTCACGAAAGCGTGAGCTTTTCCTCTTTCGAGACGCTTCCCGGGAAAAAAAACACAAACATGAAATCAGGGGTTTTTGTCCCCGGTGGCGAGGAGCAGCCCGGGCCCACTTTGTGTGCCCGCCGTGGGGACGAACGGGTTACTGCGCTAACAAAAACCCGATGGCGATTTTCGAGCAGAAAGCGGCGTCGCAGCGGAGGAAGCGGGCGGCAGGGGCGGGGCGGGGGCGCTCCCCGGGCCCCGCTGCGCCCCGCGGCCGCCGGGCGAGCCGGGAGGGCACCGAGTGCGCCCGTGCTCCGAGCGCTTCTCCGGCGTGAGCCGGCAATTAGCCCATCCGTGCTCGCGGCTTGATGGAGGAAAAATGAGATGTAGATGGTATGCTGATGAGTTGCGGATACATAAGGATTGCGTTCTTGTGACAAGAGATTAGATAGCATCCACTGATCTGCACTTGGAGGAAATTATTTTCTTCCCTGTGAAAGCAAAGGTGCTCATAAAATATTTAAGTATTTTGAAAGAATAAAGCCTGTTCTAGCACTGCGATGATCATCTTTTATCCTTTGGAATGCCATTCAAGGCAGTGTGACAGCGTTCTTGGCCCTAGGCTTGCATCTGTAAGATGATATGTGGGATGGGACAGTTTTTGTAAACTGAAAAGAGACATGATTACATATGCTGTGATTTCCTATGATTAATTTCCTCTGTGAATTACTTGGTGTCCGGATGCTGGCAAGTCTGTCTTGCTAAACTCTGCTGATATGGACCTCCCCACCTTTAAATTTTATTTAACAGGGGAAAAGTTAAACATAAACACTGCAAAGAATCACCCTTCACTCTTTGATTACCACTTTTTAAACACTTTTTCACCTTCATGTAAGTGTTCTGGTCTTGCTGACTTTTTTTTTTTTTCCCCCTTTGTCTGATAGAGTTTAGGAAGGCTGGCTGAATAGGCAGAGTAGTGCAGCTGGGGATACAAAAAAATTTTGTTAAAATCTCAAGAATCTAGAAGTTATTTGAAATGGATCAGATTAAAATGCTTTCTTTAATTCTTTTGAAGGGAAACCTTCTGATTTGTAAGTTGTTACCAAACTTTGGCATGACAGTGCATTGTTTGGAGAGTGGTTTTGACATATGGCTGTTTCCCATACCTAATCTGACTTTTGAGAAAAACAATGGATTCTTCTTGTATTGAGTTTCATCTCCTGTAATAGATTTGACAGGCAAAATTTCTTTAAAATTCTGGTGATAACATACAAGCCAGAAAAGATCCAGGTTATAAAAATGAACTGGAAAAGTCTCTGTTTGGTTGTAGGTGACAGCTTGGAAGCTTCCTCAGATGCTGGGATGAAACCCAAGGCATGAGTAGTTGCAAGAATGGATTTTGCAGTACCATTTCCAGTTGTTGGCATTGCAGGGAGAAGGTATTTAATGTATATTGATACCATACCATTCTTCTAACAGGACAGTTTCCATGTTAGCACTGCTTTTCTTAGCTTTGCAGGCAGAATGGAACTGAGATATGACAGATTGTTTTTACTTTAGCTGGAAAGCAAAGAAAAGCTGTGAAATTCTGGTTTTCCTTTAGAAAATTATGAATTGGGGCATCAGATACAGAATGCATGCAGATAGGGGGTTTTGTAGGAGTAAATTCTCTCTGCTTCTAGCCCTCGTGAGATTGTAAAAGGAGACAATGGCACTTCCCCTCTTTGAAGAACATTCATAATGCAGTAAAAATTGATTCTGTTGTGACCAAGAGACTGCAATTTGAGAAAAGGAAGTTGTTTGTGACTGAGGGATGGAGCTTCAAGTCTGCTAGCTGGGAGCAGGGATTAGATGTGTGTATCGCCTCTAAGGTGCACATCTTCACTGTGCTGATTGAGCCTGGGGGGGCCCTTTCATTGTCTGTTAGGTTTGCAGTGCTCTTACTAAAGGCATCTTCTATACTGATCCCTGTGTGTATCTGCACATTTTCGAGGGACTGGTCTACTGAGAGCAGCTTCCTTCAGTGCTCAATGCTGATGTTTCTCTGGATCACAGTCCAGCTAGGGCATTGAATGGGGAAGGTGTCATGGGGAAAAGTAGTATGTGATTATGACTTTAACTGTAACATAATGTATGCAAATAAGGGTGGGAAGAGAGTTGTTTGAATGACTTCATGTATGTCTGTTGTACAGTTATACATTCAAAAAATAGTAAAAAATACTAAGATAAATTGCAAATACCTAGTTCTGTCTTGTAGTTTAGTTTCTCTGACTCTACCACCAAAAAGCTGGGAGGCTGTTTTTATTCTACAGGTTCATTTGTGGGTAGAGTGATCTTTGTAGTCAAAATTGTGTTTGTCCTTCAAAAACCCTTATATTTTAAATTAGTATATATAATTTTTATCATATGTCAAAACCAGCTTGTCCTATAGGTTTCAAATAAAAGTCACAATTATATTTTAGTAGATTGTTGACATAATTAGATTTTAGATTGGGAGACCAGTGTTTGGGAACTCACTCAGTGCTGCATCACTGAAATGGAAGTGTGTCTTGCCGGCTCTTAGATTGTGGGGGAGAAGTAAGGGAGTGGGGTGGGTATTAAAGAGACTGACTAGTCGTTCTCCTCTCCTGTGTGGAGTATTCCCAGTTACTCCCTCTTCTTTGGATTTGGTACAGCATGGCCGCACTGCTTTGTTGCAGTGACTGGTAGTTTACGAAGTACATGAGAAGTTAATTCACTCCACTAACCCAGGAGAACACTATTTCTTTTCTTTTTGTTTTGCTCTTTTTTCCCCCTTTCCTCCCTTGGATTAGCAAATTGAATTATCTTATTGTGTGGCCAGATGAGTGCCAGAGCAAGAGCACAGTATGAGGACAGCAGTGTCAAGCCAGGAAGAGGGGAATGCTGATTTTTCCAGTCTCAAAGATACATTTCATCTACTTTACATTTTATATTTTATATGGCTGTCCCCTGCACACTGCAGACAGCTGCAGTCAGACAGGAGGTGGGTTAAGTATTAATCCAAGAAAACAAAAAATCAAGATACTGGGTTTGTTCTATTAGTCTGTATTTGAGGTCCTTAATATGTAAAATGTCCATGGCCACATACTAAACATTCAGAACCTATCACTGGAATTAAAAAAGAGTTTCTCTGCAAAGTAAATGTGAAAAGAGGGAGGACAAGTAGTTCTATTAAGCATTGTGGCCTTTGTACTAGGATAAGAAGGATTTTTGTTCTAGGCTGATGTTGGTATCTTCTCCTTTATAAAATTTAGAGATGTAAATTTTCAAGTATTTTCATAGTTTCATCCCTCTGTTTACTAATTTTGAAGTGTGTGGGTTTTGTGAATTGAAGGAAGGTGGTAGTAGGTAGGGATTTAGAGAAATGGTGGGTTTTAAAATTCAAAACAGACATTAAAACATAGTTTTTCTTATTCCTTGAATAGACTGTGATAATTTTCACATGTGAGCCCAAGAAATCTGTCAGCTTTGTTTCTTCTTCTCTTTTTCTCCTCTGAGAAGCTGTTACTGAAAAATAGACTTTTCCCTAGCTAGGTGCTTTTCAGAGCTCCAGCATCATCCACTGGTGGGTCTGGGTGGCTGATTCAGATCCAACAACTGCAGCCCTCTTACCGTCTTGCTCCTTTGGTTGGTTCTGCTGCTTTTATTGCAAGGTTTGGTGTTTTTCTAATAGGGTCCTCTGTTGACTTGTTTCTATTCTTTTGAACTAAAATGTTTTATATTCTGAGAGGATATTGTCCTTGACAAATTGCTGAATCTTCTGAAGTCTGTGTGGTGCATTTTCCAGATCTCATTTTGTACTTAATTCCAAATAAAATTCTGGTTCTGCTCATTTTGTTTCTTTCCAGGATGAACTGTAATTATTGAGCTTTTCAGAGACATAATAACAGAAGTGGTGCCACTCCCTGGCATTTCCAAGATGTTTCTTTGTGCATGGGGTATTTAGTTAGTCTTCAGCTGTGGTATATGAAAAACTTGTAATCAATCCATTAGCAAGTTATTATGGTCTGAAAGTAGTAATACATTCAGTGCGTTAAATCAGATGTTCTTGCAACTTTTCCCTCAAAATTACATGCCCAAATAATTTTGTTGATGATTTTTCTATTCATTTGCAAATATTTGCCCATCTAAATATGCATTCTATTCTGTATTCAAAACCAAAGCCTTTTTAATTTTGTCTTATTTGTCTTTTCGAAGTGGATTGCACTTCAGAATTAGGAAGAAAAATGCAGGAAGTTAGAGTGCCATGTTACCTTTACAGTTTTCTCATGAACATACTTATTTCCTACTTACATTAATCCTACCTTCTCTCCTCTCTACCCTGTGACCTACCTGATTATTTAGTCCTGTGGAACTATATCATCACAGGAATCTTGATGTCAGGAATTGTTCTACTTAACTTCATCATTTAATTTACTAAACCAAAAACACTTAAAAAGTAATACTGTAGTTTTACTTCCTTTTTTTTTTCTTCAGAATTTTTCTAAAAATGGCCATATAGATGGACCTTTGTTCTGACTTATACGCCATATCTTTTCTCCAAGAATAGGTGTAACCTGGTGTCAAGGTAGAGTTGAAAAAGGTGCAAGCAATATTTCTTGCTTTCTGCTGAGGCATTGCTAGCCTCCCATCTATTTTCGGCTTCAAACTTTTGAGTCAGGTGTAGTTTCTGTTAAGGATTGTTCCTTCCACTCAATCTTCATTTCTTCAACTGAGTCTTGGAAAGGCAATTCAGTAAAAATTACCTAATCTTTTATTCATGTTCGCCAATATATCAGTTTAATTAAATAATTAAAATCTTGGTTTTCTACAATTTTTTTTTTATTGCAAAAAAGCTGTCCCAGTTTTGTGAGATTAATGATGATTACTCTTCTGGTCATTCATCTCCTCTTTCTTTAAATGATCATGTTTTCTTTTTCTTGTCCTTGGTTTCCAGAGGGAATAGTCGGGTAAAATGAGGGTGAAATTCCTCTTGTAGGAATGAGTTTTTGAGGTGATTCACTAGCCAAAAACACAGCTTGAATTTTAGCTTTAAGTTGACTGTGACACTGAGTATTACAAATATTTTTTTTAATTTTAGCAGAGATTAGTCAGAAAGCCTTTGAGGAGCCACTAAGAACCCAGAATTTGTTGTTTAGCTTTTGCATTAGCAAAGAGTTTTGAAGAATTGTAGCAACTTGTTGACATAAGATCTATGGAACCTGTACATTTTTTTTCATGTGTCAGATAATACTGCCCTAGATTGGTAATTTTGTGTTTGTTGTACTATTACAGTTCTTGTTGATAAACATAATAGAAGGTCTTTTTCAAAAACTGTTTTTCTTCTAAGTGTTACTCAGTCATCATGCTCTTATAATCATTTAAACATCATGCTGATTATTTTATTGGGACAGATTGGTGATAGCTGGGTAGAGCCTTTATTTTGATGAAGTCATTGTAGACTTGAATCTTGAACAGCCTTAGTGAAATTAATTAGTTCTAAGTGTGCCATAATTCCTGCCTGTTTGTTTAAATGTTTTTGGTTTCAACTCTTAGAATTTTGATCACAAATTCGGTACCATATTTTTAAATAATCACATCTTAATTAATAAGCTTTTTAATTCACCTTGTGATCTCTTTTTAGACAAACTCTACTCCTAATATATTACAAAGAATCCTATGCTCAACTATTTGTTGCTGAGTGCTTTTCTGAGAGGTGCAATTGCAATTGCATGCCCACCATCAGTCCTGCAGATACATATTATATAGCATATCAGAAAGAGGCATGAATTCCTCCATGTCTGGAATGAAGATTGGAAGCATATGGGTGTTTTTCAGCTGAAAACACATTCCTGATGGAGAGAATTGTCTCCAGTTGTTTTATGGGGAGCTGCAGCGAGGCTTCTGATGAACATGCTTATTTTTTTGTTTTTTTCTTCTTCTGTAGATAGTGCTGTGTGGCTTTGTTCTCTTCAGTTTTTGTCTTAGTTGGAGAACAGTAAGAAAGATAATTTGCTGGCACAGAACTGGAATTAGTGAAAAAGAATACTTGGATATAGTTAGTAGGAGTAGGCAAAAAAAAAAAGGTATTTAAAAGAAGAATACTACCCAAAACCAAAACAAAACTAGAGAAAAAGAACATCAAGAATGAGCAATGGAAAAGCGCATTCAAACACACAAAAAAACCAGATTGAACTTAAAATGGACGTAAATTTACTCAATCACTTGAAGGCCCAAATATGTTGCAAACTTTTTTAAAATTTTAAGTTTGACAGTAGCAATATTTGAAAGAAGGTAGCCATTCCAGAAAATGTGTTGTTATTTCTCTAATCATAGTTTGCCATTTTGTGCTGAATCTTTATACCCTGTTTGTTTTGTTGGCTCTTTTTCTCATTCCGAATTTTATTTTTGGCTTCCTTGAACATGGGTAAGTTTCTGTCTGCCCCAGGTCTTAGTGCAGTAAATGGATCTTCAGGTGCTGCAGATTACATCTGTGTGTGGCAGGATCTGTTTTTACACAGCAATGCAAAGCCCAATAATTCTGTTTCATTGTATTGTTTAGCTTACTGTAGGAAGTTTATTGCTTGTCATTAACGAGTAAAATGTTTTTCTATTTTCCTGAAATAGATACTAATTTCTCCAGTATTTGAGACTTCTAAATGATATGTAATTGTCTTGCATACTGGGTGTGTAATTTTTCTACCATCCCTTAAACAAACATACTTTGCTTTTCTCCATTTTTGTGGCCTGATTCCGTTTTCTTTAGCATGCTTTATTGGCAACTTCAGCTGTCAAAGTTAAATATGTTAGGTGTTGTGTTGTTGAAACTGCAAATAGCAACAGTCACCTTCCCCCTTAGGGCAGACTGATACTCCAGAATCTGGTTTGTATTGAACTCTTGGAGCATTGTCATTGCACATGGCTTGTTTCAAAATGCTGCCTGGTTACTGGCTTTGAGGAGGTCACTGTTTGTAACAGAACTAGGAGCTAAGTTATGCAACAATCACTTTGCAATACCTGCGCCTAGTTGAAGTGTTTTAAAGGGATTTTTTATTCATCATGGCTTGTTCTAGTTTGTTAAGAAGTGAGAAATTTTTTTCTGCCAGAGTTTCTGGTGTTGCTTTTGGTATCAAATTTTACTTACTTCATTTATGTACCCCCTCCCACAATAACCATTTTCAGTTGGTTTGGTTAATATGGCTGGGCATTTACTTAAATGTCTAACAAGATGAAATCCTTTGGATGTTGTCTGGACAGACTATAGCATATAGTAAAGTCTTTTGAAATGTGATAGTAAAAGTAAAGGATGAACCATCAAGATGTGAGACTGAACCAGAAAGTCATGAGTCATTTGTTGTCCAGTTGAGGCAAATGAAACCCTCTAATTTCATTAAGAAGGATGAGCGTTATCAAATACACTGCTCTTTTTTTTAGTATAGTTAATGAAATTAATTCAAAAGCGCAGTGGGACAAGACTAGTTTTAAGAGTTTAAGATCCTTGAGTTTTTGAATTTTGTGGGTCTTTCCCTTTGTGCAGTTTTATTCCAAAACCAAGAAAAGCATTAAGCCTTGCTATTTTTATCTATTGTGGTTTTTGAGGGACAATGCCATAGATCTTAAAAAAATGTATTCAATGATGTCCCTGTATTGTTTTATTTATATAATTATTTCCATAGGAATTCTTCCTTTCTGTTCAAGATACTTATTCACATTAGGGGTCACTGATCTAAAACAGATTTAGAAGACCAACTGCATTAGTGCATCATGAGACTAAAGATTTGATCATTGGGTGTGTTAAAAACATGATTGAGCAAGTGAAAAAAGAATTAAACTACACACTGAAACATTTTACAAAGTGCATAGTTTTAATCTGTAATGGATAAATATGAAAACCTAGTTTATATTTGGATAGTAATTGTGGTGAAGCACTGGAACAGGTTCCACCAGGGAAGTGGTGGATGCCCCATCCCTAGTGGTGTTCATGGCCAGGTGAGACCCTGAGCAACCTGGTCTAGTGGAAGGTGAGTTCCCTTCCGACTCAAGCCATTCTGTGATTCTGTATTAATAGTCCTTACAGTTTGTATAGATTTGTCTAAATATAAGAAGTCCTGTGAGGCTTAGGGGGATTTGTGTGTAATTGTCTTGTAGCAGCCTAAGTAGAGCTTACTGCTTGGCTGTCCTGGTCCTGCCCTGTTCTTCCCTTTTCTCCCACCCTCACCTGCACAGCCTCACCCCCTTTGCTTTGGTCCTACATTGGTGTGTAGCTGCTGGGCACCATTCATTTGTTATGGGAGTGGAGAAGAGCACAAAAGTTATTCTGTGGTAAGTTGAACATTGAAATAGCCCAGCTCAGCTGCACAGGCACCGGAGGCAGGCAGCCAGGGCAAAGGGAGGAGTCCTGACTTTGTGGCTGGAGTGAGAGGCTTGACTCTGATAGCAGGGAAACTGGCTTGAGCTAGTATGGAACTGCAGCTTCTTCACTTCAGCATTTGTATGTTTAGGCTTAAAACTGCCCATTTGCCTGTCCACTGAAGCTTCAACACTAGGGTTGAAAATAAGTCAATACAGTGAAGTTCTGGACATGCAGGCAACTTGTGACAGGGTATCTTAATCTGTGTATTAGTGTTGTTAGTATATATTAATTAGATAGTATAAATTAATTGTGCATAATAACTCCTATTCCACGGCAGATGCAGGGAGCACAAGGTACTTCACACAAAGTAGGCTCCTTCAGATTTGCTGCAATCCACGTGTGGATGCAGGAGCTGCTAATAAGGAAGAGGTGCTGCACTATAAATTTCACATCCCATACTGCTTCTATATTTACATCTTTAAATTTAATTAAGCTACCTTCCCCATTTCAGCTAGTAAAACTTAGGCACAGGCTGCTTCCCTCTCATAAATTCTGGATAGACTGGAATTTTACCAAATAATAAAATCTGTGCAGAGTCTGAAAATGTTTTCTTTCTCTCTAACCAAACCTGCAAAACTATCTGAAAAGCATTTTGAAGTTGAGGATAAAATTTAAATAAAAATCCGTCTTTGGAGGTCTGTTGTGCATAGAGGTTTTTTTGACTACTTAGAATGAAAATACAGGTAATAAAGAATAATTGTTATGGCATGATTATTCAGTATTCTTTTATTTTTCAGCAGCCTTTCTATCTGCAAAAGATTGCAAGTTGATAGTTACTGATATATTCTAGACCAGCTGTTTTCTAACTGTAGAATTCAACTTCTGTGGATGTATTGGTGGACACAGTTGGGCCATTATTAATTAAATATCTCTTTAATCCATAATGGTGCTCATGTATTTATCTTGCAGTGCCATGAGAATGCACTCATTTTTTTAAAAATGCTTGTGTGCCTGGGTGGGGTGGCCCTTAACCTATTCATCTTGGGGACCAAGTACAGGGAGCATTTATATTTTTTTCTCTCCTTCGCTCTAGCTTGCAATAGTACATGGCTTGTGCATTCGAGGCTGAAAGGCAAAAAAAACCCCACTTCTGAAATTCTGGCAACATTGGGAAAGTACTTTGCCTTTGATTTGAAGTAAAGCAATCTTATTAAGATAAAATAGAACGTGTACAGTAGAACAAGTAATGTTTGGCTTCTTAGGGATGTGTCCTGTATCCCAAACTGGATTGAATTTTGCCATGCATGTGAGCTCACTCTTGTTGTGCAGGGAAAATAACTTGTTCTGTTCCCCACAGTGTTCTGTGGGGAAAATAACTTGAGTGGCAAATGCCCTTCAAAGGCAGTGAGAGCACAAAGGGGCCCTGTGAGCACAGGTCAGCCAGCAGGCTGTGAGGAGCTGGGAATTGTTGAACTTGTAGCGCAGTGTTTCTAGTGGGACAATGGACTTGTTCTTTGGAATTTGTTCTGCTCAGCTCTCCATTTTCCTGCAACTTTTAGGAGCTTTGTAGCTCTGAAATCTCCAGCTCTCTAAAGCTTGCTGTTGGGAGGAATGGTTGGTGGAAACAAAATGTTTGCTTAAGCCTTATTTCCTCAGGTAACTAAAAATGGTTTCAGTAAGAGTTTTAATTGCTAGCTATGTGATAGAAGGAGAACGCATTTTTTAAAAACCCTGATGCGCAGGAAATTCCACCTGAACATAAGGAAGAACTTCTTCACTGTTCAGGTACCTCACACTGGAACAGATTACCTGGAGAGGTTATGGAGTCTCCATCACTGGAGGCACTCAAGAACTGTCTGGACACAATCCTGAGCCATGTGCTCTAGGATGACCCTGCTTGAGCAGGGAGGTTTGATCAGATGACCTACTCTAAGTCCTTCCAACCTTACCCGTTCCAAGATTCTATGAAACATAGAATAATTTAAAGACTACAGGATGTGAATTGTTCCAGCCTTTAAAAATGGGACTCATAATGATCTGTCTTAATCAAATTCATATGCTCTTGTCCATATTTAGTTCCATCTTAAAATGTTGTAAAATATTTTTGGTAAACCAGAAGATTATTTCTCTACTGCAACAGCATGGTCAGTGTTGGTTAACATAGCTTTTTATGCAGCTGAGCTTAGCTGAGTTTGAAGTCTAATTTTTTGGTTGGAGACCTAAAATGAGTAACTTCCATAGTAACTGTGGGTAGTTCTTAAAGTAATCAAAATCTAAGCCTTCAAACTTGTTCACTAAAGTACAAACAAAAGGCATGACTTGATCCCTTTTTGTGGATGGGGTTACAGTACCACTTCCTCTTATTTGGTTTGGTGCCTGGAGAAGGATGTGTAATTTGGAGTTCTTCCCATTTAGCCTTCCCTTTCACATCTCTTCCTTTCTTTTTTTTTTAAAGCAAAAAAATCATTGAGCTTACAACAGAAAATCTTTATGACTTGAATTCCAGATTTCTGTCCATTGAAAGGCACACTTGCATTCATTTAATAGCCTTTAAAAGTATTTGTAGTATAATACTAATAAAAGGATTTTCCAGCGGTCTCAAAGTATTCTGAAATTAATCAGATTTTCATTTTGGCATTCTGCAAAATAGATGCTGGTATACTGAATCAAGTTTAAATCTCCAGTCATTGTTAAACCAAGTTATAAATTCCACTTGAAAAGAGACTCCTTACTTAGCAATGAGGACTTCTGATAGCGATTTAGTTGAGGGGTTGTAATCTACCTGTTCAAACAAGTTCTTGCATAAAAATGTTGAGTTCTATATGCACTGTGTGTGTTGATTCTGAAAGTTTATTTTGATAATTCACATGTAACTGTTTAATCACATTTAGTAAATTAGAGATAGTAGAAGAAATAGAATTAAGACTTGCCATGCTAGTAGCTATATTCCTGTTTGTTAGCTGCACACAGGAAAGGAGTGAGTAGGCACCGCAAGCAGATGTGGAATAGCTTCTCTGTGGGGAAGCCATTTGCTGGATAGTAATTACAGACTGGTTTAAAATCTTTGCGATAAGTAGAATTGGTCATTAAAACCACGGGTATTCTTAGCATTTGTAAAAATGTCTTACCCTGCTTTCTGTCTTGCTAAATTTCTAATACTGCCATTTTGACAGCTGTTTTCACATGATTGATCATACATTGAGAAAGTGTTTGTTGCATTTGGTACCTTTCAATTTCATTTCATGGGAAGGAGAGAGATAGGAGGACACAAACATCAAAGAAATACCATATTCCAAACTGCAAGATTAGATTTCTTTTGGACTATTTGGCTTCTGATTGAAGCACCAAACAAACAATTAAAATGTAAGGAATTTTAAGCCATGTTCTACTCAGTTTTTATATGAATCTCCATGAAGAGGACTTCCCATCAGGAAGGATCTAAAAATCAAGTCTACTGTTTTTGTCTGATATTGAAAAATACCGAAAAAAAAGTCTGACCTCTTTACATCAGAGCTACTGTGCTTATTTTTAAATTGTTTTGATTTTAAACTTGTCCTGATGTTAATTTCTTCATAGAGTACCCCTGTAGCTCAACATAATTATGGCACAGAATTATTTTTGTGCTTTGTGCATGCACACATACTCTGACTCTCTTCAGACAGTAAAGATTGCCTAGAGCAAGTATCTCTTGCAACTTTAAGGCAAAAGTTTGAGCTTTTGCTTACTTTGTAAAAGAAGTTCATCCGACTTTTTTTTTCTTTTTTTTTTTTTTAAATAATGTAGGACTTTTGTTACTGATCTTGGAACAAACAACTCAGTGTATTTCCAAGAAAAATACATCTGTGGACTTGGCTGTTGAGGGTAATTGTAAAAAGCTCCAAAGCATTCCATAAGGGAGAGGATAAAATGCATCAAATATTTTGTGTGGAGCATGATAAATGTTCTTCATGTTACAGTGGAGATGTAGCAAAGAATAATAATTGAATACTTTTTTGAAGTTATGTATCTGTATTGCTATGAATTGATAGAACATTGATATCAAGAATTGTCCTCAATCACTTCAACTTTCATGTTCTGTGTATTCATGCATTGTGTCAAGATGTAAAATGGAATTGAAAGGAGGAAGGTGGATATTAAAACTACTTCAATATATACTTTTCTTTGGAAAATAAACTTATCTTCATACCCACAAAAGAAATAATTCCTAGTATGAAGGAAGAAAAAATTTGCATTGCCTTGAATGTAATTTAATCTTACCAAGTATCTTGAGTCACAAGCTAAACCCCATATATTTCACAATTTTGGGGAAAGTGAAATCACCACCCTTGGGAGGTTAAGAGGTCCAGTTTTATTTGCAAAATCCTGTTTGTGTTTTCAGTAGTGCTCAGGGCTGTGGTCAGTACTTGGCCAATGCAAATAAAACCATCTCATCAGACACAGCATACAAAATCACTTGAAATATGCCATGATGGAGACATGGAGAATAGGAAGAGGAGGACTTGACTGCTTCTTTTAAGATTGCATTCTGCCTGAGTGCAGTGCCTGATTTGTATTTGTTTATTTCTTTATTTTCCTGTTTGCTTATCTCAGCAATAGTGTAGTGTGATATAGAATAGAGGGAAAGGAAGGATTTCTGTAGCTTTCATCACAGGGAGCTTTTTATCAAAGGTGATTTGATTTCTTTGACTGGGTTGCCACAATAATTTCTAAAAGCTACTTATCAGATGTACTGTTTGATTAGCATACTTGATGCTAATCTCTCCAGAGATGACCTCTTTTGACCATGTCAAATAGGGAATTTAAAAAATAATTTCTTTTATGCAATTCCTTAATCTGAATGAGAGTGATGGACAAAAAACGAAGACTTCATTGTTTGAACATAAATTAAGCTACTCTTTTAAGCAGTTATTAGCCTTTATTTTAGCTGTTTATTGAAAGCAGCTTTTGAAAAGTATTACTGTTCATTGTGGGGAGGCTGCAGAGAAGTAATTCACAAGAAATAATTTTTTCTTAATGTAGAGATTGGGAATGCAAAATTAGCTATTTCTTTAATGAATGCAAAATGTCATTATTGTCTGGTATCATTCTTTTAAGTCTTAATGGCTTTATCCTAGTGGCCAATAACGGAGTAGGTTTTAGTGTTCAGATAGGGTAACTTAAAAGGAAAAATTAAATCTTCAGGTACTTCTCATTCTTATAAGAACAATATATGTATAAAATGGCTTGTGATTGCTGTGTTAGACTGTATTCATGTAAACACCAGTCCTAATCAGTCTTTTAAGGATTTGCTTGTTTACCAGTATTCTCTGTGAAGATAACCCTCTATTTTATTTTTTTGTCAACTTGGTGTAAGACTTTGTTTCCATCTGCTGTTCTCAATGCAATTTGATCTCTTAGCTTCTGCTAGGGATTGTGCTATCTTGTTTCTTTTCCCCCTTAATAGCTTCACAATTTTTTTTTTCTGGCTCAGCCACTTCACCTGCCAGTTGCTTCTGCACCTGCATGTCTCTCATCAGCTCTAATGGACTTGTGCACCTTCAGGTTCTTTAGGTGGTCTTGACCTTGATATCCTACACTGGATGGTTTTTCATTCTCCCAGTCCCTGCCTTTATCTTCTGGGACTTGGGTAGCATGGCTGGAACTTTTGCTGGTGAAGAGCAGGGCAAAAAAGTGGTTGAGTGCCTCAGCCTTCTCCATATCCCAGGTAACTAGGTCACTCTTTTCCTTCTGGAGAGGGCCCACATTTTGTCTAGTATTTATTTTTTCTTGGCATATCCAAAGAAACTTTTCTTGTTGCCCTTGGCATCACTGACTTCTTTTAGAATAAATAATCACTGATTGTTCTTTTAGGGCAGTAGCTTTCCTTGCCCAGTCTGTGGCTGTTCATATGGTATTTCTGCCAAGCTACTTGTCCTTGCTTCAGTCCTCTCTAGGCTTCTTTTTTTGAGTGAGTTTGAGTTTGTCCAAAAACAACTTTCCACCTATGCAGGCCTCCTGGCAAATCTGCCCAACTTCCTCTCTGTTGGGATGCATCTCTTCTGAACTTTGAACATGTGGTCCTTGAATATTAGTGAGCTTTCTTGAACCCCTCTTCAGGGCTGTATCCTAGTCTAAGGAAGAGACTGAAGATCCCTGAAGAGGCCAAAGTCTGCTTTCCTGAAGTCCAGGGCACCAAGCTTTCTGTCCATTCTCCTCGCTGCCCTAAGGTTCTCAAACTCCTCCATGGAATCACTGCAGCCAAGGCTGTCCTTGTGCTTCATATTCCTTACCAGCCTCTCCTTGTTGATGAGAACAAGGTCCACCAGCTCCTCTTTGTTGGCTCCTCTGATCATAACTTGCAGAATGAAGTTATGATCAATGCATTCCAGGAACTTCCTGCACTTCTTACACCCTGCTGTGTTATCCCTACAGCAGATACTGGGGTGGTTGAAGTCTTGCATGAGGACCTGGACCTGTGAATGTGAGGACACTCCTGTCTGTCCATTGAGGGCCTTATCTGCTCAGTGTTACAGGTTAAGTAAAGCAGACACCCCCTATACTGACACCTGTCCCTGCCCTCCTTTTAATCATGATCCATAAGCTCTCAATTCCTTATCCATCCCCAGGTGGAGCTCCATGCTGGTCACTGATGTGGAGAGTGATACCCCCTCCTTTCTGCCTCACCTGTCCTTCCTGAAGACCCTGTATCTTTCCATTCCAGCACTCCAGTCACAGAAGCCGTCCCACCACGTCTCTCTGGTGCCTTCCTGGCAACTATAGTTCAAAGGCCTCTTCACCAACTTGGCAAACCTGTGTCCAAAGATACTCTTCCTCTTCTCTGATAGATAAACACCAGCAGTGTCCCAGCAGACCAGCTTTTTCAAAGTGAGCTCCATGGTCTATATAACCAAACCTCTGTGTGTGGCACAGTCCTGTAACCATTTATTGATTCTCCAGATTCAACTGACCCTTCTAAACCCTTCCCTTTTAACTGGGAAGATTGATGTGAAAACTGCCTCTGTTTCAGAATGCTTTATCGCTGCTCTGTAATCCTTGGTATTTCTCTGGCTGCTCCTGGCTGTATTGCTGGTACCCACATGAAATAATAGCAGCAGGTATTGTCACTGGACCAGGTCTTTTTGCATGATGTGACACGCAAATGACTGATAGCCATCAGGTAAGCCTTATGTTTCATACATTCTTCTGCAGCATTTGTATGTTGGTACTGACATAACAGCAAAGGACATGATCTCAGGATTTTTTTTTTGGTCATTATTATATAAAAACCAGAGTAGGATAAGGTCTTTAAGTCACTGTCCCTCAAAATCAAAACCCTAAAGCAACTTGGACTGCAGCTACACTGTTGGCAGAAAAAGAAGTCTATTTCAGTTGCTGATCTGACAACTATTCCTGTGTGTCACAGCAGTAAAATAGACATGAATCTAATTCTGACCTGGACCAGAGGGAGAGGATGCTTGTGCAGTCCCAGAGCTTCAGCAATGTTACAGAACAGATTTGCTGCCTGACAGAGGGCAACAGCCTCCTGAGCTGCTTTCTTGTCCTTATTCCATCAGGTGCATAGAGTGACCTGTAGGGCAAGAAGACTATCTAGGTCCCTCCTGTAGAGATCTCAAACCTTTTGAATGCAGGAGGAAAATCTGTCTTTATGCTTAGTAGTTTTCACAGCTGGAAGACCTTTTTTCTTTTCTTTTTTTTTTTTTAATTAAAATGTGAAGAAGTAATGCTTCTTCCTTGAAATGGTGCTGAATACTCTGCAGCCTATCTGTGCTAGGGCCAGCCTGTACCCTCCTGTTGTACCACTGTAAAGCTGAAGGTATGGCTGTCTGTCTCTTCCTCCCCACCTCCCCCTTCTCATTTTCCTTTCTCTCCTAGTAACAGACTGCCTGAGAAATACAATGCTGTTGCTTTATAGATTTGGTACAACTCTGTAACTCTTGTTGTTGTAGCCTTTTATGGTAGGCAGTATAGGTAATTTGCATATCTACCTCCATAGGATTGTACTAACTAGAGAAGTAAGGGACATGTTTGTTGGTTTTTCTGTTTTTTTTTCTTTTTTTTTTTGTTTTTTTTTGTTTTTTTTTTTTTTTTTTTGTTGTTGTTGTTTTTGGTTTTTTTGTTCCTCGTCTTTTAGTTATATTTATGTATTTTTATTTTACCTTCTTTCCTCCTCCATCTCTCTGTAGAAGAACATCAACCACCAGACTGAAAGCATGGAGGGCAAAGAAGGTAAAAGAGTGCAGAGTAGTGATTGAGAAGGTTTCTTTGCTCTCAGTATTTCTTTTGTACTGTAAAATTTTGTCATGGCTAGATCTTTCAGTTAACCCTGGAAATTACATCTTTTAGACAGAGTGTAAGGCTTCAGTATGTTTTTTTAATCTACTTTTCAAGAAACTGTGGCCAAATTCAGATATTTGATCTGAGGTAGAACAGATCAAATAATTCAAAAGCAGAAAACTCAAGGGTATCATTCCAAGCCCTGTCAGTTACATCTTAGTAATTTTAGGAGAGAAGCCAAGAGACCAAGAAAGACTGAGATTTTTATGAGATGTTTTGATTTAGTGATAAGGGCAGTTATCCTAATTGCACTCCTGTTCCCCATTTGAGCAAGGAAGTTAAATTAAATGGATAAGTCTCTTTTCTTAACTTGAGTTACCTGTTTTCTTCCACTTTACATATTTGTATGCTAACCGTCCAGTTCCCCTCTTGTCCAGTAATTTAATAGAATTTTAATGAACATTATAATTAGTATCAATATTTCTTTATATCAGTGAGAATGCTAACTGTTTCGTGCTCAGGGCTGTATGTAGCATTTGAATGTTTCTAGAGGGTTGTGTTCAGTGAATTTTCCAGTCAGTGAAATATTTGAAAAGAATAACATTAGTTTGTTCAATTGCTGAGAATCTGGGAATTTTTGGTCATTTTTCCGAGGTATGTGTGTTCATCTTTTCATTTTGATGAAGGACTTCAATGGTTTTAAGCGTAAATTACCTTATTTATGCTTCCTTTGCCTTTTATTTTAACAGCCTTTTAAAGGAATATTTTGATTAACCTTTGTGGCCCACACTTGTGAAGTACGCTTGAGAGTACAAAAAGTCCATAAATACTTGAAAAAATATTTTTATTGATCATTAGCATAAGCCATTTAAATTTAGATGGGTGTTTATTTATTTTAGGGTTTTGAGGAGCAACATTACATGCTACTGTAGCACGATATATGGCTTCTGTAGATTGAATTCCAGCTCTCAGCAGAACGTTCTTCAGTCCTGCAACTTTCTTATGTTTTTTTGTTTGGGTTTGCTGTTTTCGTTGCACAGGTTTTTTTTCCTGCACAAGATATACCCTCTTTGTTAACAAACCCCCTTGGAGTACTAGCCTTAGGAATTGGTGAGAGTATTTTCAGTCAGGAGGCTGTTGTCTGTCCAGCCCTCTGTCTCCCTTTCTGGGATGACAGCAATGTGAGCAGTGAAGGCAGCAGAGAATTACGAAGGCACCAAGGATAGTTACATGAGTTTCATGGCTAAACATTTAGAAGCCATCCTAGAGCATGACTTATTTTGTTGTTTTTAAAGTCCCTATGATGACAGATGAGCCCTTCCCTTTACTTTGGAAAAGTGGTCTTAATTTTCTAGCCTCCCTACGTGTGGCTTTAAGCTTACTTTGCTAAAGCATTAGGTGTTCAGAGATGTAAGAGAAATAGATTAGACCATTTGAATATCTGTATATTGTGTGAAACTAGGTACTTTTTAATGAAATGCTGATGGGTTTGGAACTTAAATATTCAAGGCTAAGATATTTCAGTGTTTAAAAAAATCTCTCTACAGTTCTCCATTTACATGAAGCCCTCTCTACAAATACTTGTGGAGGTTTTACCGTAAGTGTTAATGAATTTCTCATGTGGTGGTGTTGAGCATGGCAGATGAAGTCAGGAGGAAGTTAATAATTCAGGAAAGGTTTTTAGTGATGTGTAGTAAATAAGGCACAGGCTAATCAAATGATGAGGAGAGGAAAAAGAACACTGATTAACTGACTGTTAAGCACTTTGTTTTAACCTGAGTACGGTAGAGTCCTGATTAAAATATGTGGTGATGTAGTTAAAGGTTGTTTTCTAATGCATATATGTAAGTAGGTTAATTATGATCGCCCATGGAACACTTTGTGTGTTACACTACCCCACTTCAGAAGGTTTTACAGACTAGACAATATTACTGTGCTGTTTACCACTTATAACTTCCCAGGTTTAAATCAATTATCTTTATAGGTTACTTTTTAATATCAATTATATGGATACAGTAATCTCAGGGTTGAAGTTACCTTCAGTTTGGTCTTTTCTTTCTTTGGCATAGATTTCTTCATTTCAGTCAAAATTAGAACTGGTGGCACTGGTATTTTCTATTACATTGAATAGTCAGTAAAGGAGTCCTGGGAAGCACTTCTCCAGTGGGTGTTGTTTGCTGGCAGCATTTCTTTGTGGTTTGGTTACCAGCTTCAACTTCAGACCTTCTCCAGTCATTACTGGCTACTTCACTTGTCTCATTTCTGATTTCTCCCTTGTCAGGGCTTACTTCTGACATTTACCTTTCTTGAGTCCTGGTTCCAGAATCTGCCTAGGTCTGGTTCAAGTGTCTTGTCCTTGTGTGGTGGTGTTCTCTCTTGTGTCTTCTACCCCCCATGTTTGCTTCAGCATAGGATGAGTTGAAAGTACTGGGAAAAAGCTGCTCTATTTGTGGTTCCGACTGGTTCTGTAATACTAAAACAGCATGCTCCACACATTTGTTTAACTACCTCTGTGTAGACAGATGTGTTGAGAGAATTTATCTCTGTCCTTCTTTAATGAATATACACGAGGAAGGTTTTCAAAAGCCTGTTGCTTGTCTTTGACCATTTGGATCTGTACAAGAGCAGTAATACAAAGTGCAAACTGATACTCAGGTCTTCTGCCACATTTCGGTATCAGTTTCCATATATGAAGTGCAACTAGTGTTTCTTTAAAGGTAGTGACATGGAATATTCTTCTCTAACCTCATTTTAGAAATATTGTAGTAATTTCTTCAGAAACTTCCCCAAATTTACTAGGCAATTGTATGACAAGGTAAACTTAATTTTAGCAAATACTTTAACAGCTGGAAACAGGAACTTATAAGGGCAAATAATGGGCAACAAAGGGCTTCTGGCTTTGTCTGTACTGTGTCTCAGCTTGGTGCAGGACTTTTTTTAATGTTGTTTAAAAATATTCATAAGTAATAGTCATAGGATAATTGTATACCGTTAAAACTGCACTATTTTCAGTCTTAATGTGGAGGACTACAGTGCTTAAAAGTTGGAATTTCAGACATATATTAGGTTTAATTTAAATTTTAAACACAGCTTTTTGTTTCTCTGTAGGATTGTTGTCTCAGTGTTCACTAACTTTAGTTGGAGCTGTTTTCAGTAACAGGCAAGTACAAAAATGTAGACTGTAAAATACTCAAATTTGAGATTATTAAGGATTTTCATTTGCAATAATGTGACTGTATTAAAACTAATCTTGGCAGTGTCTCTTTAGACATTTGAAATTGGTTACACCCATCTTTTGGCTGCATAGTACAGGATCTTAGTTCTTAGGAGTATATTTACAGGAATGATGCAGCCAATTTCCTTGTTGCTGCATCATCTGTTTTAAATGACTTATTACCCACATGTTCATTCCAACATGCTGGTTACTGCCTTTTGAAAGTTGTAGTCCTTCACCATAAAATCCTACTTCTTCTGCAGACAAGGAAATACTTTGCAGTTGCCACTGACTTGCAGGAATCTGGAATAAAGCTTTGAATGATCAAAGTTTGATGAAATGTTTGCTAGTTTGGTGAAAGACTACACAATACTGCCGTTTTAGGAAATACTAATAAAACCAAATGCTTCAATGAAGCATTTAAAATTATTTTTTTCTAGGATAGAAATATTTTTGGTAAATACTTCATCTGAAAAATGTAGTCCGTACTGGAGTAAGACAGGTCCATCTGGGACAATATCCTGTCAAGCATAAAGAAAGGCTAGGTAGGGAAGAGAGGTTTTCGGGTAGGACAGTGAAACCTCAGTAGAGCATCCTCCCAGCCCCTCAAAATGCACAGTTCATGCACTTCCTGAGCTCTAAGTGGCATGTAATAGGATTGATTAGGCATTTTTGAAAGAAAGAAATTGCTTTTTGAACCCTGTGTAACCTTTTAGTATCCATAAAATTTCATTGCAAGAATTATCATGACCTAAATTTACACTCTGTAAAAAACCACTTCTTGTGATGATTTTGCACCTGTCATAAAGTAATTTAATTTGGTATCTCCTAGGCAATGAAGTGTCTTTTATCCTTGTATTGTTCTGAACGCTACAGCCAGCCTACTGAGACAGCAGTGTATTCAAAACATTGCAAACTTTCATTAAGTTTTTTGGGGTGCAATGTAATTGTCCATATACTGACTATATGACTAATAAGTGTGCAGTTCCAGATCCAATTTTTAATGCACTTTTTTTGTTCCAATATTAAGCAACTGTTGCTGCTGGATTCTGTTTTCAGCTGGTTTTGCTATGCAGATTCCAGCATAGCTCTGATCAAAGGCATTGGTTTATTCTAAAGAGTACTTTAAAATAAAATATGTATCTAGGTTGATGGTTTCTTGCAGTTGAGACAGCAGCTGTTTCAAAAGAACAACATTATTAAGTTCGATAGAACTCATGATGGACTTTTAACTACAAATGTGCTGCCAAGCTGTGTGGCAGTGATTGCTTTGTATAATACATTTTTAAAAATTATTTCAGATAGCTTTATTTAATCTGTTTGTTGTCAGGCTTTATCATTTTTAGGAAGTTTGGAGTGTTGGTTTATTTTTCCCTAGCTCTAGTTGCTGGCCTACTTGTCTGTTTTATAAACAAAAATAGTTTTCCTCTTTTACAGTCAGTCTACCTGCATAAACTACAACATAGTTTTTATACTAAGAAATTTTTCCAATTTTTGAATTTTTTCTATATCATCTTGGAGATTTTCAAATGGATTTCCAAGTGGAGCAGGAAAGCCAAATGGTGCAATTGTAATTACGATAAACAGATGGGATATTTCAAAAGTTAGTAAAATGTAAACAGAACGAGGAGCTTTGATATTGAACAGCAGCATGCTTGCTGTCAAACATCCAGTTAATTTACTTGTTAAAAGCTGCAATGTAGACTGGCTATTTGTGATACTTCCTTTTCCTCTCCTAGAGGAAACTGAAAAATGTCATTTGGTTGACCCAGTTTATCTTGCCATTTTAAACTAGATTAAATTGGAAATACAAATATTAATTTCCTTGCTGAATAATCCATTTTAATTATTAAAACACGTATTTAGTAGCTACATCACTTTGAATTTTAGTTCAGCAAATTCTTATATTAGATGTAATTTTTAATCTTTTTAGTTTCTAGGAATAAAAAATGTTAGAGATGCTGTATTACTTCTGTTGAGTCAGGTAACACTAGGTGGACATATGTTTCACTTGAATGTGTTGTGATACAGCTGTGGAAAAATAATTTTATTGTAATTATTACTATAGAATACTACTGCAACACATATTTACTTTTTTATTCAGTAACTCTTTAGCACATTAAGTCATTCTAAATTCTTCCATCTGAATTGCATTACTTTTTTAAACTGGATTGACAGTTCTGCTGGTTCATTTTACCACCTGACATGGGGTGTTTTTGAATCACTATTTTATAAAAATCTGCTTTGTCATGTCACATGCAGTTTTGGCTTAAACTTAGTTATCTTTACATGTTTCAGTAATTTGTGGTGTCTCCTTGATTGTAGTTTATCTGATGGCATAGTGCTTGCATTGTCATTTTATTCAGTGTTTCCATGTTAGCCTTTGTTTTGAGGACCTCTCTGAATTCCTTACTCAATTATTATTCAAGAGTATGCTCAAGTCCACTACAGACTTATGTCTACGTACAGTACATTTGCTAACCTTGCAGAAATTCACTAATTGACATATAATAGAAGAGAAATGCCAGCTATTTGATACTGAGAGAAAAGCTTGCTTTTGATTTTCTTTAGCTTTTCTTTTAATGAATGGTTATGAATGAATTAAATAGTTGCTTTGGCTTGCATTTTCTTTAAGAGAGATTTGGAATACTCTAAAAGCTTTTTTCAGCTGTTAACCATTGAATTACTCTGAAGAAAAATTTAATCATCTTTTTCTCCAGTTTCAAGTACAGTAATTTCACGATTATAAGCCGCACCATTTTGACTAAAATTTTGCTCCCACGCCGGAAATGCGACTTACACTCAGGAGCGGCTAATATGTGAAAAATTTTCTGAAATTTCCAACCCTGGAAGTGCAGCCGAGGTGCCGAACCGAGCACCTGCCAGTAAAACCCAGGATTTCGCGATTGTTACAAATTGGTTACTCTGTTGCTTGGCGGGTGCAGGCGGACTCTGTGCCGGCAGCGCGGCGTGGGGTGGGGCCGGAGGCAGGGGCTCCCTCCTTCAGGCAGCGCAGCCCAGGGCAGAGGCGGGGGGCTCTGTGCTGCCATCCTGCGGCTGCCACAGGAGTGGGGGGCTCCTTCCCCTCCTGCCGCCGCTGCCGTGGGTGCCGGTGGGCTCCGTTTCCGTCTGCCATCGCGGGGCTGCACCGGGCCGGGGCGAGCGAGCCCGGCAGCAGCAGCAGCCGGCCCCGAGCGGCCCCGCTGAGCCGGGCCACCTGGCCCCGTCGGCAGCCCCAAGCCCTCACGGCCCGAGCCGAGCCAGTAAACCCCGTGATCCCGCGATTCTGTTATTACTTGGCAACTTTGTTGCACGCGGGTCCTCACTGCGAACGACAGAGCGGCTTATAATTGGGTGCGGCTTGTGTATAGACAAAGAACAAAATGTTACCGACACCTGGAGATGCGGCTTATAGTCAGTGCGGCTTGTATTCGTGAAATTACTGTAAATCATATTGTATGAAGAAGTTTTCCATAAAAGCTTTTATCTAGTTTTATGAAACTTTAAATGTCTATGGATTTTTTCCTCTGTTTTACAGTATATGTTGGATCTTTTACTGCTAAATAAAGGTGAAGTTTTGTAGGGATACTTCTTTTGGAGTCAGTACTTACAGATAACTTCTAATTTGTTTATTTTGCTCTTCTTTATTTGGAATACTAAATGCACACTGTTAAATTTCCAAAATACATGTTTTATCCTCAAAAACTGAGATTAAATAAGAGCAAAAGTTCCATTAATTTAAAGCTCCTTTGATTTGGTGCTGTACAGAGGACCTGAACTTAAATTCAGAGGGGATAGTTCTTTTTCACAGGAAAATGTAATGACACACGTGCAAGTTACTTGCTGTATTTTGTGAATGTTTACTACATTGTTTATTGGTTGTGATAGTGAGGCATTATTGTAGCAATTGTCTTGATAATAAGTGGTCAAATGGTAAAAGCTTTCTGACAACTTGACATACAACTTTGGCATTAGCTAGCTGCTTGTTTCTTTTGCAGATCACCAATTAAATCTGCCTAGTTGCATGAAGCAGAGCCTGAGAGTATGTAAATCTGAAGCTTGTCGCTTCCTGTGATTGCCGGATTCAGTACATGCTATTGAGAATGCTGTATTTTCAGAGGCTTTTTGTATTCTGCTCACGATGTTTGCTGAGCAGAAACTGTAGCTAAAAATAACTAAAATGAATTTCTCTGTCTCTCTTTCTTTCTCACTGCAGGATGACGTAGCTTTGCCAAGGATTTATCAGCTAAGCAGAAAATGAGCTTAACATCCTGGTTTTTGGTGAGCAGTGGAGGCACCCGACATAGGCTGCCACGAGAAATGATTTTTGTTGGAAGAGATGACTGTGAGCTGATGTTACAGGTAATTGCTTCAGCCTTTCATGTGCAGCTGCTCAAATCATGAACTTAATGCACCAGCTTCATGCATTCCTTTTGAAAATTAAGTTCCCCAGATGTTGGGGGAGCAATTGTTTTGAAGAATCTTTTGTGTCCCTAGAAAAAAAAAATTAATTTAAATGTACTACTGTCAATCATGCAGTTACTGCTTAAGTACAGAGAATCACATTTTCTTCATATAAGTCAAATGCAGCTTGCAAGGATAGAAGATGAAATAAATTTTGCAATATGATCAGTAAAGTGTTCCATAAAATGTGATAAGAGAGCTGGGTGCTTTTGAAAGAAGCCTTCTTTTTTCAGCAGCTTCTAATCTAATTTAGTCACATGACTTGATGTAACTCTGTCCCCATGCCTTGATTGTGTTGTACAAAGGAAAATGAAATTAGTAGAGAAGAGTATTTCTCTGTCTCTAAGGAAGTTCAATGACTCAGTTTCAATAGAATTGCAAATACACAAGTCAAAATAGCTTAATCCTTCAGTAACTTCCTCAGCTTTGAGGATCGCTCTGTGGAAGTCTTAGATGTGTGTAGCTGTGTTGTTATGTAGCCATATGGCATATTGCATGCACTTTGCCCTGTCAAAGCTGTAGTCCTCTGAGCTGCCTTTTTCTGATTTTTTTTTCAATAACTAATGGTAGTATTTTGGGAGTTTCTTAAATTTTTTGTCATTTACTGTAGAGATTTTAAGAAGATTCAGCTTCAAAACTAATATTTTCGACCCTTCCTACCATTCAATAAAATATTTTGTTTTACAATTTTTTTTCCCAAAAGTTGTGTATGCAGCCATTATTGGCCAAATTAGAGTCATACTTGCAAGTGAAATGCTTAGCGATTTAATCTTGCGTTTATTACTCACAATGTAGTATCTCTAGTAAACTGCATTTGGCTTCCAGCCTCAGAAGGCATTCAGATATTTTATTGGTGATATTAGGAAGCAGTGGAAAATACTCTTAATTTATGTTTAACAACAGATAGGATGATATCTTGGTAATTTATATGGGAGGTATTCAAAAAACCCAAACAAACAACAAGCACACAGAAAAACCCATCAGCATCCAAAACAATAATAAAAGAAAAGCAACCAAAAAGCCCCACCCCACTGGTTCCTGCCCAGTTGGTTATAATCCAGAAATGCTTATGTTTTACTAGTAACTTGTTTTAGAGGACTGTTGTCTGTAAATAAGGGAGTGTCTCTTTCTCTGCAATGCCATGCATAGTAGATCAGTCCTTAGAGAGAAGCATTTATTCTTTTGTGTTACAGAACTTCACCTTCAAAGGTAGCTGCCTCTTTGATTAATACTGTGAATAAATTTGAGTTATTTACAAACATTATTTGTTGTGTATTTATTTCAGAGTTAGTGAAAAAAAATCAAGGGGCCTGGTGATTTTCAAGAATATTCTTTTTAGCCTGCTGCTGTTTTAGGTCTACATGCCAGCATGACTATAACACTACATAGTGCTGTAGAGGGAGGAACCCACCAAAGGAGAAGCTAATAATGTGTTCTTGTTCTGTATGTATAGTTCTTTGTGCAAGACCTTCCATTCCACTGTTGACAACTCGGTTGTTCTCTTACTGCAAAGCATGTCGACAATGCATGATAAAGAAAGCAGAATTTAATGGGTTTTTTCGTAATTACTTGACAGAAAATGTGTTATAAAGGCCTTAATGAAAAGAATTGGTTTCATGCTTGATAGATCTCAGATCTCTACCTAACACTGTTGTTCTGAGAGGTTTTGTTTGCATCTGGGAATACAGATTTGTCTTTTTTTTTTGTGAATATGTTCAAACATAATGTGAAGTCTTCCTGTTTAGCTAGTTGCTCCATTGCTTCAGGCTGCTTGTGGATAAATACTTCATTTTCCCCTTCTTTCACCTCTACAGTTAGAAATCTTTTTAAATGTTGATAGAAAAGTCATTTCCAAGAAAAAAAGGAAATGTGCACTATTCACTGTATCAGAATTATTTGCAAAAAAGAATGCATTTATTTTCTGTATTCCGAATATTTTCTTGGTAGTCTGGATTGAATTGAAGAGTATCTATCTAAAAAAAACACCAGTTACCAATTTTAACTGAGGGTGGAGTTTTCCTCTTTATATTCGTATGGCTCTTAATGCAATTATTCTGTGATTCCTATTTCTGCAGACATATATATAAGTATTTGTACTGGTTTTGGCTGGTTGATGGGGTTTTTTTTCCTTACAGAATCCATTATGGAACTATGGTTTGGATTTGTGACCAAAACACTGTTGATAACACACCACTATCTCAGCTGCTGCTGAACAGTGTGTGTGCAGTTTCAAGGCTTTCTCTCTCACTCTGCTCCTCCTACACACACTTCACTGGGGGAGGGGGTGCACAAAATGTGGAGAGGGAGCACAACCAGGACAGCTGACCCAAACTGACCAAAAGGATGTTCTGTGACAAATAATGTGTTGTGCTTGGCAATGAAAACTGAGGAAGGGGCTTTGGGGAAGACACCTACTGCTTAAAGACTGTCTGGGCACTGGCCTGCTTGTGTGAGGTAGGAAGTGATTGCCTTCTCATCACTTGATTTGTTTTACTTCTTCTTCCTTCTTCCTCTTTTCTGCTGAAACTTGACCCATGAGTTCTTTCCTTTTGCTCTTCCTGTTCTATCCCACATCCCGCTGGGCAGTGGAGGGTGAGTGAGCAGCTCTGTCGTGTTTAGCTGCCAGCCAGGGCACTGCAGTCTTACAAGAATGAATTTTAAAAGCCCTTAAATTTGATTGGAAGGCTGCAATAACAAAGCCAAAGGAAGAAAAGGCATCCAAAAGACTTGCACAGTCTTTGCACCTGTAAAAATCAGCTGAAACTAATAAAAGATGTAATTATATGCAAGTAATCTTAACCTGAGGAGAACTGTGATGTTCTGCAGAATTTCCAGTGTTTCTGTAAAAGCCACAGACTTGAGTAATCATTGTTAGCATTTTAGATGATGTGACATAGTATCATTGAGGATCTTTCAGGTTTTTTTCTGTTCTAACTTATTTTTAATAGGATGTAGCACCTAAAGATAATTAAATTAATTACTAATAATACAGTATGTATTTGAATAACAACGTTGAGAGAAGCTCAATTTTTTTTCAATAGCTTAGGTGAAATTAGGGTAATTCTTGGTGCAGTAGTTCCACTTGAGTGTGGAAAAATGTGATCTGTGGTTGATACTGTAGGCTCAGCAGAGCATGCACATCAGTGAATTTCATTGTCTTGAGATTGTTTTCACTTGAAAGATTTCTAAGTTAGTAGAAAATGGACCATGTTGCTGTGTCTTCATCTGCCATTAAAAACACTTAACTGATGTAGTATATTAGTGCTGCTTATATTGGCAGGGAAGTTGTTCATTTGTCTGTCTCTTCCTTATTCTCCACTTTGATATCCTGCCACCTCCCACTATACCCCTCAAAAATGCAGAACAAAAAGTCTAAAAATAATATAGTAAGTGTAAGCCAAACACTGATCTCACTTCTTTGAGGAGAAAGCAAAGCAATCATAAGATAAAATGGAAAGGAGGAATGAGAAAATAAATTGAAAATAAGGAGATTTATAGTAGCAAGTCTCAAGAAATGGAGGAATGAGGTGATAACTATGGGATTACAATAAGTGAAAACATTTCCTTAGGAGTACTAGTTGTGTGTGCTGATACCTTGAACTGGCCAGTGCCCTTGGTAAAGCAGGACCCCTAGAACTGACAGACTACAAATGCTGGTACACAGAAGCCATGGATGTCTCAGATAGAAATGAACCGTTTCTGTGCAGTACAGACCTGAAAAATGAGTTGAGTAGCAAGGACAGAAGATACAAACCTGAATTCAGGAAGAATGCTAGTGGAAGAAATTTGCTGCTGTGCGGTCATGTTGTGACAGTGCACTAGCAGAATTACTGGCAAACATAAGATGGAGTGTGGGCTGATGGAGAACATGAGCTGTGCTCTCCATTCTCTTGAGAACTCTTGAAGATGTCCAGGTGCTGACCATATGCATGCATGAAGGAGAGACATCTAGCCCCACCTCCCTTGCTTGCCGTCAGCACCTCAGGCTGCAAACACTTGGCCAGGAGTGAGTGCTGAAAGAGGGACTTGGCTGTTAGGGAGCTAATAGTAGCAAGGATTGTTACTCATCAGTGTGGTGATGTTTGGATGTGAAATAAAGAATTCATTAAGTAAATAAACAGATACTGAAGTGCTTAAGGAAGGACTGAGAAAGTCAGAACTGATGGGAATAGTAATTCAGGAACTGCTCAGACATTTAGTGAAGAGGCTATAGCTAATTGGTTCAGGAAATTGAGATCAAGGAGAGACACTTTGAATGCTTGTATGCTGTGGTAACGATCCCAGATGCATGACAGGAAATGGTGTGTTTGAGAGAGATCAGCAACACCCCGGAATCAGTCATGTCTTGAAAGATGCATGTAATTAAAGGGGAAGAGAGAGAGAGAAAGAAATAAAGCGAAGTTGATGATACTAGATTAAACATCAGTGATACTGGAGTGGACTGAAAAAAATAAAATCTTTGGATAAGATATATCTGGATCTGACTCATCATATTTAAGGAAAGATTAAGAAAATATTTATTCTGAATTAGTTTTAGAATTCTGCTATGGGTACCTGGAGTTGGGTTAGAGATTGTTTTTTTCATACGTAGGACTATCTTTTTTCTATAATTTGAATAAATGCGTTATGTGGAAAGAAAATAATCACACTGCTCTAAGAAATAGCCATAATCACTTCATGTGGTTTTCAAATACCTTGTTTTATTTTCTTTAATGTATTTTAGTCACGGAGTGTGGACAAACAACACGCTGTACTCAACTATGATGCCTCTACAGATGAACACTTGGTGAAGGATTTGGGCAGCTTGAATGGGGTAAGTTAACATCAGAAATAGATAGCTCCCTATATTGTTCTGTATCTTTGTTTTGGAATTCTTCATGCCATTATTGATTGTACATTAAAACCTTTTTAATGCAAGACTGGCAATGGGGGAACATTCAAAAGGAAAGCATAGTCTTTTCAGGGGTTTTCCATTGCATGATTTATAAACCACTGCAGTTAATTCTAGTAATAAGAGGGCCTTGGTAATAGGAAAAGCTCAGAACAGTAAAAATAAGTAGGTAATACTTGCATATTTCAGAATTGATTAAAAAAGCAGAATCCTGAGTATAATCTCTAAAAACCCCGATACATTTCAATCTCTAAAATCGACAATTATGATATGGGTTTTATTTCACATGCTATTCCTTTATCTCCTGTTATAATAGAGAAAATGTTAAAATGTACCTTTTATGTGGAAAAAATAATTATGTGATAACCATGTTGCATGAAAATGAATTTAACATTATATTTACATTTAGCTTTTCAGAATCATTTTTTTAAGTCTCTAAGAATAGTTTATGTCAAGTAATTGCAAACCAATACAGGAAAAATCCAAAATTATGGAAAAAGTAGAGCTTCATATGACATTTTATGTTCTAAGGCTTTTCTGGGAATTGCATATTCAGAAGTCTAGCTAAGCATCAGTTTTTATAAAAATTTTTGATATTTTAGCAAATTATTAAAAACATAGTAACTGTCATAATTTTGTAACCCTTTAGATACTTCTTTATGAGCTGTGTATTTGCACTACTTATGGTTATTATTTTATAACTTTAAATGTGGGACTCTGTCATGAATATGTACAGAATGAAATCATGAGTTCATCTGTGGCTGCTTATGTGAATAATACTTAGAAAGCTACTGATTGTGAATAGTTTTGTCAAGGGCTTAAATAAACAGAAGATGAAGAAGAACTCTAAACTTACTGCCTTTTGATCTTGAAGTGCATTTCGAAGTAAAACTCTGTCAGTGTCTCTATTAGCTTTTCTGTATTTTAAGGTAACTAACTCAGCTTCCAAAGTCAGTCTCAACTGCATGTGAAACCACTGAAGGGCTATATCCTTTGAACAGTTGTAGACATGCAAGGACTTTAGTCCTTAAATATTTTATGTACCTCTGTATTTTCAAAGTCGGTGTGCTGTTTCAAGGCAGTGATGAAAAATAAGTTCAGCACATAGAATTTTTTTTGCTGAGATACTTGATTTTATTCCTTAGTTCTGTTAACTGCTGTAGTCAGTATGCATACCTTCAGATTTTTGTTGCCTTGTCACAAAACTGGAATTTAATAGAAATATATGTTAAAAGGCCTTCATTCAACTCTTTTTTGCCTCTGATGAAGTGCTTTCAGTAATTTGCTTCACTTGATCTAATTCATTCTCAAGTTTGAGGTGAAGCTTCAGTTGCTTTAGAGCTGTTTACTCAGACATCAAGGAGCTCTTTCTTCCCACTGTTTTGGGAAATGGAATATTAAGTCTTGGGAGTTCAGTCCTTGCTCTTTGTCTTCACAGTGTTTTCCTTACTATCACTTTCCCACTGTGCTTTTCTTTCATACCTCTGCTTACCTGGTTTCAGGTTAATGGAGAAAGCACATTATTTTTATAACACCATACTTAATTGTGTGGCAGAACAATGCCTCAGTACCATATGGTGACTAGGTGATAATTCTTCTAGTCTAGCTGCTGTTTCCACTGAGAACACCACGTCCCTAGCAGCCAAGTGCCTCTTCTAGTGATTCAGCAGCTTCTGCCCTTTCTTATTTTGCATACTTCATCAAAATATTTATTTTGCATCTCTCCAGTTGGTCCCATCTTTTTTGAGAACAGATGCATACTTTTCTTAGTATAAAGGACTGCTCCATTCCTGGTGTAATGCACTTCCACCACTCAAGATAGTTCAGAGTTTAAGGGTAGGTGGCTAATACCAGTATTTTGGTTATGAGTGTTATAATTTCAAAAGCTGAACTGTAATTGCACCTGATGCCTGAATATTCTTATATGTATAGTTGACTCACACTCAGTTCAGTGAAAAGGTTACAGGAGTCTTTTTCCTGGACTTCTAAATCTAGAAATCTTTATGCTGGACATCTAGATTTGGAAAAAAAAAAAAAAAAAAAAAAAACAAAAGTAAATTTTAATCAGTTTTACATGAAGTAGAATTTTATTTCTGTTTCACATGAAGTAAAATTTTATTTTTGATAATCTGTTGTGGCTCATTCTGCACAGTCCTGTTTTTCTTTTTTTTCTGTACAAAAAAGATGAAGAAATGTATCTTTTCTGAAGCAAATGTGTGCATTTGCTAGTATGTAATTATTAGTTCCCTAGTATTAGTAGAATTTAGCTGTACTTTCTCCTTTGACTTGTGAACTCAAAAACATATCAGAAGAAGTATTAACAATCCATGGCTCTGTGGAATAATGTTCTTCTCAGGAGTATTTATAGGATAGCAAAGTCCTTTCACACTGATGATTCAGGACTGGATTTTGAAAAGTTGAGCAAACTTTATGAAGGCTTAAATACAGTTGACTCTCACTATTTGAAGAATAAACTTTAGAAATCACATGAATGGAATGATTTAAAGGGGAGAAGGATTCCTTATTTACATAGTAACTAGCATTTTCAAGCTAGCTTTGTCTGGCATCCCAAGGCATGTGATGAGGTTTTAAAGTTCCAGTGGCAGAGTAACTTAGACTTGGTTGTTGATTGCCATCACTTCAGTCATGAACATGAGGCTGTCAGCGGACTACACACACAGCTTTTTGAGTTCCCTGCATTGGGTATGCCATGCATGCATATGAATTTCAGGACTCTGACCTGGGAGGAAAAATGTGTACATCCATATATACATACATGTCTGCAAGGTGGCCTAAATTCTCTTCGTTCGCTAAAATTCGGAGTGCCTTGAGGATAGTCTTCACAGAGGTTCTTGCCCTGGATTTTCAAAGTGTTAAACTGAAATAAATATGCCTGAAACATTACTGAAAGTTTCATGCTTACAAACCAGTAAATAGTTGAACCTTTTGTTCTTATTTCCTATGGAAGATATTTTCTACGAAGTAGGTAAACAATTTTTAAAACAATGAAATAAACATTCTTTTCCTTTGGAAAAAGAAAATTAAATGGAACATCCTCTTACTATTTTGGAGAAGGAGATTGTTTCTCTCTAACCACAGTTCATTTAATATTAGACTCATGAGCAACACAACCATTCAAATATTTGGATTTTTGGCTTATTTAATTATTCAAGTTTTTCCAACTTCAGAGAGCTTATGAAATGGCATATTTAAACTCTGTCTTTAGAAACATGTACATGTTGTAGAAGTTTTAAGTTAGAAGTAGGATGATCCTATAGGGTTGTAATGTACTGAATTCTTGTCACTGATTTTTGGTGTCACTCAGATGCACTAACTTCATCCATATTTTACTTAAGTCCTTTGACAGTGATTAGAAATAAGCTGTCTCAGAACTCTGTTACCCACTGCTAAATGCTGTACAAATATGATGATAAATCAATTCTGGCAGTTAATTGGGATTGAAAAAGAAAATTACAAGAAAAATAGTAAGTGGAGATGGTAATTCAAGGGACCATTAATCAACACATCCATGATTATTGCTAACAAGATTAAACGTCCAAGGAATTTTTCAAGGCCAGTGTGCAGCTTGGTTATCAAGTGGTATTTAACCTTTCTTTTGACATAGTTTGTTAAGCAGCTGGCAGTTTGAGCTTATAGTTTCCCTGTGAATCACCAGTAGAAAATTTGTGGTGCTGAAGACTTTCTTATAAAATTATTTAAATGTTTTAATTTTACTGTTTTAGAATTTAATGGTATTTCTTTCCTCATTCATTTCTGCAGACATTTGTGAATGATGTGAGGATTCCAGAACAGACATACATCACTCTGAAGTTAGAAGATAAATTGAGATTTGGATATGATATCCTTGCCATAAAAATGCAATGCTGGGTCACACTTGTCTTGTTAGAATTATGGTTGTCTTAGGTGTTCTCATTGCTACAAAAATGTCTACATTAGAGAAAATCTCAGGGTTTAGGATATTCTACCTCGGTCTGAACTACTGATAAAGTACAGTAGTTTCACAAATACAAGCCGCACGGAGTATAAGCCACACTTCCGGTGCCTCGACAATGTTGCTGTCTTTGTCAATAGATAAGCCGCACCCCGAATATTAGCCGCACTTTCGTTCGTAGCGAGAATCCGTGCGCAGCTTTCACAAATTGGCCAATTAGTAACAGGATCGCGGCATAGAGGGCTTTACTGGCTCGGGGCGGGGCCAGGAAGGCTCGGCCCGCTCATGGTTGCCGACGGGGCCGGCCGGGTGGTGCTGCAGCCACCGCCGGGCTCGCTGGCCCCCCTCTCCCGTCAGCACCGCCTCGCTGCCGCGTTTGCTCGCCCTGCCAGCGGGCCAGCCACTGCCGCTGCTGCCAGGCACGCCGGCCGCCCCGCTGCTGAGTTTACTCGCCCTGCCAGCGGGCCAGCCGCCGCTGCCGCTGCCAGGCACGCCGGCCGCCCCGCGCCATGTTAGCTCACCCGGCCGGCAGGGCTGCCGCCGCTGCCAGGCTCTACTGGCGGGGCGGCCGCCGCCAGGCTCGCCGGCCGCCCCCTCCCGTCTGCACCGCCGCCACGTTTGCTCGCCCTGGCCGGCACTGCAGGCCCCCGCACCGCCGGGCTCCCCCACGCTGCTGGCCCCGATTCTGCTGGGCTTCCCCCGCTGCCAGGCAGCCCCACCCGCCGGCCTTCCTGCTTCTGCCATGCTCCCCTGCACTGCTAGCCCCAGTTCTCCCGGGCTCCCCCGCCCTGCTGGCCCGGGCTCTGCCGCCCCCCCGCCCCGCCCTGCTGGCCCAGGCTCTGCCGCCCACCCCCCACACTGCAGGCCCCGCCTCTGCCAGGCTTTCCCACCTCAGCTGGGGCCGGCCGGGCTCCAGCTTGGCTTGGGGCTGCCGCGGGCTCTCACTTCCGTGTTGGCAGCTTTTAGAATTTTGTTAATGTATTAGCCGCCCTCGAATATTAGCCGCACTTCCGGGTTTCCACCAAACTTTTGGTCAAATTGGTGCGGCTTGTATTCGTGAAATTACTGTACGTTTCATTGTCTCTCTCTACAAAAAACCTGAGCTTTCAATTACAATTTAGAACATAATATGTATCTTCTGTGTTGCTAAAAATTACTACTTTTCTTTGAGGCAAATACACAAGTATTTGTATCATATGCAGTTGTATACAAGCAGATAAGATAAGGTTACAATTAATTATTCAGCAAACCACTGAATGAAAAAAATCAGTTGTATTATTAAAACACTAAGGTATCAACTCAATATTCTGTTTACGAATAGTAAATAACTTCATTTGCTTTGATGAGTATGATAGTGCAGGGTACCCTAACAGTGATGTATTTTGAAAGCCATTGCCATTCTAGTGGCATAATAGGCTGCACAATTGTTGCTTTTCTGTAAAATCTTCTTGTGAATTCAGAGTTTTTTCAGTATTTTTCTTATCATTTCCTACATAATAATCTTTTTACTGTGGTCAGGGGAGAGATGAGAGTCCCTGAAGAAGCACTTAAGGTAACAATGTGCAGTTCCTGGATATTTTTTTATCATTTTATAATTATTACAGCATAGTCTCTTTTTTCCCACTCTTTGAGGGTTTGTGTTTTTTTCTCTATTTGTTGTCGTGTAGCATGAAAAGTTCACAAGCCAACTCCAGTTATCCCAAAAATCTTCAGAAGCAGAAGGATCGAAACAAAGCAGCTCCAAAAGTTCAGAGTCCAAGGTAACAGACTCCACAGCTGAAGTGCACCACAAAACTACAGAAGCACTGAAATCTGAAGAAAAATCAATGGGTAAGGTGTTGTTGGTTTTGGTTTTTTTTTTGCAGAAGCACTCAGACTTGGAAAGGATGTTAATTTGCTTCAGTAGGACGATTGTGAAATTCTGTAAACAGAAAAAATTTCACATGTATGAACAATTAACTATAGTTTAGATGTAAATAATAAATTTTGGCAGTTAATTTCTACCTTTTCTGCAGTAACATCCACATGTTAAGAAAACTTTTAAAGAGAGATTTAATGAGTACTTGTAAGATTTTAAAATGTCTCTGCCCAAATCACAAATTTGCAACATTTGTGGCAGGAAATTGCTATTTTTTTGCAGTTTAAGTGAATGTATTTATTCAGAAACAGTTTGTACTTTTTGCCATCACTATTACCATCAGTATTTTTCCTTTGGTTGTTTGGGAGATTTTTTTCTTTTTGAATGGGCGGGAGTTTTGTTTGTTTGTTTTATAGTTCCTAGCATTCATTGTTTGATGTGTCAGGATATAACCTAAGTGTTCTATTGTGGTTTAAAGACCTGTAGGTGCTGTAGTTTCAGGCTTGTTTCTACACCATCATTCTTATTTATTTAATGTGTCATGGTGGCTCTGTTGTGGTTGTCTTAACTTCGTGTGGGTTATATTGCAGCCAACTCTGAGCCCCAGTATGGGAAGGATTTGGATCTGTTGGAGTGAGGCCAGAAGAGGCCAAAAACATGAGCAGAGGGCTGGGGCAGACAGGCTGTGAGATGGAGTTGTTCAGCTTAGAGAAGGAAAGGCTCCAGGGAGACCTCATAGCAGCCTTGCAGTGACTATAGGGAGCAGGTAAAAAAGAGGGAGAGCGTATTTTACACAGGCAGATAGTGATAAAAGACTAGATGGAATGGTTCTAAACTGAGAGAGGAGAGATTTTGATTAGATGTTAGGAAGAAACATGTGAGAGTAGTGAGCCACTTGAACAGGTTGTCCAGAGAGTTTCTGGATGTCCCACCCCAGAAGTGCTCAAGGCTTTGAGCAAACTGGTCTGGCAAAAGATGTTCCTGTCCATGACTGGTCCCTTCCAGCTCAAACCATTCTCTTACTCTCCCATGAACTTCAGCATGAGGCTTGCTGAAGTGTGGTAGAGGTAACCACAAGAATGAGAAAGGGATCAGGTATTGTTGTTTCCCTAAAATGGAACTGTCTAGGTCTGATTTCTTTAGGTCGTCTGTACAGTTTTGTTTAAGTTTCATCTGTTCTTCCAGAACATTCACTTCAAAGAATTCTTTTCCCCACATACAGGTTTCTGTGGTGTACTTAATTGACCTGTTTGTTTTGTTGTCTAATCTATCATCTTTTTAAGGGTGCATAAAGTAGCACAGTTGAGGGAAGTTTATCCACGTCTTCTATTTTTCTTTTCACTCTTCCAAAAATAACAGTCAAGGATAGGGATTTATATTTGAGTACAGCTCTCAGAAGCTTTTTGTCAATTGATTGTCTCACCATTGCTATATAAATGCATATCTGTTCACTATTGCTAATTCAGTGCACGGGAAGAGAATTTTGGAATGGTTTGTGTTGGAACAGAGCTTAGACATCACTTAGGGTGCACCCCCTTGCTGTGGCCAGGGACACCTTTCATTACACCAGGTTGCTCAAAGCCTCAACCAGCCTGTCCCGGAACACTTCAGGCATGGGGCATCCATAAATTCTCTGTGTAACCATCAAGTTTTTTAAAACAATTTAGTATTGACTATGGCATAATGCTGTTTAAAAAAGGAAGTACTTAATGTCTTAAAATCATGTTGAAACCTTTGTCATGGCTATGAAATCATCTTTGGAATACAAGTGTATAAAATACTGAAAAAAATGTTGATATTCCTAATGGATAAAGTAACAGACAAGCTCCTAAAATAGACTTTAACAGATGATTTTTTTTAATATAAAGACTCTTTAAAATATATTCAGAACATCTGTATGATGCTAGAATAGTTAAATATCTGTAGGGTGAAGTATTCTTCCAGAAGATCAGATCAAACCTAACCCAACCAATTTAAGATCAAGTTAGAAATCTTAATCATATCATTGTTTTTTTCTTATCTAATTTTTGCATTTAAATATATTTAACCATGTGTATAGCACTTTTAGTTGTGCTATAATTTAACTAACACCTTTCAAAAAAAACAACCTGTAAAATTGATTGTGCTCAGTAATGTTTTACAGACAAGGTAACTTTCAGCGCTCTGTAGTAGCTGTCAGCAATTTGGAACCTTGGCAACATTGCAAAATTTGATCAGTTTTTCATGCAGTGAGTTCAGATTTCATTGAAAGGTCAGTGTGGGTAAGAATGAGAATCTTTTCACAGAAATAGCAGCAAACTGTTTTAGGAATATATTGCTATCTTGGTGACTTCAAACTGAAAGTAGAAATAATATTTACAGATATATCAGTGTAACAATAAGAGTTGCCAGCTGCCTTTGCATAAACATTTGTGCCAGAAGTTTTGATCAGGTCATTAGTAAGCTTTTATATTTAGAACCCAGATCAGTTGTCTGGCCTCCAAGTTTGTTTTGTATTTAGGCAAATGCATTCAAGCATTTCACTTCAGCTTGCAGGAGAAATGATCCAATCAAATTACGTTCTCATCATATGATTTTAACCTAAATATCACAGCTAAATAGAAAAGTTATTTCCTCTGCTTTGGGCTGACTTTATAGATATTTCTGCCATGCCTCGTGGGACACCTCTGTATGGACAGCCAGCCTGGTGGGGTGAAGATGAAGCTGATGAAAAAGGTGGTTGTAAGCCAGATAGCAAGCATGAAGAAAAAATGCCTGAGACAGGGGCTTCAGGTAAGTGTATTGTCCTATTTTGGGTTTTTTTTCTCTTTACTGAACTGCATATATTCTTAACTAGGGAATTAAACTGATATTAATGTCTGGAAGTTTTACAGTTTGCATAGATTAAAACCTGTTAAAAGGTAAGGTGGTTGAAGAATATATTTTTGTGAGAAACTATGCATTACAGTGATCAGTTTCACATATAATGTGTCAGTTTTCTAGTATATAACACAATTCTCTATCAGTAAGTATAGCAAATAACATTACCTGAACCAGTGTCTTTTTTTTTTCAGTTTAATTTGTATCTGTTATTTTATATGCATAGGAATACTTTATTTAAATAATTTCTGAAAATAAATGCTGGTTTTATATTTGTGTCTGACTTATAGCTATATAAGGTTATCTGTACTAACATTCACTTCTGTACTAGCATTCACTAATTCAATAATGGCGGTATTAATGGGAATTGCATGTCATGGGTCTTGAAGTAAAGATTTCTGTAGTCTAAAGTTAAGCTGGTAATGTTTATTCCCCTGTAATAGAGACCTTTTTATTAGTTAGCTTGTCTAGACACAGCATGTATTGCCAGAACTTCAATCTCAGTACCTATAATTAGGCTTCTATATCTATCATCAGGCATATAAATAAAGTGACTGCTATTCTAATAAAGATAGTAACTTAAAACTTATTCAACTTAGGACAAAATTCAACCATGTTTGTTTAGCTCAAAAGATACACATTTAAGGTCCAACAGGTTTATGTTTGCAGTTTTTTTAAGTACTTTAAGAATTGAGGTCAGAATTTCTCTTTTTTTATCATAGTATTTGCCTTGGTTTACATGGATCATTTTTTGTAGGAGCTGAAATCTAAAAATGTGTAAATCAAACTAAATGAACACTTCAGTGTACTGAAAGCAAGGTCTTTGGAATTAACTTTTTACCATAGCCTTTTTAAGGACCTTTTTCATACTATTCTAAAGTTGTTATCATTCAGACAGTAGAGTAAGTCTATTAAGATTTGGACTAGTATAAAGAAACCAGATAAAAATATTTAAATTCATTTTCCCTCATTAAATATAGGATTATTGAGAAGTAATATGCTGAAGTCTGTGTTTTTGATACAATGCCATGCCATTAACAAGGTGTGACACAAGATATCGGCTTATATTTAGTAGTGTACCTGTTCTTATTTCTTGTTATTTTGAAATGCTTTTTCAAAAGCATCCAATTGCAGTAAATGGTTTACATGCTCTTGTATTTATTTTACCAAGAGATTTTTCAGCAAGTGTTTATCTTAGCTTCTGTCTTAGTTCCTGAGTTCCAAGAAAAGTAAGATTCCAACTTCCACTCAGACTAATCATGGAGATGCCATCTGTTTCAGCAGTAGACAAAAATTAGTTTGTTTTAGACTGAACTTCAGTAATGAGGATACTTTTGACAGGATTTTCTTAGTGAAGTCATCATAAGGTAAATGTCAAATAGAAAAAATAGATTAATATTTTCTAAATTATTTGAAATTGTGTCTTTGTTTTCCATATATGTACTATACAAAATCTAAATTTGGGCACAAAGCCTTCTTGGCAAATACAACATTTTGACCTTTTTTTTTAAAAAAAATTATTACAAATCCCTTTGTTACTTTTGTTTTGCCATTAATGTATCTCCTATGAGTAGTATTGATCTAAAAAGAGTGTAAGAATAGCTTTTATTTCCTCAAACTGAAAGACTCATAAATCTGCAGGAATGGAATTCAGTTTGTAAAAGCACATACTAAACAAAAGCTTATATGAAAGGAAGACACTGATGAGAAAAATCCAAAACCTTAAAAATCCAAAACATTTTTGCAAAACTGTTTAATTTGTGAGGATGTAGAATTAAAATCCCCTGTATAGACAAATGATTTATTTATCGTGATCACCTAATCTCTGAGTAGACATTAAATGTATGGTCTACTAGTCTGGTTTTTTGACTGTTGTAGATAATTTTTAGTAGTGTTGGCAGAGGGTCTGAGAAGACAAACCTTTTAAGAGTTGACATTTGCTTCTATGGACATTTCCACAGTCTCCCAGCCCTGTGTCTGTGTAGAAGTGTGCAAAAGACATTCTGAATGTTTTTTCATGCAGCTATATAATCAGAAGATTTTTGGGTTGCTTCGGCCTACAATTCTGTTCTATGAAAAGATGAAATTCTTTTCAACGAGTTATGTATTTTCTTCAAGCACTTAGATTTTATAATATAGATGAATATAATAATAGGAAATCAATATAAAGACACACTTGTATGAATGAAAATTGGAAACTTCAGAAGATTGTTGTGCTTGGATATTTTTAAAATATAAGCAAACTTGAATAGAAATGTTCGAGATTGGTGTAGCTAATTATTCTTTAGTGAGTTAAATGGTATTGTTTAAAACACTGATCTGAGGCAGAATTTGTAATATAAACTGCCTAATTCTTTAACTCAAATTGATAAAGTCAGATAGCATTTTAAAAAAGTAATCCTATTCAAAACTGTCATGTTTTGATGATTTATTACATAATTATTTACTGACAAGAAGACTTAAATTCTAAGAGATGGGGTAAGGTTTAATGAGGAGATTGAAGTGGGAGATTTATTTCTCTTAAGCCAACTATAGACAATTAGTCTTTACAGTCTCAAGTTAATAAGATTATTTCAATGTTATTATCGATGTATTTCTATCACAACAGAAATTCACTAATGAAAGCTATTTACAAACAGAGCAGAATAACCTGGAACACTTAGAGAAGAAAAATCTTTTCTACATTCTTCAGACACATGTAACACTCTAATTCATTGATTCATAGATCTACTAGTCTGTGTTAAAATGAACAATTGTGTGTATACCTATGGCATGGCTTTGTGCTACAACTGTTAAATATCTATGTTATTGGCAGGTTTATTGGATGTATAATTATTATTACTACCATACGTTGCACTCTAAGTTCCTGGGAAAGCAAAAACTGCATTCTCTGCTGTTCTTAGTAGTAGTTGCAGAATTTCATGTCGTTAATGCCTTTCGAAGAAGTCTGACAGAAATAAGATTTTAAGAAGACTTCAGGAATCTGAAGTAATTCTTTCCACTTGGCATGAATTTTAACTCCAGCATTGCATAAGAATTTGTCAGAATAAACATTCCTTGCACTTAAGAAACAGTATCATTTTCAGGTAAAGCAGGCTGACAGTTATTTGAGAAATATCAGTGTAATCAGTGTGTGTATGAATTTACACACATTGTAATGTGTGATGCTTAATCAGCAGTGCTAACAGTTAAGTTCTAGAAACTTGTTCTAGAATTTTGATGAGTTTTGTCATTAAATATGTGCAAGTGTTGTGTATAAGGCTTGCTTTGCAAAGCTCTAGCAGCAAATGCACACACTGTCACGGGGAGCTCACAGAACTCTGTAGACCCATCACAGCAATATATTTAAGTAAGATTAGTTTTGTTCTTTTTTCACTTAAGCTTCTTTAAAGCAGGTACTTAAGTGATTTAATACGAGAGACGGGGATTTATATACAGTGCTGGTTTGTATTTTTATTTTGAAAGGGCAATTTTGATATTTTTTCCTAACACTGGTTATGAAAGCATTGAAAGAGATCTTCATATTCAGTACTAGGTGAATCATATGCATTTATTGCAATCTTCTCTTTAAATAAAAAATGAAAAGTTTACTTCTGAAAAACAAAAAAAACCCCTTTAATGTAAGTGGGAAATAAGAAGTAGGAATAGGAAAAGAAAGAGGAAGGAAAGATGAAATTCTATTAAGCATTTGAAAGCACTAAATTCAGCTTCCTTTATTACACATACCTGTGCACAGTGCCAAATATAATGCTATCATTAAAAGTATTTTGGGGTATTGTGTAAATATGGTATTTTGACTGTTTCTTATACCTTCTGCAAATAAATATATTGCTTCAGGTTTACAGATTTTTATCACAGGAATTGCTTTATAAGTTCCAGATAATTTTCTTTTACAAGTTTCATTCTTAAAATTGTATTTTTAAGGCAGAAAGAAAAGAGCATCACTAAAAATCTGAGGATTGTGCAAAATATTTTTTGAGATTTCCTGTAATTGCAGATGATAATACATTAATATAAATAGGTTTTTTTTGTACATCTGAATAGCACAGACATCTATGATTTTTCTTGTCCAGGTTAGAATGAAAAATGTTAAGATTCTGACTACTGGTGTGGGTAAAAAACCCCAGAAAGTCGTAGAAAGTGTAATTGTTTCTGCTGTTGTCACAAAGTGATAGTTGCATTTCCAATGGTCATGAATAGAATAGAATAGAATAGAATAGAATAGAATAGAATAGAATAGAATAGAATAGAATAGAATAGAATAGAATAGAAATCACTGAGGTGGGAAGATACCTTCCAGATCATCCAGCTGAACCATCCACCCAGTACTGTAATCCCTAAACCATTAAACATCACTCAGTGCTACATCCAGATGCCTCTTGCAGACCTCCAGGGATGGTGACTCCACCATATCGCTGGGCAATCTATTTCTGACCTGGTCTATGCCTGACCACCCTGAGTGAAAAAATTTTTTTCCAATGTCAAATCTGAATCTCCCTTGTCTCACTTTAAGGCCATTTCCTCTGGTCCTCTCACTGCAGGCACTAAAAGAAATCAGCTCCACCTCACTACAGGTTCCTTCCAGGTGGTTGTAGAGAGTGATGAGATCCCTCCTGAACTTCCTCTTCTCCAAACTAAGCAAACCCAGCTCCCCCAGTCATACAAGACATGTATCCTAGTAAAGGATCTCTCTGAATCTCCCTTTGGTTAAGGCTATGGTTTCCCAAATATTCCATAGTTTTCCTTCTATCCTCTCCTAGACTTGTTTCAATAATAGTATCACTACACCTGGTGGCAGCTACCAATTTTTGCTTCCTTGCTTGCCTTGTAGAAACAGTTGCTCAGTTGTCTTGTTTTGCTCACGATCTTTGAAGATTGAGAGCTCCCTTTTTACAGATAATCCTGCTACTTTTTCTGCCCCTTTCGTTTTAGTCTTGCCAGTTATGAAATCCCTTCAGTTCCCTTAAGAGATTGAAGTTCACCACCCACCTGTCCCTTCATTTTCCCAAAACTCACCTGTAATTGCCTTTTTTGTTATACATATACTATGCTTGTTCTGCTTTAAAAATTGTAGAACAGTGACAACCACTGTCTTCAGTATTTGCTTGAAGGTTTTCTTTTAAAGGTATCTGTATTTAGTCTGATATATAATTTCCTTCATCTTGGCAGATGACATTTTATAATAGGATTTCAAGGTAAGGCTGTTTTATAGATCACTCTTTGTAATATTTAGAAAACTGTAAGGACTTCCATTTAGAATCTGCAAGGAAAATATTGAAGGGCAGTTCAGATCAGGATCTATATTAATTTTTGCTGCCTTGTTTTCTGTTTTTTATTCTAATCAATTCTGATGCATTTAACTTTTCTAAAATTACAAGTACTTCTGACTGAAAATTCACGATTATAAGCCGCACCATTTTGACTAAAATTTTGGTCCAAACCCGGAAGTGGTGCTTATAATCATGTGTGGCTTATATATGGACAAAGAACAAAAAGTTGCTGTTTTAGTTTGGAGGACAGGTGGCTGCTGAGAAAGGCAGGAGCTTCTCTTTGAAATGGAGAATGTAAACCCCCCTCCCTCCAAATTATTACAATTTTGAAATCAAGGGACTTTCAGGCAAAGATATGGAAATTAGGAGTAACAGTTCTTTTCTGGGGAAATTAAAATAGAAATACAGTACTACAAAGAAACAAACTCCAAACCCTGACAAAGTCAGAGTACAACCTGACACCCTGTCAGGCAGGGTGTTGGTAGCGGTCCCATTAAATGGTGGCTGCATCCTCCTGCAGTGACAGATGTGATTCAGTTGGAGCAGTGCTCCTGTAGAAGGTGCAGTTTCCCTCTGGAGGTCCAGTGGTGATGTGGAGGAATCCAGTTTTCCTCTGGAGTCCAGTGGAGAAAGGGGCTCCCTTAGTGTCCCAAAACCTCTGTTTTTGTCTTGGTAAGAAGTGTTGGGCTCTTCCCCCTGGCTGGGGTAACTCCCAATGGGATGCAGTAATTTTATCAGTCCCACAGTGGGACTCAGTGGCCATTAGCAGAAAATGACTCGCTGGAGGAAGGATGGGTTATGAAAAGATAAAGAACAATGCCCTGCCTGGTTTCAATGGATGACCCATTATCAGAGTATCCCCACAGAGATAAGGATCATTGCCCCCACCCTCAACAGATGGTGATAGAACAGATACCTTTTATCACACTCTGTATTGTAACCCAAGACAGTTGCCAACACCCAGAAGTGTGGCTTATAATCAGATGCGGCTTATAATTGTGAAATTACTGTAATTAAAATTACTTTATATTTTGTATATTTTTATTTATGTAATTGTTATGAATTTTTCTAGTTTAGTAAAATTTACAATTTAGTTGTAGTTCAGTTTCTTGCTCCTTTTGGTTAAACTGTCTTAATTTAGATTCAAACTGTATACTAGTTTCTGTTTAATCAAAAATACTGGAATCAAATACTATACATATTATTATAGTATAAACAGTTGATTTGAAATGTTAAATTTGGTGCCGACACGTTTCACACAGAAATTTTTTTATGACGTCCTTCATCAATGCTGACAAACCAATGTGAGATGCTCTCATTTCTGTACATCTGATGCAGTTTGCCTACAGTCATATTATGTTTAGAAGATGGTTATAAACCAGCTATTTCATAATTACAGAAGAATACGGTGTCATGTGTGACCAACAGATTGCTCCTGCCTTGCTGAAAATGAGTAATATTTCTCCAACTTGTTAGCTGCATTAAACAAGTGGAGAGTGATGGTAGTTTACCTAAAATCCAGAAACTTCAAAGTGTGATTTTTGTTCATTTCTGTACATTTTCTATATAAACAAAGAAGATTTTTAATAACTTTTTCATCAGTAAAATAGATTAATTCTGTATTGTGTGTTTGCTGGCACAAGTGTTTTCTGGAGGGGTATTAAAAAGGCATTCTATTTCCCAGCGAGGGGAATAGTGAGGTGCTGTTGTAGAACCTGAAAACAGCCCCACAGGTAGCTGATAGTGCAGTGGAAGGCATTAGCCAGGGGATTCTTGGAATCCAACAGCACAATAAAAAAACCTGTCTGAATTCTAAACATGTTTTGTGTTTGTTAACAGGTACTAGTCGAAAAACTAAATCAAAAGTGCTTTGTTACCTGCATTGGAACAATTTAATTCAATGGATATCCAAACATGGCAATTAAAAAGAATGTGTGCTGTTCTTGTTTTTATTCAGTAAAACCTTTCTTTTCCTTTTCCAGGGGTTATTTCCTGTAAATAATTTATTTCTCTGTATCACACCACCATCCTTTCTTTTTTTTTTTTTAATGTTGTTAACCTTTTCATAAATCTTCACAAAGAAGCATGTGTTTGTGAGGAGCAGCTTCAGTGCATTATTCCATCCTACATCCTTTATCCTGTAAATTCCTGACTTCAGTATAAATGTTTCTATTGCTATCTTATTGCATAATAGCTTCAAATATTAGCACAAATATTAACTTCCTTGGCTGATGTAGAGTGGCTTTTTTCAGTACCTAAAATCCATTAGTTCCTGTCTTAATTCTTTTCTTGGCAACCTGAAATGATATCTTAAACATCTTACTGTTGTCCATGATAAATTGCTTTGGAATTATTCAGAATTCTTTTGCTAGAACCTAAGTCGCCATTGCTACTAAGGTCTCAATCTTCGGTTGCTTTTAGCACATCTCTGCACCAGATATTTTAGCTGACTTAGTAGTTCATAAAATGCAATCAGAAGGTTTATTTTCTTAAAGGCACTTTGGTAGCTTTGCTGCAACCACAGGAACTTTAGCCTTCGTTTAGGCTGTACAGTAGAACTTGGAATTACTACATTGTGCTTTTTCTACCTTCTGCTTTTTTTAGCCAGTGAAAGCATGGCTTGCTAGCATTCTGCATGCTTCCAGCTGTTGTTCCTTTTTCTGTTCATCTACAAACTATGGCAACAAGTAAAATAAGAGGACATGACAGTAGGATTTAGCTTGATTCTTCAGTTTTATTTTTTGTTGAAACATAAAGCGTTTCCTTTCCAAAACACTTTCCAGTGCTTAGCATTGTTTAACTTTTCAAGCCAGAAGTAATGTTTATCTTGCATTTATGTGTGAATTGTTTTTCTGAAGAATTTGGCCATACAAAATTCTATCCACTGGAGGAGATGGAAGATCATTAGCATTTGTTTTGGGAGCACCCTGATTTGATGTTTTTTCCAATAGATTGGAATTGCAATAATGATCATCTCAACAATTTTGCCATTGTGATTTACCTGTTTTCCATGTCAAATAACTCATCTGACCTTTACGTCTTCTAAAAACATTAGCATGTACTTTGACAAATTCTAAGTGAGCTTTTTGCCACTTTACACTTCTCAGAGCTGAAATTTAAACTGCCTTTTCATTAATACTTTTTATATGTAATTCTGGATCTATTTTTCAGAACTATGATGCTCAATCTACTCCGTAATCTTACTGTTTATTCCAGAAATTACTCAAGTGGCCTTTACAGGAGTTGAGAAACTTCTTGAAGAGTCTGAATTTCCCAAGTATTGTGAAATCTGTTTTTTTATTTTTCCTAATAGGATGCAGCACAGATGCCAAGCAATCTGAGGAGCAATCTGCATCTGCAAGTGAAGAACTTTATCCTTTCTGTAGGGAGCCCAGTTATTTTGAAATCCCTACTAAAGAATGCCAACAAGCTTCACAGGTAGCAGAGAGCACTATTCATGAAATTCCCACAAAAGATACCCAAAGCTCCCATGCAGCAGCTTCAGGGCATGCTTCCTTTACCATTGAATTTGATGACAACACTCCAGGAAAAGTAAAGATCAAAGATCATGTGACAAAATTCACATCGGAACAGCGTCACAAGTCGAAGAAGCCTTCTTCCTCCAGTGGGCAGGACCTGCCAGGGCTTCAGACGGTGATGATGGCTGCAGAGAGCAAAGTAGCAGATTGGCTTGCACAGAACAATCCTCCAAGAATGATATGGGAACCAACGGAGGAGGATTCCAAAAGTATCAAGAGTGATGTTCCAGTGTACTTGAAGAGGCTGAAAGGTAAAGTGAATAATTCCACCTATGCCTAATTCTGAAAGCAGCAATTCCTCGCCAGCATGCAGTCAGAGGATACCCGAGCCCTTGCGGAGTTCAGATGAAATCGCAGATACTCCACACGTGTGCAAGGATTTGGGCTTGGAAATTTTATTGCTGAATTAAGTCTTAACAGAGCATAAGAAACCAAATGCTGAATCATTTTGCAATCAATATGCTAATTTGAGATGTTCTAGTGTGGCTGAAAACATCAGGTATTTAAACACTGATCTTGAAAAAGAAAAGGAAAAATCCCAAACCTTAGTTAAATTTTACGTATCTCACCTTTTCTCATGAATTACTTCAAAAGCGTGAATTGCTTTTTGAATCAAAGCTCTGAATTTCAATTTATGCTTTTAGCAACTCTTTCAATAGCATATCTTCTGTGAATATTTGTGTCTTCTAAGAAAATCATTTATGGCAAAGAATACATCATATAATCATTGTATGGATCGTATTTGGTGGAGTCAAGTTTGAGTCAGGAATCAGAAACAAAGGAAGAGCTTCAATTTTTATACTCACTTTGAGAACTATTGTGTTCATGAGTGCTCCTGTTGAATGGAGTTCCAGGTGATTATACATGTTAATTTATTGCAGACAGTGACATTGCAAATGAAATTAAATCAAATGTCACACATGACAAGTGTACTTTCGCTTGAATGTCACTTCACAGAATAGAGAAGCAGATAGTCTTGATATTCAGATGAAGATTCGAGTACCATTCAAACTTTCAGAATTAAAACTTCTGATGAACGTTTTCAAGTCTCTCTTGTTTTCCATTTTTAATTTCAGCAGGTTAACCCTACAATTCTCATTTTCTTTGGCTCTGCAACACTATCATTTCTAGTTCTTAAACCAGCTGGAACTGGGTACAACATTCTTTGCCTTATTGATAAAAATACTGCTTTCTGAGGCTGACTCTTTCAAATTAAGCTAAAAATGAAATTCTGAAAGCAGAATGAGATTAATGTGCTAGCATAAAGGTAATAGTATATTATTTCTTTCGGTAAAAATCACATTCTTTGGCCTTCATGTAAATGTATTGTATTCATGAATGTTCTTTAACATACTAGCCATGACACTTGGATAAATAGAAGGGGCTTTGTTTATAAGCCTTTTCCTGGCAGAATCTCCTCAAATTCTGATTAATTTTCATCTGAAAGAGGTGTTAGTTATGGGATGCATATGGCCATAATAAATATCTGAATTTTGTAATCTTCTATGACCTGTTTGTGTTCTCATTTATTAGTTGTATTTTAGATAGTAAATATACCTAGGTACTTTGAAAGTTTGATTTAAAAAAACCCAAAAACTCAAAGCTTTTTTTTTCCTCCTCTGCTTTTTCTTATAATATTCTGCACTAGAGTCCCACTGCTAAAATTAGATTATATGGCTTTCACTGTGGTGTTGATATTGCTTTATTATTATTTGGAATATATGAATCATCACATAATTATTGTAGGCACTATTCTAACAAGTTGAAAACAGGAATGTAAGTTGGGATTTCAGCTGTGTTTTCAGTGGTATTAGTCTGATAAGTAAGATTAGCCAATATGTAATTACTGTTTAACAGTAATAGCTGCATATCCTATTTAAATGAGAAAACCTTAGAAAAAGCTAACCTCTTGACAATAAAAAATACAGTTTTGTACATTTTGTATATACAAATATACATTTGTACATTTTATATATATGCACATATGTATGAGCAAAATTTGATCTAGAAGAGTTCAAGGATACTTGTTCTTTCCCAGGTACTGGGCTAAAACTTAGGAGCATTGACACTTTCCTTGTACGTGAGGTTGGTCTGTGTTAAATACACTTACCGTGTGTAAGTATCCAGCCTTCCATGCACTTACAGGTATCATTGCGAAGTACTTTGTAGGTGCATGTATGATTTATGAAATACGTAATCCTTATTCAGAGATCTCAGAGTAGTTTGTGGAATGAATAAGTAATAACAACCATTTTACATGTGCACATCAGATGCTGAGTGGAGTGAATTATGGAAAAACTCATTGCTCTTCTTGGAAAGGGTAATAAAGGATTCAATCCAATTTTAAGTAGACATTGCTCATGATAAACTGTTGTAAATGCGGGAGGAATCCAGCAATATGAACTGTGGCTCTCTTCCCACTGTCGGAAGGACTTAATTAAGGTTTTCTTTTTCCTCTTAACTCTGCCTGGAATGTGTCAGTAGTCATTTGTAATCAACTGGCTCTGTAGCAAAACTGATATAATTCAAAAACCTGCTATAGTGCAGCTGGTAAAATACTGGCTTTTGTGTGTCACTGATAAATATTCACAGATGAGAATATTGGGGAAAGGATACTTATGCACTGCTCTTACTAATCAGCTTCTAAAATGTTTCACCGTTTGACTTGTAGCAAGTTGATTGCATTTCCAGGAACTGCACCAAATTTGCAGAGCTAGGTACTGTAAACTGTTGGAGTTTAAACAGAAATCCAGTTTGAAATAATTTCCTTTCTGGTTTGCCACTTGTGTTTTTTTATCTGTTATGTTGGACTTTTCCTTTGTTTCACTGTGCTATATATTGTTTTGCTTTGCTTGTAGGGAATAAGCATGATGATGGCACACAAAGTGATTCAGAAAATATTGGTGCACACCGCCATTACAGTAAACGGGCAGCGCTTGAAGAACACTTAAGGCATCATCATACAGAGCTGAAAACCTCACACCAGAAAGTCCATTCCACAGAGAGGCAGCAAGAGCAAGCTGCTTTGAGTAAGACTGCCTTTATGATTGAGTTTTTTGATGAAGACCATCCTCGCAAGAGACGTTCTTACTCTTTTTCTCAGAACGTAGGAGGTCTGTGCCCAGAATCTCCATCTCCAACATCTCACACACGAGCTGAAAGAGTGAAACCTGCATCAGGAGAGAAAGTCCCTTCACCTGTGCAAGCTAGCTCATCACATCACAGAGCAGTACATGGTGTTCATGCCAAACTTCTAAAACAGAAATCAGAAGAACCCTCTGCTGCATTACCGGCCTTACAAGCTGCATTGTTAAGGAGTTCAGGAAGCCTTGGCCATAGGCCTAATCAGAACCAGGAGATGGACAAAAAGTTGAAGAGCCAACATATTTCTGCTGCTACTGAAAAGGACAATGAGGATGACCAGAGTGACAAAGGTACTTACACTATTGAGCTGGAAAATCCCAATCCTGAAGAAATGGAAGCCCGCAAAATGATTGACAAGGTGAGAAACCTGAAATGCATTCTGATGTTACAAGTGTTATGGGATGTGCGAGCAGCTGTCTGCCACTTCAGTTCTGCTTATTAAAGTTGCTGCAATAACACAAGTTTTTAAACCAGTCTATAATGTTGAAATATGAAATTTCATAAGAGCAGCAGCAGGCATTTGACTAAACATTATTCCTTGTTTCACTCTGCTGTTCTCTTAAAGCTTGGTAGTTTTAATGTGTTTTCAAATGTTTTCAGTACTGTAAAAATATTTGGCACCAAAAATCATTTAACTGCTATTTTTATGAGGGTGGTTTATGTCTTTATGGAAATATTCACTTATTCTTGAAAGCCTATTGTTTCTCTAGTTTTCAGTATTATAAATTGATCCCATCCAATTTATCATATGGATATAGATTGTAAATGTTTTCTATACTTATTTTAAAAGTATATTCAGTAACAGTAACTTAAATTTCAGTGTCAGTTATAAAAAGTAAGTATAAAAATGCTTTCATTTTCCGAAAGTGTTTATATGATAGCAATGTAAATCTCCTAGTTTGCTTATTGGTAACAATAGAAATATAAATAGCGATAAAAATTATATTTACAGTTTAAAGACTGTGTTAAATAAGTGCAAATAATTGTTCTTTGGATTCAACAGGAAAATATGGGCAGCAGAAGCTATATTTAATGATTTTGCTTAACATGACTTGAGACTTTTTTTTCTCGTTTTGTTATGTTTTCCTAGATAATCATATCATTGGATGCCTGCATCCAATTCTAGGCTAGAGTTTTGCTAATTTAACAGGAAATTCATCACTTACTTGTTTTAGAATTATCTAAGGATTCATTTGAATGTCTAAAACTTTTTAGAGCTGAAAAAATACATTAATACATTTAGAATTAATTTTGGCAAGTGTTGAAGACTTTTTTGCAAGACAAGCTAACTTCACTGGTTTGATTTTGTAAAAGAATTATGAAGTAGTGGGGAAGTGGGACATTTTATTATAGATTTTTTTTTAAAAATAAGATATTTATGGAGAATTTGGAGACAGGGATTAAAGTAAAGGGTGTCACCTTCAATAAAATAATAAAGATAATAGTTTCACCTCTTATGGATTATAAAAAGGAAATTTTTGACTTCTTTGAATCAATATTCAAGAATACAACTGTGAACTAAAAGCAATTTAAATGAAGCAAGTAAATATTAAAGAACTATGAATTTCTACATTTTATTCTTAAATTATAACTCTTCAACTACATTGCATCAGAAAATTTGTAAGTTGCGTTTTAGCTAAATGTAGAAGTTCAACAGGGCTTTTTTGGAAACCACACAAAGTAATAACATTTAAAAATAGACAATTTATGTACAGTAATTTCACGATTATAAACCACACTATTTTGACTAAAATTTTGGTCCGAACCCAAAGTGCGGCTTATGATCAGATACGGTTTTATATATGGACAAAGAACAAAAAGTTGCTGTTTTAGTTTGGAGGACAGGTGGCTGCTGAGAAAGGCAGGAGCTTCTCTTTGAAATGGAGAATGTAAACCCCCCTCCCTCCAAATTATTATAATTTTGAAATCAAGGGGATTTCAGGCAAAGATATAGGAATTAGGAATAACAGTTCTTTTCTAGGGAAATTAAAATAGAAATACAGTACTACAAAGAAACAAACTCCAAACCCTGACAAAGTCAGAGTACAACCTGACACCCTGTCAGACAGGGTGTTGGTAGCAGTCCCATTAAATGGTGGCTGCATCGTCCTGCAGTGACAGATGTGATTCAGTTGAAGCAGCGCTCCTGTAGAAGGTGCAGTTTCCCTCCGGAGGTCCAGTGGTGATGTGGAGAAATCCAGTTTTCCTCTGGAGTCCAGTGGAGAAAGGGACTCCCTTAGTGTCCCAAAACCTCTGTTTTTATCTTGGTAAGAAATGTTGGGCTCTTCCCCCTGGCTGGGGTAACTTCCAATGGGATGCAGTAATTTTATCAGCCCCACAGTGGGACTCAATGGCCATTAGCAGAAAATGACTCTTGGAGGAAGGATGGGTTGTGAAAAGATAAAGAACAATGCCCTGCCTGGTTTCAATGGATGGCCCGTTAGCAGAATATCTGCCATGGAGATAAGGATCATTGCCCCCACCCTCAACAGATGGTGATAGAACAGATACCTTTTATCGCACTCTGCATTGTAACCCAAGACAGTTGCTGACACCTGGACTTGTGGCTTATAATCAGGTGCGATTTATAATAGTGAAATTAAAAATATTAATAGCCTAATATTTATTTATATTTATAGAATATTTAATCTATATTCTAATCATAGAATATGCTGAGTTGGAAGGGACCCATTAGAATTATTGAGTTCAACTCTTGGTCCTATGCATGACATTCCAAGAATCATACCATGTGCCTGAGAGTGTTAAAATTTCAAATTCTTTGTGGCCTTTGGTGCCAACTCAGATTATCTGAAGCCAGTTTTTTGTTTGAAAGAAATCTCTCCTGTTACAAGAGATTCAGGAACAGGAAGTGAATGGAAGCCTTAAGGATGATAGCAAAGTATTGCTTAATAATCTTAGTGTTATATAAAATCTTTGGGGTATCATAAATTTCCCTTAGTGCTAACTTTAAAGTTGTCACCACTAGGTATTAAAGATTTACTGTGACGTAAAGCAGAGTTGTTTTTTCTTCAAGGTCTTCTGTATCATTTCACTTAGTATCTGTGTTGTAATCTTACGAACACTATATTTTACACCCGGTTCAAAGAGCCATGCTATGCAATTCTTATTTGATTTGGTAATATGAAGTAGTATGATGCTATTTTTATGAAGTGCCAAAAAACAGCCAATGAAGAAGATCTAAACCAAATGAAAACCAAAATTTTGTCCTCCAGCAGAGCTGAACTTTGCTTCCCTCCTATTTTAAATTGCTAATGCTTTGAATAATCTTACTTTGCCAAAGGGGAATAAGTAAGGTATAAGACAAGGACTTTTGTTAGCCTGTTGACTCCTGTGCTTCTTGATGGAGGAATTAAGAGAATTATTGGTATACATCTTATTAATTATTTCAGTATAACCACTCTTTCATTGTTGGCAAATCAGTCCTTTTTCTGAGTAGTTGCTATGCTTGCTCAGTTGTGTCTCATTTAAAGATGTCTCTTGGGTCAAAAGTTTAATTGAAATTGAAGAGTTTAATTTGCTAGGATTGGGATGAAAATGCACTACAAATAGTTAGGAGCACTTTCTAAAACATTTGCATAAATAATGCATTCTTGTCAGTAGCAATTTACATTAGAATGGTGCTAAAATCTGTGTGTAGTTTACCTGAAGGATTTTCAGTGGAATAAAGTCCTTCTGGGTCTGGGTATTTTTTCCCCTTTTTTGGAGGAAAGGATGAGAGTGACCAAAATATCCAAAGATTACTCCCAAGTGTGACTCATTCTTAGCCTTAGCCTTCTCTTTTCTTTGGAAGGGAACATAGGAGCAAACCACAAATGCAAAAGTAGTGTTAACTTGTGAAAAATCAAGGTGGGATTACCAATGCTTCTTTGCACTGAGAATCCAAGAGAAACATTCTCAGAAAAAAGAAAGGAAAACACCCATCTCTCTATGTAATTCTAAGAAGATGGGAGTAAAAATCTTAATGTTGAGCTGTATTGCTTCCTTCAAAAGTATTATTTTTGCTTAGTGTAGCCTTTTACTGAAGATTCTAGGAAATAGTCTCAAGAATAGATGCTTGTGTGAAATGATTTTTAAAAGCCAGAAACTATGCTGTCCTGCTTATTCAGCATCTTCATTTCATTTAGATTGCTAAGGATTCTGTTCTTCCTCTGGTGCTCTTTCAGCCTCTATGAAAAAAGTATTGTCACTGTAGCAGAAAAGGAGTAGAATAGCAAATGACAGAACCTTTATTTCTCAACCATTTTAATGCATGACTTTTGAGAAGAGAATGTGAGAAAAATGCATTATCCAAAAGAAAGAGGAAAACATTTAGAAAGTAATAGAGAAAAGCTTTTCAATTTAGATTCTTTTCCCTGACGGTGAGGGGTAATCACATATCTACAGCATGACTGTCTTGGGGTAAATGTCTGCTACTTACCTAAAATGCAAGTTTCCAAATACATTATGGCTTGTGTCTTACACAACTTTCGTATTTGCTTTTGAAAAAGATTTTTTTTTAAAGATTTTATTTTAAGATTAAAAAAATAGAGTACACATGCACATAGTTTTCAGTAGTAAATGTTAAAAGATGATGCAAGTAGAAATTTATGATTGTGTTAATGTTATTTATGAATAGAGAATACTTGAAAAATAACACTAAACTTTATTTCCTAAAAGTTTTATTAACCAGTAATATTTCTGCATCCAGGTGTTCCAGTGACACTAAAATTCATAGAGAAGTATGAATTATTAGTAGGCTAAGGTTTGGAAAATAAATATATTAATAACATGAGGGGAAAAATAGATGATGGATCTCTTTTTATACTTGTAGAGATCTTTTTAGAATTGCCATTGAGAGCAATTTCATCAATGTGTTAAGAAAGCAAGCTGCTCTTGCATACCACAAAGCCCAGTTTTGAACATACGTGGCATAAAATATCCTCTACTCAAATAGCATCAGAAAGGCACAACTTTTTCTAGCAGAATAATGGACTTACTGTAGCTAACAGCTAAGTACAAAATAAAACAAATTCTGGATCTTGGTTTGATTCAGAACATGTTTTCAGTGTTAAGTTTGCCATATAAAATATGTGAGTAAATGGGACACACTTGTAAGATTTGTTTTTCTTTTACATCCAGCTGTTATGGTCTTTAGATGGGTTCAGTGCTTTCTTCTGTTAACACTTAGCAATTGCTTTCTTTTTATCTCTGAGTTGTGAATTTTCCATATCCATTTAATGTTTTTTAAATAAATCAAATTTCTTAGAAGAAGGTTGATCTCAGCATTCGTATCACATTAAAAAATCTTCATAGCCCGCAGAAAAGGTAAGTCTGTCAGTGGATGAAAGAATTCAAAATGATGCCTCTGCGGTTCATCTTCCTTTTTTGTAGATATAAAGAGACCAAATTATCATGCTAATGACATTTTTCAATAAAGCAAAGTAGTGCCAGTAATAAATATTAATAAATTAATGTGCAAATAATTCTTGGTGTGTTTGGAATAATAAATACTTTGAGGCCATTGCAGTAAATAAAAAGCAACTCAGTGATTTTTTTGCAAATTCTATGGGGGTTTTTTTGAGGGCTCTTTTTCTGTTTGTTTTGTGTAGGGTTTTTTGTTGCCTTTCTTTTTCAACCAACTTCATTTTAGGTTATTTAAAAATTGAAATATTTTGTTGAACTTACTATAGCAGACATGAGCTCTTCTATGTGTGTGTGGGAAGGGAAGGGATGGAATAGAATTGAGGCTTATATGAGTTTTTCAATTCCTGTCAGATAACCAGGAAATCTGGAATGTTATAGCCATTCATATGCATATGGAAACATTTGGCTTAAAATTTTCTTTGGTCCCCAAATTTTTAACTTGATTTATGTTATTTTCATTTAATTTACCTAAAAGATAACTGATGTTTTCATCAGCAAAGTAAATCGCAAATTCAGCTGATTCATATTGATTCCTAAAAAGAAGACTGGAAAAATTGTATCAAAACCAAACCTCAGTCCATCCTTCTGCCACCTTCAGAAAGGCTTATTGGGACCATGTAATGATTTTGTTTTCAATGCAAACTGCATATTCTAGATGTTTTAAAGTCTTTATTTATGTAGATAGGCAGGCCCTAAAAGTAATGATCTTGTTTTTAATGTACAATCTGTCATCCTGAATTTATTTGATTATATACTGTGCAATGTATGCAGAAAATCTTACTCTATTAACACAATCTTGAGAGAGATTCTTCTTTCCTCTTTAAAATATTGCAATAGTAATTTTGGAGGGAAAACTGTATCGGTGTTCACTGTAGACAGCGCATTTTCCAGTTTTATTTTCTAGATCATTCTGCTCATGATGATACTTACTTGTTTGGTTTGACTTGAGTATGGGTATGAATGGGAATCTATTCTGAAAGATGATTGTTAGAAAATGGAATCTCCTTAGTCTTTTTACTTCCAGGGTATATCTGTCCATACCACATTATAGTATTGGCTAATGTGTTTTTGAAGGAGTGTTTTCCTTTGAAGGATTTACTGTTATTGCTTTAAGCATTCATAAAGTTTGTATACCAGATCTTGTCTTCTCTGTTGCAAATGTTAAAAATTTATCAATAATCCTGCAGATTATTATTGTTATAATTCCTCTGGTTATGGAGTTAACATACATGTTACGGAACTGCTCTTGGCAATTTTTTCAATATTATAAATGGAAAAATGACCTGGAAAGAATCAATGGGCAGGGAGTAAGTTGAGAGAAGAAAAATCTCAGTATGTTTCAATGACTGTTAAAGAAACTAAGGTAGATGTATCTATTTTCAGAAAATAACTTTCAGGTCTTCTGTCTTTTCACACTCTCTGGGTTTAATTGCTTTTACCATTGCTTCAGCAGCTTCTGAGAGAAGTGCCTTGAGCCCCTCCGAGAGTCTTGTTTGCATAATGACTAGTTTATGAGTACAGTGCTGGAAAAGCAGGAAACCACTTGAAGCCTGTCCAGTCATGAGAGCTTATAAAATTTTTCAAGAGTTCAGACAATGTTTATAATCTTTTCTTCTTATGAACAGCCTCTAAACTTGTTTCATTTTCAATTTGGAATCCTAAAGAAAATGAATTCTTCACAGTGGCAAACAGGGACAAAATATGTATGCATGTAAATATGTAACTGGTGTCTGGTAAGAGGAAGCTCTTAGACTTGGCACATTGATCACTTTCATTTGCTTATGTGGCTTTTTTTATACCAGAGCATCTTGCATCTGATTCTATAACTTCTATACAGAGTTAAAATGACGTAAACAGCTTCTGTGAAAATCCGTGGCTATTCACAAGCTATGCCCTGCACAGAACACAGTCTGCTTGCCTGGGGTGCCTGGGATAACTGCCAAGAGCAAGCAAAAGTTATTAAAATGAAACTCCTCAGAAGCAGCTTGGTTAAACACAGTTCATGCAGTAGCTAAACACAAAGTGAGCTGAGGTGTTGTACTCTTAACTCACTTCGTGAAAAGTGGGAAAAAATGTTTGCCTTTTGTCTTTTCTCTATGATCAATAATGACTTTTAAGGACCAATTTACTGTGTGTTATGAATGCCTTAAGTACCTTCTGTGGAAGAATTTTCAGGAGCTCAGTCTGAACACCAAATGCAATGTTACCAAGATGATCTGCCAAGACCATCTGAAGCCTCTTCCATTTCCAGAATCCTCTCTTGCCATCAATCAATCATCCTCTGAGTGTGGTTTATTTACAATTTCTTCTTTCTTAGTACACCCAAACTGTGCTCAAATCCTGAAATCCTGCTTGTATTTCCAGAATCATACTTCTCTTTTTTTTTTTTTTTTAATTTGGTTTTTGCTGGTTTGACTCTATTAGTTCACAGCTCAGTTTCTGAAATCTGCTTTTGACTTCTGTGACAAACAAATGTATACATCATCTTCCTTTCCCCTAAGAGGTTATGAAACACAATTGTTACCATAATTTACATCCCTATCACTTTACAATGGGAAATACCTTATTTCAGATTAAATCATTTGTTCCTTGTTTATTTTACCATCATCTTTCTTTAATGTCCTGTACAGCGTAGCCCCTTGTTCTCTACCTTTGCTGTGCTTTGTTTTTACTTTTTTTTAACTGTTCATCTTTGAATTCCCTTTTGTCTTTCTTGTCATTGGGGTTTTTTTTGTTCCTTTTATACAGATTGCCTACACTGAAATTAATAGCATTCAAATAATTATATTTTTAAAATATGTTTCTAGATTACATCCCTGACAGTTGTTAGGATCTGAAAGAATAGAAAAAGAGTCATTGAAATAATTTTACTTTTCAAGTACCATTATTAATGAATAGGAATTGCAGCTAGAAGTCTTAGTTTACATTTTTTTGTTTTCTGTTAGTTTTTTAAATTACAGTAATTTCACGATTATAAGCCGCACCATTTTCACTAAAATTTTGGTCCGAACCCAAAGTGCGGCTTATAATCAGATGCGGCTTATGTATGGACGAAGAATGAAAAGTTGCTGCTTTAGTTTGGAGGACAGCTGTCTGCTGAGAAAGGCAGGAACTTCTCTTTGAAATGGAGAATGTAAACCCCCTCCCTCCAAATTATTATAATTTTGAAATCAAGGGGCTTTCAGGCAAAAATATGGGAATTAGGAATAACAGTTCTTTACTAGGGAAATTAAAATAGAAATACAGTACTACAAAGAAACAAACTCCAAACCCTGACAAAGTCAGAGTACAACCTGACACCCCGTCAGGCAGGATGTTGGTAGCAGTCCCATTAAATGGTGGCTGCATCCTCCTGCGGTGACAGATGGGATTCAGTTGGAGCAGTGCTCCTGTAGAAGGTGCAGTTTCCCTCCGGAGGTCCAGTGGTGATGTGGAGAAATCCAGTTTTCCTCTGGAATCCAGTAGAGGAAGGGGCTCCCTTAGTGTCCCAAAACCTCTGTTTTTATCTTGGTAAGAAATGTTGGGCTCTTCCCCCTGGCTGGAGCAACTTCCAATGGGATGTAGTAGTTTTATCAGTCTCAGAGTGGGACTCAATGGCCATTAGCAGAAAATGACTCATGGAGGAAGGATGGGTTGTGAAAAGATAAAGAGCAATGCCCTGCCTGGTTTCAATGGATGGCCCATTAGCAGAATATCTGCCATGGAGATAAGGATCACTGCCCCCACCCTCAACAGATGGTGATAGAATAGATACCTTTTATCACACTCTGTATTGTAATGTGCGGCTTATAACCAGGTGCGGCTTATGTATGGACAAAGAACAAAAAGTTACCAACACCCGAAAATGCGGCTTATACTCAGTGCAGCTTATAATCGTGAAATCACTGTACTCTATATTCTTTTCATTGAGACTTCAGCAGTAAGATTACCAGGGAAACTTCGTAAACTAAATTTGTTTACTTTTTTAAACTAGATAGGATTCTTCAGATTTTCCCATTCTAATATACATAATTTGCTGTAAAACTGAATGATCGTATCTTATAGAAGCCTTAAATTACACTTCTTTTCCATTTATATCAGTATCTTCAGTAATGATTTGGACAAGGAACTAGCTTTGTAATTGCCAAGTATTGAATAATTACAGCATTGTAGAACTGCAGTGTGATCTTCTTACGCCATGTAACAGTTTAAAGATAAAGCAAGTATAAAGTCCAGATATCAACTTTGAAAAGCATCAAGATGAGATACAACTAGAAAAATGTTTTTTCTTAGTCAAAAATTTTCAAGTTTATTAAAAGCACAAAAGAAGAACATCAGGTGAGGGTTGTGGGTATGGGGGAGGAGGTTAGCAAACCACTGTCTTCCTTCTTAGAAAAAATGGTTCCTGATGCCATTTTTTTTCTGACCAGTTTTTATTTTAATTTCTTAAAAGTATTGCACATATTGAGAAAGAAAATTGACTTCTGTGATTTTAAAGAATCATCTTGATAGTTAATTCTAAAGTAATTTTGTTTACCTGTAGTATCTGTACTACAAAAAATATTAATTCATCTCCTTTGGGGCCGGAGAAGAGAGAGTTAACAAGACCATTTCCTGCTGATTAAAGCTAGCTTGTGTTGCAGCTATGGTGATGAGCTGGTGAACTCTGAGTCATGAGCTGTTGTCACAGGGGAGTGTGTATGACCTGCCAAAAGAGAGTACTCTGCTTTCTACAAAATTAGCCCTTGCCAAAGAGATCAAGGCATGGTCTCAGACTTGGTCCTGTAACTCACACTGTTTCTGAAAATATCCCAGTACCTTTTGCAAGATTTGCATCTTGCTCTCATTTTGTTAGATAGATTTTGTTAATTCTTGGATTTGATTGGATAAAGAATTTTAACAATTACGGGTTAATAGACATAAGGTTATATTCTCAGAATATTGGAAAAACTGTTGCTGCTATAAAGGCATGAAATTTGTGAATATCCTCATTAAGCTACAATTGTTTTGCCATTAGTTATTGTGTATTTTCCTTCTGTATTTTTTCAGGGCAAGTTTGCATTCCAGCAAGTAACAAGATAGTGCTTTGAGACTTGCTATAGTTTTAGCTTGCTGTTTTGTCCCTTTGTTTTACTGAGTGAACTGCAGAATGTAAATGGATTATCATAGGGATCTTTGGAGTACTTACTTCACTGCTTTGAAATTGAAAAGTAAGTGCCAGGAGCTCACCTTTAACCTGCTACTCTGAGATACTTAGGGTTTCTCAAAACTTTGCACTAGGAGACCTAAGATGCTAAGTTATTATGTAAGATCACTGTAATTATGGAGCACAGAATCTATGGAAAGAACCAGGAAAGGTGATGTCTAGTCCAGCCCCCTTCTCAGAGAAACTTTGAGGTCAGCCAGGTTGCCTGGCACCTGGCACTTTATCTGTTTGGGTCTTCATTCCCTACATGGGCAGAGACTAGGCAAGCTTGCTTGACTCAGAATGAAAAAAACTTTTCTTCATACCTTGTCTCATCTTACATGAAATGTCCCTTGTCCACCTGCAGTTTAGCACTGTGAAGAGCCTGGCTGTCATCTTGATACACTCCCCATTGTTCTTGGGGGCTGCTATTAGGCAACCCCAACGCCTTCCCATCTCCCAAGTGATCAAATCCAGCTTCCCCAGACTCTCCCCTCAGGTGACATGCTCTAGTCTTGGCCGTCTTGGTGGCCCCTGCTGAGCTGCTCAGTTAGACAGTGTGTCTCTTGTGTCACCTGTTAATCCATTTGCTTAAGAGACCAACTGGATTGCAGGTTAAACAAAATTACGTCAAGAACATTTCATAGACAGGTCTTTGCTTTCTACAGCATGTCATCATTCCCATGCCACTTAAAATGTCCTGGTTTGCCGTGCAAATTGTTTCATGCTTCATAACAGTAGTTATTTTTAAACATCACCACCACAATTTATACATGTTTGAGTCTGTTCTACCATTACAGCCATGGGGCACAGACCCTGCAAGAACCCCATGAAATGGTGCACATTGGTGGGGTGTCTGGATTTTTCTCTGCCAGTCAACTTTCAAGGTTTCTGTGAAAATTTTCATCCTGGTTTTTGTTCCGTAACTTCATGCAACTTGAAACAATCAGGATAGAACAATGCAACCTTATCTTTCTGATATCCTCACTGTATAGAGAGAAGGAACATTAGGAGTGCTATTGCTTGGGTCTTAGTGATATCCATATTACTTTTCACAGGAAAAGAGAATGAGGCAATATTCAAATTTGGGTTTGCAGTAATTTCAGTAATAGAAGAACAAAACTTGCTTGAACATGAGTTCAAGAAAAGGTATGACGGAAAGAAGTGTTATTTCTGATACAAGTAAAGAAATTTGACATGGTAAATGAATGTACTGTCAGATAAAATGAAGCAATTTACTGGCAGCAATTTGCTGCTGTAGTCCTAATTAGATATGGAAGCATGGAATTCATCTTTTCCTTCTGGTACTTATTGATAATTCCAGAATTTAGTTTGATTTAAAAGAACATGTAAAATTCTGTAATCAATGAAACTATGGCACACAAAGAAAAGAGTCTCTGCAGAGTAATGTTATTTTCAAAGAAAGGTGCCAGTAAATGGTAACTGGTTTCTATCTTCAAAAATTGCTACAACTGTACAAATTAAAAGTATATCATGAAAGCAAAAATGTAAGTTTTAACACTCTACTTCTATAAAAAGAAATATTTTGTAACTGTTAAGCAACTTCTAATCTGGAGACTCTCAATATGATTTATGTATGAATTGAAAATCTGGGGAGCACTGCCTGAATTTTAAGATGTCAGAAAAGTAGGCTATGCTCATGAAAGCAAAATACAAATCCAGTGCATTTGAGAAATTTTCCTCGGGTCTAAATGTAGTAATGCTGTAGCAAGGTCTTCCTGTACAGTTAAAAAAGCATAAGGGGTTGGAATGACAGGGTGCTCAACTACTTCCTTTGTCTGCTTCTCAGAAGCTGACAACGTTGTGGTTTGAGGCCATCTAGTGGTGAATCCATGCCGAAGACACGAACCTTGTTCAGAATTGTAATAAACCAATCCTCTGGATTTGCTGTGCAAAACTGAATTATGGCACACTATTTGCGGAAAAAATAATTCTGTACACCTTTTCCTATTCTGCACTAGGAGTGTTTGTTACAGGAGGGTAATATCTGTGAAGATGACAAAACAATTTTTGATGTTAACTGTTACTTTTTGGCAATCAGATTTAATGTGTATGGGAGGTTCATTTTATTCTGTAATTTTTTAATGTCTAAATCCCTAGTAGTAAAGTAGTGAATCATAAATTTGCAAATTTTATAAATTACATGTTTCCAAGATACAGATCTTTTCTAAAATGTCTTTTGATTATGCATCAATTCTGAAAGCAATTCATATTCTCTGTTCTCTATGCCTCCTGAGAAATTTGACAAACAGTATGGTAATTCTCCTGCAAAATTTCTTATTACTAAATTGCCTTGGTAATAATGTTTTTCTAGTATTTTTTTCTGAGCAATGTTTTTAAATGTCATGGGAAAATTATTCTGGCATAAGCAGAAGAGATTAATATAAGCATCATTTGGAAACAGTAGTAAAATAACTATGCCAAGTCACATCTTGGATGAGATGAGTCTAAGTGATTCATGAGACTTGGATGACTTTCAGCATCTGCCAAGTCTCTAACAATTGAAAAACTGAATTTTTGTTTCTATTAGAGAAATAATTCAATAAGCATATTAATACGAAATGTAAGAATTTGTATTTTTTGTTTCTGTTAGATAATAGCAAAAATCTGAACATTTGGTGGTTCTAGTTATTGGGTTTTTCCCTTAATTGATAAAATGATTTTGCTTTTATCTTTTGTTCCTTTCATCAAAGTGTCATTTTTTCATATCTGACCATTCCAACTAGCAGTTCTTTGAGTTTTCACGATGTTAACATAGACTTCCACTTTTTTTTTAAAATTGCTGTAGATTTTTCTTCTATTTAATTTGTAGATTGCACTAAGGTCACAGATAAGTATAATACAATAAAACCTATTTATACTCACTATTCAGCATGCCACCATCCATCCATTAACATTGAACATTGTATCAGGATGGTATTGGGTTAATGAATGTAATGATTTGTTTCATTTTCAGGTATTTGGAGTGGATGGCAGCCAGGATTATAATAGGCCTGTTATCAACGAGAACCAGAAAGATTTAGTAAAAGATTGGGCTATAAATTCTGCTACAGTAGTGCTGGAAGAAAAAAGACCACTGAGTACAACTGGATTTCTTGACACAGAGGTAGAATTTAATTTTTGACGGTCTTCTTTTTTCTTCCACTAAAAGAGAGCACTAAGAACTGACCAGTAATGTTGAACAGGAAACAAAATCTTGCCTGGAAAAGATTAACTCTGATCTATAAGTATTTTATTTCTCCTAGGCCTTTATTGCATTATCAAAGCTTCTCTGTCAGAGACAGACATAATTAATTGCAGAGGTGTTTTAAGACTTGACTACCTTCCTATGTGCACTGACACCAGTGTGTTGGAAATGTAGCAGAAGTTTGTACAGTATATGCTTCATGTAAGTTCTTCAGCAGAACTGAGGAAAAGATTGTTGTGCTTTATAGCCCAAAGTAAGTAATGATATTAAAATTCAGAAATAAGATGTGTGCATTTAATGCATGATATAAAGTCATCTAAGAAAAAAATAGTGGATAGTACTTCTCAGATTTTTTCTCTGAAGCCAGAGAACTTTAGGTTTTTACATTGTGGTTTAAGTTCTCCAATGAGGTGCCACTCATGGCAGGTCACTTGCATTAGTTGACTCAGACACAGTATAACTTAATCAGTTGGTGAAAGATTAAACAGAGGAAAATGCCTGACTTTATATGTGATTTAGAATATGCACACAAGCTAGATATTGATCATATTTCATATTGAAATCTTGGGAGGCATTCTGATGTCATTGTGATGGATAAACTAGCTTGAAATGTGTCTACAACAGAACAGGATCACAGTGGAGCAGAATCAACTGGGAACAGTAATGAAACACATAACACATCTACTTCCCTTGGCAAACTGTTTCTGAAGTATGATCTTTTAATTTAGCAAACTCTATAAATAAGCAATTTTTTTGGAAGATACCAAGAGCTTAAAGTGCCTGCCATGCAAATACATTGATTTTAGTATCTACAAATCTGTTTCTCCTAGAGGTGTGTTTTCTCATGGTTGTATTTTAGCTACTGCGAAGCCTTGAGACACGAAGTATGTAATTGTGCCTAGATTAGTACCTTTGACTAATTTCTCTAATCCTACAGCTTCAAGTGAAGTATTGCCACACAGCATAGGCATATCCTGTTGTTGTGGGTTGGCGAGGTTTAGAAATTTTTCCCATTATTATGTTAAGCTAGCCGGGATGGCTCTCCTATTAGCCGTTAAGAGCTGGAGATAAAGGACTGCTGAACCAATGATGGCCCATTAGGGAAAGGTGGAGTCCTGCTTTTGTGTTCCGCAAGTAAGAGGACACTGGGGGTAGGAGAACACACAGCTCGCCGGCCGAACTCGAGGAGAGAGGTTCCTTTTCTCCTGTTGGCATCAGGCTTCTTGGATTTGGACTGCTAAAGCTTCCTGCTTCCTCTGAACAACTGGGAACTGGGACGCCCACGGTGAGCAGAGTTCCTTCCTCACCCTTTTCTTCCACCTGGGGCGGGTGAGGTCACCTGGCCCCCTCCCCTGCCCCTGCAGCAGCCGCGACTGAGACGCCGCCCGCCCTGGTCCATCGGAGAGCCATCGGTGACTGACAAAGGGACTGGGACTGAATTCCATTCTGTTCTGTCACTGGTTTTCTTTTTTTTCTTTCGTATAGCTGATGCTGTTTTTGTTTGTCTTGTAAATATTTCAGTAAAGAACTGTTATTCCCAACCTATACCTTTTTTGTGCCTGCGAGTTCCTGAATTCCCTTTTCCTGGCAGTACTGTCCCTTTAAACCAGGACACCTGTGGAAGGTTTTTCACCTTGCTGCTTTGCACAAATCTATAACCATATTCTTCCTCTCTTCTTTGTTTAATGTCTTTTGCAGCGCTCAGCTCTTCTGTGTCTTGTTAGTTTTCAAGAATATTGATGTTTTCTTCCAATTTTATAATTCCATAAGCAGAAGAAGGATATATGATTTATTTTATGAACACAATTGCACTTTTCAGGTGTCATCTTTGCAAACAAAAGTTTTTGTTTTCAGATGACTGAGACTACTTCTGCAATCATATGGCACGTGTAAGAAACCTTCTGGCAATGACATACTAAAACTCACTTTGATTTAGGTGGAAATTACAAGAATTATTACTGTGACTGCTTTGCTGCATTAAAAGGTCTTTATATAGCGGGAGGGAATAGGTTATTAGCATAATTTAAAATATTGCAAGGCATGATGATAGGGGAAAAATTAAAATTATTCTCTAAGTCAAGGAGAAAAACTGACATAAGCAACGTGGATAGAGCAAAGATTAGTGTAACAAGAGTTGAGGACAGATGAAGGTGAATGAAAGCTTACTAAAGAAAGCTAAAAGTAGAAGCTGGTTGATATGTAGAAGAGAAAATAGAAGCTAGTTCAGAAAATTAGAGGTGTCTTTTATAGGGAAATAATGGGAAAACAATCATGAGGATGACTACATTTAACATCTTATTACCAAAACTTGCGCTCACTGGGAGAGGGAGAGGCAAATGTGTTTGATCTGTAAAATATGTGGTCATGTTCTCATATACAAATTTTTCTGCTTGTGGGTTTTGGAAGACTTAATACATTACTGAGCTGCAGATCATAAGTTTATAAACCTTATTGAAGATCTTGGCTAAATAGTCAGGTAATGTCAGGGTGGCTCAGTGTTTCAGTTTTGCATCCACTCATTGTGTGGGGGCCTTATTCCAGCTGTCCATCACAGTTATTCCTGTGCATGATTAGCAGGATGAGGTGAATTCGTAACATGATTGGCATAGAAAAAGCAAAGAATAAAAATATAAGATACTTCTATTCAAGAAGATGGAAAAGATGACCTGGGAAATTATAAACATTTTATAAAAATAGTTTTGTAGACTCACAGAATAGTTAGGGTTGGAAGACACCTCTGGAGACCATGCAGTCCAATGCTGCTGCCAAGGCAGGACCATCTAGAGTCACTTCAGGGGTTGAAAAACTTATTCTGAGCGTAAATATCTTACTTTTACAGGGCTTGTGAAGTATCATTAATGAAATTGTTGGAAATGCTTTTTTTTTTAAAGAAGTTCTCAGCTTGTACTTTGATACAACAATCTTTGAATACTTTGGAGTAGTGCGTGTCGTAAATAAAATTCAGAGTGAGTGTCTTGGCACAGTTGGACTGATCCTGAATTCACTGGTTCTTGCCTTTTCAGTGATTACATATAGGCAATGAAAATAATAAATCCATCTATTTTAAGTATTTGAATGTTTTTACTTCCTACATTATAAGCTGCCACTTGTTAACCAAGGTAAGTGTGATTAAAGAACAGAAATTAAGTAAATAGAGAACAAAGAGAATATTATTGTTGTTATTATTGTTGTTTTTTCTTGTCCTATGAGTTTGGTTAATAAAAGTACTGTAGTCATTTGGGCTATAATCTATCCATACAACTTGCATTTAATTTTCAGTGGTCAGTTGTCTGTGGTAAACACGATTCTTAAATAATGGTTTATCAACATTGTGTTTGATATGCTTTGGTTTTTGGTTGGTTTGGGGGTTTGTTTTGTTTGTTGTAAAACTAAAGCTCAGTTAGAAAACTGGTTCTTCATCAGTGCCATTGACTACAATATTCCCTTTGCTGTTTTGAATGCCTACTTTATGTCTTTCCCACTGAAGATCAGATAAATAATACTACTGACATTCTATATACTGAACAATTTCATTCATGTAAATATCTATTGTATTGCTTCTTAAAAGTGGAGTATTTAGGGGCTGTATTTCCTTTTGTTTGTCCTCTCAAACTACTGTATTTTCCTGTCTTGTAGAACCATCAATTTAGTATGAAGTTTGATATTTTTGTTTGAGTTAGATGCTACACTGAAATGTAGGCTGATGTATCACTAATATTACAGGGTTGTGCAAAGGCAAACAGGACCCTTGAATGCCCAGGAAATGTATTAGCAGCAGAAAAGGGCAGTGTTATTGCCATGGTGAAGCTTCCCCTGTAAAAACAGAACTAGAATTGTTACTGTTCGAGGTCAAGAAGGGGGGATACAAGTCTAGAGGAGGTACAAAGTCTACTCAAATTATTATGGGAATGGAGATTTACTTTACAAGAACACATCAGTACTGTTCAGTTAGTAATAGCTAAGATGGGTGCAATTGCTGGGTTTTCATGTATAAAGGGAGTAACTGTAATAGAAGAGAAAATTAGCTGTTTAAGATAGGTGTCAGTATTGTTCCAGGAATAACTTGAAGACATTGGCTGTAAATAAATCATATATGGAAATCTGTAAAAAGCAGGTAGAGTGAGGAGGGAAGAACTACTTTCAAGACAGCAATTTATGAAAAGATGAACTAATATGATTCTTGTAGCTTGAACTGACTGGGGTTATGTATTTGAAAAGACGCTGAATTTTTAAATTGACTTTATTCACCTTGTTGAATTTTTTTTTTTTAAAATCCCTATTATTATTCTGCTCTGAAATGCCAAGAACTGGAGATGCTTTCAGGTGTAATGTGTGTAATCTGTGGATTTTTTTGAAATATGGAACCTGAAACCCTAAATCTTCAGGCTGAATAAGTCCACAGAAATCCATTGGTACATTTTCAAAAGATGTCTTACTCCTATGGACATTATATGTGAGATAAGCATAAGAGAAAGCAGATTTAACATGAAGATAAATGGCTGGTATCTCATAGGTAAATCCAACCTTTCTGAAATACAAGGAAATTGCTTTTGGTATTCCAGAGAAGATTTGGAGAATTGCTTACTTGAGAGATTGTGAGATGCAAATTGATATGGATTATAGGAAAAACATTAGGATAACTGAACGTGACATTTTAGATATGTGTTTTATAAACCTTACACCTTCTGGATGGACTCAAACTTCTTTGAAAAGAAACTGCCTATTTTTGTGGTTTGTACTTGTATACACAGAGAGCTGGCAAAGCACACTTTTACATTCACTGCTATCTAGAAACCATTTTTGGCAGTGTAACTACATTCAGAGAAAAATAATTTATCATGTTACTTTGCTGCAGTTAATCCAAAATTGTAGTGACTTTCTCCATTGTGAAGTATAATTTCGATTTCTGACACATAACTGTGTCTGTGGTATTGGTTAGGTGGTACAGAAGGAACTAGTTGAAATTTTCTGTTATAAAGATGATTGGGACGTCTGTCATGTTTGGATTTGGCTATAATTAATTGTTTTGTTGGATAGAAGTTCACTAGTACAGACAAGAAAAAAAAATATTAGTGATAGGAAAGAAAAAAGTGAATTCGGTAGTTGTCAGTGCATAAATGCTGTGTGTGTTTTGTAATATTGTTACTGGCATCTTGCATTGTCTTCAGAAATGCCCATAAATAACAAAAACATTGCCTTCCTTTGCTGTTGTTGGACTTGAATTTTATAACATTTTGATTCTAAAAAATTATTCAAAATATGGAAATTTGTATAATAGTTCAAACAAAAATTACCTGCTGCATCTCTGATTCACCTCATTCATGATAATTCTGGAAGAGATTCATGATGTTGCGCTCATTTGCATTAATCAAGAGAAATTCAAGATCATAAATTCAAGCTTTTTCAATGTCTGACTAACTTTTAATTTGAAAGAAGTTGCCATATAATAGGTGACATTGTTTACCATTCTTGTTCTGCTAGATAAATTTTATAGAATGTATAATGTTTCCTAGTCAAAGACTAGAATCCAGGAGTAGTCAAGGCATTAGGCAAAAATCAGTGTTTTGAACAGAAGTGTGAAGATTTGAAGATGCAGCAGCAATGGTGGTGTTTTTTGGAGATGTAAGCAAGAGAGACTGTAAGATACTTGATAAGACAGTAACACTGCACTATATTTAGAAATCAGGTTTTGCAAAAAAGATGCTGTAGTAACTAACACACGAACATGATTTAATTCTGTGTTTTTCATACATTTAAAAAAATTTTCAAGATTTCAAAAGGTTTGCCATCAAGGAACCACAATAATTTCCTTTCTGGTTTAGGGGCAAAAAAATTGTAAAACACTGATAACATTGCTGTTACCCAGTAGGCTGGTTTAAAACTAATCTTTGCTTCTTTTTTTGTTTAGGCCAGACAAATAATCTGAGCTTCCTTTCCTTTCCATCATAAGTTATCTTGCTTTTTCAGTCCTTAAGGTATTCTTTCTGTAATGAAGTAAATACTGTATTTCATCTGGACAAGAGGGTCTTCTAAACCGGTAAAATGTCACTTCCTTGTCTTCCTGAAGCACATTTTTAATTTTTTAACACACCCCCACACCCCATGTACTATTCCTGCACTTCTGAGCTCAGGACTGAAATAACCTGATCTTAGAACTAGCACATGTTCTGATGTATTTTATATAGGTTCTGGTGTTTAAAAGTTCACTGCACTAGGAACTGTTTATTTGGTACTTATTCAGCAGCTATATAGATTTTGTTTGTTGTTTGGCATTCTAGAGCTGAGGACTCTAAAATTTATTGAGGTGTAAACTATTTTTTCCAACTTCCTCCAGGAAAATAGTGTCTGACATATCTATTCAGGAAAAACCTGGAAAGATTGTATGCTTTGTATCAAAGAGTTACAATTTTTATTCTGCTTCTGTCTTTTTTTCTTTCTTAGGAAGGTTCTACTAATCCTGGAAGCAAACGTTGGGTATCGCAGTGGGCCAGTTTGGCTGCCAATCACACACGTCATGACCAAGATGACATGAGATTGGAGTCCTCTGTGCCTGCTCCAGTTGAAAATGGTACTACAGACAGTTCCTGTTGTCATAATTTATGCTGAAAAACCTGTGAAGGGGAGAAAAGAATGATTATGTGCTGTACTTAATCAGGTTTTTTACTCCTAATGCCTCGTTTTCACATGAAATTCTTCTGTTTCATTGAGCAGAAACAAGCTCAGCAATAGTGGTGTCTGCATGGCAGTTGAGTGCCACTATTATACTGAATGTTAGTAAAACAGGAGAGTTTATAAACTCTTTATTATTACAGAAACTTTCACTTGGGTTGGTCTGCGTAGTCTGTTTCTTTCCTTACATCTTACTTAGGCTAAATTTGACTTCAGTGTAATGATTACTAAACAATCCAACCTGAGAGACTTCAGCTGAAGCATAGCATCCTTCCTTATCTTGGAAATACAGACCTTTTATATTTCTTGAAAAACACAGAAATTTTGTCTTAAGCAATGAACGACCTTATCTCCCTTTCTGATTTTGAAATGGTTTATTCTTTAACATCTACAGTCTTAACTATAAACAAGTTGCTTGCCTTACTTCTCTTCTGCTTCTTTCTTCCTGCCAATTTCACTTCAGAAATTGTAATCATCTTTGGGAGTTTTACACAAAAGTTTTGCTTTTAATGTTGCATAATGCATATATCTGTACCAATGCATGAAAGAATTCTTATCAGGGACTGCTGCTTCTGTTGTAGCTTTTCCTCCTCTCCTAAGCATTGAACTTTTCCTTGGATACTGAAAATCAAAGGAGATGGAAAGGAGAAAAAATAAATCAACTGATACACACAGAATAATGGAAATCAAGATCAAATTTTGCACTGTTTGAAAGGATTGGGTGTGTACATACAGGACACTTAAAATCACTGCTATTGAGACTGATCCTTTGGGTGGTTAATTGGGAGCTTTAGTGGTCTTTTGTTTTTTGTAGTGTTTTAAATGTCACTAGGATCTTCTTTGGAGAGGTAAAGGCTTTTTTACCATTATAAGAACTAAGATAAGAGATAAAGTGAAGTAACTCCTTTGTAGTGCATACCCGTACTGCAAGAATTCTAAAATACTAAAGGGGAGATAAAGCATTCAAAGCACCAAAGCACTAAAGCACCAAAGGTGTAATAAAAATAAAATTTAGTATGTACATCTAAAAACCGATTCACAGAACATGTCTTGTTGATTTAGATGCCTGTATCTTCTTTAGAAATCTTAGTTTAATCTTTGCATAACACATATATAGCCAAATATGATGATGAACAACTCCATGCCTTTTTTTTTTTTTTTACTAAAGGTTGTTTGTAATTCACAAAGAAGAAAATTAAATGCTTATGTATGTATAAAATATTGATCTGCTAGGCATGTCTGAGAGAAGTCAATCTTCACAAATGGCAATCATACTGATTTTCATTAAAACTTCAATTTTTTTCTTAATTTTCAAGAAGAAAAACAGTCCTGGAATTAGAGAACCTTGCTTAGATTTCAGAGGTACTTACTATTTTTCAAATCAGTGTCATAACATAGATTATAGAATTTAAAGCTGTGAGTCGCTTTGCATTCTTCATCAAAGGTGTGACACTACAAACATAAAAGATAGATTGAAGAGCATGGATAGGATGGAGAGTAGCAGAAACACATACAGCATGATTGTTGATTTTCAATTAATTGCTTAGAGGATTCTCACAGAGAGAGAAACCCTATACTCCAGTTTTTACTCCTGGAGCAGCCAGTGTTGGTAGCAAACTGTGATAGCAAAGTCCCAACAGGGTACGCAGAGCATTTATTTGTAGATCTCTCCTGGCAAAAAGTGAATTGACAGATGTGTGTTACTAAGTGTGTCGCATTATATTGCAAGAGCAGAGAAATGCACTGCAAAAAATTTTTTTTCTATCCAAATATTCAAAGTTTCTTAAACAGTTATTCCTTGCAACAGTCCATGGGATGACCATGCTTTTTCTGCTGAAGCAGCATTTGTTCTGTGCACACTAAGAATTCAGTGAAAGTGCTTTAGCAATGGTGCTGCATTCTTTAGATGCCTTGTATACGTGTTCTATACAATTCGATACTACAGTGTCTTGTTTGAGATAAAAACATTATTTTTGCTTTCCCAGCCATAGTAAGTTCTTTGTTTGTGAGTGGGGCTTTTCAGTATTGCTGAGGAGTGTCTCCCAGCACTGCAGATTCTTTCCTGAGTGAGGTGAGGCCTCGCAGGGAGAGGCTGTAGTCTGCCCATGAGACAGACCTTGTGCAGAGGAATAGGCAAGTAGGGAAGAAGAAGGATCTTATTCTTTTTGGTGGTTTTGAAATCTGACCCTAAAAGTGTTTAGAAATGTAAGACTTGCTTTCCACTTCCTGTTGTAATGGTGTGCTGATTGATATAACAGTGATTTCTTACCTATTTTAACCTACTGTGAGATCATAAAAACATGGTTTGTATATGTGATTCAGCTGGCTAAAAGAGTTCATTAAATGTTTTTCTACTTGTCTAAATATAATTGATCTTGTCATAGAACAGCAGAATGGACTGATGACTTTCAGTTCTATGTTGTATTAGCCTTACGCAGTCTTAAACATTTAATCTTCCTCTTTGCCTTGTTGAATGCCTTTTCAAATAGTTTTTTTCTCTTTCATTTTTAGACACAGACATCAGTGAGTCTGGTATTTCTGTTAGAAGTGCTGGTTCAGCTGCTTCTTTGACCAGCCAAGGTGAGCGAAAGAGGAGGACACTTCCACAGCTTCCCATAGAGGAGAAAGTAAATGAAAACTCAAAACCAAAAACTGTATCTCATCAGAGGTCAGAAATAGGTGAAAAGCAAGACACTGAACTTCAGGAGAAAGAAACTCCAGGTCGTGCCTCAGATGCTAAGTCAAGCAGAACAATGAATGGTCTTTCACCCAAAGCTACTGGAGACAAAGTTTTTTCTTTTCCCAACTCTTCTAGTAAAGAGAGAGTTGAAACTTCTGTGGTGAAACAAGCTTTAGCAAAAATTCAACAAGAAAGAAAGGAACAAGGACACTGGACACCCTCAAAATTGTCCTCTACAAAATCTACTGCAAACCAGTTTGACAAAGGTAGAGAGGAGATTGTTGTGTCACCCAAAAGTTTGGATAATCAAGATAATGCTCCTGGATATGTTACAGATAAAGCAGAAATTAAGTTGGCGCAGATTGAGGGAAAAAGAAGAAAAAATGAGGAAGTCATTAGAGGACAAAGTCCTAAAGTACTTGGAGGAGAAAAAAAGGAATCTTCAAAACCTTTAGTGAGGCAAGGAAGCTTTACTATAGATAAACCTAGCACAAATATACCTATAGAACTTATTCCTCACATTAATAAACAGAGTGGTTCTGCTGCCCCTTTAGTATCTGCAAACAGGTTACGTGACAGAAGTGATTCAATGGACACTGATTCCAGTATAGATACAACACTCATTTTAAAAGACACAGAAGCTGTAATGGCTTTCCTTGAAGCTAAATTGCGTGAAGAAAATAAAACTGATGAAGGTCCTGACACTCCTAGTTATAACAGAGATAATTCCATATCACCAGAATCAGATGTCGATACAGCCAGCACAATCAGTCTTGTTACTGGTGACACTGAAAGAAAATCCACACAGAAGCGGAAGAGCTTTACAAACTTATATAAAGATAGATGTTCCACTGGTTCCCCTTCAAAGGAAGTTTTAAAATCTTCTACAAGTGCCAGAGAAAAGATGGAAAAGAAAACTAAGAGTCGATCTTCAGATGGCGGGTCTAGAGCTGACGCTCGCAAAGCTGTGCAATCCAGTGGGAGAATGAGACAGCCATCAGTAGATTTAACCGATGATGACCAAACATCCAGCGTACCTCATTCTGCCATTTCTGATATCCTGTCATCTGACCAGGAAACCTACTCTGGCAAATCACATGGAAGAGTTCCTTTTGCCTCAGCAGATGAACTTGGACATTCCAAGATGGAAGGAAAGTCAGCTAAATCAAAAACCTCTCCTGTTGGACTTGGGCAGTCTAGTAAATCTACCACTCTTCCAAGACCTCGTCCCACAAGGACTTCTCTCTTGCGCAGAGCCCGCCTTGGTGAAGTCTCAGACAGCGAGCTTGCTGATGCTGATAAGGCTTCGGTAGCTTCCGAAGTGTCCACTACAAGTTCTACGTCAAAACCTCCATCAGGGAGGAGAAATATTTCCAGAATAGACTTACTCGCTCAACCTCGCCGAAATCGACTGGGCTCTTTATCAGCACGTAGCGATTCTGAAGCAACGATAACCAGAAGCACTGCCTCATCACGTACCCCAGAAACAATTATCAGAAGTGGTTCAAGGTTGCTCTCGGGAGGAGATAGCACTAAAGTGTCTGCTAGAACTCGAGCCAATAGCATTTCTCGACTTTCAGATTCAAAATCCAAATCCTTGGCCTCAGCTCATAATTCTCCCTCAGGTATGTGAGATTATTTGAAATAATTTTATGCAATACTAGATGTTTTTAATGTATGGATTTTATTAAAGAAATTGTTTAAGAAAGAGCTCTTATGAAACTATTGAGTTTTAGTTGGTGCAGTCTCTTTCATTGGAGTAAGAGGCTTCTGTGGCACGTCTTGTGGAGGTTTCTCATTTAAAATCATAAAGACAAGAAATGTTAATCCTTTAACTCTTTGGATATGTTTTCATCTTGAAACCAGTAAAACAGAATTGAATTGGAACAGTCACCTGCATCAGCAGTCATTTGTTTTAGTGCAAAAACAGACCCAAAATCTCTTCACTCAAATCATGTTAGTAGAAGTTCACAAGGTCAGCAACACTATTTAGTACATAGAAGATAAAAGATTTATTTATAAGGTAGGCTTGTAAATAGACAGTCTGAGATTTTTTTATAAGAATAATAACATTCAGTTAATGAATTGAAAAACTATTTGCTTACTTAACTGAATATAAAATAATTTATTTTAAAGGGTTTTCCTTATCTTGGATTATTTCCCATTCTGTGTTCCAAATAGTGGCAAATTATGATTTAATCATGATTTCCAGAGCATGTTGATCTTTTTTTGTGTGTGGTGGTTACTCTACCTTGTCTTATATTTGGAAGGAAAAATCTGTAAAATCTATGAATTTTAACCTACTATTATGTTAGAAGTTAACATAACATTCTTAGTGCAAGCAGTGTGAAAACTGGTAGGTTTTTTCAACAATATTAAATCTATCAAAATAAAATGAGAATTAAAAAAGAGTGAACTTTCTGTGAAATGAGTATCTAAAATGTCCACTTGCATTCGAAATTGTCATGCTACCAGATTTATCATATTTACAGTCAATCTCAGGATAAAATTAATAGAGTAACTTCTAGTGCTGTAGTGCACTGAAATATTGCTACATCCCATTCAGACTTGATAAAACCCACTATGATACTTAATTTCCCACACTCCTGCTGTCCTTTTGTTTCTTGTATATCATAAGTGGACCATGTCAGGATTCTTAGCAATGTGTATTCCCCAGGTAGTTACTTTTGGCAGTGTCATTTATTAACTTAATAGAAACTTCTGCTGAGATAGAAATGAGGTATTTGCTGCACTGTTGATTCAGAGTAGAGTTGATTCTGTTTGATACTGTGGCAGGTGTCTACAGAGGTATCCAAAACAGGTGACACTTCATATAAAAATGTGGTCTTTCCTTGTAAGATATAATTGGAAAAGCATCACATTTTCAATTTTATTCAAAATTTTGAATTGATCACGCAGGCTGAAAGGTGGCAATGCTAGGATAGGGAAGTGCCAGTTAGGACTTATATATGTTTATTTTAGTAGTGAATACTAGTTCACATCATGATAATGCTCATTTTTGAAAAGTGCAGATGTTTATCACTTCGCTGCTTTTGTTTTTCACAAAACTCTCTATGAATTTTGAGTTTTGTGTACACATGAAGAATTGCAGGCTTCCTAAACTTTTCCCACGTTGCTGCATTGAAGTGGCTTACTGCTTCTGTTAAGGGAAGTGAGTGTACCTTTCTCTTCCCACTCTGTTGATAATCTGTCACTTTGTTGCCTTTGCTAAATGTTCATTTCCCTGTGTCACACAGTCGAAGTTCACTGTAGCTGGTATAAAACAGTTTTAAAGAGAAAAACTTTGCCATCTCCTCATGGGTACCCCCACATAATAATCTAGATAATTTAAAAAGACCATTATTAGAAAAATCTGCAGTAGTAATAGCTTCTGTTTTATAAAACTTTATCAGTTAATGTATATCAACAGAGAAGCCTATCAATGTAAAGGCCATAATCTGAAAGCAATTGATGAAGCAGTCAGATACTTTCAAAACAAAATGACCCCTAAATAAACCAATTAAGTCTTGTTGCTATATAAATAAAACATATTATTACAACTATTTAGGATTTAGAGTTCTGAATCTTGTCTGTATCAGTAACATTTCATTGTATAATTTTTTTACTGATTTATTTAGATTATACTTTAGGAAAATCTGAATTGCTTTGAAAGTGGTGTAATCTTGTGTATATAGGAGTGTATATATAAATGCATCTTCAACTACATATAGGGCACTTTTCATTCCTCAGTTTAATTTTGTTTCTAGAAAAGTCAACAATTCAGTAAATTTCAGCACTTTTGGAAAGTACTAATGAAGTGCTTGACTAAAGTGCCTCAACTGTTTGAATGTATTTTACTTCAGGCACATTTAATCAAGGCATAACAGGAATGGATCTTCTTCTCTCCCTGAGCCTAGAAAAACTGGAAAATGAATTATTATTACCAGTATTGGGTTTGGGGTTTTGTTTCCTTTACAGAGAACTGGCTGCTCTCAGAATGTTACATAGGTTCCGTGGATTATCTCATCCAAGATCAGTTAACACTACCACATTGTAGATCAGTAAACATTGGCAGCCTCTTAAATCCAGCCTACAAAGAGAAAGTTATTTCTGCACTTACCAAATCAGTATTCAGATATATATATACCTGTAAAAAGAGAGCAAGAATAAGATGTAGTTTCTGGATTTTTTTATTGTCTTGTATTTCATGTGGATGAATTGCAACATGTTAGGGTTAAAATTGTCAGAGCTAGCAGCAAGTCTTTAATTTCAATAATAATTTCTAATCGTTGATGCAGTGAAGTATTGCTTACTTTTATATGAAGGGGCAAGCAGATAAATGGAACATCTTGGGTGAGAATTGTCAGCATTCAAGTCATTACCAGAGTGTTTCTGTGACAGGAGGCTTGATAATTGACAGCACTGTGAAGACACATGGAGCAGAATTGGTTTAGAACTTTATAGCACAAGTAGTGAAATAGCTGATCGAGGCACTGCATCATCAAACAGTAGAGTGTGATCAATAAAAACAGAGGAGAACAAAGACCTATTTTCACAATAGAGGAAAATTGGAGATGATGTTACAGAAGGAGCTATGTATTGGGAAAACAAACGGCAGGATCAGACCTCATGCAAAAGTGCTAAAAGCTGCAACTGTAAAATTCAACATTGAGTCAGAACAGAGGGACCTTGAGCAGCCAGTTGTGTTTGGCAGTTCTGCTGGCTTGCTAACGTGGCTGTCATTGCAAATAGCTGGCACATAGGTTGATCAAAGCAGTTGAGGTAACTGTGGGGCCAAAGAAATTGATAATGGAGAAAAAACCAGCACTTACTTAAGTACATTTCAGTAGTAGGAGCTTGGAAATGAATACACCTTGAAAAGTCAGTGCATCAATGAGAGCAGAATTTATTTTTTAAGGAATATATTCAATATAATTTATTCTCAACTCTTTGAATTGAGAGTATGTTGTCCAAATCGCCAAACTTGCCAGCTTAATTGTTCTCAGGACATTACACATCTCACAGAGTAGTCACTAAATTAGGTTTGAATGCTGATTATTTTAGGCAGTGGTTTGGAGGATTTTCTAGTTAGTGGTACTGATATTCACCATCTTTGGTGTCTGAGATAAGCAACTGCACAACAGCTTTCAGAAATGTACATAAACTACAATGACATTTTGGGCTTTCATAATTGAAAGATAGTATTAAAAGCATAAATATGCAAACGTATAGCTACCTAACTGGGAAACATGCTTGGATATGCTTGTCATGAATTACTTAACTTTGAGATTTTTACCTCTAGGCCTACAATAACTTTGTCCTCATATTAAAGAGAAACACATTGATTATATCTAACACCCCAACATTTCAAGGCCTTAAAATTTAATGGTCTTAAAAATAGAGGGTTTATGATACTATGTAATGTGACAAATTATTGTTATTGATGTCATTTCAGTTAGTATCTCTGAAATGTTTAAGCCTTTACAAAATTCAGTATCTTTGATTGAAAGTATAATCTTTTCCTAAAAACGTGTCGGTGGAAAAGAGGACCTAAGACTAATCTCATCAATATATTTTATTTAAGCAAATGCTTCTAATCTGAATGTTTTAAATCGAATTAACATGATAAAACACTATTTTGTACACAGAGAAATCCAAGCTTCTCCCAGACCCAGACCCTGATGTTGAAACTTACAGTGGTAGAGTACTAGAAATCAAATCTGTTTCTGATATTTCACTTCTCATTCAATTTTTAGTTTTTAAATATATTATTACATATGCTCATTGTACAGTGGTGAGTTGCTGAACTATCTCACTTGAGAGATTTTAAGATAAATTTTGTAATTATTTTGAAGAATATAATTTGAACTGGGACAAATAATTTAAACAAAAATTGATGAAAAAATGTGGGCCCAACTCATAAATCTCTTTGGACTTTGGTCACACATTACTTGCATGCTGTTGGTGGGAAAATGTACTTTTTCTGCTCATGTTTTACTTCCCTAAAATCAAACAACTTTTAGACCTCCAAAAAGAGATCAGAAAGTGATTGAGGAGACATTGTTACTTTCTACAATAAAGTTAGAAATTTTTTTTAAAAGTACAATTTGAAACCTGCATTTAAACCTGAAAAAATTACACAAGCATATTTTTGTTTTCAGCAATTGAAACTTCATTGTTTATATGAGGGAAGGGATGTAAGCTTATACACCAATGTCATATTCTACATACCATAATCTTCGCATCACACAAAAATTACTTCCATTATTTGTTATTTAAATTCATATAGGTGTATGCTTAATTTGTAATGTTGGGTTTTTTAATGTAGCAGGAGAAATCGTTATTAATTCTTGCATTTTTTAATTCTGAAAAGCAATTTACATAATTCAATTCTATTATTTTTCAATCACCAATAGGTTGTCACACACTTACTTCATTTTCTGCAGTACTTACAGAGCCTCATGAATGTCAATGAATGTGAGTTATTAAATCCTCTGCAACAATTTAGCAGGTTGTGGTGGGGGGGATTTCTTTACACTTGGTGGTATCCCTTCCTGCTGGGAATGTTTGAGGACAGCACATCTGAAATTTGTTTTCTAGACTTCAGTAATTCATAACAGGACAAGAGCCTCAGTTCTCCTGTGCTTCAGGCTGTCCTCAGCAATGTGGCTGCATAATTCTTTATGTGCTGCATGTCAGAATATATACTTCTTTCTCTGAGGCTACTTTTCTTATGGATTTACTGCAGATTTTCATAACACAATATTAATTTTACATAATTTTTTTCTGTACTAAACACATAAATATAGAGTCATTAAAGGTTGGAAAAGACCTATGCATCATCTAGTAGTTTTATGCTTTCCTTATGTAAGCATGCATTCCAGACTTGGTGCCAGCTCCATCCTTCCTTCATATCTCTTCTAATTTTTTTTTGTGCATCACATAAACGTTTGAATGAAATTTGGGAAAAAAATCTGCAGAAAAAGTGCAATCTGACTATATACTTAAGTGTTAATGAATTGGGCCCTTGTTTTGTAATACAGTTTGTTTGAGCTCATGTAGTCACTGACTTTTATATCTTACTTCACTCATCACTATACAAAGAGCATTAGTTTTATGTTTTTATTAATCAATATTTTTTATTTAACACAAATTCTGTAGCTTTCTTTTAAAGACATAGTAAATAAACCTTTTGTGAGGTACCTGGGGTTGGATAATGAATAGCTGTGTATTTTTGTGATGTTACTGAAATAATGCTGTTTTTCCTTCTTAAAGATGCCATAATAATTCTTTTTTAATGATTAAACTAATTTAGTAAGTGCAAGATGGAGGCGCTTTCCTACAGATTATGCTTCCACCTCAGAAGATGAATTCGGATCAAACCGTAATTCCCCTAAACATACCCGTCTGCGTACCTCTCCAGCCCTGAAAACCGCGCGACTGCAGAGCGCTGGGACAGCAGCTCAAAGCAGCAACACATTCAAGCACAGGATAAAGGAGCAGGAAGATTACATTCGTGACTGGACTGCCCACCGGGAAGAGATAGCAAGGTTGGTTTGAAGGGAGTGCCCCTAAAATAGCGCAGCATTGTACCCAAGCACTTGTACAGGTGCACAATAGAGGACAAAGAGAGCTGATGGGTTTTCTGTATCACTACTTACTGCTTCCCTTCACTAACTGAATGGGTAACTTAAAATTCTTCTTATGAGACTGGCAGACAGAACACTGACATCACCAGCACATCTCTTTTTAGTGGAAAATGATAGAAACATTAAATGATTTCTGATAGCCGAATCCCAGAAGATAAACTTTCAGTTGCATTATTGGGACTTGTAGAGGTACTTTGTGTATTTCCTGAGGCTGAAGTGTATGTGATTTTGTACTACCTCTACATATTGAGATAAAATTTCAGATCAATCACAGGTGACAGAGAAAGAAAAAAGTAAGCTTTGGAATGTGAGAGACCATGTTCTCATTTTAATTTTTGATTTATCAAGACATTATTTCATGTTAGGTACTTTCTGATTTAAGTCATGTATATTCACAAGTAATTTTTTTTTTGTTGCAAGTGCATGAGATTAGTATAGCAATACCTCTGTTGTTGCTGGTACCACTCTGCTTCAAGTGAACCAAGGAAAAGTTAGTTGCACATTCTGGTAACTAATTATTCCCATATCATGCAACACCCAGGCACTGAAAACTTCAGAGAGCTTGCACAAACATGTAAATGTTATTTAATTCCAGAGATTTTCACAGAACTTAATTGGGAAACCTAAACAAGAAATACGTTTTCCTTTTAAGATTAATTTTAGTAGTGCAGAGTATTTTCTTAATACTGTGGAAGTGTTTTGCTTACTGTGATTAATTATTTTTTATTTCCAAATCTTGGTAATATTTTTCAGCATGTTTTTCTAGTGTGATCTGTGCAAAGGGAAGATGTAGAGGCCTGAGAGGCACACAGAAGATACCTAAGGGAGTCTCATAGTATCTGGATAAATAATGAAATAAACATTTTCAAAATCATCTTCCTAGGACATCTCTGTCTTTTCAGAAGTCTGGAGTTAGAGATGGTTGTAAGAAAGATTGTGTTTATATGGGAAAAATAATTGATAACCATAGCATATTAGCTCCTCCTGATAAATAGTACTGCTGAGCCTCTACTTCAGTGAAACTTTTTGGTATGTTTTCCTCATCTAGGAGAGATTTTTCCTGGAGTTAATTGATGATTCAGTCTAAACTCATTTGATGGTTAGGTTTGCAGGTTTTTTCTTCGCTTGGGATTCTTACCTTTTACTAAATTGATGTATTGGCTTTAAAATTTGTTCTAAAGGCTGTGTACTTATCTTACCTCTTCAAGTTTGTTTTTGGTGGAACTGCTAGGAGACTCAAAATGGTTTTGACAAATGTTTAGGTTTCTGTAGAAGTTTCACACGACCTGCATAAAATGAGTTTATTTAAAGTAAAGTAGCATTTAGCAGCTGAGAAATTCCGGGTTATTGTCATCTGTTGCCACTGCTTCCAATACCAGTTTTAACCTCTGCTGAGAGCACTTGCTGTAGGTCACTAGTTCATCCTCTCTGTGCTTCTATATCTTCGTAGTGATTCACATTTTTGCTCCCCTGGGTTTAATTTTAACTTCTGTCCTCTCTAAAGTACTTTTTGTCTCTACTCCTATTTCCTTGCTAACCATAGCCTCTATTATTGCCTACCCTTCTTTTTTTTTCCATCCCAGCCACCAGTCCAGCCTCTGTGTTCAGGGTCTCTTCAACTCTATTTAGAGTTTTTGAAAAATGGTTATATGCTGTCATTAAAATTAGTTGATTTTTTTTGTTGTTGTTGTTATTGAATAACTGATTAGATTAGGCAGGTGTAAGGATAAACCTTTCATAAAATACACGTGTGGCAGAAGATAGTGTAGAAACTGTAAGGCAAACATTTCATTGCATCCGTGTTACCAACCTACTGTGTTCTAACTGGTCCTCCATGGCTGACCCAGTTTGCACTTTTCACAGACTTCGCAATTTACAGATGTTAATAAAATTGAAAATTTGAAAGAGATGTTTAGAGAAATTTCCTGGAATGACTAAATTTGATTTAAAGCCACTTTGGCGTGGAGGGAGTTTACACCTTAAGAGTAACAAGAGTTTCACATGTATTTTATTTAAGGATGTTAGATTATTTTTATAAAATCCACTGACTCAGTATAGGAAGTGTAACATAGTAGTCTAAGCATAAAAATGCTTTTAGTAATCCAATAGTTCAGCACAATTACAGATATCTTAGAAGTATTCCTATTTCCTTGTGGTTTTTTCTAACAATGGGCATTCTTTCACTACAGGTAAATAAGAACTAGAGTTCCAGGCTTTTTAAAAAGATGGTCATGCTCTCTCTCCATCCCAAGCCTTGTGTTCTCACCTTTGTGTTGGAAACTGAGTTCCCTGAGGAGCTGCGTAGCTGCCTGAGTCTGAGTAGATCTGAAGCAGTATTTCCTGGAGTGGGCTGAGGGATTTAGGGAATTTGAGGTTTATTAGTGTTGCCTCTGTGAATTATTTTGCCTTGTATGATTGCTAGGTCTGATGCAGGAGGCAGTAGAGATCTGCAAGGCAGCCTACAGTTGTAGCAGAGTAAACAGTGTGTACCTAAAGCCTAAGTCTCTTGTCCCTGATTACACAAAACATACTCCTTATATTTAAGCAAAAATTTCTGCTTCTGAAAGTTAATGTAGAATTACTTGAAAACTTCATAAGTCAGGGCTAGCTCACAGCTACTTTCTGATCTTCTTTTTCACAGTGCTTCTTGCTAAGTGCTCTGTATTGTTTCTATACAGAAATATAATTGAGTACTGGACTATAGGTTACTATCACATAGAAAATTATTCCAGATTTTCTTCACATGACTGATATTTGACTGTGGTAATTATCTACCAAGTTGCTTGCCATCAATGTTAGAGTTGTTTGTTCTGATACTTCCAGGGTTCATTTGAATTAATTTTTATATAGAGATCTGACACTTTGTGCAATTTTGATTTCTGGGTAACAACTCAAATTAAGTGTTTGTGTCATGTTGAAGCATTGTTGATTTCTATGAAGAGTTAAGTCTTTATAATTGATGCTACTTTTGATTATGGTATTTAATGACATTTCTCTTCTGGAAAAATTGCTGATAGTTGAAATCATCTATTTTCTTCACAACTGCTCATTAAATACCAGCATTTGTCCCAGAAAATCTAATGTGAATAGTAGCAATTTTTGTATTTAAGGAAAAAGATGATTGTATGAAACGAAGGAAGGAGCTGTTTTAGTATCTCTACTACTAAGAATATTGGACTTTTAATGGCAAGTGTAAATTACCACATATTTGTCTACACCCTCCTTCCAATTATATGTGTATCTAAGCCACACAAAGTTGCACTTCATTGCAGATTGCTTATCAATCCAGTGCCACAAAATCCAGTGTTGAATTTGGCTGGAAATTTCTCTAGTTCCGTTCACCTTTCTGGTTGAAATTATGTACACTTAGTCTTAAGTTGTCTCTAGGCCAGTTGTGTCCATTGTTTTTGACTTGAAGACAAAGTGAAAATTAAGAGCAGAAGGAATAATTGATCTCTCTGGAGCCCAGGATGTGTCACTGTCACTTGGCTGTGCACCTCCTTCCACTGGAGTGGCAGGTGCTGCTCATCACCAAGTCCTTGGTGGCACAGAAGTGGCACTGTCAGCTTTGTGCCTTCAGTGCTGCCTTTGCAAAGGGGATCACTTGGCAATCTGCTCTTATCAACTCTGTGATCCAAACTGGAGATTCAGGGTGCCATAGTAAGGGCTTTTAGCTTTTGCTTTGTGGGGATTTTTGTCTTGCTCCTGCCTTCTTTTGGTGTGTCCTGGGGAGGAGTAGCACAAGCAGAGCAAGCCAGAGCAAAGCTGGTTTTCGGATGCGGTGAATCAGAAGGGGAAAAAAAAGCAATCTTTGGCTGAGAATTCAGCTGTATTTTTGTAATGCTATCTTATCCAGGTTTTTAAAGGTATGTTCTATTTTTACTACTGGAAAACTTGTCTTGATTACATTTGAGGATGTAGGTATTGGTCTGGAATTTCAGACCCATAAGCAGCTTGATCTGCGTGAGGTGCGCAACTGCTAGAAAATCAGAAGTCCTGAAAACATTTTTTTTCAAGTAACAAACTAAATTAGAGATTAAATGTTTCCTGAACATTTCAGATTTACTGCCATGTTACACAACTAATCTATGCAGTATTTTCAGCATATTTCCTATGCATCCTCTGTGCTGGAGATACTGCATATTGCACACATCTGTCTGCATCCTAGGAAGAAAACAAGGATACTGTCTTTTGAGATCACCTTCCACCTTCTTCCTCTAGAAAGGCATGCTATTAAAAGCTTCAGTCAAAATTTGCTTTTATGGTTCTACAAATAATCTTTCTGTTTAGAAAGGCATGCACGTTTTCATAGCACTGTTATCAAGATCTAGAACTTACAAGATCAAAGGCTGCAGACTGGGCTCTACTGGTCCAAAAGTATTTGTAGGGGAGAATGTAACACTCTCTTTATTACTAGGATCAGTCAAGATCTGGCTCTCATCGCACGGGAAATCAACGATGTAGCAGGAGAGATAGATTCAGTGACTTCATCAGGCACTGCCCCCAGTACCACAGTAAGCACTGCTGCCACCACCCCTGGCTCTGCCATAGACACTAGAGAAGAGGTAGGAGATCTTCATGGAGAAATGCATAAGGTTCTTCCTTTTCTTTATTTCTTTTGCTTTTAGCATTTTGCATAGCCTTTTTAGTTACTTCCACTCAACCCGTATGCATGATCTCTACATTGTTTTTTTGATTTGAAGTTCCTTTACATTTCAACAAACAACCCAAAAGTTATTTTGTGAACACAGCTTGTCAAAAGGATGCATACTATCTGTCTGTCTCTTTTTTTCCACGAAACATAGGACAAGATAATTATTTGTTTCTTGCTTGTCTGTAGCCTTAGATACTTTTGGATGGTATCTAAGTGCATTTAAACATAGCACTGTGTATGCACAACTATATATAAATATATACATTTACAGTAATTTCACGAATACAAGCCGCAGCAAGAAGACTAAAATTTTGGTGGAAACCCGAAAATGCGGCCAATATTCCGGTGCGGCTAATCTATGGACAAAAATGTGATATCTGCCCTTACCTAGTATCATGCTTGTCCAGTCCCGAGCCAAAACAGTCTGAAATCCATGGTTTCCCGTTGTTCCGACGATGAACCAATCAGAGAACAGCTTATTGCCTGCCTGTGGATGGCGGCGTTACTGAGGGGCGGGGGGTGTTATCGGGGTGAGTTACCTCGGCAGTTCGATAAAAGTGTGTGATATTTCTCTGTACTTTGTAAAGTGTTTTCAGTCTTGTGCGGCTACGGGGCTGGCTGGGCTCGCAGGGAGAGGGCTGGGGGAGCCTCTCTCCCCTCAGGGAGAGGGGTAGAACGACCACTCGGCTCGCAGGGAGAGGGCTACAACGGCCGCTCCCCCCGCGGGCTGCGAGGGCTAAAACGGCCGCTCCCCCCGCCCGGCTGCGGGGGCTACAACGGCCGCTTCCCCCCGCGGGCTGCGAGGGCTAAAACGGCCGCTTCCCCCGCGGGCTGCGAGGGCTAAAACGGCCGCTTCCCCCGCCCGGCTGCGAGGGCTAAAACGGCCGCTCCCCCCGCCCGGCTGCGAGGGCTAAAACGGCCGCTCCCCCCGCCCGGCTGTGGAGGCTACAATGGCCCCTCCCCCCGCGGGCTGCAAGGGCTAAAACGGCCGCTCCCCCCGCGGGCTGCGAGGGCTAAAACGGCCGCTCCCCCCGCCCGGCTGCGGGGGCTACAACGGCCGCTCCCCCCGCCCGGCTGCGGGGGCTACAACGGCCGCTTCCCCCCGCGGGCTGCGAGGGCTACAACGGCCGCTTCCCCCCGCGGGCTGCGAGGGCTAAAACGGCCACTCCCCCTGCCCGGCTGCAAGGGCTAAAACGGCCGCTCCCCCTGCCCGGCTGCGAGGGCTAAAACGGCCGCTCCCCCCGCCCGGCTGCGAGGGCTAAAACGGCCGCTTCCCCCGCCCGGCTGCGGGGGCTACAACGGCCGCTCCTGTGCCAGCACGGAGATGTGGCTCCGCTTGGAGCTCAGCTGCCTGCCTGCGTGGCTAAGTGGCTGTTTAAAGGCAACACGGATCCATTGGGAATGCTCGCAAAATGACCACACTATTGTTCCTGTCTTTTTCGGCTTGTAAATAAAGGGTGTGTCTTTTTTCACTTGGAAACAATGTTTCCGAGGTCGGCAGTAAGCCAGTAAGCCCCGGCGATCCCGCAATTGTGTTACTAAATGACGACTTTGTGAAAGTTCGCTGCAAACTAAAGTGCGGCTAATATTCCGGGTGCGGCTTATCTATTAACAAAGGCAACAATGTTGCCAACACACCAGCAGTGCGGCTTATATTCCGTGCGGCTTGTATTCGTGAATTTACTGTAATTCTTTTCTTAGCTATTAAAAACAAAAAAGTCCCTCTTTTTACAGGTGACATAAAACTTGCATCTTCTGAACACTGAAATACTTAGGTACCATCAGTTAACTTTAGATTTTCTTTCTTAATAACATTGTAAAAAACTGCCTTGAAGTAAGTTTGCTTTATGCTTCTAGTAATTCTTATTTTCTTTGCCTACCTCTGGTGTGCCGTTCTATGAATATATTGACTAACGTGTTCTAGTAACCATCACAGGTCTAATGCTGGTAAACATGTTAATCTGAATTTAAATCACCACTTTCTACCATGTTAATTCACCATAATAATGTGTTGTAAATGTTTAATGCATTTTTTTCTTCATAGTATTCCTTTCAAAATGTGTTTTATTCATTTTTGTGTGCATAAATTTCGGTTAATTCACTAGTTACTGTGGCTAGTTTAATACTGTCTTTCTGTGGAAAAAAAGATATAAACAGCAATAAGAAATCTATGAGCTGGGTACTCAGAAAAATTATAAATGCACTCACATCGGTTTTGGGTTTAATTCACTTATAGACTGTGACTAAGCTTTAAAGAAGTAAAATGCTCTTTTTCTCAGATCCAATTAAATCACTCCATTGTGTACATACTGCAGGTGGCAGTATGTCCTTTAGGTAGTGTAGGTCTTTCTGTAACACTGTGACTAATTTGGAAAAAAACTCCTAAATTTCAGAGTACTCTTCTTTATTCCACAGATATGTTCCATTAATCAACAGAAGAAATTATTCAGTACCAGTTTATAGGTAGCTATTATGTTACCTGCCCATAAGCAGAATTTCAGTGGGGTAGTCTAAATATGCCATGTATGTCTAGTACTTTTTAAAAAACCCAGATCTTGTTCATTCCTACCTATGAGATGCATCATTTTATACTGTAGAAGACAACAGAATTATTATTATGTGATAGACATCTTATAAACTGTTTCAGGACAAAAAACCCCAGTAATCTGATTTTTGGATGTATCCAGTAGATTTCATGCTTCATTTTTCTTTTATCCCGCAGTTGGTGGACCGAGTATTTGATGAAAGTCTCAATTTTAGAAAAATCCCTCCAATAGTGCATGCGAAACCCCCGGAAGGGAATGGTCGGCCTAGTGATGCCAGACCTCAGCTGACAGAGGCCCTCGATCCCCCAACAATTACCCGCAGGAGGACTTGGAGCAGAGATGAAGTGAGCACACAACAGGATTCTCTCTAAGAATGGGTCAATTTTAAGCTTTTACAATTATCTCCCCACTTAATATTCCAGACATTATCCTGTCTCTCCTACCTCTAACAGGTGGCTATAATACTGGAAAAAAATGTGTATTTTATTGGCAAAATGTTCACATATCATTGTATATGATACTAATTAAAACATAAGTAAGATCTTTTATAGTTAAAGATACCAAAATGTATGGAATTGTTACTATTAAACTAATAATATCCTTTTTTATTAAAAACTTATTGCAGGTTATGGGGGACAGTTTGCTGTTGTCCTCAGTCTTCCAGTTTTCTCGCAAAATAAGACAATCCATAGACAAAACAGCTGGCAAAATCAGGTGGGTTGGTAAAAATTGCTCTTATTGCTGAAGATGTCTGTTCCTATCAACATTCCCAGCACTAAAAAAGATACATCCAGAAGAAATGTGTGTCATAGGAAATTGTCTTTTAAAAAAACACTGTTACCTATGGCATTTTTAGCATTCAGAAGTATTTGCAAATAATACTTTTTTCATTATTCCTTCTGTTTATTTCACTTTACATGAAGAGGAATATCAGGAAAGTTTTCATGGACAGGACATCCAGCAGTGGAGCTGTTCCACCATATGCAATACTGTGCAAAATTTTCACAACCAGTGTGCACATCTTGTAAAACTCCCTTCCCTAAAAGATAAGGTTAAAATGTTGCTGAACTGTAAAATTTGGCCCTGTAGGTTTGCCAAGTTGTTTGTAAGGATTTTTCATTTTAAGAAGAAAAAACAAATTGGACAGAGAGCTGTTTCAGTAAATCCTTCTGAAAAACAGCTTGCTCTCGAGGCAATGGGATCCCTATTGACTTCTAAAACAACAGATATAGCCACCTGTCATTTTTAATTGAAAATTCCTGCTTAAATGGTTCGATTTCTTCATAAGATGTCATAGTAGCTAAGAGAAAATGTAAACATGTCAAAAATGGTAACATGTTGCTCTACTTACAGTTCCATTTAACTTGAATGTGTGAGTGTACAACCAGTGACCACTTTGATTGACAAGAATAAGAGAAAAGTCTTAAATACAAAGTTCAGGATTGTGTATTTCAGATGTTCTTCAAGTAAGGTTTGCCTCAGAAAGGAGGGAAAAGCAAGAGAAGAAGGCAACAAGAATTTATAAATATACCCTTTTAACTTGAAAAATATGGTTAGGAAGAGGAAGAGCAAAGAAGACAGAGATGACAACTACCCAAGAAGTTAAAAATAGCTAAATGAAGTAAAAAAGATGAAAAAGGAAATAGACTTCCTAAATTTATTGTAAAAACAAATTGGCTGTCCACTTTATAGTTTAAATAACAGTTTCAGAATTTCTAATTAATGCTTTCATTTTGTTCTGTTGTTTTTTAATAAAGTGACCAATTAAATTAGAACCTTTTAAATTTTAAAAGAGAAATAAGAACATTAGCTCTAAAAACACCACATACAGAAGTAAAGGCACTGATCACATCAAGAAAGAATTATTTTAACAGAACATAGCAAGAAGGTAAATTTAAAATCACACAATATCACAATAGGTTGTTTGGTTTTTTTTTTTGTTTGCTAGTGCTGTTTGCTGCTAAATAAAACCTTATTTCCAGTGTTCCTGCTGATTTCCAGAGTGATATAAATGCTATTATATTAGAGAAAGTATAGCTGCATAAGATTGTCTGTATACTTAATCGAATATTTCCAGAAGTTGTTTTTTTTAAATTATGATCCCGTAAAGGACTTCATTATCTCTGCTTTATTTTCTTCTTCTTTTTTTAATCCGTATTTGAACTCTTCAATGGCCTCAATATTTTCCACTGTATTTGAAATTTCTACTACCCAGGTGTATGGCTTTGCAAGCTTTTTCACTCCCTTATAGAAAACATGAAAAATTTGCCAGACCTCTGATGATGAATTTTTTTAAAAGATGACCCTAGTTAAGGCAATAACATGTTTCATGCTTTCTTCACTGCAGTTCTGATTACTTTTAATTTATTTATTCCTTCCCCAAGAAGAAGTATGTGTTAATGTTCATTCCTTGTATGCTTTGTACGTGAATACACTCAAGTCTGGCAGAAGTGGTCACTTGCCTCCATCCCATGAGGATGTGTCATCAAAGTAGCACTTCCTCACAGTGAAACCTCTGACAGAAATGCATTCCACAGCAGCAGTGAGCAAAGACCTCAAAGGCAGAAGAGTTAAAATAGCTTCTGGAAGTTTTCTACAGACATCTGTGTACTGATAAAATAAGGCAGGGTACATATTTTGCAAAATTACATATTCTTGACAGGATAATAATGGAGAATGAAATCCCCTGTAGGATATACATAAGGGAAGAAAGGTGAACAGAAATGCAGTATTAAGGCTCACAACTTTCTTTCAAATTCTTACTCTTTGTGACGTTCACTGTATCATGAACTTCCACCTAAAAAATTACTTCCTCAGAGACCTAGTTACAGTAATAGCTTCTTTTAAATATACTGCTCTTGAACCATGATTTGAAACTACGTGGTTTGTTTGCTTAGCAGTTTTACTGTAGCTATTTTTGAACTTTTAACTCTGAAATACCAATTAGAGAATAAGTGGATTTGTGTCATCATGGTGTCACTTCACAGACCTTAAGTATCTTTACATTGTTAGTTTTTTTATATTTTCTTTTCCAGTTTTGCCAATGAAGATAGTTTAAATTATGTTTATTATATGACATTGAAAACAAAATTTTTATCGAGCAGGGAAACAAAAGATAAAAAATGGGAATCTCCCAGTATGCTTTGTGTTTTGAGGTTTTACAATTAGAAGTGACCTCTTTAAAAATCTAATATAAGTGATACTCATACTACTAGGAAAAAAAAAAAGTATATATATACACATAGTGTACATATTGAGACTTTTAAATAAATTTTTTTCTAGGAATTTTTTTTTTTCGTTTCCTAAAGTGTTTTTTTATTAATATAAAATACAAATGTAAAAGTTTAATTCCTTTATCTTATGTTTTGCTATTATTGTAAAATGCAGTATTAATGGGGAATTTTCTCACTACAGTAAAATAGTTTGCTTTTAAAAAAAATGTGTCAGTGCTGGAGGAAAGAACCAGCTGTGTCTATATATATACCATCAAGTATTTAGCTACAGAACTGCTATTTTATTGTCCATAATAATGATTTTGCTGAAAGCCTGTATGCTTCCCTGGAAATTTAAACTGTATGGTTAGATTCCATCAGGTTTCAGTATTTTATATTTTATTTTCATTTACTACTCCTTATGCTGTTATCTCCTATCATGTTATTTAATCTTTCATTTTATTTTGTGGGGTTTTTTTCTATTTTAAACATACTGTTGGATTTCTTTCTTCTAGAATATTATTTAAGGACAAAGACAGAAACTGGGATGAAATTGAAAGCAAGTTACGAGCTGAAAGTGAAGTTCCTATTGTGAAAACATCAAGCATGGTATGAATAGTTACCTTTTCTGGGACTGATTATACTGCTCAGCTCATGGCTCAGTAATCAGTAGAGGAATGTGGTGTTTTCAGTGGCATAAGGACAAAAATCTTCAAAAGCCCTTATTTGGAGACTAAGTATGTTTCAAGAATAAACCTAAGTTTCAATAATTACTAAGACTTACTGTCTCATTAAGAAACAACATGGTTCAGAGGAAATTTTCGCATAAAGAATGCAGTAAAAGGGATTGAAACTATACATAGACATAGACATCAGTATGTATGTTTAATAAAAGCTAACAACCATTAGTTTGAATGTTAAATGTTTGAATGTTAAATTGCTTTTAATGAAGTTGTTTTGCAATCTAAAAACTACTTTATCTGCTAATAATTAATACTTAATATGTAATACTTAACACTGTTAATACTGATTATTAATATTTAGAGAAGTTGTTGTGCTTTAATGCATATTATGAAAATAATCCATAGACTCATTGTGGTAAAAGGACTTTTCAGGGAAAAACAATCCCCTTGGTTTTGTCTGGATGTGGTAACCATAGGTTGCCCACTAGAACTCCAGCTGTTTTATGTAATAGCCTAATTACATCAATCAGCTATGGTTTATGGCCTAATTCAGGCCATTTCAAGACCAGACTGTGTGAGAGTGTGAGGGGACAGAACACATGTTGTGTCTCAGTACATTTCTCCTCTGCTTCTAAACACAGAACATAGGGTTTGAAAAACATCCTTGCATGAGACAGCAGGCAGAGCCGAGCTACATTATCCACCTGCAGAGTCTACTGTTAAAAATACCTGTTTATAGAGGCAAGTTTTTTTGTGGAGAGAAAAACTGCTCAAATGTGAATACATTTGCTCTGGCATTGAACAGGCTAATACTTCTCTGTTAGCTCATCATCAGTTAATAAACTCCACCAGATTGATTTTTCCTGGAAATATAGAAGACTTGGCCTGTAATTTCTACAGAATGGTGTATTTATCAAGAGCAATCATTAGTAACTCAGTATTAAAATTTAATAGATTTGCTGATAGTTTTTGTGAAGTTTTTCAAAACTTAATTTAGCAAGTTCCTCATGGAAGTTTCTAATTTTAGAAATATTATAATACAAAGAGTTTTCCTTATCCCTGTCCCGAATAAGATCCAAACTTAGTATTTTCTGTTCTAAATGCCCTAAATATGGGGGTTTAAGGTACTCTTTAAAAAAGAAAAATGTTAGTTGTATATTTATTTCTAAATTCACCATTTTACTAAATTACTTTCAGTCTATTAATGCATTTCACACTGCTTGAAAGTTTATGGGTTGTTTGGGGGTTTTTTGTCTATGCACAGATTTTCAAGTTTCTGCTTAGAAACTTTGTTTCTAACTATGTTACTGTTCATATTTGAACAATATGTTCTTCAAATGCAGTGCAGTTTCTTTTACTACAGAACACTAAAGGACAGTTGTAAGTGATGTTTGTTTTGTCCTTGAAACATTTATGTCCAACTCAGTTGGAGAAATCAGCTTAAAGATATTGACTTCATAAAGATAATCAATCTCTTTGCCACCCATGAAAATCACAGTACTTAGTACAGAACACCTTTCTGAAATGAATTAATGGTTTTCTGAAATCAGTGTCTTGGAAAATTGTCAGCTTTAAAATACCACCGACAGCTCTTCTCAGCAGCTGGGTTTACACTATTCTTCAATGTAGGAGCCTTCAATTGTAGGATTTACATATTTATACTAATATAAATATGCTAATTCTATAACCAAGGAAATTACTCAGGGAAGTGGTTGCAGCACCAAGCCTGCCAGAGTTCAAGTACCCTTTGGAAAATTCTCTCAGGCCCATTCTTGGGATGTCCTGTGCAGGACCAGGAGTTGGATTCGATAATTCTTGTGGGCCCCTTCCAGCTCAGGATATTCTGTGGTCCTGCAGCTTAAGATGGGATACATTTAATCAATGATGTGTTCCTGAGTGCATTGCTGTGGCTGTGTCTGTGTTAGCAAGTAGTGCAGCACAGTGGAGAAAAAATGTGCAGAGGAGTGCTGAGTCCCCAGCACTGGGGTGCTGTGCAGGGTCTCATGGGCACAGGGCCAATGGGTGCAGACAGAACACTGATGCAGTCATCTCACTGACTGACTCACATCTCCACAACCTGATAAATGGCTCTGTTCCATTTAATACTGAGTTTATCCTGTCACTTCCCTTTCAAGGTCTGCTGTTACTTTGCCTGATCTCTACAGAGCTGTGTCTGTAAGTCTGTGCTTGAGCAGAGATGGCACAGGCAGATGAGCAAGGGTCAGAATGAGGATGGTAGCAGGCAGTCAGTGCAGAGGGCTCTGGCTTTCTGAGTGGGACATGGCTTTCCAGCCTCCAGCACTGCCACCCATGGCTCTCCAGCCTCCAGCACTGCCACCCATGGCTGGGCCACCACCAGCAGGGATGTTCTTGATGCCAGGAGGGACAATCCAAATAGTATAATGCAATTGGACAGGTTTGGGAGGGGGATTGTTCACTCCTGAGAGGTAGTTTAAATCTCCTTCTCCATACTGGAAATCTCCTTTATTTTTCCATCATGGTCTGAAGATGGGATAGGAAAGATTCAGATTAGATATTAGAAAAATATTTTTCACGTTGGAGTGATCAGGTGTTGGGACAGATTACCCAGGGGTGGTGGAGTCACCATCCCTGGAGGTGTTTAGGAGGCATCTAGATCTGACACTGGATGATGGTTTAGTGGTATAGGAGTTACAGTGGCAGTGCTGGGCAGACAGCCAGACTTAAAGCTTAAGGGTCTCTTCTGACCTCTTCTGATTCTGTGATAATGAAACATGGTTGTTTCTTTTCTAGGAAATATCATCAATCTTACAGGAACTGAAACGAGTTGAGAAGCAGCTGCAAGGTACAAATCTTTTTTCACTTCTCTCTTCCGTGGTTGCTTGCTTCAATTTTTTAATAGATATCTATATGTGTGTATATATAACATGAAACAAAATTACTGTAATTTATTAACATATATTCCTATTATCAGTTATGCACATTATTATTACTGCTGGTACATTTGATAAGCAAATATGGCTATTTTTTTTAAAAGCAGAAGACTAATCATATCTTTTTATATTGGATTAGTAGTTCCTTCTTATCATCATGATGTTAGTTGTAAATTTACTATATTTGTTATTTTTAGTATTCAGATTTAATCCAAGAGCATATCATTTTTTAAAAAAGAATGTTTCAGGAGGAGTCATTAACCACCTTTGGAGACAAATTAGTATTAAATGTTAGTACATTTTTGGAAATAAAAAAGAGAAGTTCTGTTAAATGTGACAAATATGTTAATAGTATAATAAAATGAAATGGTACTAGGTACTTCAGTTTGCCCCCACTGTGTGGATAAATGACTGCTCTTTTATACACATTTCATTCAATCATGGAATCAGCATCTGTGGCTATTTCCTGGGGGTGGGGTGGAACCAAGCATAATATAATGGTAACATCAGTGAGAAAAGCCACATAAATTAAAACCCTCTGTCAGTCCCTATAATCTAATTATAGATGGTTTATCATCTATGTTTCCTGTCCACACATCAGTTTGGGTTTAGTTTGTGCAGTTTCATTTCATCTAAAGTTTTAATATATGTAACTGATTTTGAATATATGTGTAATTTTACATCTATGTTGGATACACCATTTCTTTTTCATGGGCAGCACACATAAAAACTCACATCTATCATCATAAAAATAAAAGTGTGAGATAAGGATTTCCATATTTTTATAGTAACAGAAAATCATATTTTTTATGGCTTCTTCTCTATCCTTCTCATCTCTTCTTGATTGCTTAGCAATTAATGCCATGATTGACCCTGATGGTACCCTGGATGCTCTGAGCAACTTGGGATTTGGCAGCCCCATCTTACCAGCTCAGCCGAAGCCGAAGTCCAGCCCTGTTTCCCAAGGGCCCCGCCCGGCAGCGCAGCCAAACTGCCAACCTGAGGCTCGGGCTGCGCGTCCCGCCACCGGCCCTGTGGCAGCTGAATTGGAAAATGCTGAATCTGAGGCAGATTTCAGCATACATTTCAATAGGTTTAACCCAGATGGGGAAGAAGAGGATGCCACACTGCGTGAGTGACATCTCAGTGTTTGATACAAAAACCTTTCATGTGGAATGTTTAGAAATCACGGAAAAACTTATAATGTTTGTTTTTATAATTAAAAAACAAAAGGCTTGGTCAAACAGCAGTTGTTTTCTTAAACCAGTTTTCTTTAATTGTGATGCTTTGATTGTCACACAAATCCTTTTCAAATCATAAAGATATGCATAGATACCAGTGTAGGAAAGCAGATTGTGGCAGGTTTGCCCTTTGTGGTTGTGTGCTTTGCAAAAGAATTATTATATCAGCAGTTTTTCCCGTAATAGATTTATTTCTTTTTAAAAGCCATGCAAGCAGTCTAACATGTACTGAAAACCCCAAATCTGTTTGCCAAACTGCTCTGATGAACAGACTTCCTCCTTTAAAGCTTGTACAGAACTGTTGAACAGTTACATCTGATTCTGAATTAGATGATTTATATAGGAAACATTATCTTTGACTACAATGACACATTACTGCAAAAGTAAGATTTCAGAAAGCATCCATTCTCATGTACTGGAAAATCTCAAACAGTTCTGTGGTTTATGTAACCTTGTTGCTGCGTAAATTGTCTTGGGGTTTACAAATAAGTTCACATATTATGTTTGCACTAAGATTTGCTGGGAGTGGTAGGTGAACATATCAATATCGTTGAACAGCAAGCAGTGTTTTGGTGTACATAGAAAACTGATAATACTGTCCTTGTATTATCATTACAGTGTTTTAATCCACTTTCTGAAAAGACTATTTGGCACTTTTTGATCTTCTTCAAAAGTCTTTTTGATGTTAATGAAAGTAGAAGTATTTCATATCTCATTTCTGTCCAAATCTTTGTTGAAACTAACTAGGAAACAGATTTGAACTTATAGCAATGTGGGACATATTAAAGAATATTGAGGCAAATGGGCTCTCACCAATCCAAATGCAACGTAAGCTTACAGAAGAAATTGCTGTTAATTTGGAATGATCATGAGATGTAAAATTTTCTTTAGGGAACTTGGAAATAGAGTTGTCATGATTTGCTTGATCGATAGATACACTCCCAAGCAAATTATTTTATTTGCTTCTGTATATTTTCCTGTAGTTTTGCTAGTAAAGCTGTCCCTGTCTTACATATTTAAAAGGATTCTGGACGACGACTGCTAACATGGACATTTTGCTTATGCCACTGAAAAGCAAGTCTATTTAAAGTTTCCTATATAAGCCTATTTTCCTTATCAGTTGTCCCAGTAACTTAACATTTGGAAATAATAAAAAAAAAAAAATTAAAGTAAATTACTTTGTATTTCCAGAACACTGTAATTTGGAGGAATGTTTTTTCTGTTAAATGTAACTAATAGACTGGAATTTTCTTATGTTTGCATCAGTCTCTATATATTAAGGTTAAAGATACAGTTTTGCAGCTTTTATGAAATGGTCTTTAATATTTCAGCAATAATCCTATATGAGATTTGTTTTTAAAAACCTACTTTCTGTACGCTTTTAAATTGTACAGGCTTTCAGAAATCAGTAAAAGTTGGACCAGTTAATAAAGATGCAAAAACTTTTTTTGTAGAGATGTAAAAACAAAACCACTAATGTGTTGTATAATGGATTTCATATTTTCTTTAAAAAAAAATTAAAAGCAAACAGTCTTCATGTATGACTCAATACGCTCTACTCCAGCTAACTGTGGGAGCCTGAATGACACTAGTTTACAGACGCTACAGGAAAACTTTTTGAAGGTGCAGAAGGGCAAAAATAAATGGAAACTAGAGCTAGGTGTTGAAAACTGAGTGTACCAAACCATCACCATAATTCCTTCTTTTGTTTAATGCTTGGGAACATAATTTTTCTGCAGATTGAAGTGGAAAGTAGGAGGCTAGGAAGGATTAAAGGTGCAGGCTCTTCATACGAGATTCTGTTTGTGTTACTTCAGGCGTTTTTACCTTTATGTTATGTAATAAACATTTTGCATTACTATGTTATTATTTTGTATGGACATGTTCTCTTTATTTATTTTTGTTACATTTATTATGTATGTTATTTTGTTATATGCATTTACAACTCCATTTTTAAATAAAGTGTTTCTGGAACTTTACAAATCTGTGAATATGTAATTGAGAGGTGGGAAGTTCACACAATCCTTCTGCATACCAACTCGCCTTTACTGAAATAGGAAATGACATTTTTTCATAAATATCTTCTCTCCTGGAAAAGTTCTGTTATTGCCACCACTGCATCATTTATTCTGCGCTGATAGTATTGGCTCGCTTTCCTGTACTCAGGTTCTTTTCCACACTTCAATTGATTTTGTGTGCAAAGCTAGAGGCAAAAATAATCCAGTATGCCAGTCACCAAACAGTGGCTCTGTTTCCCTTTGTGGAATGAAAGTGAGTTTTAATGCACCTGCCAGCTGCAACAGTCGATGGTTATCAGACTGTTTTCTCTCGTTTCACATATTGGAAAACTTTACTGAACACGCTGAGTTGGCTCCAGACCGGTGCCTTTTTTCGTTCTGTCCCAGGTTTGACTCCATGCATGCTATTCCTGCAAGACACTAAATTACCTTTTCTTAGCTGGCTTCTTACAGTAACAAAACCTTGGATTTATTAAAAGCTCCAAGAATTGCTTCTCAGGTTAAGGATTCGGTATTGCTGAGCTTTGCAGTGACTTAGCATCAGCCGCTCTGATCTTGCTTCTGTGTATATATTTTTCCTTTATATCCCAGCCTGCTGGAATTAAGACAGCACTAATGCACTCAGTAACACTCACTAGCACTCAGCTCTGCAGGGGCAAGAAATTTTTATTGCTCTTTCAGAGATGCCAGTTTGGTACAGTTAAAATTGTAAGAAAGTTACAAGGGCTTTCCACTTGCACCAGACTTCTTCCTATCCCCCACCTTCATTATCTGCTATCATCTCCTCACTTGTTGCCACTATCCCTCTGTCTTTGCAGAGGATAGAGGAATGCACTTCTGGGCTTGTATTCTCATGTGCAGATTCCCTGTTTAAGCAGAAGTGTAACTCTTCCCATACAGATTTTTACAGGACCACTCTACTTGGAGCCAAGGTTATGCAGGGTTATTCAGAAGTATTTAGGAAATGTAGTTGTGTGCTCCCTTAGATGGCACCAGTCATGTGCTTCCTTTAGACACCACCAAGTGGTGCTGACACGCCAGGACCCAGGGAACGCAGAATTCAAGGCTCCTCCCTTGGCTACTGCTTGAATTCTATACCCAACAACATCTTGTAGTGACACTGACATCGAGCTGTAGCTCACAGAAAAAAAGCTAAGGGCATGTGTGCCTGACGTGGTACCAGCAAGGTGGTGTTTCACCGCAGCATGTTCATTAATACCAAAGTAACTGGTTCTGCAATCTCAGAAGAGAACACTGCCTCATACCAAAAATTAACTGCCAGTCAATGCCTGTTGGAAGGCCTTTGTAATTTGAACTGGGAAGATTTTAAGCACAGGGAAGATCTACATTTACTGCTTTGGCATGCAGCCATGGAAAGCAAGGGTGTTTCTTCATGCAGGAAAGCATGAAGCATGGATGATATGGTGTGTACAGTAAAAGGAGGCCACTCACTGCCTGCCAAGGAAATTTTATACTACCAAGTCTTTCATATCTGAAGAGAATTACAAGGAAGAAACCTGGCAACTCACCATACAAGTTGCTTAGCTTCATCTTGGTGAATAATTAGCGTTTTTCAAGTGTAAGAATGTAAACTCTGACTTCAAATAGAGCTAGCTCTGTAAATGCTGACAGGGTTACAATCCTGGTAGTTCAGCCATGATTGCCAAATATTAAATACATCTGACAATGTCTGTCTTGGCAATGTTGCCAAAGGACAGCTACCTAATGCTGAAGAGCATTTCCAGCTGCACTAGCTCAGTAATCTTGTAAAAACGATTTTTGTTTTCAACTTGGTAAGCCTTAGCCTTAGCCAGTGCTGTTCCTGCCAGTGACAGCCAAGAGAGCCCTGGTTAGGGAGCAAGGCATTTCCTTTTCAGATTCTTTTCTCACTAGTCATGTATTTGGGGAGGAAAAATGCATTTAGGAAACAGGTGGTGATGCCAGGGATAATGCATCCCTGGAAATACAGTAATTTCACGAATACAAGCCGCACAGACTATAAGCCGCATCTCTGGGTGTTGGCAAACATTTCGTTCTTTGTCCATAAATAAGCCGCACCTGAGTATAAGCCGGTCTGTCGCACGCAGCGAGGACCCGCGTGCAACAAAGTTGCCCAAATAGTAACAGAACCGTGGCAGGGCGGGGTTTACTGGCTCGGCCCGCTCGGGGCTGCCGACAGGGCCAGGTGGCCCAGCCCGGCGCTGCCGCTCGGCGGGGCCGCTCGGGGCCGGCCGCCGCCTCTGGGCACGCTCGCCCTGGCCCAGCGCTGCCCCGTGGTGGCAGACAGGGACGGAGCCCCCCGCCGCCTCCCCGAGCCGCGGCGATGGCGGCACGCGACCGCCACGCGACGTCCCCCGACACCAGCGCAGCGCCCCCCCCCCCCCCCCCCCCCCACGCGGGCCCCCCCCAACGCGAGCCCTCCCCCCCTCCACACCACGCGAGGGCGCGCGTCCCCGCCCCCCCCGTCACGGGAGCCCCCCTCCACGCTAACCCCCCCCCCCCAAGCGAAACTAACCCACGTGAGCTCCCCCCCCCACGCAACCCCCCCACACGCAAACCCCCCCCTCCACGCGAGCGCCACGCGAGTCCCCACCACGCGAACTCCCCCCCCCCAACGCGAGTCCCCCCATGCAAGTTTTTTCCACGCGAGATTTTTTCCACTCGAGTTTCTCCACGCGAGTTTTTTTCCACGCGAGATTTTTCCACGCGTGTTTTTTCCACGCGTGTTTTTTTCCACGCGTGTTTTTTCCACTCGAGTTTCTCCACGCGTTTTTTCCACGCGTGTTTTTCCACGCGTGTTTTTTCCACGCGAGTTTTTTTCACGCGAGTTTTTTTCACGCGAGATTTTTCCACGTGTGTTTTTTCCACGCGAGATTTTTCCACGCGTGTTTTTTCCACGCGAGATTTTTCCACGCGTGTTTTTTCCACGCGTGTTTTTTTCCACGCGTGTTTTTTCCACTCGAGTTTCTCCACGCGTTTTTTCCACGCGAGATTTTTCCACGCGTGTTTTTTCCACGCGAGATTTTTCCACGCGTGTTTTTTCCACGCGTGTTTTTTTCCACGCGTGTTTTTTCCACTCGAGTTTCTCCACGCGTTTTTTCCACGCGTGTTTTTCCACGCGTGTTTTTTCCACGCGAGTTTTTTTCACGCGAGTTTTTTTCACGCGAGATTTTTCCACGTGTGTTTTTTCCACGCGAGATTTTTCCACACGTGTTTTTCCACGCGAGATTTTTTTCACGCGAGATTTTTTCACGCGTGTTTTTTCCACGCGTGTTTTTTCCACGCGAGATTTTTCCACGCGTGTTTTTTCCACGCGAGTTTCTTCCACGCGAGTTTCTTCCACGCGTGTTTTTTTCCACGCGAGTTTCTTCCACGCATGGTTTTTCCACGCATGGTTTTTTTTCCGCAATGTATTATGGGTAGGGGGGCCACCGCAATGCGTTATGGGTAAGGGGCCGCCGCAATGCATTATGGGATTGGGACCGCCGTTTGTGGGGAATAAACTGGGGGTCCCAGTGGGGGCTCTGGGCCGCCCCCATTCAAAATTTGAGCAGTTTTGAGCAGGGGCGACGTTTTAAGGGGCGACCTCAAAACTGCCCCGCTGAAGAGGGGCAGGGTCCCGTTTTTGGGGAGGGGGGTATCCTGTTTTTGGGAGTAGTCTCTATTTTGGAAGGTTCCATTTTCGGGAGGGGGCCCGTTTTTAGAAGGTCCCATTTTTTGGGAGTAACCTCATTTTGAGGAGGGGTCGCATTTTTTGGAAAGTCCCGTTTTTTGGAAGGAGCCCCCATTTTTTGGAAGGTCCCATTTCTGGGAGGAGCCCCCATTTTTGGGGAGGGGGGTCCCGGCCATGTCCAAGCCCTTCAGCCCTGGTGCGGGCGCTGCCCCCTGTGTGTTCTGGGGGGGGATCGTGCCTATTGTCCCCCCACCCTGTGACCCGCCCTGCCCACACCCCAAGCTCAGGCGGCTCTGTGGATCCGCGGGGTCTCTGTGGATTCTGTGGGAGGGTTGTGCCCGCTGTCCCCGCCCCCGCCATGACCCCTTTGTCCCCCTCCCCAGCTCCCGGGGCTCTGGAGGATCACTGCGGGTTCTGGAGAAGTTGTGCCCGCTGTCCCACCCGCCCCCCCGGGATCCCCCTGCCCCCCTCCCCAGCTCGTGGGGCTCTCGGTGGATCAGCAGGGGGGGCTCTAACCTGGTGTCCTCCCCCCCCGCCATGACCCCCCCCAACCCCTTGCCCCCTCCCCCAGCTCGGGGGGCTCCGGGAGGTGCTGGAGCAGCTCCAGCTCTGCGTGCTGTCGGTGACGGACGAGAGGGCAGCGCTGGACGGGGGTGACGTTCTGTTCACCGGTGAGTCTGGGGGCCAACCAGGACCCCCGGGACCCTCCTGGGACCCCTTCCCGGACCCTCTGGGGGTCCCAACCGCCCCCAGCCCCCCAGAGTCCAGGAATTCTTTGTGGGAATCTCGCCCTGGACCAACCTGCGAGGGGCCGGGGCCGAGGCCGACGCCTTCAGGGTGAGACCCCCGGGGGGCTTGGGGGGCTCAGATCCCCTGGGGGGGTTTGGGGGGCTCTGGGTGGGATTTGAAGGGAATATCAGAGGGAATTTGGGGGTTCAGACCTGGAGAGGGTTTGGGGGGATCTTGGGGGAAATTCGGGGGGCTTTGGAGGTTTTTGGGGGGAATTTGGGGGCAATTTGCGGGGGCTTTGGGGGGTTAAGGGGGCTCTGGGTGGTTCAGACCCTTGAAAATTTTGGGGTTCGAACACCTGGGGGGTTTGGGAGAAATTTGGAGGGGCTTTGGGGCAATCTTAGGGGAAGTTGGGGGGGCTTTGTGGGGAAATCTGAGGGAATTTGGAAGGCTTTGGGGAACTTTGAGGGAGCTCTGGGTGGGTCAGACCCCCAAGAAATTCTGGGGTTCAGAGCCCAGGGGGGTTTGGGGGAATTTGGGGGCAATTTTGGGGGGCTTTGGGGGAAAAATTTGGGGCACTTTGTGGGGACTCTTTTTTGAGGGTTTTTTTGGGGGGTTTCTCGGTGTCTGCAGTGGTTCCAGGGAGGTTTCTGGGGGTCCTGAACCCACCCCACGCCCCCTCCCCAAGACTTCACGGTGTCCATGCTGCAGCCACGGCGCGCCCGCCGGGCCCTCAGGGTGGGGAGGGGGCTTCGGGGGGAAAAATCCCAATTTGGGGTGGGGGCTTAAGGGGGGGAGGAAATCTCAATTTGGGGAGGGGGGAGGGGAGGGGGAGACCCCCCCAAGGGGGCCCCAAAAAACTCAATGAGGCCCCAAAAACTCAATGAGATCCCTAAAGGGATCCCAAAATTCGGTGAGAGCCCGAAAACCTCTGAGACCCCAAAATCCCAGTGAGACCCCAGAACGGCCCTCTAAAAACCGGGTGAGAGCCCCAAAAAACCAAGTGAGACCCCCAAACTGCTCCCAAAACCCCCCTGAGACCCACAAAGGGCCCCCAAAACTCAATGAGACCCTTGAAGGGACCCCCAAAATTCGGTGAGGCCCGGAAAAACCCAGTGAGACCCCAGAAGGGCCCCCCAAAAACCCCCCCGAGACCCTCAAAAACCTCCTGAGACCCCCAAAATTCCCCTGAGATTGCCCCAAGGGGTCCCCCAAAAACTCAATGAGATCCCCGAGCAGGCCCCAAAAAGTCAATGAGAGCCCAAAAACCTCTGAGACCCCAGAAGGGCCCCAAAAACTCAGACACCCCCAAGCAGCCCCCCAAAAACCTGGTGAGACCCCAAAAATCCTGGTGAGAGCATCAAAAAACCTGGTGAGAACCCCAAAAAATCCACTGAGACCCCTGAATTCCCCCCAAAATCCCACTGAGACCCGCCAAGGGGCCCCCAAAAAACTCAATGAGACTCCTGAAGGGATCCCAAAATTCGGTGAGAGCTCAAAAACCTCTGAGGTCCCAGAACGGCCCCCAAAAACCTGGTGAGGCCCCAAAAATACCAGTGAGACCCCCAAACTGCTCCCAAAACCCCCTGAGACCCCCAAAGGGCTCCAAAAATCTCAATGAGACCCTTGAAGGAACCCACAAAATTCAGTGAGGCCCGAAAAAACTTAGTGAGACCCCAGAACTGTCCCCCAAAACCCCCCCTGAGACCCCCAAAATTCCCCTGAGACCCCCCAAGGGGACCCCAAAAACTCAGTGAGACCCCCGAGCAGGCCCCAAAAGTGAGTGAGAGCCCAAAAACTTCCGAGACCCCAGAAGGGCGCCAAAAACTCAGTGAGACCCCAGAAAACCCGGTGAGACCCCCAAAAAACCGCTGCAATACCCAAAAACTCACCGAGACCCCCTGAGACCCCCCCCAAAACCCCCCTGAGCCCCCCACCCCTCACCATGTGCGGGTACTTCTCGGGGTCTGTGACGCTGAGGTCCGTCAGTTTGATGTTCAGGTATTGGGGAGGGGGCAAGGGAGAGGTCAGAGGGGTCTGAAAACCCCCCAGGACCCCCCCCAGACCACCCTGGGACACCCCCACTCACCTGATCCACTGAGTGCAGCGTCCCACAGATGCTGGGGAGAGACACAAGGGGATTTGGGGAGGAGTCTCAGGGGGTTCCGGGGGGTCCCAGGGGGTTTTGGGGGGGTGGTCATGGGTGGGGCTTGGGGGGCGGTTCTGGGGGGTCCCTCTGAATTTAGGGAGGGGTCCCTGTGAATTTGGGGAGAGGGAACACGGGGGGTCAGAGACCCCCAGAGACCCCCCAGACCCAAAAAACTTCCACAGGGACCCTCAAAAACCCCCCTGAAATCCCCAGACCCCATAGAGCTCCCTTGAGACCCCAGACCCCTCTGGAGCTCCTGCAGGGCCCTGGGCCAGACCTGGTGGGGCAGGCAGGGTCAGAGACCCGTCCTGAAACCCCCCAAACCCCCATTACCACCCCAAATCCCCTCTGTCCCCCCCAAAACCCCTCTCTACCCCTCCATAACCCCCAGAAACCCTTCTTTCCCCTCCAAAACCCCCCTCTGTACCCCCCATAACCTCCCCAAATCCCCTGTAATTCCCCCACAACCCCTCTCTCCCCATAAATCCCCCATAACCCCCCTGTACCCCCCCTAACAACCCCCCCAAACCCCTCAGGGACCCCCAAATCCCCCCCAAACCCCATCTCCGGGCGGGGGTCCCAGGCCAGGAGGTGTGGGGTGGTCCGGGGAGAAGCGGGCGGCAATCAGGACACGGGCAGGGATGTCAGCGGAGTGGGGGGAGGCAGCAGCAGCACCGGGGGGTGGTCATGGCTGGGGGGGGAGATGGGGGTCATTGGGAGGGTCCTGGGGTGGGATTTGGGGGTCCTGAGTGGTCACAGCTTCAGCCAGAGCCTGAGGTTGTGGCTGTTCCGATGGGCACCTGGGTTAGGAAGAGACAAAGTTACACGGCATGTCTGTGAGCGAGGTGGGTGTGCCCATGTGCTGTGAGATGTGCAAATCCATCTGCCGCACTTGTGAAGTCTCAAAGGCTCACAAATGGACATTTTACACCACACTGCCTTCAAACCACCCCCACCCACTCTAAGGTAACACCTAACTGGATAGCCTGCTCACCCTCCCTCTCCTGGTCACAGTCCTCCCTTTACTCGCCTGAAGCTTCAACCTCAGACATATTTAACACAGGTCAGATGCCTTTTGTCATACAACAAAGGTGCTGAAAAAAATCTCAGGTGTCATACTTTACTCAACCTAAAATTTCAGGAACCAGTATTCCACCAAAAAAAAAAAAAAAATAAAACCAAGAACAACTAAAAATTACAAAAGCATCTTATCACCTATGAACACACAACCCAAAACTATGAACTTAAATGTTCACTGTATTTAATGCCATTTTGTTCACACAATCGTCAAAGTCTCTGCTTTAGATGCCCAAAAGCATCTACTGAAAAACAAACTGAGATAAGGTGAAACACCCTCTTCATTGAAATGAGAGGAGAACCCTTATCCCAGTTGATTCCCAGAGAGGGAAGGGAGGCCCTTAGCAAAGGCTGTGGTTAATATACCCCTATATATATAAATATATATATATATGGAACCGCCTCTCGTTTGCACGAGGTATAAAAGGCCTCAGAATGGCTGCAGCTGTTTGGCTCCTCAGACTTGAATTCGAGGTGAGGAAATTCAACAAGAGAAAGGTGAGTCATTTTTCAATGCAAACAATTTTATAGGAAATGCACATGCTTTCCTTTTTGCAACAAGTGCGTTCAGAAAAAGGGGTAAAAATTGCATCAGAAATAAAACTTTGTGTTTCGGCAGCGTAGCTAAATAATGTAGAGCATTTGTTAGGTGGCAAAATTAGTCCTTAGTGAATGCAAAAACTTACTACACGTGTAACTAACTAGGATGGACAAGAACAGGAACGAGAAGAATGGTGTAAGTGTCACAGAGACCTCTATTCAGGGCTATCTATGTTTAAAAAAAAACCACGAAAAAGAGTAAATTCTCTGTGAAGTAATTCTCACCCACCCACACATGTCCATCCTGGGCAGCACCTGAAAACAATGTGGGAAAATGAGAGTGTTTTCTGTCAGAAAACTAGTAACTATAATAATAATAATAATAATCAGAACTTCTGGAGAAATTTAGTAGCATCACTTTCATATGATAAGCACAGGCCCTGCCCATCCTTCCGTCCCAGGTGAAAACAGGAGGGAGAACTACAGGAAAACCAGAGTCCCCGATTTGAATGTATTTCCTAAAGACTCTACTGCATTGGATGCTCTTTGTGTTCTTTTAAAAAATGGATTGCTGCTAAAAACGTCCCAGGCCCAATTTTATCAGCCACAGCAGGACCGGGTGAGCTACAGCTGCAGAGCCAGGGAGATGCAGGAACTCAGCACCCCAAAGGTAAGAGCAGGGGAAGCGGGGTTTTTCTGCTTAACCTGTATTTCAGTTCTGCTTCCCTTCACGGCTCCTATTCTGCCAAGGTCAGTTCTATTTTCAGAAGCCTGTGTCTCCTGTAGCCAAGGCTGGAAATCCTCACTTAGGATTTCCACATCACATCTGGATTTGCCGGGAAGCGTGCACACGCCGATGCGCATTTCTGTGATAGGTCACGCAGAAATCAAGCCAGAAAAAACCCAAACCAAACAACAGCCCACAAAACAGAGAGCTTAGTGCGGCTTCATCTTCATGTTCTGCCCAGGGATGGAGAGAAAGGGGGAAAACTGTTATTCCAGTTCTGCACCGAGCAGTTTGAAAGAGCCAGCACTGCCCTCAGCTGCGGCTGTGCAGTCTCTCCCTCCTTCCCCGTGTCCTGCTTTGGAGGACAGGTTAAGGGGGTCTCAGGCAAAGATAGGCGTTAAGCAATAACAGTTCTTCACTAAGATATCTACAGGACATCCAAACCACCACCAGCTGTGACAATTAGCGACAGAACAGAGCAGCAGAACGAGTTCCAGCCCCCCTCGGCCCCAGGCGCCGTCTCCGCGCTCTCGGTCCCGGCGGGTCCCCCCGCAGCTGCGGAGGGCAGGACAAGGGCCCAGGTGGGAGAGGGATGGAGGAGGGACCCCCTGCTTACCTGTGGCTCAAAGGGGTGTCCGGAGGTGGCAGGCTGCTCGGGGCACAGCGGCAGGGCGGCGGCGAACGTGGCTCCCCGCTCGGGGATGCCCGGGGGTCAGAGTCCCGCGCATCTTCCTTCCCCGAGCACCGAGCGAGAGAGAGGCAGAGAGCGTGTCCCGGGCACACAGAGCTTCCCCGTCCTGCCCCCAGCCCGCCCCTGCTCTCAGGTGTCCTCCCCGCCTCTCCTTGTGTCATTGAGCACCGTCCTAGGGTGTAGCCAACGACTTTCTTAACATTACAATGGGGACAAGGGCACAGAGAATGGCAGAGGACACCCAGCCCCAGGAGCCTGAGTGCTGAGCGGCTGGAGGCGCTCCAAAAGAATCACACCCAGCACCCAACCCCTGCCATGCCAAAGCTCGCAGGTAAAGGAGCAGAGGAGTGGCACAGAGGGGTCCAAAAGTGCCTAAGAGAGGTTCAAGTTCACTGTGTTTGGCAGGGTTATTTGAAACTGTGATATATGTTGTTATAATTCGTGTTTATATATAAGAATGTTGTATAAAATAAAGAAATAAAGTAAGAGAATCTTTCAGCCGCTGCCAGCACCCGGAGCCATAGACAAAGGTCTTAATTAGCATATCAACAAACCTAGCTCAACGATCGATCCTGAAACCACTCCAAACCGATCAGGAACCATCATCGCTAAAGAACGTGTCAAGTACCAGAGATCAGGCAGCCGGGAGTTCCCCCCACACCAATGCCAGCTCCCGTAAATTCTTTCCACTGGGAAAAATTACATTCCAAAGCTTCGGTTCCCCGTAAGCGAGAATCAGCCCTCCCAAGGAAAATTACACATCATCAGGATTGATCGACGCGCAGGAAGGACCTTTGTCCAGGTTTAATCTGAATATGAGAAACCCCAGCAGAAAAGCGCTGTAATTACCCTACCATCGTGGGTGGAAAATTTCCAATCATTATCAATTCTGACCTGAATGGGCCTTTAGAGCAACAATCAATGCCACATTTACTAAACGAGCAGGAACATCCCCCTGATGCTACATTAAGCATTTATAAAATACAACCATCACTGAAATGATTAAGTTACGATTCCATAGCTTTTTCTGCATTGTCTCGGTGTAATAGACATAATTGCAGGACATTCTATGTGATAATTTACCATTATTAAAAAAAAAAAAAGATATTTTTATTACCAAGCTGGCCAACTGAAGAACTAAAAAAATCTTCTCCAATTCTTCTCCAAACCCTGGGATCTTATTAAGAAATGTTATGCTAAGTATTTTTAATTCTTTTGATATGCTAGCGTACTTTGATTTCTGTTGTTTTTTTACTAAATTGCTGGGGATGTATTTGAGTCACACTTTTAAGCTTGTTTCTGCACTCTTAAAGCATAGATCTTATTTTTTTTGTGGCTTCTGGGATTCTCCAAAAATTCACATTACCCAAGGAGCTGGAGTTTCTTTTAGGAAGCCCTAACTTCAGTAATAATCATAATAAAATGCTAAGTAGTGGGGACTTGGGAGTATTTCACATGCTGTTGCAGCTCTTTTTACCCTAACCCTGCTAACAGCTCTGTCTATGAGCACTGCAACTCCAGTGAGAGCTTCAAATATAAATTCAGGCCCCAGATTGGGCATTAACTCTAATTTAGACTCTGACTATAATTTACAGACATCACTCTCCACCAGCTTTTTCTGCAGGGCTGTAGTGAAAACACTGAGAATTTTGGGTGAAGATTTTTTTGAGATAAGTGACTTTTGTTAAGTTCCACATCACCATCAGAACGTTTACTAAATGCTTTAAGGTATAATTAATTTTGAGGGGTTTAAATTCAACTTGCTAGAAAACACATTTAATCTATAACTATGGATATTTATTATCACAAAAAGCTTTGAAGAGTCATTAATCTCACACTTGAATCCCTCCCAGCACAAGCTGTGCTCCCAAACTCAGACTGGGAACACTGGAAGTTGTTTCCTAGGGGGGCTTAATCCCCAAATTCATCTCCTGTGGGTGATTGGGAATAATTGCACAGTTGTTCTTGGTGTAGTTTGGAATCAGAGGATGTTAAATCACCTCTCCAGCAGAAAATGAAACAAAGGGACAGGAATGTAAAGCATATTAAAATGTAGCCTGTTCCCCGATTACAGGTGCAGTCCTCAACACAAGGAGTTTGCAAAAACCAACACCAGCCTCCTCTTGATCAGTCATTCACTGAACAGATCATTGCTCTACCAAAAATACAACCCCAAAATATGCCATTTGGCCAGTTTCTTATTTAACTTTTCTTCCCATTTTCCTACTGCTGCATCCCCTTCCTGACTGTCCTCAGGGGGAAAGCCAAAATCTTCCCTGTGTGAAATTCCAAAGCTCCTTTCCATCCCTCAGCTCCCTTCTCTCTCCACACTGGTTGAGAAAAGAAGTTGTCAATGCCTAAGCAGCCAATGCACTCCCTCATCCCCACCTACATCCTCGAATGAAGTGGAAAATCCAAATTTTCCCGATATTGCAGGGAGAAGAGGCACTGGATGGTGCTGTAACATCCCCTTCTGCAGGTTTTCTCTGGCAGAATTATTCAGCTGGGTTCGGTGAGCTTCTGTTTTTAGAGGATTCACTGCAAACAGTGGAAAAGTTTGATCTACAACGCTATCCTTTTAAATGAGGAGTTTTGTGTCTCTGCTGCTTTGACCAGGCTGTTTAAAAAGGAGTATGGGTAGTCTAATTAAACTGGTAAAAGTTCTGTGTACTTCTGCCATTGATTTCTGCCCTACCAGTACATTGGCTTATTATCCACCCAAACCTGCTATTCCAGGCACAACCAAACAATTTCTCCAAGTATTCTGAAAGAAAAAGTGACTCCCCACCTTTAGACAATTTACTAAACAATGACAGTAGAAAGCAGCTATAGGACAAAAAGAAAATCTATACTCTAGATGTGAAAAAAAAAAAAAAAAGTTACAAAAAATCCATGGAGCCACTTCCTCACCAACAGCCCCAGCACTGAAGACACTTGTCATGTCCACATGGCCATGGCAATTCCTGGCTTTCCCAGGGACCAGTTGGACTTACTGCTCCCTTTGTCAGAACTTTGTTGCACAAATCTGGGAGATGAGTTACCTGCCAGACCCCAGCAAACAGGAAGAAATTCCTTCTCCAGCTGCACGAGCAGCCCAGCTGAGCTGCCAGCTCTGCACACCCCCCCCCCGTTACCAGCTGTGCCATCCCAAAACACATCAGCAGAGCTGGCCATGTCCACACCAAATGTACCCTAAGAGGACACAAACCACGGAGCAAGGTGACTCCAAAAGCATCTCTTCCAGATTTAAATTCTGGGTCCATGGGCATAGCAGCTATTTGCATGCCCTGCGCCACTGAGTGTATTAATTTGATGAAACAAGGTATCAAGCATGGTAGGAAGATGACTCCAGCTACTGAGCACAGGATAAAGAATACAATTTTTTTCCACTATGCTCCCGAGAATAACTGTTCTCACCAAGACGCCTGGAGAATGGAATTTCACTTTTGAATTGGGACATGTGCCACCCTTTTTATTTCTGTAGCAAGATCCCTTATAGTTTTTCTATAATCAATTTCAACACAACTTTCTGTTCTAAGGCTATTTGTTCTATTTCGCTTTCAGGATCCATGCCTTCCTTGTTTCTGGAGAAACAAAAAGTGTTATTGAATTGGGCACAAACCCGTTTGTCATTTTCTTCAAGTAGGTCGATGGTGATTGGTTTACCGTCCGAGATTAATCCATTCTCAAACTTAAGATTTTTGCCCACCCAATATATTTTTCCTTCTATGACACACATATTTAATCGGGTATTGTCATAGCATAACTCATTCACCTGAAAATAAGCTACATACACCGACTTTTGTTTTCCCCCTACCCACACCGAGCGATTGGCATTTCTCTTCTGGATATTGTGAGCAAATGTCTCTGACTGCCCTTTGTCATGTCTTGCCTTGAGATCATAGCATATAATTTTCTTTCCCCATTTACACCTCACATACTGAGTGCCGTTAAATGTTCAGCACTCCTCCTTTCCATTACGGGTGCAGTTGGCCAGGACAGAGCGAGTCGGGGTGCTAATTAGTGGGCATCCCCCACACTCATTGTTACGGCTTTGTGCCGCAGAGCTCGTAGAATTCCTTGGGTATGGGTTAATCGGTTAATGCATACCTCTCTGCCTCTGCCTACACCCACTAGGTTGCTGCTAGCGGCGAGGGAAACCATCTTCTTGGCAGCAGAGTTATTCTTTAGGGGACCAACGCAAAGTCCGAGCTGCATATCGTCTCTTAAAGACATCCCACCTCGATAATTTTATCGTGTCCGTCCAACAAGGTACTTTATTTGTTCTCTAGCATTCTACTCTTAAAATTTCAGCCCTGCAATTTAGTTTCCCACTAACCCCGTGTTGATATAAGAGAACCCACTCTACAGAATCTAATTCAGCAATATTCAACTCAGCGCCAAGTACTAGAATTCCGTCAGTCAAAGACAGCTCTTTTCAAAACACTTAGTACAGAGCCCTTTAGGTCAGATCTCCCGTACACAATGTGTAACCTAAACTTCACAACAGATTTGGCACTTGAAACGAACAAAAGGAAAACATCTGCATCCAGAAGCTATTCACCTTATCTGATCTAGGTTGATCACCGGCTTGTTTGGGGCAACTTAATCTTGAGGTCTCCAGGGGAGGAAGCCACTTTGCACTTGGGTGTTTCTGGTTTTCACTCTGGAGGCGTGTGTCCAGCCTTTTTCTGCTGTCCGGACTGCTGTGTCTGTGGTTAAAAGGACAAGAAAAGGACTTTCCCAGTGAGGAGAGAGAGAAACCTCTTTCCAGGTTTTAATGAAGACCCGATCTCCCGGCTGTATTTTGTGTATGGCGAACCCCAAAGGAGCATTTTGTGTGACAATTTCTTGTTTTCGCAATTTTTGTAAATTTTTATTTATTGTTATCAAGTAGGGTTGTATTTGTCCATCTTCTATTTTTGGATGTCCCACTGGCATCCCATGGTCATAAGGCATCTCGTGTAACATTTTAAAAGGAGATAACTCTGTCTCAGAGTGAGACATCGTCCCAATATTTGATAACGCTAAGGGGAGATATTTTGGCCAGGACATTTTTGTTTATATCATTAATTTTGATAGTTGAGCTTTTAAGGTCTGGTTCATTTTCTTAACTTGTCCAGAACTCTGGGGATGCCATGGTGTATGATATTCCCACCGAATTCCTAGGGCTTCAGCCAGTTGTTTAATAACCTTTGAGGCGAAATGTGTTCCTTGGTCTGAGTCTATATAGTTGATTATACCATACCGGGGGATGGTTTCCTCCAGAAGGAATTTAGATACTGTCTGGGCTGTAGCCCTCGAGCTTGGGTAAGCTTCTACCCAATGAGTTAGTTTGTCTACTAGTACCAGCAAGAATTTATACCTCCAACCTTTGGTAACTTAGTGAAATCCACTTGGATTCTTTCAAATGGACAATAGGCTATAGGGCAACTACCCCAAATTACCTGTCGTGTCCTGGCTTTGTGAACCTTTTAGCATATCAGGCACCCCTGTACTTCCTGTTTAGCTAATTCATAAATCCCCTTACACCCGAAGAATTTCAGAAATTGTTCTGTCAGAGCCTGTGATCCCCAATGTGTTTGCAAATGTAGTCTCTAGAATTTTTCTGGTGCAATCCTTAGATATTAATTCCCTCTCATCTGGTAATTTCTACTTACCTTTTTCTAATGTACTTCCTATCTTTTTTTTTTTTTTTTCCCTTCAATCTCTTTTTGGGAGGGACAAGGGGGATATCCCTGAGTCTCGCCTTCTCCGAGTTCTGGGGTACTTATCGTTAGTAGTGCTGCATTTTTTGTTTCTTTATCTGCTGAATTGTTTCTTCTAATCCGAAATTGTATTCCTGTTTGATGTCTCTTCACATGCACGACCGAGATTGCTAAAGGTTCTGGGGGGTCCTGAGGGGGTTTAGAGGGTCCTGAGGGGGTCGGGGGGGTCCTGAGGGGGTCTGGAGGTGTCCTGAGGGGGTCTGGAGGTGTCCTGAGGGGGTTCAGGGGGGGTCTGGGGGTCCTGAGGGGGTCTAGGGGGCTCAGAGGGATCCTGGGGGGGTCCTGAGGGGGTTCAGAAGGATTTGGGGGGGCCCTGAGGGGTCCTGAGTAGGTTCAGAGGGGTCTGGGGGGGGGCCTCTCCTCATTTACACAAGTGAGGGTTTCTCTCTGGCTGAGCTCAATTTTGGCTCCAAGCATGGCATTTACACTACTGGGAATAATATCCAAGAAGTCACGACTGACAGGAAACTTCTAATTGACTGTGATGTGATTCATTGGGAGGCTCACACTCTCTGAGTTAAAACAGCATCACTAAAAAAAAAGAAATCACTGAAACCCCCAGACTGTCTGGCAATCCATTGCCCCAGGAGCCTTGATGTGCTACTGTGATAACCATGGAAATACCTTGTGTCATCTCATTTTGTCATAGAAGGGAATAAATTCCCGAGCTCCACCGCAGCCTGCAGGGATGGTGGGGGGGGAATCCCACTTTTCCATCTCCCTCTCCAGCAGGGCAGGGTGGAGATGTGACTCAACACCACACTGGGCACCCCTGGGAGCATCCTGGGAGTGGGGTCAGGGACCACAGAGCCCCTGCTCAACTCTTCTTCCCAGGGGATGAACCTGAGGCAAAACAGGTGCTTGACCCACAGCAACATCAGGGCGACAAAGCTTGCCCTGCTATTTCCCAGTGTATTGTTTTTGGGTTTTCAATACCCCTTTGAAAGCGGTGCAGCCAGCTCAGCTCTGCCTCTTGGATGCTGGCAGGTTGCCAGGCTCTAATTAAGCCTGCTGTTATGTCTAATGCTGGTGGCAGTGTTTCAGGGCACCAGCACCGAGGCTGTGGGAGTGGGAGCAGGAGATGAGGCGGCTGCAGAGCTGTGTGGTGACTTGGATGTTCTGCCTAACACACCAAAGAGTGTTGATTTTATCCTCCTCACTGGTCAGATCAGCTCGTGAGCACAGATCCAGCCAGGCTGTATAAAAACTCCTTTTCCTGCAGGGAAGAGGACAGCTGAGAGCAGAGCACTGGTTTGAAACCCCGCTCCTCACTTTGTGGCACAAAAGTGCTGCCAGAGAGCTCTGAAATTCCTTGGTACCCAGGTGAGTGCCCACAGCACAGAGCCAGATCTGCAGGCTCGCACTGCACTCACCCACAGCCTGTGCCAGGGGCAGCCTGCACCTGGGAATGGGCCTGAGCTGGGCTCCAGCCAGGGGACAGGAGCAGGGACTGAGGAGGGGACAGCTTCAGCATCTCTCCCTGTGCTCAGGTCACACTGCAGGTCAAGTCTGGATAATTTTCCCTCCGCTTCTGAATTTGAGCAGCTCAAATTCACATCATCCCCTATCATGTGCATCCACAGAGTTGTGGCCAGGTACATCTCACTGCTACAGAGCCTCTTTTGCTGCAAGTCATGTCTTGATTTCAGTGCATTCTTCAGCCTCACTCCTCCTCACACAACTCCCAAGAGCACAGCTCTGTTCCTCTCCTCTCCACGCAGCTGCTGCCGCCTGTGCAACCCCAGGACTGAATTGCAGTGCCACTGTGCAATGCCCATGCACAGGACAGGATAGCGAGGCACAGCCAGGAAATCCAATCCCAAATCCAGGTTCCTGCAGCTCCCTGTCCCCCCAGCCAGCTGTGGATGCTTTGGAAAATCAGCCTCACAGCGCAGAACATGTTGGGATGCCAGCTGGGATGTGGGACTTTGCCACCACCAAGTGATCAGTGGAAAAAAGAGAGAACAGCACTTGTTTAATCCCAGACTGGTGCCCTGTGATTTGTATTCTGCCTCTTGATCCAGCAGCTGTGCCCTGTTGCCCCTCCTGATCTCCATCAGAGCAGTTCATCTCTCCCTCAGCCCCACAAGGCTGAACCTGATCTGCTCTGCTTGCAGACAATGCCATGGACAGAGCCATGTTGCAATTAAATACTCTCCTGGTTCTATGCTACTGAGAAGCAGGAACAGGATGCACAATGGCAGATAATTACAGGTGAGCAATTACAGACACAATCTTCCCTCTTTCTTGTCCTTGTTTGTTTTTTTTTTCCCACCGTTCCACACTTGCTGAGAGCCTGACACAGTGCCCAGAGCTCTGAAGATGATGAGCAGAGTAATAAAAAAGACTTTTGAAGCACATCCCTGAAGCTCCCTGAGCCCTGATCATGCTTCATGCCATGTTTCTGCAGCCCTGCTGGCCAGGGTAGTGAGCAGGAGGTCCACTTCAGGTGGTCTGAGCTGCTAAAAGCTGTGTCATTAAAAAACCCCAACTTAATAATGACAATTGAATTGAAGGAATATTGTGGAATATTTCCTGCTTGTTTTCAAGAGGGCTTGTAACTTGCTAAAACTTTTTGAAATCCAGCTGCTGTAAATAGCAACTCGTGCTTTCCCAATCACTTACCTTTCTTGCTCAATACCGAGTATCTATTTAGGAACTGGTTTTCAAAACATTGTGCACTTTGCACAATTAATTTGGGGAAGTCTGTGGTGTGTCCCAATGCTCAAAAAAAGTGCTCTGAAAAGCTGAGGAGATCACATGTGCGAAGTCAACCTATAGAAACAAATAAGCACATTTTCATACATGCAATCTCTGGCAGGATTCCTTAGAAATCATGAAGTGTTTTAAAACAATGCCATAAAATTCTTAAATGCCAAATGTCACATGAAATATTATTCAGAATCACTTCTCTCTCCTTCCCAACCTGCCTGCAAACAAGTGGGATCTGCACAGCTTGGCTGTGGGTGCTGGGAACAGCATCAGCTGTGAGTGGAGTATTATTAACAACTGGAATTATTAACTCTGTTTCAGAAAGATGTTCTGTGCCTCTACACACGGTCGTTTGGAAGATCTTTTGGAAAATTCATCTTGCACCTGATCCCTCCCTTTTTTAATGAACCACATCATGCTGTCAGACAATGCTGATGGACAGCATAAAGCAAGGAGAAAGGGAAATAGCACCTGAAATGACAGGCTGGGCCAAAACTTTTAGCCACCAGGAAGATTCTGATGGTACCTGGCTCCAGTTTGGTCCCCTCCTCTATTGCCAACCTTCATCAGATAATACTCCCTGCAAAATTTTAATACTGCAAAATTTAAATGCCTGCAAAATTTTAAGCCAGGGATTTTTGTGTGGTTGACATTCATTTTCAAGCTTCACAGTGTCTTGTAGGTCCTGTGAAAGAAAGAGAAGAGAGATGTGGGAGTGATTTCATGCTTCCCCTGCCCTGCTGGGGTGATGTTTCTCAGTCTCCACAGGGAGGAGATGTGTGTGAAGCAAAAGGGTAAGAGGAGTTAATTATAATAATTTGGAGGGAGGGGGTTTACATTCTCCATTTCAAAGAGAAGCTCCTGCCTTTCTCAGCAGACACCTGTCCTCCAAACTAAAACAGCAACTTTTCCTTCTTTGTCCACATATAAGCCGCACCTGATTATAAGCCGCACTTTGGCTTCGGACCAAAATTTTAGTCAAAATGGTGCGGCTTATAATCGTGAAATTACTTTAAAGCAGGATAAGAGAACTGGAAGCTTGCTATCAAAGGTCTTTACCTGTTCCCATGAGTCCACAGTTAACTGAAAACTAAATCTAGTTCTCACCTTGTCTTGCTGACAGCTTCATGAGCAGTTAATATTTTTTGAAACAGTTCTTACATCATGTCTGGAGAGAGCTTTTCAAATGAGAGGATGTTAGAAAATGTACTCTCTTGGGAGGCTGTATTAAAACAGGTGTTTGTAGTTATTGTATACCCTTATGGCAATAAAGGGAAACATTTTCAAGTAATACTTGCCAAAATTATTCATACACTAAGGCCTTAAGGGGTGGAATGAGAGGATATAGAGATTTTTTCATTTCTAGGGCTGTCCCTACATTTCCACTTACCAATTAACATATCCTTGCTAAGTCTGCTACTCTTTTCTATCAGTTCCTTAGGACTAGTATTTTTAGACCTATTTCAAAAGATTAATAGCCAAGTTGAGGAAGCCTTCTGCTATTATGGAATAGCTAAAAGCATCAGAAATCTAAAGATTTATATATTTTTTAATAAATATTCTTTAATAAAAAATAACCGCTTAGAAGCTGAATTAATTATGTTTCAACAAAACTGTGATCTTTAGAGAAAATTTTATTATTAAAATTAATTAATTAATGTCTTAAACAAAGATGGGCAACATGAGATTTCCAAGTTCTGTATGGAGATGTGGGCCTGTATGAAGCCAAGCACAAAGAACACGGGTTATATATAAACTTACAAAAGTTACCAGGTGACTTCACATTTCATTTTCAGCATCATTTCTGTGGTAATGTGATTTATAAATCGAGAGAAATTCATTGAGGAGAAAAACCAGATGTGGATATGAGTTGTGGGTTTGTGTTATCCATGATTGATTTTGTTCAGAGATGAGGGAAATGACTGCAGATAATTCAGGAGGTTTTAAAAGTATTTAGATATTAAATACCTTAATAAAGTTATTGAAGAAAGTGTCATAAATGGTATTTCCCAGTATAGCAAATGATTTACAAATGATCGGGCAGGATACCATATTCTCAGCAGATGTTACTGGATTAGGACACTCAATGAAGTGCAGAAAGTGAAGCAAACTTTTAAAAAAGAGCTTTTGAAAGAAATCAAATGACAGACAAACAGAAGTGGGGTGGGGAGACAACACAGTGTCCCCAGCCATGGCAGTAGATGTGGCAGAACCATGCAGTTGGTTCAAGGCAGCTTTAGCACAAAGGAGAACTGTAAAATGCAGGAGGCACATAGGAATTTGCCTGCAAGAATGGTACTTCCGTAGCTGGTAAGAAGCTGTGCAGGAAAACATTCTTCCTGCTCCAAGGTTTGCATCAGGTGCAAGAGAGACTACAGCCCCCCTGCTCCTTGGCAGGGGATGGCAGCTGGAAGTACATGGGAGTTACTACATGCATCAGTAGTCACAGTTTTTCACTCCGCAGAACAGCTGGAGTTTCTCAAATAAACTGACTGAACCCATTGACAGCGCTTTCTATACAATGCAATAAAACCCTCCAAACAAATTCATATCCCCCAGAGCAGTTCATTTTATGTTTTCCTGAAATCATTTTTGGACTTCACAGACAAAATTTCAGTAACTGACTAAAGATGCAGGTGTATAATATTGTAATCTCGTTACCTGCACACTCGGGAGCTCAAGTGCTAACAAAAGATTTGCTGCACAATCATGTTCATTTTTTCTTTTGTTTTCATACATGCAAGGAATATACACAAAGCAGACTTCTCATGTGGTTGCTGCTGTCACTATGATGGGCAGATGAGCAGATGGCTGTTTAGAAAAATCCTCTTTTTTAAATGCAACTTATGCAGTATTCTGAACACCTAACAAGTTGGTTTCTTCCCATCATAAACTTGAAGAAGAGGTTGCTTTAGTAATTTCTTGGGTTGATTTTCTAAGTGTACAAGCTCTGCAAATTTAGATCCTCTTCAACACCTCTGCAGGTTTAAAAATGCTGGGTTATATTGAAAATCACATCTGAGGCTTCTCTGAAGTTATTACTCCAGGGGCAGCAGGAGTTCAAATACAAAATTGAAAACACAACTAGTGACTTATCTCAGCCCTGACGTGAGCCCCAGGCGTACAGACCTTCCAAGCCACATTTCAAGCTGCATGAGCAGGGTTTGCTCTTTGGTGCAAGCAACATTTGTTGCTCCTAGTTTTGACAATGTGTTTTTAGGCTTCCAAGCTGTTTGAGTATCTGTATTCCTAACTTCTGCCAATTTAAATATTAGATCACAGAATCATGGAATAACAGAATAGCTTGGGTTGGGAGAGACCTTAAAGATCTCCTGGTTTCAATGGGCAGAGAATCTGCTACCAGACCAGGGTGCTCAAAGCCCCATTCAACCTTACCTTGAACACTTCTAGGGGTGGGGCATTTAGAATTTCTCTGCAACTTTTTACAGTACATCACCACCCTCGCAGTAAAGATGTTTTTCCTGCTTAATCTAAAACTAATATCTTCAGGTTGAAGCTGCTTCCCCTTCTATATGTCCTTGTAGGAAGTCTCTCTCCATCTTTCTTGCAGGCTCACTTAAGTACTGAAAGGTAATTAGGTTATCCTGAAGCCTACTCTTCTGCAGGGTGAACATCCCAGTTCTCTTAGTTTTTCCTTGTAGGAGAGTAAAAAGCATTTTCAAAGTTAAAAGTGACATGAATAAAGTAATCCATCGTTTCCCTTTTAATGATGAAGTGATTTGCTTTGGAAAATAAGTGGATTTTATTTCACTGGAAGAAAACTGTCAATTAAATTATGCACTTTTCCCTTAATGCTCCAGCAGTGAATTACAAGTTAAGCAGAGCTGGTCTCCATGAAGTTAATGGAAAGGTTCATACAGCCAAAGTACTTGCTTATCTGAGTGCAAGCCCAAACCACTACATTTTGGTTTTCACTTATATGCAGTTATGTAAAATTCAGAAAAGCTGTCCCCAGCAGAAGTATTTTTAATTGAGTTGTTTATAAGCTTTAGTCTGATGTTGCAAAAGCAATGATTTTAAAATTAGTAGGGAAAAATTAATCCTGACTGACATAAATTATTTCTTTTAATTGATATTTAAATTTCTCCTGATGAGGAAATACACTGGAACTTGTCTTACTGCTTAAAATGCAATGAGTGAAAAAATGGCAGGCATAGGAGAGGAAAAAAATCCACACAATAATAGCTATGATTAAAAAGCATATCTGAATGGAATTTCTAATTAAGGATTTCCTCCAGGGAGACAAGTGAAAAGCTTGATGCTAAATGAGTTTTGGAGAATTACTGCAGATCCATGAACTGGTCTTTGCACTTTCTGGAGCCTCCCAGAGTGCAGTGCTGAGGACTAGCACAGATAATTTTACAAACATCAATATTGCTTGCAGGCTTTCACTACAGTATTGAAGCCAAAGAAACAGTAACAAGATTTTACCTTCCAGTGCTGCTTTTCTTCTGAAATCTTTCAAACACTTCACAAACATTCAATCTGTTATGAAATTTCTATGAGAAAATATTTCATCCTGGTCTTACAGATGTGAAAAGGGACTCAGAAAAATCTTGTTTCCTCCCTAAAAAGTACTGAGACAAGGCTCTGCCATCACCAAAATCTCAGTGACAACACACAGCCTGGTGGTATGAATAATGCACCGCTTGATCTGACAGTGCCCATATTTAGTATCAAAGTTGTCCCCAACTTTTGAGTCACTGTGACAGAGCCAGAGACCTGTGTCTTTCCAGCCAGGTCAGTTTTGCTCACTTCTTCTCTTTCCCCAGTGCACCTTGCTGGCATCTTTGGAGCTGCTGAGATGTGGGTATCTATCCCAGCGAGCTGCATTTGCTGGTCTTGGCAGCCTCCCCAGGAGCTGATTGCAGCAGGAAGCTGACTTGGCATTTTGGGATAGTCTCTTCTTTCTGTTAACCATGGCACTGTCGCACACCTAACCCTCAGTACTGTGCACATCTCAGAATTTCCATGTCTCCTGAAAATTCCTTTTTTCAGGTTAATCCCTGTTTCTTTACAACACTAGATACAATGATGTGTACCAGTTTTATTTGAATTAATACGGTCTGTCTGTGCTTGAAGTGTTCTAATTCTCCATGTAAATTTTCTTGGTTTATGTGTATACATTTAAAAATGCGTTTTTTTTTTTTTATTCTCAAGATTTAATGGACTAACAGAGATCATATCAATAGGCATGTTCAGTCACTGGTACCTGCGGTCTTGGATTTGCTGCTACTTTTGCAGCACTGCAAAAGCACTGATGTAGCCATTCACTTTAGTTTTCTAATGTATGGCTTCCATTTCTAAATATTTGCAGAAGCCCAATGTGAAAGACATCTACTCAAGTGTTTTTTGTTCAATTGTCCAAAAAGTATGAGCTGTATTTCAGAGACAGTCACAAGGCAGTTTCCCTGAAGCTGCAGACTCCTGGTGTTTGTAGAGGGTTCTGTAGAAACACTTTGGTCTAGAAGACTCAGTTACTGATTGTACATGTTTTCTTCATATATGTTAAATGTCCTATCAACATATTGGAAAAAAGGAAAAATATGGTGATGGGCCTTGTTGAGCACATGGATACATCTGGAAGAAAAAAAAATTCTAAAGCCTCTAAAGTTTCCTAGTTAAGCTGCCATTTTAGCAATAATTTAAGTGTTAGCTCTTGAGAAAGGTCACATGGCCCATTAGATCTGCCTTCCTTTGAAAATATTTTTAATTTCTTTGTCACTGCCACTGAACTGTATGAAGTTAGTGTTTAAAGGATTGCAGGTTTTCATTTTCTCAGGGATCTGGTAGGGCAGAGCTAAGTGGATAAGCCCACATTCTGTACAAATTTTTTTAGCATTGCTGTCAAAGGAGAAAGCAGAGGTGGGACAGAGAGTGGTTATTTCAAGACAGTCAGGTTCTCCCTGGCCCATCCTGACTCTGGCATCCTGTGAGATAATTTCACCATGGATATACTAGATTTGTCTTACTGATTTTCTCTCTGATAGAAACCAGTGCACTGGCCTGACAGGTGGATAATAAAGATAAAACAGTGCTGCTGTTTGTAGCAGCAAAGCTTCTAAGGAAAGCTGATTCTCCTGTTGAACCAAGCTGCAACAAATAATGCACTGGACTCAAAGTTTGTCAATGTGCATTTCCATCAGGACCAGAAACTCCTCAAATAAATAAAATGGAGGGGAATAAAATTCCTATAAAACATTTTTTTAAAAAGAATTTAGGTTTCACAGAAAGAATGGAAGAAAGTAAAGCTTTGATTGTACTGACATCTATCAAATTTTCAGGCAAACCTGCACATCCAGCAACAACTTTCCTAGTCTGCGTTTCAACAACTAATGGGTCATGCTACAAAGAAATTGAAGGTGCCAGAAATTTCTCAGAAGTTGATTGTCTGGATGGAGAATCAGGCTGTCCGGAGGAGACACTCTCCTTACCCAGGAGGACTTGTGTAAGAGGCCATGTTAAAGTCTGAGTATTAAAAATTTTAGAGATATGCCTTTGCCCAAATTAAGGTGCAAACTTCGTGCCAAAGTCAGTAATATTAATTTTATTTAACAATAAACACAGTGGGGTTGGGGGATGGTGCAGGAGGGCTGAGGGGAGAGAGAGAAAGGGAAGGGAGAGAAAGAGAGTGACAAGAGACAGATTAGGTAGAAAGTATCACCACTCCATGTTCCCAGTGGTGTCCCACTTATCCTATTCTTCTGGTCTTCTTAGTGGTGGGTCCTACAGAATACAGCATTTGGTTAACCTATGTTCAGGTGGGAATGCCCAGATACCTTCCCTGGGGGAGAGAGCAAGATGCAGGTTTGACAGAGTCTCTTGCGGCAGACTCTGGATCTGCTGGATCACTTGGACCATGTGCAGTGCTCTGGGGCAAGGCCTCAGCAATGAGCCTGGGAGCGCTTTGGGGATCTTTGATGGATGATGATGCCCCTCAGCTGCCTCTCATCTGAGCGTGGCCTTCCTGGGCTGGGGACGGATTGACACCTGAGCCGGACTGTGTGAGGGAAGGAGGGAGAGTCACTCCCTGGGAGCAGAGCCCACCCCACATCCCCCACACTCCCAAGCTCTGCCGTGCCTGCGGGCTGTGGGCAGTGGGCAAAGCTGCCCTCATGAGGCACAGGGCTCTGTGGGCAGTGGGCAGTGGTCAGTGGGCAAAGCTGCCCTCAGCACAGGGCTCTGCGGGCTGCAGCCTCCCCTGCCCGAACCAGCCGGGATGAATTTCAGCACAGCTGCTGGGTTCGGCTTTCTCCTGGTTACATTCTCTTCCCTCAGCCGTGTTTACTCCTTCCTAGACCGGAGATAACTGGACGGTAGTGTCACCTTTATCTTTTCTCAAATACCCTCACGGGGATTAACGCAGCCCGAAGTTCCCCTCAGGAGGCCTGTTCAAGGAGGGGTGGCCGTGGGTGGTCACATTTTCTTTATATAGGTCTGCCATAATGAGCTGAAAGTCCTTCATTACAATGTTTTCGTCATTAAAATTTCAGCCTCCCAGGGGGCACTGCCCTGGTTTGGGCTGGGATTTGCGAACTCATTGATTCCCTAGCTCGGGAACAGCGCGGCCGGCAGGAGGCAGCTGCCGGGCTGTGTCACTCCCGGGACAGGGACAATGCTTCCAGCCCTCCCAGGGGACACAGAGGGACGGGAAAACGTCAGCAAGGGCTCTGGAAAGCAAGACTTCCTCTGTGTATAATGCATGAGTAATAAGAGGCTGCTCATCTTTCTTAAATACCTTTGAAGGCTTGAGTAAATGCTTACCCTGCCTCTTAGGATAAGTGAAACGTAGATGGGATTGCTTGAAGTGAGGAAAGAAATGCCTCAGGGGCTTTATGAAATCAAACTGCTTCAAAACCATGAAAGAGACGAAAGGGCCATTGCCACACTGAGATGCCAGAACAGTCGGGAGTGCTAAAACTCCAATGTTGTGAATAGATGCACAAAATCAAGAAGAGCAGGAGATGGGATCAAGCACAGTTTTTTGCCCAGATGTACAAAAACTGAGAAATGGAGAAGCCAAATACAATTGCTTGGGGTCAAAAAGGAAAGAGAACTGGGAAGCTGAGATTTGATTTTTAACCCACACATTCTCCCTCCCACTTCCCCCATCCCCGGTTTCCCTATTTACTGTAAAAGCCAGACTCCAAACTTTGGGCAGGAAGGCTTATTAACTGAGCTAGTATTGTGCTTGGTTGTTACCAGTCAGAATTTAATTATAGGAAGTAATTGGAGAAAAATTAATGGAAAGGTGTCTTGAATAATCCCTTCATTGGAGATTGCCCTTTATATGTAGTCCAGGCAAAAATAATTTTATTCCCCAAATTTAAAATCCTTCTGCATTTTGAAGTTTCTCAAACTTTTTTGAGTTTGTTTTTTTAAGTAAAATTTTAATGTCAGAACGATAACTTGAATCATTCTGGCTAAGCTTAAACATTTACTAGCTTGTCATTTCTATATCTGACTTTGACTTTCTGGATACTTGGAATATTTTTATCCCTTACATGTCAGCACATGACCTACACATGCATAACAAAGAGAATAACTTTAGTCATTACTTATTTTTTGTGAGTACCTTTTCTTTTTTTGGCCTGTTGACAGATATTCAGAGGAAAATTGTGTGAAGTATGAATGAACAGTTTGTAAACTTTTATCACATGGAAAGACTGCTGTAAAAGCTATGACAAATGCGGATTGAAAGTTGTCTGCTCAGTTGGTGACATGACAAACATGCCCCAGCACTTTGAGGGGCTAAAGCTCCCATTGTAGCTCTCTGGACTGTCCTCCTCATTCTCCAGCTGAGTTTATCAAGATAACAACAGATATGAAGAGATTTGAAGAGCCACCACTACTGCAGTGTTGCACTGAAAGTCAGTGGGACCATCTCAAGAGTGACATGTTTCTGGAATTGCTTGTGTGATTGATAGTTTCTCATCAGCTCCTTGTGGTTTTGGCTGCCCTTGGCCTGGCCAGCAAGATTTAACACAGAGGAAATAACCAGAAAGTGGGATTATAAAAAGATCCCATGCCTTGCAGAGAATTCAAGTCAAAATAAAACTGAGGATCTGGTTATCAAATCCGTAATATTAACATTACAACTGAGCAAAGAAAAAGTTTTTCATTGCCTACACAAAACTGGATTAGATTGATTGGTCTCTATGCCTCACAGGATTATTTAAAAAACTGTGGCTCATGCCTGGTTAACGATGTAATTCCAGCTCTGACTATCACTGTAAAGAAGGGATTTTCAGCATATTGGGACCTATTTGAAGATGACTTCATTGTCCTTTCAGTGCTCTCCCAGTTTCATCACAGCATTCATCCCACTAGGGTGATCCGTGTGCTTATCGGAGAATTACCAAGTTCCAAAACCCTTGCCATGGGCAGAGACATGACTTCCCACACTCTGCACTTTGCTGCTTTAGTTCCAAACACTCTCAACAATTTTGCAAAGAAGTGAGACACACTGAGTACACAACATTGCCCATAAAGGCAGTAGAAGAGGACAGCAGTGTGCTGGGTGTGTGGAGCACAGCACCAGGAGCTAGTTCAGATGTGGACAGAGTTGCTCTGTACAGGAGATACTTTCAAGAGGCAGATGTAAAATCAGAATGAACATGAAGCAGCTGCTCTCTTATGCCAAAGCACAACAGATGAAGGGTGAGTGCACAGTTAAGTGCTGCATTGCAAGGTACGTCAGCAAATTTTCCCACCTTTATTACAATGAACTTAAAATAGTTAGACCTGATTTTCAATGATAGCTGAATCTGTCTTTCTCAGACTACTATATTTTCACCTAGATCTACCATAATTAGTAATTCTTGTGTTTTGCAATGGGAGGAACTTGTGACTAAAAGCAAAATGTGTCTTAAAAGGTTCACAAGAAATTTTCTTGGCTGTTTTCTTTATGTTGTTTTAAACTATATCTTAGATTAACACAGATTAAAATAAATTCTTATCCACAGAATAGAGATGTATTTAAGTTAGTTCTGCAGTCCTCAAATTCTGGATGCTTCTGCCAACTCCATGGTCATCTCTGGGTTTTTCTGGGGGTCAGAAAAGTAGCTCCTCTTGTCAAGAATAAGCATTTTGGAATTGTTTAACTAGCAAAGAATTCCTGTATCCTGTACAATGAATCCTCTGTGTTCACTGCCCCTCAAATTTCAGTCAAATGATGACAGCTCAGAATGCACTTGCCAGGCTGGCCTCTACATTTAAAGTAAAATTGAATTAATTAGTTATTTTTCTTTGCTCCTGCACCAAATAAACAAATGACAGAGACATCTCAGGAGGCTGAACAACCCACTGTTTTTGATTCCATTCACACAGAAGCAGAACAGAAGCCACAAAGTGCCTGTCCCAATGAGCCAGGCAGCTTCTGAGAAATGCCACCTTCTCCTGAAGAAGGTCAGGAAAGGCCATTTGAGTGTCATGTTCATTGGACACTCCCTTCTGCATCTTCTATCATTTCACATGACAAAAAATGCCTGATTTTTTACTGTTTTGTTGTGAGTCTGAGGTCAATTATGAGCAAACAGGGTTTTTCCTTTGGTCATCTGGTATGTGAGCAAATCTTGTTAGGGATTTGACCACCATGAGCCTCACTTATTTGACACATTTGATCCATTTGTGGGTTGTCTCTATGTGATACATTTGCCAACAGCTTAGGCTCTGTGTTTTCTTGCAATTTAATATCCTTTTTTGTCCCTGCCTTTCTGGTTGTTGGCAGCTTCTCCGGTCAGTTGCTTTTAAGAAATCCCACAATGGAGCTCTCATGATATTTACTTCTGCTGTTCAACCTGTTTCCGCTCTCTCACAGCCTCCATTACATTGGTACAGTCAGAGAAGCACTCTCCCATGGACAACACACATGAAGTAAAAACAGTATTTCAGCTTGATGTTTTTGTGCCTGTACTTTTTCCCTAATTCTCTGTGTTTTTCAGGGGACCATCAATAGCAGTGCAGTTAAATGCTTGTGTTGGGAAGCTAACCCTTTGCTGCAAAATGACATTTGGTACTTATCGTGTGAAACTTCCATATTTTTCATGCTCTCAGTAATGTGCATAATTATTTGAATCCAAAGGCAAATCAGTGACCTATAACTGAGCTTTCAAAAATTATAAGTTATCATATTTGACTGCTTCCCGGAGTTTGAGTTACCTGAGCAGTGATGAACAACAGCTATTAGACGAGGAATGACCAAGCAGAATTAATTTAAATTAGGTTGCAACAGCTTTAATAAACTGCTATAAATAAGTGATTTGTGCTCTGTAATCTCAGCAGTGAAACACAGCAAGAGATTGTGCATCCACTGCTTAAATAATGATGTTATTGTTATTGCTACTGCCAGATGCTTACAAGGACTGAGCAACAACTCTTCTTGGTTTCAGTGCAGCTGTGGACAGCCAGCTCCTGTAAACAACCAGCCAGTGAGAGCTAAAGCAGCTCTGGCTCACTCAGGGAAAAAATGCTGTAGCAAAGGTCAGGGTTTGCCATGGAGAGGAGGAAGGCTGGCCAGCACCAGCCAGTCATGTAACAAAACTCCTGGTGCTGCAGGTTGCTGTGCTTTTGTGCCCTTCAGAGAGGTGGAGGAGGGAGGAATTTGAACTGGAAAGTCTTGACAGAAGTCTGCTGCAGGCAGAACACTTACTGTCCATGAAATGAGAAGGGAAAATATGTAAAGCAATAATGTCTCCTACCTTGACACTGAAAGAAGAGTCAGCATTTACTATTGTATTTTGGCTCTGTCTCCACTGTTTTCTTTTGAAGTGTAAGTCCTGTTTTTTCTTTCACCCTTCAACACATCTAGAATAGTCCTAGATATGTGGTGGCAAGTCAGCAGGACTATCTGGTCTAATGGTCTGAGAAAGGGAGATTCCATTTAATATGAGAAGAGAGTACTGGGTCAGTCTCCTAGTCTGGCTTTTCGTTATCTTGAAGGGAACCCCTTACCCTCAGAGAAATGAAAACAAGACAGTTACATCTTTCTCCTCTTTGACACTTAATGTTATAATCTTGATAGTAGTGGCCTTTGATTTATATTCACATTTACACTTCAGAACAGTGTGACGCAAGGAAATTCAGTATCTGGTTTTTGTGCGTTGTGCTGTCATCCCCTACAGGGTACCTTTCTCCTTGTCTCATTTATCTCATAACATTTTCCTGAACTTCAGAAAAGAATGTGATTAAAGTAGTTTGTAAGAAAGCTGTGGGGCGTTTTCATTGTAACTCCTTAGACATTTTCCATCACGCCACTGAAGGATTAAATCTGCCTTTGTAACATTTACATTTCCCATGCACATCTGAGGAATGGCACAGTCTAAAGTGCCTGTTGGTCAGGGAGTAAAGCTTGAGGCCATGAGAAACAGCCCTTAGTATTTCAGCATTAGTCATGGTGTACAGTTAATGATATCAAATTAAAGTTCACACTGCAGCATGGCTTTTCTCAAGTGACATTAAAACCACCTTCTGATTCAATATGCAATAGCTTCTGCTAAATTTCAGCTCTCCTGTCTCAACTGCACAACCAAATATAGCAGCTCAGACACAGGTAATTAATGCTGAGGGAGCCCGTGTAAGTCACTGACTTAAAAAATAACTGGTGTCTGGCTGCAAATTTTGAGCATGCAAGGTGAATTGACAAAAACATTGATTTGTTTTGTATTTAATCCTACTTCCCATATACTCTGAATTTGTGTCAGGTTCTTCAGATTGTGCAAGTAAGGATTGATGTCTTAAGGAATGGGGAACCTCTCTCATCTTTCATCCTGTTTCTTTGTTATGCTGTATACAGCTATTTATCTTTATGAACTCTTTTCAGTAATAGGAGGAATTCATAGTGAAACACTTGCAACAACTAGGTAATATTTTGCAAGAAATTTCTTGTAAGCAATTCCCTGCACCTTTGCCAATGAGCTTTGGTGACAATTTGGAATGTGAGATAGGATTGCAAACCATTCATACATATATATTTTTGGTACTAAGGAAGGAACTAAGACTTCTGCTAACTGTGAAATGAAATTGAACATATCAAACTCATTTCACATGTGACTGACATCTGGCGAATAAATGCATTCACCACATTTCCGCTGAGTACACTTTAGTGATTTAAAGCTTTAGATTTTTATTTCATAGACATTTGAAATATGGCATATGTGGTTAAGAGAAAACATATGAAATCATGTCTAAAATCATTATTTCAGATATGATATGAAATCATAATTTTAGATGTTCCAGATCCAAAGAACTTCGGATTTTGCAATTTCCTTACTTCATTTTTTTGTTTTCAGTTTAACTCCTGTGCATCTCTGGAGACTATGCTGTGGCTCAAAGCTGAAGTACAAAGTGATTAGGAAGATTTGTATTATATTGATTTACCCTCCAGTACTTAAACCAAGGGTTCACACTGCTGCATTTAGCTGTTTACCCTTCACTGACACTCACTCCATTAGCAGGCATGCAGGTAATGAGAACTGCTGAAAATCAACTCAGTTATTCTAGAATGAGTGCCTGCACTATGCTCTATCAAGTCAAAATGTTACCTGTGTCAGCCCACATCCTTACTGAGGCTTTTCTAAACACTTGTAAGGTTATCCTGGCTATTTGCCATAGATAGACTCTGAGGCAATGGTTGTTGAAATTCCTGGCACAGGTACTTGGCTTATCTTGCTTTGCCATCATTCCCAGCCCAGCAAGAGGGGAAGCCTTAGAAAAGAAGTACTCAGGTAGTCTATTTCTATGCCATCTATTACCAATGTTCAGCAGTTATTTCTTCTAGAAGGTTCTCCGTCTCAATTCCAAACAATTAACTCTTCTGCTCACCCTCCCCACATCACCAAGTGGCAAACTAAGGTGCTGTTGTCTTGGGAAAGAATACACAGATGGACAAGATTCATTAATACATATACATTGATGGAAAGATTTCTACACTTTCTTTTCTTGCAACACAAACATGTCCAGAACTTGAACACATATTGTAACTAAAATGAGGGAGCCAGCAGACTGTGGTTGCTGTCAGGTCTCTGTCCCCTCCACTATGTGCATGTCTCCAGTACAGGCTCTTGTTTCTCACCGAAGAGCTCAAAAAAAGCCAGCACACCAGTCTTACACACATTAGATGCACTAGCCCTGCTGGGAGGTGCTAAAAATCCCCCATTGTTGAGGAAAGTAGAAAAGCAAACATAAACTAGGAAAGACTGTGGAGATTTTATGCCCCCACACTAATGTTTCTTGTCTTCTCCCCATCTCTCCTTTTTGCTCTTTATTTCTTTCACCAAAGCTACACCTGTCAGCCTTCAAATCAGCCAGCATGGAACACAAGTCATCCAGCTGTGTGGCAGATGGCTGAACTGTGCTTTGTCCTATAACCATCCACACAGAATTTGTAAATACCAAACCTGATACAGTGACTCAGCTTGGTAGCTGGATAATTGTGAACTTTTTATTACTGTGAAATTGCCTTGCTTGACTCAAATAGACATCAAAATTCTTAAAAACAGGTCTTGGATTTAAAACCCACTGAAACTGCTGTTCATGTAGCAATATGCAATAAAACTCCAGTGTTGTCTCCTTCAGGGATTCTCAAATCCTGGGTGACTTAGTGGAACTAGGGTCTTCCATGTATGATGTTTCCTCATCTTTGCTCATGCACTTGCCCTGGCTCAGTCTCTGTAATCTTTTACTGCTCTTAGAGAGCTACCCCAAGTCCATCAGACATGCAAATAACTCCAAACGTTTTCACTGGACTCCAGCTGAACTCAGTGAGGTGTCTGCTCACCCTTCTGTACAGCACTGGCAGTTTCATAGGTTTGGGTAAGAGAAATCATGGGAGAGAACCTGAGTGGGATCTTACTAACCTCCTGTAGTCTGATCCAGGATGCCCTTGGTGTCTTGGGACACTTCTTGGAGTGCATTACTTCAGTTTGGGGAGCATTGTAAATGAAGAACTACAAATCAAGCCACAGCTTTACTGGGAATATAAATGCTACAATTATAGTAACATAATGTTCCTACCTGAACCTATGCTATTGAAGAAGGTGTTTCCCAGGGGGAAACAGAAATAATAGATGCAAATCTGACCTTTTCTATTGTCTATCTGCATAAAGATGCATGACAGGTTGCATACCTCTTTCATTGTTATATCTGCTCTTTGCTGCAGTGATGTCTGAAATTCCCCTGCAGCAGTCCATTTTCACAGGTCTGATTCCATTCCAGGAGAGATACCAACTATGATGAGGTATTTCCACCTGCATGCTGCTCATGTCAGGTTTAATAACTTGCTGTTATCACTCAGTCCCATCCTATTACACCTTGAGAGAAGGTGAAGTAGGCGAGAAAGAAGACGGGGGTTGGTCCATCATTGTGTCTGAGTCCCAGCAAAAGAGCTGGCTGGGACCATGAGCTCTGGCTGACTGCTCTAGACTGTACCAGTGCAGGGAGAGAGGATTTCGTGCTGGCCTGGACTTTCACAGTCCTACGAGAAATCATGGCATACCACATATTTGTTAAAGAGTGTGCTACCATGAACATTTCTGCCTATTTTTCTGCCCATGGCTCTGGAATAAGTGAATTTCTGTGGGCCTGTTTGTAAAGCTCTGCATTCTTTCACTGCAGTATGCAGTCTGAAATATTCAGACTAGAGACTGAGTCAATACAGTGCCCTTTTAGTGCTCCAAGTCTTCCTTGGAAGGCAAAACTGGGCCCCTGTGGACTATAAATATCTTTCTGTATCTTCACTGCTAAACATCTTCCATCTAGAAACTTCAGCTCAGAAGATGAAATAATATTTCTTCTTTTATGGATGTTCTACTCATGAAAACTTGTGAGAGAGCAGTTTTGCTTCTGAGCTACTGCTTTTTTAACTGCAGGCTTGGAACTGGTATCACTTGTCACTCCAAACAGCTTTCTGCTCCTTGGGTTTTTAAATTTGATGATATCAACTGAGAAATGATAGCAAAAGACAGCAGACAAATCCAGCTAGTCTGGCCCATGATGTTTGTCTTAGATATGTATCAATTAATCTGGTTCATTTTCAAAAGCTACAGTTTATTTTTGTTTTAGAATTACTTGTGGATTTGCAAATTGTCTTGCTGGTTTTACTGGACACAAGACTAAAAGGATAATGTCTTTTAAAATATGTGATTTTTTAGTGTGTTCAAAAATTGGGTTGTGGTGAAATCTGGCATATTATATGAAGCTGATCAGTACATTTGCCCTCTGTAACCAAAAAAAAAAAAAAAAACCCAACACAGTATGTAGATCTATGGTGAAATTTTCAAAAAGGACAAAGCTAATCACATCCTGTAGAGTTGATGCTTTGGATGCCAAAATTACAGGTAACAAAGTCACTGATCACTTCAAAACCTTTGTGGCTGTAGAAACAATTACTATGGTCACTTCTTTATACATCTTTGCTCTAGATCTCAGCTTAGACATTAACTGAAATGAATGAATTTATTCTTTAGGCAAAACACCATCTAGAATGCCAACTGCATTGCTGTGATAGTGGCCACTTCTATTACCCTAACAGACTGGTAATTATTGGCCTGTTAATTGTTTATCTTGTTAATTGTTTCTTTCTTGAGCTTCTCAGGTACTTTTCAGCCTGGATTAGCTCTTCTTGATCTTGTTCTGTTTTAGCAGCAACTAAAAAAAAAGTTTCAACAGTGATTATCTTACTATGATTGAGAACAGTTGATTTCTTTTCTTGACCTTTATCCATGCTAAAGTGACTTTTAGTCTGTTCCTCTGTTGGTGGACTGCTCAATGTGGTATCATCCCAGTTCTGAACCACACAAGCTGTCTTGTACTGATATGTACCTGGTACTGCTATGTTCTGCCTCTCTCTCTTGCATTCACCTCTTGAAATCTTCAATCAAGAATTCATGTGAGTCATTCATCTTTATTTAGACATTAATTTGACAGGTGTCTATTTTTAAACACACATGCACACACACACACATTACATGCATATATATATATAGAGAGAGAGAGAGAGACGTATTTAAGTTAAACATAAACAGAACCCATATGTAACTATGTTGATAAACATTTTGTTTAAAACAAAGTCCTATGCAAATAACAATAAAAAATAGCTAAATTAAACTCATGGACTTCTGTCAGCTTCCTGGTATCTTTTCCAGTCTGTTTTATCTGTCCTTCAGGTATGGTTGCAGGCAGATGACGGTATTGCTCTGCTGAATGATCACCTCTTGCTAATATTTAAATTAAGAGCATTTTTCAGAATAAAATGTTAATCTCTCTTTTATCATCTGCTTTCCTTGCACTGATTTCCTGGCAATTGGACATTTTCAAATATAAATGGACATCATTATAAACTAATCAAGCTGTTCTAACTGCAGACAGGAAAAAGAGAAGAAAAGGAAAGGACTTTAATATAAAACAGTAAAATCACAAATCATGGAATGGCTAAGGTTGGAAGGAACTTTAAAGATCATCTCATTCCAACTCTCCTGCCATGGGACACCAGGGACAGCATCTACTAAACTGGGCTGCTCAAAGCCCATCCAGCCCAGCCTTGAACACTTCCAGGGATGGGACACCCATAACTTCTTTGGGCAACCTGTTCCAGTGCCTCACCTCTCACATAGTGAAGAATTTCTTCCAAAGACCCTATCTAAATTTACCCTCCTTCATCTTCAGACGATTCTCCCCTTGTCCTGTCACTACATGCCAGTGCAAAAGTCTCTCTCTTATTCTTTCAGGACCCCTTTAGGTACTGGAAGGCTGCTGTAAGGTCTCCCTAGAGCCTTCTTTTCTCAAGGCTGGAAAACACCAATTCTCTCAGCCTTTCCTCGTATAAGAGGTGCTCCATCTTTCTAATTATTTTGCTGGTCCCCCTCTGGACTTACTCCAACAGTTCCATATCCTTCTTGTGCTGAAAACTCCAGAGATGGGTGTAGCATTCCAGGAGGGGTCTCACCAGAGCACTGTGGCAGAATCCTCTTCCTTGACCTGCTGGCCACACTGCTTGGATGCAGCCCAGGATATGGTTGGCTTTCTGGGCTGCAAGCACACAACTTTCATGGCTGCACATCTGGCATACCCTCATGAATACCTGTGAAATTCATGGACGACTATAAAGCAGGATTTTTCAAGAATGTGGGTATTTAACTTTGAAATGTTGGAAATAGGAGTTATAGAGTTGTCCGTTGGAGGCTAAGTATTTTTTTCAAAACAAACAAGTTTATGTGGAAATTCATAACTACAGAGTCCACAGATTCTCCTGCAGCACCAAGTAAAATCCAGAAAACACAAATCTCTTCCAAGGAGAATTGTGCTCCTGTGGCAGAAGGTAGTGATTTAGATTTCAGATAAAATGGTAGAAAATGAGTTTGGTTTTCAGGATCATCTACATTGTCACTAGATGGCACATTGGTCTAAAGTTTCAGCTCATAGTTAGAGCAAATGCACAGACAAACAGGAAGTTATAGGTGGGAACCAGCTATAACTAATTACATAGTTAATTGCTCTGTGTGTGCATGTGTGTACATACACATGCCAGTGTGTGCAAGTCCCAGATATGACATACAGGATTAGAGTTGTGTGGATGCTTTTTTGAGACTCTTTCCCTGTGCATAATATAGTTGCATTAGATACAAACACTTGATGTTTATGTACAGGTATTCAAGGCAAGGATGGGGAGAGAAAAATATCAAGATGTGTGTGACTACCATCTGTATGTTCTTATCTGTTTTGTGCTTGAAGCAGGTGAAGGTCTCTTTAAAGCAGTTTTTGTTATCTAGGACCTCATATTTAAAAGAATATGCAGTGTACCTTAGGAACCCTACTCTGAAATGGCTAAAAAAGTGTTCTGTGCAGAACAGATAACAAGGACTTTAGTTTGCAGGTAGAGAGGGATAGGCTCACTCCAGTATCTCAATAAGGTGCTTTCAGATGTTATTTTAGATGTCTTTTCCTGAAATTTGAAAAAAGGCAATGAATCAGAGCCCAGAGCAGTCTTTTTTGTGTTGTGTATCTATTGTCTTTATTTTAAGCCATGAATAAGTGCTTCATATTCCTAACTGCTATCATTTCCCCCTGCCCTGTCCCTTGTCCTGCCATGCTTTATGAATAAACCATTTGCTGGCTGAGAAACCCACTGCAGCTTAGAGAAATGGCTACCTTGCACAAGAATTTCTGCAATGCTAGCAGTGCTAGCAACACATTTCAGAGATTTGTTTTCTTGTTTGTGGGAAGCACCTTCTTTTTCAAAGTTTCCTGTGCATTCACTTTCTTTTCCAAGATTTTTATGGCTTCTTGAGGAAGACACATGCAGAGATTACCTTACATGTTCTCTTTTGCTCATGACTGTTTTTCTCTTTACCTCTTTCTGCTGTTGTTTATCCCATGAGTCTGGTATTTGTATACTGAGAAAGAGCTTGGTTTGAGGATTTGAAACTGCTGGGAGCTTTGATTATCAGAAGTAATTTCAAGTTCTGAATTCTCAAAAGAAGGCAGAGGGCTAATACATATTAAAAACACAGGATTTAGGTCTATCTATGGAGAAGGTGTTGCATTTCTTTTATTAATAGTGTAAGCACTCAATTTACCCTAACTTCTCAGCTCACTGGAAAAACCCAGGCATGTTGTAAAGCTTAAGGTACAGCTTGGTAAAGCTGTTCTGTACTGAAGCACGAAATTCATGGAAGACTCAGCACATCAGGTTAATTTTGAATTCTACTGTGCAGTAAAACTGATCTTGATCTTAGATGAATTAAGTGGCTTTCCATTCCCCCCCATTACTTTTATCCTCTATGTATTATGTATTTTTGTCCTGAGATGTGGGACTGGGCATTTATAATAGCATATATTAAGTGGAAATTCAGATTCAGATAAAATCCAGGGAAAAAAGGTTATTAATTCAACAACTGTTCTTTTTCTTTCACATTACAGTAATTGATTTTGGTAAAAGGCCTTTGCAGTTAGTGCAGTTTTAAAATTAGAGGTGCATCTCTGCAGTTGGATTCATTCTTCACCTTAATTCTGAAATATGACTTGATTTTACCAAGTCTGGGATAGTCTTGAATTTTTAACCTTCAGGAATTAGCTAACAGTTCTGCTGTGATCTTTGGGTAGGAATTAAAAGGACTGTCCCTGTTCTTGAAGCAGGGAAAAGCTGTAGGTATTGCCACCATTGTTAGTGTCTTTTTACCAGAGATTTTTTTAAAGATGGGCTTCATCTTGCTGAGGGTGATCTCTCGTTATATATACTCATGAGAAAAGGAAAACAGATGGAGGTGACTACATGGTGCAGGTTGTGGTAAACAGGGGCATATGTCAATATTTCTGTTTTGGATCAGTTGGAGAGTTCATCCTTTGTCCTCTGGAAGAGAACTCAAAGATGAATCTTGTTTGTCATCAATATCTGATCATGGGAATGAGTCAGGATTTATTGGTTTATGTTTTACAGGCTGCTTCTACATGGGATGAAGAACATGCATGTCTTAGAAAAATTAGACTTTTTTTCTGTTTGGTGGGAAAAAATTAGTCAGAAAGAAAAGTCATTCATGAGTAGCCTACAGGAAATCCTGACAACATGGAGGTAATTTGTCTTTTTAGGGCTGTTCATTCATTTTTCTTATATTCCTCAAAATTTCTCTGAAGCGAGTGGAAGATTTGGTCAAAGAATTTAGGAACATTCCTTAGATCTCTTCTAAGAGACATTCATCTGATCCCTTTTCAGAATCTGAGAATGGCATACTTACACTTTTACTCTGATTACTTGTTGATAATAGATGTTTTCACTCTGGTGAAATAATAAAAACCTACACCTTTATCAGTAAAGAAAAATCATAGAAGATAAAGAGAACACCCAGACAGATGAAAATAACGATGAAGAAAGACTCAGTGCACTAAAGGCTGAGGGGCTTCTTTTGCTTCTATAGGCAACTTAAACCTGTCTTGCAGGTGATGAATAATGTCAGCCAAAATCTTTCCCAAAACTATTATTTTGGAATTAGCTATCAAATATTTCAATAGTTTCACTCCAGCACCTTTCATTACTGCAAAGTTAATGGAAAAATTATTGATCGTTAGTTCAAGCCATACAAATTAACTTTGTGCAACAGTAGCATGCAGAGTTTAACTATTCGTGAGGAAGCACTTCACTGGTGTGGACATTGCTGTTGCAGGTAACACAGCCACAGCAATATCTTTCATACACTGTGTCATTCTACAGCATATTCAACATTCCTTACTTAATTTGCAGTGCAGGAAATGATGTTACTGGTGTGGACTATTTTATGTGAGGAAACCTTTGCTATCTCTGTGCCAAAACTGTGACCCAAATGCCTCCAAGAAGGTTCAAACTGGAGAGAAAGAGATGGCTTATTCTGATGTCAGACTTGCTTGATGCAACAGTTTTCCTCATTCTCTTTGCTATCAGCAGCTCACAGCAGCTCTGTGTGGCTTGGGTAGTAGCTTGTAACAAGGTGCTGCTAAAACTTATTTCTCGGCAGCAGCAAAGGTTAGTGAGTCTCCTATCATGTGAGTCTGCTGTGGTTTACTGTGTTTATTCCTTGATGGTATCATTCATATAAATTAGGAGATCTGGGAACAAACTTACATTGCTTAGATTTTGAAGATGGTTTTCCAAAATCTTGGTATCAGTCACATCACCCAAAGTATGTCCTTTTATACCTAAACAAATATTTGGTTTCCAACAAAAATGAATTCAAATATGTTAGCTGAAGTTTAGAGAAGGAGGAAAGTAAAATAGTAGCAAATGCAGGGTTTTAGAAATCATGCATGTTCTTGAGCTGCATCAGCTACTGATCTTGGGGAAACTGTAACTATGAAATCATGTGAAATCTGTTTTCCTGCTCCCGGTTTACTTAAGAAAAAGCCCCACGGCAATATTCTCTATCAAGATGCTTATCCCATATAAGCTGTCATATAAGCAATGAGGACTTTGCATCTTGAGGTTTTTTTTGTCTTTGAGGAATGCCCAGCATCTGAGCTGTCATCTACAGAGAAAACACTTCAGCACAGGTTCACCAGCAGACCAGCTACATGTCAACATAAGAAAGAAATTCTCAGAAGGCCAGTTCTAGTTTAACAATAGAGCATACTTATCACTTGATCCTCTTTTGAGCAAAACATCTACTTCATAATATCACATGGATTATGTGACATTTTAGATGACAGTTGATTTAGAAACACAGCTGCTCAGACAAATTTTATCTTATGATGTTCGGCTGCAACATCAATTTTATCTTTACTTTGAGCTGTTTATTACAAGTTGGTCATTAATCACAGATAATGACTGATGTCCTGAAGGTTAATGCTTGAATGCATTCTTCTAAAATTTAAAAGTATTTATGTGTTGAAGTATATTCCACTGCTGTGCAAAATAGAATTAAACAAATGTTGTGATTCTGATATAAGGGTACCACTGATATATGTCTAATTAACATACTCCAGATGCCAGCACTATTAAAATCTGTCTGTGATCTGCATAATGGGTAATTTGTTACACCAAGCAAAATACCTGGCTTTCAGATAACCAGATTTTAAAAAACAAAACAGATATATTTTAATCCCAGAGCATAATGAATACCCCAGAAGAGTCATACTGTCAGTAAGATTCATTCCACTGGGGAAAGTTAGTGTTGTTCTATCATTTACGTCAAGAAATACCTGATTTGTGTTTCAACACTGGAGAGCCTGGCATTAACTCCCTCCTTGCTACCCGAAATCTTCCAAACACTTGTTTTTTAACAAATATCACCACCCATAAAATATTCATGCTTCATAGCAGCAATAATTCATTACTCCTCACCAAATAAATGCAGTTAAAGCATCAGCTGAAGGCTCTCATGCCCCCAGGGTCATTTTAACAGAAGTTTATTAGGATGTCTTGGTATATGTGCAGTGCTGTTTGATGATATCATGGCTATGTTTCAAGCCTCTAACAAGGCAATTCACATCAGGAGAGCACAGTGGAGAGATTGTCAGGCTGCCTCCTGCAGCACCCCTTTACAGGCTGTCATGGTGTCACCCGTTTGCAGACTCTGAGTGCTCTGGGATGTAACAGTGCTTGTCTTCTTTCTGCTGACAGTACTACAAGCTCCAGAGCTTCTGGATGAATCTGTCTAATTGTCTCAGCTATAAGAATATAAAAATACAATGAAAACTAGCTTTCAGATCTATTCTCATGCTATAGACTTGAAAAAATTCCTGAATTAGCATAGTATGTCTAAACTTGTCGCACACAATGAGGAGTAAACAAGGAACTTCAAAGATAAGCAAGAGGAGTATCTTTAAATAGCTGGAAGATGGATGAAGTAAACATCTACTGATTAAATACTGCGGTCATTAATAAAAGAAGGTTCTTGAATTAGTCATCTTTCTGTCTGTGGGATATTAAACAGTTGCAATGCTAAATACAGAGGCAGAGCAAGTAAGGATCAACTCTGAGGTGAGGTACTCTCAACACTGTGAGACACAGCAATATCTGCACTCATTCTGCTCTTTCTCACAGTAGTTTTGTAGTGGTGCAACCCCATTTAAATTTTTCCTTGGTTCCAAACCAACAAGTTAATCTCCTAAATGCAAATTAGGGGTCTGATGCTCTTCCTGTATAGATTTGTCTCCTGATATTTGACTGGGTTGCAGGATGGAGAGATGCCCTGCTTTTAAGTAAAGTGAATTGATTCCAACTGTATTTCAAAGAACTATGGATAAAATAACATTCACCGAATTAGAAGGGAATTCAAATTTTTTAACACACGAGAGCAATGAATATTTACATATCAAAGGGATTAGTGGTCTTCTCTTTAAAAACAATAATTTTTCAATGCATGGATCTCTTCACCCATTTAAAATAAGAAGGCCAAAGGCCTGGGAGCCACTATGGTTATGCCTCTGCAGAATTTATCTGAAAAATTGTATGAGGTGATTTTTCTCTTCAAAGTCACTTCTGACAGGAGCAGCCTGGTCTTCACTTAAAATATGCCAATAATATAGCAATGATGTTTCAGGCTCTGTACTGAGGCTGTTTCCTCAAGTCTCAAGTACATGCCAGTCTCTTAGTTTCAGTTCTGTACACATTCAGCTTGCAATAAGACTGTAAAGAGGATGAAAGTCACTGCCTCAAGGACAGACAACCCCAGCCCTTATTATCCCTACAGATTCCTGGTTCTGTGTCTTCTGACCACTGTCCCTCTTCTTACTGGAAGATGGATGCCATTTTAGAAAGCCTCATTAAAGTCCCATTTTTCCTACAGAGCACCAGCAAGGACTTGCTGATTTCTGCTGTCCAGGTAACACCCATTATAGAAAGCTAGGGATGTGTTCCTATGCAGATAATTGCTCAGAAAGGGATACTTTATCTCTGGTGAACAGATGAAGAGAATAGGCCAAGCACCATAATTTTGGCTTCAGTAACAAAACAATCAGTCTTCATAATGCAATCTTACTAAGCTGGTCTTTCATAGGTTTGGGTAGCAGTGCCAAATGAACAGTCATGAAAGACAAAAGACATTAGTCAGCAGTCCAACAAAGCCTCCTATTTGTGCAATTTGAAGATGTGACTGACAGTACTCCCAGCATCTGATCTTCAGCAACAATTTCCAACTGCCTATGATGCATTAAGGCTGTTGCTACATTTATGAAGTAATAGTACATTTAGTGCTTGGATTGTGTTTTTTCCAGTTTCTTTTATCATGGGCAGTGACCACCTTGGGGTGGGAAATGCTGGAAAAACAGTGCTGGGAAGGAGATGCAGAATAATTAAGCCAAATACACCTGGCAAAAGAAAAAATTTTTCCTTCTACTGAATTTAGTACTGATCTACCTGGAAATGCATCTCTCTACCAAAGATGGCTTCACATTCATGTTCCAATTACAAATTGAAGCTTGTTTAGTGATTGAAATAAATTTACTTGTCACCGAGATTTTCCTAAGTTCAAGCACATGTTCACAGTGCTTTAAATTCAAGAAAGAGAAATCCCCTGATCTGCAAAAATTTTTAATTGAAATGTGCAAACACACACAAAAACTCACACAATTTACATGAACCAATTAAATTGCACACTATGCCCCCAATAAGCAAAGTTGAACATAAAATTAAATTATATTTTATTTGCTAAATGAATTGACCTTTACCAACACAATCTATAAAATCAATTTAACATACTGTAACCCTTGCAGATTGGTAGTCCTTTCACACCAGGAGTCTAAAATAAGCACAACAGGCGTTTCAGTACCCGGTAACATATCATTAAAACATGTCCCAAGGCATTTCACAACCCATAAACAGTACAAGCATTAGCAATTGATTGCTCATTATAACCACCATGTGGCCTAGATATTATCTTACACAGCATCTTAATTTTCCTTGACCCTAGCTCCATATTGCTTGGGAGAGGCCCCTTATGTGAACTGGTGAAAAATTCCTTCAGCAGAGAAATTTAGTATGCCAAATATTTCTCTTTAGTTTTGGAGATATGGTATCTTGGTGTGAACTTGCAGATCTGTAAAATGTCTGTGATGTTTGAATTTTGTGTTTCTGAATCAAGTGCCACTTTTCCTTCAGTGTCTCAAAGAGCACCAAATGCTGAAAGCATGTTTGAATTTCTTTGCAGTTTTATGGTTTGTAGACAGGCTTTTGTTAGCAGCTGGGAAAGAAAAGAGAAAGTCACAAAACAAAGGTAGTCGAAAGCACCTTCATGATTGCTTCATCACTGACAAAATCCAAGAGTATAAATGCCAGATGTTCTGACAATCCTGTTCTGCAGCTTGGCAGTGCTCTGCAGTGATGTTCATGTGCTTTCCCAAATCCATGACACAGTATTCCTTGATTAACAAGACTCTTGGCTTTTGTCTGAGCACAAACTACATGCCTCTGACTTATGTTACAGTGGGAAAACTACTTTATCTCAAAACCATAATTAATTTTGGGTGCATTCCTAGAATAAGAGTTGCCAGTTGGCAATAGCAATGTGACTCTTCATCCCTAGCAATGAAACAGTTGCTTGCCAGTGGTTCCTTAGCCATGCAGCTGTAGTGATCTGGGAAAGCTGTATCTCAGATGCTAAGAAAAATCCACATTTGTGTGCTGGGTTGCAAAAGGTCGTTTTCAGACCCCGTGGCTTTGTTTTTGGTACAAAACCAATCTGGGTTAAGACATGAGATTGAGCAAGGTATCATTTATCCTTCCCACTGCTTAGCTCCTGACATAATTTTGATTTGTGACAATTAGCACTCTCTGAGACAATGCCTAGGAACAGTCCATGGAAAAGCATGTGTCAGAGGCCATTTTCAATACATTGTGTGAGCAGCACTGCTTTAGGTTTACTTCCTCTGTCGCTTCACTGCCCTTCAGATCTCCTACCTCAGAGAGGCAGGAAGAGATATATTTTGTCTCATCTTCTACACCTTGCTGAGATGTGGCAACACAGCCTCTGAGAACTGAAAATTGAACTCCTTGTAGAAGCCAGAGGTGAATGTTGGTCAAATGCTTGTCAATGTGAATGTAGCCCACGTTGCTAGAATTCTGGGCCAATCAACCATTCACTGTCTTTGTTTTATTTACAAGAATAGAAGATAACCTGCCCATCTACTTTCTTGGAAGAAGCAGCTGCTCTTAGCCAAGTTCTTTCTGCCGATAAGTGTGATTCTACTATGCTGCGCTTCTTCAGTGAAAAGAAAGATTGATAGGACAGGGAGTAGCTCATCATATTTTTCAACAAAGTCTTTTAATGACCACTCTGTCCATTCTGTTTCTATTGTCTAATATTATAGATTATTGTGTTATTTTTCTGACTGATTACTCTAAAAATATTAAAACTGTGCTTATGAAGAATATCACCAAAACACACCTGGTTTTGGCCAAAGAAATATCCTCAGTATATTAAGCCAAAAACTCTACACAGTAGACAGTGTAGAAACAAATTCTGTCCTCGGGATTTTTCAGGAAAAACTATGCATGCTCATTTCTTGAAAAGCACTATTCTGGGTTATTCTGGGAAGGAAATTTTTTTTTTTCACAGCAGCCTATTTGGTACTGTATTTTAAGTGATTGACTAAAACAGTGTTTTAGCTATTGCTCAACGTTTTTTATGAAGTGCCAAAGTCTTCTCTGTTCCTCACTTTGTGATCTCAGTGGAGAAGGCTGAGGGTGAACAAGAGGTTAGGAGGGGACAGACCCCCAGGACAGCTGACCCAAACTGACCAAAGGGGTATTCTAGACCATATAGTATCATGCTAAGCAGAAAAATAGAGGGGAGTTTTTCCAAAATAATTGCTTCTTAATGACTATCTGGGAATTGTTGTGCTGGTGGTGGATGATTGCTTTTGTATCACTTGGGTAGTTTTCTGTTTTAGCATTTTTTGTGTTTCTTTCTTGTTTTCTTCCCATTGTTCTTATCTCGACCTTTGGGTTTTTTAATCTCATTTCTGTCTTTTTTGATTGTCTCTCCCAGTCCTCTGGGCGAAGTGAGCAAATGACTGGGTGAGGGGCTTACAGTCAGCAGGGATCAACCCACCATAGACATAATTATCTGTCTGTCTGTCAGTCTGTCCATCACTTAGAAATCCTTCAGGTTTGAATCCTGACATCAGACAATACCCACAGGCACAGAATGGAACAGATGTTTGTGCCTTGGGTACACAACACAAAACAGCAGGGATGAAAGAATAGCAATTTGCCTCCTCTGAATTTGCAGACCACACACCTGAGTATGCAAATATTTGTTCCTAAAAGTTGTGGTTCCTTTTGGTGTTTGAGTTCAGAAATACCTACCTGCAAACATACCTACCTAGTCTGTACTAGTGAAAAGAATGCAAGTATAACAAGGTCATTTAGAGAGAGACAGAATAAACTTATCCTTCACAGTCTGCAAGAAGTAAATTCCACAGAGAGCAGTCAACAACCTCTGCAGACTCATAAAGCATGATAGCTACAAAAATGCCAGGGAATGGAATTTTGTAACATATCCTGTGGCTGTTTTCCAGGTTGGACAGGTATTATGCTTTGAAAAATTACCCATATCTCAGTAAGGGACAGTCAGAGCTATTCTATACTTACCAATATTGGCTTGTGAAATTGAAAATGATGAATTGCTTAAATTTGGTTCCATTCATTCTTAACCACACTTAATAGTGCTTTTAATCAAAAAGGCTTGCTATAAAAACTGTGTAAATTCAAGAGAAAAAATCTTTAGAGAGTAATAAAATTATTTATTAAAGAAAATTCTGGGCATAGTGCCAAAATCTATTAAGCTGATCAATAACATTTTGGGGGAAGTAACTGGGGATATAATTTTGTCATCCGTACAAATTTTGGGAAGGCTGCCATGTTGACGACAGTGGAAAACATGAAAATATATAACTGCTAGAACTTTCCAGATCTCCAGACTGAAGTCAACAAAGTTACTCATACTTCAAAAATTTTATTGGAATTTGACCTAATTCTATAAGACAGTGTATGCAGCAAAAATATTCCATTTTTAGCGATATCAGATATTTCAGATTATAGACTTAAATTATCTTCCCCAGACTGAGGGACTTGTGTTCACCATACAGCCAGCCAGTGTTTAATGAACCATTTCTACCTGCACATGAGAAGCATTAAATATCACCAAATCATAAAAATATTTCAAAATATTCAACTTTCTTCTATTTCTTGTTTGGTTTTTCAAAACCATATATCTCGTAGAATGATTAAAGTGAATCATGCTAGAGAAGTACCTTAATTTAGAGTAAAATGATACAGCACTTTTTTCTCAGGTTTCCAGATAAGAGTTATAAATACTGAGTTTCCAAGATACAGAATTTTTGTAATGCTGATAAGATTTCACAGTGACTGAATATGCCATGATTATCTTCCATGCCATGAGTATCTTCCTTTGCGTGGCTCTATACAAACAGCTAAGGACATGAAGAAAAAGTGAGGATGACAACATGCTGCTGCATGTCACACAAAAAACTATGAGTATACCAAGCCAAACAAAACAAAAACCAGACTTCGATTTTAGCTTTTCTTTCCACCACATATCTGATTCACAGAGAAGGTTTTGAGGGAAGGTAGTTTCACCATGTCCAGGCACATGTGTGTTGGCTGCTCCCTGGCATCCCAGGGAACTGGGAGCTGCAGGGGCTTCCTGGGCTGGCAGTGCAGGGCAGGGCATGGCATGGCATGGCCAGCCAGAGCCTGTCCCACTGCTCCAGCCAGAGAGCAGGGCAGGCTGGGGGCCAGGTAGGGCATGGCTGGGCCATCAGCTCATGGATGGGGGCAAGGCATGGGTCTGGGGAAGGCAACCAGGATCAGAGACAGGCTCAGGTTGTTGACAGGCTCAGGATGAGGCCAGGACAGGAAATCAGCCTGAATGAGTGGGCTTCATGGCCAGCCAAGCCACACACATGGCTTTAGGTGAGAAGGGATGACAAAACCCAGTATTCTGAGATCAATAGCTGTCATCCTATGGAAAGTGAAAAGTACATGTCACTTCCAAGAGACTGTTTCTAAACAGCGTTTTAGTATCTGTGCAGAAAATTATGTAATTAAACCTATGGTTAACCTACAAATATGATTGACATGAAGGACTGACATCAATTTTTTGGTCTTTATGAGCTCAGAAGTTGCCTGTGATGTACAGTGGTGGTAGCAAGAAATTAGAAGCGTTCACAGCTTGAGACACATGCAAATGACATATTTCTGTTTACAAGATGATAGCAAAACAGACATATTTTAAGTAAGAATTCATACTTTCTGTATGTAAGAATATATACTTTCTGTAGTAACTTAAAAATTTACATAAGCTTGTATTCTCATATTTATGGTAGGTAAATTTAAAAAGTACAATTCAATAAGAACATTGTCATCTATTTCACTTTGCATTGAGGTAGATAAGTACATCTTTTTAAAAATGATGAGGAAAATTTAGGTTGGAAAAGACCTTTAAGATCATTGAGGGAAACTGTAAACCTAACACTGCCAAGTCCACTACTAGACCATGTCCCTACGTGCTACATCTATATATCTCTTAAATGCCTCCAGAGACAGTGACTCAACCACTTCCCTCATGACATATTAAGTTTGTGGATTTATCACCAGCCTGTCAGACCCAGCCATGCATGATGGATGCTGAAGGAAGCAAATGAGATGACAAAATAGCAAGAATTTGGAGGAACTGTCACAATAGCGTCTGGTTTTGTTAAAGAACATTAATCAAGAGAGGTTGCAATTGTGAATTAGAGATTTTTGTTTACTGATCATGGAATCAAATACTTGGATTATCTTCTTGGTGTGGTTACAGTTTCAAAATTCCTGACTGCAAAATAATTTGCATTAAAAGATCTTACTTGACTTTATTAAGTGGTGACCAAATTTACATAGTTTTTGACATAGGGTGTTGACGTTTTACCTTTCTTTCTGACTTTACTCGTATATAGCCAAAGGCTTAATCAAGAATCTGATTCTTACTGAGACCCTTGGTATTAGGTGGATTTAGCTGAGCAACTTTAAATCAGTGTGATATTTACTTCATTTATCTTATCTTATACAGATTTTGGCTAATTGTTTAATCTCTGTGGTTCTTTCTTTTGTTAACTTCAAAGGTGTAATGCTGGATTACTGTATCATTGTTAATGGGACTGTTCACTGTTTTATGCTCAAAAGAACTTCTTATTGTGCTTGTATCATATACAGTTTGAATGCCTGATGCTTCAAAGAACATTGCAAAAGACTTAAACTGGCATGATTCTGCTGAAATACCATTCTTTATTATTCTTTATTATTCTTTATTATCTTTATTATCTGTATCTTCTTCCACATTTGTTATAGTAAATAAATTTACTGTCTAAGGGATCGTCTTATTAGCATCTAGCAAACCCTCATGAATATTTTCTGCCTGAAGTCATGACCTGAGCATTGCTACAACAATTGAAACAGAAACACAAAAAAATATAGGTAAGTAGCAGTTTGAGACAAATTAATGAGAAGTTCTGAAGTTTAAAGCTATGAACAATTTAGAGACACTAAATGTCAGGACTTTCATTGTATAATTAGGAATATTTTCATTCTGAAGGGGAAAAGAAACTTGTAATTCAAAGCATACAGTCTGAAATATGTGCATTGAATTAGTAAGATGAGCCAAAGGGGCTCTCTGAGATAACTGGAAAAGCTATCTGCATATATTATGTTTCTGCTGCACAAAGTTCTTTTGCTGTGTGAGTCATCAGCCACTGGGAGGTCTTAAGAAGCAGTTTTTTTTCTTGAGAGAATGGCCTGGAGAATTAGAGAAACATAAAATCTAATTAAATGTAGTTGATGCTGTACTTAAGCAAGTTCCAAAGTCTAGTTCAACTGGACTTTACTGGATTGAAAGATACAGTTATCTCAGAGACATGATGACATTTTCATCCCCATGTAAAGCAGAGTTCATCTCTTTTCTGGTAGCAGTTGAAAGTCCTCCAGTGTAAGGAACATTTACCCCATCTTAGTTATCCTTGTGATTTATTTTCTCTAAATTTTCTGTGATTCCTCTCCTACTTTTCTAGCTATTAGAACGAGACACATGATCCCAGTGGCATTTAAATCGATACAAAGAGTAGGAATGTTTTAACCTACACAGCCTTGAGCTCCAGGTTGTTATAGGGATTTTTTCCTTATTGGTCTGGGACAGTTTCACAGTGTGCTTATATTGATGTGCTCATACAGTGCAGAACAGAGTCTTCTTAAGATATACAATACAGCCTACTGTATTTAAAGTAAAATTGTCCCATACTTTCTTGCTGAGTGTGGGTCGTTGGTTTGATTGCTTACTTTTACTCCCCTCACTTCTGGACTGTTTACTTATGGACTGGTATGACTTTTGTCAGTAATCTGTCCTATAAATTAGTGACCAGCTCTCCAATCTCACCTGTATATTTAATTAGTCATTTTATATGGGGACTTGAGGAATGAAAACCTGAATAAAGTAATTATAAATGCTACTGATGTATCCTGGCTTAAACATAAAGATTTTATAACTGTAATCTAAATTCTGTCAAAGTTGTTTGGGTTTTCTAATTATTATTAAAATGTCACAAAGTGATTTATTACATCAATATTTTTAGGGTGGAGGGTGTGCATTTGCATCCCAAAATATAAAGCCATCAAACAATTAAGTTAATGAAAATATTCACTGCTTGCACCCATAATGCTTAGCTGTTATTACACTATCATATTTAATTCCTCACTTTTCAACACTTTTCCAGCCATTCTAGTATCTTGGCCAAGACTGATATTTTCTACTTGTGTATTTAATATTGTCATAGCATAAATTTTCTTCAATTATCTCGAATTTTGCCAGTGTTCCAAGAATTACCAAGCACCACCATTAATGATTCAGGGCACTCATAATCAGATCACAAAATCACAGAAGGGCTGAGTTGGAAGGGACCTCTGGATTGTCCAATCCCCCTGCAAAGACACCAAGAGAAGTCTATCCAGGACAGTGTCCAGACAGCTTTTGAATATCTCCAAGGATGGAGACTCTACCACCTCTGGGCAACCTGTTCCAGTGCTCAATCAGCTCCACAGTAAAGAAATATTTCCTGATGTTCAGAAAAAACCTCCTGTGTTCCACTTTATGCCCATTGACTCTTGGTCTGTCACTGGAAGCTACTGAGAAGAACCTGGATCCATATTCTTTATATCCTCCTTTCATATATTTGTGTACATTGATGAGTTCCTTCCTGAACTTTCTCTTCCGAGGCTGAACAGTTCCAGCTCCCTCAGCCTTTCCTCATAGGAGGGATTATCCGGCCTCTTAACCATCTTCATTGTCCTCTGCTTGATTTTCTTAGCTCCGTACTTCTATGGTACTGGGAAGCAGAGACCCGGACATAGCACTGCAGCTGTGGCCTCACCAGTGCAGAGTAAATGACCACCTCCATCAACCTGCTGGCAGTGCTCCTTCTAAAGTAGCCCAGGATAAGCCTTCTTTGCCACAAGGACATACTGCTGGCTCGCGTTCCACTTGGTGTTCACCAAGTGCTTTTTCTGCAAAGCAACTTCCCTCTACTGACTCTACTGGAACGCACAGAATTCTCAGCTGGGACATCAACTAGATAGGAGAAAAAAGACTCCCTAACTTTAGTACCTACAGGTGACTGTTTTTCTGGGTTACTTACTGATGGAATTAAAATAATTTCATTGTCTTTATATTTAAATATCACTAAAGCATATCTCTAAGCACCACATCTATACACCTTTTAAATACCTTCAGAGATGGTGACTCAGTCACTTCCTGGACAGCCTGTTCCAATGCTTTACAACTCTTTCAGTGAAAAAAAATGTCCTGATCTAAAAATTTTTCCAATCTCAAAGTCCCCTAACACAACTTGAGGCCATTTCCTCTCATCCTGACACTTGCTAACTGGGAGAAGAGATAAACACCATCTTGCCTTGAGAGGAGTCTCAGGTAGTTGTAGAGAATAGTAAGATCTCTGATTCTCCTTTTCTCTAGATTAAACAACCCCAGCTCCCTCAGCCACTTCTCACAAGACTTGTACTCTAGACCATTTACCAGTTCTGTTATTCTATACACTTGGCAATCAAAATAGCTAAAAATATGTGGTGCCTATAAAATACTTGAATCTTTCCTCGATAGACACATCTGAGGAATGCAGTAATGAGAAAGTGCTTCTTTGCTCACTGACATTATGAAATCCTGCAAGGGTGACTTGTCTATTGGTCCTAAGTAACATCTACATGCTTCCATTAATTTAAATAGGTGATATGATCTTGAACATCATCAACAAGCAAATGCCTCCCTGCTGTTTCCTGTTTCAAGGCATATATATACACACTACCTTTATTGGAACGACTCATTGTTTGAAAATGAACTGTCTTTGTAGGATAAATATTGCAAACAACATTGCAAGTCTGAGCAAAAGAGAGGTGACAATGGAGCTTTTATAGATCCGTTTGGGAGAAGCTGCAATGTAGGCTGCTATGGTTAAAGATCTACACCCACACTTCAGTAATTTAGGTTCTATACTTATGAGAGTCCCAGCAAGTGCCTAGAACTCTGAGCAGTGGTGAGTAACGCTTCCTGGGAATTCTTGTGGGCTAAGAGACTTATCTCACCCTGAAGTAATAACCTGACTTCAGTTATTCATGTCTTTGGTACATCCTCTGAAGTGTAATGAGATTATAAATGAGCAAGAAACCTAAAGTACTCTGGAAAATTTATGTTTTGCAGCATGATGCACTATTGCTCTTTAGCAGTACAGCCTGACACAAACCCTTCAGATCTGTTGTTCATTTCACAGACTTTTCTCCAAGCAGAAAACCCAAGGTAAGATTCTTATTTTCAAGTGTTTGCTAACTAGAGCACAGGAAATCTGAGACATCAACTAGCAATGTCATAAACAAGACTAAGTTTACTCCTCTGATGCAATGCAGCTGTCTTCAAAATGCTAAAACATATTATTTTTGTGCTCTGTGAGCAGTGGTTTCCCCATCCTTTTTCAAAGGACATTGTAATAAACCAGGCAGGTCTAAGATGAGGAGTAACTGCTCCTAATGAACTGCTGGAGCTGCCATATCTCACCTGCACTGAGTTTTCAGCTTTCCCTCATACCTCTATCAGCCTTACTGGGGACTTTCACTTGTGTGAAAGGACAATTAGGTGCATTGATATTCAAATCTCTTTCAAACCCTGCAATGTAATTATCAAAGGCAAAATTGTGAGTCTCCACTTAAGAGTAATTGCTGCAACAGATCCAATTATGTTTTGCAAGGCAGAACTTGTCTTACAAAAATACTAAATTCGCCCTCTAGCTTCAATTTGGTGTCAATAGCAAGAATCAAAAATATAATGCTTCTCTACTCAGTGCTACCTTTAACACTGAGATGGTGTCAAATCTGAGCAGTCCATTTTCTTTGTTTCATTGTACTGTCATGTGCAATCTCTTTTGTTGTTTATCTTATTTTTGCTTAACATGCTCATATTTATTCACTGTACCTAGAGACTTTAATTTAAGCCCTGACATTGTCTTGTTTGTGCTGTACAAACACACAGTCCTTGTCTCTCAAGGACTGCTGTCTAACCTCACACAAGAGGCACAATGTTTTTAAGGGAATGAAAGGCACATGGTGTGGGTTCTCCAAAATCATGCAGGAAATTTGTGTGAGAGCTTGGAACAGAATTCAGTTTTGCAATGTCCCTGTTTTGCTCTCTATCCACTGGATACACATGCCTCTCAACATAGGCCAAAAACTGGGAACAGAAAGTTTGGTTTTTTACCATGATCTCAGTGGATGTTGCTCTGTGTCAAACACATTAATTCCATTTGCCAGAGGCAGAGTATCCATTATTATTTTTATTTCAACTTTATAGTGGAAATGAACTAGAAATCTCTAGTATGATATATCTTTTTTTAAGCCTCATGCTTAAATTAACTAGAAGAATCCTGTTGCCTAGAAAATTCTTGTTTTCCATTGCCCTGTAGAGTGGTTATATTCCTTATATATTCAGTTTTGATACCTTTGTTATCACTTAGATGGAATATGTTTTGACTGGGCACAATTTTTGAAGACAATGTTCTAGATTCATAAACAGTATGACTTTTATTAGCCTTTCCTCCTATGCACATCTGATTTTTTTTTTGTGAAATACAATATTCTAAAAGCTAGACAGAGTTATTCTTCAGCCTTTCAAATCTGAAATAAAAAACGACAATTTAAGTCAGTTATTCTGCTAATGGAAGAATAGTATATATAAACAGATCTAATAAGTTGCTTATTCCTTTGCAATACACTAAGATATAGTGGTCAAATTCTTACTGTCTGTTGCTGATAAACCATTTTAATATTCATTACTCACATAACCTCAATCACTGATAGGAAGTACATGATCTCTTTATTTCATAATATTTTTCTTTTTGCCATGTACCCAGTTAAAGTGTATCTTCACATTCCTTTGATTAAAAACTCTGTGATTATTATATCGAGTCTCCTATCAAACAAGGCAAAGTTCTAAGAAAATATTGCATCTCATTTCAGTAGATTAACTTCAACTGCTTATTCTCATAAATGAAAAAAAGTACAGATATTTGTAGAATCAAAGTCTGTATTAATCTTCTGGAAAACCCTTATTGAGAGAAACACATTTGTATTCACTCAAAATTTATACCAGATTTTTTTAACCTGGTGTCAGGATTACAGTAGTATCTTTTGCTTTTAAATGTCTGCATTAGCAGCATGAAACTTGCCATAATAATTGCTAATATTTCATTGCTAAGATTTGGAAGCCTTCCTCAGTTAAATTCTAATCTATCAAGCTTTCCCTGTCTTTGGTGTTGCAGTCATTTTTCCATATTGGTATCTTAAACAGTACAGAAACCACTCAAACATTGTCTTCAATATGACAAATGTGCACAAACCTAAGCCTGGGTATAATGTTTATAGTATCTAGGGCAAAAGTTTCAGGGCTCCTATTGATGAACAAGAAGTAGACATGCAGGCAAGTCATTAATTTTCGGGATTTTTTTCCCCTCAGTTCTTTCAGTGTTTTGATTAATTTCACTTCTTATTTAAAAAGCAGAGATCATAAATCTGGAAAATATTTGAGTATGATACCTGTTTTTAGCATACAATTCAAACCTATTGAGTTCAGCTGTTCTGCTAGAATTAAAAATGTCTGGGTAGTCTCTAGACTAATCTTGTTTACTTGCAGAAAGTCATGTTTCTCTACGCACAGTGTGAAACTGCTTTATTTTAAAATCGACACATCTCTTGTATCCTACCCTCTACAACTTGTGTCTGTGCTCTCAATTAGTCACCCTTGCAGTTGATGCTTCTGGCTTTCTCCTTCAAGCTGCACAGGCTGCAATCTGACCCAGAACCCTTGGAAATGCAATCAGTACACCCATGACTGACACAGGAGGTTCTTTCCTGCGCTGGTTATGCAGCCAGATGTACTTGGGCTGTAGCTCCTGAGGGTTAATATAAGCCATAATATTTATGAATCTAGAAGATTGTCTTCAAAACTTGTGCTTGGTCAAAAGACCAAGTTCTGTTGAAGTGATAATGAGGGTGTCAAAACTAAATTTGTTATTTCTACTAGAGAATGGAACTGGATTGCTCCAGCTGAACCAGAAAGTGAAGCTTGTAATTCACTTTGGATCCCAAACTATACCCATACTCCTCCCCTGTCTTGCTAAAATTTTACAGGATAACTTACAAACATCATCCTGTTTGATCAATTCTCCATGGTGCATTTCATTGAAAATCTATAATATTTTTGAAAAATACCACTACCAGTCCTGTTAGTAAGGAAAGATGTGCACTGACTTCTTTGAAGAGTAGGAGGTAGTATTTTGTGCATGTCCTCTAACTTCACGCTTTTCTTGATGAGGGGAAGATATGAGTCCTGGCATTTGTCCCAACAGCTTACATATGAAAAAGCTGCAGGATGAAATGCATGAATATTTTTTAAAGAAGGGACAGAAGCTGAGGTCTCCCTCCTTTGATCAGTTTTTTTAATCCTAAAACCTCACTAGCTAAGCCATATCCATTGTGCTTTCCAAGCTGTACTTCAATTAGTTTTAAAAACCAGAGCAGTTTCACTAGTGGGTATTGGTTGTCTCCACTGCAGAAATCCACATACCGTGATAGATGAAGTGCTTTGGAGAAGATTTGCCAGGAAGCCAGAAAAGAATTTAATTCCTGCTGCTAAGCTACTATAAAATCTGAGTGTTATCGCAGTCTTATTTTGTTGCTGTCTTCAGGAGACCCATTTCTGCACAAAAGATCTCACAGTACTTAAGTCTGGATGTGAGATAATGGCTTTGCACTCATGTGCTCAGAGGCACTGTCATGTACCTTAGATTTAGGTGCCCCAATAATATAGAAATAACCCTTTTATGGCCTGAAATTGCAGTCTCTAAGAGTGAAAATCTGAGTTCACCCAGATCTAGTATTCCTACGTGATACTGCCTTGAGCTCCTCGCTACAGAATATAAATATATCCTAGTTAGATGCTGTAGTATTCAGGATGATAGCATTGCAGTCTGATGACAGCACTTTGTTTTAACCTGAATTCCATCTGTAAGTCCACCCAAGGAGCACATGATTCTTATAGCATGAGCTGAAGATGTGGTTGAAGGGTAAATGTTCTTTGAAAGAATGTTGGTTCTCCAGCAGTGTAATTTGGTGTCTGAAGGTACAGGTATATAGTAGGTTATGTCCAAGGCTGAGGGTTGGGGGTTAGAACAGTGGGCATGGAAGAATTTATGATTATGGCTGAATACTGCAAGATATAAAGATGCTGAAGCCAGCAAGACAATTCCTTCATGATTTATTCCCAGGATAAGGTTAAGGCTAGTCATTAAATCCTGCTAGATAGGAAAACAATGAGAAACAGTACTGTGATTTCATGGGATAAAACTTTCTGTTCTGAGGTAAGACTGCCTAAGACAGGAAAAAATGGAATAAGGTAAAGGTTAGGCTGGAGAACCTACCAGATCCTCCAGAGCAAAGGTACAAATCAAATCTGAGAACCATGTTTACAGCTGGGTCTTGTATTAAGAGTTCCATTATGGATGGAAGTAGGAAGTTATGAAGCTTTAGATTGATTGACAAGTCATGCAAAATCCCCATCAGTAAGATAAGGATTGGAAAAGAATTGGCCAACAGCTTTTCTGTTTTGTTGCAGACTGGATCAGCATCTAAGTTTAGCTGTGGCATAGGGTGGATATTCACAACAGTAGAGATCAAAAGGATTAGTCTTGTAGTGGAATCTGAAAAACACCCACATGCTGCAATGAGGCAGTAGGTTATAGAATAAGTAAATAATGGTCCTATCACTGGGTCTATGAATACATGCATTCATTAAAACTCTGGCCTAAATGAACCCACTCCTAACAAATTGTGATTCACTTCACTGTATTTCTGCAGTCCCCATCTTGTTTCAGAAATATTTAAAAATGCAACAGTTTTGCCCTTCACTGCCACTTACTGAAATTCTATCTGTTAACCTACCATCCATCTTAGCCTAGTATCCCATATCTTATCCAGAAATATCCATGAAAAGTTACCCAGCTGGTATCAGCCCTCATCTTTGTTGTCTTTGTTCACCTAACAATACAAGTGAATCTTTAGCATCTTTCTATTAATCCCAAGTGCAACCTAGACTTGACTTGAATGGCAGCTCAGAAACAGCAACAAGTTACGTGGCTGTCCAGATTGTCATGTTCATTTGAGCTGTTCTTAGGATGAGGGTGTCAGATGTGGTAAAAAGGGCTAAACCTTTCATTTCTTCAGGGCATCCTGTGGAACCAAGGCTAGCTATGAGTTATTGCTGCCAGCATATGCCCATGCTAGTACCATTCCTCAGGCTAGCCTTCTGTTGCAGGATCTAAATCCCAAAATTTCCCACTGACAACTTTTTGGGAACTAGCCTTAATTATTTTGATAACAGACACTGTCGTGCTATTTCAGACCTTTCAGGAAACAGAACTAAGGCAAGATCCTCGATCTGTTATGTTTTGAGTCCTGTAAATCTTATTATTTGCAGTCCTATACCTTGTTCTGGGTTTGACTAACATGCAGTGAACTCTAACAGCCTGCAGGTAATCAGAAGCTATTTATGTCACATCATTTTTCTTCCTGCTCTTGAAAGCCAACAAAGAAGCTAAACTCCCAATTCTACTTGCTTTTGAACCCTTGAACCACCTCAGATATAACTCAGCAACTGGCAACAGTGCAGCTGCTACTCATAAAGTTCATGCCAAAGCTACTACCAGCTAGCATCCCAGGCTGTGGATCTCACATTCAGCTTACCAGCAATTCAATTTACCAGTGTGGTTGATAAGGTAGGACAGACTCTGTTAGGTTCTGCTGAGAAAAGCCCAGACACAGGAATCAGAAAAAAACTGACTGAAATCTTCCATCATTTATCTAGTATGGGAATCCATAATGCAATGGCAATCTTTGTACTTTTTGGGTCCAAATTCACTGCTTATATGATAGAATTGGAAGAAAACATTTGGCTTAAAATGACTATAATTCTAGAACTTTAGCTTCTTTATTTTCTATCACTGACACTTCTCAAAGGAGAAACTGCTGCAAAATGAAAAAGATTCAATAAAGTAGATAGGTGTGGGCCAAATATATGGATTTATTGCAAATGAAGAAGGAATAAAAGCTAAAACATGAAAGTACTAAGTGCCTGATTCGTGGTAACTCACATAATTCTCAGAAAATCTACTTACATCCTAATGATTAAATATTTAAATAAAAACAATATACAATCTTGATTAATATTACAGAAAAGCAATTCAACCTGTTTATTTATGTCAGAACAAATCTAATCAATGAAATACAGCTTACAGGTAGCTGGGAATTCACATTTCTTTTTCAGTTTGTAATTTGTTTCCTTTAGTTTTTTACGATCAGCTCATCAACAGTTCCTTTTCCAAACACCAGACTTGTTGCTGAGACTTACCTCTTGTAAAATTTTTCACACATGCTCCAGCTTGACAAACTTGGGGAATCTAGGCCAGACACATTTTATTTGCATTAAATTAAATGAAAATCAGCAAACATTTTGCTTTTATTTGTATGCTTTACCCATAGTGGGTTTGTGCAACTATATTAAAAAAAAAATCCACACACTCCAAGTGTAAGTCCAGAACTTGCTGTTACATAAAGTCTCTTATTTTACATTAAATGCATACAAGACACATATTTTTTCCCTGTAATTGTAAATAATGAGCTATTTAATTTGCAATAAGCTATTTAGGTAAACCTGTGTCAGTCAGGACAGTGTAGATCCCTTTTGTGTCACGAAGAACAGTTAGCTTGTTCAAAATGCGTGATGGTGGGGTGTTAACTGCATTTGCAACGTCAGAATAGAATACAGCACCACCATTTTCACTGCTATTTCTGCAAATTGTGTTTATTTTAACTTAGGTATCTAGGTTGCAGAACTGTGGTCACCTTTATTTGTTTTCACATGCTTGAACTATGCTGTAGGCACATCAGATAAAATCCAATAGGAATACTAATTGATTCAAAAGTTTGTAATTCCACATATAAAGGGATGGGCTCTGACCTAACCTTTGCTCTGAATGAAATATAGGAATTATGATAGAGGGTTCCAAGACAACGTCAGATTAATTCTCTTATCAATTAAGAGAGGAAATCAAACACTCGGAATTTTTAGTACTATGTCTCTGACATTGTGTACATCCACGCGTGTATCTCTAATCCTGTAAGGCATTTCCCTCTTTGCCTGTCTCAGAGACAGTTCAATAGCAAGACTTGAAGAAGGGCATCAGGAAAAACACACGGATGACCTACATATTGGAAACTACTAAATAGAACAATGGTAAAATTTTGACCAGCATATCAGCGCTATTTAATTATGTGTCACTTGTGTACAAAAACTAAGGACATGGAAAGAAACATGTTTCCAAACATGTTAGGTGACCTTCTGTGCAGTGAGTATCTGAGCTGTTGAGCTAGAAGTTATTTTGGGTCTAAAGCCTGTATGGAGGAATCCTCTATAGGAGGATTGGCCAAGTGCATTTATTAATGGTTACTACAAAGATATATATAACCCCTGTGCTGAAAGTGTCTGGAGGGTGTAGAAACACTGTGGAGATGTAACATTTTGGTTTGCCTTGTTCTCCTGCTGCTCCTGATCTTGGTCTCTGCTGGAGTTAGTCCTGGGTTTGGTCTGACTTTACTTAGCTATGCTATTCATCCTCAGAACCAACTCAGAAAATACCTACCAGTAGTACTCATATCTAAGCATGTATTTTTTAGCAAGTCCATGGAGCTGTAGAATTAATGATTTTTTAAGTGCATTTAGAAAACATCACAGAAGTGGTTAGCTGGACTATATACAGGATGGTTCTCCAGGACTGTATTGATGGAATTTCAATTGCTTGCACTCTCTGATGAAAAATCAAGTAAATAGCGAGTCTAGTCTATAGAAAACATGTCTTAACTACCTGAAGTAGTTTGGAGGTATCATAAGCTTGTGGCAGATGGTGAGTTAGGGAGAAGAAATGTTCTTATTTATTTTTGTTCACTGGTAGGCTTTTCAGTAGCTCTATCAATTTAGCAACAGTGTGACTCATATGAAAACTAATGAACATAACCTGTCAACAACCTTCTGGGGCGAGTGAGTACCATCATTTGATATCTGCAGATCTCTGAGGTACATCTTTACCCTCCATCCCTGGAGATACAGGCATGGATTCACAACTAGAAGCATGGATTAATTTTCATGTTTCCAGACAGAAATGGCATAGGTCATTATGTGGGGTTTTGTGGACCTTGCAATGAGATTGTCTTCCCTCAGCTGCACATACCTGCAAAAAATTGATCCCAGTTTTGAGGTGATCTGAACTTTTCCTTTAGGCTAACAACTCAGCATAGGAAGTTGCAAGGGAGAGAGCTATAGTCACAGAAATTTTGTTGTTATTATTATTGCAGATATTTTCCATCACCATCCCCTTCCTGACTTCTATTCGGTCTTACTCTCATGGCCCTTTCCCAAAGGAAGCTGATCATTTTAAACCCCCTTACACAGACTTAGAATTAGCTGCAGTCTGTGGGCCACACAGTGGATAGGAGATCCTGTGATGGTAGCTTTACATCCATGTAAAGCTGGATGCAGCTTGAAGGAAGGGCCACAGCTGCCCCCTGTGCCCTGAGAGCTGCAAGCCCCAGGACCTCCCAAATATCCTGCTGAGGAGGGGAATGGCAGCCACTGAAGCCGCTGTTCCAGCTGCTCTTCTGGTCTTTTTCTTTGCTTTCCTGCCACTCATTCCTGTTTTTTTTTGGGATGGAAGGACCAGCAAGTGAGGTCCAGGGCCACAAATGCCTCTGCAGAAGTGTGGAGGGACCTTCTACCATGTCCCTCCACACTTCTCTACCATGGGACAGGACACAAGGTAAATGGGCAGCTTGAGGAAGGCTGAGCCTTTTCCACTGCTAGTACATCAGAGCCATTGTTACAAGTCTGATATCTGATCAGCTGAAAACATAGATGGTGTGTCAATGCCTGCCTCATCCAGAGGGGAAGTTTTGTGACTGGACATGCAAATGGTGCTAAAGGACAAAAACTTAGTTCAAAGTTGTTTTGTCTTCCTGTGAACTGTGTAGGGAAGGGAAAGTGCATGTTAAAAATGTTGACAAGTCTTGATTAAAAATATAAAAGACTAATACATTTGGCATAAATTGCTTTGGGAAAGCTGAAGATCAGTATATTTTAAATAAATTGCTAGCAACTCATTTAAACTAAATCTTCTTTGTCTAAAATAGCATAAGAATGGCCATACCATATGAAAAAAAACAGTAACCACAAAGTCTACTCCATTTGGACGAACAGAATGACTATCAAGAATATTGGAATATGTAATTGGATTCTGATATATTACCTCACCTGTTATTTAATCATAAAATACAGAAAGGCATGCCAGCCAGGAACATATTTGTGACATGCAAGTTTCTTTAAAAGCAAAAGCAAACATAGAGCTAATTTAAATGGAGTTATTACCTCATACATTGTAGTGTCCCTACATACAGTCTGGACCTGAAGAGAACATTAAAATGGCAAAATGTATGGTACCATTGTGTATTAAACATGTACCATTGTGTATCATTATGCATTGTCATGTACCATTGAGTATCAAAATATTTTTGGTATATTTTTGTACAAAGTACAGAACCAAACAAGTAAATAAAACTGTTGAAGCAAAGTATCTGGTAAGTTTAGATATGATTGATATGAAAACATGAACTTCAATCTAATTGCTTCAAACATTTGCTCTTGGCATGGTGAAAAAGAAAATAATGCATGTTTATGCTAAACATGAATTATCATATAGAGAGTTGTGGTTCACTGAGTGTACAAAAGCCTATTTTTAATTTTTTTTTTTTTGCTGGCCCAAAATCATGACTGATGTAAAAAAAAAAAAAAGAAGCATTCATTGAAGGGCCTCTTTTCATTTACCTAAAAAAAAAAATAAATGGAAAGAATAACGTAAACAGAGACAGATGAACATACATATGCAGTACAAGTAACCATTGACCAACAAAATATATTAGAATATAATGATAAATTAAGCTGGCTAAAAAATTGAAGAAAATTTGTTCTTCAAGAATTTACAAGTCAGACATTCTTTTTGATATAAGTGCATGCTCATGTTTGTTACAGAAAGTGGACCTGAATGTTAAAGAAACATAATTACTGTAATTTTTCCCAACACCTTTAAAGCTTTTAGTGATTTCTTGTTTCAGAACTAGGACTACTTTTATGTTACTTTTCTCTTAATTTTTTTTCTCCTTGTTCAGCTAAAAAGTAAACTATGTTTGGTAGCTCCACATCAAGAACTGAAAGGGAATAGATTTTTGTTTATCTATTGACCCTTCAGACCCTTCAGGTTTATCACTTCATTAAGCACAAGGCACTGTAGAGGAGTTTTTTTTCTCATTATGTATACTGTACCTTGATGTTAATATATATATATAAAATTGTTTGCAAGAGGCAGTCCATGGGCCTGGATGAAAGGGTGTGACTCCCTGACTGCAGATATCAATTTTTTTAAATTTCTAGTGGCAATAAAAATGCAGAAAGGAAAAAGGAGGTAATTGAATGGTGAATTCTTTGTGCTTAATCTGGGAAGGACTTTGTATTTGTGATGGACAGAGGGTGTGGCTTTCAGCAGTCTGAGGATACAGATGGTGCTCTGGTGTTGCAGATGGGGCACAGTGCCAGATTACTGGAAAGATATCATCCAAGTATCAGATACTTGGAAACCACATACTCCACCAAATTCAAATAAATTTACCTGTCATGATCCATTATTTTGATGCTGAAAGTAATGTCAGCTTTATCTGCTTTTCTATTCTCCTTCCTCTCTCATTTTTCTTCTTTTGCCGCTTCACCTATTTCTGTCTTCTATTTTCTATCCTATTTTTTGTCTTTTTTACTCTGTATGCCTGGTGTTACACATCACCTTGTGCTCAGCATGTGAGGAATGAGTATGAGTTCTGTCCAGCATTAACACTCTTCCTTAGTTTAGCTTGGATAATCTTTGCTATTTGTCACATTTCATCCAGATTCCATTACATTAACTGGAGGTTTTATTAACTATTGGAGCAACTGTTCTCCCTGTAATGTTATAAACTAAATTCCATTTCTTGGTTCCCATAAGTCTTCTATTGTATGTGGACTTTAGGACTGAAATAATTTGTAATATTTATGCCTTGTTAAGACATACTGTAGGAGGAATAGAAGTGGGATGTTGTATGTTTTTATAGAGGTTATTCCAAGCATAAATTGGTGGTCTAAGGAGTAACAGAAGGAAGAATAGGAGAAAAATACAGAAGCAGCAGACCAAAGGGGGAAAGACAGAGAACAAAAGTAACTGAGAAATTATTAATAAGAGCTTTTGTCTAAGGAGAAAATGAGAGAAGTAATTTCCTCTGCTTTGTATGTTCAACATTTAGGTGTCTAACTTGATCCTCTATAAATAAACTTGATGCTCAGAGAGTTAGACAGTCTCTTAACATCTAATCCTTTTAAAGTGTTTGCATTTGGGTGGCCAAGAAACTCAGAGAAGAAAATAAATGAGTTATTTGAAAAAACTAGAATCTTTATTTTGAAAATGAGAAAAGCAGTACTAGTAGTCCATGCTAATGAACAATACTGGCTATGCATGTAATCTTTCTCCAACTTAATCCATGATATAAGAGGTCCATTAAAAAATGGAGTCACAGGTTTAAACCAAGCTTGGGTTATTGCCATTGCTTCCAGTCAAACCGTATGGATAGAGACAGGCACTCTAAAGAATTGAGCATGAATACATTCTTTGTGTTAAAGAAACTTCCCTACCTTGGGCCTATAACAAGTATTTATTACTTCTGTCTAATTCATATCTTCTATAACCTTCTCCTCCATAACCTACAGTAATGCCAGGTTGTACCATTGCTCCATATTGCCTTTTGTATGCACATTTGTTCACTAGGTAAAAAAGAACGTGTACAAAGACTGTCAAAATTTGATTACGTGCCTAAAAGCCAAGTCATATCATACAGGCACCAAGAACAGCTTTCTGCTGCCAAGGAGTTGAAGAAAAAAAATTAATTTATCCATATCTTTCATTCAGAAAAGTACTTTCTAATCAGTTACTTTTTTGCAATCAATTAACAATTTTCTAGAGTTTCTTAGAACTTTCTTCTGAAAACCTTGCCCTTCTGTTGAAAATTTATCCCATGGATTAAAAAGTTACATGCAAGGAAAACCAACCAAAAAATCTCATTTAATAAATGAATAGACTAAAACTAGACTCAGCACCATATTTCAGGGGAAAAATGTAGATTTCTTTTTTAAATACTAACATCAGTAAATCAGTCCTTAGTTAAAGCAGTGTCTTATAAAATCCACATGTACATAAAGACCCATCAAAAATAAATTATTTGAAAGTACCTTTTTGATTCCCAGGAGACCTGAATTTGTATAAAAAGAAGGATTCTAAAGAGTAAGAAGTGGTACTATGTTCTGCTGCTGAAAAGACTCAGTAAATAAATAAAGCGCAAATGCATTGTCGAAGATTTAGTTTGCTTCCTAAGAATATAAACATACCCAAAGAGAAAATCCATTGATGACCTCAATACAAAACATGGTAAGGCTATCCTCTTTTTTTATGTTGATCTTTCATCTATTCTTTTAAAGTTTCTTTTATTTCTTCTTTTATTGAGAAGAGGACATACAGTATTGGTGTGTATGTCCACATTTTCATTACAGGTTTCATGAAAATAACACCACATCATATTAATTTTTGACAGTATTGGCAGCATCTGCACATGTCTAGCACCAAACAGCCTTTAAAGCAATCAATCACATAACCAGCCTTGGTATTACTTGTACTGCCTGAGATGAGATGCTGGGCATAAGGCTTAGTTAGTGCTTTTCCTATTTTGCTTTTCTCTCCTTTTAATCACAGTCATGCAAGTATGGTTTCAAATGAAATTAAAAAAAGAGCTCTTTGGTTTCTTACACTTTTTTTTTTTAAGACCTTAATAAGATTCTAATGAGGTGTTAATAAAGTGCATTTTAAATAATCCTCTATGAGAAGTATAGTATAATTCTCAGAGAGCTAAGAGATACACATTGCTTACCAATAAGCAGTTTCAACTCAGTCATTAAGCCTCCAAATTTGTGCCAATTTTTCTAATGGAATATTTAAAAATAGCGGTTTAGTAAGACATCTCTTCAGCATAGAGAATCCCCAGACTGTCTCTTGCTTTCAAATGTATTTCTCCCCACCCTGCTTTTATGGCATAGTGAAAAAAGGCGTCTCGCTGCTGAGATCATTTTCAGGATCAGCAGCATAATTTAGGCTGCTGTGAGATTGCTTAAGTTCCACTGGGGACAAAAGCATCATGAACTTACTAGAGACAGAGTAGTTATGGGTACTTCCCTTTTGCAATATCTTTGCTTCTGCCTGGTGCTCATGGAGGAAAGGAATGAAAGGCTGTATCTGCCAGCTTTATCAAGCCACAATCCTGTTTTATTTCCTTGTTTCTACTGCAAAGGTAAATCTAATTCAGGGAACACATGGAAGAAAAAAATCAGAGAGGTCAGAAAAAGAGGTCATTGATAGTTTGCTTATTTCCTTTAGATTCAGCTCTGAACTGGATTAATTTTCTTAAATGCAATTAAATAGCAATATAAAAATTACATGATTGGCATGCTACAAGTATGAAATGTGCATTCCCCTAATTAAAAAAAGAAAAAAGGGGTTAATTGCATCTCTGGAAAATTAGACATTTTAAACTGTCCAGAATATAATAGGTTAGGAAGTATGGGAAAGAGTGAAGCCTCCAATTGTACAACAGTATAACCCAATAATAAATCAAAGCCTTTCTCAAGAGCAGTTCATTATTAATGCCATTTGCTTACAGATGAAAATGAAAAATGGTTGAAAAATCAATTAGGACATTGATTTTTCACCATTAAAAAATCTAGAAAGTAGGGATATTGAATGAGATCACCATTTAAACAATCATTTGATTCTTCTTGCTTCTCAAGAGTTTTATAACATAGCTTGGGTCTACCTCCCCTGGCTGAGTGACAGATTTCATTTCTTTTCTCTGGGGAGAACCTCTATAGGTGAAACTCTTCAGCGTGTGCTATGTTGGGTTTAAGCATGTGTATCTGTGATACTAAGATGTGTCCCAAGTGAAACATGTTTTCAGTACTTTGTTCATTTGTGTCCTAAATATTTATCCCCTCTTGAGAACACATTTTAAGTATAGTTGTTGAGTATTTGGTACAGGAAGATTGAGATGATGTCAGAGTTCTCCCCCTTCTTCTCTTGCTGATGACAATTTTAGTTCTGCAGTGAGAAGAGTCTTCATGTAGAGGTGTTGAATTCCAGGTAGTCTATTAGCTATCATAAGCCTCAAAAAGTTTTGTGTGGTATGAAAGAGAAGGATATTAACCAGACATCTAATGAAAAAATGAGCTATATTGGATTAGTTTACTAGAAGGTAGAGTTAGACATGTAGGCCTCAGATATACTGCATCTTCTTAAGTTTCTGAATCCTTTTCCTATATCAGCAATGTAGAAGTCAGGAGGGACGCTAAATTAGAAGTGGAAATATTTGCAAAAAATGTATTTATGTTGCTCTCTACTGAGGGTACATGTTGGCCCAGCTGATAATATAAGCATATTATCTGAACTAGACAAGTAACTTTAGACAGGAGACCTACATCCTTGCTCAGATCCGTGCCTTTGTATCTCTATTAACAAGCATAACTATAGAAATACTCAAACTAATACCCAAACATATAGACCCTGACTTATTAAGCTATTTCACCATCTGTTTTTTTTAGAACTGCAAAAATCTACTTATCCCTATACTCTCTGATAGGCATGTCAATAGGCCTGCTAGTGTTGGACATCTCTACAAACTCTCATCAGTTCTCGAGCAAAACCTTTATTTGAAATGATTTTTTCATTATTTTTGCCCAGTGTATGTATTCTAGGGTAGTTTTGTTAATTTGTTGGCAGTGAAAACTGACATGAATATACAATTTCTAATGGAATCTGATTTTTTTCCCAGAAATAGAAAACTCTCAACAAGTTATGAAGTATCACAGGATGTTTCATAAAGGTATTTTATATTTATTGTGTAAGCCTGAATGCTGGAGTTCAGGGAAGTCCATCCATATATTTTTTAAAGAAGAAATTAACTCCTCTGTCCATGTTAATAACACTTAATTCTGAAAACTCTTATTAACATTCTTGTGGCATGCTATATCTAAACAATTTCAACTATTTATAGTTGGGAAACCTTCATAGTGAGCTGTAATTTACCTTTAATTATAGTAAATACTACTAAATACTAATACAATTATTACCATAAGAAAGCAAACATCTTTTGAAAACCAGAGCCATTCTACACTTAACATCACAGGTCACAGAGCAGTCAAAATTACTGCTTACATTCATATTTCTTAGCTTTGGTATTGTTCCTGTGGGTTTTTTTTTTTTTTTCTTTCTTTCTTTTTATGGTACTAGAAAAAAAAAGGTTTAAATCTTTGCTTGGTTATTTTTCACTTATGAAAAAATTATTTTTCATGCTCTCTGCTTTTTTAAAGCATCCTGTAAATTTTTATCCTCCAAAATGAGGAAAAGAATACAAATACCCTTTAGGCATAAATATCTATATGAAATTGCATATGACATCTGTTGGCAGATTGCAAGCAAAGCAGCAGGAGAGAGCAGGATATGTGAAACAAAGGGCTCTGTCTCAAGGGAATGCTTTGTTCATTGCTGAGGTTAGGGAGTGGCACTCCAGAAGCTTTAACATCAGAGCATGCATATGTATGGTACAGGGAACATTAAAGGGAAGGTGAATTGTATTGTAGCCATGCTGTATCTGAAGAATATAATGCTGCTTATTTAAAATTTAAGAAATTGAACCACAGTTGGTCTGAACATGAAATATATGGCTAAATGAGGGTTTCATCCATAATCTAAGGAGGAGGGATAAAAGGCACAGTGCAGCTGTCGTGTTTCAAGCAGGTCTCATAATACAAGAGCAAGTGCTGTACTGGGCAGGGCTTATGAAAGTGAAACAAGTACCTGTCCCTGCCGGCAATTTCCTGCTTAGATTACATTCAGTGCAAAGTAGCTGAGAGATTACAGATGGCAAATGGTGTAGTTTATGTGCAATAAGCTAGGCACAACACTGTTGCATCTATAGATAGGAGGAGCCTGATTTATGCAATGTGCCAATGCAGCATTAGTGTGTTTGGAGAGCATTTCTCAGCATGACACAGCAGCCAAACAGCTGTGCAAGAGCAATGCAGCTTAATAGGTGGAATTTTTAGGAGACCAAATGGAAGTGATGACACTGCAGGTTACTGTGATAGAAAAATGGCATTTCCTGTAGAAGTACGGCTGTGTGTGATGTGGAGTCCGTGGACATGTTCTCAGGGTAAAAAGATTATTCTGAAAGGAGTTATCTCCTCATTCTACCACTCCTGAGAGATTGGTATTGTACTGTTGTCAGCTGCAGCTCTTAATGCCCAAGCTGGTGCAGACACTAAACAATACCTAAAAGGCTGCAGTATGCCACAGATAAATTTGAGATGACAGGGAATATTTAACTGGTTTTATAACTTGTTTGATTTTTCTTGTGCCCAGGTATGATTGTGTTTAGCATTAACTATTCAAAGGTGTGTAGATGTCATTTTACTTCTCTTTCTCTGTCTTCGTTTCCTCCCTCCATTTTGGGCAAGACTTGTAATAGCACTTGCTTGCACAAATGTGAAAATTACAATTCAACCTTATTAACTTTTCCCAAATGGCTACTTTTACCATGCCAGAGTCAGACTTAGTGAACTGATCAGGATGTTTTGGGATTCAGAGTTCACACAGTAGTCCTCTACCTTGCTGATGTGTTGATGCACTACTAGGCACCAGCTGCAGGATTAGATTTGTTGTTCTCTAAACAGGAAGCCTGAGTTGCTACAGCAGCAGTTATGCGAAGAAGTGACCATCACTTCTTCAATGAACTATCTTTTGCAAAAGAAGTAGAAATTTCCTTGGGTTTTGTTACAGGCTACCTAAGATAGTTTTGGGAACTGTTTTCCTTTGTGAGATTTTAATGCTGTTCCACTAAGTTTTTTCAAGCTTTACAATCATGCTTAGAATATCTGATTATATCCTTTATTCTACTAACAAAAAGGGTGCTCAGGATCATCAGTTAAACTCAGAATAATTATTTGAGAACCTGTATCTCAACTGACTTTATTTCCTTCTAACATATACCTGTGATGCCTTATCCAAATTTGTGAGTAAGGTATTGTGCAGTGTTTAATCACCGCCACAGTTAGCAATGCAAAGCTTGCATTGTTAAGTGTTTTCTCATTGCCCCAAGGATGTCTGTAAATGGAAAGACATGATATTGAACATATTGTCTTTTCTTTGTTTCTATTTTATTTTTGAAAGGACTTTGGCAAAGAAGAAATGGTGTGAGAGATAGAGCTTCACTAGTTTGAGCAAAATGGTCATTTAAAAAGGTGGTGTATGTGAAATCAATTTAGTGAGACTGCAGAAGAAAGAAAGGTCAGCTGCTTGGGAATCCAAGTGAATTTGTAGTCACAGATGAAATCTATTCTAAACACCAAAGAAAGATGCATATCCTAATACAGTTCAAACCACTCATTTACTTTTACACTTACCTATTGTGAAGCTGCTGAAGGTATAATCTTACAAGTTTTTAAATGGTATTTGGTAATTGGAAACAATACTTTTTGAATGGTAAATAATATATGTCAATGATCCCTTAAGGTGCTCTGCAATAATATAAACACTCTTGACTCTGCAATAATATAAACACTCTTGACAGTTTTTAAAGCAGGAGATCTGATTTATATTTTCCTCAAATGATACCATGACCTTGTATCCCCAAAAATCTCTTTTGGGGGCAGATTCCTTTCTAATAGAATAGATGACTATTAAAAGAACTGAAATCTGCTGTTCCACCTCTCATTACATGCAACATTCACCCCAGAATGTTGCATGTAAGCATGACAGAGAGGAAGCCAAACAACTTCTCCATCCAGCTTGTAATTACTTTTGCTGGACCTAACCCCATGCTGTGTTACTAAGCATCACTGTTTTCATACTGAATGTATAACAGCAGATGTATGATTTCGGGTGAGTAAGTTGCATTTTAAAAGCAAATTGACAGAGAAATGAGAGAAAAATTCTTATTACCTGTATACTGTAACAATTCAGTAGTTTCACAAACTTCAGGCCTTAATACAGAGATGGTTGTTACTTTGAAATATTATCTTTTCCTGTCAGTAGAAAAAGGAAGTACATCCATATTCTGGTGAATTTATGGTGTTTGATGCTTTTCTGTACCAGAACTCCTGGTTTATATTCAGGAACTAGTCAGATAACTGAGCAACCTGGAAAGATTTTGTCCTTTATCTTATAGGAGATATAAGTTGAGTTTCCAGCAATTACTTCGTAAGCAAGCATTGCTGTGAAGTAGAAGTAGACCTGTAAATTGAAAGAGCTGATGTTGAGGACTTGATATTCAGAGTGTCTTTTGGGGGTTTGTTCAGGCTAACTCTGCTCTAGTCCTGCCCAATGGCATATCTTCCATTTCAGACTTCTATTTGGAAGTCCTAGTTTCAGTGGGTTTAGGAAAGATCTGTATTTAATTGAAAAACCATTCCTTTCCTGATTTCTATTACAAAATTCCATTCAGACATACTAGAATTATTTTGTAAACATGTGATCAATTTTTAAAAATAGTTTTGCATCATAGTTCTTAAATGATTCCTACTATTGGGACTACTTTTCCTCTAAAAAACAGGAGTAGAAAAATGCTGTATTGTGATGCCTGTATTGCTGACTATACATCAAAATAGTTACAAAGTCTGCTGTTGACTTTTCTAATAGCTTTCTGATTTCCTGCTGGGTACAGTGTAAATGCATTTATTGCCACTTCTCACCATTTCAGCAACCATTACAGAAACTCATGGCTGTAGTGAAAGTGAACTACTTGTCTTGGATGGTGAAAAACACAAGGAAATATTTGCAAGTTGCTGTCATTAGGACAAATTCGTGCTAATTCGTGTGTGTGGTAGAGTGAGGGAAACAACTTGTGAATGTGATTAAATTGTTCTTTTGAATATTGCTCATCTGTATCAATGATCCCAAGAGCACTGCTTGATATCTTGACAAGGTTAGTCGTTGTTGCTAAGATAGTCCTACACCTCCTCTGTCACTCCTGTCTGCTCTTCCAACTTCTTTATTACTTACAATGGTTCTTGCTTGATCTTTTGATTCATGCAGCTGACATCATCCTGAAACAACTGATTATTTTGCTGGGTGTTTATGTCGTTAAAATAAGTTAATTCAGCTGTAACATTAAGCTAAACTTAAGTCTCCAATTTTGCTTCTGGATGCATACAATCTGAAGTGCTTCAACTATGTAGCTATCTTCTAGCATTTATTTTTGTATGATGAGTGGATTTTAAACACGCTGAAATACTGTGCTTCCTCAGCCATTTCAGAATTTATTATCTGCACATTAGATCATAACATTCTCACTTTTCATTTTCTCCTTTTTTTTAACTCTATGCTGGTTCTGGCTGGGTAGACTTAATTTTCTTCACAGTGGCTAGTATGGGGCTAATGTTTTGGATTTGTGCTGAAAACAGGATTGATAATGTAGACATGTTTTTTTTTTTTTTTTTATTGCTGAGCAGGGCTTAACCTCTGTGGGTCCTTGCAAAATTATTTTAAATCCAATACATAGCCAATTTGTAGAGAACATAGAAGTAAAGAATGTGGAAAAAGAACAAAATATAGTTTGAGCCAGGAAACTCAGAGTTCTGTTTCAGAGCTCTGCTCTGAAACTCTGGAATTGCTTTATGTGAAGAGATTTTAATCAAAATCAGATTTCTCTTGATGTTTTCACTTGTGGATTTACTCTTCATTTCCACCTGGCAGATCCCTTGCAGCCCTGATTGATAGAGCTGAATTCTGAGCTATAATCCAGATGGGATCTCCGGTTTTTCTTCTCACCCTGCTGCCTTTCTCTCAGCTGTCCTGTCTGGGCCATTTCTGCAGAAAACTCCAACTTCAGAATGGAGTTCTGTTCAAATGCAAGGAGAGCATAAAATGGCAACTCCATCAAGTGATTGACCTGCTTTCTCTATACAGCTTTCATATATAAGGAGGCTTTTTTCTCCCCAGTTTTAGTGTTCTGTGAGGGAAACTTTTACACTGTTTAGTTCTAACATTCCAATTTACTAATATAATCTGTCTTTCAAGATACTTAGCTCTTTCCATTGCATTTAATTAAAAATTTAGGCTTCTGCAGACCAGTTGTCTTAAATGTAACTTAGGTACACGTGGGCAAGTGTCAGAAGCCTAGGAAAAATCCAGCCAAGATTTTTCCCATGCTGCTATCAGTTCTGATTCTTTCCCAGGAGAAAGTTTCATCAAAGAAGCTTGAGCTCTTACTCTTTCCCAGGAGACAGCTTTCAGAGAATTCAATAACATAGATAAACACCTGCTAGAGGATGTGTTGTTTTTCACAGAACATGTTTCTAAAGGGGTGTTGCTCCTCTGCTCAATGAATTGTCTCTAATTTGTTTTGCACGATGTATATTATTTAAACCCATGATTTTCTTGAATAAAATTGCTCTTTCCTGCTCCTGCAAGAAAACTGCCATGTTCCAGAACCACATACAGTAACAGGTGCATACTTCAAGGAGACAAAAGTAGGAATGTGTATGAAGTCCTCTGCCTCTTTTTGCCCACATCTGCTGGCCTGCTCTGGTAATTGAAAGTTTTTGATGCATTTTGTATATTATCATCTTTAGATGTCAAATTATATTTCCGTATTTCAAAATACATCTCTAGATTGAATTATTATCAGAGCATTCTTAAAAGTGTCTGAGGATTTATGTCAAAATACTAGTTAATTGTGGGGCTTTTATATGCTGAGTGCATTAGTTTCCTTGTGCAGATTAGGGTTTCTTTATTTTTCCAGAATTGCTTCTACATATCCTTGAAATAGACTTTTCCTGCAGTGAGTCCAGGTGTTTCTTAAAACAATTTATACCTCCTCCCACTCAGGCTGGCTTTCAGTCTGAAACTGGATTTCATTGTTTCCTACATCACAGAGTGTTGGCATATATTGTTTAATAGATTGGCTTTTTTTCCTCATGTCTGTCAGTATCTCACACATATATCTCAGTGCTTAATAAAGCAATGAGAATCAAAAGAGACAATTGTCATAATACAGGAGTGGAACACACAAGACCTCATAATAGAAGATTGTTCAGTTCAATTCCTTTTATGAAATTAAACTCACATTTTGTGACCCATTTCAATCAAATCCTCAGACGGCTCTTTATTAAGCAGTTTATTAGTATTTCCATGAATACCACATGAATATGTTGGAGTGAAAAATATAAGAAATCAAAATTATCTTTGATGCAAAGTCAAATCCATTTAATGGACAAAAATGCTTTGCTGAAGGAGGTTGTTGTTGACATCATGTCTCCCTTACTGCATGAGCCAAATTGATTCAGAAAGTGAATTTATAAGGAATTTCTTTAACAATAGAATAGGACCACATTTCCTGAAGTCAAATTTAGGTTTTGAAGAAAAACTAATTGTAATCATGAAGAAACAGGAGCATAGAAACATGCTGTACAATTGTCCCCTTGCTATAAAGAGGCCACCTAACACCAGTCCAGATTGAAATGAGTTAAATAGACTCAAATTACAAATATTTGATCTTAATTAAAGGTTTTTTTATGTAACAATCTTATGTGATGGAAATGGGGTGGCAGTACTACATGCAACTTCTACTTCATCTACAAGTAAAATTTATATAAACAAGTTCAGTATCACCAAAGCAGCTGCAAGCCAATCACATTTTATTAGCCAAAACCATCTGCTACTGGTAGTTCCAGCATTTTTTTCTATTGTCTGGTGAAAAAGAAAGTAAGCATATTTTAATGTGTGTTCATATTTTTCATTACTGTCTCTCTTTTTCCTGTTTTAAGTATCTAAGGGATTTTTCAGTTTTGAAATCTATGTATCTCTGTTGTTTCCTTGATTTGTGGATGAACTAAAATTTGAAAGGATCTTTGTACATGGATGCCACCTTTAAATTGATCTCATAGTTGGCATTGTTTTTGAGATTTTATTGATGTTGCTTTTAACTAGGCAGCCTCTCCTGAACAGAAACTTGTCTCAATTTATTCTTAAGTGATAAAATAACTGTGATGGGGTACAACCTTTGAGGGTGTCATAGACCTTATGAGGTTTTTGCAGAAAGATTAGATGTTACATTTTATTTGTCCTAGGAATGTTGGATAAACTTGCAGTCCTGCAACTCATTAAAGAATGGATTTGGCCCAGTGACAAACTGATAAAAATTCTCATAAAATGTGCTACACCTCAGTTAAAAAAGGGAGTTTTTGTTGTGATTGTTAGAGTGAAATCAGGTGCTTGTTCTGGACATAATATGTGCTGCAAAGAGCCTGAAATCTCAGCCAGCTTCTTCTTCCAAGCTACCACACACTGATTTTTATTCTTACAAAGCCATGTGTGTTATTTAAATAATGGGCCTTTGGAGATGCTTCACTTAGAAACAGGCACAGAAGAAGCACCTGCAAGTTTTGAGTCAGTGAACAGCTACTCCTGTGTTCTTGAGCTTGTATTTGCAACCAGAATCCTGTTCTGCCATTCTACCCCATTCTAGTCTAGGAATTTTCCTGCTGGTAATGCATACAATAGCACTGGATTTTCAATATTGCAGTGCCTTCTGGATGATAAAGTAATTCAAGGTAAAATAGTCTAGAATATTTACTATTCTGAAAGGTACTGCCGAAATTGCAAAAAAATTTGTTAGGAACAAAGTTTTTTAGTTTTGTCCCCATTTTATTCCAAATGCCTGAAAATATTTTCCAGTAGCTATTATCACTTAAACAAAATTTGAAAAGCAAAGATGTTCGGAATACAGCCAGATTCAGAATGTCATAATTTTTCTGAGCTGTGGTGGAATTTTTTGTGTTGCTCTTAAGTGTAGGGTAGGTCTTAAAACTCCTTTGTTAGAACCCTTTTTGTTAGTTGTAGCTAGTGCAGCCTGAAGGAAAGAGGACACTGAGAGAACAGGCAGTTTTGCCTTCGGCACTGAATCCTTGTGAACTCAAAACCCCTTGGTCCCGTTTTCTTCCAGCAATTAACAATAGTACTACCAACTATTTATCCAGTCTATAAGTACTCCTTGAGGACTCCTTGTGCACTATATCCATACTACAGATGTGTCTGTGTGTATTTACAGAGTCATAATAATATGCAAAAAGCCTGTAAAGGAAGTGCAGGGGACAGACTGGAACTTGCTCCCAGAAAGGTTAGATGTAATTGGAGAGATTTGCCCTCCATTCTGGTAGGCAGGGAAAAGAAAACTGATCATTGGCAGAGGGCAGAAATCATGAAAGCTGTTGTGGGCAGGATTCCTTTCCCAGATTACAGAAGACTAGTCAGCTAAAGTTTAATGACAGTTTGCTGGAAGGCAACAAGTGGAGCACATGACACAGCAAGGAAGTATTCTTCCATAAGAGAACAAATTATAAGAGAGCATGTCTCGCTCCAGTAAATTTTCATTTGAGTTCTCATCTTTGGCTCTTCGGCAAAATATTTTATTATCGCAGCCCATCTCATGCAAGTGCTGAGCATTCTGGGATTTCTGAGTAAAAGCTAGTGTCAGTGTATTAGTGTGATGTTGGTGAGGATGTTACTTCAATTTCAAAAAGTCGATATTTCACATGAACTTGGGTCAAGTCAGTATTTATGGTAGCCTGAGAAAAGGCATCAGTAGGGAAGGGAACATTTTCTAAACATGCTTCAGTAATTTTCCTTTCTTTCACCTGTGATGTAATTTGACAACACAGAGTTGAAGTGTCATTTAATACAGAATCATAACTGTAGATTTATCATAGTACTTGAGAGATGATCACTTATGTAGCTGTCCAGTATTAGTCATCCATTTGAGATAAAGCCCTAATATAAATGAAAGGACTGCAGCATCTGTGTTGCCAGAACATGAGACAGGAATACACACCATATCTTCTTTTAAGAAACAAAAGCTGTGAAAGGGCTCCTTCCTCCTCAACTCAAATCCTTCCAGTATCTGAGTGTTTGGCAAAGCAGAGAATGGTGGGAGGGGTTCCTGTCCTGAAGGAGCTACCAACTTCTTAGGCTAAAAGGCACAGGGGACATAGACAGAATGGGTAAAATGAGTAGCCTTTTGTTACTGCAACTTTGTGAATGGGAGAGTGGGTAGACTGAGGTGGATGTGGAACAAAAGTGAGGATTGTTGGGATACAAATGTAATGGATATAACTGTCAAGAAAGGGAGTACAAGCTAGAACTGGATCAGTGAAACCTAAAGGCAGCCATATCCAATCTGAGAATCCTGCTTCAGGCTCGTTCCTCTAGGATCCCTGATTGACTCGTTTTTCACTTGAACAGTTTCTTTTACTTCCTAAAATGTGTTACAGTTTGATTCTGCTTATTGAGGTTATGGAGGTGGTCTGTGTTTACAGTTATTTAAGCCTGCAGATTTTAAAGCTGATGGCAAAGAGTTACAGATATTTCTGCTCCTGTCAAAGGAAAAGATACTGTCACACAGATTCTTCACTACATTTAGTTGCTCATACCATTACACATTTCCGCACATGCTTCCAAGTTTGTAGAGAAATTTTTCTGCACAACTGATAGAGCTTACTTTCAACATACATAAAAATGTAATAGGACACATGTTCTTATGTACTCATATAAACAAAAAGTAGGGCTATTTTAATAGTAGCTTCAACTCTTCAGCTCACTAAGTATTAAATCAACTGTTGTTTTTCTCAGCTTTATTTAATTTTAAATATACTACTTGTAGTGATTACTTTGCAACAGGTAATAAAATTGAACAGCTGAAATCTGTAGCAGAAATTTTTATCTTTACAAGATATTACAGCTGTTGTATGCATGCAGTTACAAACTGAGAAATAAAAAGATTTCTGCTTTGAAATTACAAAAAAAAAAAAAAAAAAAGAAAAAAGAAAAAGAGAAAAAGCTTTTATTATTAGTGTTGGGTTCTCTGAAAATTAGAGGACAATCACAGAATCACAGAATATCCTGGGGGTTGGAAGGGACCCATAAGGATCATCCAAGTCCAGCTCCTGGCCCTACACAGGTTACCCCAAGAGTCATACCCTCTGCCTGAATGTTGCCCAAACACTTATTGAAGTCTGCTGGGTGTGGTGCTGTGACCACTTCCCTGGGGAGCTGTTCCAGTGTCCAACCACCCTCTGAATGAAGAATCTTCTCCTGATATCCAAGCTAAACCTTTCCTGACTCAGCTCCATGGCATTCCCTAGGGTCCTGTCACTGGTCACCAGAGAGAAAAGCTCAGTGCCTGCCCCTCCTCTTCCCCTCACAAGGGAAAGGTCTCCCTGCAGTTTCCTTCAGGCTGAACAGACCCAGTGCCCTCAGCTGCCCCTGGTATGGCTGTCCATGAATGTTTGGCTTCATCACATTGCTGAGACAGTGAACACTGTGTCTACAACTGTGTGCTTTGATGCTATTATCTAGCATAGAGCACAAATTTGAGATTTGAGTTTTAAAAATTGCTTTTAATAGTTGAACACAGGATTCCTGTGGATACCAGCCTCTTTGAATGAAGTAACTTATTCTGTGAACATGAAAATTATTCCCCTTGTGGAAAACTTCTAAGTATTTAAAATTTCAATAATTGTAAAGGCTTTTTATTCTGGTTGTAGACATCTTCTAGTAGTCATGATGTAACAATATACTTTAGCTGTGATTTTTTTATATTCACCTAATCAAAACCAAAACAGTTTCGGGCCATAGATTATGTCTTGGGAGCCTGGAGTTCCCATGTTAACATGTTAAACTTTGTACTCTTCTAGCTTCAAAGAAACTATTAACAGTACTGGGGATTTCATATTTAGAAATATAATGTAAAACCTGGCAGTTTATACGGCAGACGTGGTCCTTGTTGTGAGACAGCCCTGTTGATTGCTGTACAAGCTCAATTTCCCTTCAGGGCCTTAGAACAGTTATTTTGCTCCCATTTCTTTGGAGGCTCTCTGCACAGGACCTCACCAGACCTTTGTTCTTACAGTCAGTTTCCATTGCACAAATATTCCTTGCTCACTGCAGGAGATTTACAGACTATGGCGGCAGTCAAGTATGCTGATATTTGAGAACTCTGAAAGAATGGCATACAGAATAGCTTGAAAGCTGTAAAGAATGTAAACTATCTCTGCCTATTTCAATTTCCAGTGTTGGATAGACAGTTACAAATACTTCAAGTAACCTTGTTTTCTGGGTTTTGGGTTTTTTTTAATCAGAGATCAGCCCTATTCATTTGCCTCAAGACGGTACAGAATCCAGAGCAGAAAAAAAACCAAAATCCTGAAACAACAGAGCCTTCACCTTCAGAAGAATATGACTATGTGGAATTTTACCAGCTGGTTTTGCAGCTGGCTATGAATTGCAGGCTGTTTGTTTGCTTCCAGCACAATGTCTCCAGTCAGTGAACAGAAACAGCAATCTTCTCTGGGGATTTTATATCCAAAACAGATTCAGAGTACTTGTTCAATGATGACTGAAAGCACAGATTTGTCTGCTGTCATCTGAGATGCATACAGAGTATAGGACTACTTCTGCACTGAATATTCTTTGCACGTCTTGCTACCCTAATCTATTTTTTAGAAAAATAGTTATATGGAGTCATTGTTTTCCCTCTGAGAATTACTCTTTTATTGCTGCCCTTCTCTGAGTCCTTGCAAAATGTCTCCTGTTCAGCAGCAGATTTCTGCATGGTAAGTTTATTGGGAAGCTCCCTCCAAAACAAGTTCAAGAGTCTTGGACATGCTTGAAGTAGCTGAAAAGCAATTATTCATTAAGATAATATAAGTTACCATACTGAGAAAAAGTGGAAAATGTGAAACCTGCTGTGTATCTATATGTTATCCAGAGTAGAAAGAATGCTCTTATTAAGGAATACCAAGAGCACTTAATAAGGAATACTGTAGCAGTAAAAGAACTTTCCAGCAGGGGAGCAGGAGGAGGAAATACTGCTTTTCTGTCATGTTATTCCACATGTAGGCAGGCTCCTGCTGTGTGAACATTTAACTTAGTGATGCAATTGTAAGGCAGTCATTGTAAAAGAGAGAGGTATCCAACATATATGAAGAAAAAAACCCAAATCATCCACCAACCAAAAGCCCAAGCATTAGTAGTAGATTCAACAACAGCAAGAAAACTGAAAAGACTGTCAGGCAAGCACAATGTAACCCTTAGTCAGTGAGCAGCAGCCTTAGCATGTCAGGGTATCATCTTTTTTGAGGTCCAATGACTGCCTGGTTTCATTTCCTCCTCTGTTTACTTGCAGAGTAAAATTGGCTCTGCTAACTTCTTTAACTGTATTCACCTAAAACCGTATCACTTTGCAGACACATTTTAAATTATTTCAAGCATATTGCTTAATCTGTTTTGGAAGTGAGATGAGATACTGCAGCAATCATTCTGTGCAGTCATACAGACTAGCCTTGCTTCACCACTTGTTTCATCCATCTGGTTGCAGGTCACAAATATGACCTCTCTTCTGTGTTAGAGCTGTTAGAGTATGCTTGGCTTCAGCTGACATTCCAAAATTAACAAAAGGCAGCCACTTGATTTAAAAAAACATGTTTTTTCTATTGTTTCTTGTATAAAAAGAAAATATTTTAAATTGCAGTGGGAAACAAACAGCATCCCATGATTTTTAGCAGTGATTCAGGATCAGAGCCTGTAATTAGGTGGCTCATTCTTGCTGATTTCCCACCTCCTTGACTCTGTTGGATGTAGGAGGTTAGTCTGTAGGAAGAAAAGATATTCAGAAGTACAAAAATTCTTACCTTAAGTAAGCAAGGAATACTCTGCCTCATATTTTAGAAATGCTCATAAAAGTTATTTCTTGTATCTTCCTGTTACTAAATATCTGCTAGAAAAACTCAATCAAATAGGAGAAATATCTCATCTACAAAAATAACAGATTAACCCCTAGCAGTTTTGACAAGTGTTAGTGTAAGCAGGGATGGATTGCACATTTTCAGTGGCATAATAAACAGTGACTGGCTCAGAGTTTTTTCAAAGCAGAATATAACCAATTGCCTTAATAAATGTTTTCCCCTTTCTGAGTAGTCAGAAACACTATTTACCCCTTCAGTATAAACTGCGAGCCCATTAAAAAAATTATTTTCGTCTTTGTTTCAGGATCCAAAGACATGTATGATCGAGTGGGTTGCTTATAAAAGACTGTACAGCTTTCTCCTTATTACCTTGGTTTGAATAACTAACTTGGGAAAAAAAGGAAGAGAGGGTAAAAAACCCAAACCCAAGAAAGATTTGTTGATCTGTTTTAAATGAGAGTCTGGGAGGAAGCTGCCAGTTCATCACCAATCAGAGTCACTATTACATACATATAAATCTATATTTTGATCTGCAGAAGGACTAATCATTTGATTGTATGGATTATCAACCAAGTTTATTGTCAGGTCTTGTACATTGTTCATGCCAATGCTTACAATATAATTTTGAAAATAACATTCTGCATTCTTAAACATTTAATGGAAAAATTAATACTTGAGGAAGTTGGTTTATTGCATTTTTCCTTCTATGACTTATGCTCTCTGAAACCTACAAGTCAGGAGGCTAATCAGAAAGAATTGTACTCTTGTTTTTTGGGTTTTTTTTTGTTTTTTTCAGTGAGAATGTTTGTCCTCTGGTGTCTGAAAAACTTATTTTCTGTAGGTCAATGGACAGGGAAACCCAGTGACCTGCTGTTAAAAGCCTCCACATCTCATGACTAATCCTCCTAGCCATTCTGTCTGAGTTTATCCCCTGATAGCAGCCAGAACAGAAAACAGCTGGAGATCAGAACAGGTGATATTAATAGCAACAGAAGCATATGTGGTCTTGCTACAGGTAAAGAAAAGCTACTATGGAAAAAGGTTGGCTAATCATTAGATTTTTCTATTAATACCTCGAAGTCAAATCAAACTCCTTTAGTCCTGCTTAAGATAGATTTAATGCAAGATGCAACAGAAATACAGCATGCTGTGCCTAGAAGGGCTTAGGATGACATAGGAATCTAGGAATTGAAACACCACCAGTTAGTGATGGGAAGCTATGTGTGTGTCTTGGGTTACACTCCTAATTCTCTTTAAGTGTGTTAGCTAAACAAGTAATGGAATAATAGTGTTCCATGGCAAGCTGCCATCTATATCTGCCTTAACTGTATTATATAATTAAATGAAATCTTACAGTAAATATTTCCATTGTGAGTAGCTGCCCACAAGTCAGAAACAGTTTTGTAAAAGGAGCATTTTAGTTAATTAGCCTTCTGTAAGTGAATCTGCTATCTCATGACTCCTGAATAATAAAATTTATGAGTAATGGAATGCATAAAATAATTATTATAATGATTGTTTCTTTCAATAAATGTATAAATATGGGGCAATTAAGGGAAAATTTAAATGGATCATTATATTAAAAATAACCAATCCAGGGGTGCAGTTGTTATTAATCTTTCACTACATGACTCTGAGGGCATAATTTTTTACTTTAATTTAATGATGAGAATGAAATTCACTGGAAAGTTTTCCAGGGGAGTTCTATACTGATGTGGGGCAGTCTGTGCCTAGGTTGACAAAGTTGAACGATATGATATGTGAATGCTCATGCCACACAGGGCATACAAAAATGCAGCTATCAAAGCAGTGAAAGTCTAGTTAAGAATCAAAGAAATTAAGTAAATAGAACCTTAAATCACTCCATTTAACTGAGGTAATATTCTCTGAAGTGAACTTGGGTAAGACTAGAAAAGACAGCCCACAGCAACTCTTGATGCTGTAAAGGAATGGGAATTTTTCTTACTTTGTGAAGTTATTTTATGGACCTTCAGAGTCACTTAGTAGAAAAATAACTAAAGCATGTAGCTAACCCACTAACCCAAGATAAGGTCTCACACTGGAAAATTTGGTATAATTTCAAAATCCACTGCATTCCTTCTTCAAACTGTGGAGATTTGTTGTTGTTGTTTTTTTCTTTTTTTCCCTACAAAGAGTCTAAGCTGAGTCTCAGCACCAGAGCTTAAAGTTACCATAAGCCAGTGCTTCAAGCAGAGTTATTTTATTACTACCTGTGATAACAAGTGAACTACATAGCTGGTCCGATGAAAGACTGGTGATTTAGAAAGCCACACGTGAGCATGTTTATTCAATTATTAGGAAGAAAATGGAGCATAAATTTTTCTTAAAATCTGAGTGTCTGAAATGCACACTAAAGATAGTGTCACCTATCTTATATTTGTTGTTTACTTTTTGAGGCACTCTACCCTCTACTCACAAATCAGATCCAGAAATGCAGAGCATTCCGCTGGTGTACCCTTACTGCCTTTGTGCTAGAAGCCCACCTTGACAACAATCTGAGTGCTTTTAGTGAAGCCATAGGGAAAATGCTGAGAAAAATCTGTTCTATTTGCAACTCTCTATTGCTGAAAGCTAGAGAAAGAAATGCTGCTATATGTCTATGGCACCTCGGTGTCCAGGAACAGCCATACCAAGGAGCTGTGCCTAAGGCAGAATACTTCAGTATGAGAGGTTTGGTTCTGCTTCCCATTCACTATTATTTTGCTGTCTTTCACTCTAAGAGATTCTGCACTTTGGATTTCTAAGTAATTTAATACCCTTACTCAGTGAAGAAAAAAATGATTTTGCTGTATCTGCAGGATGTGTTCTGCAAAAAGATATAAATGCTACTGTAGCAGTCATTACCCTAAGGAAGTAGCAAAAATAGAGTATATATACTAGTTTATCTTGAAAGACCATTTAAAAATTAATTTGATATTCTAGCTAAAAGGCTCATGCACTGAAACTCTACTCCTTCCTTTGGGAGACTTGCACTGCCTAAGAGGGCTGAACATTAGAAAACTGTTTCTGACATGAATGCTTAAATATTCTTTTTCTTATTTAATCTTTTTACGCCTAGACACATTTTTCTTTGTACCACACTGATGATTTCCTCTTTCATAAAATCTTTAAAATAATTTTTATAAATAGTCATTGTGCTTGCTTTTAATTATTTTTTTAATGTAAACACTCTTGCTTTTTAAAGTATTTTGTCATATCTAGGCTTCAGATTAGCAATCATTTCATCTGTGTGTTGCTGAATTCCTTCTATTAAACAGAGTCATATTCTTTTCATTCCCTGCCTCCTCTGTTTTTTCTATCTGCAGTTGCAAGAGATCCATAATAACAAAAACCAAGGGAGTTCTTATCAAGACTGGTTTCAGTATAAGATCAGTGTGTCTCTTATATTCTTGCCTGCTTGTGTCTGATCTGCTGTCAGCTTTGTCTGAAGATTCCTGCTGTTTTACCTGTCTAATTCTTGTTGCATAGGTTTTTTCCTCCCCTTTCAGTGTCAGGGTCTCAAATTATTTTCCTTGTAGTTGTGCTTGTGAACATTTCCCTACTGTATTGTATTTTAAGAGTGCAAATGAAGTGGCAGTCTATGGCTCACAGAATGTGGATTCTATTTATAGCTCTCCCACTGGCCTGATTCATGATGCGAGACCTGTGATCCTATTTTCCTCTGTAAAATGAGAGTATGGTCCACCTTTCTCATGGAGTCCTTGATCTCTGTTGAAATTATGGTCAAAAAAATTAAAACAAAGAGCTCACAGAATCAGACTTCTGTGCAAAATCGAACAGACTCAAACCAAGAGGTTAGAAAAGGAAGATTGAAAAAGTTGCAAACTCATATTTTTCTTATGTTACTGTAAGATCTGATTTGAAATAATAAATTATTTTTAATTATGCTAGATTTTCTGCTATTTTTCTAGATATTTAATTGCTTTTGTGAGAAAAAAAAATTATTCCCTTACCTAATCATATATCTTAATTGTTTTCTCCAGGTGCGTATTAAGCCTGTGCATAGTACTCAATAGAGTATACTTTTGACTTGGTCTAGATCTCTATGGTTCAGGCTTTTTTTTCCCCAGAAAATTATTGCATTCTTTATTATTATTATTATTATATTCTTTATTAGCTAATATTGTAGTAGATAAAAATTCTAAAGCAAGTATAGACAACAGCAGGTAGCAAACCTAGAAAATATGTGGTTTATTTTTCTTCCTCCAGAGCTACTACAAAATGCCCCTCTAACTGCTGGAGTCTGTTTAAGAATACAAGCACCTTTAGTATTACAAAGTTACAGCATTAAAAGTATGACTTTAACACTCCCTCACTTAGGTGGCAGACTCCAGTGTGACATCACTTACACCCCCTTTATGTGACTGAGCAACATCCCATCATGATTTTTTTTGTTGTTGTCATTGGTACCATTTTCCTTCCTTAACCAACTCCCTTGGAAGTCAGGAAAAAAAGTGCACACTGATATCACCTGAACCAGAAGCAGGCATAACCCCTCAAAATAGAACTTAATTTCTTTAAGTCTTGGGAAGCTAAGGAGCATATTTGCATTCTCTGGGTAAAGGGCTACCACACACAGCCTCATAAACTGCACACTGGGGCCTGCTATTTATGCCCACATAAATAAGACGGAAAACAGGCAAACAAATACTCTCTGTGTGGTACATTTTTCTCTTAACCTCTATGAAATATTTGCTGATTTAACTCTCAATGGAGAAATTAAGACAGCAGTCCTAATTTTTTATCTGTTTTGGCTCGGAGGCTCAAAGAAAAAAGAGCAAGTGGCTCTCCTAAGTATGTGCTTGGGCACATTGCTTTGATTAAATTACCAGTTAGTTCACACAGGTCAAGGCTTGTTTTGATGTATGGGAAGGTCTTGACATTCCACTGGTTATAAGGTTGTGTCAGGGTACCCAGACTTTCATTTGGCAGTGTTTTGCTTTGGATTTTCTTTCCTCCTGAGCAATAATTGTTATAAAATTTTCTTTTGGTCATATAAAGATTTAGCACCGCTAAAGGACAGCATTTTCAATTTGATCTGGTCACAGTGATATCTAACACATGGTGATGCTTCACATCTCTGAAAGAATGGTATTGTTTCTGCAGTATGGTATGAACCTAAAGTAGAGACAGAAAATTGCTAACTTTTTCAACTGTACTTATGTAACCCAATAAATTTTAGAGCACCTCCTGCTCCTCTTTCTATAAGAAAGTGTTCAGTTTTAAGAGTTCAGATGTTTTAAAAATAAGGTCCTTTGTGTTGAGCAAAGTTATACAGAAAATTTGGGATAAAACAGCTTTACGGCTAGTGCACAGTCACAAGGCCATCCTTTCTTAAAATGTAAGACTGCAAAGGATTTGGGGTATCAATGCAACCACCCACAGTAGATTATCTAATTATGTAATCTCTTTCATATAATTATTTGCCTTCATCTTGAAACTGGTCACTTATCTCTTCCCTTTCCAAGTTCCGTTCTGATTTCCATACCAACACCCTGGGTAGTGGATGTGTTCTGATCTAGACCTCTCCTTCCTGTGATTGTTAGTACCATGCTGCTTTGTGGTCTATGTCTTAACTAATAACTGAATGATTTTTTTTTCTTGTACACTTCATCCTACAATTTTCCTTACTGATGTTTGATCTCTGTGAGTATACACAGATGATATGACAGCTAACCAAATTCCTAAGCTCTTTCTGCCTTTTCTAATAGTGTAGAATTATAATTCCTTTGATTTTAAGTAATTAATTTCCTCTGGGCCACTTTTACTTATATTTCATCTGCTTTGAATAAGACTGGACAGAATTTTGTGCAGATGTGCTTAAGACCATACTTGACATTATATACCATTAATACCTTAGACCTTTACTGAAAACACCTTGCCAGAGACAGCCTGTGTTCACATTAGACATCTTTTCTGTGGCTCAGCTCATGCTGTGGTTGGCTATGACAGCCAAATTTTTCTCCTTCACTGTCATTGCTGACTAACGAGTTCTTCAAGACAGGTGTATTTATTAATCCCTAATAATGGGATCCTGCATGTATTACATGTTTCCAGCTGTAATTGTGCTGCCAGTGCAGTATTTTGATTTGCTTAAGAAAGATTTGTCATATATTGATTACTTCACTGTGATTGTTTTTAAATTTGATTCATTTCCTAGACATTTTAGATTCCTAAATTGCAAGTTTATGAGTCCAATTATAAAACCCATATTTGGGATTTTCAGAATTCAAACATGTTTTGTACAGTTGTTCCATGAAGTACCATGCTCCATTTCTGCCTGTTTAAAGATCATTAATGATAAGCACAGTGTTGGATCTCCTGGGTTAAATATATTCTTTCTAATGTACATCAGGATTTTTTGATTCTGCTATTTTTTTCCTGGTGAATACAGCTATATAGGGTAAAAATGAAACTGTCAAAACTTTTAGACTAAATCTTTCTTAAACAATACATTTAGAAGTCTAACACCTGGAATCTGGACCACTGTGTGCATTTATTTGTTCCTTATTTTACTGCCTTTTTGAATTCAATGTAATAGCTCTATTTTTTTCATCCCAGATAAGATACTCATCCTGGGAGTAGGTAGGAAAACTGATAGAATAAAACATTTGTCATGATGGAAATCCGGGCTCCATTTCCAGCTAAACTAGAACTGACCTTCTCCAACCTCAGTGCCTCAAACACTGATTACCTCATAAAGGAATGGGCTGTGGCTTTATCTACCATTTCAGATGAAGTCAGAAGATTTTTCTGAGGGATGGAAACAGAACCCACTAAATATTGGAAGAGATGACAGAGGTCAAACAAACACATACTTTCACCAAGTACTAAGGATGCTTTAACATATGTCAGTACAAAAAAAAACAAAACAAAACAAAAAAAAAACCCAACAAAACAAAAAAAACCCCACAGAAATGAAAATGTGTGTAAAATTTTTCTTGTATCTTTTCCCTTCTATTCTTGCAAATATCTGTTTTAGCAATGGCCCTGATTCATTAGGCACTTATGCACATGAAGGAGATGTTCTTAAGAACTAAACACATTCTCAAATACCTTATCAAACACTGCTTATGCACTTGGTAAATCTCATTTTCAGCTTTGGCTGGGTTTTTAGTGTCAGTTTTGAACATAGGAATGTTTTTGTCCTAGCCAGAGGGACTTCAGCAATTATGGAATTTTGTTGCATGACAGCCAGAATCCCACGAGGATGCAGCGATGCTTCAGGTTCTTACAAATGTCTCAAGAGATCTGAAAGAGCAAAAGTGGTAAGCATCAGTGTCACTCTTTTAAAGACACACTAAACTGATATATCAAGAGGCTACACTTCTCTATTCTACAGAATAAGGTAGAAGCAGGCAGAAGAGCCTTCTTAATCATCATTGCTGTAGGCAATAGACCAGTAGTGTCTGCCACTTTCCTTTATAATAAAAGTGATTTACTGAAAGAATTTTACAGTTAAATTTACAAGTGGAAATAGCAAATTTCTGCCTTTCAATGCTGCCTTCTATCATCTGCAGAATAACTGTTCATTACAGGATGTTCACTTTTGTCTTAGACTTCTAAGGACAGTTAGGCAATAAAACAAGAGCCCAAGGGAAACTGCTGAACTACCCCTTTCTAAAACACATACACATTCACTAAAAGTGAGTTAGGTTAAAAGAAATCTGTGCTGGTATAACAGAAAAACTTGTCTTCATTTTCTCAATAATTCTGTACAAATGGCCAAGTGACGATCATGACATCTTATTTATATGGTATTTGTTCTGACTTAAAATAGCACAGAAATGTTTGGGGTGCAAAGTTTCAGGGTTACACGGTGTAACTAATTGTTCATGGATGAGTAGCAGAGTCATGCTTAATCTTTATCAAGCAGCATGTGTGATCATAAAGTAACTTGCTGAATCTCTTCCTCAAGTTTCCCCAGTTGATTATTTGCAGAAGGAGACTATTTATTGTGTACCAACTGTTACAGCAGTTACATGTTTATTAGAGTGGGCAGAGGGATTTAGAAAGCTGTAGCCCAATCATATTTTCTGTTAGCACCATCTGGAACTTCATGTGTACTTCACCACATGGTGCAAGAGAAAAGGTAAGCATCCCTTCTTTGTCAGCATCCTGGCTGTATCCACCCCTTTTCAGAGGAGCTGTCTTTAATAGGAGCAAAGAAAGCACAAAACCCAGTAATGACAGGATAATGGAAGGCACAGAAAAAAAATTGATTATGACAGAGAGGCAAGGCAATGATCTATATGAATTCTGTTCTATTCAATTTCTTTTTACAAACACCACTCTGAAGCTTTTTAACCAGATCCCCCTCAAAGAGACAATTTTGGACTGCAAAATGCTCCGGTTTCTGTCTAAGCATGAAGCACCGTGAAACTGTGTTTGTGAAAGGATCTAAGAATTCAAAAGGAACAAACAAGTCTGAGCCCCCTATATGCCCTGGTGTCAAAAAGACTTAATGCACAGAAGTAGAGAAAATAAGAGAGAAGTGATCTTACTTCTGTGCATGGCTTTGGTGATAGAAAACTTCATCTGGTTTTCTTTTCCAAATTTGAATATGGATTTTTCAAAAAATAACATAGAATACAGTAATAAGTCTTACATGTTCTTAGGACCATATGAATTGTTTCACAATGAGGAATTTGTAGCTTTGTCTGCTTAGTTTATCAAAAGAAATAAATTTTCTGAAGTTAGACTGGGCAAGAATTTGGGCAGAGATAACATAACAGGTGCGTGCAAAGGAGGTGGCCCAAAGCTGTGTCAAAGCAAATAGCTAGAAGTTAGATTGGACAGGAAATAAATGTACCAGCTAGGTAGATTTGCTGGTGGAATATAATTGATCCTTCTTGATCTTAGGATGTATATAACCCTAAAAGAAAATAATAAGATGAGGAGGAAGGAAGCATAGTTGCAAATTTACATTGTTTTTACTACTTATGTATATTTATGACATATGGCATCATGCTCAATATGTAAAGTTGGTGGAAGAAGGAGGAAGAGCATGGCATTTGCAGTGATGGTGTTTATCTTCTCAAGTCAACTTCACATGTGATGGGCCTTGCTCTCCTGGAGGTGGCTGAACACCTGTTGTCTGCCCATGGAAAGTGGTGAATTAATTCCCTGCTTTTCTTTACTTGTGTGTGTGGCTTTTGCTTTCCCTATTAAACTGTCTTTATCTCAACCCATGAGATCTCCAGCTTTTACCCTTACAATTATTGCCCTAGTCTCACTAATGGGGACATGAGTGAGTGGCTTTCTGGGGCTTGGTTGGTGTCTGGAGCTGAACCACAACAATAATATAATTCAATATAGAACTTCTAGGTCATAAAAACCAAATTTTGTGGAACGCAGGAAACCACAAACTGAGTAATGAGCCTGCCATACAATGACTGAAGTGTTCTGCATCAAGTTGTGGCATTGTCTTAGTACTTTCCATCTTAATTAAATGTTTCTGGTATATTTATTGTACAGTGTTTTTACAGGATCTTGGACCTCATCTCTATGATGGATCATCTATATATCTTTAGATCTGAAATCTATGCCTTTAGCATAAGATCCAGAAGAATATTTAAATAAAAATCTGCAATGTTTCTTATCCAATGACACACTCTGTAGTCTGTGGCACAGATACTTCAATTTTGAATGCACACCGTTTTGGAATTATCAAAAAATATGGTGACAATAAAGTGGCTTAATTGGCGCCCAACAAGGAAATTATTCCCTACACCTTCATTAATATTGCATTGAAAGCCCTTATTAAAGCAAAAAATTGAAATAGGAAATAGTCCAAACCGGACCACTGAGACTGTTCATTATGGCTGCCAAATGACTGACTAATCCTGCTTATTCTGGGTGGTTTATGAAAACGTCTTTTGGAGGGATAGAGAAAAAAAGAGTGCAATAATTGTCTTTAGCTATGATGTAGAGACTCTTGTCTTTATGTGATTAGCTAATCGACTGTCAGATATACCTAAACTTACAAGAATCAGTTTACATCAAAGATTAAAAGAGATCAGACTGAAGAGTATACCCAGGAAAGCTGTAAAGGTGAAAACATTTACTCTTGTATTGAAATATTCCTTGACACCAGCACATGTACTGGCATTTTTGACATCAATAGTGATTTTGGTTTATATTGTGTGGTGGACTAGGCAGTGTTAGTTAATGGTTGGATTCAAGTATCTTAAAGGCCTTTTCCAGCCTTAATTCTGTGATTCTATTCTATAAATAGGATATTTTTCTTTTGTCGCTTTTAATGTATATTCACCTTTCTTTCTTCTGCTTCAAATAACTGATAAATCAACTTTGTAATTGTTCTTGTACACATTGGTGTTGTCTGGTTAGGAAAAGGTTAGTGAAACTGAAGCAGAACACACTTTATGGAGATGCAGCAGCAGTATTTCAAAATCTTCTAGCTTTTGGGTGAGATGATAAGCAATGTGGTGGGAAGTAAGCTCTTCAATTATGCATTCCTGGATGTTCTGTTTTATTGAAATTCATCTTGATTTTACTTTAAAGTGTAAGAGGACACAGAGGCTGTTTCCTTCAGCTCATTGCTTGAATTGTCATTTGTACATTTCTCAGTAACAGATGTGCAATAGCACTTCGTGTACTAAGTGTGCTAAGCACATCTTCTCTACTAGTACTGCTAGCACTGTAACTTACATAAAACTAAGCTATATTTAATTTGCAGTAAGGAATAATCTCAGATGTCTTACTGTGTGACTGAGACATATGTTTCAAGTGCATTTTGTTTATAAATATGCTGTGATAATGTGCCATCTACTTGCAAATAGTGATTACTGCTTACACTAAGCTATGATAGTCACGGCAACCTGAAGAGAAGAGGTTGCTGAATGCAGGCTTTAAGGAAAAAAAAAAAAAAAGTTCAATACACAGTTGTAAAAACGATTTGGGATGGTTTTTGACTAAAGGACACAAGGGTAAAATTACAAAAGGTTAATTTCAAGCTCATGAGACACTCCCTGCCACCACCATATAGGAAGGATTTTTTTCTAGGAATTTTTGAGGAGTTTATACATGTCTGAAATAAACTGTTAAACATGACTATCCAATAGTATACAGACATCCTTTAGTCATCTCCAATCTCATTTGTTTCCTTTGAAGTATTATTAGGCAACCTGGTGCAGTCTGATCATTAACACATGACCTTCTGAGGTCCTGATGTTTCCCTTTACTTACCAAAAATAAGGAATTTGGATTTTCTTTATCTTCTTAGGGTATCCTGCTTATGTCACTTCTCAGGTTTGCTATTCAGCTGTCTAAGCTCAGCAATTAGCTCTTTTGTCACATACATTATTTGAAATTTACCCAGTGTTTCAGATAAGTAGGTTTATTTATGGGCTTGTAGGTTTCTGTAAACTAATTTTACAAAAGGGTCACAGGAAATATTTAAGAAAAATGCATCTGTACATACCATTCTGTAGTGTACAATATGTGTGAGAAATTCCTTTAAAATATTTTTCGGTTTTTGCAGATGGAGAAAATATACTATTTTACAAACAAATAACTAGACATGAACTCCCTGTTTTTGAAGGCATTCCTCACTAGCAAAAGGCAGTGGCTTGCACAAAGAGTTCTCAGAGAACAATATTCTGCTAGCAAGTGGCAATCAATAGCACTTTGGTCCAGCTGTGTGATGTTCACAGTCTCTAAACTGCATAGGCACAGAGATGTCCTTCTGCACTGGGCAGTCCAGTGAATCTCAGACACACAAATCTGCTTTTTCCCTATGGGACTTTCACAGACAAGTTTGGGGGTTACATTCATTGAGTTTCATTATGGCAGGAAAAATCCAAACTAACATAGTAACACTGCCATGACATTAGAAGATGAAGAGGGAGCTTTTGTAGGTGGTAATCAGACCTTTTCATCCCATCTCAGTAATTTCTGTCACTTGAAAGATCCTGTTGCTGCTAAACCAGATGTGGAAATAGAGACCTATTGATGTTCACATTTTATTCTAAAGGTGAAATATTTAGCTAATTCTCCAGTATTGCTTCGTATGAAAACTGCAACAAATATGCTGTGAGTCTGGATAGGCTGAACTGGCTATACAAAGAGCAGAATTAGATTGAACAACTGATTGCAGTCAGACAGTCTGATTAACAGGAACAAAGAACAGCTGTACTGCTTTAAGTAACATCATTACACAGTCAGAGAAAACAATCAAGTATACTTTTTTGCTTGGCTTTTCTTGCCTTTTTATTGAGAACTTTTTTTTTTTTTTTGAAAGTAATTTTATAAAGTAACAAGATATAAATATAATGCTTTCCATTTGTCAGTCTTTCAGACCTCACCTTAGATCTTCTGAAAGTTTGTACTAAATATAATATAAAAGTAGTGGATTTTTTTTGGCATTTTATTAGGATAGTTGGCTTGACAGAAGAAACCAGTAAGTGTATTCATGATAAAAAAATGTATTTATCTGGATTTTATAACAAACCCTGTAGCCATAGAGAGAGATTTCTAAATTGTTCTAGTACATGGAGAGTTTCAGCTGAATCTTGCTTATTTTGTTCTGACCTTTGCTTTTATTCTTCTTTGCTGACTGTATCTGTTAATCTTACTGTCTTTGGAATATGTATGTTGCTGTCACCTCATTTTGCCAGGTGATACGTTATGAAGTTTTATTATTGTCCCTTTAACATTGCAAAATGAACAGCAAACTCCCTTCTCCAGGACTGACTTCTTTCTGTACTCTAGTTTCTGTGTGTCTGTACTTTATCTCACCTTTTTTTTTTTTTTAATGTGAGTAGATCCTGAATTTATTCTAAGATTTGAAGGAGTATTTGTTCCAAATGTCATACACAGATACCTCCTATAAACTTTGTCTATTGTTTTGCTAAGTAATGTTATCTAAGGAGCCATGCTGATGGGACTGATATTCCAGCATCTACTGCCCACTGTTTGCTGTGATTACATCTGCACACTTGCATATTGCTTGCTCAGTCAGGTGAAATCTCTACAGTCGATAGTGGTTTTTTGGTTTAAACAAAACTGTTGTAATTAGTACACACATCTGTCAGCAACATTTCCTTTGTTGTTGAGAAAACACTTCATCCTCTAGAAGAATAAAAAGGTTCATTAGAAGCACTCTGCTTTGGAGTAATAATGCTCAATGATACATTCTATTAGGAACCATAACATTAAATAAGGCATAGTTGAAGATGCATTTTTCTTGAGAAAATTTATGGCATCCCAAGCTCTATTTACACATTTATTGATCTAATTATTTGGCTGACTTTCACATGGATGATCAGAATTTTTCTTCCATAACATATCTTGCAATCAAGAAACAAAATCAGCAAAAAGGCTGAATGCTTCAGGATTTAAAAATTAAAATTTGTAAGGAAGGTGTATAAGCAGAATTTGTCCACCTCTTCTGCTCAGCTGCTTAGCCTGCAGTATAAATGAGACACAGAATGGATTCACAGATGTCTGTTTCGCAAATTTAATCATAAACCCTCTGCTGATCAGTTTGTGCTTTTCAGTATTTGAAGGTGTTTTTTAAAAACTGTGTTTTGTAGATTCTTACCTATGGGTTATTCTCTTCCAACATCCTCCCTAATTTTTAACTGAGTATTCACAGTTTTCATTTGGAATTCCCCTCTGTGTCAGTAGAATTTGAGGGTACTAAGCATAATTTGTCATGCTATTGTTGAGAGGTAGGCAGCAGATGTAACAAACCTTTAATACCACATTTTCTTCAGTTTCAGCTCCTTTCAATTACAGAATCAAGACTTGCAGATGAAATATTAAACGTAGCTTTTTATCCATTTGAATAGTCTCACTAACTGTGCAGATTGCATCAGGTGAAAATTAATTTCAGATATCTAAAATGTTTGCATGATTGGGACAGCAAATTTCAAGTAATGGATTTATTTGTAAAAACTGATTGTTTGCTTACCATGACAGAGTAAGAATAGAAATTTTCTAAAGGAGTCATATCTCATTTACCCTCTCAGTTGGATAATTTTTATAATGTCTTTGAAACAGAAGGAGTATTCTTCAAACTTTGAGTTGTGTTTCCACTGAGACTCTGACCTCCTTTATTCCCCTAGGAGGGGAACAAGAGAGAAAACTGGGATGCTTCACCTTGAGAATACGACATCAATATTCTAAGAATGGACTTATAACAACAGTAATCTCCCAAAAAGAAGGAAAAATGGGGAGAAGTGTATCCAAAATACACAACCTCTGTATTAATTTAAGAGAATCTACATGCTGCTCTGAAAGCATCTTATGAAACTACTCTGACCTTCCTTCTGTGGGGCTGTCAGAGTAAGAACAGCCATGTTAGTGTAACAGTGTTTCTCCTCCCAAGATATGCTTTGTTTCAGTTTCTGTTTTCAATTCTAGATAATGCCTTGTGGTCTTTGGCAGATCAAGTGGTGATTTTTTAACATTCAGGGAAAATGGTTGATGTACAAAACCAGTCCTTTTGTTGCATTCAGTTTTGTCATACAAACTCAGCCTGCTCATGCCTGTACTGAAGGTTGAGATGGAATTCACCATCCTTCCTAATCATTCTCTTTTCATCTTACTCCTTACAGCAAACACTCCTTAGCTAAATCATGCAAGACTACTTAGTACACACCTTTATTCTTCTGTGTGTTACTCCACACTAAAAGTATCCAGGAAAAGTATACTTCTTTTGATTCATACAAGCTCCTGCAATGAAGAGTGTGAGGAAACAAATTTTAACAATGATTTTGACAGCAATGCCAACAATTTGTCACTACCGTTTATCTGATCATGTTGTTCTGTCCTAGTGACACCATCTCTTGGGCAAACAGCTCTAGACAGGTCAATAGAAGTCAATATAAGAGTTAGAAGGGAAGAATATGAACAAGAAAAGAGACAAGCCTTGCCATTTCCTGTCTTTCAGCTCCAGTTCTGCCTGTTAGAATGGGTCATCTCCAAATCCTGTTCCAAAAAATGTTTAGTGGGGTTTTTTTGCACATAATACTGTGATAATAAGAGGAGGTTTTTTCTATTAGGGTACTTTCAGTATCATTTGGTTAGAAAATAGGGAGATTTTTTAGTATTCTGAAGTGAAAATTTGTTATTTAACCCCCAAAGTAGAACAACAGCAACAAACCCAAACCAACAAAATGACACTATTCTTATTTTTTAATGTAGTTGTGTAAAAGTAGGACACAATCCAACATAAATTGTGATTGGCATTACAAAGGTCTTACAAGGATCAGCAGACTGAGTCTTGTAAGATTTTCCCAATGCTGAAGTTGTCACCATCATTAGGTGCAGTCAGGTCTGGAAATTCCCTTGCTGTCGAGGTCTATTTCGAATCAAGGCTGACTAATTTTATTCTTGCACAACCCTTTCATGTAGTTATTCTTCTCTTGCTTTATTTGTGACTAAGCAAGCCTTTCTCCCTGTGCTGGTTCCAGATTTCACATATAATGGAACAGATGGAATAAGCCAAAGGTCAGTGCAGCAGAAAATCACTGCCTCATGTTATGGAAGTGAGTAAAAAGGTTTGTGGTTTATGGTTGCCTCTTCTTGTGTGTTTCATAGTAGCAAGGTTGTAGAAAACACTCTGTAATCTGTACAGGCTCTTGAGTCAGAACTCATGGAAGTTGAGAGGAATCTTCCCACTGATTTAAACAGCTTTGTAGGAAGCCTTACGTTTAAGTTAGTCATAATACAATTTTTTTGCAAAAATTTAACCTGTCTTACATAATTAAACATATTTTTATTCTTAATTGTTCTTTTTATGTCCACTGTCCTTCAGGATAAGGAACATTCAACTACTTAGTAGAGTTGTACCAAGCAATGCATCAGCTATAGATAAAATACTGTGAACTTTTAAATTTAATTAATTTAATCTTAAACACTAGCAAAATGCCCAGAGGTTTGGATTTTTTAATGAAGCAATTTTTGTCTCTAATGTTTTTGCTCCAGTATGCATTTTGTTTTAAATACTCATCTTTGTCTGAATAAATAGACAAAAATAGAATAAACAAGTGAGCTCAGGACAGCTCAGTTGCACATAAAGTTAATCACAAAACTTTTCTGTAAGTTACATTGTCAATTCATGACAGTGTTCAAGCTATCAATTAAAATTATTTTCATGTGTCTACAGAAGGTATGAGAAGTTACATAACTGTCTTTAGTGTACCTATTAATATTCCAATATACAATTATAACTCTGCTGAGTCTTGGAGCTGACAGCAGTTAGTTAACATACTTCTTGCATTCTGACACTTTCACCAGCTCTTAGAAAACATACTTATCGAATTATAAAAATACCAATTGTGTGCTGTTGCAGATATGAGCATTAGGGAAGGACTAGGGCAAATTACTTATTCCAGTTCTATAATAATGAGCAGAATGACTGACTTGATTAATGAGTTCGCTTGATTTCCTGAATTTGTTGTGTCTTTTGCTCTTTGGTTTTGGAGCAAACAGCAAGAAATAATGACAAATTTTCCTCTAGATATTGCATTGGGATGTTTTATAGGACACAAAACAATCACATATTTATTTAGTGTTCCATCCTTAAAAGAAAGCCATGAAATTTAATAGCACTGTGCTTTGCCATTTATAGCCAAAGATGGTATATCAGGTTTAAATATGTTAAGAGCTGCAGTTTTTCCCAGCTTTTTACTTTTACTGAATTTGCCAACTTGTAAAGATTTAGTTGCTTTCCACGGCTTTCTGATATGAAAACAGTTATTTAAACTCTCTTATGTTCTTTGCAATTCAGGACTCATAATAAAATAACAGCAAGTCCGGAACATGATTCTGCTGCTGCTCCAAAAAGCTTGGCTTGAGTCTCAGTTTGCAATCATATACAATCGTTCAGAAATGCTACGGAGTCAGAACAATAGCAATAGCACCTCATGCTGCAGTGAAAAACTGCTCAACACACGTATTTTAGATAAGGACTGAGGCAGTTTATTGTTTTATTAGACATCTAGTTAATGAAAAATCAGTGAACTGCATCTTCAGGATCAGTATTAGTAATGTGATAGATAAACCACTATAATAGATATTTTAAAATATTAAAGTACAGATACAATTTTCTAAACACCTCTCTGTACTGAATCCTGGAAATTTCTATCCCTGCCCTGTACCAACCCCACTGCTATGTGGCTTCCCCTATTTACACAAGACTCCTGTTGGAGATGTTTCTGTGAACCTCACCCACTGGTGAAAGCAGAGGTGGTCTTGTGTACCCCTGGCGTGTGGGTCTCTACTTGGTATTGCCTGTGCATTATCTGAGTGTAGGTTGCTCACAATGATTCTGCCCACAATGATTCTGCCATACTCTTGGGGAGATAATGTAGGTATTTTCTCAAACACAACCAAATTTTGGCTACTGCTTTGTTCATGTGTTGCAAACGTTCATGCTGCTTTTCTAACTATTTACACTTACATTCTTACCTTGCGAGATATTGTTATCTAGACCATGTTACTGAAGAATTCTGGGACAGGGCTGTACAGATTCACTCACTATTTGCTTTGGAATATGTTATAGAGATCTAATATGTTGACAGCTATAGAAGAACCTGGTGCTCAAGTATTTTTGTCAGAGTCCAATTGTAGGACCATATATTGAGTTGAGAATAAGGTAAAATACCTGTTGGTTACTAATTTTTTAACAACTCCAGTTGCACAGTTTTGAGCCTGTTCCCACTGGCACATTCAGATTTCCTTTTGGGCTTATTGCCCTCCTTCATTTTGTACTCCCTTTTGCTCATTTTGAGTGGTACTTCTGTTCCTGCAGAGCCAGGAATCAGGTCAAAATACTACATAGAGGTGTTATTTCTAGCAGCATAATATACTTAGGACCATGCTGAGTTGCTTATCCTGCTGCTTACTTGTAAGTCAGTGGTAATAGCGTCACATAACAAATCATTAGCATGAAACATTCTTGGGATTTTTCTTCCAGATTACAGCATCACCTGTCAATCACAGGTGTCTGGAATGTAGATGAACATTTTCCAGTCCAGTTATTTTTTCAACATCTTTATGAGGTGTGACATTTCTTTGTTGAAGTGATAACCTCGTTTGCATTTATCTCATTAGCAGTATATGTATACAAGCATTTATATCCATTTCTAGCCCTTGTAGTGCCTAAAGGCACATATTCATATTTTATTTCTTTCCTGTGAAGTATGCATGGTATAAAATGTCAATGTGGATTTCTAAATCCTCCAGCTCCTTTCAGTCTTCTGGATAATTTTAAATATTTCCTCTGTGCCTTACACAGGCAATGGCATACTCTCCTGCATGTTTTGTCCTATTATTTCTTTAGCAAAGTTTTATACTCATTGATGTTTACTTCGAGTGGGAAGTTCTTGTTTTTATTACTTTTTATTTCTGTTTTTAAAAAGTTCTTATTTTGATTCTGTGTTTTCCCTGGAGCTGGCAGGATCCAAAGTGTGCTCTTCAATCACCATGAACCACAAGCACTCTTCCTAGAAATTATGAAACTCAGTGCATGGTCTAAGATAGGTCACAAGAAGATGATGTAACACCAGGCTTAGTGACTTGTCTTTTTGCTCTAGGATAAAGGGGGGTCATCTTATACTGATTTGCTGGATGATTTTAGAATTCTCCCTGACCTTTTCTGACAGATAAGTACATGGCAATTTTCTGTGAATTTGGCACCCAACCTTCTTATTGTTAAACTGACTCCTTGAGCTGTAGCAATAATGTAAACTATAGATTTACATGGCCACCCAGGAATCTGCTCATCCCATTCACTCTGGAAGATTTTTCTTGTGGAATTTTGATCTAATGACATAAGTCTGAAATTCTGGGAGAGTGAAAGGTTAGGACATTGTTAGAACTGCCCTCCCTTCATCATATAATTGCAAAAGAATATGGATAATCTGAACCTCATGTGGAATTTAATGAACACCAGGCATCCCTGTTCTAATCAATGAGGCTAGTGATACGGAACATGCAGAGCGATACAGGGCTGCCTACATCTAGATAGATGATAGATTCCTTCAGAAATCCAAGAGACCCTTCATTCATTGACTTTACAATCCATGCTGTTAGGAAGAAGCATGTGATTGGTTCTGCAGTGAAAAGAGCATGACCTAATCATTCAGAGGCCATATTTAATAAGAAATAATGGAGACTGGGAATTTAAATTTCAACCATTCATGAGTGTAAGCTAGAACTAACTTACAGATATGAATATAGATATATAAATACATAAATACATGCAAACATTTTCCCATTCAGTTTTATCAACTAAAGTTTGTCAGAACCAGTAATTATGTGATAACCTAAGCTTGTGAGGAAAAGATACACCATGGAGTTTTGTTTGAGGTTTGGAGGGTTTTTTTGGTTGGTTGATTGGTTAGGTTTTTCCCCTTTAGGTATGTGCTTTTAAGATTGTTATACAGCAGAATCCTTAAATGAATGCTTGCAAGAGTAGAACTCTTGGATGTTCAGCAGTGGTGAGATTTACTGAGAGACGAACAGTCCTGGCCCATTCTTAGTCTTCTCAGTAAGGTTGTTCATGCAATAAAACTGCCTCTGTTGTTTTATGTTTGTACATAAAAACTGCCAGACAATATAATATTTGTCTGGAAGACTAGAACTGTGAATGCGCAGAAAATTTTTATTGCTCTAGGAACATATGCATTTTTGAGTGGGAGTGATAGCTTTCTGTCCCTCTAAGCCCCAAATGGATCTCTACAAGCTGAATTAAACTTCAGCAGAATTTCTGAAAACCCACAGATGCTTCCTCTTGACTTTGTTGAGATTTGTTTCAAAGGAAAAAATGGACATGTATTTCAGTTTTACTGGAATTTCTGTTTATGTAGGGCAAATTAGGACTCCAGAAACACCCTTAGTAAACATACATTTGTGTGCCTGTGTTAATTGTAAAATATTGTTAATAAATATTTGCTTAAGGTTGAATTTTCTATGTACTTACGTGAAATAAATCACACAGTTGAATAATATTTACTGTGTGGAAAAAAATTGCTTAATATATTTTGGAATGGAAAAGAAAAGCCAGTTCTCCCTCTTTTTCTCATATATTTAAAAACTTGTTAATATTGTTGTTCAAAGCAAATTTTTGTTGGCTGATGTTTCGTGTTTGAACTTAATGAGGAGATTAAGCTACTGTGAGGAGAAAAGTTGTGCATATTATGATTAATGTAATTCATGGCATTCTAAAATTATTCCATTTATTTATTTACGTTGAAAAACGATAGAAAGAAAACCACTTCAATTATTAGTCTAGCACTGTAATGAGTCTTTTGCCTGAAGGAGTACTAAGCATTGAAAAGTCAAACTTGAAAGAAACTATATGGACATTAATAGAGAAATCAGCCTGTAAAAGTGAACCAAAGTCAGGCTGACAGTGTGGATAAACAAAGGCTAACTGGATGCACATTATTCCATGCTTCATTCATTACTCTAGACAGTTCAATTAAATCTGAAAGACATATAGAGTAGTTACCACAGTTGTTGTCTCCTGGCTTTGGAGATATATACAAAATGCCTCTTTTGTTGATAAACCTGTGTGGCAGAAACTTTAACATGCTAAGAATTTTGGGTGAAAATAATTTCACCACCTCCAGAAGAGTGACACCATAAATATATCTGTATTTTTATTTGGTTCTTTGTGTAATTATACTCTAAGATCTCCTGGATGTCAAGTGGAATTTCCCTTTTCCAGCAAGATTAATGCTCTTAGTCTGTGGAAATATGATTTATAATGCCTGTATGTAAATGTAGAATTTAATTGCAAATATTCTTCTATCCTCTCCATAGTCCTTGTTTTTTAAATGCTTGTACTTTTGTCTTAAGTTATAATTTATCCAGAAATAAACAGATCTACTGCATTTTATACATTTTGCATGAAATTCACTTTTGGATACATCTTGAGCATTCCTAGTGTGGTGTCATCAACTTCTCTCCTTGTCAGGGCAGGCCTCTGCACTTGTTCTCCAGGAACTCAACTTCTTGATGCAACTGATTGATTCAGTCAGGTCTTGCCCAAGTTAGAGGCTGGAAGGCTGCATTTTCAAACAGGATGCCTTAAACTCTTCACATTTCATCCTTGAGCCATAGCCCCATTCCACTGCTTGGCCTACTCCTCAGAAACACCCTAATTCTCTGATCAGAAAAGAGCTCTTTTGCCCTGACTTCTTCCTTCTCCACCCATGACCACGTGATTCCTTGTGCACCAAATAAAAAGTAATTCAGTGTTCTGCAGATAAGTGCAGTTAGTGAAATTTTCCTTTTTCTTTATTGATAAAGGCAAGTTATAAATATGACTAAATAAATAAAAAAGAGAAAGTTTGCTTGGAACGTGGGTTGTTTAAATGTTTTTAATATAGACTACTTTGTTGTCATGGTAGATCAATAATCCTAATTTTGGTAAGATCTAAAATTCTGAGAAAACTACAGTGACTGAAGTCAAAGAGTTGCTTTTAAATACAGAAAATGTCTGTAAGACATCTGTAAGAGTCTGATAAAAGTTAAAAAACTTCTATGATTAATATGGGCATTTAGTATAAGAACTCAGCTCTCAAAGTGAATTAGTCTGAAAAATGAGAATGAAACAGTCTTCTCATATAACTATACTATTTTTGCAACAGCCTTAACTCCTTATTCACCAATAACTGTTCCAGAACTAAATGACCAATTAGCTCTTAGCAAGTAAGAAGGCATTGCCTTTGGCATTAATCTTAGATGATTTTAACACTGGAGAGTTATAACTAACTAAACTATATGCATTGAGTATCTTCTTGGTAGCTGGAGTAGAGTGATCAGTTTCAGCTTGTGAGATAGATTCTTGGGTGTCCTGTTTCTCATAGGAAAGACCTTATTTTAACTACAAAGTTACAGATTTATTCTCATGAGGTTTCAATGCCTGAAAAAGAGCAATCTGAAAGAAACTTGTCCACATCAGGCTATGGAATGAATGGTGAATTGTAATAAACTGCTTTCTTTTTTTCTTGATTTTTAGTTTTTGCTAGGAGGTTATCATTTTCTTCTGGACCTTGTGAATCTAGGCCACTTTAAAGAAAGGTTTGATTTTAATAGTTTATATTTTGGAATTATTTCAACTCTGTTTTCAGTGAGACTGAGAGCCAGCTTTTTAAAGAGGTTATGGGTCTTGGAGGTACCAACGGGCATTTTACAGAGCTAATATCTAGTAGGACACTTGCAGCTCAAATCATCTACCTGCAATTCCAGTGTTTCTTGATTTTCTAAATCAGCTATGATGTACAGAATCTATTCTCATTCTCCACAGAACTTAATCTGGCCTAGCCAATATAGTGGAAATTCAGAGTTAGCTACCCTAAGTCTGCTAATAATTTTTGTGGGATGTTCAAGGACCGTGAGTGACTGAAATCCTCAGTGAAGTAGTTGCATAATCTTTTTATTATGTTTGGAATAATGGGCAGCTATTACCATTTTTAAGTTCATTTCAAAGAACAGATCTCTTCCCTTGAGGCAGGTAGAAAGTTTCATTTTATCTCAGCAGCAGGATTCAGCTTTTCGATCACAGTGTTATGCTAATTTCAGTAGGTAAAAAAAAAAAAAATCTGCAAAGCAGATCTTCAGAACATTTCTTTGTCTGAGCTCTTTTCCCTAGTGGACAATATTTCCCATAGCTGACCTTTTAAAAACTAGAAGCAATCTATTTTGGTTTTTTAAATATTTTTCATGACAAATTTCTAGCTGAATGTCTTTGTGTAAATTATAAGCAAACAAAACGAAGTGTTCCTTACCTAAGTTAATTTATGATAGCTATTATCTGCTATCCCTGTAAAGTATGGTGTACCTTAGGCTGCTTTCATAATAGGTGCTCATATTCCATTAATTATGTTTTTCTGTTTCAGGAAAATGTAAGAAATGGAGGTAAGCTTAAATCCCAGTCAGGAAGAGGTTTATACAAAAAGAAATAGAAAAAACAAATAACTCTTTCTGACTTTGCTGTAACATGTTTCTATCCTAATTCATAATTTCAAATAACAAGTAGGATAGTATTCAGCTCTCTTACCGTCATCATGGGAGGCAAACGTTGACAATAAACAGAAAAAAATCAGTGATCTGTGATTGCACATTATGTTGGTATTTCTCGGGCGCTAGAAAAAAAACCCACTTATTCCATGGGATATAGAGGATTTTAACAATAAAACTTTTAAGCCTCTGGAGATGTTTAGCATGAGGATTTCTCCAGTCTGAATACAAGGGTTTGTTTTTTAAAATTTTTTAAACCAGAGATGTATTCTGGATTTTATATTGCAAAATACTTACCTGTAATCAGTATAGATTTTTCACATACACAATTACAGTAGCCAATGTTTCATTTTCTGTTTTAACATATCAATTGTGTTTCTGCTCAAGTCCTAGGCTGAACTCTTATAAACTTGGATGAAAAATTTGGATAAAAACCAAGACATAGAAGTTAGTGGCATTGATAAATTATTTCTTCCTTTCAGTGTTCTGTAGGCAGATATTCACACTCATAAATCCTGAATACCAATGCAGCACTGACCATGAAATACTTTTCTCATATTTGAGAGAAATGGAAAGAGTCTAGAATTGAGTAAAGTGACTCATTCTACAAAGAGGAGCAGCCAGGAAGTCAGGAAGTAAAGAGAAACAAGACCCCTAACTTATATTAGAATTGTGGTGTCTTTAATCTTTTCAATAAACACTTGTACTCTTCAGGTAAACAGAGCAGATGATAAAGCTCAGGTGCCAGAAATGCACAGATGATACCCATTTCTACCATCTTCACTTTGTCAATTCTTCAGTGGCTGAGGCATGCACTTAAAAAGATTTGTTTCTCGGTGAAGAATGGTAGGGTGAGGTACTGAAAATTCTGAAGTTACAGCACAGTCTTCTTTGTTTGAAGGCACGTATCTACAGAGTAGTTCATATTTTAAGAGAGTTTATGGGTGTTTTCCTGATCCAAATTCTCACAGAAACAGAATTGTCTGTGAGGTGTTTTGGAGTAAGTATGCTTCTTTGTAGGTTGGTCTCTGTTGATTGACAATGGATACATTTACTATTGAAAAGTTTTTTCCCTAACCGTTAAATAAGGATTGTGGTGTAAGCATTTGGCAATTTGTGCTCTGCTGCTTTTCAGGGATTCCTGTCTTGTATTCTGGTCCTGAAACAAGGCCCCTAAGAGTGAGTGAACTCTGCTTTTTTTTTGAAGGCACATTACAACAGTAGCTGCTTCTGTCATCTCTGGTTTTCCATGGAAAGCCAAAATAAACTCTCTCACTCCTTCAAATTAGTACCTGATTTTGCGATGACAACTTCCAGTGATAATTTATTTCTACCTTTCTGCCCTTGACTACCTGGAAGTTTCCACTGACTGGAAAAGCGGAAACATAACTGGCATTTTTAAAAAGGGAAATAGGGAAGACCCAAGGAACTACTGGCCGATCAGTCTTACCTCAGTGCCTTGAAAAATCAGTGCCTTGATCATCCTAGAAGCTATGCAAAGGTATATGGAAAATATGGAAGTGATTGGTGACAGCCAGTGTGATTTTGCTGTGGGCAAATAGTGCCTGACAAACTCTGTGGCCTTTTATGGTGGGGTTACAGCATTGGTATGAAGGAAGAGTGACTTATGTTATCTGCCTGGACTTGTACATAGCAGGGTGTCCTGTACTACACCCTTGTCTCTGAGCTGCAGAGACATGGATTTGACAGATGCATCACTGTGAGGAATTGACTGAGTGGTTGCACTCTTGAGTTGTGATCAACAGTTTGATGCCTAAGTGAAGACCAGTAATGAGTGGTGCTCCTTGGGGGCCAGTGCTGGGATCAGCACTGTTTAGCATCTTTGTCAGTAACATGGACAGTGGATCAAGTGCATCCCACAGCAAGCTGACCAATGACATCCAGCTGTGCAGTGCAGTCAACGTACTGGAAGGAAGGGATGCCATCTGTAGGGACTGTCACTGATTGAGACATGGGCTTATATGAACCTCCTGAAGTTCAAAAAGGCCAAGTGCAAGGTCCTGCACCTCAGTCAGGGCAATCCCAAGCACAAATACAGGCTGGACAGAGAATGGATTGAGACTAGACCTGGAGGAAAGGACTTGGGGGTGTTGGTGGAGGAGAATCTCAATGTGACCCAAAAATACATGATCACAGCCTGAAAAGCCAACTGCATTCTGGGCTGCATCAAAAGCAGCATGGCCAGCTGGTCAAGCGAGGGGATTCTCCACCTGTACTCTACCCTCATGAAACCCCATTTGGAGTATTGTGTTCTCTTCTGCAGCTCCCAACATATGAAGGGCAGTGACCTGTTGGACTGAATCCAGAGGAGAGGCATGAAGATGATCGCAGAGCTGGAGCGCCTCTCCTATGGTAACAGGCTGAGAGAGTTGGGCTTGCTCAGCCTGGCTAAGACAAGGCTCCAGGGAGGCCTTACAGCATCTTCCTGTACCTAAAGGGGTACAAGAGAGCTGGAGAGAGATTTTTCACAAGGGCTTGCAGTGACAGGGCAAGGGGGAGTGGTCTTAAGCTGAAGGCGGGTAGGTTTAGGTTAGATGTTGGGTAGAAATTCTTTACTGCAAGCATGGTGAGGCACTGAAACAGGCTGCTCAGAGAAATTATGGATACCCTGCACCTGAAAGTGTTCAAGGCCAGGCTGGATGGGGCTTTGAGCAACCTGTTCTAGTGGAAGGTGTCCCTTCCTGTGTCTGGGGATTTGGAGCTAGATGATCTTTAAGGTCCCTTACAACTCAGACCATTCTAAGATTCTATGATGCTATGTCTCTTTTTGCAGCAAAGATAGAACTGCAGGTGTAAAAAATTACCTCTTTGAAAGACAGAATTAAAAAAAGAGCTGGCCTATGACTAGAATGAAATCCCTTTTGGCAACTGAGATTATAAAACATCTCATTAACTTCTGTCTCAAGTATAAAGATGTTACTTTGATATTGTCTTCTCTAAAGCCAAGAAACAAATCATATCTCTGGGGATAAAACCTAACATTTCCAACAAAGAATAATTCTTGCAAAGAATTCTCTAGCAAAATGCTACCACAATGCTGCGGTGTTTGAATTTTCCCTAAAAAAGGTTTGCTTTGCTGCATGGTACGAGGGATTGGAATGCACCCTAAATATATACATTAAAAGAATTTGTGTGAAACAGTATCTCTCCCTCTCTTTTCTATCTTCTGAATTTATCTTCCTGTCAACAGATAAGTCTTACTTGACATCAGACCAGATATGATATTTCTTGTTGGGCTTTTTTTCTGAACTTACTGATTCTAAGAATTTATTCACTCTCTTGTTTTCCTCTCTTATCACAGACTCAGTGGAAGTATTGGAAAGGAAATAAAGAAATCAATACTGTAGGCCAAAGCAAGACTGAATTAATTGCTAATGTCTTGCCCTCAAAGAAAGCCAGATAGAAGCTATTTTCCTCATGACAGTGTGTTTTGAATTTGGATGTAAACCTTTCCACATCTGTAAGAACAAATATTTGTTTTTGTGAAGTTACTGTGTTGGCTTTGTCTGCTTGGCTAGAGGTGGTGGGCAGTTCAACTACTGTGTGAATGATGCTGAGGATTTCATAGTCAGCAACTGTGATAGGGAGTCCCTCTAAAAAGAGTCCATTTTGGGTTTTTCTCTTTTTTTTTTGTCTCAAGAGTTGTTCCAGATATACTCCTAGCTGTCCAATGCTGGTTTTTATGAACAATTTTGCAATAATATTCCTCTTTACTGCTAATATTTCCACACACTTATATTGCCAGTTACCTCACACATTACTGATAATTTGGTCAAATAAATGACCAGATAAAGTCTAAAGAGAAAATAAGATCATTTCAGTCATTACATTGAACACTCAAGTCCAAGAGTTGCTTCCAATTTATTTTATATTTGACCAATCTTTTAGTTGTAGGCATTTTTACAAGCTTCCTCAATTTCTCTTTGTTGTCAAATCTGTCATTTTCTCCACTTTCTCACCATAATTATTTTCCTAGAACATTTATATAACCTTGCATGTCCCTAGATTTTTTGTCAAACTGTTCAGCCTAATGTTTTGGCTTATGAAGACTGGAACCAATATAAAATAAGAATTGTTGTAATATTGAAGAGTACTTTTACATTTCAGAATAAAATACTGGAAAAGATGCTATAAGATTAACTTCAGTTTATGGATTGCTACAAAAATTTGAGGGAAAATACCTCATCTTGAAGATAAGGACACAAGAATGGAGCAGTGTGGCTTGATTCACTGGAATCAGGATAAATTGTTAGTGTTCTATTCATTTTCAAAACTGGTATAAACTTTACTCATTTTCTCAATAATATTATTTTTCAGTTTGAAATAACTAGTCAATGAAATCTAAAATCAATATAAATAGAACACTTAACTGTACATTTTTGCCTTTGTCAACACACAAATTTATCTTGCTTACCTAAAGACAATTCAGTATTTCTACTCAAATAGACTATTTAGACTTTTCCATTTTATTAGTAGTTATACTAAGATTATGATGGAGTCTCAAATAGGAGCTAAACAACTATATCCAGGTAGCAAAAGAACTTATGATCAACTAATTTGCTGATGGAACTTTTAGGCTATGCAGTGAGTCTATTGATTTTGGCATAGGTAGGCTATACAGGTCATAAAGAGGGAATGTTCTAGATTTCCATGGTTTATAGCTGACAAAGTTTGGACCTAAGGTGAGTCTTAAGCTAGACTGAATTCAATATTTTTTAAATTATAGTACTACATGGAACATACATGTAGATTTGAGTCTCCATTAAACTAACATGGGAAATGTTAGTTCCCTGTGTGTCAGAATGTAGAGTCTGCGTAAAACATGAAAAATGAAAGTGAGGCCGCATTATTATTACTAAATTCTATAAGTGGGGTGTGCTGATCTAAACTGATCTGCTCTCTAATTAAAGTCCATAGCAGAGCTGAGAATGAGCATTTCAGCTCTGGTTTGGTGTATGGCCATGATCTTATGTCATTATTCAACAGGAGAAAACACTTCTATAATTTGAACAACTTTATCTAGAGGATATGAGAAAACTTCTTTTCATTATCTTATAAAGCTCTCATTATCTCAGTACCTTTGTATGAACATATGTTGAGTGCTGTAGAAATAACAGTGTTCAGCCAGGAAAAAAGGTAAAGCCCATCAGGAGTCCTGCCATTGGAAAGAGTACAGTAATTTCACGACTATAAGGCACACCCTTTTGACTAAAATTTTGATCCGAATCCAGAAGTATGCCTTATACTCCGGAGCGCCTTATATATGGACAAAGTTCGGAAATTTACCAACCCAGAAGTGCAAGCTGCAAGCCGAGCCGCAGCCGAAACAAACCTCAAACACTGACAGTGTCTTCGGTTACAATACAGGATGTGAGCAAAGTATCTATTTTATCACTATCTGTTATGACTAGGTGGGGCAGTGATCTTTATCTCTGTGGGAGATACTCTGTTGATGGGCCGTCCATTGAAACCAGGCAGGGCATTGTTCTTTATCTTTGCATCCCCCATCCTTCCTCCAGGGAGTTATCTTCTGCTAATGGCCCATTGAGTCCCACTGTGTGACTGATGAAATTACTGCATCCCATTGAGAGTTGCTCCAGCCAGGGGGGAAAGCCAAACCTTTCTTACCTAGATAAAAACTGAAATTCTAGGACACCGAGTAGCCCTTTCTCTACTGGACTCTAGAAAAAAATGAGATTTCTCCACATCAGTACAAGACCTCTGGAAGGAAACTGCACCTTCTACAAGACCACTGCTTCAACTAAACCACATCTGTCACTGCAGGAGGATGCAGCCACCATTGAATGGGACTGCTACCAACACCCTGCCTGACGGGGTGTCAGGTTGTACTCTGACTTTGTCAGGGTTTGGAATTTGTTTCTTTGTAGTACTGTATTTCTATTTTAATTTCCTGAGTAAAGAACTGTTATTCCTAATTCCCATATCTTTACCTGAGAGCCCCTTGATTTCAAAATTCTAATAATTTGGAGGGAGGGGGTTTACATTCTCCATTTCAAAGAGAAGCTTCTACCTTTCTTAGCAGACACTTGTCCTCCAAACTAAGACACAAAGTCAGAGTACAGCCTGACACCCCATCAAGGTGACACCCCGTCAGGCAGGGTGTTGGTAGCAGTCCCATTCAATGGTGGCTGCATCCTCCTGCAGTGACAGATGTGGTTCAGTTGAAGCAGTGGTCTTGTAGAAGGATGCAGCCTGCCTCCAAAGGCCCGGCCAGGATATGGAAAAATAGTCTGGTTTTCCTCTGGAGTCCAGGGAAAAGAGAGTGACTTGGTGTCCCAGAATTTCAGTTTTTATCTAGGTAGGAAAGGCTGGGCTCTCCCCACTGTCTGGAGCAACTCTCAGTGGGATAAAGTAATTTTATCAGTCACACAGTGGGACTCAATGGGTCATTAGCAGAAGATAACTCCCTGGAGGAAGGATGGGGGATGCAAAGATAAAGAGCAATGCCCTGCCTGGTTTCAATGGATGGCCCACTAGCAGAGTGTCTCCCACGGAGATAAGGATCACTGCCCCACCTGGTCAGAACAGATGGTGATAGAATAGATACTTTGATCACATCCTGTATTGTAACCCAAGACAGCATGGATGGCGTGATTGTTACTTACTCATTACTTCATTGCACGCGGATCCTTACTACAAAATAAAGTGCACCTTATAGTCCAGTTCGCCTTATATATGGAGAAGTTTGGAAATTTGCCGACTCCCGGAGACGCACCTTATAATCTGGTGCACCTTATAGTAGTGAAATTACTGTACTTTGTTCTGCTGGGGCTGGGAAATTAGTAGGAGTGGGTTAATAATTGGAAAAATTAAAAAAAAAAAATAATACATTATATTTTTATCTCCTTTTTTCATTACTTATAATGCAATTTCATTGATTTTCTTGGTTTTCCTGTTTCAACTTATTATCTGATATTTGGTTAATTATTAAATGAAGTTTCTTTAATTAAAATTTTGCTTGGGGAAGGACAATGATGAAATTTTCTGTTTAAAATATGAAAACACTTTCAAATTCAGACAGATAATTAATTATACAGCTTGATTTTAAACTATTATATATTTAAGGGAATATGCAGACCACCCTGTATTGCAACCCAAGGCTGAAAGTAATTTGCATAATCAAATAAATCTGTTGGTTAAAATTGCTTTATTATGAAAGAATCTTTACATTTTACTGGCAATATTAGCACATTGCTTTCTATGGCTTAAGCTTTTGCTATTGTATATTTCACAAATAAGAAGAAGTTCTTTTTCTGGGAGTCTTGACCTTTTGGAGAGCTGGAAATCAATGCACTTTTATTTTTTTAATGCACCTGAAACTCTGAAGAGCATCTGGTACAATACTTTCTTTAGGTTACATGGCTGATAAGGAGACTGACTGTACATTTTTTTCCTAGTACTGGGAGGTAGAAGATACAGTGTAGATTTTCCTTGGACTTCAACCAGGAATTAGTAAAAAGGCTTTGGTGATTGTGATAATAATGGAAATCATATTAGCATATTTGCTGTATCTTTCAAAATTGAGATAATACATTTATTTTTCCAGCAGACTTCAGATACTTGATTTAACTGCTAAACAGGATGAACTGCGAGCATTTTTGTTCTTTTTTTATTGTTCTTTAAATAGAAAAGCACTCCATGTATTACATTTCTGATTTATGTGAGAGGACAGATCTAAGTAAGGCATGTGAAAACAAAACCCAACATATCTGACCAATGTAGCCATCTAATTGGGTACGCTGCTATTCTCAAATACATAATTTTCATCTTCTGCTTCAGTTTATCATCACTGAGGAAAATATTTAGTTTCTCTAGGCACCTATCCAAATTCAGACTGCAAGTGTGGACCCTGTGAGATAAAATGTTAGGTGTGTTCTGGGCAGCTCTGAATATATCTTCTGCCCTTAACACTGTAAATGTGCTAGGACCAAATTATTTTCTTGGGTGTCTAACAGAGATGCAGTGTGCTCTCTGAAGGAAAATAGAAAAAAAAGAGTCTTAGTTTATAAGATTCTCTCTGTAGGATTTATAACTCTTAAATTTTTTTTCCTTTTTTTTTCTTTTTTAATTTGTGGGGTAAGCCAAATTGATTTGTTGAGAAGCAGCAATGTTAAATATGGCCCACAGTACAGAAAAATTATACTGTGTTTGATATATTGATCATTTCTGGTCATTTGAGGCATTATATCACAATCTCAGTGATGTTTGTGTCTTGTGGGCAATATTTTATTGCTGGAAGAAGACATTACATATACACAGTAATATTATTTATTGTTCATTGAGCCACAGATGTTAGGAATAGAAAATGACCTATTAGATCATGCAGTTTAAACTCTCCACAAAGCAAAGGACATCTTTGCAAGTGTGACTTGATGACAGCCAGATACATAATCATGGCAAGAGTGCTATGACTCTAGAAAGGCAAGTAGTCCTAATACATTTTCTTAAAGCTTGCAACTTTTTAACGAGTTGATGCACTGCATTGACCAATAAAACCAATACAATCACATACATGAAAATGATCTCACGAAGTATTACAAATGTTGAAATTTACCTTATTTTTGGTATCATATCAAAACATATAATTCAATTTCACACTTTACTGATAACCAACTGAAGAAAAATTTATAAATCCTTTATCTAGAACTTGCTTTCCCAGGAAGAACTCAGAGCAGATAAGCAACATTTTTTTCTGTAAGGTCTGAACCCAAATCTGTCTGCTTTCCCTTAGTAATGAAGTTTATTCTCAGCAAGGAGGACTCTATTAAGCTATGCTTTAAGATGCAACCAGTATTTAGTGCTGGGGAATTGTGTGCTCTTGTTAAATTTTCCCTAAACAAATAAATAAATAAATAAATTCCTCTATGCAGTAGGCAAAATTAAAATATTAATGCAAGTCCTGATAGGAGAGATTTGCACTAATATTGTAATGAGGATGGATGTCAGTCTTGAGAATATCTCAAAAGTCACTCCCTACAGTCAAAAAAATGGTGTCTGTAAACAAGACACATTTTTCATTTATGAGAATGGGCACTCCTCTGTCTTTTAGAAAGACTTTTGCTTCCCTGCCCCTAACTGTAGACACAACAAGCCTGAGAAGAAAGGCTGCATTTGCCCTACTTTCAACAGGGACTAGTTAAGATCAAAAATTTCTAGTTAAAGTGTGCTTAAGGAAAATTGTCATAAAGAGGAAAAAACCCCAAAACCTAAAAGACAAAAGATTCAAAGTAATCATGTAGCAATGATACATACACATAAAAAGGCTTTGTTGTTTATAACTCTGTAAGAATACCTGCGTTCCTATCAGTAAGTGAATTCTGATGTGAATAATACATTGTTGGTCTGAACAGCCAAAGTCATTATTTGTAAGATGAAAATTCTTTCAGGGCTTCTATTATTTTTACTGACTTTTTGTGTTTATTTAGGGAATCATTCAAGAATTTCACTCACTTTTAGTCATACCTTTATCTGTAAAATAACTTATATTACTAGGACAGTATACAGAGTAAATTATCCTTCAACATGTATGGGGTTAAGAGAATCATTACCTCATTAAGCATAATGCATAATTACTGCAGCACTTCTTGTACTATTACTTTATTATTGGATACTAACTAGAGTTAAGTAGCTACTATTAACTGTGATGTCAAAAATCACAGAGACATTTGTTTATTCAGAAAATAATTCATGTTAACAAATAATTATATGTGATTTTTCCCTTTTATTTCTGTCTGATGAAAAAAAAATTGAATGGTAGTTTTGAGAGGTCACCCTGCTCATCTATCTGCCTAAAATGTATTTGTCAACTCCATCTGGGAGTTTGCCAGCCATTGTTTTTCAAGCGTAGCACACTTTTACTAATAATCTGGGTAAACAATGCAAAATAAATGCTCCAAATTGTACTTGAAAAGTTACTTACCTGCTTTTATCTCTCTCTCACATACAAACATGTATAAATGATACATTCATTTACAGTTAAAATTTGAGAGACAGTATTAAATATTTGTTAAATCATTTATGCAAAGGATTTTGAATTCTTAGAAAAGCTCAACCATTTCTAATGGGACTTACACATTTCTTTACAATATAAAGTTAAGAGGTTGTCTACTTGTATAGATCTTATTTAAGTTAGGAACTGCAGAAACAATCTAATTCAATGAAATTTTTCTCCAGCAGAACTTGAAGGAATCGTCTCTCATGAAAAATCAGTGTGATTTTTCCAATTTATTTGATAGAAAATGAACTATGGGTCATTAGGATTTATAGTGTAATCATGCACAAAAACTAAAAAGTAGCAAGATATGAAGTTTAAAGGTACCACCAACAGCAGTAGTTGGTGTGATATTCCTGAATTTGTACTCAGGAGAGATTCTAGTATCTGCTTTGAGATACTGTAGGGGATCAAGAAAAGGTTGCTTGGTACTTAGTGTCACAATCCTGTTTTATCAGAAGGTGTTTCCACAATTTTGTTGGAACAATTGGTGGCTTGTACAGCTTGTGGTATGGATCCTTATATCACCTTGTCCAATTAATCCAACTGTTACACAACTGCTCTTAAAGATGAAAGGGAATATTCCATATGTGCAAGGTACTTCTTGTCATAGCTCATGAATGTATGCATCTCTTATTGCAGATCAGAAGGTAAATCTCTAACTCCTAATTTTAGCTGTGTTTTCAAGTGAGCCCCATAAGGAGGGAAGGCACAGAAACAATTCTAGTATTCATATATGAGTTTGCTTAATAGCACATCTGCCCTTAGTATCTAACTGGGAAATGCACATATCCTTCCTCACCCTTTAAAACCACCTGTTTGAAGAATCAGACACCTACCATGGACAGGAGCACTTAAATTAGACTTCTGACTCTAGCAAGGTGTTCACAAAACCCCTGTCTAGTGGTTGGGGAACCTTCTAATGTTTAGGCAACAGCCACGTGAATCTACATCAGCAACCTGTGGTTTTGCTCTTGCATGTGCCCAGTTGGACTACCATCCTGGTGAATTGCTCATCAGGAAACTTCTGTGCAATTCTGGCATGAATCCCCCAGAGAGCTGCAGTTTTCAATCTTAATCTTGTTGTTTTAATGCCAGCTTTCAGATGTGTAATTTCCAGTCTAAACAAACAAACATGCAAAACTGAGCTGAGTCATTTGAAACAGAATCATGTTAACAACTACAATCAGCAGGGCTGAAACCTTTTCAGGCTGACAGCTGCTACTTTAGCTAATAAAGTACTAAGAGGAGCAGCTGGGTGTTGTCTTTCATGTAGAGTGGGAAGTGGTATAGGATGTGCTTTGTCAGGGTGTCTAGCTGATTATTGCAGGTCAGAATTAGAAACCTTGGTTTAATGTAATTAACATACTGTGGCTGCACTTCACATAATTTGTTCAGATTTGATATGTTTTAGCTTCTTTCCTAATTTTGAACCTAAATTTACTATTCCAACCCAAATATTCCATTCCACCTCCTTGGGAAATATAATTTCCTTTTCTCAGACACTACCTGCTGGTGCCAGTCTTTCTGTCTAGTCATCATCCTGCCAACGTGGAATATATTTCTTAGATGTAATACATCTAGACCCATCTTTAGGTGTGTCATACAGGTGACAGAGTTCAACTTGAACTCTCCTCTCCAGAGGAGGAGAGAGAAATCTTCAGATGATAATTAAGAAAATGTAAGAATACTTGTACCTCTTTAATTGTACAAAGAGTTTGCAGCAATTGTATTCCTAGATGGACAAGTATCTGTGATTAGGAGGGTCAAAGTCTAGCTATAGGCCATATTTACTTTATTACTTTCTTTCCCACTACACTGTTCTGTCCCTCATGCTTTAATTTGATTGACTGAACAGAATTCATTGCAAAAATACCTTACAGGATAAGCATCCTTTCTGTTCTGTCAGTTCACCAACCTGGCCTGAAGTGAACTCTAAAAAGCAAGAAAAATCCTTCTGTGTTTCTATAGGCTTGGTTCCAAACCCACCTGTGTTACAAGAACAAAGATTCCTAGTTTAGGGAAAAATAGGCCTGTAGAAAATAATAGGCTTGTCTCTAAGTTGAATAATGATCTTCACTTCTCTGGGATCAGTGCAAGACAGCAAACCTAATCAATGCAAGCTGGAGCTACTAGCAGCAGCTATAGATTAAAACCTATGATCAAGGCAGCACTTTTTGGTAGGTAAGGCTTCCAATACAACACAAATTAAAATATATTGAATATTCAAATTAATAAACAATGAAAGGAAAATGACCTCTTAAAAATTTAATTGAAAATCTATGCTGAAATCACCTTAGCACATGTTCTGAGCATTATGTAAATCAAGTTGCCTAATTGCTCCATTTTTATGTGACTTAAAACTTGTGGAAGGCCCTATTTAAATACACACATCAATTTTTATTATCTTTTTAAGTGACAAGAGCCTATGCAAAGCCATAGGAAGTAATAAATACACTATTGTATCACATTTCCCAATATGTATACACATATATCATCCGGGGATAGGACCATGGCAAGCCCTGCAAGATTTTACTTTTAACTGCTGTCATAAATATTCCTGTTGGGTGCTAACAACAGAGAAAGCTGAGCATGATTCATTGCATATTCCCAGTCACATAGAAATTTTCAAATTACAGCGGATCCAATTAGTATCTTAAAACCTCTGATGTGTTTACTGCAGATACTGTAATCTCTGCACAGCTTTAAACACCAGCTGTGTTCTGTCAGTAGTGAAGCCTGTTGGCTGCAGACTTCAAATGTACAATGATATTTTGAGGTGTAGTAAAATGCTGTGACCATTTTCTGACATTTGCTGCCAGTCTGCAGGTCTAAGACTGCAGTGGATGACAAGCAATGCTCTATTATTGCCCCAGTCTCGAAGGAAAATTATTTGCCTTCCTGATCAGCGCTTTCTTGCAAAATACTATGACTGTTTGAACAGGAAATGGCAAAATCAAATCCTAGGAGTGTGAGCTCCTTGGGCAGAACTGTGAAGCCACTACCATAATGATGTTACTGGCTCTGGGATTTATGACATCTATTACACAAATCAAAAGGATAAAACTTTTATAAATCTGCAAGAAGAATGTTGCCATGGCACATCTGAAACAAAGATTTGGCTGAAAATATGAACATTATGTTAGCTTTATAGACCAAACTCCCAATTCCAAAAATTAAGATTGCATATGGAAATCACCTAGCCTCCAGCCACACAACCTGCACACAAACAGTAGCAGAAGGACTCTCCTACCTGATGTCAGCTGTTGCCTTGCGACAGGCAGTGCTTTCTAATGTCACACAGGAAAAACATGCTTACCTAAAATTGGCTGCTGGTTTATGTGGAAAATAAATGCTCTTTAACTTACAGAAGGATGCATCAAACAAGGAACCAGGGAATAAAGATGTTCCACCAGACTTCAGCAGTGGTACATTCTGCAAAATTAACTCGTGCATGTCATCTCTGAAGGAAAATCTGCCAAACCCGTGTGTTTAATTGAAACATCTGTAGTTCCAATGCAACACTGCTTCAGGAACTGGAATTTGAAATCAGGGTTTTTGTTTCCCTGTATTCTGCAGCTGAATAAGAATGAATAGGCTTATACCAACATAAATAAATCTGCACTTATGTGCCTGTAGATGTTGGTCAGTAAAAAAGACAGTAACTCTTTTAGCTTTAGTACCTAAGACATGGCTGCTGCCTACGGAGAATGATTTTGTGGCAGCACAGTACAGAAGTTTTAAAATTGGTCAGGACTACATATTTACCTGGATTATTTTTAATTATTGGAGATTTATGTGATTTTAATATTGAAGAGAAAGTTACAATACCATTAAGACTTTCCTTTCTATGTAGGAGAAATTTGGGTAATCTGTGATGATGAACCAAGTAAAGAATGCGCCTCTCACATTTTAGCAGAGATCAGGAGGTGTGACATCTAAGAATGTTTTTCAAATATTGGCAGGCTTCTGTTGACAAGAGAATGTGCTGTCTTCTTTACCACCAGAAGTGGGAGCCACTTCTTTCCTTAAGAAAAAATTCCATTATCTTCAAGATGGGGATTTTCCCATTGTGTTTATAGAGGACTGAAATCTCATCGGACAATGTTACCATAGTATATGTAGTGAAAAATAGCATAAACTTAGGATTGTATGGCATTATGAAAAATAATGAGAGAAAAACTGCCTACGTCTTTACAGATTTATGCTGATGTATGCCTGAAGAATTTAATTGTTAGAATAATACTGCCTTAGAAACTGTAGCAGGCTTACTTGAATATCCACAAGGAATTATTTTTTTATTCATAGATTTGTGTTATTTGGTGAAGTATAATTTTTTCACCCCAAAAGGATGATGTATTTGTCTTTAAAGTAAAAAACAAAATTTTTTTTCATAATGAAATTGCTCCTGCATTTGTCTAATTGTATTGAAGTGTACACAATGTGAAAAATACACCCAACAAGGCTGATTCTTTCACTGTGTCACTTTTAATCTGAATACCTGCATTAAAATCAATATCAATAAGAATACTTGGCTTCAGGATCCCAGTACACCTTATTGTTTATGTTCATTAAGTAAGGAAGAAATGAGTAAATGAGGTAACCTTGCAAAAACCTTTGGAATGATGAAAAAAATCTATCTGATCCTCATACTTATTCTCCCTATAGTCGTACAGGAGTTTTTAGAGAAGATATACATTTGTTTCAAACTAAAAAAAAAGCAAAAACATGAAAATACTTTATTAATGACACACTACTTCCTTTGTGACATTCCAGGATGAAGCTCTGCCTGCAAAGTAGTTATATCTTTCTATAGTTTCCACTTTTCTACTATACAGTAGAGCAAATAATTAATCAATTCTTCAGATTATCAAGTTTTTCATTAGCATTTTCATTTTTTCCTGTTCTCTGTGATAACATCCTATTTTGTTATGATGCCTTCTTACTATTTCCATTATAAAGGCCCTGTTTTTTATATGCCTCAGTTTTAAATATTTTTGCTTGGTTTAGAGAAAAGTCTTACTACCAGTGAGCACTTCACATTCACCATATGTTGCTACAGCTCTGATACTTAAATTTTAATTTTCTAAGTGGTATATGAGGTTACTTGTCAAATTCAGAGCTGACACAATTCCACTGAATTACACCTAGTGTAAATATGGATCATTTGTTTCATCATTCAATATTAATATAGATACCCTTTAAAAATCTTAATGTATCTTATCACTTTCTTTTGGGTCACAAATATGAGATGTCTACTTTTTTTTATACTTGGCTCAAGATATGTTCATCTTTATTCTCCAGAGACATTGAAATCTGTAACCCCAGTCAAAATTCAAACGATTTCCATCCATAAGTCTTAAGCTGGATGTTCCACAACTGCAGTGCTGAGCATCTTACTATTTTTTGAAAATTTGGATCCTAACATTCAGGTTTTTGCTCATGTTGTAAGTTTGTTACAAGGGGATAGGCTCATAGTATAAGCAATATAAGGGATAAGAAGTCAACCTGGAACAAGCAAACTAATATAATAGAAACTCTGCTTATGGAGAAGAAATAACTGCTCTCATATCAAATGTCCTCTTCCTCTGTGTCACACTAAACTGACACAGAATACATAATGGAAAAAGCTAGCTAGGTAACTTAGGAGATATTTATTTGCCTACAGCTGTAATTTCATTAGAATTCTGAAACCTCCAACTGAAGGTTACGAAGTTAGTCTGTTATGGCAATTTGTTCTGAAGAGAGAAAAAAGACTTTAACAACAATAGTTTAGTCTTACTTAGCAGATTGTTTTCTCTCTCAAGAAAGCCTTTGTTTTAGCCTTTTAGTTAAAACAAATAAGAGAAAGAAGATGATATTACATGAATGAAACAGCAGGAAAAAACAACCAATAGTTCCTTTGTTGCAGTATTAAGTGGAGGTTCCATTAAACTACAGTTATTTTAAAGTAACCATAGCTCCTCAGCCTCCTGATATCATTGAAGCAGAAAATTAAATATCTTAGCTGTATTTTACTCTCATTCCAGCACCTAGATCTGTAGCTGAACATGAAATGTTTTCTCCGTAGTTTGTTTTGACAGGTTTCTGATCTGCTAAACAATCTGAGAGAGAAGGATTTGTACAGACATTTTGGTGCTTATGAACTTAGAAAGAAACTTTCAAGATGTATTTAGAAGTTTTTAAAAATACCTTAAAGACTGATGTATTTTCAAAGAGGAAAGCCTTAATAAATCCTTAGATATATTAGCTGTTAGCATGAAATATTTGGTCAATTTGATAATGAGAGGGTACATAGTTTTCACCACCCTGGTCAGCAGAATTGCCCAGAAATTTCTGCTGGTTGCTTGATTGTCTCAGTGCTCAAACACAACTAGGACACTAAGATGGAAGGTATTTATATGAAATGTAGCAATTTTTAGTACAGGATATGAAGAAGCTGTATTCTAGATAGGTGAATACACTTCAGTGGTCCTTTTATTAGGAAAATCTTTCCGTTGCAATGGCTCAGGTAAATGGTAGGAATGTCTCTCACTTTAAAAGTATAGACAGAAGCACTTTCTGGACATCTTCTACTCTGTTATTCTTTCCCTGTGCCCTTCTGGTATTACAAATCATTGCCAAAGGAGATGCACTTCTCAAAATGACGGATTTTGCCTTTTGAACCTTTCCACATAGGAACAAGATAAAGAAACTATTTTTTATACTACACCTTGGAAAGTATGAATGAAAGTAGTAAAACCAAAAGCTAAACTCTGTGCTTTTAATGCAGGAATCGTTTCAGATATGTTTCATTGCTTCTTGGATACCATTTAACTGAGAATTATAAACTCTATTTATAACTGGACAGTACATAGACAGTACTGCTGTACAGTGTTGCATAAGATGACCACATCCCATAAGATGTGTCTCATTTAAACTGCACTAGAATTTTGCTAACAATCATTTATATTGTGAATGTTCTACTGCCTTGTCAACTCAGAAAAGTTATCTCTTCAGTCAGAGTGTATTGTAGGGTTATTTGAATGTTACTTTAGTATAAGAAATCCTATTTGCACAGTACTTTCTTGGGTCCAGAATAGCAACTTGATTCTGTGTCAAAAACCAATTGAAATGAAAATTGTTTTGAATTTGAAAGTAATGGGACTAATCAGTGTAATGGAAAGTCACTGATAATATTTTAACTATCATAATTTATCATTAAGGCTCAAGTTATTTGTCAAGAGTTCCCAAACTGAAATTGGAGCGCCTTCTGTAGCTGTTATGTGTTATCATAAAATTATTCCCTTTCTCTCTGCAAGTGCTGGGGATGAGATTACAGTAATTTCACAATTACAAGCCACACTGAGTATAAACTGCACTTCCGGGGTGTCGGCAACATTGAGGTCTTTGTCCATATATAAGACGTACCGGACTGTAAGCTGCACTTTTGTTTGCAGCAAGGATCCACATGCAACTTTCACAAAGTTGCCAAATAGTAATAGAATCGCAGGGTCGCGGAGTTTACTGGCTGAGCCCTGCTTGGGGCGGGCCCCAGGGAGTGGCCCTGGCCCTGCTCACTGCAGCTGCCAGGAAGTGGGAGTGTGGCGTACCGGGCCGCCACTGCCAGCACGCTTGTCAGGGCTGGGCAGCACTGCTGCGCTTGCGGAGGGCGAGCAGCGCTGCCGTGCTTGCAGAGGGCAAGCAGCGCTGCTGCGCTTATTGGGGCCAGGCAGCGCCGCTGCACTTGTCAGGGGTGAGCAGCACCACCCCGCTTGCAGGGGGTGAGCGGTGCTGCTGCGCTTATTGAGGCTGGGCAGCGCCACTGTGCTTGTCAGGGGTGGGCAGCACCGCCGCACTTATAGGCTCTCACTTCCAGGTTTGGAAATTTCCTAAATTTGTTCATATATTAGCCGCTTCTGAGTGTATGCCGCACTTCTGGGTTGGGAGCTAAATTTTGGTCAAAATGGTGCGGCTTGTAATCGTGAAATTACTGTACTTTTTGTTTTAGGATTAAATTCACTCTAGATGAAAAATTATGGCCAGTTAGGTACTACTCAAGTTTTAGATTGTTCTACAATCTACCTGAGGTATGTAGGTCCAGATCTTTGAGCTAAATCTCCCAGCCATACTTTAACACATACAGAGTGAATTTCTCTTCAGGCAGGGGATTTATATAAGCAGGCATTGAGCCAAAAGAAAGATTCAATTAGGTATCTGATAAGCCAAATCTATGGTGTGACTTCTGCTTGGATCAAAGGAGGGGGAAGAAAAGCTTTTGTTTAACTGCACACTGTTAGAAATGGAAGACCTGGTTGCCTTTGGCCCTTCTGAGACTTATCCATTCTAATTTGGGATGGTTTAGCCTTTACTCAAATGCTACCTGTATAATAGAATGCAATGTTCCAGTAGCAGTTAAGACACCTCTAGATCATGGTAGGACTATCTTGGACTAGGAGAGCAGCAGAGAGTGAATCAGAGTGGCTTTAGGCTAGTATAAACACATGATTTTGGAAAAAAGTGACTAATAAGTGTGTCTTACTGCCTGAAAAAAACAGGACAGACAAATTCCTCTCTGCACATATAATTTGTCTTGGGAAAGAAGTGCCCTGCAGAGGAGACTGGTAGTGTAGTTAACATGAAATCCTATTTTTTGTGGGAAGTTAAACTAACATCCGGAGCTTTAAGTTCACGGAAAACTCATTCCCATGATAAGATAACACTAAGCATTTACTTATGAGAACATAACTGACTACTTTAAAATGTCTATGATAACATTGGAGGAAATAGGAGAATTTTGTCAAAGTGTGATTCCAGGGAGGAAAATGAGATATTGAAATTACAGCATATTCTTAGTAGTAGAAAAACCAAACATTAAATAGTCATGAGTACACTTCATGGGAGTTGGGAACAGCTTTCCAATAATGATTAGTGCAGTGGTAGAAAGCACTCAGTACTTCTAAGTGGTGTGTCATCACCTCATGAAAAACACTGCATGATGTAATTGCTTGTGAAAGCAGACCCTATGAACTTGGCAGTTCCCTCAAGCCCCAAGGCCATTTCTGCTTTCTTTTAACATTTGATCCTTGCTTTTAAGTGGACGTAATTTTTTTATAGAAGGTACCATATATCACTCTATCATATCATGGACTAAGCAAAGGCAAAGGGAGCAGAGTTTTAGGTATTGCCTCAGCCTGTGTTAGACAGTGTGAAAATGCTTGATATTTTATTCATCAGCCATGTCTTTTCATGGTGTCTGTAGGAATGGATGAACAAGGTTTGCTGTGATTAAACTTAATTTAATGCTGGGTTATGGTAATTCTTCTTTCCCACATTTGGGGAAACAGAATGCATCTTATTAGCTGTGGATGTTGTTGCTATGTAGAGGAATATTTTCAGACTGTTTCAATGTGAAAAAGCTGATGTTTTGGCTGTAGAAATGTTAATTCAGTTGAGAAACCAGGAATTACTGGCATTATTTATCCAATATGTTGCAAGTTGTGAATATCTGTGATCAATACTATATTCAGAGTAAACACACACACCAAAAAAAAAAAAAAGCTATAGATTCTGAAGAATCTGGAAATAAGAGAACAAAATCTCAGCATTTTATAAATTAGTCCTTCAGCTCTCAAAGTAAAAGAAATGGCTCATAGCTCCAAAGGCCATTTTGCTTTGTAAACCTCTGTACATCACCAGGACTAATGAAAGGATGGTTTGGAATTTTCTGTCAGAACTAAGACTAAGTAGGAAGTGACCAGTGAGGTCTTGCAGTATAGCAGAGCTCCTTACTATTTTCCTCTTGTTTCATTCTTCTGTTTTCTTACTCTCTTCAATGTTGCAGTGAAAAATTCTTCAGCAGTTTGACTAAGAATGAGAATGAAACTGCATTGCATAATCACTAGTTTCACATAAACTACAAATTGTCCCAGAGGTATTCTTTTCTAGAAAGCTGATTTTACTTCATTTTTACAATATATATACTCAAACTTCAGATAAAGAATCTGCAGCATTGACAATGACGAGATATTATAGTCTACAATTATGACTATTTTAAAAAAAACATGCTTTCTGTTATATCATACAAAGCTCTAGGAAGCCTTTTGATCAATTTATCCAGTACTGTCTTACCCAGTTTTGTGACAAAAATAGCATTTTTTTACTATTTCATCCAAATTGCAGTGACATTTATCACTTCATTCTGTTCTTTGTGTATTGCAAAGAGATGAAATAATGAAAGAACTTCTGTCTGTCAAATACTCTTCTTCTATTCTCTATTCACAAAAATCACAGTAATGCCAGTGAGATTTACACCTTGTGATGGTGGAAAGCACGAAGATTTTAAAATTTATGTTTCAGTATTTAGCAGAGTATCACTTAGAGGTCCTCATCTGCTTCCAGCTGTGCTAACTGAAGGGAGACTTGAGGGCGAATTTGCTAAAAACAAAATAGGTAACTACTGAAATGTTTTCAGAAAAATTCATCTCATAAAAGTTGCATAAAAGTTGAAGCTCTGTCACTGGAGTGCCTGATGAATGTGTCAACAAGCCATCTGTGCTCCCTTCCTAAAGTGAATGGTTCAGTAAGCCGAATTTTGCCTTCTGAATAAAGCATCTTTACAGTAATTTCATGACTATAAGGTACACCGGACTATAAGGCGCACCCCCCCCCCCCCCCCCCCCCCCCCCCCCCCCGGGAGCCGGCACATTTCGCAACTTTGTAGATCATATAAGGCACACCGGTCTATAAGGCGCACTTTTTTTTTGCAGCGAGGATCCACCCCCAGCTCCGACTGCGCGGTTGCTGGCTAAGGCCCCGCCTCAACCCGGCAGCCATGGGCCCCCGGGCCCGCCTGTATCCAGCAGGGGCTGAGCTATGCCTACTGCTGCTTGGCCCCGCCTCCCCAGGGTCAGGCTATGCCCCCCACCGCTCCGTGCAGCCTCCCCGGGGCCGGAGCATGCCCCCTGCTGCTCTGTGCAGCCTCCCCAGGGCCGGAGCGTGCCCGCTGCCGCTCTGTGCCGCCTCCACGGGGCCGGGGCATGCCTACTGGGGTGCCACGGGCCCCCGGGCCCACCTGTACCCGGCAGGAGGGGCGCTGTGGGCCCCCGGGCCCCCCTGCACACGGCAGCCCCGACCCCACGACCCCGCCTCCACCCAGCAGCCCTGCGGCCCCACCTCCACCGTGGCTCTGCTGGCTCCCCCTGCAGCTCACAGCTCACATTTCTGGGTTTGCAAATTTCTGAACTTTTGCCCATATATAAGGTGCATTGGACTATAAGGCGCACTTCCAGGTTTGGGCAAAAATTTTAGTCAAAAGGGTGCACCTTATAGTCGTGAAATTACTGTAATCTCCCACTGTTGCCGCGAAATCAGCTCTTTTACTGTTGCACCCTTCTCTGTTGAGTCCAATAACTCTTACCAGTAGCTCCATCCTCTCCTGCAGTGAGGAAGAGATTACCCCATTCAGTCCATCTTAATGTTTCCCTGGAGGCCTGGAGCTAAGCGTACATTGGCTTGCTTTTCCCCAGCAAGTATAAAGCATTAATGCCAGATAAGTCACCCATTGGACATTTGTTCCATGCTCACTTTTATTTAGTTTCCTGATACCTTGAAAAGACAGATAGCACTCATCTGAAACAGGCTGGTAGGTGGAAAGGTTGACATAGTTGCTATTGCCTTTTCATCTTTTGCAGCATTATAGTAGTGGATTAGATGATATCAATCATACAAAGTTATGTACAATATATGGTGTTTTCTATTTTATGCTTTCAAGCAGAAAACCCAGGTCTGTTTTATAAGCTCAGTGTACAGTTATATGTGTAGTACCTCATGAGAGTAGCTGTTAGCAGTTTGGCGTTTTAATTATCTATGACATAATAGCTTGGAAACATCTATTCTGGAAGCTCTGATTTGTCTGAATTGCACAACTTCGTTTTTAAAATTTACATAGATTTCTACAGCTGCACTGATTAAATTTTCCATTTGCATGACAAGGTGAGGTACTTCTCCATAAAATGCATTATATAATATGCGAACAGTGAAAGGAAGCATCTCTCTGTAGGGTTTTGCTGTTAGGTTCTTGAAGTCTTGTATGTAAAGGTACATCCTTCTTGGAGGCAAATTAATATACTGTAAGTTGAACTCTATTAGAAGTCCACTGGATACTTCTACTCTCACAATATTATTTTGATGTAGGATACATTCACCAAATTCCAGTGACTTTAGACAGTGATAATGGGTTTTGTTTCCCCAGTTAACCAATTGGAGAGAGAAATCATTGTTTTAACATACAGGAGATGCTTCACTGGAAGATTGACTGCCTACTTTGTGCAGCTTCTTTACATTTACTGTCCTTGCATAAACATGAAAGGCCACAAAAGACTGTGTGATTTAGGAAAGTGGCTTCTGCTGACTAGACTGTTTCTCTAAGCAAAAAACTGCAAGGATCTGTGCTACCTCTGTGCAGGACTGGTGTCAGAGCTCTGCACTGTTCCCCTGCTCCCAAGCAGATGTATCAGAAATATCCTGGACACAATCAGATGCATCTCAATGGGCTCATTCTTTTTTCAACACCAATGTGGTGGCTCCAACTGAGAGTATAGAGGAGGAGAAGGAAGTGGCAGGAGGAGATCAGAAGCACAATTGAGGAAATTGGGACAGAAATCCTGAGGCTTAGATAGACTTAGGAAGGACTGGTAGATTTCAGGGCAGGGACCAGAGACTAGGCAGACCTGGAACTGATGCTTGGCTATAAAAAGGATGAGAACTCCTAAATTAGGAGACCTAGCAGTATAAAAAGATAAATCATGTACAGGCTAACTTTTCCCTGTCTATTTCTCCAGATATAAAATAATGACAGGAACTTTTAGGGATTTATAGGCATACAGAAAAGTGCTTGTATATGGTATTTTTCCTTAGAATATGCTTTCCAAGAGGAGTTTGCTTATTTCTCTATTTTGTTCTTTTTTTCCTACTCATATGGAAACAGAACTGAATACTAGTATTTAATTTTTTAAATAAAATTTGCAGCTAGTTTAAAATCTGGACATCTCAGTTGACTCATAAAGATGTTTGTCTATAAAACAGGTATGCCATATCTCAGTGGTTGAAGGCCTCCCTCTCCTGCACTGCTTAAAGTATTCATTGACATTTCCTTTAAATTATGCAGTGGGAAGAGAATTGTAGAATACTGATAATTATGAGGAGAATCAGCTATGAAAGGATTGCTCTAAAATGCATACTGCAGAATATATTTCTGTGCATCTGTGTGTGCCAGAACTCTCACCTGAGAAAAAACAAATTAATCTATATTTGCACTGAAGAAATTGCTTTCAGACCAAAGTAGCTTGGATTTATCAGGATTCACCCACCTCACCCAAATTCAGAGAATTCTACAAGAGTTCCTCCTCTACTCTTGTGTGGTTCTTATGAGGAGAAAGCCTGGGTAATGGATAGCCACAGACCAGCAAAAACAATATGTGATGGGAACCATAATAAGCAGCTGCTATCAGAGTTTCTAAAACCACATCCAGTGAGGAGCTCCCAGTCCTACAGATGTCACTTTTCTGAGAATAACTCCTGCATTACTTAAAAGTTCTTTAGGTAATTTTCAATGTTCAAACACACATTTTTATGCAAGCTAATAGCAGACTGGCAGAAAATACATATAATACAATATTCATCGTAAATTATTGTAGCAGTTCAACACAGCCCATTGAGATTTTCTATTCCTGTTTTAATGACCATATTTCACAGTGAAGTTAAAATGCTCAACAAAGTATGAAAGAAGGAGCAGCATCAGTACAGTGGTAAAGGAAGGGCAGAATCACAATCAAGGAAGTTTTATCAAAAAGTCCTTAGTCTTGGATAAACTCAGAAAGGATTAGTAAATGACAGAGGAAGGGACCAGGACAAGGCAGACTTGGATTCACTGAATCATGGGACACTGCTGTTTTTTTCAGCCTTTTATGTGAGCTGAAACAGATAATTGTAATGCTTTAGGGGTTTGGTTGGTTTTTTTCCTGAATCATTTCTCGCTGCCTCTCACTCTTATTTTTAGCAAAGCTCTTTACCAAGAAGATAAAGCTAATCAACTCACAGAATAAATATGGAATTCTTCTAAGTAAAATCCAAATGGAAGCATGAATTTGATTAATCTTTTTTTTTTCTTTCTTTGTATATACTTAGTAACTAGCTAATACAATATAATATTAAAAATAAGGGCAGAGCATATAAACAAATGGTGATGGAGTGTCATCCTCTTCAACAAAGTGTGGTTAATCTGTATGACTTTAACACTCTTAAAGTTTTCTAAACCAGATAATATGTTGGGAACAGTGTTTCTTTCGAATTGCCCCAGTGGTGTTCACCTGTCCATTTCAGGGCTAACTTAAAGGTGCTTTAGTGAGCCTTAAGCTCCAGATGTTAGTTGTGGTGCTGCTTCATTTGCAATGAATTGTGCAGGTACTGGGTGTCCTCCTTGTCTCTGCTTAGACAAAACAGCACGGGATTCTGCAAATGAGAAACAAGGAATATGTGAAAAGAAAAAATAGCAATGGAAAAAATCCTGTTGAGACGTGCAACTTCAGTGTTCAGGTTTTCATGGAGACAAAGAACATTCCTTTGAATGAACTTGTGTGCATGTATGCCATGTAGCAAGAGTTTTACTTCTGCAGCTAAGCTTGAACTGGGCTCTGTTTGGCGATCAAGGTTTCCATCTCTTGGTTACATATGAAGAAAATAATGTGTTACTGCATAAAACTGCTGCAAACTTTACTTTCTCTTTGAATAACTGATTGATTTTACAAGGAAGGTTGTTCATTAGATTTACATTTCTTTTGAAAGTAGATTCTTGAAGAAACTTAGCATATTTTGACAGGGTTTTTATTATTCCAATTGATTTCATTAGAAACATTCAGGCACCTTGGATCGTCTAAATAATTTACATTCAGTGCAGAGTCACTGTCTGTGTCAATAGTTCCTGGTTTTTTTCCCCCTAATTGCTGTTCTATTTTTACTAATATTCCTAACTAAAGGTACGTTATGCAATAAAACAGATAACAATCTTTTTCACAATTTTACTTTTCTTTGAGATCTAGTCCTCCATTTTATTCTTTAGCCATTGCAGTACCTCTCCCTTTGATTAAATACATTACATATATATCAACTCAACTGAAGTGCTGAGATGCACTAAAAATTCACAACCTGTCTCATTTTGAGCCATGAGGTTGTTATGAGATATGGTGCAAGAAATAATGTTTGCAATGTGCACTGATAGACTGGCCAAATTACCATGTATTTTGCATTTTATTCACTTGCTAAAAATCTATATTTATATTTATTTCTAATAGTTCATGTAGAAGGATCTGGAAATGCTTATGTTGAGGTGATATTTACTGTAGGAAATACAGTAACTATTTTGGAGTGCCATTAAATATTTGCAAGAAAGCAGAGGAAGGGGTGCTGCAACAGAAATGATTGTGAGGTGGACTTAAGCAGGCAGACAGTAAATGGTCCAGTAAAGGCAGTTTTTAAGTACTTGAGAAAAAAGGCCACACATTATTAAAGCTTGACTTGGACTAGACTGACAGGACATTGGGGATATAGTTACAGAGTCATGAGACAAAATTAGATTGCATTGAAAATGTGAGACTGTCTCAGGTCATCCTGGTCTTCACCATGCAGAGTATGGGCATGGAGTGGTGATGTAGAAACCTAAGGTAAAAATTGCTTGACAGTCCAATCCCATCGTAAGGATGCAGTCCTCAATAACTGTTGCCTGTTGATGGGAATTAGCTATATAAGGGGAATACCTAACTGAGAATTTCCTAGCATGATGAAGATTATTAAATGCAGTCCTTAGGGATTCTGTATAATTTTCATGTTTTGAAAATACCAGTTTATGGCACCAGATGCTCCCTCAAATAATGTATTATTGACCATGTTGAAAAGCTTTGCAGAAGTTAATGGATTAAATACTAAAAGTTTGGAACTTTGATATAAGTTGATGTCCATTTCTCTTCTCATACAGAAATTTTCATACTATTCAGAAAGCTTTCATTGACCTTATTTGTTGGTTAGTAAAGATGTAAACCTGTTAATTAAGAGCAGGGTTCTTCTGTTGTGAAAGATATCAATGACTTACAGATATTGATTAAGAAGTTAGGTTTTAATAGTAAATAAAATGGTAATAAGTCTGTTGCAAGTTTTTTGACAATGATACACAAATGCATTTTAATGCATTAGTTGATATGGTTCAGAACTATTTACATTCTGCATCCAGTGCAGACCAAATAAAACATGAAGGGCATAACTCAGAGCACTTTGCTGTGTGATGGTTCTTAATGAAGTAAATCCCCATACTCTAGTAATCTGGTAAAAGGAACAAATATTAATTAGGAATTACAAATATATTGGTTTTTTTTCTAAAGATGTTCCTTATAAAACAATTTGTGCCTGACTCCAATCTGCTAAAACATCTAAGATAAAGTCACATACTTTTCTTGTATTGCTCTTTACATGTCAGAAAGGGGAAGATACATACTTTGGTGTGTGCAAGTGAGAAGAGACTAGCTCTGTCTTTTCTGTAGTGTGCCTTTAAGTAGATAAAGAAAGAATTAAAGCCACTCCCATCTTGACTCAACAAATAGAGTTTTCTCAGCCTCTTTTCACAAGAACCATTTTATAGAATGCTACTTTTTGTGAGAGAACCTGGGAATTTTTTTTAACTTACAATTTCTGCCTTTTTCAGATGGTCTTAGGTAAACCAGATGTAATGCCAACCAAACATCAGAGCAAGGTTTCATGATCATCGTCTCATGCATTTCTAGTTTATGCATAAGTATACTTGTGATTTCTGTAGAAATTTAATTATTGGTACCTTGTGAAGTTATCTTCATAAAATCCATTATGAGAAACTTCACCAAAATCCAAACTGAATCTCATTCTAAACCATGTCACCTTTGAAATACCTAATAGAATATATCTTTAATCAAGGATTTATTTTTGTTATATTTAGTTACTGTGAACATGACTATGAGAAAGAGGCTGTGAATTGTGTAAGCCATGATGCAGAAACTCTCTTCCCCATACTTAAGACAATAAGAAAGGAAATGGTGGCTGCATTTTTTCTTTAAGTGGTAGGTTTTCAGTGGAATTCAGTTTAGAAGAACTGATCATGAGGCTGTGACGTTTCATTACTACAAAAATCTGTAGGCTCTCATCTCACAAGCATACAGGGAGAATTATTCTGTATTCTAAAACCTTTGTATTTTGAAATTCAAAATAAATCATAGAATCATGGAATGGTTTGGATTGGAGGACCTCTAAAGGTTGTGCAGTCTGATTCCCCTACAATGAGCAGGACTTCTTCGATGGGAGCAGGCTGACAATACAACATGACATTGAATGTTTCCAGGGATGGAGCATCTACCACCACTCTGGGAAATCTGTTAGTGTTTCAAAACCCTCATTGTAAAAAACTTCTTCCTTACATCTTATCTATATAAGATAAGACCCTCTTTTAATTTTAATTTTTACCCCTGGTCCTATCTCTACAGACCCTGCTAAAAAGTCCATTCCCATGTTTCTTATAAGCCCAGTTTAATTATTGAAAGGCTGCAATACAGTTTTCCTGAAGATTTATATTTATCAACATACAGAGCAGTGATCAATGGCACCTAATATTCTCTAACCTCACCAATTTCATGAAGAAGAATACAAGCATCATACCTGAGCCCTTGGGAAACCAAGAAATGTAGTATTATGAGCTGCTGCATCTTAGTAAGTAGGAAGTTGTTTGTAATTCTTATTCATATAATGATCTGTGGCCGTTACCTTCTTGCAGTCTATGCAGGGTTTATTTTGTGGCAGAATGTCTTACCCTGTTATTTCAGGAGTAAGCAAATGACAGATGCACCAGCGTGTCAATTGGATGTGTCATGATGAAGTGTCCATCTGTCCGTTGTTGGTCTAGTGAATGATGATTTTGTCCCCAAATAATGACTTTTGAAAAATAAGACTTTAATTCCTCCTGCCTGTTACCTTAAAGGCAAGAATAGAAGCCTTTTTGAATATATCCTTCACAGAAGGTCATTTTAAGAGCAGTACATTTGTTCCGGTAGGTGTTCTTCAAGGGATGAAGAAATTTTCACTTCAGAGATTTGTGGCCTCACAAAAACCTCAGGGTGATTCAGGAACTTTAGCAGTGTTTTCTAAATTTTTTTGCCTTAGAGAATAACAGCAAAGAGATTTTTCTAGAATCAGTTAGTGTTTTAATATGTCTAATTCACTTCATAAATGTTGGTTATCTATTTGTTGTTGCAAAGGTTACAGATCCAGTACTTTTTGCTTGTCATCTTTCTATGGATTTTGAGATGGCTATTACTAAAAATGAAAGGCACAAGGGAAAAATAAAATTTGAGATATACATACTTTTCACAGACCTATTTATTTATATTGTTTTATGTCTGGAGGGGTTCTATACATTAACACTCTCTTCTCAACTCAAGTCACGAAACAGATATGCACCTTTGGATTAAATTCAATTACAAGAAGTCATATTTTCTGTGAAGAGCCAGATAAGCTTTTCTAAAGGGATACTGGCATTATAATGAGAAGTACCAGCATTTGCCATAGAGAACTTTAATAGCCACATCCTTGATAGCAATTTGGTAAATCAAATTGTTGCAACTTCTTTGTTAGCTAGAGATCTCACATGAAGGAAAACACATTCTAGAAGAAAAATACAAAAAATTCAGAAAGAAAATGTTAGCACAACTTGTTATATCTTGATGCTTAACTGAAAGAACAAAAAACAATCATTGGGACTTGAAATATAGGATCCAAATATCAGAGGTGTGGTCTTACATGTAGGTAAACATGAAGGCAAGTGTTTGACTCCTATCTTAATATTGTACATTTGAAAATTTCTTTCAACACTTGTAGTCAATTATTCAACCAGTTCTCTATGTGATACTAGATATTTTACAGCACTGCCAATTAAATCATGAAGGTCAGCCAAAATATAGCCTTGTAAAGTATTTTCACAATTAATCATGGCAATTTACTTAATTCAGTTCTGCTTTATGCATTTAAGCACTTTTGGAAATTAATAGCTTTGCTGATTAGAGTAATAGAAACTGAAAAAATAGGTGTCTATTTTATCTTTGATATGTCTCTACTAACACTCATTATAGTGCTTAAAGCCTCTAGATATTTAAATGTCACAGCAATAAATAGTCTTTTTTCACATGCACACTATTTTGCTTATGCCGTCTGCAAACGGTTATTGGGAATAATTATGGAATTTATATGAATTTCTATCAGATCATGTAATTGTATTAGGAAAATATGTTTCTTTTAGTATATACTCATATGAAGTCTTATCAGAGACAATTCTGTACAGATGTATTCTTTTATAATCAAGATGTTTACAGTTTTAAAACAATGCATGTTAACACTGTAAGAAGCCTGGTTCCTCAATTAGGTGACCTCAGGTGCTTGCTTTTTCAGTGCTGCAAACCAGAGTGATATCAGGAATGAATTAGATAAACAAGAGGTGTGACAATTACTTCTCAACCCATAGCAGAAAGCTGACACACACTTGTATTTAATTACCAGACAGGTTGCACTTTTCAGGACTGCCATCCCTGTTGGTACATTACTCATTTTGTAGTTCCACTTGTGCTCAATTAGTTTTGACTGTCCTTGAAGATTCCTGATACCAAAGCCTCTAGACTTGCAGGGATAAATCAGCTCCTAAAAACATTACCTGTCTCTGCTGACTAATGCTTGGTTAATAGTAAAAAAGCAGACAGGGAACTGAAAAATCACAATGTTGACTATGAGAAGAGCAGTGATTGGTAATAAATGTTAGCACTGTAACTCAACTGTAGTGTAATGTCTACTGTCTATTCTTCAAAACTATAATTGATGAAAGCTTGTAATTTGTTTTTAGAAGAGTTTTGACTAGATCTGCTTCCAAGCTGAATTTCTCGGTTCATGGAATTTTCCTGTCTAAAGGTACATACAATTTCTGTATATTTTTTTTTGTGTCTTTTGCCTGAAAAAAGGGACATTTTTATTTTAAAGTAAGTTTAGGGAACTGTGACACTGTTCCATAAAGGAGGAGTGTGGTTGTATGGGATAAATTATCATCCACATTAGGACAAATTGAATGCTGAATACTATTGAAATAAAATGGTTGATTTTTACATTCCCTTAAGTTTTTGGATTTTCTGGGATTTCAGAGACAATGGCTTAGTAGCTCCTTACTGCTAAAAATCTGCATTTTAACAGTAGCTTGAATCTATTTTTTGCTTGTAAGTATTCGCTGTTCTGTCTGTCTCCCTCTTTTGAATATTCTAGTTTTTAAAGTTTTATTCCCTGTGTGGATTCTGTTCTATAGGTATGTCAGTTCTTACTAAAAATTTTATACAAGTTGAATGGACAACTTTGCAGTTTCAAGTCTGAAACAGATTTCCCATCAGTTTTTCACTAGAGCAAAGACCCAACACTACAGAAAACCATCCCTATGAATTGTAAACATGTATAGGTATAGTGAGAACCTAACCTTTTAATGTTTTCCACTGTTAGCTTCCTTTGACATTTTATCCACTGCCTGATAGTCTTGGATATTACTGTCCCCAGGTGTGCTTTTGAACGCCCACATCCAAATACCAAGTGGGCAGTGCCCACAAGCTTCTTCTCTGCTCCTAATAGGAAGGAAAGGTGGGCACACAGGACTCATGGGGGTGTCAACAAACTCCAAACAAGTGAAAGATATGGAACATCACCCCATACACCATATTTGTTTCCCTAGGGAAAGCAACACATCCAGCTTGTTCTGTTGTTTTCTTGACAGATGGTACAAATATCAACTGAGAACTGCTGGCCACTGTAGTATTTTGAAACTGGAGATGCTGTATTCTGTACCACACAGCCTTGCTGCACTGCTCAGTCAAGCTGGATCCAACTACTAATCTGAACTTAATAAAGCTTGGGAAATGGAGTAGATACTGTGTTGAAGTGAAGCTAAACATGGACAGTCTTTGTTCAAAACCTAAGCAGCTATGTGCCCCCTTATGACTGCAGGATCAAAGTAACAGTTTTGTAAAGTTTGCAAAATCAGCATGGAAACCTAGGAGTATCATATATTATGGACAATGCAGTGTGTTTACACAGAAGCGAAGGCCCTGATGTGCCCAGTTTAAGTTGTGATATCAACATGATAATTAGTGTCTTCCAAGGATGTTAGAGGGTGAATAGGATCAAGAATGTCTTCTAAAATTAATTCTTATGTGACTGAAGCATTCCACTTATAATCTATACTCCTTTTTACATAGCTCTACAATCTATTTTATCTCTAATTAAAATATCTTATATTATTCTCATGTTTTATCTGCTCGGAAATAAAGCAACCTGACAAAACCTATGATTTTATTTGCTTATCTTCCTTCTTCAAATGTATGCACATGCAGTTTAATATCAGTAGATCATACTGTTTCATCTTACTTTCAGTAGAGCTTCTGTTAGGAATCATCAAGAAGAGTACTTAGATGCTGGTGACATAATATCACTCAGTGACACTAGCAAAATGTTTGACCTGCCCATCATATGCGAGCAGGATTAGTTATGTTGGCATTGCAGTCGTCAAATGTACTGTGGTAGTAATATTAACAATAAAACATATTATTTAAATTTCATGAGTATATTTTGAAAAACAGCTGTGAAATTGCTATCTCATGCCATGATTTTAAAACTTAACAAGGTGCACTAATCTGACAAAAGCCAGGAACTGAGTCTGGAGTTTTGCAGAGTTATCACTGTATTCATGCTTTTGCTCTTTTGTTCTTCATCTAATAAAGGTCTCTCTTGGAAATGTGAAAAGCAATATGCAGTTGTATATATGTGCACATGTCTATTCATTAGATAATATAAATAAGATTGGAAGACTATCATTATATTATCTCACCAATCCTCACCAGGATGCCATAATTCATGAATTACTATACAAGCATTTCCAAAATTATAGTGCTTCCTTCAGAGCCTTTAGAAAACACCTATTACAAGGCGTTTTCTAACATCTTTTATAAATATTTCTTGCTGTAATTCAAACATTATTTTAAGTCATATTCAGAGAACACTTGCAGAGCTTTTGTGTTCTTATTTTCTAAAGTACTAGGTCTTTGATAGATTTATTTATATTTGCTCTTTTTTCTCTGTAGAACAAACAGATTCCATTTTCTTCCCATTGTAGTTTGTAGATCATTTGGGGATGATGTTTTCTTCTCTGCAGTCCTTCCAGTTGTTTCACATCTTGTATGTATTACAGTAGTTAGCAGTCAGCCTCATAATCCAGGTGGGGCTCTAGCAGTATTGAGCAGAGTGAAATAATTTCATTCTGTGTTACCTGTATATGTATTACCACAATAATTTCTTTTTCATGGCATCACATTACTGTTGACATAGGTTCAGTTTCTGAACGACCTTATATTTCACATCCTTTTTCAAGGGAATGCTGTTTATGTGGTTTTCCTTTTTCAGAACTTTTGGAATAACATTCAGCTACACAGTGAAGGAGGAAATTAGTGGATTGCCTCAGTGCACAATGTATGTTCATTTCTGCATTGATAACATATTGAAAAAATACTTTACTGAAGGTTAGGGTGTCCATATCTGTAGATGTCTTCTGAGTATTGGCTTCTGACCTTTACTTCCTGTCCCTCTTTCTCCCCTCTTCTTAATCCTCGTTTTTTTTTTTACTTTAAACAACTTTCTAGCAGTGTAGTTTCGACTTTAATATATTATTTTATTGTTGGAAATTTACCTTAAGGTCTCAGACAACTTTAATAAAGAAGATTTGGAATTGACAGGAAAAAAAGATTACTTTATACTGATAGAAAAGTTATTGTTTTAGTTGTTTTCCCTGGGGAGATTTCTAAACTACTGACTGGTAAGGAAACTGCGGTGTCCTTAAAGGAGAGCAAGGCACTTTCTTTCTCAGGAAAGAGTTTGAATCAGAATATTCCTTGCTGATTTACTCTAGGCAAACTCATGAAACTGTAAATAATAATCAATTACTCCATATATACAGATCTAAATTAGCACTATATCACTATCACTGCTGATAGTTCCTAACCTACTAAAGTTTTGGAAGAATAAGTATATATGATATGTGTTGGGAAGAGATAATTTAACTGGAAAACATAACAGGCTATCTATTGGTTTAATTAACTAAAAAAACCAAACAAGCACATCTTTGAAATAAATCCAGATATGTCATACTAGAATGTAGTCAGGTGAGACAGTTTCTTCTGTGGCTCCCAATTTGGTAACAAGAAAACACATTTCATTTACAATTTAAGAAGAAAAGTAGATCATTTACTATTGGGGAAAATAACATAGATTGTATTATATGCACAAACTATGCAAAGCAAGCTGCAAATCAAGCTTTTGTGAGTCAGGAATATTAGAGCACATATTGGCTGCCTTGTGAACAGAGAACTTGATTTCCAATCTTTATTCCAGCAAATAATATCAGGCACTTTCATCTGTCTGACCTTGACACTTGCCTGACTTTGCTAATAGTGATACAATGGATATATCTTAATATTCAGACTTAACAGAGAGTAGCGGTAGCAGAGAAAGTAGTTCTGCTTTCTGACTTGCTGATTTTCTTCCTTATCATGGAATTTCATAAGTCCACTCATGATCTCCTGAAATGGAGGCAGTAAGAATACTGATAATATTGCATATAATTCTCTCCTGCAGTGACACCTGTTTACTTTCCATCCCTGCTGGCACTGTTCTTTCCAATTTTAGATGTTATTAAGTCAGCACTCTGTACCAAACCATTTCGTGGACTGAACTGGCTCCTCTGCTATACCTGGCAGATCATCCCTGGTGTAAAGTTTAGACCAAAACAGTGTTTTTCAACTGAGCAGAGAGTGAGTTGAGAAATCTTTATCTTCCCCTATTTAGTATGCTGCATATCTATTCCCAGCAAAGTGATGAGCTCTATGTAATTGAAGTGTGCTAGCTGAAGAAGATGTTGTAAGCTTGCTGAGAAGACTTTAGGGAACTCAGAACTGGAATAAATAAATTCACTAGGAATGCATAAACAAGTACAGAAGGGAAAAGAACTGTCAGATTTTCAGATAACAAAAGTAAATCTTTAATTTTGAATATGATTAATTATTTTTTTTTTACTTGTACTCTTCTAAACTGCAAAGTGTATTTGGAAATAAACTTTCAATTAATCTTTTTCCTTGATTGCTCCCTCCTTGAGGATGTATTTATTTGGGCTTATGAGTCCTACATGTTGTTCATGGTAGTGCCTACATTGTGTGGCTGAGCAAACATACATGGGCAATCTTAAAGATGCCTTTTGATTCCCTTGGCTGTCTAAATAAAAATAGCTAGAAATTCCTATTTTACTATCATTACATTGCATAGTACTGCTGTCTGCAAAGCACTGTCACCTGCCCAGCAGGTATAAACCACTTTCTAGCAGCACCAAAACCAAGTGGAAGGATTACTAGATACAGAAATGTAATTTTCTTATCTCTAAAACTGATGGATGACAGCACAGATATATCCATAATATGGAGCAAGAAATCATTACTTTCAAATGGAACCATGCCACTCTGAACAGAAACTTGTCTCCAAGAGTATCCATTTCACTTGTACTCGTTGACCTGCAGATTTATTTGATATTATTCTATGTGTATGATAATGTTTCTACTTGAAAATGTACAGGCAAAACCACTCTGTTGGCATCCATTCTAGAAGCATTATTATCTGTTATTAGTGTGTCAGAAATGCAAATTATAATTTGAAGACTATAATGAATAAAATAAACTTTAATGTCCCATAGAGTTATGAAATTTCAGGTGACATTCTGATTAGAAATTCTACATATCTGTATGTTTACATTATTAACTACTATTTACGGATCTGTTTTATGTTTTTACAATTATTATGGTCTCTTTTTACAGTCTTTGTTGTGCACTCAGATGTACCCTGACTGATGTAGATGTTGCAGAGCTATTTCATAAGATTCCAAGCATCTTCACTAGGACAAAGAGAGCTTTCCAGCCATACACTGATTTGTCCATGTGCCTCCATTTCACAAAAGCTTGAAATTGAGTTTCTGTAGTGTGTGACAAATGTATCACTTTTGAATTACTAAATTCAAACTATTTCAGTACTGAAATTGCTGATATAAAATATAAGACATTTTGTAAAGAAGTATGTTTAGAATTATGTTAGTGCATCAGTTTCTGTTCTCTAAGACTCAACCTTTTTTTAATCTCTCATATTTTTCTAGTGGTTTTGCCCCTATGGCAAACACTTTCAGCAGTGACCCTTTTCCAGAGACACATTATTGAAGCCCTTAAAGAACTTGGGAAATTTTATCACAGATTTTGATAGGGATTGGCTGTTATCTCTTTAATATTTATTGAAATGATAAAAATGAATGAAGTTCAATATTACTAAATGCTACATCAATGTTGGATTTTACAGTGTAAGGATTATACACTTCCACATTATTAATCATTTTTTAGAAAAAAAAAAGAGTATCCCATGGCTATTGTTTGACTATTTTTCTATCATTATTTCCTGTATCAGCAAATTTAACTGCCTAACAATGTCTGCTTTCAATTATGACAGGGAAATTTCTGAAGATCTTTTAAGTGAAGATTTTTTTAAGTGAAACATTTAGTGAAATTTTCATGTACGTGAGCAATATTGTTTATGCTATGCTGCTGTTGTAAATGGGTGGACTAAGATGATTTTTTAAAGTATGCTTTCTTTCAAACATGCATCTTGTCACCATACCATCTGTCTAAATATTTTCAGAAACATGATTACAAATAGTTGCTATGTTACCTTTTTTGCTTGGCAAATGGCTGCAAGAAACAAAGGTTGAAGTGTACTGTGAGTTTTACCATTTTTTACAGCGAAGCAAGAATAGTAAGCTTCTCACAGGAAACAAGTCACTGAAAGGCTTCTTCCCCAGTCTTTCTCCACAGTATATGGTGTTTATTTTGTAAATGTCAACTTGAATGATATATACTCTGCCATTTGGAGATCACGCTGGAGTGTGAATAACAATGATGATATACTCACTATAATAAATGAGCTGCTCGAAACAAGTGCTAGGTTTTACATCATAATATTGAACTGGGTTCAATTTCTTGTCCTCAGAAAGCCAGAAGTAATTGAAGTGCTGTTTAGTTCTTAAATTAAGTGGATTGGTGACAAACTCATTAATATTTAAGTGTGTCAGCTTTTACCTACCAAATGGATAATCTACAGATAATACACAGAATTAAAAATTTCCAGGCTAAATAGATGTAAAGTAGTAGTTTTGTCTTTAAAGCTGATTAAGTTAGATAACACAATACAACTTTTGAAGGTATAAAATTAATTGATTGTGGGAGCAAGAAGGCCAAGGAATATAATCTCTTAAGACCGAAACTGTTCTTTGGACATATGACATAATGCCTTTGTTTTACTTAATTCATTACAATGAAAAACGTGTTCATCTCATAGCAGAAAGAATTTTTGTTCTATCGTTTTGGATGGTGCATTTTTTCTGCTTTTCACAGCTTCCCCATCAAAGCTATGGGGTTTGAGTGCTTCTGTGCTGGCTAGAGAGGAATCTCTTATTCCTTGTATAAAAAATGTTATTATTTTCAAGTTAAAACCATCTTTTGAACATTAAAAATATGAAATACTTTAAGGTGGAAAACAAGGCCTATGACGAAGAACTATTTAAAACATGGTCTATGATTTACTTCTTGTAAATATTCTTTACCATTACAAATGTGTTCCTGTATTACAAAGTAAAATTACTCACCGAGGATTTCCTATCTACCTGCTGTTAATGTTCTGAGTAAACCTTTCTTCTTAAAATACATTTCCTTTTGAGTTTGATCTTATGTTGTGGTTTTGAATGTAATTGATCAACAATAAAATCAATGGCATCTTCTCTGAGTATTTCTGTGACTATCTTTGAGGTGTCCTTTTCTGTTATGTATTAAGTTAGTAAGAAAGGGTCTCAATCTTCAGAAGGGATAAGTCTTGCATAAGAGAAGCCCATTTTTCATCCTGCTAAAACTGCATGTTTTCTTCTTGATTCCAGAAAAAATATTCTGTGGAAAAATTAGCTGCAAACGAAGAGCTAGATGAAATCTTTAATGCAGCTGCTATAGAGAGCTCACACTGGAGAATAATGGTGACTGAAATTAATCCTCTTTTAGTATTTCCTGTACTGCAAAGTGTAAATTGAAGCCATTTGGCTATTCTTTATTCATCGTCGCATTAAATTGAGGAATAAATAATTAATGTGTTTTTCTCTTTGCATAAAACAGGGTGATTACAAAGGGAAAAGGAACTCAAAGATGTAGAAAGATGATTTGAAATGCTAATGAATTTTGCAGAAAAGATTTGTCAGGAGAAAAAGCAGTGTCACAGTGGATACAAATTGCTTGAAGAAAAATGTTAGGTTTCAGTGAAAAGGTCTTAAAAAGGACACAGGGAAGAGTGACAGAGTAGCACTGTACAATTCTCTGTTTCTGTTTCTAGAGTTCCTAGAGAGATGGGCACAGATAATTCAGAGAAAATAGACCGTATGATTCAGCTCACTTTCAGAAACTGATAGGACTGGATTTTATTGCTACAAATAGTCAGTGACAACCATAGTGCCACAAACTAACACAGTATTTTGCTAGCTCACAGAACAAGATACTAAAAAATTTCTTTGTGATGGAAGTTTGTTGTTTGATTATGCTCGTATTATCTTAAATGATGCTACACTACAGCAACTACACAAGGCAACACATTAAACATCTTTAGACCATTTATATAATGACAGGTATGTGTCTTCTATACACACACACACACACACACACCTGTGTATGTCTACCTGTAAATGATGATTGTCTGTAGTGTTTCTTCAGTGAGCCAATTCTGTAGTTAAATGCTAAGTTTTAGCACGCAAAAACTGAATTAAATTTTATGCTTATTGATGCCATTGCTCATGCATATTATTTTTACTTAAATCTTGGTTGGTCAAATAATGTACATTGAGGTCATTAAGTGATAATTGATTTTTCATTGCAGTTATTGTTCTAATTTCAGTACCTCAGTGTAAATAGTGGTAATTTTTTTAAAATTAGTATGACCCAATTTAAATACCCTTTCAATAAAAATATTTACCACCACCAGAAGAGGTCTGAGTGGTGATTATTTTCAGCATAAAACCACATTTTAAATTTCATTGTAGGATGGAATCACTGCACTCATTGAATATTACATGGACTATTTTTTCTTTTTAAATTTATGGTGAATGTAAGTATATAAAATGCAAATGAACCACACTGGAAATGTTTGGCATTGTTCTAATAAACAGTAATTGAATTACAGAAAATAAAAAGTTTTAGTTTTAGGTTGTTTGCCTGTTCACTATCTCTTCTTAGTGGCTGATCAATTCTTCTTCCTTCAGGTTGTTTAGACTTGCCCAGTAGCCTTCACATCTTTGAAGCAGAGCATTTAAAGCTGAACACTGTCAGAAATCAATATTTTATCAGCTAAATAGATGTTCTTATGTATAAGTACGTGTCAGAGAATATTTTGTTTTCTAGAACACTGAGTGTTAGTCCAAAACGACATTTTTTCCCAAACTATTTTTAGATAAACTGAGCTTTGGATTTTGATGTGGTAAAAAATAAACTGAGCCTTAACCGTGAAGCATTTTGTCTCTGACCCAGTTTTCAAAGTAAATTAAATTAATTTTTCATGCTGAAATGGCAGAGAGTTTGTGATTACATAGCTCTGTGCATTCGTAGTACCTTTTGACCTTGCCTTTCATTAATGCAGCTATTTCACTTATACTTACTCTGACATTCAGTAAATATGAAGTTATTCTAAATACTATTTAGAGACTTTCTTGGAAGGGATTTTTGGAGGACATGATAAACCTGCTCAGAGCACAGTTACCTGCTTAGTCAGGCAGCTCTGGGACTTATACACAGGAGTTTTGAGTCCGTTGGCAGGGATTCTACAACTTATTTGGGCAGCTGGGTTCAGTGTTTAAGCAAACTCCTTTAGGGGAATTTTTTCATTCTCTTTGGAATTTCCCTTTCTACAACTTAGGAGTGTTTCCTCTAGCAATTTTGCTGTGCACTTTCAAAAAGGTATTTACCTTTTCCCATGTATTTTCTTCATAACCATCTACTTGGTAACTGAAAACTACCATTTGATAACTCTTTAACCTCCTGTTCTTGTAACTGAACAGATGCAGCTCCCTTCACTTCTTCCCATATGTCATATTTTCATGTACCTAAGCCCCTTAGCCACCATGGTACTGATCCACTGGATTCTTGCAGCTATTTTCATTCAAGTTTTCTTCCCAAACTAAATGGTTCATCATGAATTTCTGGTAGAAAAAAAATTAAGTTCTCTGAGAAAAATACTTCTCACAATTGTCCTTTAAACAGGAAAGTATTTCTAGGTCTTCAAATTTGTTAGCTTCTACCTGAAATACATTTTGTCTCTGCAGGATTATGAATTATATTAATAATTTGTCATAGTTTTTGCATTTTGATTCCCTTTGTGACTTAAAGACATGGTGCCTTTCCTTATTTTAGTTCATTAGCGGTATGGAAGGGTCTCATGGAACTGAGGTTGGTGAACTAAAGCAATGTCAAACATTCCTGTGACAGGGGTTGAGATTTCAAGCATTGAGTTGCTGATAAGCTGCTATGAATTTGTACCAGGCTGAATAAGGCTGCTTAGCAAATGAAGCTCTGTAGCTGGTACAATTTATGGTTTTGCTATACTAATATCCCTTTATATTTTATATCTTCCACACTGAAGCAAATTTCTGTCACTCTTACTTTTTCCTACCAGAAGCTGCTATAGTGAAACTTAGCCTACTAAAGAGACCTCATTTCACCTTGCCTCAAAGCCCAGTGCTGCAATTAACAGTACAGAAATAGGTGTATAAAACATAGGCAGTGATATTAAAAAGTGTACATTTGTTAGCAGATATAGTCAAAGACTTTTGAGAAAATTAACATCAAGAAGGTCGCAATCCTTCTTCTGTGAATCTACTTTTAAATTCCTTCTGCTATTTTGCTTATCTACTATCAATGCTTCTCTATAGCCAAAGGATGCTTAGGACAATGCTTCCTTTCATGGGTAGAAAATGGTCACCAGTTTCACACACATCTTTTTTTCACCCTTTTTCAGGTATCTGAGGACCTATAGATAGCAAGAAAAAGTGATATCTAATCTTTTAACAGTTCTCTTTCCAATCCTATGGGTAAGGCTGGTGTAAGTGATTGCAGAGACCCTTTGTGGTACGGCCAAGCATTGTCCTCCCCAGTCTGAGCTCCCACAGTCCACATATCTGAAGAGATCTCTCAAAGAATCTTCACAAGCTTATCTGTTACAGTGGCTGTTCCAATGGAAAATTGCAGCCAACATAAGATGGATTCCCCATAGATTGAATCCCAGTAGATGGAGTGAAGCTCCAGGGTTTTTCAGCTGGGATCAGCTAAAGGGTTGAGAGAATTTGAACAAAGGATTGACTTAGATTCAATTTCTGCATCATCTGTACATTATTTCTATCCATGAAAAAGGAGTTATGGAGGATTTTTTGCACTTGCTTGTGACACTGAAAAATCGTTCTTCTATAACAGAATTTCCTCAGAGGTGGGGTTTATATGGGAATGTTCAATCAGCATGGTTGTATTATTTGCTACAGCAATATTGGACTGTATGAAATTATGTTTACAACAAGTTTCTAGATGCTAGGTTATGCTTACTTCTAGCATAAATTGACTGATTGGAAGACAGCAAAGGATATGATATTTTTTAGGTATGGAACTTAATATGACATCTCATTCCTGCACAGAGCATTAGAGCATGGAGCTTACAGGAGAAATTGCTGTGTTATTGGTATATTTTCTTTCTCCCATGGATAAAAACAGCTTCAGCTCAAACCTGGTGGTTTTTGAATGCGGTGTTTCCCTGAAAATAGGTGGTTAATGAAGAGTTGATAACTGTAAGCTCCCTGATCTGAACTTACAATGACCTTTTGGAAGATATCAAGCATGCTATTAGCTCAGAAAGTCTCTAAAATATTTACAATACAAAAAAGAACAAAAGGAAATGAATGTTGAAAAGTAGTCTTCAGCCTGCAAACTACATATAATTAGAGAAATTTAGCCTTTTTTGTATTTTTTCATTTTGCTTCTTATTCATATTTCCACAAACTAATAGCATAGGTGAAAAAATTTCAGATTAAAGATGGTATGTTAACTATGTGGTTTAGAATGATGGTATGTGAACCATGTGGTTTAGATAGGCACTGCTTCTTTCTTCTTGTCTGTGATATCTGAAAAGTCTGCTAAGTGTGTTGTTTCCCTAGCTTCATTTACTTCTTTTAATCAATCAATCAAATAATAATGCTGATTAAAAAAAGATAGCTATTTGATAAATTCATCAGGGTGCAGTTGATATTGTTAGTCGATTATTAAATTCCTTTGATTGCTATTTTTTCCTTTTTTTTTTCATTTACTTTCCTTAGATTCTTATAGTCTGTTTTGAATTACATCACCTGAAGTTAAATACACATCTCTTGCTCAGACACCATCTCAAGAGTTGTTGAGAATCTCTCTCTCAACACAATAGCTATTGAGAATGAAATCTTCACTCCTTAAATCAAACTCATGTCCTGGAAGATGGGAGATAATACCACATTTCTGTGTCAGAGGAAAAAACCCCACAACCTCCAGTCTGTACAAGTCTTTGCTCTCCCTTTGACAGCACTGAGCATGTGTGTTGACTCACTGCTGTTCTGACATTGGGTCTGTCCTGAAATGGAGCTTGAAAAATGATGTGTGGTTGTACTGCAGACCAAATGTGCAAGAGATTAGCTGTTTGATAAAAGCAGAAACTGTCTTGAACCTGGTTTCTGGTCCTCCTAAAACACATTTCTTCCTTATCATATTAAGCTAAAATGCAGTAAAATTAATCTAAATGTGGGGTTGACAAGCACGCCTCAGATGAAAAGTAAGTGGCTATCAAAACTTCCAGCTCTGTTTGGGAATAATGGCTCAGCTGAGTTTTATTTTGTGTGTGGAGAGATTACTGTGTTCCTTTTCTTTGAACCAAGGTACCATGAGTTGTATTTATATCCCCTGCTGCATCAAATTAGGCAGAAACAAAGAAAATGTGATCTACTTCATCAAACCTCTTTGTCTGCTCTTTCTCTTCAAAACCTATCACTGTCATGTCCCCTGACAGCACACCTCAAACCAGCAGCACTTTATCAGATTATTTATTATCATTCTCAGAAAAGCTAGAATTACTTAAAGGGGCAGACTGAAAACTGCTGATTTAAAAATGGATGAATTTTATTAATTTGTAAAGTTGCTCTTCATTGCAGTGTCTATTACTCTTTCATATGCTGTATGTATTTTTGTGTTTGTCAGATTCTGTGTGTCTTCCAAATGGTACTGGAGCCCATGCAACAACAAAGGAGTGATACACTCTTTAAAGGGAAGATAGGGAGGCCTTTTTTAGAAAAGTAAGTAGAGGAATATTTTCATGGAGAACTGAGAAAAAAGAGCATAGGGAGAGGTACAAAAGCTGAGGCAAAATAAATTAAGATACTGAGAGTAAATGAGTAGGGATAAAAGAACTTGTTGTGAGAGAAAAGGGTAAAGACTAGAAGAAGAGAAAAAGTGTAATTGTAATAAGGATCAAGCTATAACATTGGTCCCTGTCCTGCATCTGTGATGGGAATTGTGGGGATGGGTTTTGTCCTTATCAAAGTGTTTGAACCTCTCCAACATCCACATGGAAGTTGGGATCTGGGGATGTGTGGCTTTTAGGATAATTTGAGCCTTTCCCGCTGCAGGGTACCCATTGAAATTACCCTCACCTTAATCAGGAGAATGGGAAGGCAAAAGAAATACTCAGCCTCATCTCTATGTGCACAGGAAGACAGTCAAGCTCTAATATGACTCTCATGTCAAACCATTGCAGTTTTCACAGTTTGTTTTCTTTTGCATCATAGAAGAGTAAGGTTTCCTGATGCTTCTGTACTTTCTCATAACTCTGGTGTTTCTAGTGTGAATCAGCATGACTGTGAATTCTAAATTATTACTTTCTGTGAGTATGGCATATTCTTCCATTTGAGTGTATGCCAGAACATAGCTAAAATATAAAACCAAATTTTAAGAAGGTAGAACTCCAAGGAAAGGATATTAAAACAACCTGAACTTATTTTCCCTGTTAGCCAGCTCATTGTGCATTACCATTTCAGTGGTCTTGGTTTCCTCAGATGAGTCAAGCTCTTCTCAGCTTTGAAGAACAAAAGAGTAATTAGATTAGTCAGGTCTAAAGATCATTTGAGAAGAAAAGGTAGATAAATTGTCAATAAAATAAAAGATGAAATTAATTGCTGACAAATCCATAATAATGCATATTAGATGCTATTTGTAGGCACTGTTGAATTCTAAATTATTATATACTGAAGTATAGACCTAGGAATGATTTTTTCCAAACCAAGGAAAGTCTCTAGCAGCATGCAACAGCCCTTACTGAGGCAAAGATAAATTTTAAGAACGAAAGGGAAATAATCCTGAAATTAATTAACCAGTAACTGTGTTTAATAAATTGTGCATGCTTTCATTGGAAGATGTATGAAATTTTCATAAAAAAGACCAAATATAATAGAATTTTCCTTTTTGCACTTGAAAGAGCTCCTTAGAGAGGAGAAATTGCTACTAATTAGATACATTTTAGGAATTTTAAACAATAAACATGATGAAACTGTATTTTGTAGATGGGAAATGAAATTTTTATTCATTTTAATGAACTTGGACAAGTAATGAAAATTAAACTTACAGTAGGAAATAGGATGAATTATGAGAAATGCATGACACTGCATACCATTCAGAAGTGAGAAGTAGGTGGATAGGAAAGAGAGCTGTGTCTTGAATTCTTTTCCAAGCTAGTGTCAGTTGGGCATCATGGAACACTGTTTCGAGATTAGTATTTTATATTTTATTTGGTAATTTTTGAAGGAGCCTGAGACCAAGCTAGTTTCTGACTTCACAGATAAATCTAATAAGGAAGAGATGTCCTCAACTGGTCAGGAACACAAACTCTAGGCAGTCACTGAGAATCCTGACACACGTATGTCTGTTCTGCAACAGTCAGTTGTGAGTCGGGTGTAGGTTGTAGAGAAGGGTAGAAGGAAAGACAGATCATCAAAGGGGAAAACAACTGGAACAAGCAGCCAAAAATGTTTGTACAAAATACAGCAAGTGTCATCTTCTTATCTGGATGTGTGAAAGGGCCAGTTTGGTGGTGCGTGAACATACCTGCTTTGTTATAATGCCTTTGATCTATACAGTATGATCAAGCAGATAAATTCTTTCTACTGTCATTCACAAGTGTTCAAATTACTCCATAACTGTATAATATCCATGAGTTTTCCCCTCCCGGTCTATTTCTGAGTAGTTTTCAGAGGGAGAACAATTTCTAGTAGTTTATTGTCTTTTGCCAAGAAAGGAATCAAAGATTGATTTTAGTACTGTTACTAAGTACATGTTCCCCACTTTGCCCTTTCCTGTGTCACAACCCACCTTACGTGTTCCCTCATTTTTCAATCTGTTTGTGCTTCTTGCCTGTCACTGAGAGCTGCCCCTCAATATCTTCTGCTTTTAATCTTTTCCATCTTTCACTGTCTACTGTGGTCACTTCACCTCAGCTCACCTGAGGTCACCACACCTGCAAATCAAAGCAATTGTATGCCAACAAAACAAAAAGACCTAACTGTTTGCATGCATGCACATGGCATTGTGAAAGCCACAGAGAATTATCCTCCCTCACCCTACTGGCACAGTCCTTAGGACTGCATTAGATCACAGTTGATATAAAGAGATTGAATTCATGCTCAGTATCACTCACTGACCTTTCAAGAGCATCATACATATCAGCTGACTGAACCTTACTGCCCTATCAAAGCAGTTTGTTTTAACCCTTCTGCTATAACAGAGGAACAAAACAGACTTGCTGCCAGTCACAGGACATCAGTAGCAGAGCTCAGCTCAGAACCATGGTGTTTTGGCAACAGCTGACTATAATCACCAAGTTATATTCTCTCCTCTATGCAAACCTAGACTCCAGGCAGGGCCTCAGCTGAGACCACATTCCCCCAGCCTAAGCACAGATCCTGCACTACAGAAAACGCTCCCTCCCTTTCCACATATTCACCACACTTTGCAAACATTAACTAATTAGTTAATCTGAGGTCCCACTTAGAACTGAAATACTTTTTTTAGCATCTGATTTAAAGCTAATTAATTAAGATAAGTTTTTGGCTTATTAAGCTCATCATAATAAGGACGTTATTTTGATTAGTCTAACATTGCTCTCTCTCTCAGTTTTTTTTACTCTAAATTCATATCATGCTTGATGAAAGAGTAAAAATTGCTTATTGACAATTTCACAGTGAATAAGAACAGCAGGGGACAAGTTTTCACTTATAAAAGCAATTGTTTTCCCATATACTCTGTGATATCCAGAAGGCTTTTGCTTGGTAGTAACTACACTTGTCCTCTATTTACATCCAACACTGCATCCAGTTCAGTGGAATTTCAAAACCCTCTGGAACATTCTCTCTAAGCAGTCAATGTTTCTCTATATTTCTCTCCTCAAAAGCACAGAATTATGTCATAGACAATACTTGAAGGGAAACCCACAACAAATGTATCATCCTCAGTTCTGGTGGGGAGAGAAGAGAGAGGAAGGATCTGCTTATCTATGTTCCCAAAAAGCTTAAGTCATAGATGCTTCTGAAAACCAAGCCCACTAAATGCCTATCCTTTTTTTTTTTTTTTTTCACTTAAATTCACTGTCCATCAGGTTTTTATATTCCTGCATTACTGATACAATAAGGTACTCACTCTGACCTGCCTTAGTATAAACAATTAAAAAAGCAAGTAAACAAGTAATGACCTCCAGCAAGCAATGGAGTGCTTCAAGGAGATTTTTCAATGTAATCTTATTGAGTACTAAGGTAGAAAAGGATTCTTTTTGCAGCATATTTCTACTAGTTCACATATGCATTTAAATGGACAACTTTTAAATAAATTTCAACAGACTTCCAGACTCAATAAATTAATGAACTTGCTTCTTTTTTATTCGTTGCCTCATGTAACAATGGGATGCATTTTTAAAGTCATATGCAACTTCACATTCCTCTGCTGCTTTTTATAAGGGAGTAATTAATGAGTGCCTGGGAGAATTTCTTTTCTTAAATGTAGCTCTTCACTTTTCAAAGTCCCAGACTTACCACTAGAGTATCCTTAATATTAGTCAAGATTCTCTTATATAGCTAGAATCTGACTATCTCATCTTTTCCCTTCTAACTTCCTTTTTTGTTGTTTTGTTCCTTCTATGAAGACAGAGAGGAGGAACTACTGTTCTCCAGAAGAAGGGTCCCCTCTTTCTTCACTTTTCTTTATATTTCTTTCTTTTTTTCTTACATATTATTTGTTATCCTTTGAATTGAAATAAATTTCATCACTTATCCAGCAGGATATTCAATATACATGCGTCTTAGATGTGTAACTTGCACAAAACAGGAATCTTCAGGCAAGACGTGTAAATGCAGCTGCTGAAAGAGCTGTTACCATTAGCAGAACATTCACAAAATAATCCTTATATCTTGGGCTTCAAGGAAAATTTTCAAAACATCATTAAAAGACAAACCTAAGAATTGAAGCTCATAACTTTAATCCACATAAAATATCATATAATGAGATCAAGACTTTAGAATTTCCCTTGTGTCTAACATCACTCCTACCTCATTGCGCCATAGGAGATAATGACTTCTTTTTCTGTATTCTCACAGGAGCTACTAAACTTCTCTCCTCCTCCCTTTGCTAACATATCACCCTATCTTACAACTACAACTCCTACTTCTTCTTTTTTCAGACTGATGAATATAATTAAACTGAGACCAATTTTCATAAGCTGTTTGAAGTGTTTTGTTTCTGTTTCTGTTTTCTTACCTGAAAAAACATCTGTGCAAAAACACTTGCCTATTTTTTCCCTCTGTATCAACTGCTCTAAAAAAATACACTTTTCCATTCAAACAATGAATGTTCTTTACTAATGGAGAGACTTTCACTGATTTTGGTAGAAATGAGATTACCTTTTTGCCCTCATGTAGTTATGACCATATAAACCAGAACTGTTCAATAGCATGCCAACAACATAATTCCACTTGGTCTCTCTTTTTCCATTAATACTTGACATAACCTCTAAAGATTTATTTGCCATCTGATCAATGAGTAAGATATCAGAATGAAACCTGGCATCCAGCTTGTAATAAACTGGGCAGTCCTGTAATACTCATGGATCTTAGAGCAAGAACATAGCCAAAAAAAAGGAGAGAGGTATATTATGGCACAGGCATGAAGCAGCATCATCCAGACATTGGTGCTTTCAGTTGCAGAAAAAAGCCTCAATGGAAATTGGGGAAAACTGGCATCCTGGAAAATTCAGCACTTCTTTCACCCATAGGCTATGCATGTATGTTTAAGCATGAACGTAGCATGGACTGACTTGACAGAAGAAGTGTTGAATGAAAGAATGAAAAATGTCTGTCTTGAGATCAGTTGTAGCTTTGAGGAGCCATAAGTGTGATAATGGAGAAGGTATCATCATGGTGGATTAGAATATGTCTGTAAAGCACTGTGAGTCATATGAGCTGAGCTCATTCCATAGGGGAACAAATAATAAAAACAATAATAAAAAATATCTATACACTGAAATCCAAAAAATTCAGAATAATATCCTTGTCCTTAGAGCTAATTTGTGTGCATGTGCCTATGCCTACATTACTTCTGGTTGATTCCTTCTACAGCAGGGCAGCTTTTTACCACAACTTACATGGTATGCTGTAGCCCTAAAACACAATTACGTTCAAAGTACTTGAAAAAATGTCATGAATGTTCTACATTCCACCGAAATGTTTTTATCACCTGGCACTGATGTTGATTTTGACAGGCCCGAGGGTTCTTTAATTGTTAAGGATGGGATGGTGAAGAATCATGCAGGATGGAGAGCTGGAAGTGTTGCAGTCTTATGATCACTCTTCTTCAGTGTAATCCCTGATGTGAATCATCTCCACATGAAGTGAGGGTGCTTTGGAGAAAACTGGTCTGAACCATCCAGGCAAAGCCTGGGGGAGAAGAAACAATTGAGCCTTGCACGCAGCCAGGGGTCAGGCACTCAGATTTTATTCTTTTCATTTTACTATTGCATGCATCCTCGAGGTTTCACTGCTAAGCCCTTTTTCAAACTAACAGTTTTGAAAACAAAAGGTCACTGTGAGAAAAATCTATTATACTAAGGATTTGCAAAAGAGGACAGGAAAAGGGCTGTATTATAAGGACAAAAGAATATTTGGAGCAAAGGAAGGAGAGCCCTATTCCTTTTGAAAAAGTGTAAATAGAAGGCAGGAGGAAGAGAGCTGAAGAGAGAGGCAAGGGTAAAGAGAGGACAAGGCCAAATAGATTGTATAAGAGAGATGAGCAAATAAGAGCACAGAAGGAGGAAAACCAGGAAAAATTAATCAAGCTAGGAGCAAAGTGGAAGCTAGCTGTAAAAGGTCACAGCAAGGTGTGCTCATGGGATTGAACCAAGTTTTAGAGGAGGCAGGTGTCAATCTGCAAAAAAAGTTGCAGACAGCTCCAGGAAGATGAGAATTTAATCCACAGGAGAGCTGGGATAGAGGGAAAACAGCATGTTTAGAAGCAGTAATATAGAGGTGGCGCTGGTGTTATTTTTTTAAAAGTATCTTGGGCTTGAAGTGGGCAAAGTCAAAGTGTTGGTAGTTAGCTGGAAGAAGTTATTGGCCTCATTTGGTCTCAGTACTAACCAAAAGTACTTGATATATACTCTGATGGCTTTCTTGCTCTCTTACAAGTTTTACTTTGTCTCTGGAATTCAAGCTATAGGTGATGTATGAGCTCAGGCACAGCTGCACATTGATGCTGATGGTACCCCAGTGCAAGGGTCTACTCACTGCTTGATGTCTCTTCAGAGAGTGCCTGAAATCCAAGCTGAGGCCACTTAAAGAGCAAGGGTAGACATGAGTCTTAAATTTTAAGCATCAAACTTTCAAGCTGCAGGTGAGCTCAAGTCAGAGTTCTCTGATTCAGCCTGGAGACCTCCACCACTTGGACAGCTCTGCTGCTCCCCAGAACCAGCCTCTAATCACTCCAGGAGACCCTGAAGCATTTGCTAACATTCTTGAAACTAGTCCAAAGCCTCATCTGAGTCTTCAAGCAAATGAAAAGAAAATAAAACTTCTACTAAAAAGAACTTCCAAGAAAGGTGAGGGCATCAGGATGGATGGATGACTCAGTGTAAACATACCACCCTCAGAAATAACGCTGAAATCCCAAGCTCATTGTAAACTCAGAGAAACACTGTTCAGCACAGGAAATTAACAGAAGAGGCTTGGATTAGTCATTAACTGGCTAGACAGATATATGATTTGATGACAATCTCTTCAGTCAGCACAAAACATATGGTGGCTTCATTCTCTTTATTTCAACATGTCAATCACAATTGTGAAGGATCCCCATCTTCCACTCTTCTTCAAAATTAATATTGGGAATAAGCACAGAGACTGTGCTTTGGTCATATAGGAGATCACCATCCCAATTCTATTACTTCTAGTTCATTTTGAGGACTACTATTAAGATGTGAAAGGAAGGTGAACTAGGCGGTGTGTAAGGAGAAGACAGACACATGGAAGTATTCCCTGGTAATAATAGGATTCACCCTGCCCACCCTATGACTGATGCAATGCACATACTGCATTTTTTGCTGGTCATATGCATTTGTCACACTAATTTGGATGACAGATCTGTTGCTATTTCACAATATACTCCCAAGCAGCCTTGTCTCCAGCTCCTGTGCCAAGAAGCTGCATTCTTCATCACACACTTTTACTACAAAAATAATTCAGCTATGTGTCCAAAGACACATCAGAATTGAAGGAAATGGATAATTTTGGCAAGCAAGAGATAACATTTGGTATTTTGCTGATTGCATGCAACTGCAGATATTAGCAAGAAGTGCAATCCAACAGGAGTGGGTGTGTAGGGAGAAGCAGTTGATGCAGAGGATGCAATGACCAGTGCTGGGGTTGCACTGAAGGGCATCTTTCAGTTCAGCTTCACACAGGAAGTCTCTTGTACATAATACAGCTGCTCTGTGATGTGACCCCACCCATGACACACAGAGCATGTAGAGGGAATTTATTTCCAAAGCACACTCTTGAGCCAAACTCAAATGTGAATGTAAACAGGCTCAATGTGTGTCCAGTGACTTCACAATGCCAATGAATTTACAGGACACAGGAACACATGAAAATGGGATATAGGTAATTGAAGACAGGAAGAAGAGAGCAAGCAGTTGTAATTGAGACAAGGAAGCACAAAAACTCTTAAAGAGCAGCTGTCTGATACATGGTAGAAAACTTCGCCAATGGCAACAGTTATTCCTGTTTCTGGTTTTTTTTTTTCTTGCATCTTGTGAATATATATTGTAAGCAGAGGGAAATCTATAACATATGTTGAGCCACTGCCTAGAATAAAATAATCCATGCAGTGCTGGGATAAAAATTGTATCTGGTAAGATGCCAAAGAGGAAATGGTCTATATTCTCTTTTCAAATCACTTTTGCACAACTGTGAATGCCTTGGCTCTGATGGAGTTTTTCCTGGCTTTCATTGTTTCATGAAACAGAATATCCAAAAGTGTCTTCATGTTAATGTCAACCAAATTAATACCTACCTTCCATCTGTGTTTTTCAGTTACAAGGCATTCTAAAGCAACATCTTATTCTGTTTATAGTATAAACAAACACTGCTATTTTGTGCACAGATAAATTCTTCCACATGCTTAGAAACTGAGAATATGACTCATGAAAGAAGGTGCCATATAGGCCAGAAGTAATTACTGGAAGTTAGCTAAAATATTATTTAAAATTTATGACCAAAATCACAATCATTCAGTTTAGTTTAACATTTCTATTGCTTAAGAATTTATTTAACTCCCTTTACCATTTCATTTTGCATGTGTCAAAATACTAAATAGAGTACTACACATAGATGACAATACCAGCTAAATTCAAAATGGTTTTTTTGATATATTCTCTATCAGAGGTGACAATCTTTCTTCTATATTTACATTACATACAGAGAGCACCCCAGTCAATCATTGTGAAAATATATGGACTTCTATACAAATTTTATGGCCAGAAGAAACAGTTGCACCACTACCTTTTGGTAAGCTATTTAATACAAAGGACATTACTTAATCATTGCCTTTTTAAATACCAAAGCACAATTTTGTGTGCTGCTGAGTAATACCTAGTGGGAACATTAAGAGACAACTTTCCAGAGCTGTTGTGAAACCTCTTTTATGTAACTATAGTATAATTTTGCAATTTTAATTTATTTTTGCTTTGAGGAGTAAGTATCCATGTGACTGTACTCCACCTGAAAACTTCAATGCCTGCTTTTATGTAAAATAGCACATGGGAGAGGAAAAACTGTTCTTCCTGAGTACATATTTTATTTGGTCATTCTTATTTCTTATCTTCATTAATGTGAGGTTTGAGCTTTTACCAAATATATTGGTTAATTTTTGATAATGAAAAACCACAGTAACTAGTGTAAATAAGGTTAAAATAACATTTAAATAAATTGTATTGATAAGTCAATTTTTTAAAATACATAATTTCAATAATATTGGTAATTTTCAGATTTCTTCTGAAAAAGATTTTTTTGTGGCTTGCTTTGGCAGGTCAAAAATTCTTTGTATGGTATCAAAATTATGCCAGAAGAATTCTGATGGGACTGCATTGAATTGGCAGAAAACTAACAGTGTGCTGTAAGTTTTGTTAATCTTCATTATCTTCTAAGAGTTTTCGAATATCAAAAGGCCCATTCTAGAGGACTGAAATGAAAAGTTTGCTAATGTTGGAGGTAAGTAATCCTTTTTCATGCTTTACTCAGTCTTTTTTTCTGAGCAAAACTGCAATGCTGTCTTTGCAATGCTCAGATTGACTTTTCTAAGCCCTGAACTGCTGATGGTTATCAGTACATTCAGGGTACTGATATATCAGCACATCAGTACTGGTACATCAGTAACAGCAGGTACATCAGTAACAGTACTACTGAATGGACAAGTTATTTAATACCCGATACCCCTAGAGACAGCAGTAAAATGAACTGGTAAGATCACTGAACCTTCCACATGTTTAAGGTAGCCTGAGTATCTCCAGGTTAAAACAGCATTTTGTTGGTGTTAGCTTTTGAGGTGTTATTTTATTTATTTCCCTTTATCTCCCTGAGTACTCAGCTCTGAGAATTAAATTCATATCAGACATTCTCCATTCATAGGTGGCGAGTTCCTTCTAGTTAAGTCAGAATTTTTACTTCTTTCCTTTATCTCACATACGTGTGACTAAATACTCCAGATTCCCCAGCTGTAGCTTTCCCAGTTTTCCAGCAGACAGTTTGGAATCCAATCAAAGCAGCACTTTGCTTTATAGAGTGAAGCATAATTAGTGCACTTTAAGTCCAAAAGGTGAGTTGGGTGCAGAGTGGCCACATGGTGCTCTGTGACTGTCTGTGTGCATGGTATGTATTGGAGCATCATTAGGCTGATGGAACTCATTAATTGCAGTAACAGAAATGTAACAAAACCAAAAATAGTTTTCCCCAACTATAACAAGTGCACATTTGAATAATGAAAACCTCAAGTGCACAGTGATTTCTTTCTTCTTATGTTAACCATTTTGACAGGTTAGGATGACTTAAGTTAGCAGATATACCAATGCTTACTGTTTTCTGAAACTTGGGTCTACTTTTATTCTTCAATAAAATAACTTTCCAAATCTTTTCCTGTGTAATAAAAGTATCATTTTCCACAGATAACATATATATCCATGTGCTCTGAAAGGCTTAGACTTGCTTATAATTGCCTAGAATCACACTAGTGATATTGATATATTGGCTCACCTATAAAATTGAATGGAATTTTATTCTAACATTTGCAATAGTTATTGTATTTTTTCATCATCAGATATGGACTACCTGTATAAAATAAAGATGATACGTAGAAAAAACTTCACCTATTTTTGACTAGATACTCTTGTTTCTTCTAGTTCCATCCTTTATTGTAAAGCAAGAGTCTCTCCTGCTTTTAGGGATAAAAGTTGCATGTTTAATGTCATCCAACACTCTCTTTAGTTCTACTAAAAGTTTTTTCATCAGTTGCATTTTTTTGCCCCATCTAAGATAAAAATTCTGCTGTCTTTGTAGTTACCTGATGATTTTAAATTTCTAGAATTCCATTAATATAGATGAATTAAGGCAAATTTAGGTGTGATGAGCTTTTTACTTATTTCACATACATTTATAACCATATATTAAAAATACAGGGATTTACATTATATATGTTCATGTTTGTGCAGTATTTAATTTTAAAAATCCCAAATCTATCCAGACTACACATTTTATCACATATCTGGCGTCACTGTTCCCAACAGTGCTATCTCTCTTCACAGAAGATCATAAATTTGCACAGTCATTGTGTTCCTCATCATTCTGTGGTGAAATAAATCCCTCTCTTGCTTTGCCCATCTTCTCTAAAAGTATGAAAAGATCCACTGGGGAGTCAGAGAACTGCTTAAAGTGTGACTCACACATAAAGATGGGTCAGTCTTTGGTATGACTTTGGAGGACAGTTAGAAAAGTGAAAGAGGTGGGAATTTCACTTACTTTCATTTGTAGACTTCTGCTTTTAAAAAAATAAGAAATACTGATGTGAAACAGACTATCATTCCTTCAAGTTATGCCAAGAGTTTTCAAATGAAAATAATTTTAGGATTCACATTAATAGTAAAAATAAAATCAAAAACCTTGAAACACAAAAGTAATGTACTCAGTCATAATTCATTAAATATGATTGGTTTATATGTGCTCACATATTAGTATTTATATGTTTATATACATAACTGTGGAAATGCAGCTTACTAACTATAGAAAGGATATAATAAATTCTTAATTTCTTAAAATCAAGATTGTTGTACTAGGGCTTGTGTAACCAGGAAACATCAAAGACTGCTCAGATTAATTTTTTTACCTGGTAGAGTCTTTGACTCCTGCAGATATGGTTTGGGTTTTTGGACAATGATATTATGCTTTGACAGGATTCTTTAAAGTTCTGTGGAAAACTCATGGGGCAAATATTCTGAACTCTCTCTCAGTCTTCTGATTCAGCATTACTTTGCAAGCCTTCACAATTGTTTCTCCGTTCTCTTCTGTATTTCAATGGCTCCACATTCAACATATTAATTTCTATATAAGACGTATTAATTTCTACATTAATATATCTTGAATGTGAATCCTAAACCATTAATTCTGAAAGAGCTTCAACCATTACTTATTTTGACTATTGAAAATAAGTAATTTTGTGCTTAATGTTATCCAGCTTTACCTTCCAGTCTTTGAATATTCTTATGCTTTCATCTACTAGGCTAATGATGTTGCTTTCAAAAAAAATTCTCAGCAATAAAGTTATGCATTGGATAATCATGTCATATTTTAATTGAAAATGTCAAACGCTTACCGTCTCTCAGTGTCTCTGGTGCCTGCTGACTTTTGTATCCAAATTTGCACTGCACTTCAAAACCTACTACTGGATTTTAATTTACTTAGCATATCTTTATGTCTTACTTTACATAGTTTATGTCTTACCTTTTTTTGTGAATCCAGGAAATCAAGATGCCTCTTTTTTTTTCCTTTTGTCCTCTAAAGCTGAACCTAAGCACAAACAAGCTCTAGTTCTGTCTGAGATAATTATTGGAGCACTGAATAACCAATTAAAACACATTGTCTATGAATACTGGTAAATATAAAGGAGAATGAGAGATTACATTATCACATAGTCCATGTCTTCTCAGAGATTTATTTAGGAGATTTCTATTTCCATAAAAAATGAAACTAAAATATTAAAATATATGCTGTATTTCACATGGCCTGAAACAAATTTTTCATTGTTCTCCTTACCTACACAGAGAAGCATCTCGTCTGAGTAAAATGATTATGGGTGATGCAAAATAAACATTAAAGCAACCAAGATCATACATACATGAACTCTGGAAAGCATCATCTTGCAGTGTTGTGACATTTTAATGAATTACTTAAGGTAATTGATGCAATTAAAACATTTCGACCTGATCTTTCCTGTTTGGGCAATCTTCGGTTTAAAAATACCTAATGCAATTGGATCATTTTTGATGAAGAGCAAGTGTTGGATTCTGCCAGGACTTAGAGGTTAATCAGAAGACCAAGCTTTCCTCAAAAGAGAAACACAAATCTTGATAATTTTTTAAAACCAAAAGATTCTAGGCACATTTTTCTAGAGATCATAGAATCATAAATCCACAGAATGGCTTTTTTTGAAAGGGACCTTAAAGATCATCTAGTTCCAAACCCCTGCCATGGCAGGGACACCTTCCACTAGTGCAGGCTGTTCAGATTCTGCAAAGGAATCACAATTTAGATTACACCATGTTTCTATATTTTAAAAGCTGGGTGCAGATAAAATGCCTTTTCTCAGGCTTCTGTGAATTATGCTCAACTATTTAACATTATCAGGTCCTTTGTTGCAATTAATTAGTCTCAAAGTCCTGTCTAATTTTTTTCTATTTTGAGGATGTGAAATTCAGCCTGATTTACATAAAATACTGCAACATGTAAAGATGCTGAAATGAATGATAGAGATTAGTTTTATCCAAAGGTTCTGTGGTTTTAGACATCGTTAAAAAACATACATCTCATGTTTTAATTGACAGTATTGAACAACAAAACTGTTAATTGAAATCTTCTGTAAATTCCCACTGGTGCCAGAAAAGATTCTGTACTCCAGTGGATTACATTGCTATGTTGTATTTTAAAAACAAAACATTAATATTCTGGTAAGTTTATTCTTCTCTTCACCATTCTGATAGTTATTTTTCATTGTGCAATTATGGTTTAATTACCTTCTAACACTTTAATCTATCAGTGCTTTGCAATGGTTTGAATTTAGTGAGAGGAGGTACAGCTGTTAATACATTCATGGCCAGTTTCAGGGAGGTCATTACAGTACAAGAATTGCCTCTAATCATTTCTAAGCACTAAGTTCCCCTGGGGATGCATGGACTGCAACTGCATTTTTAAATTGCTTGCTAAACTTCTTAAGGAATTTGCAAGTACCATTGCATTAGATTTTACAGAAAAATATTCTCATCCCTCAAATACTATAGTTAGAGAATATTTGGGAATTTTTACTCTAAAACTGTGGTTCTTCAATATAGATCAACAAGCATTTCATGAAGAACAAGATTTTCAAATGCTAAACCAGAACCACAAGTTCTGAATTGCTTCTATCAGGTTTGCTACCAAAATCACCTTTATTTCTACAAGAACAATGGGACAAATTTAGCCTGAGTATAGTCTAAACTTCACAAACTTCAGAATCCAGACATTTTACAGTAGGTACTTTGACTTTGATGGTCAAAGTGGTATTTTCAGTACCTTTTCTAAAATGTTAGTTTTGAAAATGCAAAGACAAAGTTGTGCTGAAGCTGTGCAAGCCCTACAGGAATTTAAGCAGGATGAAATGGCAGGTTAGCAAGGTTCACAGTGTAAGCCTCATCCTGGCTTCAGAAGTAAGCAGAAAAGACTTCATTATGACACCTGAAATTATGAAATTTGTAAAGTGCACATGAACCTTTTTTTCAGCATTAAAAATCAAAATATAAACCTTAAAACCTAGAAAGTACTAGCTTTCTTCTCGGACATAGTTTAATTGAGGTTTAAAATTTAGGTTTATTTTGTCTGTATTTAGAATTTTTCCTATCATCATGATTTTTGTTTTAGCAAATTGTGCCAATATTTTGGTATTAAAGTACATTGATAGACTAAAGACTGTATAAAATAAAACAGTTTCATGCTTATAGTCAGCAGAAATCAAAGTCGTTGCCTTTCGCCCTCTTTCTGTGCTCATTGATATTGCAAAGCTCAAGGAAAAGTAGGTGACTGAAAAAACCAACAAACTCTCAAAATACCAGCCTCCACACTGCAGTATGTACTTTTCATTATGAATGTTTTATACAGGAGATGTTCAGCAGTGTGGCTGCTTCATTAGCCCTGAGTTGTGCAATACCCAAGTATAAAGTTGGCCTCATTTTCACAGGTGCTTACAGCTCATTATCAAGTCTGTGTAATCTTATATTTGCTGTAGTGCTCTGTAAATCAGGCCATCTTTCAGTAGGGGTAGTAATTAAAAAGGAGACTGGTGATGTTCAACTTGTGTGATAAATAACATTGAATGTAAGTATGACTTATGTATCACACAGAGTAGGGTATATTCATGTTGTTGAATGGTTCTAACTGTTGACAAATCTAGTAATAAAAAATTATATTCTGCAGAAAACTTAAAAAAAAAAATTAATGTATGTACACAAATATACACACATATCCTCTAGCCCCAGTGCAGACTCTGCCCCTTATTCCACCATCCCAGCATATTATCTTCTACCTCTTTAACCATTTTCCTCCACGTTTCCACTCCATAGTCACTGATAATTCCCTGTATTTTTATTGCACATCTCTGCTTTCCTTCCCCAAATTAAGACCTGCACCTCAAGTCCTTCAGCTGCTTAAGGCACATGATATCTCTACAGCCCTGTGGTGTGTACATCACCCTTTCCCTCTTTCTATGTCTTGAAGTAAGGCAATTTCTGAGCTGTTTATATTCCTGCAGAAGCAACCCTACTAGGTCTTTAAAAGATGTTGCCCAAAGCAACAACTGTGATTTATCACTGCATTTTCACAAACAGTTTTATAATTTCCTTCCTTTACAATGACTCCAGTTCCCACATCGTCCTGGCAGAATGTTTCTTACTCAGTGAAAGAAGCAAACGTGCGTCAATGAGGTGTGGGTTATTACTGGGTGGGAGCTTGGTATGCAGAGTAGCTTCAGTTTTGCAGCCCTTCCTGCTTCTCTCTGGAATTGCTTTGTTGCCACTGCTCCATGGGCTTTTCATTTCCAGTACCACTAGAAGACACAACCCCAAAAGGTACCGTGATGCACGCATGGATTGTGCTCCCCCTCTTGTTGAGCTCTGGTGTGATGGCAGTGAAGTAGCAGTAGTGTAAGTCACACTTCCATTTTCCACTTTCACAGGCACAAAGAGTCTGTCTTACTTCTAAATGTGTTGCCAGCTGCTTCAGGAAACATTTCCTTCAGACAGATGAAGAGTTTGTAATTGCCATTATTTTAATTGTGTGTCATTTGCTTATGTAAAATCCTAATCGGGCAAAAGCTGACATTATTTTAGAAGCATTGACGATTTAAGAGTCATATGTATATATTTTGAGTACAGTCTTGTTTTTTAAGAGGCAGTTCTATTAAAAGAAAATATTCTCATTATTTGGAGGGCATTATAAATAGTAAAAGAAAGAAAAAAAAAATCAGAAAAATCAGTGAAGAGTTTGATAATAATTATTGCCAAACAGGAGCACCATAAGTTGTATTGATAAGCAGCGACTTCTTATTTGTAAAAATTCTTTGAAAATGTTAGAAGTGTTTTATTATAAGTGTATAATTGAAATACATAGTTTGCATTTATTCAAACTTTTTTTTCATTTTGTTCAGTTTTCTGATGTCCCAGCTATGTACTGGAAGGAGATTCAAGCCAAAATTTAGAGATTCTGAGCTGAGACAGAACTCTACAAGGAGAGGATGACACATTCTCTCCTAATGTCGAGGTCAGACACCTCTCTGCTTCTGGTCCTATTTTGTTCAACACCAGTGTCTGGGGGATCATCCAATTTCATAAATTACTGTGAAAAATTCTCTGGCAGCCATCTCAGCCAAATGACTCCAAGGATCTCCCTTGTTTCCTGGCAAAGCAATGTATAATCACAATAGTTACAAACCTTTATGAACTAGAATTTTCCTGTTGCATCCAAAAATTTGTCCAGTATCTCAGAGCTGAGTGTTCAGAAGGAGCAAATGAGCCTGCTGAGGTTGGGATCATAGGGGCCTCACAAGAGGAGGTGGTTCTGCCCACATACCATTGCAAATTAAAGACTTACTACATGAATCTGGATGTCTGAAGTGGATATGGAGTGCGAGCTACAGGCCTGGAAGGTGAAGGTGGGGAGAGTTTGGGGGTCAAATGTATCTGCCAAATTCATTTTGCTGCCCGAAAACTAAATATGAACAGAGAGGTAAAAGAATAATACACTTTTCAATACTTGGAAATACTGGATAGCCTGGAGCTATGCTGAAGTTGCTACCTAAATTTAATAATCTAAATTAGGAGTTTAGTGTGGAATTCATCTTACCAACTTCTGGCATTTACAACATAAGCTGAAGGCTTATGCACTTAAGAAAGTACTGTGAGTCTTCTTTTTAAGGTCAATGAGAGAAGCAGAAAGTGATTCATTAGACCCATTTCAGACATGCAGTTTAAAGAAGATTTACTCCCTATTTTTTGCACTGACCTTGAGAAGAAACCTCAAGTGACCAGCACAGCTCTTCATAACAAATCTCACTTTTAGTCTCCCTACATAGTAAACTTGCAGTAAGAAAATTGATGGAGAAGCCACCTTTAGGTAATTTGAACTGTCTTCTTGCTCACTAATGAGCACAAAAGAAAACCAAAGACAATTAGATTTAGCATTTCAGTTACATATTTAAAAATTACACATCAATAATTCCTCTGCCCTCATTTTTCACTGTTTATTTTTGCCATTGATGACAATCTGAGAAGTCAGAAGGTATTGCATATTAATTAAGTTGGTTGAAGATGTAGATACTGTTTGTTTTACTTACAGATATAAAGGACAGGATTCAAAAAGATTTAAAGAAAATATACAATTTGGTAGTGTGACGAGCAGAATACAGAAACAAGAACTCTGGAGGGTTTAACCATTAACATAGTAGAATCTAAATTTTATTACAGGTATTAATAACTTTGAAAAGGGCAGAACATACAGAATGGCACAAACTCCCTGTGTAACCAGTGCCATCTCCTGTCTTTGAGATCAGCTGAGGTTGAGCACAACTGTTTTAGTAAGAAAAACACAGGTTTGGGGTTTTTTGTAAGGGTGCAAGATTTAGGTAGCAATGTAATCTTGCAATGTAATCTTGATATTAAGGATAGATGAACTTTTAAAAGAAAATTATTAAGATAAGAGAAGTGGTAAATGCCCAACTTCTCTTTGTGTGAAAAGGAATTTTATAAGGAGTGGAAAAGTAACAGCAAAGCCTGTGGTGAATACAGTAGAAAATTCCTGTAAGCTGCTCTGAGAAGGTCAAAGTCATCCTCCTGAACTTGAACTTGTCAAAGGAGATAAAAGCTCTCCAATCCATAATGAGATTGAAACTTTGATGGATGCCTGTCCTTTGGGAACAGCTGGCAGGAATCATGATTTTACAATGCTATAGAATAATCTTTGTTGCTGTCAGACAAAGATGATAAAACAGGATTATGCTCATATTTAGTGTATTCCCTTGATGCTTCTAATTTTCTTTGTGTACTACAGGCTGTAGGGTCTTGTAGACTAAACAAGTTGCATAAATTAGACAGAATGTAAGGAAGGACAGGGTTTTCTCCCTACGAAATGGCCCTTGAATTGAATCAGGCTAAATCTAGGTCAGTGCCTGAAAAGAATCTGTCAGCACTCCACATACTTCTAATAGTTATCAGAAAAAAGTGTAAAAGCTTGGCCTACAAAACCACAGCCCAGCTTCCAGCTGTGACCACAGTGAAAGCACTTAGAGGTTGAAGCTTTTGTTTTTTTTGATAGACCCATTTTTTTTATAGACCCATTTTGATCACATCCTCCAGATGGAGAATGTAATATGCGTGCTGCTTTTTCCTGAAGCTTGATCCAAAGTGTTTTTCAAGGATCCTTACACCTCAGCAGGTGGCTTTTGTGACTTGAATCATCTGAACTGTTCACCTGTTCTTCAGCATTTTCAAGTGAGAAGATAGCTTGAACTAATATCATTTGGTAAATTAAGTTCCAATTACCTCTGCTGTTCTCTACATATATTCTAAAATAGGTGATTCAGCAAACTTATCAGACACTTTATTTTATAACCACTAAACCATGTTTACTTCAATTATTATTTGTATAGAGATTTTTAGCGTATACGTATTCTACAACATTAATTACAATTATCCAATATAGTTATCTAATTTATTTTGTTTTCCTTTTAGGGGCAAATATAAAACAAAAAATTGGTTTCTTTAAAGCAGAAGCTGATTTCATCTTTTACACATTCATAAATGTCCTGTTACATGTGTTAGATTATTCTATTGTGTATATTAATAATATTCAGAGAGTTCTAAGTCAGAGAAATATTTAAAATGTCTGTTTGACCTCTTGATAATATTGAATTGCTGGAAGTCATTGCTACATCTGACTTGCAAAATCCTCATTTAAGTGAATCTTTTAGAAGGACATCAATCCTAACTGAAGGTGATGGAGAATTCGTCATGTTCCATGATATTCACCCTCACTGTCTCACTACTAAATGTGGCATAATTTTTCCAGTTTGCTAACTTCTTTCAGTTGTTGATTCAAATTCTGATTATCTGTAAATCCCTTAATCCTTTTCTTGACATCACGATCTTGACCCTTTCTAGGTGAGAGAGCAGTTGAGGGAAGCAAAAAGCCACTGAAATCTCTTTGCATCTACGCATCCCTCTTTTAACTCTTGGTCCCAGTCGAAAATGAAGCCTCTTCCTTCCCCTGATCTGGAAATAGCAACAACAGTGTTTTTAAGTCACTGTTTTGGCAAACTCAACTTTCTGTTTCCTCCAGGTATTTGTTTTTGGAGACCACGGAAAATAATTTATCCCATTGCCATTTAATTGTTCTTCTCATGGGAATAGACACAATATAGATTGAAATTCATTCTCTGCCATGAAAATATTATTTAATGGAATAACACTAACAAAAATAGTGACAAATTGTTGTGTGGGCGTACAACTGTTTAAAGTCAGATCCTAAAGTACACACTACAAATTACTAATAATTTTTTATATCTAAATTCCATTAGAAAATAGTATCAAAGAATTTTTCACATTTATGTTCACATACTCAGTGTGTGGGAGATGAAATTTTATTTCAGTATTTTAAAGTATTTGAAGCCAGTCTGTTAAAAAAATCCCTAACCACACAAAATCAAAACAAAACCCAAAAGGATAGCAATGATTTTCTACAATTCAAAAAGGTGCCAGTTACACCACATGCACACTTGATCATTTTCTACAGGCCATATGATAGCAACTTTCTATTTACTATAATAACACAAAAGGCTGATAGTTTGCTGGAAAGTGTTTGTCCAACTCCTAAATTCAGTGGGGAAAAAAATGACTATGGAAAGAAACTGCCTCACCTAAACTCCAATATTGTTATATGTCAATGTTTTTTCTCTTCTTTCTCATTAACAAGACCTTATATACCATTTACATACACATACACACACCTACAAAATTCACATTCTTATTTTTAACTAAAAGATAAATTCAAAGAAACAATTAGCAATGAAAATGGTACACAAATACGTGATTTTCAGAACTGCCTTCTGTATAACAAGAAGTAACAAGTAACAATTGTGTAACAAGAACAAATTAATACATAAGTTATCTTTCTAGTTTTCTCTTGATAACTTTGCTAAAAAGTAAAATGCAACAGGGCTGTTACAGGATGGAAATAAAAGAAATTGTAGACAACAACCTGAAAACAAGACAGCCTCAAGACCTCAAGTGGAGATGTGGTCTCATGATACAGTACGTCAGATATTACTCTGATTCTGTACCTGAACATAACCAAAAAACAGAAAGACAATATGCATAATATATTTGAGCATGTCCCTAATGTAGTAATGAGAATCTTAATTCTCAGCTTTTTACTTGCTGTCTCTGCTTTTCAAAACTGCCTCCAAATTTATGTCTGCTTCTACACTCTCTGGCAGAACTCTTTTACACATCGATTTTCCTTCTACTCTCTAAGTCTCTAAGAGCAATAAGGAGAAGGCACTCTTAATTTATTTTTTTTTTTAAGAGTTGCAGAAATATACTTATTTTCTTCTTTTTGGCCTTCTGGCCATGCTCAAATTGCAGCTGCAATATTGAATAGATCTCTTTTGAGGATTAGATACTACTGCTGAGGTGACTTCTCAGATTGAAATGCCTCCTCCTTCCCTGACAACTTTGGTATTTGAAATAAATTGTAATATTTGGATTTGCTCCTGTTGACATTCCATTTGTGTTATCAAATCCCAGATTAACACATATTCAGAAGTTATTGCTAGGAAGGGACTTGCTGTTGATAAGAAATGAAACACACTGATTGTAAATGCAATTAATGCCAAAAGAACATTAAGGAGCAAAAGGTTTGGTAAGTCCAGTATTTCCTTCTGTACAGTACTGCTGGTGGTCATCTCAGAGGGGTATACAAAGCAAACTCAGATTGTTTCCCATACGAAAGAGAGGGAAATGCATTTATAAAATATATCTTTTGTCAGAGTGCACCAGATTATGTTGAGTCAGGATACTTCTACTTATTCTTACATACGCTTAGAAGATACTGGGTAAACAATCAAAATCTATTACTTGTAGAACATGTTTCATCATGGTTGAGAATATTTAATCAGTTCTAGGCAAGCAAAACTATAATAATAATAATAATAATACTCTGTAAGAGATTTGTTTATGATAGCAGCATAGTATTTGAATCTTAAATAATGGTGCATATAATTCTGTGTCCATGTCAAAGTACTGGTATTATACTATGGATAAAAACTGATATTTGATGTTTTGGCCTTTATTTATTAGAGTAATTTTAGTATTAGCTTTAAATAGCATCAATCTGTAGGAACTCACACTGGTTGTTGTGATCTTTCAAGCTGTTTCTCCTGACCCTAGCATCATACAGCAGTTCAGAGTAGCATTAACAAATATTTTTACTGTATTTGTGCTGTTTTACATGTTTTATGAATGAATTTATAAAGAAGTCAAATGTCTGTATTTATTTTACTGGTAATAGTGGCAATATCACAGTCTGTATTATAACAAATGTGGTAAAAATTTGTTTGGCTACACAAGGATAAAGAACTACCCAGGAAGCTTGCAAAGTTTTTTGCAAGTGCCCAAATGCCTCTCTCAGCTATGTAACCTGTTGTTTTTCCTGACTTCCTTTGACAAAATAGATTGCAGAAAGGCAGAGAATAATCTTGAATGGTTTCTGCACCTATGCACTGATGGTATCTGCAATCCAGAATCAGCAATTAATAGACTTGAGAATTACTAAGCTGCTTATTTCTCTTGTGTAGAGAGAGAAGATGTAGAGATTGTCTTGCATGAATGCAAATTTCAGCCCATTACAGAATTTCACATATTAGCAATGTCCATAGAAACAGCAAGAAACTTCCCACGTAATCCCCAATCAGATTCTATTATCTATCTTTTTGCTCTGCATGGCATTTCAAGATTGATGTGGCTGCTGGCATTAGTATAAACAGAAACTTGGATTTTGTTTTTGAATTGACTCCATCATGACAAAGAATATGTATCTCTGCGGACTTTGCAAAGATTACTAATTTACTAAAGAGAGATGAAATAGCAGCAAGGGGAGATAAAATGAAGGACCAGAACCTTGCTCTTCAGTAATTTCTATTGTTTAAATGTAGGTTTGAGGTGCTGACAGAGAGCCTTCTGTCCTAATCAATGTGATGAATTGGACTGCCAATGTTGTGGCTACCACTCATTATTAAGGAGAAAACCCAGCACTATCAGATAACAATTATATATTCTACCTTCTCTGGATAGAATTTTGAAATGCTTTTGAAAATGTATTTCACACTATTGCTGCAATGTAGGTGTCAGTCTGTTGCTGATGCTTTTTTATTCTTCAGCTTGCCTGCTTTTCCTGACAGAAGGCACAGTTTCTCTTATTGTAGTGGCCTGTGTCTTCCATTGTGCTGTCTGGCTTTGCAGCCAGCAAGTGGAAAAGTTGGTCTGTTCTTAGTAAAGAGTGTAATTTAGGGCATTAATTTGGTACTGTCTTGTACAACTACAGTTCTTACAGCCTCGTTTCTAGCTTGTGATAATGCCCTAAGGCTTGACTAGTGATGAAAGTACCATAAGGCTTTGGAAAAATGAAGGAAACATTGCAATATGTACTGAGATGTTTTAGAAACAAGGCTGAGCCTCAGAACAGGAGCACTGCTATAATTGACCATACAGGACAGAAGCAGTGAGGAAACTGGCATGTTGCCTTCATGTTCTGGGTGGTTGATATTTGTTGTACATTCACTTTTGTAGCTCAAAATAATAATCAGAACAGCAATGTCAGAAAAAAATCAATGCCCTGCAATTTTATTCAGTTGTAAACAAATTTGCTTTCCCACTAGCAAAAATATAGAAGCATTTGCATACATCACTACCAGAAAATAGGATGAGAAAAAGTTTTTCACTTACAAAAACTCTCTTCACCTCATTGTTTTGGTTTTCATTTTCAGGAAAAATCTGGTTTTGCATCTCTTGAAACATGGTCTTTCCCCTTGTCAAGAGAAACAAGGGGTTAATATTATTGTGAAAGGTATTTGTGTTGATTATGTCTAGCAGGCAAAGGACTTTAAGAAAGCAAGCCACCACAAAATGCATATTAAAGAACTCAGTTCAGCATTTTGTATAAAATCTGCCCAAGTAAAATGTGATGTAGCTTTAGAGTTCCATTTTTTCTCTGTGAATCTAAGAATGAGCTTCAGTACTTGTGGTGTTTCTGAGTGTCATAGAAACCCATACATAATAAAACTGAAAATGAGTTTTTGAAGCATCTATATCGGTTGCTTTTCAACTTGTTGTGTGGATACTGGGCTCTCAGGTATGCAAAGCCAGTCAGGTAGAAGTTAGAGAAAATAACATAGAATTTTTCATGACCTTTCTAATGCAGCATTTCTATGGACTTGGAGAAACCAAAATGCCTTTTGAACCAGTTTTTATAAAATTTCATAATAATAATTCATAAGAAAGTATATAATATCTTAGTATCTAGCTCCAGAGGTACATGGGAAATACTCTGTGCATAATTTCTAATACACAAGAATTCATAAAGTATCAGTTTCACTAACGTGGAGCCTTAATAATATGTGCAAGTAATTACATCACGTCATAAGAATCCATTTGCTTCTCCTTTTATGTTATTAATTTCTCATAAGTCTCACAAGTCAGCAATGAAATCACATTATTCCAAACTGGTTGGTAATGTGCAAGCCAGTAAATAAATTGTTACAGAACCTCAGTGCTGTCAGCATTCTGAATTAACTAATACACCTCTTTAGTGAATATCTGCTACCAGTTTTTTCATCCCTCAGGAGAAATGTGTGAAAACCTGTTGTGATATGGTATATACTATGCATGAAAGAAATATCAATAACACATTCATTGGCCTTTTAATTCGGCCATGTTTATGAGGCTAGTTATTGCTCAATGTTGCACTTGAATGTAGCTTATTGTTTCAGCTAGTTGGATATTGAGCTTTATCCAGTCCCATACAGAACTGGAAAAACCTAGAAACACCTTTGCAATTCACTTTTCCACAATCACTTCAGTTATGGGTTGGGTTGTTTGGTTTTTTATGACTGGGGGACTAAAACCGTTACCCACGCAGTATTAACTACCATTGCAAAATGCATGCTGTGATGGTAATGGAGGGGGGAACATAAGGGACATAAAGTTTTCAGAGGAAGCTATGGACATGTCAGCAATCCCTAGTTCCATCACTTCTTCAGCACAACTTGTATTAAGTGGGAGAAGTTTTTGTTTGTTTGTTTTTTGTGGACTTAGAAATATCATTGTGAGTTAGAATTATAATTTGCCCATCATAAGAGGTGATGGAATAATTGTAATTTTGATAGTTAGTTCCCTGAAAACCAATATTCTTTGGAAAATGTCAGGAAAAAAAAAGGAGAGATTAACTTTGTATATTCCCTGTTGATTAATCTTGGGGAGACAGATTTGTAGGTTTTTTTGTATCCCTCTTTGGAATTTTATGGATTAAATCAGGATGCTACCCGGTGAATCAAAGAAAATATAGGCATATTCTTTTAGAAAATTATAAAATGTGATTAGCAGAATACAAAATAATTCATAAAATGTTCAACTACCTTCCATTTAAACAATTAATATTTCTTATAATTTTCATTGCACATTATACTTTTTGATGATTCAAAAAATATTTGACATTCAAAAATCACATCTTCAAAGACTTCAATGACTTTGAAGACAACACAGAAAGGCAGTAAATACCTGCTTGTACTGATCTCCATAAAAATAGAATCATGCTCCATTCTATATTGGAAGTCCTTCCCTTGTGAATTGGGAGAGAATACCATTAATCAAATATTTTTTAAAAAAGTCTGATGTTTGATGCAAAATAAGATTGCATGATTTTCTCCCATTTTTTTTTCTACCCACCATAATTTGTAGTCCTGAGCAATCTCAGTAAAGAAGGTTATGAAAATTTGGAGTTGCAATCTCAACTGCTCTGAGTTGCTGAAAATGTAATTTTCATTTTTATATCATGAACCAAGAGTAGACCCAGAAAAAGAGACTGCTTAGAACTTAGTAATTCCAACTAACATGCAGTTGCCTACCTAGGCATTTCTTGATATATAATGTAGTGTGATTATTAGTCACTTATCATCAACACTTGTTATAAACCACCTGCTTTAATGTCATTTTATGGAATTTACTAAGCATGAAAAGAATAAGATTTCTAACACAAAGTCACTGAGTCCACCTTCTTTATTTCATTTTGCTTACAAATTACACTTCAAATGTGTTAACAGTGATTTCATTTACTTGAGTACAGCAATGATCACTTAGAGCATTACAAGTTCTGACTATTTAAAAAGTGGACAGAAGCTCAACTTCTGCAGAAAAATCTTTCCTCTTTCTGATTGCAAACTGAAGGGAAAAGTGTTCCCTTACTTTGCAAGATTGTCAACAATCTATTGTTTCTGTAGAAAATTCTCTTACTTTGAGCTTTTGCCTTCTTTTGTCCTGTGAAGCTATGTCCTACTTCCTCTTGTGAGTCTTCAGGTCACCAAAAAGCACCAAAAATGAGACAGGAACTTGGATGTATACAGTAAGACCAGTGTGTTAAAATTAATGGAATTCACAGAGAGGAAAAGTGCCACAGGCAGCAATGGGAATAAAAGGCCATTTGCTTTCCTTTTGCAGGAAGAAAAGCCCTGCAGCCTAAAAAATGTGCTGCTGCTGCTTTTCTTTATATTCTTTTTTTATTTCTTTTCTTCTTTGTCCTTCTCCTCTGTGGGAGGCCAAGTGGACACAAGGTAGAATGTTGCTCCAAAGTACAGGAGTCACACCGGGAGGTCAAGGAGAATTCTTAGTCCATGCATAGTTGTGAGCCCATCCATCTATTACTGTTTCTCACTGGGAGTAGGCAGAGAGGTCAACAGAACTACAGTATATTGCAGACAGAACTACAGTATATAGGTCTATTTTGCTGTATGGAGACAAGCATACAGTGCAGTGACTGCTCCTATCCTCTGGCCAACTGATTAATTCACTCTGTTCTTTGTACATGTCTAGAAAATGGAAGAGTCCAACAAATACCTGCTTTCTTGCCTTCCCTTCTTTCCTCTCCTGCCCTTGCCTTGCCTTCCCTTCCCTGCCTTATTGTATAAAACGAAACTGTAGGATATGGAAACATGAAAAATAATGAAGTTATTGTTGTTCCAGACAGCAGTTTGTTATCAATATCCTAACTTCCAAGCTTCTCTGCCTGGTTTCTTTTCTTTTTTCATGCTCTTTCTGTTTGTTTTCAGTGTGTTGTTTTTCCTCTCTGATACCAAATGTCCAATAATGCCAAGCAGAAGACTGGCAAATGTTTCAACTTTTAAGACAGGCTCTGTAACAAGCTATTAGCTGTTCTTATCCCACCATACAAAACTACAGAAGCTATAGTTATGTACCTGCAGCACAAATACTGCAGCTGATTTCCAAGCCCTAATGACAAGCCAATCCATAAATTACAAAAGTAACAGTATTGTTCCCTCACTCCCAAAACAATCTGGGAAACCACAAATGACCTCAGGAACTGCTGTCAATGGCCTAATTAGTAGTGCAAATGCAAGTTACTGAAATCTGTAAGGTATCCAGGGAAAAAATCCCCTTGTATACATTATTGACAAATTCAATAATTTAAAGAGGATGAAACATGATATATCTCCAAATGCCAAAATTGTTGACAAAATGGATCTTTTGTATATGCTTTCTGTTTCTCTAAAACCATGAGGTGCAACGGGGTCATATTTTCAGGATTTCTTCCTATAAACCTAGGTTACTCCCCTCCCCAAATATGCACATGCAAAATTCTCATTTGTTTGCATTGGATACTTCGCCTGGATGTTCTTTTTTTAACTGAGTATTTTGAATGCTATTAGATGGTCTTCCAAATTACCATGGGTTCAACCAACTATTTGATTATACCTTCCTTAGGCTGAGTAGTAAAGACATGACAGAACTCAGGTATGAGTGCTTGTAAGAGGCCCCTGTAGTGTGCTTCTGGGGATTAAGGACTAGCCTCATTTTTTTTTTTTTTTAATTTTTATATTTGAATTTCAAAAGTACATAGTGAATGAGGGTTCTAAATAAGAGGGCTGGGTAGACCAGCTGTTCACAAGGTAAGGAGACTGTATTCTGCAGTTCAGGTTGAGTAGTTACACATTACGTTTTGCCATTTTCTGCATAATCTGGCCTGAAGATAATAGGAGATGCTCCAGATCTTCCTCACTTTTTAACTGGTAACTAGATTATTTATCCTGAATGTAAGTATCCTCTGTGCCAAGCCCTACCCACATATGTTTCTTCTTTTGTTTTATGAAAATATCTGGAGGCACATCCCACTGCTCTTTCAGATGAACTACATGGGATGTCTTCCCAGCCAGCTATTTCTGCTCATTAAAGATACATTGGGAAGAACACTGGAGGAATATCAGCTCACAGTGACTGGCTTTTTGCTCCTAAGCGGTATGTCAGGTGGTTAGTGTTTAGGGTTTGAAGAGCAATTTTTACCTTTTTATCATGCTTTTCTTGTCTCCATTTGATCTGCTTTATAGGTTGAGAGAAGAAATTATATAGGTTTACTGCATTATTAGATTTGGAAGACACGTTCACTATTATTAATAATCTAATTTTTGAAAAATATTCTGTAAAGAATTGTTCAAAATGGACTGCCTAACATATTCATAAATATTAAGGCTTCCTTCCATCCATTTCTAGTAGAGAAAAGTAATATAACACTTTTACAGAATTTAGTTCTTTCTTTTGAGATGATAATGCTAAAGTGTATTAGAAATCAAATGTAGGCAGTGATATTCTCATCATGAATTTTCAATCCCTCACAGTAGACTGAAAAAATTTAACTACAGTTTGAATAAAGGAACTCCACTTAGGGAGAGTGCTACATTGCAGGCACACAGCTAAATACTAAACAGTTTTCCCCAGCCTCTCTGTTTACTCTTAAGTCCATTTTGCTTGGAATCCAGCTACCAGGTTCCATAACGTTGCTCAATCCTCTTCAGTCTAGGTCCATCTTCTGTTTGCCATGCTCAGGATGGGGCCCCATTGTCGTAACAGACTTGATAATGACTTCACATGGCAGGCAGCAAAGGAGGAAGTGCTGATCTCCTCTCTCTGGTGACCAGCATTAGGACACAAAAGAAATGGAATGAAGCTGCATCAGGGTAAATTCAGATTGGATATTAGGAAAATGTCTCACTCTCCCTGTGAGAGGGTGAATCAATAGGCTGCTCAGCAAAGTGGTGACAGTACCAAGCCTGCTAGAGTTCAAGGTGCAGCTGGATGACACTTAGCCATACTGTTTACTTTTAGGTAGTCCTGCAAGGAGCAGGGATTTGACTTGATGAGCTTCGTGGGTTCCTTGCAATTAATTCCTTGAGATTAATTTATTAATTTTGGTATGGTGCTAGCCAGGCAGTACCAGATTTGCCTAAAGTTAGAGTTAAAGGGAAAGCTCTTGAAGAAGCAACCATGGAACCAAAAGAAGGAAATTATGTTTGATCAGCACTTTGATTGTAGGGATGTGGCATTTATGGGATAGCCTCAAAAGAGTATGTACTGAATTGAAGAAAGACAAGCCTGAGTCTTCTCTAAAAGCAAACTATTGTTTTTTCTGGTGAAAACTCCATGACTGCCTTCATTCCTAGAAAGCCAGTCCTAATTAACTCCCACTTTGCAGTTCTCATTACCAGAGATAATATTACATTTCTAAACTTCCTTTCCTTTTTGAATGAACTCTCTTATGCCTTGCTGTTAAGACAGAGGTTCACAGAAAAGAGAGTCTTTTCTAGTTCTGGTTCCCAACCCCACAGAAGAAATATAGGCTGAAGAAGCCTGTGAAAACTCTGCTTGGTATGTGATATTCTGGTATTCTTTACCTATACAGTTTCTTAGAAATTCATGTGAGCTCCAAGAAATACACAATGAGCAAACTGTGTGAATTAGAAGTACAACATGATCAGCTGTGGATGGATTTTTACAAGAAAGGAGGAAGCACGTTCCTGGTACAAAATCAACACCTTCTAAATTCTACTTCTCTTCCAAAGCATGGAGCATATTAAAACTCTTAAAAAGAGATCCCTAACGTGGCCTTGCTTTGATTTCTTATAACATTTCAAGAATTTGAATTTGTAAATTCTAGAACACCTGATAAATTTGGTTGATGGATTTAAACATTTATATAACTGCTTCGGGTTTTTCAGCTTCTAACTTTCATTACATTAGGGTAATTAAATACTTTATAGAAGGGAAGTAGAGTGCTGCAAATTAACTGGAAAACAAACAGCAATAACCCAGTATACCTACTAAATACTAAGATACCTTTCACTTCATCAATCTTTTCTAAGTATTCCTCAGGACTATTACAATTGCAAATGTTTTCTGCATGAAAAAGTCTTAATGATGCATCTAGGGATTAACCAAATCCTTCTTGTGCAGTATAGAGGGATCATATACACCACAGCATTTTTCAGGAAAGGGTAGTACATACTTCAATGTTCAATAGGTTGAACATTTACAGTAATTTCTAGCCTTTGTAGATGATCAAAATTCCACTTTGAAAAAAGTTCTCATTATTTTTAATTTTCTGTCCCCTAAAGAAATTTGGCTTTTTCCCTTTCTAGAGTACACAAACTTTGATGACTGCAGTCCCTCCTTTGCCAAATTTCCAATTTCACAGAAGTTTTAATATTTCATTTCAAGAAGATTTGGTTTAAGCCATTGGGAGTATTTATGCAGAAAAATAACTCTTCCCTTAGAATACATTTCCTGTGGATTTTATTAGAATGAAACACATTTTGCACCAGAAGTCAGCAAAGATCACCAGGAGCATGTCTCACATGTCTTACATGTGGCTGTGACAGGTTGGAGCTATGGCACTTCTGCCTGGCTCTGCATACAAGGCTCTAACCATATGATACAATAGAGGAAGCACTGCTTGCAGCAATAATATCCATGCTCCCCCATGCAGCTTTTGTCTTCCAGTATAACCTCCAAGCTAAGCGAGGATGAGCTAAGACTGTTTCTTTGAAGCTGTGGTTCTAAAGGCAAACATATTTTGTCTATTTATGTTAATCTGATCCCAGAAATTCATATAAAGTAAGACTATTCTATATCCCAAGGATCTCAGACAGATTCAGTCCTTTCTGCGTCACAGTCATCAATGATTCAGGAAAGTGTTGGTCACTTTGGTCACAATCATACAATTGCACAACAGTGCATATTCAAGTGGGTAAAATTAAGTATGAACCAACAGCTTTTCTGGCCAGCTGTAGCATGTCCCCTTTTGAATGCGTTAAATATAGCAGAAATATATGTATGAGGAAGAAAAATAGTTTTAGGGCAGAGAGAAAAACTACATCATTCATTCTTCCCCATTTTTCTGAAATGTGAGACATTATACATATGTTTCAACCTTCAAACCAACTACTGCTTCTTGGGGTGGAAAACAGTTTGTCAGAGACAGAATATTGTCAGCTTTGACTCATGTCCCCTAACAAAGCTGATCCAGATGAGAGGATCTACACCAATGAAAAACCTAATCTTGACTGTTGGTATTTGCACTTGTTTCCTCCTTTGAACTAATTTATCTTGGCAGGAAAACCCCCTCTAGCCCTCTAGCTGTAAATCGTTTTGTGCTAGGAATCCACTTCATTTTCATTGCCAATGTAGATGCACTTTCCTGAAAATTTTTATTTTTTTCTTGTATTGTTACAATTTAATTACCTTGCTTGCTTTTTGTCACCATCTTATTGCAAGTGGTTTTTTTCCTGTTAGCATTTGGCACCAATAGTTATTCATTTCCACCTCCTTCAAATAACAGTTGACATATTCTGTATTTTTGTTTCCCTGTTTCTTAATTCTCCTTCACTCTGTGTTACTTTGTAAAATAGCATCAGGGCTGCAAAGTAATCAGAAGTTTGTAATGCAGCTGTCAACATCACATAATGAATTTGCCCAGTCCTGTTGAAGCTATCACTGTTTGACAGCAGGTACTTATGTTAGTAAAGCCCTAGTAGAGAATCATAGTGAAATCCTTTACTGCATTACTAGTGGGTTGCAATTTCCTCTGTAGTGTTTAATCATTAACACAAAACCATGGTGCATCTTCTGGCTAAAGAGTGGAATAAATTCCAGGAGATCTTATCTCAATCTTTAGGTCTTTTACAGGCTACTTAATAACTTGTGCCATGTCTTCTTCGTATCTCAAGTTTTATCTGCTAAAATGGAATAACTGCTTCCTCTCTTTCTCTGATCCTCTGTCTTGTTATTCAGATAGAAAGCTTAAGAGGCAGAGACTATCATTTATATCTATGCAAAACCTTGCACAAAGAATCTCAAGATATCTGTCACAGCAAATGTGAATGAGACAGTGTTTGTAATTATTTTATATTGTACCTGAGCCATAATGTATGCTAGGCACTGATTAATAATAATATTTAGAAAACTTGTCCTGAAATGTTAATCATGTAGGTAACCTTTGGGACAGTCAAGCTTTATATAAAATACACTTATTTGTAAAGACATGATTCTCTGTAAATCAAACCACTCTAAATCCAGGCTGCTACAGTCTTCTCTCCTGCACCCACCATGTGAGAACATTGTCCTCCAACTCTGCCCTTCTCTGTATGACTGGTCCAATTCAAACTCAACTGCCCCAAATGCTGTTAGGTCACTTGGGCCATGGTACAAAGATAAGTTTGTAGTTAAAGGACACATGTCATATTGCTCCACAGATCTTATGGAATCTTATTCTAGGTGCTATCACACTAATAAACATCTTTCTGTTCACACAAGGAAGTCTGATGTCTGATGCAACACAAGACAACTCTTGTGAGGAAAAAGTCTTTTGTGACATAACTTTCTGCTTTCTCTCAGTGAAAACATTTCAGCCAAATAATTACCCTTTCACTTGTATTTCACTGGAAGTCACCATCCAAATGCTTGTATACACTTCAATGAAAAATGTTTTAAATCAACTCTATCTACAGTAGACAGGATGGCACAAATACAGATGAATCAGTTTTGATCTAAGTTTTATTGCAGTTAGAAAACACGTTGTGTTGAATCTTCTAATACTGTACCTTGTAGATTGATTTTATTTAGAAAGTTCTGAGCTAATTTCCAAAAGGTAGTTATAATTTAGGTAATTTTATTAAGTTCAGAGTCATATCCGCAAAAATTAGGCAGAATATATTGAAAAATAATTTTCTGTGTTGAAAAAGTTGGGATTATTTGAAAGTATACTCTTTTGTATGGCAGAAAAAGATTATGTAGATAAAAAATGTGTTATATGTAAGATTGCTTTGGATAATTTCTCTTTTAATACTTTTTATGCTGAAAATTTTGCTGAGTAAGTACAAACATACACTATAGAGGTACTCTGCTATTATAAAGAAAAGAAAAGCCTTTGTGCTATTTTGTTCTTTTTGAAATATGTTTCTTTCTTTGCACCCTGTTAAGCCTTGTGAGAATATACTTATGGGAGGTTCCAGAATGCTCATCTTAGAGCCTGTTCTCTCCTTACACTGCCCTACCAATCCATCCATAAGAGAATATTCCCTAATGTCTCCTACTCTTGGTTTTACTTCCCCCACCCCCTAACTGAATTTTCCTTACTTTTTTGTTTGTTTGTATTTTTTGTTTGTTTGTTGGTTTTTTGTTTTGTTTATGTAGTAGCATTCAGGCACTAGAACAGGCTGCTTAGGGAAGTGGCAAACTCACCACACCTGGAAGTATTCAAAGGATGTGTGGATGTGACACTCGGGATATAGTTAATTGGTGAACAAAGTATTAAAGATTTCATTCAATTATCTTAAAGCTCTTTTCCAACCTTAATGATTCTATGATTCATGAAACGTTGTTCAACTTTTCTCTCCTGTTCCTCCCTACACCTCAAGTGGGCAGATGTAGAGACTATTCCCTTGTTATCAACCAAAATTTATGTATGTGTTGAAAATAAAAATGAAACACATTCCTCTATCCCTGAACAACTGTTAAAAATGTTGTCCCTTACAGTGTTTCTTGAATGCTGACTGCCACTTCTCTGGAACAATTTTAACAACTCACTTCAGAGCAAGACTCCTAGAGAGCTCAGATCTTGTCAGCAGTCTGCTTATTGCACTTAGCTGCACCAACCAGATAAATTCAGCATGAAGAGCCCAAGCTAAGATAGATGTGAACCTGCCCAGTACTTGCTGCAGATTTATTTTTAAAGAAATGTAGGCTAAATTTTGCCCCAATTACAGGTTCATTACAATTATTTTTGTTTCATGACTCCAGTGGGGACATAGAGGTGGAATAGAGGGCAGAATTCGGCCCAATTAGTATGTGCCACTAATGAATGTTATTTTAAAGTGCAGGATGAAATCTTGTCTGGATGAGATTATTGAGGCCTAGAACTGAAAATGTTCTTTGGCAATGTATGAATGGGTGGGGGGGAAGGGATGAAGGAGAGTAGAAAGACCGAAGGCAGAATTTGATTTGAGATGGAAGATATCATGTGTTATCTCACAATCCCTCATGGAAGTGAGAGCATCCCAGTCCATGCAGGTTTCAATGCAGCACAAGGACAGATTCAAGGGGCCAGTAGCACCCTCTTAGGTTACATGGACATGGAAAGGAGAAACATTCTAGGCCAGGACTTCTAGGTGAAGTGGATATTTTGATGATACTTACAGAATAATATTTTATTTCAAATGGGAGATGGATTAGTTGATGTCTCAGGTATTTTTAATTTGGTTTCTAAAGGAAATGAAGTTTATGTAATTATACTATTTATCTGTCAATCCCAGACTGATATGTTATGGGATATGACTTATTTCAACCAAATCTGACAGATAAGAGATGTCTCAAGACTAATGATGTTCCTAATAGGTCATTGTTCTGTATGTTAAGATTTGTTATGTGCTTGTTTGTGTGGGTTTAGTTGTGTTTGTTTGTGGTTTTTGAGTTTTTGTTTGTTTATTGCCTGGTTTTTGTTCATTTTGAATCAGAGATCATGCAAGAAGAGTTTGAGGTAAAAATTTCAGGCAAGAGACACAGGAGAGTTTTTTTAATACTTGAATTCAGAAAGGGAAAGCTAAAGCAGAGAACCTGATCACTATTAGATTATGTTTCCATGTTATTTCTGAGGTTGCTGTCTGACAGGTTCATAACCTGAAATCTGAAGCACCTCCAACTCCCTTTAACTTTAGTTTGTTAGGTTTGACCTCTCATTTCATACTTGTGACTGCAATTCTTGTCCAAAAACTGAAGATAAAGGTATAAATGTTTCATATTGTGCTGCATAAGATTGGACAAAGCAACAATGCAGTAATTATTTATAAATCTCCATGTAGCAGTCTTGCTTTTTTCCTTACTTTTTTCCTACTGCACATTCTGACCTTGTGCTTGGCGCTGAAGGACATTGCACTATAGGGGAAAAAATATCTTCTTTCTTTTTTTTTTTTTCCTCTCTGGTCCTTCCCTGTAGCAAACCCGTGTTCCAGTGATTGGCAGCTGCTTCCAGGAGGTAGTAGCAGATAGGCTTGGAGACATGGCCAGCATATCAGCATAGAGGAAACAGCCTGCTGCAATGGGTTTTTTCTTTGTAGACTGATAGAATTTGGGGGGCCAGGAAGGAGCTGGTGGTGTTTTGGTAATTCTAAAAAAATTTCTTGAAAGACAGTTGATTTAATCTGGAACAGGCCACTGTTACTGGGAGGTTAAAAAGGTCTCCCCATTTGAGTGTTTTTTTCAATTCCTAGATGAGAAAGCAAGCTCTCAGCAAGCTGAGCTGGATAAGCAGGTAGGTGACGGTTCCCTTCCCACCTGGCTGCCAGGCCCAGAGCTATTGCTGGAACGTGTGTCAGTCACAGTCCTCTGACTGGACAGCAGCTGAAGCCTGCAAGGCAATTGCTGCCTGCTGCTCTGGTAAGGTGTGGTACATTCTAAAAAGTGGGCCAGTGCTTGTGTGCAGCCCAGCTCTGCATTAGAAATGAGTGCTTTGTAAGGAGGCTTTGAATCTATTACAGGTGCACACATGCAAGTGTTGGTATGCAGCCAAAATAATGTTTTGCTATTGAGTTGTTATAGTTTTAGGTATATGCCATTTGCTGATAAAAAGTCTAAGTTTCCTATAGATAGGCTGAATGGCTAGAACCCCCTCATTAAAATAAATGTGTTTAGAAAGCTGGAGCACAGGGAGCAGGTCCTTTAAAAGTTATCTGGGTAATATTTTTGGAAGAAATAGGAGCTGTCTTTTTAAAAAAGTAAATCTGTTGTAGCCCTACCTACATGTTTCCACTTATATCCTGATTTTCTTTGCATTGGCCTGAGTTAACTCTGCCCCCTACAGCATTCATCCTGTTGGTATAGAAAATGGAAAATTCTGTAGATTGCCTTAAAGGAGCTCCTCTGAGTCTTGATAAGATGGGCAGCGAATTGAAGAAAATTGTAGCCTGAACCATGGTAAGGGAAAAGCATATTATGATATGCACAATTTGCATCTATTGCTAATTATATAAGTGTGATGCTTGTAATTTCAGTCATCCTTGCTGCTGTAGTCATCTGGGTATGGAAGCAAAGGGCCTTGACAGGAGCAGGTGTTTGGGTAATTCTGAAAATTGCACGGAAGAGAAAGACAGCACTTTAATCCAGCTCATACAGCCAATTGGAATTGCTGATCTACTACAGAACTGATTGAATTTTAATGAGTTGAATTATCTTTGAATTAAATTGGTTGATATGCTTGTAGTTGTTGGAACAAAACTAGGGGGTTTTGTATAGATGTAACCTGGAAATAAAATGGAACACAAAATCTGGAAAACAGCTCTTTACTCTTTTTCAAATTAGATTAATAATGATGTATTCACTAGGGACTGACGTGTTCTTAGCTTATTACTTTGCCTGAGTAGAATTTTTATGAAAACACAAAAATTTATTGTCATTAGATTACGTTTTCCAACTAGAAATCTTTTCTGCTTGGGGTCAGCAAGCAACAAAGGCTTTGCAAGCATAGCTTGTTCACATGGTTTTAAGAGACTTTTTCCAGGCTTCTTTTTTTGCCTTTTCTCTCTCATTCCTAGTGAGAGTAGGACTGGGATAATAATAATGTTGGCAGTAGTAGTAGTAGAAAGCAGCACATCTACATGTCAAAGAGGGTGTTTGGGAAGAGGAGCAAGCTCTCTCTTTATAGCTTAGAGTCTAAAAGCAACTTTAGGACTCCATTTTCTGACTGTTCTGGATAGGCAGAAAGAAGTTCCTCTGGCAGTTGAGAAGGTCTGCTGGTAGCATAGCTGGGGAAGGTAGGATAAATTAACCCTACGTAATAGCTAACATATGTTTAAAAAAAGAATCTTAATCCAGTACATATGGGAGAATGAGACGATGTCTTGTATTCAAATACAGTGGCATATTGATTCTGTTATAGCAGTAAGGGATGGGGAGCAAAGCAGGTGGCAACTGCAGAGGGACACTAACAACTTTTCTTTATGAATACTTGCAAGCAGAAAAAACAAGAAAGATCAGAAGGATAAAGAAAAGGTGAAAGTGCTCCATATACTGTTATAGAAACAATGTGAAAATTCTTAGGCAAAACCAGCATAAAGCAGGCTCTCCTGATTTATAGCACATACAGTTTTTCTAAGAACATTATATACATATAAATATATATGTATGTATATGTACACCTATTGGGATATGATATATTTGAAGAAATACAACGGCTCTTGTACTTTCCTTTCTTTTCCTTTCTTCTGACTTAATGTTTGCATTAATTCCAGTCCTTTGGGAGTAGGTGCATCTATGAGCATATAGAATTCCTAAATGGACATCTGCAGCTAAAGTTCAGTTCAGCAGTCTTCTAATCAAGTTATTCTGTGTGAGCTTAAAACTGCTGCAGCTGGGATGTGCCATACATTAAATCTCAGTGCCTTCCAATGTGTCCTGCATGCAGCAGTATCACATAGGTCTCATTCTTGATCCAGGTGTTTTGAGGTTGTATTGACAATCCTGGAAATACCTAAATTTCCTAACTGAAGAAACTATGAAGTTATTAGAAAGAAAACTGCAAATCCTTTATTCTGGTGAGTTAAAAGTGTATAATATTGCATGATGGTAATGGTTGTTGGTATTTTCTTACACTCTTTTTTGTAGTAGTATTTAGATAAGGATTTTGAAATTGTCTTTCTAGTTTTAGAAGAAGATGCTGTAATTTATGTTCCTACCAAACGTCTGCTACTATTCAGTTTATTTTTCCAGTATTTCAAAAGATACTAGTATTATCTATTAATAATCCTCAGTTACTAGTTGTGATGTGAGTTTTGCGTTTATCTTTAGAATTTTGACAGGAAAAAATTATTTATCTGTCTGGTTTCTGGCCGATATTTTGCAGTAATACACCTTAAGTCATAATCATAAGGATATGTTAAATTTGACTTTTGATCAGATGGAAGTAGAGCTTACTGTAGATCAAGTGATTAGCCGAGGGCTCTTCTATAATTTTCTCAGAAATTTGGCCGGATGAACTTCTTTACCATTCAAAGGCTATTTTCAGTTAACAGGATTCCAGTGTAGACCTATAGTACAGCACGCCCTTATCTGAATAGCAACATCAGTGTAGTTCTGTACCAGGGGGAAAAAAACTCTGCAGATGCTGATGTATCAATCGCACAAACTCATAGAGGCACCTATTTCCAAAGGACTGGAATACATGCAAACACTTGCCCGACAGCAGATATTGACCAGGAAACTGAAATGTTGTTCTGAGCTCCAGTAAATCTTTCTTGATGCACTGTGTGAGAAAGTTTTCTTGTCTCTGCCTAATATAGCTTTACAGAGTGTGTGGGCAATTAGCGAGGTGGCTTTTCATAGTGTGAAAAAGGAAAGTCCTTTTTTCTGCTGAAACACGTTTGAGCTAAATAGCAACACACATCAACTTCTACTAAAAGAGATTGCAGCGGACTATAGAAACCACCCTAGAAGGTCTTTTTACTGCATGAGAGAAATCCTAGATGCCAGGTATCTACAAATGTGGGCATGCCAGCGACCCTGTCCATCGGGACCACAGAAGCGATGTGATTTCTGAGCTCTGCTGCTGGCTGAGCCGCTGCGGCGGCGGGGACTTCCAGGCGGGACTCGGACCTGGAGCGGAGCCGAGCCGGGGCTTTCGCCTCCTGGCCAGGCGAGGTGCGCTCCTGGCTGCCCAGCTAAAGGGCCGGCAGCTCGGTCTGGTTACGCCCGAGAGCACCGGGAGCCCCTGCCCGGGGAGGGAGGGGACGCCGTGACGGCGAGGAGCTGCGGGAGATGCCGGCGCGGTGGCCCCGGGGCCGCAGCCCCGCATCCCCCGGCGGCCGCGGCGGGACCGGGCGGGCTTGGGGGCACAGCCCACCCCGGGATGGATGGGATGGGCTGGGCAGGGCAGCGGGCGGCGGCCCCGGGAGCCTCTGCCGTGCGGAGATCGGACAAAGGCTTCCAGGAGAGGGAGTGGCAAGCGGCCGCCCAGCCCTCGGCGGGCTGCGGGCGGGTCGGTGCGCCGGGACGGGGGGAGAGCAGACGAGACAACTTCCCCAGGGGCACGGGGGCCCCTGGAGGGCGGCAGCAGCTCCTGTCGAAAGGAAGGGGCTCTCCCGTGCCACTGGCCGCTCCCCCGAAGGTGGCTGCGGGGAGGGGAGGCGGGGAGGAGCCGGGCTCGTCGCCGGGCGGGCGGCGGCCCCTCCACTGCGCCAACCTGCAGGCGGGCTGGAGGCGGCAGCCCCGCCCGGCCTCGGCTGCCGGGGCCGCGCCGCCCCTGCCTCCGTCCCGGGCAGAGCCGCAGGCGGCCGCTGCCCGCTGCGTCGGTCCCGGACTGCAGCTTGCTGGCGGCCAGGGCAACAAGCAGCGGCATCTTGGAGCGTCTTCTTTCCCCAGTGCCCCTTCATCTCTCCCAGCCCGCTCCTCTCTCCTACCTGCAGCCTTTCTTTCTTCCTCCACTCCTTCTACCTTATTTCTGCTTGTCGCCCCCGTCTCTTATCATTTTCTGGTTCTAAGGGTTTTTCTTATTTCCTTCTCTTTCTTCTTCCCTCATCCTGTTCCCTTTGGGCCATCTTCGTTTAGTGCCTCTTAATTTCTTGATTTCTTCTGATTTTTTTCCCTTGGACTTTGCCTTGTCATGTCAAGATGGAAGTCAGGCATGACTGGCTCTCCTCATCCCCTCATGAGGGCTTCGAGCAGATGAGGCTGAAGAGCAGACCCAGGGAGCCTTCCCCAAGCCTCACCAGAGTAGGTGCGAACTTCTACAGCACTGTCAAGCAGCAGGACTACAGTGCCAGTGTCTGGCTGAGGAGGAAAGACAAACTGGAGCACGTAAGCCAGCTTCTTTCCCCCCCCACCCCCCACTTTTTTCTTTCTTTCTTTTATTTATTTAATTTTTTAATTAATTTCTAGACCTCTGTCTAGGTACTCTGTTAGGCTGTCTGCCAGCCGGGACTTCAGAAGAAAAGTGTTGCTCCAGTAGTTGGGCATGGCATTTCGCAAATGATAGAGAGAGGAGCTATTTGGTGGTCAGAGTCTGAGGTAAATGGGATGTCAGAACTGTTCCAAACTACATGCAAGTCTCCTTCTAACTGGAAATATTTTTTTAATGTTCTTGGCTGATTCCTTCTGCTCCAGCAAATTCAGCACTGATGTGGGAGGAGAAAGATTGGGATGGTGCAGATGGAGGTTAGAACATTTATCTCATGGTGATTATAATGTAGTTCTAGAATAGCTAAAAGAAAATAGCTGCTGGTTGTTTTTTTGTTTGTTTGTTTTGTTTTCTTTTTAAATTTTAGATGTGCTTTTCATTCTCCCCCTCCCCCATCTTCTCCTTGCATGGGACTTTGAACATACTCTAGCTATGTGGGGTAGAGATTTCCTTCAAGACTTCTTGCTGCAGCAGTAGTACATGACTTAACTGTGGTTGAGGCCACAAAAGGACTGATACTGTGGATAGCTCTAGTGAATATTTTATGAGAATCTGAGGTGCTTCAAAGTATTCCTGTCTCAGATGATGTTTGAAAGCATTTTTCATGTTACTTGTAACAGCAAGGAAATGGGTTGAGATGACCCGCGTGCTGTGTAAGTTTCCTGAATAGCTTATTAGGTGAAACCCATTGTTAGAGTGTACAGTACAATCAAGACAGGAAAGTAGCAGCATTTACAGGGATGCAGAAGAATGTGGATGGGCTTGCATAATGCAACAGTGTGCTATTCTTTACATTAGTGAGTAATTTGCAATCACAGTCACATTGACTTCAAGAGGCACAGGAAAATATTTCTTGTGGTTCAGCCACCTGAAGTCTCTTTGAATAGAAATGGTCTGATTAGAAGGATAAATTGCCTTTATTACATGAAATCCTAGATGGCATAGTAGAGTCCTTTAAAGATGAAACCTGAAAGAAGGTCCTTTACCGAGTAGTTCATGGACTGTAACCCTCCCTTCCGCCTAACCTGCAGACTATTTTATCCCTCTTAGTGAAATCTTAAACTTGAGTTGTTTATACTTCCGGGAAAATGACAAGAACCGATGATCTGTTGGAAATATCACATTTCAAATGATGAGGAAGGTATTGAATTCTGTCTGCCTTTTAACACAATTCTGTGATTCTTCACACTGACAACAGGGCTTCACAGTAGTAAGCTTGTAAGTGGAGTATTCTCCCATTGTCAATCAAGAATAAAGGTCAGTGCCTTGTCTCAGTACAGCTAAAACATCGAAAGCACAGAAATCTGAGCTGTGGCTTTTGTAACAGATTTTGCTACATGTTGATATCTGTGATCAAATGAATAATTATTAATTGCAGGGGGGATTAATCTGTCAGCAGTTTGATATCTGGTAGCTGAATGGTCAGATACCTGTGTATTAAACAGTATCACAACATTAGCAGGAAGAAAAAATAATAGGCATTAACTTGTTTGAAGATTGAAAGTGCAAAACCATTATTTTGTGTGTGGTTTTGTTGCTGGGATTTTTTTAGTTGTTCTTGGGGGTTATTACTATTTTTATTATGTCAGTATTTTGTCACAATAGTAGTCTCCAATATCACTGCCGCATTTGTGTGAAAAGCTTCCTCTGTGATCTGTAATGCATGTTCTTCTGGGGGTTTCCCTCTCATTTGATCCAGTTATTTTTATTCCAACAGCCTAGTTGAACAATGTAAAGAGAAAAGAATTGGAGCATTGATATCCCTTGCTTGCCATAAAGTATTTATTTCACTTGCATTTATTGTGACTACCCTGCAGTACACTGATATGCTATTAGTAGATACGTGAAAATACTTTGTTTTATGGTTTAAGGCAACTGCATTACTCATGAGTGTTGTAACAGACAGGCTATTGCATGAATATAAATAAAACGTGTATTTATTTATGAATTCTATTTTGCTTATACAGTTTTAGAGCAAGGGTCTTATTTTTTGTGCTCAGATGAATCTTTGAGGGTTTTCAGTGTTCTCTTGCTAAACAAGTTATTTCCTACCCTCCACTCTTCCACTCCAAAAGACAAACCAATTACTCTGAGAAGCATCATTTTGAATGGGATAGTCATTGACATATGATTGCTTATGGCCAATATTGCATAATGAAGATATTCCCATCCTCAATCTAATCTACTTCATGAAGTTTGCATAACATTTCATTACAGCTCCCTCTGAGATAATCATGTTACCTGATACCTAAAAAGAAAATAAAAATACAAGGTGTGAGCATTCGTGGAGGCGCTGAATTTAGGAGTATATCATCACAGAATTGATGCTGCACAAGGGCAGGTTAGGCAGAAGAGGGGTATGTAGTGAATGCAAGTCAAGATACACATGAACAGATTTTGAAGTTTCATATATGCTCTTTCAGCATTGTGGAGGGGGTTGGGTTTTGCTTCATTGAAATGATTTCTTAAATTGATTTCAGTTGTAACAGGGATGAAATTGGGCCACAATATTTTGTTCATTACTTACTGTAAGACCTTGTAAGAACAGCAGGTATTTTATATTGACTTTTGTTGAGATGAATAGCCTAACTTAATCATGTGCAACACTTACTAATCCACATAGAGTTTGATGGGTTAAAAAACCTCTTCTGAAGCCCATTTGTTATGTAAAAATATTCTCAAATATAGAAACTGTTTCTAGATTTCAAAACTGTAGCAAAGTTGTGGGTTTTGGTTTTGTGGTTTTTGGTTTGTGTTTGTTTTAGGCTTTTTCTTTTACAGATGTCTATTTGAAGACTGTGGTAAAGAGATTCAAGACTATGGTAAAGAGGTTCAAAATTGAACTGCTTTATCTCTTCTGAAAGCACAGAAAAAGTTCAGATGCACAAATATGATCGAGTTGCTTTAAAATTGATCAATATTTAATTATTGACTGACCATAGAGAAAGTAAAAATCTGGAACATCCTGCTGGTGTCTTGTTAATTAATTGTTCTTCAAATGGATCTTAATATAGTGTGGCTCACTGGTGAGCTGGTTTTGCATGGTTTTCTTTTTCCAAATAGCAGCAACACAGCCTGTACTATAAAAGATTTGAACACAACCCACCTCTGTTCTGTTGTGAACTCAGATGCTGTATTTAAGATTAAATGAATTTGCTGTAACATGTTTGAAGGCCCAGTGAGGAGTTTTTGCTCAAGTGAGGCCTCAGTGTACAGGCATGCTGTACCCAGAGTGCTGAAGAGACACAATGTTACTGGAGGAACTTACAAGAAATGTGAGGAACGCCAACATTGTAGTGACCACAGTGATGTTGCAAACCTTTGCCTGAAATACTTGCAGAACTGACATTGTTCAGATTCTATGTATTTGCTTCAACTAGTTCCTTGTGCCTCTTTGTGAAATTTTTTTCTTTGCCTGGTGTTGGAAGTGTTGGAGAGAAAATGGGTGTGTGAAATACTCTTAAATTCTTCTTTGCATAATGGTTTTTTTTGTTTGTTTCTTTCTCTTTGTCTGGTGTTGCCTTTTTTTCATTAAATGTGAATTCATTAAGAGAAAAAGGAGGAGGTAAGGATTGGGAAAGAGTACCTAACCTTGTAGGCTTTAGCTGATGGGAATTACTCGGTCTTTAATTTGCAGCAACTTGCCATCATGTCTCTGCATCCCATGGTAATGACAGATATTGAATAGCTGCTTTCCTGGTACCTCAGCAAAGAATTCTAGAGAACTTAATAAAAGCTTCAAAACCAAACAGATTTCTTTCTAAGCTACAAGAGGTATGCTTCAAGCATGTATTTGTTTTTGACATATATAGATATTCTTTCTCAAGGATTAGTCTTTCTCTAATAGCTCTTAAATTTAATTATTTGCTTAATTATGTTAAAAATTTTTTAAAAATCTCTTTTAAGAAACTGGTTGAAAACTAACTTTTGGAGAGACTTGACATCAGTACAATCCTCAGTCTCTTTGACAATTATTGCAGATTTTTTTTTGGTTTTTTGTTACTGAAGTTCTGATCAGCAGCAAGGGCAGTGTTAGGATGTTCAGATTCTAAGTGCTCTTGCTGTTATTTCACCAGTTGTTGTTGTTGCTCAGCACACTGCTATGCCTTTGGCAGCATTGCTACCCTGGGAGAAAAGTGGCCATGAGGTACAGGGATAGCAGTGTCTCTTGGCAGCAGAGGCAGATATCTAATATGCAACTGTTAGGTTTAAGACAGTTTACAATAGTGCCTGACAAGCATAGCCAGAATATTTTTCAGAGCTGCATGAGCAAATCATAAATAAAATACAGCTTTTATTCACCTGTCATAATACCTTTAAAAATTGAAATTCCAAATCAAATTTTGCCAGTTCATTTTTATGACTTAAAAAGTAGTAAGTCTGTTAGGCAGCTTTTTTTTTTCTCTTCTTTTTTGTGATATTGGAAATTCTTAACAAAAGCATTGTTGGACAGTTTCCAAGTGCATTTCTGCTCTTGCATTAAAATTAACACTAATGTTAAAAGTCAGAAGAAAGATTTGTAATCTTCAGAAGGATGCAGAAGACACCATGTGCATAGCTATAACCTAGACGCAGAAGGTGCACACAGCTTGATGTAAAGCAGATAACAGGAGTAGAACCCAGTCAAACCAAATCACTTCCTGGACAGTGGCAATGGCTTCAGTTTAAGGAAGAATAATGCAAGGATATAAATCAGAATTCAAAAAACATTCCCATATACCCAAAACGACCACAGTCTTTAAATAAGTGCAAGCACATCTTGTTTTGAGGTAAATGATTTCATAGAATCACAGACTATCCTGATTTGGAAGGGTCTTGAGGAATCATGTACAAGTCCAACTCCTGGGCCTGCACGGGACACCCCAAGGATGACACCAAGCACCTGAGAGCATTGTCCAAACACTTCTTGAACTCTGCCAGGCTGGTGCTGTGACCACTTCCCTGGGGAGCTGTTCCAGTGCCCAGCCACTCTCTGGGTATAGAACCTTTTCCTAATATCCAACCTAAAGCTCCTCTAACACAACTTCAGGCCGTTCCCTCAGGTGCTGTCACTGACCACCAGAGAAAAGAGCTCATGAGGAAGTTGTAGGTGGCTATGGGGTCTCCCCTCAGTCTTGTCCAGGCTGAATAAGCCAAGTGACATCAGCCTGTTCTTTCATGGCTTCCCCTCCAGGCCTTTCACCATCCTTGTTGCCCTTCTTCGGACCCAGTTTAACAGCCTTGTATCTTCTTGTGTTGTGGCAGCCAGAACTGCACACAGGACTCAAGGTGAGAGCAGAGCAGGACAATTCCCTCCCTTGCCTGGCTGGTGATGCTGTGCTTGGTGCACAATTGTCAGAGTCTTTTGCACTAGGCAGGTAAAAATAATTTGTTATCTGGAATAATGTCAGATACCAAGAAGAATGGCGAGTGCCATGTAGGAAGGTGCATAGATGGAAACAATTCAGACGGTTATAGAGAGTTAGTTTCCAATATTTGAAGCTTTTTGATGATGTGGTTGCAGATTGTAATTCTGTATGTCTGTCTGGTCCTGGAGATAGATAACTATATTTAGGTTTTATCACTAAAATCAAGGTAACAAACTCAAGTTAGAGGGATTTTGGCTTTTTCTCGACGGGAGACTGGTATGTGGATTGCTTGCCTGGAGCAGTGGTACTTTGCATGAGTTGTGATTCTTGCTGTATTGTGCAGTTTGCTTCACTGCTGACAGACTGTGTGTAGGGAAATTCTTCTGTCAAAATACTGATTTCCTTGCAGGTGTCTTTCTCCAGTAATGTTTTGTAGACAAACATAATTAGAGAAAATAAGTGTTCAGAAAAGTGGAAAAAGGCAACCAGAATAATTGAACAGTGTGGGAAAAATACTGAATAACATTTCAGAGCAAAAAGATACATTTTCTTTTGAAAGTGGTATGGGGAATTTCAAATCCTGAGTAATTTATTACTGTGATTGTCACACACAAAAGTAATTTTGTATTACAAAGCAGTGAAAATATGAATCCTAATAGTTTGTTTTTCTCATTTTAGTTGTAGTGGGTTAACCTTGGTTTTCTGCCAGTTGTCCACCAAGCCACTCTCTCTCTCTCTCTCTCTCTCTCTCTCTCTCTCTCTCTCTCTCTCTCTCTCTCTTTTCTTTCCCCCTCCTCGACAGGGGGAGAACATGAGACAAAACATCTTTTAGCTTGAGATAAAGATGTAACAATCAACAATTACTGTCATGGGCAAAACAGACTCAACTTGGGGAAAATTAATTTAATCTCTTTCCAATTAAATATAGGACAGGATAATGAGAAAAAAGAACAAAACTAAAACCACCTTCTCACCTCTCCTCAGGTTTTCCAGGCTCAACTTCAGTCCTTTGTTCCTGAATCTTCACCCTCCTTCCCCTCAATCCCCTAAAGTGGCACGGGGTATTGGGGAATAGGGGCTGCAGTCAGTTCATAACACTTTGTCACTCCTTCTTCACAGTTGCCTGCTGTGCTGTGGATCCCTGCCATGGGAGGTAGTCCCTGTCAAACTGTTCCAATGTGGGTCCTCTACACAAGCTGTAGCTCTTCAAAAACTGTACCAGCATGGTGGGTGCACTCCAGGAATGGACTACTCCAGCATGGGCCCCCATGGGCTGCACTTCCTGCTCCTTTATGGGCTCTCCACAGGCTACAGCTCCTGTCAGAGCACATCCACCTGCTCTGGCAGGGGCTGCAGTGTGGGTACCTGCTATAGCTGCTCTGGTGTGCTCCTCCATGGGCTGCTGTGGGACAACCTACTCCCTTTGTGGGCAGCAGAATCTCTGCTCCAGCACCTGGAACGCCTCCTTGCTGTTCTCCTTCACTGACCTTGGTGTCTGCAGGGCTGTTTCTCTCACATTTTTCTTGTTCCTCTCCCATAGCTCCTGGGTAGCAGGTTTATTCCCTTATATATGTTATCAGCAGAGGCACCAACCAGTCCTATTGATGGGCTCAGATTTGGCAAAGAGCAGGTTTGTCATGGAGCCAGCTGGAACTCACAGTATCCATCATGGGGCAGCTGCTGATCTCACAGAGGCCACCCCTGCAGTGGTCCCTCACCTCCCAAAACCTAGCCATGCAAACAAAATACACTCATCCTAGGAGCAGCTCTTCTTTCTCTGGTGTATGAGAAAATCATTCAACATTACATTAATCTAACACATCAGTTCTGATGATTTCAACATCAATCACTTTCAAAGTCCAAATCTCTAAAGTTAAATTTAAAATATTTGAGAGGCATATTCACTGTAACAAGCTTAATTTTAGTGTCTGACTTTATGTTGTTGCACAAGAATGCAAAATAACTTAAAGTTTCAAAGTTGCTCTAAAAATTAATTTATATATGCAAGTATAAATCAATTTATAATTTAATTCAGCCCATTCAAGACTTCTTAGAAATGAAATTTTCTGGTTTCTGAAAAAAAGACATATATCTTAGTTTACATTTTCTCCAGATGTTAACTTCAGTGTAGGTATAGGAAAAGTGCTTTCCACTGATTTGCTTTTCCTAATGCTGCCAGCATTAAGGAAAATCCAAATTAGTTTTTTGCTACTGTCGTCCTTTATTTTAACAGCATTTACCATCCTTGTTTAAGCATTTTGAAAAAGGAGCTGCAGAAACTTGCAGCTTAATCTCCTTGTCTGTTACACAACCAAACATTCTGCAGTCTTCAGTGATTTGGTCTTGTAGCTGACCATTGACTGTAACACACTTAAGGGTAGTAGGAGTACTTAAAACACTAGGGAAAATGTGCTTCATGAACATCTCCTGACAAATTCTATCAGTTCACATCAGTCTGTAGATGATGCCCAAAGAAGCTACTTGCTATGACTGGTTGCATGTTAGCTTAGGCCTTCTGTTCCATAACCAGGAATGCTAAAATACTGAAGGTAAAATAACTTTAGCAGACTATCAAAAACAACTGGCTTGCTCATGCCAGTGATTAATAAACCACGCTTTATTGCTGTTCACGATGGGAAATCATATACTCTTCATTGTTCCTTAAAAAGAAAGTGTTCTGGCAGTAAACTCCCTAGATTTGTCTCCCCTGATGGAATGTTTTCTTGAGGCATAAGGGGTGGATTTCTAACAGCCCACCTCTTGCTTTGCTTTTTTTGTAACATTATTTTAGGTCTGATTTCCATGTCTTTTTGTAGTTTCATTACTGAGACGAAAAAAAGTAAGCACCCTGCTAATGTCTTACAAGGTCCGTATATCCATATACACCAAATATCTCCTCTGTTGTATTTCAGAGTCCGAAAGGAGGTTTCTTAAAATTTTTGCACTCTTAGATGACAGCCAGTAGAGTGAAAAAGTGTAACATTCATTTTCCCATGCAGTGTCACTTCTCTAATGTCTGTAAGATTGTGTAGTCTGAGTGGACAATCAAGTTGTTTTCAACTTGCCCTTCACAGTTTCTGGGAACAAAAGCAGATTACTTGAGGATATAGCTCTGTTAGGCAGTAAGCGCTGGCATCCATATTCCCGGAACAGCCAGATCCGGGCAGAGTGCTGCTGCTTGCCCATGTGGCAGTGATGAGCTGGGTGTGTACCTAGGTGCTCCCTCGCTGGTGGGGATGGAGCTGATCCATTCACTGAGAAACAAGGCACTCACAGATTCTTTGATCATTTGTGTTTCAAGGGAAGGCAGTTAACCCACTGTCCCCTCAGGTGACAAACGTTGGGATTCTTGGGTTGCTTGATTATCTACTGTGCCTGAGTGGGCAGAGGGGCTACTTAGCTAAAGAAATGGGTGCATGGAGTTGGGAGAACCTCAAAAATTCAGGAGGCAGAAGAGAGGAAATGAATGATACATTGGTGCCTGTTAAGGGAATTGATTTAATCAGAAAAGAATTCTTATTGGATTGGAAACTTATTCCTAGGGGTTTTTTTTGAATGCTTATCCATCAACACTTAGTCTAATTTCTTTTTTTTTCATAATAGGATTTCTCCTCAGAATTCTTTAGCTTTTATAAAGGCTTTTCAAATACAACATAGGATTTGAGTATTTTTATAGGGATTTGTCTTCTTTTGTTTTGATCAATGCGCTGTGAATTTGACTGTGTAGATAGCATCTAGCCCTGGACAAAGAAATATCAGAGTGGTATTTTTAGTAATACTACTTTGGCTTGCTCTCTGAAGATGAAGAAAAATTTCCCTATTTTCCCCCACTTTTGCACAACCTGTAAAATCCTCTATGTGCAGTAATTGAAGGTGAATAAAGTGCATTTTATTAATTTCTCATCTTAAAACCAAGATTTTGAGAGAAGTCAGTGACTTTCATTTTTGGCTCTATGATGTCAACATAATCAGCAGCTTGTTTTGTAACTGATAGAGTTGTTGCAGCTCATAAATACCAGTCGTTCTATTTTTATTTTTGTTGCTATTCATCTATCTCTATTTACAGTTGTAATTAAATGTTTAATGGAATAAGAAAGCTCATGTATTTGAGAATTGCTGCTAATAAAATAAATAGTGATTTAGATAATTCCTGGCATTCTGATACATTAAATAGACTGGATTTCCCCAGGGCATTTTTAACTGTTTGGAGCAGAACCAAATGTGGAGCAGTGATGAGATAGTGATAGTGAGCAGCTTAAAATTCTTGATCCTGTTGTTACTGCAGGAAAGACATATGTACTTCGGGTTGTACTCTTAGTTTTCTAAAAGCCAGTATATGCTGTGCAAAGCCTGCCATAATGAGCAGATTTATATTTGTTTCAAAACACAGGAATGTGTGAAAGTTAATAAGGTCTTCAGCATTTCCAGCCACAGTAAACAGGCCTTACTCTGCTTTTCATGTTACAGAAATTCTGCTGCTGCCCATTAAGTTTCATGACTGATCCTTTCTAGGGAGGGGATTTTTTAAAATAAGGGAATATGCTTTATGGCTGTACAAACTTCAGGCATTACCTCAGCTGAGGCTATTTGCTTCTGAGAATGGTGTTTAAGGTGACACTATTTCCTAAATGCAGCTAGTGCACTTTTGTTTGATCTTGTTCCAAAACCATGATCCATTGATTTTATTACTATGGATTCAAGTTGTATCTGAGCTCCTTGAGAGAAGACTGTAAAGACTGTGCATCAGCTCAGCTGGCATGGATTTGGAGCTAAAAAACAAGTTCAGTATCTCATGTTAAGCAGTTAGAGGAAAAATCTGCCTTGGAATCCTCACCTTTTCTTGAGCTTTAAGTGTCTGGATCATCATGCTGATTGCTGTATAAGCTGTTTGAGAACACTTTGCTGTTAACACAGGGCTATCAGAAGAACAGAAAACATCCTAATATAACAGAGGGGATGTAAGAAATTGTAATATCTATGTGAATATGAAAAAATTATATAGATCCAGTTGTTCACCATTTAAGTCCAACCTAAGGTGTTTCAGAAGAGAGAATATACAAGGAAGTCAGATGGGTGCACTGTACATTTGAAACTTCAATTATATGCCAAGAGTAATGAATGGATATCTTAAGAAAACTCAGCAAAACAAAGCTACCTGTGAAATTATTTCTTTGTTCCCCATTAGAATACTTCTGTACTTCTTTAGAAAGTGTAAGTGAAAAACAGTGCTGATCATGCTAAAAAGCAAATCAACCGTAAACTGGAATATAATTTCAGATTAATGATAGCACGTATTCATGTTTTATGCTGATTTAAGTGGAAATGTGCACCTGCTTCAATGGTAATAATTGGGGGGAAAAGAACAAATAATGAAAACACCAAAATGCCTTGTTGTCTCTTGTGAAAAACTAATTAGATGAGCAAATAAAAGAATGTCCATTGGAATGACTGGTGGCTACAATAAAGATGGGGACTCATTTCAGGTTCTGCAGTTTCCCTATAGCTGTTTGTTGGAGAGGACCCATGAGTATCTAGAAAGGCTTGTATTTCTGGAACATTAAAAAAAAACACAAGTGATTTAGGGGCTTAAAGAAATTCTTGTGGCTTTCTGTCATCTGCTGACAGAAGTTGGCCTGTTTAGTCTCTTCCTGGGCAGTGATAAAATAGAAAAGGTTGGGAAGAGGAGTGAAATGGAATAAGTTAATGCTAATGCTCTGTCAGTTTGCTCTAGGACTGGACCAGCTCCAACAGCCTTTGCAGTACAGTGTTGGGGGGATGTGCATTGTAACCCTGAGCTGCTCATTAGCTATTACCTTATGGAATAAAGTGATTCAAAGGTTTCAAACCAATGGGTTGGCAGAGAACACACAGTTTTCTTTCTTCCCCTGAATCAGTACATTCCATAATTTTTTCCTACTTCTTAAAGAATTGTCTTAGGCCTGCAGCTATGTGTTTAGTCCTATAAAATCTAATACTGAAGGCAGCTTTCTACTTACTTCTGTGATCTGGGATGCTTATGGAAAAGTAGTTTCCCTGAGTTTTCAACAAGATCCGTAGTGCTAAATTCGGGTAGGACAGTGATACTCTTTGCATCATTTAGATGTGGCTCCAGTCATGTTTTGAAGTTTTTGTTAAACTGTACAAATTCTCTGTATCTTTTCATGGAAATCCAGCATGTTGTGTGACATGTGACTTTTTCTCTTGGCTAGTTAAAAGAGTTGCTCTGTGTCATGCATGCAGTCCTGTGCATAAGCACTGCTTAAAACAACATGGGATGAAGTATATTCAGTTCTGCTTCTCTGTTGGTGCTGTGCTTTTTAGATCCATTAGAAGATGAATCTTTTGCAGAATTCCTGTTACATCAATAAAGACTACATAACTCCCCTGGTTAGTGCAGTGGATGGGATGGTTCTAAGACAAGATGACTTGAAAATGAGTTACTTAAAACAAGCAGACAAAAAGATCAGTGGTGAATGAAAGCCAAACAATTTTGAAGTTTTGCAATTTGAAACTATTTTTGAGTGACATGTTTGTAGAATGTGAGCCAAATCTATCATGCTGAAGACTGATTGGTGCTTATTTGAGATGTTGTGAGCTTCAAAATACATCAATATACCAAATGCTGTTTTCAGACTTTTGCAGTGTAAACGATTTATTGTTTGAATAACAATTCCTTTGGGTCTAACATGAAACAAAACCCTTAAGTGTTTTGGAAAACGTTATTCTTTTGAACAAAGCAATTTTCTTTTGCCAGTGTGAGCTGCTGTCCCTGCAGACTTTTCTTTCAATTCCCCATCAGGCTTGTGGCCGGCAGCTAACCTCTTCTGTGTTACTTTATCCCATTTTCTGCAATATTGTTCTCTCTGAGCCTTTTTGTCATGGCTTAGCTGCATCAAACTCCTGCTGTGGAAAGTTGGAATGTGCCACACTGTATTCTCTGGCTCTGTGTATATGGTCTTAATGCACATCAGCCTAAATAACTTTGTTTCTGCAACCATATGACAGCTGAAACCTTAATCTGTTGGAAATTTCAGATTTTAAAAAATACTTCTTTTTCAGTTTATGTATTTTTTTCTCTAGTGTGTGTCTATGCTAGGGCTATTCCAGGCATTCTGTTTGGCTTTAAATAACTGTTGTTCATATCCATTTTTAACAAGACACTGTATTGTACAACTGTTTCCTTTTTTACTTCTTCAAGGTTGGGTTTACCTAGCCAAGGCCCTTGGTTTTAATTTTTTTTCTATTTATATTAAGTTATCAATTCTTTCATTATGCTTATTTTTAAATTATTTTTCTTTATTCCCTTGTCCCCACCCTCTTGTTCTCTCCTCTCAAACTCCTCTAACAAATCCACAGCCTTGTTTTGGTATGGCATGCAAGATCTGCAATACTTGAATGGTTCACCTTGTCTGAAGTGAAGCACCCAGGGAAAATATGGTGAGCAAAATGTATGTGGGATTTGCAAGAATGCACTTCTTCTTACAAAGTTTATACATGAGTTTTGTTCTGGCAGGGCAACACTTTTGGAAGTTCTTGAGTGATTTAAACTCATAAATCCCAAATATGCACTTCTGAAAACCCTGAAGTTGCAAGGAAGATTGAAGTTTCTGAGTTGTGTGAGTGTGAGTTGGCTGACAGCTTTGCAAATGTGGTCTATAGATCTGATAATATAAAAGGCAATGATGACATGAAGAGCAATGAAACTTTTCACCACTAGTGGGACTTTGTCCTGTCAGACAACAGTATGTTCCTTGAGAATCTCTTTCCTTTTAATTAAATAAGGGCTCTGAATTTTTTCCCATGCATAGATATACAAGCAACTGTACAGTTTTGTCTTGAAAGGGATGAAAAAACTGTTAATTTTTCGTATGGAATCTGTTTTTCAAGTGATTGTGCATGTATTTCTGTTTTTCGGTAATAGAATACTGAGAGTTCATCTTTTCAACTTAGTTTGTGCAGGTAATAAATAGTATTTTCTCTAATCAAGCATGAAATTTGTGGCAGATGTAGAAATGCCTGTTTATTATAGAGGTACCATTGTATAGTAATGCCTTCTGGTTTACAGGGCACAGTACCTAAGACACACATAAAGTACTTGAAATGTGTATTTGTGTTAACTTTCAGGTTATCACTGTATGTTGTGGGGGTTTTTTTTAATACATTGCTTAAATAAGGGGGGCTGAGGGGTGTGATGTTTTTGAAAGACTAAGATCCCTCCCTGTTTGGACGAATCTGGTTGTTGTATTTGAGCTGATGCTTTCTCTGATTTCTTTTTTGCTAGAAGTCTCTCCCTAACACCTGTTTGGATTTTGGGTTTTAAAAATTGTGTTTCTCCAGTATTTGCAAGATTAAAAATATTTTATAAGAACCATTTTTAAAAATGAAATAAAAGTAACATTCATTTTCTGGAAAAAAGGTAATGTAATTATGTCAGGTCTCTGGTTTACAGCCTTACATAAAACATGGCTTTCTTTAATAATAACATGGTTATTATTAAAGTGTTTCTCTTGAATGGGGGGGAAGGTCTACTTTAAGTACAGGGTTACTCATTCATGTTCAAATAGAAACAAAACAAACAAACATCTTTAAAAATGTATTTGGCCTCAGAGTATGCTTTTTAGGTCTCTTTTTTTCAGAGTAGGAACCTGGATGGGTGGCTGTGGCAGGTGTTGAAATACACAATAATATTTGTGGAAAAATACTCCAATTACTTGTCAATATCAACATTAGCCATTAAGAAGCTTGCTTTCATAAAGTGAAATTTGACTTATCCTAATTCAAAGCATAAAAGGGAAAATATTTTCCAAAATGACAGGACTAGGTTATTTCTGTAGACCTGCCTACTGACTTTTGAGGTAGGGCCCTGATGTCCTTGGGAGTTTTTGAATTTACAAGATGTATCCTCACTGCCTTGCAGAACTTGGGGCTAAGAGCAAATTGAAACATATAATTTTGTTCTGACAGGTGGGAACTTAAATGCTATCGTGGTACATTTTAACATTTTGCTAGGTCTCCGTCTTAGGCTTATTTATCTGAACAAGGGCTTTTGTTTGGCTTCAGGGTGAAGGACAGTCTAGGTCCTAGTTTTGAAAGGCAATATTAATGTGAACAATTTTTAATAACAGCTGCTTCAGAGAGCCTTCATATGACATTATGTAAGTTCAGATTTCTTGTCTTCTAGCATACTGGTTTAGCTATTGTTTCCTTTCAGGAAGGGTGAAACTTTGAAGCATCTGTTATTAGATTGTTTTGATTAAACTTGCATTGTGAGAACAAATTCATAATATTACTTACTAGTCACTTCATTTCCCACATAAAATGCTTCTTATCTGTCTCCTTTGAGGAGTGCACTTATTAAAACACAGGCACACAGGACACATAGCTCCAATAACTTTTATAGCATTTATTAGTATTTGCATACTCTGTGTGGCCACAGCTTCACACAGCTAGGAGAGCTTATCCTCAAATACTTGCAGAAACAGTGCAAGATGTCACTGGACACCAATGATAAGTCTGTCTCCATTGTCTTTACATCTGCTTCTCTTCAGACATTTTTACATACTGATGAATTCTCTTAAGTGTTTTCTTCATGGCCCTTTGCTTGACTCTGTCCAGTAGCCCCAAATTTCTGTTGTACTTGGGAGCCCAGGGCTGGACACAGCACTGCATCTGTGGTCTCACCAGAGCTGAGTAGAGGAGAAAAGGTCCCCTCTCTTGACCTGCCAGTAATGCTCCTTCTGATGTAGCCCAGGATGCTGCTGGTCCTGTTTGCCACAAAGACATCCTGGTGTCTGTCGCCATCCCCAGGGTCTCTCCTGCAAACCTGCTTTCCAGCTGACTGCCCCAACACGTATTGACACATCAGCTGCTGGGGTTGGCCCTCTTCAGGTGCAGCAATTTGCTGCTCCTTCTGTTGAACTTCTTGAGGTTCCTCCTGGCTGTCCATGTCCCTCTGAATAGCCGCACAACCCTCGGGTGTATCAGCCACTCCTCCCGCTTCTGTATCATCTGCAGACCTGCTGAGGGTGTGCTCTGCCCCATTGTCCAGCACCACTCTCTGGCCCTGCCCTTCCAGCCAGTTTTCAGTCCTCACTGTCTGCTCATCCAGCCCATGTTTCATCAGATTCCCTTTGAGGATCTTGCAGGAGACTGAAAGTACCAAACCATGTTTATTCTTGAACAGATCTGTAAAATGGAAACAAATTACCAGCTCATTTCATTTTTCTCAAGTTATTGGAGTAATTTAAATCAACAGGTGGTCTTTGAGAGATAGTTATTAAAATACTTAGTTATATTTCTCTGTAATTTTATAAAATACCTTTTTTTCATTAAATTGTAAGCTACATATGCAAACAGTGTGGCACAGAAACCTATTAAGCTGTTGCACTGATAAAAAATCACTTTTAAAAATATATGTAATAGGTGTATTTTCTGAGAATATAAAGGTTGCTTTGCTGGGAAATGGAAAAGAAGGAAAATGGCATAATAAGATAATGTATATATTTTCTGTCAACTTTTACCATCATGTATGTTTTATACTTGGATCACTGGAAGTGTGCCCATGAAATATGTCTGTCTTTAAAGTTAAAAAAAAAAAAAAGACTGAAAGGAAGATCAGGAGTCAAGCAGTTCATGCTTATGCCTTTGGAATGCATTAGCTATAACTAAGTGTAATACTGAATGATGGATAAAATTATATTTTATCATCAGTGTAAAGACTTAATCTTATCAGGTTAAAGACTTAAAATAGTGGTTCCTTGTAAAAAAAATTACAACTTAGTATTCTTGCATTTTTTTCCAGAGTTATGACGAATTTACCTAATCTTTTTCATTACAGTTCATATAAAAATGGTGATATTTTGTTCTTTGCTTACAAAATTGTTAAGTCCCTGTGTATTATAATACATTTATTATTACTTTTTATGATTGGATTTACTGTTTTGTCTTGAAATAAGCTAAGGATCTTCAGTTCAAAGAAACTGCTGCCTCTTACACGCAAATGTAGCCTGGAGTATAATTGTATTAGGATTTTGAAATAAAGCAGGTGTGCAAATTGTTTCTCAGGAAATAAAGTAGGCTCATTCTTACTGTTAATGTGTTTTTCTGTTAACTTGTCTTATATTCCAGTCTGCTTGTGTCTGCTTGTGTCTGCTTATTTCTTTAGAACATAATCCAAAGCCATTGAAAACTCTTCTAATTGCAGTGAACTTGAGATCAAGGCCTTAAAATTCTCAATTTTAAACTCTGTAGGAAGAAATGTTGATGGCTTATGTAGTGCTGATTACTGTGGAGCCCTTGTCTTGAGGGCTTTGGGCTGTGTTTCATTTTTAAGATTATATTCAGCACAGATACTGACTTGGTCTTTAGTTTGTCATAGTTTGAAATAAACTCCTTTGTGAGTGTGTTGTATTACAGTTAGAGGTTGGGGCTTTGGGAATGATGTATTTTTTGCTTTTGTTTGTTTGTTTGTTTGTTTTCTTTCTATTTGGACATGAATGAGTAACCCTGTATTAAAGCATACTTTCCCCTCCTTCTATTAAAAGGAAACACTTTAATAATAATAGAAGACCACGTTTTACGTAAGGCTGTAAACCAGAGACCTGACATAATTACCTTTTTTCCATAAAATTAATGTTACCTTTATTACATGCAAGTAGGACATATAGTTTAAAATACTTTTACATTTCTGTGAGTCTGTATGCTAAAGCAAGGAAGTACTAGTTTGCAATTTTAAAAATTAAAATTAAAAAAGATAACAAGGTTACCTGTCCTGCCTGCTTAACACCTACCTTGAGCTCTTCAGGTGATTTATAACTTGTTTACATTCTGCACTGTTCACCATCTGGAGTCCCAATGTTTACAGTTCCTATAGGTTTGGAGTACTACAGAGTAGGCAGTCATGGTGCAGTAGGTGAGGGACAGGATAAATCAGGCAATATTCGAAGAATCTTTGTGGTGGCTGTACTCCTTCAGAGAGATAATTCTGTTTATTCAATTTTTCAGAAAATCGGAGTCATTGGGTCATTTTTTAGTAAGATGGGATTTGAAAAAGCAGCTTGGTAAAAAGGTATTGTTATTAATCAACAATTGTAGTTTCTGTCTAAGTAAAAAAAAAGTAGAGATTAGGTAAAAATGCATGAGTACAGTAATTCAAAGAATGATCGACTGTCTTGGGTTGCAGACTGCAACAAGTATGATTTGCTTACAAAATGTGTCAGACAACACCTATTTTATGTTCATTCTTATCAAACTTCTATTACAGAAAGGGTGGTTTTTCACTTTTGTTGTTGGGATTTTTTCATTGAAGAGTAGTCATTTGTTTTATACCTCTCTGCAGGCACACACACCAGTTAAAACAAAAAACAATCATTCTTGTCTCATTTGATAATGCCATCAGACTATTTCAGGTTACAGGCTTCCTTGTTCTTCCCAGTATTTTGAGGCTACAGTTTCACTTGTTTAATGCCTGTTAAAGATATCTGTGCAGTAACATGGAGTTTGGTGGTCCTTTACATTGCTACATTTTTGTCCATGTTGTGGTAGATGTCCAAAGGATAATGTTACAGATAAAGGCAGAAAAGTATGAAATGCATGCCTTTATTTTGGATAGAAGGAGAATCTGAACAATTAGCTTTATATTCACACTGAGCAAAGCCCCTTGGCTCAGGAGACTGTAATAGCCACTTTATATAATATTTAGTATGTATTCAGTGGTTGGAAAATGTGAAGTTTACCATTGAAGCATCTGTCTATTCTGGTGAAATTTTCTGGTTTTTTTATCCAACTGCAAAAGTTGTTTTGGTTCAAACTGAATGGTAAACCTGCATTTAACTCTACAAATTTGAAGAGATGTCAGCAACTTTCATCAATTTTGCAGTTCTAGTAGCAGTGAAGATGGAGAGACTTGGCTCTGGAGTTATCTTTGGAATACATTCAGAGATTTGAACTGGCTTCTCAGGCCATAGTGACAAAGTTGGACAGGTTCCATGCTCACTGTATGACACAATCTTTAATTTATGAATGTGTGTGTCCTAATCTCACACAGAAATTAAATGGTATGAAAGCATGTAGAGAAAGATGGAGATCGTCTTTATATTTTTAACAGCATATTGTATAATGTGGATTAGCATTCTGTACTGAGATTAGGGCCTTTTGTGCAGTATGCTGTACAAATGCACTGAGAGGCCTTGTCATGAAAGCTGAGGAGAAATAAAGGCAGAGAATGGCAATTTGTCTCTGTTGGTTTTGGATTTAAATTAGCTCTCTAATTCCTAGATTAGTGTCCTAGCCACTGTATTTCACTTCTGTGGCAGTTTTCATCTGGCCCTGGCACTTATGCAGACATGTCTACAACCACTAATAGTGCAGACGCAATGTAAAATTCTAATTAAGGTACAACACCTATCATTTAGCTAAAACCAAACTCTTCAGGAAAGCAAAGTAAGGTTTGCATTTGCATAACATATCTTACAATTTCAGTTCATGGGATTGAAGCTCTGGTCCTTGGGTTGGGGAGGATATGGTTTTGGTTTTTCCACAGAAATATATTCAGTTTTCTTCTTGAATCAGGACTGAATTAGCTGGAGATGCTCCTGTGTTCAGAGGGCTCAAAGTTTTGAAAGCAGCCTACCGAAAAGTGAGAGTATGTCCAAGTATAACTTTCTTTTCTGAAAGATTGGTTTTCATGAAGTAATGAACCTTCCTTGTTTTGACAGAAAGAGACAGAATGTAAAACTGGTGTCAACAATTCCCTTCAGATTTTAAGAGATCAGAATAGAATCCAAATATAGTTAGTTTAGTTGTAAAGATACAGCAAAGAAAAAATTCCAATACTTAGATCTGTGGAAAGATATTTGTAACTCAGATTAGTTTGATTTGTGGTTTTTAATAGTTTCTGTAAAATATGTGGACATGCTGTGGCTTTTTCTCCAATTAGTGGTCAAATTATTTATAGCAGATTCAAAGACTGATACTGTCTTAAGGAAATTTTCATCTCCAGGAAGCTATATTTTGTTGGCTACAGAAAAATTACATGTAAATCTTGTAAATAATGAAAATTATTACACTTCCCTCTCTCTCCCACCCCAAAAAGACTTACCAAGATAGGAAGTATTATAAATATATCATAAAGAGGGTTTTAATTGATTTAAAAAATAAGTCTGAGCATTGTATCTTTGAAGTTCTTTATTCAAGAAGATGTCTTTAGAGGCAGCTTCTCTCTGCTGTGAAACTGTGTGTGTAGCAACCAGGTGCTATGTGGAGGTGTTTCCAATCATGTTTTTACTACTCAGATGTCTGACTTACAGATTCTTCAACCCCTTGTGTAAGGTATTTGGGTCTGTTTCTACTGAAGCTTATCCAGTAGAGGCTGAAAAGATTACATTAAACAAATGTAATGTGGAGAGCACTGCTGGATGCTACTTTAGTATGCTGTTAAATTTAGTAGTCATAGTTTTTGCCTGTCATCAAGGCAGAATCTTCAAATACTTGATCTGTTTTTAACTTCTAATAAATTTTCTGGTTTATGAAGTCTTTGTGGTACTTATTTTGCACACAACGGAAAATTGTTTATTTTTCCCAGCTCCAGTCAGAAACTTTTGATCTGGCAAAAAGAAGCATTCAACGTGGTTGCTATATATTTGCTATGTAAAATTTTGAAAATAGTTCTTCATTTATATTCAAATATGATTTTCATTTCCCTGGCTTTTGAAATACAGTAATTTTTAACAGCCTCTTCAGGAATGCACTAGATGTGTAAGTCAGTAGTGCAAAACAGTAGTGCCATGCTGTAGTTGTAAAATTTTGGAGAGATTAGTTGGGCTTTGCAGAGTTTTGTGCATCACCTGGGAAAGCATGTTATTGGTGTTTTGTAGGTAGGCAAATAGCATCAAGGCTTCTTTAATGTGTGTGTGTGTGAGCAGTGGTTTTGTCTTCTGAAGAGACATTTGCCAAAAGAAGAAAGGGAGAGATGAAGACATTGTTCTGCAATGTGTTGCATTCTCTCTGTCTGTTTCTCAGTCCTTAGTTTTTCAAAGGTTATTTTTGTTTTCCTGGCAGGTCACTCTTGATCTCATCAGTGCTGTAGTCTTCAGTTGTGTAAACAATTGGAACATAGCAACAAGTGAAACACAGCTGAAACTACTGAGACTGTATAGGCTCTATGGCACCAAAGAATTTGGCCAGGAAGAATACCTTGGCCCTAATTACCTCTGGATGCCTTCAAATCATTAGATGATTAAGCTATTAATGAACTTAAGCTGTGCCTTTGGTTCAGCTTGACCGGTAATAAGTTCATTAAGTTACTCATCACCCAACATTAAATTTCAGCTACACCGCTAAAATGTGGGTATTAATTTAAATAATATAAATGCATATTATTCCTTTCTTCCTCTGCCAGTGCAGTATAATGTGTGTATGCACTAGGCACAGTATATTCTTGTTTTGTCTAATGCTTCATTGCAAAGTGTTTTTACTTTGCTACTCAACCACTATTCCACTGTCCAGTCACTTTCTTCTAGCCTAAAAAACATGGCCTTACAAGCAGTGATAATTTTTCTTCTGGAAGATGTGTCCAGAGAAGCCAAGCAGCCTTGATTTTGGCTTTGGGTTTTTGCTGCCTTAATTGATCACTTTTCTTTCCTAACTGTAGTGCTTATGTCATTCTACCAGCTGACTCCAGAGAGCCACTAGAAACATTTCATTTGAGAAGTAAGCAATGCTTTGGTGACAAAGAGCAAGGCTGGAATGTTCATGTATGAAGTTATATCTGATTTAATAATATATTTCTCTGTAGAATCTTTTGAGTTAACACCAACTCCATCTATGGTGGCTTCAGGCAGATTGCAACATTCTGTCTTGTGTTAAGATCTGTCTTAACATGAAGCTGTCCATGTTATCCAGATTGCTCTCTTTTTCTGGTTGCCTGTCCTGACAGTCAACTTTCTTGCAAAACAGTTGCACTGTGTCCAGCTGGGATGTAGTTAATTTTTTTCACAGTACTATGTGGTACTGTGTTTTGGATACATGGCTAAAACGGTGTTGATAATGCACTAATTGGCTATTGCTGAAGAGTGCTTGCACAGCACAAAGTCTTTGCCTGTGTCCTCTCAAATTCAGTAGGGAAGTAGGTGGGGAAGAGGTTGGGATAGGATACAGCTATGACTGCTGACTTGGCAATAGAAACTGGGGGTAGAAGAAGGAGAGTGTGGGGATGTGTGAGTGTTTTCCATGGTGGTTATTGCTTGAAGGGTATCCACACTTGTGGGAGGTAGAGAGTGACTTTGAATCTCTTGCTGCTTTGGGGGTGGTGTGTCCCTTTTTCCTTCACCTGCTAAGCTGTCTTTATTTGATCCATGAGTTTCCTTGCTTTGTTTTTTGTCTCCTGTGTGTCACTGAGAGGGGAGAAGTGGGTGAGCAGTGGTATGGTGTTGATCTTCTGACCAGGGTCATCCCCCCACAATAGTTTATGTAAGCATAAACCATTTACAGACCTGTGGTTGGAGCTGTGTTGCTCCCCAGGCACCTGTTTCATGTGCCTGTTAGGTCAAGAGTATCTGTGTAAAAGTAGATTGTCACTCTCATTTGTGTGTGTCTGTACTTTGAAGCTCTTGCCCATTGGACTGGCAGCTCTGTGCATCAGTCTTCTGTACATCAGGAACTTCTTTTGTTTTAAAAACAGATTTACAGAGCTTATTGTAAGACTCTTGACTTCACCTTTTCATTGGTCGCAGCCTCTTACTGCTCAGGACATGGAATAAACCACCTTGTGATCTCATGTGAAATGGTCAGGTTTTAAGCTTGGTCAAGTGAGTGAAAGATTTGGTTTGTTGATCTCACTGTATTTGGCCTTAATTAGTTTAAGGTAAAGCCATAACTGCACTATTCCTCTCTGTCTTTTAAGCTAGCAGTCTATCCCTTAAATCAGTTTTTCTCCTTTTTGCAAAATGGAAAATATTTTGGGTAAAGAATTTAGTTCAGAAGCTTATGCGCAGTTTTTAGAATCTTTTCAAAGACCTTGCCGCTAAAATCAGCTCTTCCTTATTCTTTCTTGTATTCTTAGCACAAGTGGGCCAGATTGCCATCCACTGCTATGATCAGTTTCAAATGATCTCTCATTTCCAGAGATTGTTTCTGTTCAGCTGTCTGACCACTTGCTGTGTCTTTTCACAAAATGCAATCAGGTAAGGGGGATATTGAGCTTGCATGTGTCTCTCAGCACTGTTCAGGTCCATTTTTTGCTCAGCCTCTGCTGGAGATGCATATTGTGTACACCTACACTTCTGAAGTTTTCACAGATCTGTAGCAGTCATTTGCCTGCTTGATTTCTTGCTCATGACTCTTCATTTGGAAGTGGGTTTAAATCAGCATCACCTGCTTCATACTGTCGGGTACCTGAACAACTGCTGGTGCTGTTCAAATGCTTTTCATTTCTTTCTTAAGATTGGTCCCTTCCCTGAGAACCACTTGTGCAGACTCATGTGTTGCTTTTCAAACTAAGTTTTGTCTGTCACTGAGCGTTTTCTACTGGAATAGTTTGGCACTCTCCTGGCCCTGTTGCTTGGGATTTGCCACCATGTCTGACAGGTACTGTGTCATGCAGGAATATGAGCCTTAGATATCCCGTGCCTTTCTGAGCATTTTCTTGTCATATGACTTTGCAGTAGTACTCTGCTGTTCCTCACATTTCATCTGGAGTTTTCCAGAGCCATCCATCTCTAGCATGTGCCAGGCATTTGCTTTCTCAGGACTGTTTTGGAGAGGTGCCATGGTCAAGGATGTCCAACAGATATAGGTCACCTTTATCTATAGTAACCCTGAGGTTGCAAAAAGCCCTGAAAATCTCCTTGGGGGCTGCTTTATTTTCTCCACTTCTGTATTTGACTGTTTTCAACTTCTGGGTAGCACCTTTTCTCTTTTTGCCATTTCGCTCCTCTCCTACAAAGTTTGAGGCTGGCATTACAGAGTATTGCAGCAGAATGAAATGTCTTTTATGATCCAGTAAAATCACATTAAGCGTAATTTCACATGGAAACAAAAGGTAATTACATCAACACAGCTAATGTTGTTACATAGGAGGCCAAGCACTAATTGGCTATTTTTAGTGTCTGCGTTGCGTAGGCTCTTTCCATGGAAGCGGCGTGTGTTGTGTCCCCTCTGGCCCGGCGATGAGCCGGCACTCAGGTGTGTGCCGCAGGTGCGGCCGCGCTCCGCGCCCGCCGCCGGAGCGCGCCCGCGGGGCTGCACCGCCCCCCGGTGGCCGCTCCTGGGCTTCCCACCTGGAATTCGGGCTGCTTGGAAGGCTGTAAGGGAAAGGCTGTCCCGGAAACCACATTTCTGAGTGACCGAAACGAATTGTTTGCTGACTGAGATTGTACTGTCAGTATTTAAAGGCTGTGTCCGATCTTCACTTGTGATGGAAAAAAGCAATTTTTTGTTTCCTTTCGCCTAAAATACTAGGATCATGCCCTTTGTACTTGACTTTTTTGTAGAAACATCTCTTGAGCTGCTTTGTCATGGAAGGATTGCTGCAAACTTGCAAAATAGTGATCTCTGATTAGTGCTCAAAATACCCTAAACTTCTTTAAATGGGACTCCATCAGCATCTTCTTTTGGCTTTAGAATATGATTACAGTGTGTGCTAATTTCAGGGGTTAGATCAAGAAATGCTGTGCTGCTCTGAGCAGTTTGGCTGCAGCCTGCAGAGAAGCAGTGGCATTGCCTCTGTTGGCACTGATGACAGAAAGTGGCAGCTGCCCACTCTCTCAGGACAGCTCTGGATCTCGCTCTGTGCCCCATCTCCCCCAGCCATCTCCCTGGAGTCTGAAATAGCTCTTACAGCTCACCTGGCTGCTCCAGGTGAGGAGTGATGGGAGGTGAGTCTCTGTGCAGCATTCCCAGGACCTGTGCAGAGAGAGGGTCTGTTAACTCTGTTTTCCTTTATGAGTTTTTGAGGGCAGGGATTCATGTGCATATGAGAGAGAGAGAGATTAATTCAGCTCTGTTTTGAAGCCAATACCTGTCTGTCCTGTTTAGGCAATACTCAGGCCCAAATCTGCATGTAACTTGAGCTGGGGTGGTCCACTGTGACCCCCCTCAGAACAGTGGCAGAAGCACAGAATGTAGCTAATTGTTTCTCAGCCTTTGGAGATTTTCTTGGCCATTGAATCACTGTAAAAATAGGAAAACTTGTTCCAGGCAGCTGGACTCTGGGAGGCAGCACTTATATGTTTTTTCAGCTGCATCTGATAGATAAGGAGGCTTTCTATTTCTCTATGTCTCTCTCACTTTTTTTTTCTTTTTTACAAAAAAGCAGTGGACTTTCTTTAACTCATTTAACTCACACTTTCAGCTCCTCGAAAATAAAGGGGAAAATATTTATTTGAAACATGTAAGCAGTGTTTATGCTTGTTAGCAATGACAGTCCATCATCCTCTGTGTATTGGTACTGGCCATTTAAATAACTGCCACCTGCTCCAGTTACGATCTGTGAGCTGTCACGTCAGTTTAGGCTGGGTAATGTTAAACATCCAGGGCCATGTTTCAGTCATTGGTTACTGCTTGAGCAGAGTTTTAATTGGTAAGGAGCCTCTTATATTCTGTAGATACTGTACCAATTTCATAAGATCTGAATGTATTTCTGATGATTTGGAAATACAACCCTACTGTGCGAGGTCCAAATCTCTACAAGCAGAATTTTGCATAAAAGTTTTCTTTCCTGCAAGGCCAATAGAATGTCTTAATCCTCTTTCTGCTTCAGAACATTATTTGAAGTATTTGAAGCTGTGCTTTTTTAAGTCCTCCTGAAGAACAGGATTTTACCACTGGAAAGCTTCACTAATATTAATATGCAAATTGTGAGTGAGTGATTTCAGGATGTAGCTTATATCTGAGATTTTGGTAAATCTTCTTACAAGGTGAAATATTGCTGTGTTTGTGGAGGAGTAACAGACTAGGTGGGGATATCAGTCTTTGATTTCTAGTGGTGTTGCTTGTTTTTTGTGCTAGCTATTTATTTGTAGATCCACCAAGTCTTGAAGATGGGCCAGACTGAGAAACTGTGAAATTCTGCCCCTCTCTGCACCCTACCCTGCCTCTGCCAGCTCTCTTATTCCATCTTTCTGCTTTCTCTCTCTTTCTTTCCTGCAACTCATTTTTCCCTGCAAATCCTGTTGCTTTTCTGCATTGATAATGAAACTGGTGAACAGTGAAGAGCTGATAGTTTTGTCATTTGGTTTTGGAGTTCTTGTTCTAGTTAGATTGTTGAAAGAACAGAAAATTTTTTTGTTCAGTTGACTTTTTTAGCCCATAGAATTACAGCATTTTACCAATTTACACGCAGAGTGCACTTTGGACATATTTCTTCACAGAAAAAAAACCCAAAAAATCAAAGTCTTCTATTGATAAATTTAATGTTTTGTCTAGGTGTCCTTAAGGTTTTGTATCTGTTTTGGTTTGCTGACTTTTGGAATTCTGTGGTGCCAAATAATATTGCATGTTTTTGTCTTACTACTTACCAAGCTGTGGTTTATTTTTATCTATTTACAGCAAATTGCTCATAGGTATTTTCATTATTTTTACAACTTATGGGGAGAGAAGGTACTTTGTAACTCTAGGGACAATTTGGACAGACTTACAGAGTGCCCCAAGAGAACCATAATTGTCCCTTTCTCAAGCAAATACAAAATGACTCAACAATTCTGCATTTAAATTTATTAGGATCTTGCATTTTATGAAAGATTGATTTTTTTTTTTTTTAATTCTTCTCTCCAGACAACAATCAAATGCCAAAATAAAAGAATTTCTGTCAGGGTAAAATTCAGTTTTTTGATCAGTTGCTTTATGTTTGGTACCAGTTAGTAAAACCATTCAGTTGTTGCAGATTGAGGGCTCTAGTGTGAATGGTCATGTGTTGCAAAGAACACTTGTGAAAAAACTTGTGTTGCCATATCTAACCTGTTTTCATCACAAAAGATAGATTGTTTCTAATACAGTTTAAGTTTCTCAGCCTCGTTACACATTCCTTGATCGTTTAGAGCATTCACGGGCATCTTTATGTCATCTAAATAAATGTTTAAATTAGGTGGCCTGCTAACTACATTTCTACAGGGGCCTAGAGAATGCTACCAGATGCCTTAGAGAGCTTTATTTTTATTTTTGAAATGGCCTCCGAAGCATGGAGCTCAAGGCTGGCAATAGGATTGTTACCAGTCATCAAGGATCAAATTGCAGGTTTTAACTCAAACTTAGGAGGAAATTGATTTCCTCATAAAAAGGAGAAATTCTAGACCTGTCTAGAAAATTTAAGCTCCCATTGCTTGTGAATCCTTCAAGAATTGATGGGAGAAAAAAAAAATCATAAAGGGTTACAGATGTAGAAGTTGGAGTTCACATTTAAACTTTTGCAGTTATATCAGTACATAATTCTTTCCCTTGGTGCGAACTTCTTTTTCTGTGTTAGAAGGACTTCAAAGTGAATGGAAAAGGGGGCTTTGTTTTGAAGCAGGTGTGCTAATGGTGAAGTAAGTTAGTTAACTTGAATTTTTTTTTTCTGCCTCTAAGGGTGCATGATGGTGTTTGTTCTGTATGGAAATGTCTTTTACTTGAATTTAGGAGGCAATATTTGTGCTTGAATTTGGAAGGTGCATGTTTTAATTGTGAGAAGACTGGGACAAAATTAATTCTGAAATTTGTATATATTCAATAATTGAATTATTTTTCAGTAAAAAATTGAAGCATTCTGGTTTCATTGACTGAAAGGCAGAGTTGAAAATCGTTTGTGTGATGCATAGGGCCATACTACCCTGTCCCATACACATTTTGTGTAGGAACTGCAGGAGCACAACTTGGCTGCATGTCTTCACATTTGGCATCTGGTCACTATCCCAGCAGATATCTTTGTGAGTGTAAGGGTTTCATAAATTTGAAAGATTACAGGAAGAGTTTATGTAGACTAGTAAAATGACTGAAAACTTGTTGATGGATAAGTTTTAACTTCTAAAAAGAGCAAGACCTCTGTAGCCTGATTGATTACAGTTTAATTGTTTTACAGAATTCTCTGTTGGGTCTCAGTGATGTTACATGTGGAACCTCTCTGATGGGAATCCCATCAGCAGTGCGACTGATACAGCTGCCTGAGTTGTTTAAGGGCACTGCCAGGGTTCTGGTGTGTCACTGGGCACTGACAAATCAGTGCATCTTCTGCTCCTTCCATGATGATTCTGATGCTCAAGACAAAATATCTGTAGACAGCTTTCTGGTCAAACAGTGAAACTAAGGTTGTCTACTGATTTTCTTCCTCCTGTAAGCTATCTTGTTTACTGTTGTCCATTTTTCCTCCCAAAATTTTGTCTCTCTTGGTTTCATAGAACCTGATTTGCTTATTTTTTTAACATTCAATCTTCTTAATTGGCCTTTCAGTGCCTCTTTCCACTCCATCTTGCTATTTTTCTTAGGGATTGAACTGTGGTCCTTTTATTTACATCAGACAAGCTCATCTGTAAATACAAATCAAATTCATCTTTGCCGTGGTGCCTTGCAAATGAATTTTTTTAACTCTGGCTGAAGAAGAAGGGCCTGGAATAAAGACAGCTTCTTGTGGCTGTTCAGCTAGATATCAACAACTCAACATGGCTAGAACAGGCCTCCTGCAGACTCCCCTCCTGCTTCCTTGTCACTCTAGAAAACAACCTAATCTTGCCATAGTGTTCATTACACGTCATTTATTACTTTGTTCTTTCCCTAAGTTCAGAAATTACACTGTCAGTGTTACTGATGATTAAATCTTATTTTCAATGTAATTTCTTAAAGTATGCTCGTTGCTATTTCAAAAACCATTCAAATCCTCCATCCAGCTCTTCTTCACCTGTGAAACCAGCTTGTCTATTAGTTCAGCATCCTTTTCCTTGGGTTCTTCATGTCAGTCCTGCACCTTCATACCCATTCAGATTCAGTGAAAACCTTTATTGTTTCCTTTTGCAAATAGAATAGAAGAAACCTGGAGGCATCTCTTCTGAATTTATATTCCCTCCTTGCACAGAACATGGTCTTCACTTTTCTTGACCTTTACAAACTCTCAGTTGTTGCAGAAGGATCACTCCATCCTCTTTCATTATTCATTAAAATTTTAGGCTCAGTCTTATGCTCACTTAGTACAATAATATGCTTATTTTTCTTGAGAGCTTTAATATACTTTCTAATATGCTTTCTTCTTGAGAGTATCTCTGAGGTAGTCTCCATAGCCTCTTGATAATCCTTTCTTTAAAACCTTTTTATTTTATTATGAAGCTCAAAAAGCTTGCATATTATTCTAAGTACCTGTTAAACTAGCCAGTAATGTGACTTGGTTCCTTTTGCCTCCCTCTCTGCCACCTCTTACTGTGTTATTTGATAGCATGGGGAGTCAGGACTGTCTTTGTTAGTTTTTGGGTTTGTGGGTTTTTGTGGGGTTTCTTGTTTATTTGTTTGATTTTATTTTGTTTTGACTTTTTTTTTTTTTTAATTTTATCACACCAAACACAGAAGCATCCTGAGCTACCATTGAGAACATAAAGATGGTTATAATGTTAACTAAGTAATTATTCACAGCTACTGTAGCATTGCGTGGAAATTTGCTGTGTGAAATTTGTTCTTGAGAAAAGTGGCAGTAGAAGTGCCAGTTGATCATTTCATCCCTTTGGAACTTACCACCTTGTCTTCCCTAGGGAAAAGAAGTGTTAAAAAAAAAAAACAAACAACAAAGAGCAACCACGTTGCGAATAAAAGATGCTCTTAGCTAATCTGAAGGGGCATTTGGCTGCCTCACAAAAACACTGTGTATTTTGGCAGTTAGGAGCTTTGGCTTAGGAAGATCCATGTTTGGAATAACAGGGTGTGTTGCAAGTCAAAATTCAGGTATCTTGGCTGAGATATATGCACAATCTGGCATGATGCCTTTCTGCACTGTGCCTAGCTATACCAAATGCCAAAGTCCCTTGTGAACAATGTATGAATCTCATTTGGGGGAAAAAAAAAAAAAAAAAAAAAAAAAAAAGAGGAGGAGAGAAAAGGAAACCAGGATTTATTTTAACATTTAGTAGATATAAAAACAAGTATCAAGAGCAAAACATTTCCATGAAGCATTCACTGTGGAAATTCTGCAACTTCTTGTTGCAAACCTCTTTATCACTTGGATTGGCTGATTTCCAGAGCATCAAGGCTAGGAATTGAGGGACTGAAATATAATCAGTGGTGATACATTTTAACCACATAAAACATTCTCTGCTTCCAAAGCCTCCAGTGTCTCTAGTAAGCAGTGCAACAGCAACAGCTCCTTGCTGCTGAACTCCAGAGACGGGGGAAATACTGGATCAGGATGGTAAGAAGCTCTTTACTTTTTCACCAGATCTAGGTTATTACTCTGTTAAAAATGTTTAAAAGGTGATGAAATTAGTAGAGGTCAGTATTTGAACACAAAAAAACCAGTACGTAAGGTACAGAGGAATTATGGTTTTTTTCTGCAAGAGAACAGCAATGCAAGTTGGTGACAAATATATCTGGCACTGAACATGTTATGCAGCTTATATAAAATCTTTAAACCTGGGAAAGATTGCTGACAAGTATTTGATGTAAATTATAAGTCTGTCCACTTGGTTTATTTCAGAAGGACAGCTGCATGGGCTTTTAAAATTATTTTGGATTAATAATCACTGACACAGACCTTATATATGAAAATCTAAATAAACCTGTGCCAATCACTCATGCAAGCTGTATGTTTGTATGGTTTCTTTTGTAGGGATTTTGGGGTTTTGTTTTTTAGAAAGAAGCAGATCTGCTCAGTACATGCCTTTGACTTTTAGGGAGATATGAAGTTTTTATTTTTCTGGGTTTTCAATCCATGAAGACCTGTTAATTACATTGTTTCTCTAGTTCATTTATTTGGTGGGAAAAATAACCAGAGAAAAGTTTTTAGAATAATGATTTTATTATTTGTACCAATTTAAATATTCTGGTCTAAGTATTAAAACAATAGGAGTAGAATATAAAGCACATAAATATGGGATCTGAATACAGTGTAAATTGATACCAATGCTATTAATGGTTTGAAAAATCCCTGAGAATAGAATTAAAATATGCATATTAGCATTTTTCTACATATTAAAGAGTTGGAGGGACGTAAGTATCTTGGGAGTGTTTACTCCCAAGACTCATTGTCAAGGCTGTTTTGTTGGGGTTTTTTGGGGGGTTGGGGATGGGTGTTGATTGAAATAAACATCAAGCCAAATCTCCTGTATGGGAACTCAGGCGTTCATTTTAAGTGCATGCAAAATCCAGGAATTTATTGATTAGTACATTAGAGTACGTCAGAGTGAAAGGAAAACAAATTACTAAATAAGTCTGAAGAGCACTGAAATACATTTACTTGACAGTCCACCTTGATGTGTAAGGAATTATTCTCTTTGTGATTCAAAAGGAAGAGGAGATTTTTAACAGAACAACTATGAATGTTTGAAAAGTGTACAGCAAATGTGAAACAACATTTGATTTGTATTTTTTTATCTTTGTTGTTTATTTGTGCTTTCTCAGCAGTACAAAAATTAAAAAACCCTAAAACTATCACTAAATTCTAAATGATCTTTTCGTTTTCTGAGTGGTTTCACTGAAATAACTTATGAAGTCAATCATGTTATCATAGCCTATATATTTCATGTTAGACATTGCACTTTGATGTGTTAAAAATTTATGGTTTTCCTCCTCAGTATGCAGAATATATTGCAAAATCAATAATTGAATGGCAACCAGGCTGTAAGATTCTTGGAAAGATGTTTAGTGTGAATCTATGTGTGGTGGTTGTTGTTGTTGTTGTTGTTATTATTATTATTATTATTGCTATTTTTTTTACAAAAATCCCATATGTTGAGTAACCATTAAACAGTGCTGTTGTACTGAAGAGACTTGAATATATTGTTGTTTCTTGTCAGAGTAGACTGTGCCCATAGTTACTATCATCCTGCATCTAAATTTTCTTACGGGAAAATGCTGGAGGTAGGACATCCTGCACTTGCCTATAGTGATCACATAATAGCAAATGATGCTACATATATTTCCACTTTTGTGATTCTCCAGTTCCTACATAAGTCAAATGCAGATTATGCTTCTGTAACAGCAAGTTAATAAAAACATTTCTTTCTAGAAAAATAATGGTCATGTACTGCCACATGCTTGATGTTGATAAAGTTTTAGCCAAAGTAAACTTACATTGTGTGTTGTTTGACATGGATTAGTTCAGTAACTGAAGCAGTGAGTTCACAGGGGATCTGTTTCTTTCAATGTGGATGGTCTGGGCAAGGACCTTGCCTAAGTTACTGAAGGGAAAAAAAAAAGAAAAGAAACATACATCACACACATCCCTCAATAGTGTACCCTTAATAGTAGTCAGCAATATAATAAATTACATTACTAGTCCAGAGGGAACAGCCTTTCACTTAAGAATTTTAGATGATATGGTTTCTTGTAGAATGTAAATAGTAAATGGTCTTAAAGAAACCCTAATTGCAAGCTGTCAAATGCATTTGATATCAGGTTTAATTAGTCAAAGTGTTTTTTCTAGGAAGTGTAAAGAAAAAAAGTAAAATTATAAATAATGTACTGGCTTTACCAGAAAAACTAAAAAGTTGTAGACAGGATCTTTACAGTGCTAAATTTTTAAAAAGCATAGTTAGTGCAAGGGATATGTTTGGTATGGCAAAGTTCAATTGCAGCGTCTTCCTGTGCAGAATTTAAAAGAGCTTATTCAACAATTGGATGTATTATTCAGCCAGATTAATTTAGGCTAAACATTGTTTTTTCATTTCAGTGACTAAATTGAAGTATGATAATCTGCCTGAAAATGTAATCCTTATTTAAAGAGGTATATTATAAATATGCAAGCTGTGGACTTTATATGTAATATAGAACATGTTTAAGGAAAGGAAATACAGCTTTCATCTGCTATAAACTTGATTCAAGACTTAATAATATTCTCAGGTTTTGTTCTTTCAGTACATTTTTGCTTTGTTATTCAGCCAGTTTTCTGGTAAAAAGTAAGAGTTTGTTCATTCAGAAGTACTCATGCTGACAGTAGTCAGAAGGAGTCTGCTGCAGTATATCTTTGTGCCTGTGTTTGGTAGTACCTGACATGTCCCAAGTAACTTTTGGCACAGATCGGTTCAGGTGAAAAAACTGCATGTCAGGCTTTTTGCCAAACCAGTAAGTCTGGCATCATTCTAGAGTGAAATACACTCTTGCATGCTCCATAAATATTGTTTGTGAAGGATGAAAATAAACCACATTGAATTTTGATTGAAATGTAATGCTGAAATATCCACATATATATATGTATTAGCATTTACTTGTAATGAAATAAGTTTGCATTTTAAAATCTCAGCATCCATGTTTATGGAGCCTGAATACTTTCAGTGAATAAAATATGTCAGCAGGCAAGGTTTATGCAAGAAGAATAGTTTTTTAGGTGATGAAGGATTATATTTTTAAGCCGTTTTCCTTTTGATTCTACAATCAATGCAGATCAGGTTTTGCTCACTGAAATCCATCTTTTAAGCTGTGCCTTTTCACTGGTAGTAGAACTTAAAATGAGTTACTCTCAGGAAGTTATAAATTACTTGCTGTGTTCTGCATAATGTATTGGCATGCTTGCTGCATCTGTGTTCAAGACAGGGTTTTATTCCTTCAGCCATGGGGTATATGAAGAAGCTATTAAAAAACGATGCTTTTAGCATTAGTCTGTCCTTTTGGCTTTGATCCTGCCATGCTATCAGAAATGAAGTTGATGAAAATGTAGGCAGGGAAAAGGTTCAGTCTGGTCTCTAGGTGAAATAATTTATGGGAGCAGATTCCAGAGGAATACAGCTTTAGTTGGAAGGTGGCTGGATAGTACATATTTTTCTGCATCTGCGTAATGTTTGCATTGTGGCATTTGCAGTATTTTGAAATATCAGGACAAAATAGTATTTCCTATGTATCTTAAGACCCTCATAGCAACATGATATTTTGCCTCACATAATTGTTCTTGTGTTTCATGACATACTGAGAATACTGAAAACAATTAAGGTTGAGACTTACCATGGACCTTTTATGCAAAAGAAATGTGAAGAAGATAAAAGGGTACTGACAACTTTATACCCTCCTGATACTGTGCAGGTGCAAGAAGAGCAAGTTATGGGGTTGTGCCCTGAAGGATATGTTTCCATTGCTTGTATAAGGAGTGTGCTCTGACCAGAGCTTAGGATGGGTAATATGTAGTGGTGGGAGACATGATGCAGTTTGGATAGATTTCCTGGTTTGCTTCTCTATGCAGTGGTGATGAGAAGCTGCCATTCCTTAAAGAATTCTTTAATTCTCTAAAACTTGCACAGGAGTTTTTAGTAAATCTGTTGTTATGAATATTTCATTTAAATATTTTTAAATGTTGTGGTGCCATCAGGGGATACACAGCCCACAGACAGCCCTGTTCTATCATTTGATAATGAGGTTTCAGCTTGGAGGTGAGAGCTGTCTAGTCCCCTGGCCCTGTGTCACAGCTCCACTTCACTCTTCTCACCATTATACACCTTGGGTATCTGACTAGAGGTTTTGGATTTGTAAAGATTTTTGGAACCCACAGCAGAAGGTTGGTAATCTCTGGTGTTGATCCTTATTCAGTCAAAGATGTAGGTGGGGAAACCCTCAACACTTCTGACTCCATTAGTAATATGGTGGTTTTCTTAATAGCCAAGGCTTTAACTTCATAGTGCTAACTTTTTGAATAGCTCAGAGACTTTGAGACCTTGTGTTGCAGACTTTTTTCCCCTTATGTAATGTGGCTTTCATGATGGGATTTTTATGTGATAATTCTCCCTGTCACGGATAGGAGGTGCTGCATGTATGTCAGGCTACCAGACTAGAGGCTCTAGAGGCTGCTGACATACACATGTCCAGTAACAGGGAGAACTCTGTCTTAGACATAATTATATATGGGTATTTATTTGGTCAGGTGATGACTGAGAGTACCTAGACATTTGGAAGAAATGGTAAGAAAGAGGGTATTATGAGAGTAGACTTCTGATTTTGCTTCTTTTCCTGTAAATCTGCTTTTAGAGGTTTTTGTTGTGCTCCTTCCTTTTCAGAAATAAAAAAATCTGTCTAATGTGGTAGAGATTTTACCAGCACTAATTCTAGAGATGAAGTTTTGGAAAAATATATACTTGATTTGGGGCAAACGTGATGTCTGGGCCATTTGGTCTTGAGTAGCTAAAGAGCTACTGCAGACCTCTAAGTCATTCACATAAGAATGATCTTCCAATGACTCAAACTGGCCTACCAAATTTATGTCAGGAAAAGAAATTTTCTTCATGTATTTTTTTCTTTTCATTGAAGACATAGAAGGAACTAATTTTAGAGAGTGCTTGATAATATAAGAAAAAGTCTTTTAAACCAAGTAAAATAAACTTTTCAATTCTCTTCTGACTAAACCTGTATGCACTAATGATAATTTTCTTATTTCTCTCTTTGAAGGATTGTCAAAAGTATTAGGCATGTTAAAAACCCCTTTTTTTTTCTCCTACTCCTCATTCCAATTTTACAAAGAGTCGATCACAAAATCAGCACTTGCATCTAATAATTATTCTACTATGGCACAGGTAGACAGAAAATTGGTTTCCTGGTACATACAAAGCATGAAAGAGCGAGTTCTGTGTGAAGGATGAATACAACTAGGGATGCTTTAGGCAGAATATATTAAGGTCTATACTAGCATTTGTTTGCTGCAGAGATTGTCATGCAATGATGCTTGTAGCTGGCTGTTACCTCTTTGCACACTGGGACTGCTCATGGACTGCACTTCCTCTGCCCATCAGGGCTGGTGTGGCCCTGCAGTCAGCAAGTGGAGTTCCCTTGTCTCAGCTGTGCCTTGTATACGCCTTTTGTTGTCAAGGTCATTAATGTATTGAATGCCAATACATGAAGGCAACTGCTTAGTTTGGTCTTCTAGGAAGCAGGAGAAGAGCTTGAAAGACTGAGTCCCAGAAGAGTTTTCTGGCTTAATGATCCTGGTGGATTTGACAGGCTTGGGATTGACAGGTAATTGCCATATTGCTAGGTTCCAAGAAAGGAGGCAGTCATAATTTTGGGTTTAAGTGTGTTAAAACAAACCAAAAAGTGCTAGGAAACTGTTATTGTGGATATAGTCCTGTGCGGATTCAGAACACATGCTCTGGGGTGGCAGCGGTTCAATCCTTTGGTGCTTGCAATAACAGCATTTGTTGTGTGCCATAGAACAAATGCATTGCTTGTTCTTTCCTTTTGAAGAAAATAGAAACAAAACACCTTCACAAGTTTAATTTTTGTGACTTTCAGCAAATGTGTATTTAGGTATTTTACTTCAGATAGGGAATATTTCTGCAGCCTACTAAGGCACATTCATTTAGAGTTACTTGCTTGGAAAAAAATAAACAGATTTAAGAGTATACCAGCATAAGCATGAATCTTTCTACTGCATCAGTTTCAGAGGTCTTTGAAGTCATGGCAAATGCAAGCAGTCTAATGGAATAATAACGTTTTTGATGCAGTGCATCATAACATACAACATGCAATTCATAAACTGTTACAGAAAGAAGTTTATTATACAGTATTTTAAATTTTTATATGACTTTGTGAAACATTACTTTTTTTAGCAGATTTTGGTATCACAAGTCCCCAAATTGCTACACCTCTTTCATAAATTTACTAATGGAGTTGGCTTCATTGTTGATTAGAGACTCTTTTTAGTAAAAAGAAATGTGCAAATATTTATGGAAGAATCTGAAGGGTGAAAAAAGGCTAAAATACTTTAAATTCATATTCATGTAGAGTGACCTTAATAATTTTACAGGTTCATGGAAGCCGTGCATTTACTTTGGATCTTTTTAATGCTCCAATGAGATATTCTCTCTGATGTGTGTCAGTGGGGGTAGGGAAGCACATAAAATACATGCTTCCAGTCACTGATGAGAGAGTAGGAGGATTTTTCATGAACAATATAATTAAATTCATGCATGTAAAAGATACCTGCAAGATGCTGCTTGAGAAAGTACTTTATAGCAATAGATAATTATAGGGAAAAAATTGCTTTCCTGGAATGATAGTACATAATATTATTTTATCAGTGGTATAAAAGTTTTCTAAGCAGTTTTTTCCCCATCTGTAACACAGCATTTTTTTTTATAATCTTTGTCTTCAGCAAAAGAATTTTTGGTAAAAATTTTTGTTGGAGATAGACACTGGAATTTTAATACAGCCCTAAAATAGGTCACTGTTGTGAACATTTGTTTGTATTAAACAATTATTAAATTATTTGCTCTTGCAGAAGTATGAGAACTATGGAAATTTTCCGAAATCATAGGTTTTCTTGTCTGTTTAATACAGTTTTAATTATGAGAATATTTGCCACTGTTTGTTTAAAGGTATCCAGAAGAAGTGATGAAATTAATTCACCTGCTGCTAAATACTCTTCTACTTAGAAAGTAACTCAGCAGTGACTCAGACATAAGAAATGAAAGCAGAGTCAGTTGCTTAGTGCTAAAACTTGCAAGTACTTTCTACTGGGTATGGTGTATTGAGAATTTTCAGGGATTAATCCCATCCTAAGCAGACAAAAAAAGGTGTTCCAGTTCCCCTCCTCCTCTCCACTACTTCTTCATTTTCTGTGGGAAGAAAAAAGCTTCAGTGGATTTTGTTTTAGCTGTCTCCAAGCAAAGCTGTAGGCAGTGTGTGTGGTAACATTAGTTTGTAAGAATGGACAACTTATATACACCTGGAAACTCATGGTCAAAAATACATGTTGTGGTGTGCTCTTAGTGTTGCCCAAAGAAATCCTTGGCATGAGGAGCTGGAGTCTCCTGGGGATGCTCTGTGATGCATTGACCCTCAGCTAGGAGCTCTGACAGGGTATCAGGGTCAAGGCTGGCACTGACCCTGACTGAGCCCGTAGCTGGAGCATCTTCTGCTTCACTAAGAGTTTGCTGTGGAACATTTTGGTTCTAGGCCTGATCCAAGAAGCGCTGTGGAAAGTATATGGTAAAAAGTAATTGATGCAGGAACCTTTGGGGGAGGTCCATTGAAAGATGTTACATTGAGTCAGCATTAATTTCAAGGAGTAATCCTGACCAAAACCATGAAGCTGATTTTTTTCAGGTATTGAGAGGTTTCAAAACCTAAACCTATGTAACTATCTCACCTTACAAAAGTCAGTGCTGTTTTAATGGTCAAAGTGAGACCCACAGCTGAATATGGCAGACTTGCAGAATCTCTTCTATTTTCAGTAGTGACGTATGTTTTCTCCTGAGTCTTTACTCTCAGACTATGTTGTGTAAATGCAAATGTATTTTTTTAAAAATCAAAAGCACAATTTCTGAATGGACAGTGTAGTCTAAGGAAATAGGTGTAGCAGAAGACCATGCTGATCTTAATTTTTACTATCTTTAGAGCCTGGCATTCACTAGGCTGCAGTAAGAAGCATATTCTTTTTTCTTATAAACATTCTCTATGTTAAATTCTAAAATAGTTATTTCCCGGAGGAGGTTTGGAATGGAAACTGATGTACCTGATAGTTAATTAAAATTCTGTGTTGTTTGTTCTTGCTTAAATTAGTGAAAAAAAACCCAAAAAAAACCCCACCTTCCAGGAAACACCACAGAGAATAACATTCTGAGCATTTCAAATTATTTTGAAAGATGAGAATTCCCATGGCTCAATTCTTTAAAGAGTTGGAACATAATTCAAATGCTTCTTTGCCACCTGTCACTTTTGTTTTTTTCATTTTTAGTGTGTGTATTTTCTCTCATAGAGAAATAAAGGGAATGAACACCTCATTTCTCTTTTTACCCAGGTTTTTTCTGAATCCTAGTTACTGAACTACATGCACACATTACTTCTATTATAACACTGTAAACCACCTGCACAAATGCATACCTAGCAGGAGACCAATTGTTTCATTAAGTTACACCAGAATCTGGCTGGTATTGTTGTACAAACTAGAGAAAACCATGTGTAACTGGTTTTGTTTGTAGTGCGAATTTACTGATTAGGCAGCTAATACCATTTTCTTTCCCATGCTCACAGTCTCCCACACACAGAAAGATGTGAAAAACTAGTATAAAAATAAGGTTTTAGGCTATGACAATGAGATCTCCAGATGTCTGATTCCTTGGTTTAGAAAACTGCACAAGAGCTTATCTATTCCTGAAATAAAAATGATTTCGATAGTCCAAACCGTCTTTCACAATCTCCCATCTGCTAGGGTGTGCATTTCATTTTCATGTAAATAAAATTTCTAAGTAATTCTTCAAATCTTCACTGCACAGTTCATTACAGAGATCTCATGCTTGCTAATAGTTACTGCCAGAAGGCAAAAAGAATTGATAAAGCATGTGGAGCACTCATAGGAGGCTTGCAAGGCAGGCAATCCCTCATGGAGAGGGGGATATTTCAGTGGGTTTATGTATAGCACGTCACCTGTGTTATTTCCCTGTTGCCCCTTTCAAGAAATGCAGATACCTAATGAGGGGGGTGGCAAAGGAAAATTTCCAAGCTTTATTTTTGGGTTTCTGCTGCGAATTTCACCTCTAAATCAGACAATTGGATTTTAAGCTGTCCTTTCATGTCATGTACTCTCTTACAGTGGATTGGATTCATACCTGTGTTTAGGTAGGCAGACCTCTAGTCTTAATGCTTAAATTGAGAGTCTTACATTGTTCAGATTTTGGAAGGGTCCCTTTGGCTTCAGTCTGACAGTTTGTGGGTGCTGACATGTTGGCAAATTGAGCCCTTTTTATATTTTGTATTGAAGTCACAAATGGAGAAGAGTAAGAATCATTCTGACTTATATTTCCAAAACTGGACTGACTTGCTTGCTTTGCTAGAGGTGCAGTTAATCAAAACCGCTGCCACTCAGAGCACCTGGAAGTTGTGCAACTCTTAAATGTCTAAATGTAGATTTTAAGAATCTAATTTTAAGCAGGCAGATTTGATCAGTTTGTCCTATCGTTACCCAGGAAACTTCTTAATTACTATGCCTTTGCTTCAGCCCTCTGCATGTAGCTTTTAAAACATTTTGTTATAATTTTTCTTTTCTTTTGTCTTATGCTAAGTTTGTAGAAAGGGCTGGCTTGACAGTTCTGGCAAATTAAATAGTCTGCCTGCCCACGGAATATATGCTCCCTAGACAGTGGCAGTCCAAATGCTGTTTTGTCAGAGTGCTACAACTTTTCTTGGGGGGAGTGGAGACAGGAGAGAGGCAGTAGGTTTCTTGTACAATCAGGTCTTTGCCACCAAAACGTGCAAGTGTCATCAGGAAAAATGGCCTGTATTTTCCTTCTAGCACAGAAAACAGGCAGCTAAAAAGAATGGATGAGCTCAAACTTTGGAAAACCCATATGTAGTCGGTAAGCTATCGTCAAGATCACAAATTCAATCCTGCTGTGTTGCCATTAGCGCTGATGACAGATGATCGCGTGAACTGAACAGGGTTTTCCTTGCTCAATGCCAAGACAAAAGGAATTTTAAAGAGCTGAGTTCTGCTGAACTTTCAACAAAAAAGTCCTGGAACGATATTTGTGTGGAAGTGGGAAATATGGGAATTTACTCTAAAATATTAAGACTTCATCTTCTTGTGTTTCCCTTTGAAAATGCTGATTTTAGCACATACAGTTCATTACTTCAGTTTGTCTTGGTGAAGGCTTGTTTTTGACATACATGTATTTGATGAATCGTGATAGCTGGAATCACATGATACTCCTAGAAAAATCATGCAAGAGGCAGTCAATCTTTTCAACACAGGATTGTGTGTTTGATTTCCAAGTGGTTTACAGGCCTCTGGTTCATTTAGCTGGTAGCCTGAAAATCATGAAAGATCACTGACAGAATCATACTGCTGTTCTTCAGTGATCAATGTGAATTTGCAAATGTTTCAACAAAAATAGCAAGGCATTAAGAATGAAACATATCCATGACGTCTTTTAATTTCAGAAATCTTTGCTCTACTATGACTGAAAATGGAAATACAGAAGGCCCATTTACATCATCCAAAATAAAGCATCTGGCATAAATAACTGCAATACTTCATAATCACTGTAGTTGTACAAGAGGTTATCCAGGAATTTGTCAAGACAAAGCTCTACTGAGAGCAACTGAAATGATCCAGTCCAGGCTCATGTTGCTGCCATGCCCCAGGCTATGATGCAGCCTTTGCCTTCAGCCATTGCCTTCAGCCATTGCCATCACTTGTAATGAACCAATTCCAGGAGCTGCTTGCTTGAAAACTAATCATGAGGTTTGGACTTTTGGGATGAAGACATTGTCTGCTGTGAGGGAGAGTTTTGCAGACTTTGATTTGGCAAGGAATCTGTGATTGGGCTTGTAAAGGTGAGAGTATTGCTAAGCATAAATGAAAATAACAGTATATCAAGACTTTGAAAACACAAAGGAAAACACTGGAATTTACTCTCTGGTCATGAAAGTCACTTGGGGTATTTCTGTTCTCTGAATGCTGTTTTGACTTACAGAATCATTTCTCATAGCTTTTTGTGTCAGACTGTGTTTGCAGTCTGAGAAACAGATGGAAATTCTACTGGCTTTCCTTCTGCAGACTGTAAAACAAAGATGCTAAAATTACTGGTACTCTAAACTAATGAACCTTCTCAGCATCTAAATCCAAGATTCATTGCTGCTTTTAATGTTACTGTAAGAAATTCATGGTGCATTTATATCTCTAACTGCTTTCAGCATTGGTCTGGTACATGCTGCTCTCCTTTAAATGAAGAGAAGTAGTGACAGTGCATAGGAGAAAATGCTGAACATTTCACTCATCATCTGGATTAGAATATATAATTCCTGCCTGAAGAATCAATATTTTAGAAGGCAAAGAGCACTATGCTTTGTTGTCTTGATGCCTATGGATTGTTCTTAAGTTTTGGAAACCAGTAATCCAGAAAAGAACTATAGAATGGGTTTGCATTTGAAGGTATAAAGAATACGGTTCTGTTGTGGAAACGTCAGAATGTATTTATAAACTAGAATTGAGATTCTGCTTCATAACACTAAAATTTTTCATTTTTGAAACGTATTAAACATTTTTGTGTGAATGCACAACTGATTTTTAAATTTAAATTTATTATTTTTTTCCTGTTTAAACAGCTTAAGTTTTTACATAGCTGGTTCTCTGATTCTAAAATTGTGACCAGGTAAACTCTAATTGATGTAGATTGTATATTTTTACTGCTGAGTGGCCTGCCTACTGTAAATACCCCTCATACCTGAACAGGGGAGAAAGATACTAGATTTAAAGCATGAGAGTGCTGAAAAAATGCAGAAGAGTCTAGAATATCTTCTTTGCTTTGGTGAGACTGGCTTAAGAAATAGCCAGAAATTTCCCAGCTGCAATGGATTGCCCGTATTTATTTCTCCTCTGTGTTGGTCAACCACCAGCAGACACATTTCACGAAGACATAAGATGGTGATGACAGTTTTCTTCCTAGGTGGTTTATTAGTTGTTAATTCTGTTTAGTAGAAACTTGGATCAATTACAGCCTTGTCAAGTTTCCAGTGGGACTGGAAGATCTTTTTCACTCACTTTAATGATATCAACATTGTGAATTTTGTGCCAGTTCCATTATATTCAGTGAAACCTACTTTGCCCACTGACATTGAGTGTATGCTTTGTCCTATTTGCTGAGACATTTACAAGCCTTTCATAATTATACCAACTTAAGGAGCTTGAAACCTATCCTTTTAATTTTTTTCCCCCAGGAGGGATGAGTATCTCTTCCTTTTGTTGTAATCAGAATGTATGCAAAATGAGCAAAAAACTGAATTAGTAAAATGTGTGTTATAGGCAAAATAGAGATAATAGAGTCTTCTCTGGTGGCTGTGGGGTACTGCCAAAATTAATTTATCTTCTGTTATTATTTGGGAAAGAAGAACAGGCCATACAGCCAAAGTACACAGCACCTTTGTGTATGCAGTTATTGAGGCTCATTTGCATTGCTGCTTGTGTCTATGTGGAAGGTTCATATATGAAATACATAAATCCATAAACATAAGAGCTGTTCTTATGGTGGACAAACACCACTCTTTCTTGATAAACTTAATTCTTAAAGTAGAAAGCAAGGAGAAAATCAGTCTGCTGTCTTCACAAATCTAATGGATTTGCTATCTAGAAGCTGAGTTTTGGGACAGAACACGTGGTGATGTGTGGCACTGGCGACCTCCAAGGTCTCATACAATAATAAAGAAAAAGTGCCCTCCTCTGAAGCTTAGGACTAATACATTAGTAGCTGGATTTTGATTAATAACATTCCTTCTTTGATAGATATTATCAGATGTTGTTTACCTTACATCAGACAATGTTAATTCTAGCTTTATTTCTTAACATTTTAGTGAGTTTGTTCAATTTATGTTGGTGGTGTTTGTATGTAGCAATTGCTGTTGTTTTTATTGAAGTCATAAACTTTCATGAACCCATACAACACTTGTCAAAAATTAAATACAAATGGTCTTAAATTTTCACAGATTTATGTAAGGGAGTTTCTCTGTCTTCCTTCTCTTCCTATGTTGTGAGTAAAATTTACTGATCAACCCAGTGTTTTAATTTTTTATGCAAGTAATGCATCTCCTTTGTAACGGTGATTGGATAAAGCTCACAAGTGAAAGCTAATGTCCACTGTACAATGATGTGCAGGAAGAAAGAATCTTGAAAATATTCTTCAGAATAGATATGCTGGAGGTTAGGAGAAAATACTTCCATGAAAGCATCCTGGGCAGTGAGACTTCAGACTCACAAAAAGCTTAACACACTGATACCTAATGAACACTGAAATTGCAGTAAATGAAAGAGAGTTTAACGGAACACTTTTTTGTTGCCATTTATTGCAGTCTTAGGGCATAGAAAGAACCTGACTTCATTGATGTGTTTAAGGCAATTAGAATTACTTAGACTACAGAATTAGATTGTATGGTCATTCTTCACTTAAAACATTAGGATAGCTTACATGTCATTACTCAGCAGTGAACTCTGGGTCCCTAAAGCAGGAGCAGCTGAGACCTCAGTCACCCATGACAGCCTGTGTGCAGTGCAGTAACATCCCCCTTGTGCCGACTAGGCTGGTACCTAAAATTTGTGATCAGTGAGGGTGTCCTCTGGTGCAGAATTTGAGGGATCAATCACTGCATTGCCTTGCTGGGGGAGGTGTGGGCTGCTTTGTGCAGTGGTCACCAGTGCCCAGGGTACCAGATGTGCCAGGGGTACCCCTGGGAAGCAGAATCCAGCAGGAATGGGGCTCCTATTGGTGTGGTTCTGTCAGGGCAGGGGCTGGTGACCAGGTCCCATCGCACCAACCCAGCCAGGGAGGAGGGCACCTGGGGGCAACCCTGGTGCTGCACAATGTGCTGCAGGTGGCCCTGGCTCAGCAGTGCTCAGGGCAGGACAGGGCTGTGAGGAGCTGGAGCCCAGCCCTGCTGGGACAGGGAATGACATCCCTGGTAACTGACATGGGCTCCTGGAACGAGGGCTGGCAGGAAGAGCCATGGTCTGGCTGCGAACTGTAATGTTCTGTTATATTCCTTGAAGCTGTTGAACTAAAATTCTAGAAAATTCAGTGTTTGTATTTCTTGCCATAAGTGACTGTGTTACTAATGTTGAGCAGGCAGTGTGTCTTACAACAGTACTGCCCTGAAATACAGTCTTGGAGTGTTTAGCCAGGGTTGTTCTCCAGGAAGGGAGTACCAAGGACCTCAAGAGTGGCTGTATTCAGGCTAAACATCTGGCCAGACTTGTATTCTATCTTTGACAGTAGGGAGAATGTAGACCCAATAATGTAATTTCCACTTCTTGGAGCTGGCATATTTTGCCTTCACTAGTTCCCAGAGCTTTTCTTCATTAGGAAAACTCAAAGATACCCACTTTGAGATCCATGTAAACTTCTATCACCTATGTGTCTCATGGCATGGGGTTCTACAGCTTAACAATGCCTTGAGTACCCTTTTTTGTTTGTTCATTCAAGCTTGCCAACATAATTAATTTAATGCCCTCTAATGTTTTTATTGGAAGAGACATTGAATAACTGTTTCATAGTCATCTTTTTCCATGCTGCTTATTAATTAATAGTTCTGTCACATTCCTCTGTTAGTTGTGTCTTTTTCCAGTTTATTTAATCTTTCTTTATATAGAAACATTTTATGCTTTGATTGTCATTTTTACCTTTTTCTACACCTCTTCCAGTTGATTTGTGATTTTGGAAATGAGTGAACTGGAACTTTGTGACTTTCAGGCTTTGGGTCCACAAATGTGTAAAAATTCACAATGTGAAGAAATTTTCTTTGGTGTTCTGCTCCCTTTCCAGTAAATCCAGCTTGCCTCTTAGACCTCCAGACACTAAGCTGATATTTCCCTAAGTTTACGTGCTAAAGCTGTCATCTTGTTTGTAGATGGTTATAGTTTAAAAATAATTTTGAGACAAATAAAATCAGAAATGTCATGTGCATTTTTCTGCACAATAAGTAGCATGGAGTGTTTCAATATTAGACTGGTATTTTGGAATTAGATGTCACAGCTGCATAAATTTTTATATGTTGTTTTAGATGGAATAAGTCTTAATAAGAACCATAAGAGCTGTGGTAATGGACTGGGACATGCTGAAACTATTGGAAGTTTCCAGGTGTTTATTGAAAATGACAATCTAAAATGGTAGATGGAAATTGCTTATGCTACTCTTCCTGTTTTGGCATCGTCCTGTATTCTCAGGGGACTTTGATGTTGTTTCCTGACACTTCTGACAGTAGTCAAAAAATTTTTGTAGAACATACTGAAGCCTTCCTGGCTAGTTGAGAGTAGGTGTTGAGGCATGCAACAAAGCCTCAGTGCATCTTTATTCTCCTATGCAAAGATAGCTTTTCAGAGATGAGACAAGGAACTTGCTGAAATTGAGGGACAATCAGTGAGTAGTAGCAAAAAGATAGTAATAGAAATAGCAAAATATACTTTGATTGTTATATGAAAAGATTGGAATTTATGCCTTGGGATGTCAGACACTTATGAAGTGCCTTCTAAAGATATATTTATAAAGCTATGCCAGGCACAGATAAACAGGGGAAAACAGATAAAAGAAATTTGAGTATAACTTTTTTATGGAAGAACTCCTTGAATATCAGATGCACCATGACAGGGGGTTTTTTTTTTCTTTGTTATGCTCTGTGCTCCAACATCAAGGCCATGGAGAGTGAGCGCAGTTACAGTAGTTACTGTGATGGTGCTGAAGCCCTCACCTCATCCTGAGCATCCTTGGCGATACAAGCATGTGGCCTACAAGTCACTGCATCATTTTTTGGGAAATACAGAAACAAATACCTGTTATATTTTTGTAGTATTCATCTTTTCACTTTTAAAGTAGTTCTTTAAATTGCTTATCACTGTAGTTAGTGAGTTCCAACTTTTGTCTTCCTTTTCTTTTCTCCTCATTCTATAGACCTCATTCTAAACCACGAGCATTGTTCTGTCAGAGAGACTGAAAAGGATGGTTTAGAACTGTAATGTTACATAAGGGAGCCACATTCTTGGTTATTCTGCTCTGTGTGTACCTTGGAGAAATAAATAATAAAGATTTTTCAATTTTTTTCTTAGGAGCACTGGCTCTTACAGATAGCCCACTAACTCCCATCTCAGTTTTAATCACCTTGTACAATAAGCCAAGATTACCGTTCAGAAAGATGGCCTAAATGACTTCGTTATCCTAAACTGCCTTTGGAATGCCGCCATCCTGGTGAACATTAATTCACTTTGATGGCTTTTTGGTGTTGCCCTATAGACATTCCAGCTCTTTGAATGATGATGGGGTAGGGCTATTCTCTTCCCCTGTCTTAGCACAGCAGAGCGGCTTCGTTTATCTACACATTAGGTACTCTTCTTGAAGTAGCCCTGTGAGCTTTATGGCAGCGCAGTTTAGAGGCTGGAGAGGAGACAAGGGCTTACTCTTTAGAAAGGGTGTTATCCAAATCATTAGGTATATTTTTAAACAACTGTTGGACCACATGCTATGTTCAATCCTGTGCTTAAATAAGGTGAAGTAAGAAGATGACTGCAATTCTTTTTCAGTTTCTTGTTTTAGTTTTTTTCCAATTTTTTTTAACCTTCAGACAGTTTCTTTTCTCTCTCAAATGTGTAGGCCTTCATTTCAGTCAAGATTACCAGGGTGCTTTCTTTCAGCTTGTGGTTCTTCAGAGTCTAACAGAAAACAGAGTACTGGAAAATTCTTGCATCAAGCCAAAAAACTTGAGATACTTTTAGTCAAGTAATCATTTACAGTCTCTGAGCCATTCTTACATAGCAGAGAGATAAATTGCCAGTCTTGCCATCTACAAAGCAATTTACGCACAAAACATCAACTACAAAACATCAGAAAGGAATATATTAATTTCTGCAGATATAGCAAATAGATGCAATGTCCTTGGAGGGATCTCTGGATAAGCATGAGTGTATTTATTGAATTTATAAATTGCTACGTAATTTTCTTTAGTTTGAATTATTGTGGCTTTGATGGAAAATAATTCTTTTTCCCCTCATGTTTAATAAAATAGTGTGTATGCTTCTCAAACAGAACTGCTAAGTTTTATGATAACTTTTTGCAAACTACCTTAGTTTATTATTAATATGTAGTTGAGATAGCAAGCTTAGTTAGCTTAGATCAGAATGACATGTATTTAAATGTTTTCATCTTTACTAAGTAACTTTATAGACGTTTCAGCCATGAAGGAACTAAGAACAAGGGCTGAATTCTTTTCATGTTTGTATTAGCACAAATTTTGAAGAAATACATGAACTTTGTAAGGTTATTATAGCAGTACCTATGTGATACCAGAACACACTTGCAAACAGAAAAAGAAGTTCCTGTAACACTTTATTGTTCAGGTTGTTTACTTACTCAGCAAAGAGCTCAGCAGCTGAGTGCAAAGCTAATGTTTAGAAAGAAATTGAGCCTTGCAGTCCTAGCAGAGAAAGGGAGTTGTTTTGCCATTTGATGTTTCCCAAGAGAAGCAAAATTGTCATGAGAAAACAAAATCTAGAAGTTTTGCATGTTGTGGAAAGATCCCTGAAGAATGTAGAGAAGAAAGTGACAAAGAAAACGATAAATGTGTTTAAAAGCCTTAGCAGCAAAGGAAAATGAAATTGTAATCTATTCTTGGTAATATGTCATAGGGTAAATATGTAATAGGGTAGTATCTAAATATTCCATGAAATGCCAGATGCTTTGAAGCATCAATTAAATTTTGATCAAGTGTTTTGTATTCAAAGTATAAATCAAGCTGATGACTTTACACCATATCTAATAGTGTTTCTTTATATATTTAGTGTAATCTCAAAATGGGATCAAGAGTTTTGTCTAGCAGAGAAACATAGTAAACAGAAGTGCTTGAGCTATGAGTCTGCTACCTACCTGTATGATATGAATGTGGAAGATCACAGCCACAGTTTTATGTCCTTGGCAAAATCTAAATTTGAGCTCAGTGACATGGATGAGTTTTAGCTTGGTCATGTATCTGATATCTGTATCCTATTATACACATAGGGCCATAGGGGAAACTGGAGTTTTCACAGACAGATAGAATAGACAGGAGAAAAGGCAAAAAATTTAAACAATTAATTGCATATTAACCCTGAAAAGGTTGTTTTGAATAAGTGACTTTTATGTGATCATAGTCTGCATTTTAATACCCCTGAAAAAGAAAGCCTACAGTTTTATTATTTGAAGGAGATTTATCACATTTTTATTCTAAGTTTATTTTTGGCTTTTGCAATAAATCCCACTGTATTCTTTCTGAAGGTTGAGCTAAGCCTTGTTCCTTTTGAAGACAGCAGCAAAACTCTTATTGTACACAGAGGCTCTTTCAAAGCCAATATCAAATTCAATACAAAAGAAAGGTGGGTAGCCAAGAAAGGCAGGAGCAGATGGGAAGTTTGCCATCAGTATAAAAATGGGGAACGTGAGAAATATCGTAAATCGTGGCTCATACTGTGACTTAAATCTCCCTTGGGGTGTGCTACAAGTGTGATGGCTATTTAGTAGATAAAAGACAGCCTTTCAGAGCAGCCCTCTCCCCAGTGACTCCTTAGTGAATGTAACAAGTGTGGTGAGCTTACTGCAAAGCAAGTGCCATTTTTAGTGATAGAATATTTTAGTGCGTTTGTGGACATTTCTGCCTGTAATGAATGCACATGCACGTCTTCAGCTCAGAGCTGCTACAAAATTTTGTCCTCTGCTGTATATTTAGAATACATATTCCAAGCATCTCTGGTCTGTGTTTGGAGAGTTAAGTTGTAGTGAGGTCTGTGCATCTTCCCCATATCTCTCCAGTACAAGAAAAGGGAATTTTGACCTCAGATCATTAAGCTCTATCTGTGAATTTTTTTTAAGATTTAGTCTGGACAGCACTGATGACTTACACAAATTATGATAAGTGATCTGTAGCTGACCCCCTGAATTGTATTAAATATTACTGCTTACTTGACTTTCATTGCAATGGCAGTTTTTTGATAAAAAAAAAGTTGTGGGCTTCCATTGTAACTCTTGGTGTCTGGCAAGGCTTCAGTGACTGAGAAAGTTTGGGAACTCTTACATGCTTTTGATATACCATGGCATTTGCCCAGAAATAAGCTCTGCAGGACATATATGTATACATGTACATACCCTTATAAATGCCAGCAAAGATAACTATTGATTTGCATGGCTGCCAGTAGTTCATGCAGTGCATGTCAACCAACAAAATGAAACTGGTTTTTAGTTTATGGGGCAAGGCTTTCTGTGTAACTGTTTTTGTGGAAATCTCTTAATAGATTAATATGGGAATAAATTCCTGTAATTAAAAAATAATCTCTGCATAGACATGAACATGGAGTGTCAATCAGATGATAGTATGAGCACATGCTTGGCCTTTCATATACCTTCTGCAGTAAGTCTGTTTTGTTGTATATTATCTCAGAAAAAAAGTAGGAATAGTTTATTTTGAATGTGCTGTAGAAGAAGCACATACCTAGTGTGTCTATACCACTGCAGAGTTTATGATTTATTTTATAAATAGCCAGAAAAATAAGAAAAGCAAGCCTATTGCAATTAGAATTACATTTCCTTTACGGAGGAAATCTGCTTGTGAAGAATTGTGGGATTTACTGTTGTCTCAACAAGTGTGCGCAGGGACACATGGTGGCACAGAATGATCTGGAAGTGTTATCAGTTTATACTGTCTGAGTTTGCTACTTTTGAGAAGTAGAGTATCGAGTACATTGCTTAAAATTATACTTGTTAAAATATTCCACATTCAAAAAACAAATACGGATACAATTTTACTTGAATTTTATAGGTTATTTTACCAGAATACACAGTAAACACTCTATTGGTTTTTATTCATATGGAATATATTTAAGCCTTAAGCAACACATGCAAAAATTATTAGGACTAAGCTTGCTTTTGTAAGTACAATGTGGATGTGTTACACAGCTACTACTTTCAGGAGATAACTTAAAATGCAAATTAATATGGCAGTGTAAGATCTGCATATCTCCAATTATTTCCAAAATGCTAGAAATTCATTAGCATTTTTGCTATTTTCTGAGAAATGGGGAAACTTGCATATTTTGAGACCTCTTGGAACATTTTCATTTTATGAACATTTCTGACAGTGTGGCAAAATAAATGCAGATTCTATGTAAATTTTATATAACTTAACAAAATGTTTTCTTTTTTGAGTGAGAACTTCTAATAAATTATTGCTTACTACTTCTAGATTGGGAATGAGATTGTCACCCTGAGACTGAAATTTCACAGATAAATCTCTTTACCTTTCTCTGGATGCTTTGCTGTGTTATGGCCTGACACAGTATTGAAAACTTAAGCTGTACTTTATTTTTCAGTTTAGAAGAGGCTTTTAGGATATTGTAGGATAAACCTGTGCCCATAACAATTTTCATCAGTTGATAGCCTGCCGTAAGAGGCTTTTGTTCCAAATTATTTCGTTTCTTCCTAAGAAAGTATTCCCAGAGAAGTTTGTTGTCAAAAAAGTAAGTGGGAAGCACTGGAAAAATACTGAACTTCAGAGAAGGATGAAAGGTGATAATGGTGAGTGGCACTCTTTGGCATGCAGTCACTCTTTCCTGGTACTCTGTCTGGTCCATCATCATCTCTGCTGGTGAGGTGCAACACACCTCCTCTGCTTCCAGGAACATTGAAACTTCACGGAGGGATTTGTACCACCACCATGTCAAATTGCAGTGTGGCTGTTTTGTATTCAAGGTTTGTCTTCATCTCTCTCACTATTTTTACTTTATTGGGATTCTCTGCTACAGAACTGAGAATAAGACAACAGAATTTAATTGTACCTTCATTCCATGTTTTATTTTACAGAATAAGTAAAATTCCAAGTTAGCAATCATTTGAAAATCTGTAGTGGTTCTTTAAAACAATAGTAAAACTAGACACACATTCAACTAGGCCAGAACATTTTATGGTTTTCATGGAAACAGACATGTCCCTGGATAGATATTTCAATTTATTTATTTTTAACCAGTTATATATGTTGGATATCATATTTACGTAATCTCTAAGATTCTTTTCCTATTGAATGAAGTTTTTTGGGGTCGTGGCTGTGCATGTAAATGTGTACATTCCTGTGCATTCATAGTTTTCCTTCTGAATAACTTCTAAATTAACAGTTGGCTTAAACATTATATAATGCAAAGGAGGAGTTCTTCCAGACGTTTTCAAATCAGATGTCATTATGTTTGAAGGTGGGTTGAGGGAAAGAGATTCTCTGCCACCTAGTAATGTGAAATATTTTACATAACTGGGCTCTGTTTTATCTGGATGCAAAAGACATCCAAGGACAAATAGAAAATATGGGAAGCCAAGTTAACATTTTTTATGTCTGCCCAGTCAGTTATGATGTTTATGGATTGTCCTTATATATCCTGTTGTGAAGGTTATTTTTTTAAAAACAGGATTTTTATTTTCTTAGTCTGTTTATAGGATTTTATTTATCCTATAAACAGACTAAGAAAATTAAAATAAATATTTTGACTGTATAATAGGACAATAGGCAGTGAGCCCAATTCAGTAGAATACTACAGTAATATATTAAACAAAGAAAAGAGTAGGACAAAGCCTTTTAAGCAAAGGTAGCAGAAGAGAAAAACAAGGCTGTGAAATAGAACCTCAAAAATGCCATAAATCAGGACACCTTGATATCTCATCATACCAAAAGGGGTCTGACCTTATTGATATGGCGATAAGGCAGCACAGGAAGGGCAGTGGGGAGCATTGCTGCTGGTGGAAGAGGTATCTGGTAATTCCAATGAGAGGTAAAAAGTTAATCAGAGTACAGTAGTTTTTACTCTGCTGATGCAGGAACCTGGTTGCAGCTCTCTCTAGAAAAATAATCTTTTTGACCCTTCAAAACAAGATCCTGCTGGTGCTGATTTTTTTGTTCTCCCCTGAAGATATCCATTACCTTCTGCTGGTTCTGAAACCTGGTGTTTGTGTTGTGCAGCCTTTCTCAGCACCTTATGAAGGCAGAAATGTGTAAGATGGCAGAATAGAGTGGGGGCTTGTTACTTGGAGTGAGACAATGACAGGAGTGAATTATTTTTTGCTGTTTGGTGAAGTAGGGAAAGGGGAAGTGATGAATGTAGCTGAAATAGTGAAAAAGAAAACATCCAGGAACAATTTACTTTACCCAGTTAACTTGAGTCTTTTACCTTTATCTCTACCCACAATGGTGTATCTGTCAGCTCCACCTTCTACTACAAGGAGTAGAAAAAATACTTCTACAACGAGGAACTCTGAGAACACTGGAACAGATCTCACACAGAAAGAGACTATGGTAAAGGGAAGAAGAAGATGGAGGTCTTAAATGCCTGCTGCTGTTTGTTTCTTGTCTTTATTTCTCTTCGTGCTCTTTTTTGTTTGCGTGCTCAGTATATATTTGTGTGTGCTTGTAAATTTATTGTATTTGTAAATATTCAAATATTTATTCATTTCTTGCGATTCGGGGAAGCTGAAGTCAATATGGCAGTCCCATCTTTACTCAGAATATTACATATTACTCAGCCAGTAAAGGAATTTTCAATCACGTGGAGTTACTTAAAATACAGTATGAACACTGTCATTTAATTCAAATACAGAATTCTGTAGGATAAAAGCCGTGGTACCTAAATTACCTCTTGAGTCTTTCACAGGAAAGAAAGCATAGATCAGATACACTTAATCACTATAATTAACTAGTTTACCTTTATATCTCTGATTAGCTGCAGATCATAAGCCTCTGTTTTCCTTTATCTCTCTTTACAGTAGAATATAATTCTTATTGTGAATGTCACATTGGTTGTGCTCTCTGTGACAATGGAATTAACTTCTTGGCCAGATGGCAAATCTATTAGTTCAACATGTACTTGCACTGTAGTTAAAAATTCAGAATGAGCTAAAATTAAATGCTTCCCATATGAGATAATGTATTTTCCTGAACTTGTGTTAATTTATAACACAGTTAATTGAACTTTTTCTTTAAGTGTATCTTGTCAGAGTGAGTGAAAGCAAACTTTGAAAACAATTAATTTGAAATATTCTCAATTTGCTGTTTACACTTTATGAAAGTGAAATCGGCAATTTGTGATTTATGTAACAAAATTCATTATTATGTCCAGGTTCAGTTGCGTTATCTGCCTTTGATTATAGAATTATTGCTTTATGGAAACTTAATGTGATAAAGCTGTAACTGATGTTAGATACATTCTTACCCTGTTCCAATTGCAGGATTAAATGCTAAAATCTCATTGAAAAGCTTTAACATAATGTATTTTGCCTTGTTAATTTGGATAAGAGGACACATGCTCCAGGTAGAGTGATGAATGGGTATTTCTACAGAACTGCACTTGAGCTCAGATTTGTTGCTAATAGCCTCCCTGATGGAGTTTATGTGCCAGTAGCCACAACTTTTTTATTTTTAGCCTTTTTTTTTGGTCTTGTCTCATTTTGAAAGTATCTTAGCAAAACAAAAGCTCTGTGCATGAAGCTTGAGCAGACTGTACATCTGATCATTTAATGTGCCAAAAATGACGTATGCAAACACTGTGAATAAAATTTCTTCATTACTTTAAAATTTCACGTAGTTTCTCTTAAAGGCTTATTAGCAACTCTATTATATAAACACTTTTTTGAAATAACGTGACTTGCAATTGAAGCTGTGCCGGCAGCAGATCTTATATTACAGTAATTCCACGAATACAAGCCGCACCATTTTGACTAAGATTTGGCTCCCAAACCGGAAATGCGGCTAATACTCAGGAGCGGCTAATATGTGAATAATTTTCTGACATTTACAACCTCAGAAGTGCCAACCAGAGTGCCGAACCAAGCAGCTGCAAAGCTGGCATTTCGCGATTGTTACAAATTGTTACTCTGTTGTGCCACGGGTGGAGCCTGGCTGCCTGCAGGCAGCACGGGGGGTGGGGAGAGAGGAGGGAGAACTCTCTCCTTCCCTCCTCTGCCGCAGCCCGGGGGAGAGACGGGGGGGCCCCGCGCCGCCATTGCCGTGGCTGGGGGAAGAGGCGGGGGGCCCGCGCCACCATGGCCGCAGCTCAGGGAGGAGGCGGGGTGCTCCATCCCCGCCCGCCGCTGCGGGAGCAAGGGGGGCTCCGTCCCTGCCTGCCACCACAGGGCAGCGCCGGGCCGTGGTGACCGAGCCCAGTGGCAGCGGTGGCTGGCCCCCAGTGGCCCCGCCGAGCGGCAGCGCCGGGCTGGGCTACCTGGCCCTGTCAGCAGCCCCTAGCGGGCCGAGCCTGCACAGCCTTAGCTGAGCCAGTAAACCCCGCCCTGCTGCGGTTCTGTTAGTATTTGGCAACTTTGTTGCACGCGGGTCCTCGCTGCAAACGACAGAGCGGCTTATACTCAGGTGCAGCTTATTTATGGACAAAAACTGAAACATTTACCAACACCCAGAGATGCGGATTATACTCAGTGCGACTTGTATTTGTGAAATTACTGTACTTACTGAGTACATTGCTAGAATTTTTTTCTATTGTTACTAACCATACAAAAGAAAATCATTGTTAATTTTGAACATAACAGAGGCATTGCCATTCGTAAATTAGAGTATTGTAATGTAATTGTAATGTAAATCAGTGTAAATTAGTGTGTTTATCTGTGTAGAGTCTGATCTGCCTTCACTTGCACTGCCTACTGCTAATTTGGCCTTGTAGTTTAGAGACAGATTTATGTTGAATGTTAATGGTCATTATTACATGTCTGTTTGTGTGTATAAACATACATATTTAAGAATATATACAGACACGCAGACAAACCTTAGTAACTGATGTGGAAGAAGGATCTGCATTACAAATGCTCGCTGATTTTGGGAAACATGGAACCCATGTGGGTAAGACACAGACAGATGAAATATGGCATGTTACTGCAACTCCTTATTTTGTGTCCACAAAGAGCCTGGTTTTTAGAAATTCTGATATTTCAGTCTAGTTTTTCATTAGGATTTTAGGCTGTCAACATCAAAATTAAACTAGGTGTTGAGAGAACGAGGCCTGATTCAGAGTAGGGCTTTCTAACTGCTTGGCTTTCATGCTATATACTTCAGAAAGATACATAAAGGGTCTAAAATTTGAAAGAGCATTTCTGCTAGAAATTGGACTTCTAGACTCTAGACCAGTCTTTTTATCATCTGCTGTGTACCCCCTAGCCAGCTGTTCTCTGATGATTATAATTGATTTGAAATGGACTTTTCTGCAATATATTAATTGTTTACATCTTCATGTAATTACTAATTTAATTCTTTCTCAAAATACTACTTTATGGGATCCAGATCTTGATGGGAAATAATAGACCAAATGTTTGATCAGTTATTAGTTGCTGGGTTTCACCTGATTTGTGAAATAATGTTGTACATAGAAGGTCTCTTATCTATATATAAAAGATGTAATATATAAAATTAAGTATTGTATATGTAACATACTTTTTTTGTGCTTTTTTTATTTGGTTTTGTCCTGGTGAAATAATGGCTGTAATTCGAACTATGGTAGGAGTCCCTACTTAGAGGGTCTGGATTTAAAGGTGCACAAATAGATATTGGCGAATAGAAATCTTACTCACACTGTTTTTTCATAGTAATGAAGTATTAATAGTCTTCTTAATCGGCTGTTCAGGCCAGATTCAGATTGTTCAATACCATTTTTCTTTCTTTTTCTCTTTGCAGGAGACACTAGATTTGAGTAGAGTGTTATTTTTAGGGTAGACAATGGCTTTTTTTTGATATTGCCAAATTATAATACTGCCTTACATTATGCTGAAGACTGAGTCGATATGTCATGATGAGAAGTCAGGACCCAATTTCGGGAAAAGGGCACATGACCACTTAACCATATTCAGGCTTTTCACCCCTTTTCTTCTGCCAATTATGGTTGACAAATTGCATCATAGGTTAGTTGGTTATATGCTGGAAACCTTTTTTTCTTACAGACCTCATGTTCTGAATGTTAGTATCTTTCTGCAGTATAGAACCCTGTGTGGAGCAGGTCCAGCTAAGTAACCCCTAAAACCTTGGATTTGTTCCAAAGTAGTTTATTGGTTTTCTATTTATAGCCATGTACCTGTTCGCGTGTTATGTGCCTGACCTGTTGGATCAAAGGTTTCTTCAGAGAGCAGTGAGTCCAAGGCAGCTGCTTCAGTGCTCAAGGCCCACAGCTCCCCAAGGCAGGGATCCCTCCCACCCCTGTTCCCTGAGGCTTGCTGCTGAGCCCCTGGGTGTGGAGGAAGGCAAACCTTTGGACTGTCTTTCCCTTGGTAGAGGCAGTTATTTGTGTCTTTCTCAGCCAAGTCTACTTACATATGGATCTTCTAAAATTTCTGAGATAATTATATTATATTAATCTTTCTGTATAAATCAAATACAGATTCAAAAGAAACTGGGCAGACAGGGAGACTGCTGGATGGGGTGTCTTGTTTGCTTGGAAAACACATTAAAAGATGTGTTGTTTGGAGAATTAGTGATTCTCTTGTGTCAGTGGGTAACTATAGGACTAAATATTTACTGTTGGTTTTGCTTCAAACTGTCTGCATTCAGTCTTGAAAGGTAAACAAAATATGCCAACTTGAAGTAGAGGCTAAGGGTTATTTTTACCTTTCATGCAGTTCAAGCATTATAGCAGGATGTAGAAATCTAAGTCAACACAAAGTGACATGATGGGACATGATCGGTTTGTTCTCTGCTATAACTCTTGATTCCTTCTGCAGAAAAATTGAGCTATTTAAGAATGTAGAAAATACATTCTGCAGCTTGGACTCACAGCATGTCCAGTCCTGTACTGTGTGCCTACCAGTGGGCAGTGGCATGTTTCACATCATCTCTAGTAGAGGGCACAACCCAGCCTTTTTTCTCTGATGAGGATGTATTTTTGAAAGCTTTGTCTAATCTCTCTTTAAATTTCCTGCTGCTGTTTGCTTTTGTGGCCTCCCATGGCAACAAATTCCAGATGCTTAATATCATCTTCATAAAATAGTTCTTTATCTTTTTGAAACTTAACTCTTGAAGTTTCAATAAACATCCACTATTTCTGGAATTGTAGTACTTGGTGAATAATTCTGCCTTCACTATATCTATGTTCATGTGTAGATATTGTACCCTTGTTAATATTTCTTCTTCTCTCTGAACTATGGACTCCTACCCTTTCTTGGTCTGTATTCCTAAAACATCTGTTCCAACCTGTTAGTAATTTTGGTTATTCTTTTTCCTAGTGGTGTCTCAGTTCCTGTATATGTGCAACTGGTCCTACCTGCTTGTAGCTCTTTTCTCTTCCTTTACTGAAATTTAACCTTTTTTTGTTGACATACTCCCTAAAGAGTCAAGAACATTTCTAAATTTTAATCTAATCTTCAATTCGTACTGCTTTGGTTTTGATTGAAAACTTAATAAGTACTTTTCATTTCTACTCCATAATTTAGATTGTTAATGGAGACATGAACAAAAACAGATACAAAGCAGAATCCTCTGAATCCATTCTAAATGCAGAATCCATTCTAAAATGTCCTCCCATTTTTTTCAATGAGCTTGATTTTTCAACCAGTTTTACACATCTCCAGTGATAAACTGGACATAGTTGTTGTGGTTTGTAAGAAATTTTTTAGTAAAGGCGAGAGTATACATTCTTTTCAGCTTCTCCAGCAAGATAATAGGGTTTGTGACTAGAAAAGATAGAAACCAGAATTGATCAATGTGACTTTCACATGACAAAGCTTCTTACCTTCTAGATATCTGCACCTTTTCTAGAAACTGAAGCTACAATAACGAGCTTGTTTCCCAACTTCTACTGTCTGATCACCATTTTTATGGAATATGGGTAGCACTTTTGCTTTTTCCAGGCTTCTGATACTTCACTCAGGCTTGTGAGTTCTCAGACGCGAGTCCTAAAAGTTCTTTGCTAGTTTCAGCCACTACCTTAAATGTCCAAGACTGAAGCAAACTAGGTCCAGCCAATTTTAAAATATTTAACTTACCCTAACAATGTGTTCCTTCCTCTTATTTTTAGGAGGATTTTAAGTGTTGATTGGCATTAATCATACTAACTGGGAGATTCAAGGCTGCAAAGAAGATCGTAAGTGCATGCAGATTCCAGATTAAGAGGAAATAGTATTTATAGTAGTGTTTTTCTCTAATAAACACACATGACCAAGGGTAATCCTGGAATGATTGCTAATTCTTGAAGTCCAGTTCCCTGCTGTCTTTGGCAGGTGTATTGTAGCATGCTGTAGAACTTGACTCATAAATATCTCTCTAAGGGCTGTTGAACAGTTATGGATGTTGCAGACGAGTGCTTTTGTTGTCACATTCGTGTTCATGTGTGTTGCAGGAAAGAAAAGACTAATGAAACAACCGAAGATGAGATGACCTGCCTCTTAGAGCCTCAGCAGTTCTGAAAGACAGATATAAATTCTGTAATAGTGTGGTGTATAAGTATTGCCTTCTTCAACCTTTAAATAGGTATAAAAAAATGAAGCACAAGTTCAAAGCCATGACATGTTTCTTTGTTATGTAGTCAGTTTTATCAGTTGATGCAGCATTGCAATTTCGTGGCTCCTGTTTTGGGAGAGGACATTCTTGTACTGCATTGGAGGAAGAATAAATTCCTGATTAAAATCTCAGTCTCACAGAAATGCCTGTTGTTTGTGAAGAAACTGAAAGCTTCAGGAGTGCTTCAGGAGGCAATGAAGTGTTCTTAACAGCTTTTGAGCAATGTGAGTGCAGTAAAGATGGAGACCTTTTTTTGCTCATATTCTCAATTCTGCATGAGTATCACAGGCCTTGACAAGCTTAATAGACATAGGCTATCCTTTTTCTTAATAATAAACAAGCAGGTCTTTCCCAGATTAAACTTTTGTCTGAATAGTACTGTACTGAATACCCATTGTGCAGCTTTTGGCTTTTCTTCTCACTCTCTCTCCCTAGAGTTATAACAACAGGAAAAAATCCCCATGCTTTGTTTTAGTAATGCAGTGTTTTGGTGGATTTATTTTAGCTTAGGTAGTGTTTAAGCTAGTTGAGCCATGTGAAAGGAACACATTTTCCTCACAGTATTTTTGATAGTCCTTTTTCCTGCAAGAGTTTCTTTCCCAAACTTCCTTAAGCCCTGAACAAATCTTTCTCTCATGCAACATAATTTCTGGGCTTGCACATCAGTACAGTCAAACTTGTAGGTGGTCTGGCCCAGGGCCTCTTAGCATCTATAGCAGCCTTTAAATATGTAAAAGAGAGAATGAAATGCTCTGTTCACTGTTTTCCACGAGTGCAGGAAAGAAAAAAGGAATTGTTGCAGCATAAGAGACTTAAGTTAGGCATCAGTCCAATGCTTAGATATGGGATGGGGTTGCCTGAAAAGACTACAGGATCTCTTTCAACTCTAAATTTTTGAGGACAGGTTAAACAAATGTCTATTAGAATTAATATTTGTACAAATTCACTATGTATATGGACAGATGGACTGTATAAGTTTTAGAGATTCCTCACGACCCTGTATTCTGTAATTAGGGGTGAAAGACTGAAAGCTTGAATACTGAGGCATTACTGGGGGAAACAGAAGGATAGGTCTGGTAAGCTCAGAGGGATCCCAGTTGCCAAGGGCATGTGCAACAATACAGCATCAAACAAACAGTCTGCCCAAGCCCACCAATGCAGGGGTCTGAAGAGCAGCCTAGCAGGTCCCTTCTAGTCTGTCCGTGGTGTGAACTCTTTGATTTTGGATTCTTTCATGAAGTCTGCTATTACTTGCACATAGACACACATAGAGGCATGCATGGATGGTGTAACAGCGATATGGTCTGTCCTAATCTGTTTCAGTTAGGAGAAGGTTATTTGAAAATAGTCAGCATTATTGCAAAGTGTGTGAAAATAAAGACTTATTACTGTTGTGAAAAGACAGGCTCAGAAGACTTGTTTGATGCAAGTAGCTGTTTTTTATTCTTTCTTTTCTAGTATAAATATGAATTTTAATGTAAACAATTTCCAAACATTAATTTTTAATGTAATATATAGGTTTAAAAGCAATGAAAAACCCACCACTCAGAAGGAGTAAGTTACATGAATTGTGAAACTTTTTAAAATGCTCCTTACTCTCTTGAAATTTTTTTTACTCGTCTATACTTGACCCTTCAGACCTGTGGCTGAAAATGTAGAGCTAGGAGAATCACAATCTTAGAATTTTTTGCTTTATTTTATTTAGTGTTTTGTGCTATCCTTAGTTAAAAGAAAAACTTCTTCAGTCAGAGGGCGGTTTTGAATGTTGATTTACAAAGTTCCCTATGCTAATTGCAACCATACTGTTAAGCTGGTACTTAAGAAAAAGTGAGATAATGAATCCACTATAGTTGTCAAAGACAGTTGCATATTATAAAGGAACTGGGAAATAAGAACAGTAAAATAGACTTGTGTGGTTCTGTCTTTATTTTAGTGCTGGTAGAATAGCGGTGGTCTTATTAATGGTACTAAGTTTGTGCTACTTACAGTGAACATTACTCACAAACTGTAGACCTTGACAAGCTGTATGCATGAAAGGACAGGGATTTAAACTTCATACAATTTTCAGCTACAAACAGAAGCCAAGAAACCTTGAATATGTTCCCCAAAACTATGTGGAATGGAAATTAGTGTTAGATTAGGGGGATCCATTCATAATTATTTTGACGTCCTCTTTCCATATTGCTTTAACATAAACACCTAGAAATCGCTACTCTGAGATTTCCTGGTATTTAACTTTAAGCATCTCTTTAAGCATCTCTTGCAGCTCATCCCCCTCCTCCTCATGATACTTCGTTATTGTTGGTACACTGTAGATTTTATATGGATTTGGCCTTCAAGCTTTAAGCAGATTGAGAGGTTTCTAGGGGTGTGTTATGACTTACAACACTGTGACCACCTTTACTGAGGCATCTCCTGCTGTCTCCGTGTGTACTGGCCCAGCCTCGAAGGCTGATGTGGTCCCTGCTAGTCCACTGATCCCACCACTCTCTGTAGTTGTTGTGCAGCTTGCATGGCAGCCTAACAAGGAGATGGGAATTATTCCCTGGAGCAGTAGCACGAAGTCTTTCACACCATGTTGCAGCCAGGATGCTGCAAATTTATCCAGAGTAACTCAAAACTAGTCCCAATATGTAGAATGGCAGCAGTTAGCCTGATTTGGGAGGAAAAAGAGCCCTGTTGCTGCCAGCCCTGCTGGGTCACATCCCCTGCTCCTAGGGACTAGAAAATGAGCCCAGGATCTTTTTGGTTTGCTGGTTATGGGAGTAGCTTTGCTCTCTTGCTGCCATGGTGATGTGTTCAATGCTTAGAGGAATCTGCATCAAAGATTTTCTGTGAATACACTTGCAGTACTGCAAAAACCTGCATGAGACAGCGGCCATTGTAACAGCAGTCTGAAGTGTCCTGATGGAAAATGGTATGGAGCACTGTCCCAGACCTAAATATCTACTTTTATTTGGCACTTAGTTTTTCTTGCCAGTTGTATGAGGAAATGAGACAGTGTTTATCAATTTTATCTAAAGTCCCACTGTGCAACCTTAGTTCTGGACACCCAGGTGCAGTAATTTACAACTATTTCCAAATGTTACCATGATTTTACCTGGAAGCAGGAAAAAAAAACCTTCCAAATTTATTTCTTTCATGAGTTGGCTTTGTTATGGCTGAAGAACGTTTTCTTATGTTGCATTCTTATAAGATTTTAATTAATATAGCAGAAATACAGATTTAAACATATATTTTAAGTATATAAAAGTGTCTGATATGCATTATATTTAAAATATGCCTATAACCTGAACCACAAAGTTGGTGTTACTCATAAAGGATACATTTTTTGTTACATTTCAGATGAGTTTTTCCTATTTATCTGAAGAAATTGTTTCCTGTGTTTTGTATTGTTGCAGAATTAAATAAAATTTTATATCTGATTTATTCTGAAATGAAACCAAGAACATGTTTCTCCTGAGAGGTGCACTAGCTGGGAAGTATTGGAATTTTTTTTAATTAAAAAAAAAGTTAGACCTTTTCTTCAGGTGTATGGGAAAATCTTATTACTCTGAAACTTATCGCCTCTTAAACAAAGTATCAGGGACAATGGAAATACTATGAAATTGGTTATCAGTTGCAAGCGTGATGTTGTTTCCTTTCCCTTACATTTTTCATGCTTTCCCACTTTCCCATTCCTTTATGAGGCCTTTTCCTCCATGTGACATTTTAATTACGGATCTATAATGAAAATCAAGGAAATAACTATCACAACAGAAGTTAGACGTTGATGTTTTTATATATGGGTGTGGTCTTGTTTAAATGTACTTCAATAGAAAAATGCACAGTATATTTGAACATTTGGTTTCAGAATAGAATGTGCTTTGCTTATGCAGCTATGTAAATTGTCTGAGCTATGTCTGAGACTGTTTTTAGGAGGTTTCACATTTATCTAGGAAGCTACCAGATGCATCTGATTTATTACTGCAGGATTTCATACGGTAGCGCTATGCCATGTTTTAATATTTAATCTGAGATGTGGAGGGCATTACCTATCATAATGAGCAACAACCTCCCACTGTTTCCTTGATTCCCATTTATCATCTGCGAATTTGTTTTCATTATATTATAGATATTGTGGGTCAAGGGCTTCCCAAAATGTCTGTGACAGCCATAGTGACAATGTCAGGTATTTTTTGTAGCAATAGAAAAAAATTCTTTACTCTTCAGTCTTCTTGCAATGACGCATTTTATTTCAACCAAACACAACAAAACTTTTAAGTGCCATCCCAAGTGTGTGCTTTACCTGTGAGCTGCAATCAGAAAATACGTAGTTAATGTAGGAGTTGTTATTTTAATGCGTAATGTTTTCCTTGTGGTACAAACAGAAAGCAGTTTAAATTATGAATATTATTTGTGGCATGAATTATTAAACAGTGTCTGAGAGATTTAAAATACATCTCAAGGTGATACATGAAGGACAGTTTTGAGAGTGCTTTCATCTTGAGGTGTGTTTCATGTTGACAGCTATGGCAGTAAGGTCTTCAAAGAAATTTAGATCTTATGTAAAAGTTTTAGAGTCTCAGGTCGTTGACTAGAATGTGCTCATGCCATTAAAACTTTTTTAATCTTAATCTCTTTCAGTCCCAGCAAAGATGCATTGTGATCTTTGCACTGGTATGCTGCTTTGCAATTCTGGTTGCACTGATATTTTCGGCAGTGGATATTATGGGAGAAGATGAGGATGGACTCTCAGAAAAGAACTGTCAAAATAACTGTCGGTAAGAGGTAACAAACAAAACTTCTCTTTTGGGGTGGAAAGGAACATATGTGTGTTACATAAGGGCATGAAGTAATTGCTATGGTCCTGTGGTGTTACTGGGAAGAGCAGCTAACAGAGGAAGAAATGGTTTCTCATTTTGAATTTCTGGTTTTGGCAATTAGTTAAACAAAGTAAAGCACACTTTTTGAAGTTATTTTTGATGGTGTGTTTTGAGCATGACCCTTGTGTTAGATCAATTATTTTGTAAGCCTGAGCCAAAGCCCATTAAGTTTCAGAAATTGAGTACTGAGGTGGATCACATAGTTCCCAGTTCTTTCATGTCTGTTTCTCATCAAGATCACTTCTTTCTTTCTCCAAAAAGGTCACTGATGCCTTTTGACCTAAGATTGCTGTCCCTTCTGTGTAGGGGGAGCTTTTCTATTTCTTGTTTGATGCATTCCTGTTATAGACACTGTGGCTTATCTGTGAACTGTGAAGAAAATTACTGATATGATCAGAAAGATGGGTGTTGACAGTGCTGAATTAAGATTTGCCTCAGACACCTCCCATGATTGTGTATATCTTTTAACTTTTGGTTCTGTCAGTTTTAAGTAGGTGATTATTTTTTGGGCCTTTCATTTCCAAACTGTGAATCTCATTTTGCTGCTCCTCACTGTCAGCTTCCTCCATGAATCTGTTCATTAGTGATGACCAATGCTTTTCCTGGATCATATTGTCCCAGGTCCTCTTCTGTCCACCAAGCTTATTTAATTTGTAGGGTTCATTCCCAGTTATATTCTATTTGGGTTTTTATCATGGTTTGAATTTTATTCAGCACACCCTCTCTGATACACTGTTTGGAAAAAAAAAAAAAAAGTCACTGTTAAATAACTTCACAGAAATCCATTCTAATCTGATCATGGATTTACTGGAGTGGGAGGGAGCACCTGGGCATCCTCCAGTCCATGACCCCCTCAGAACAGAGTCAGCTACAGCAGGTTGCTCAGGCATGTGCACAGTCGTGCTCTGTGTAGCTCCAAGGATGGACTGCACAGCCTTTCTGGAAAGCTTGTTCCACTACTTGTGCAGAACCTCCCAAGCTACCAATGGCTGGGTGTACAGTGGGTGGGACCTAATTGACATTTGCATTTTAGAATAATTTAATGAAAGATTAATGTTTCTTTGAGGCTTTGATCCTTATTTCTGCTATTCTTTGTTCATTTTGTGTGAAAACTCTTTCATTGTACTCCTACAGGTCTGGGCAGCCTTCTGATATCTTCTCTGAGTTTTCTAGAGTTCAGCCAGCTTTCCTTTCTCCATCAAGGTCTTAAGTGTCTTTCACTGTGAGGTGTTGCCTTCCAAAATTTTTGACGATACTGCATGTGTCACCTCTACACCCACTGTCTCCATGTGTGAATCTTTGACAGAACTAGGTCAGATGAGGGGAAAGTCTTTGTGCTCACTGGCTTCAGTCAACACACTCAGAAGCTACTGCACCATGTTTCCTCTTAGTTGTATCAACTAATGGTTCCCATTTTGTTCTGGGTACCAGTGTAGGCCTAGCCAAGGAAGGACTTCACCTTCTTCACTTGTTATTCTTCAAAGGGAAAAAAATTAAAGTGGAAGTGATACACAGTACTAAGAAAAAAATGGGGATATTATTTTTCTTCCATGTGAGAGATTGATTTCTTCTGTCTCTTTGTATGGGTTACAGCAATCTGCCTTTCCGAAGAATACATGCCTTTGCTCAGTGTTTTGTTGGTTCACATGTGTCAGTCTGGTACCCTCCTGGATTGTGTTAGAGGAGCCTGAGACTAAATTCAGCACCTAGACCTTAAACATAAAGAGTCAATTAAACTGCTTTGCGTTTACAGGGATAAAAGTGAACCCAGACCCCAGCTCTATTTTAAGGTGCCTTTCACAGTGATTCAAGTGCGTGATGTAGCTACTAATGCCTGAACCAGAAGGCGCATAAATGCTGTGCTTATAAACTGCCTAAACCATTTCTAATAACAGTATCCAAGTGCTGGCAGCTGCTACCTGCTAACACTGAGTTCTTCTCTACACGATGAAACTGGGGTCCTTTATGTGTCAAATACATCACAGAGTTAACTGAAGTGTCACAAATCAATTGCTGCCAATGGCATATATTTAGTACTTGGGCTAAGCATTTTTAATAAGTAAGACAAGAGTTACTGAATTCTTACATTTCTGCTGTGTGAGTACTTTCCCTGACATTCAGGAAGAGGTGCTTATATTTGCAGAATGTGCTGAGACAGAATGGTAATAGATGATTTTTTTTTAATTTACTTTTTCAATGAGATGTTTGTCAAATAGAAGTTGACATGTACGAGTCCATAATTTGTTTTTTAGTTTTAACTGATTGAATTTGTGAGTAATGTTTATGGGAAGGGATGCTGTTGATTTGAAAAGAACTTTGTTGATGGTTTGTTAATGGATGTTTTCTTTGGAAAATTGAATTTCTGTGGTTTTGTTTCAAAGGAAATACACCTGAAATAGAACTGTGGTCTAGAAAACTTCTCTGGCTAGATAGTTTTGGAGCTTGTATCAAAAAAGTAGAATTTTTAAGAGAGAGAAAGAGAACCTGAGAAGACTTTTTAGAATCTAGAGCTTTTGCAAGTGGTGTTTTTCAGTAAAGCTTACATCTCTCTTTGTTGTTATGATTGGATTGTTCAGGAGTACAAAGGCAGCTTTTCTGATCTGCTTGTTGTAATTCAAAATGAGTTTCCTTTTCTGTAAACCATTCCCTAAGCTCTTATTAGATAGGGAATACTTACTGCATATGTCCCTAAAATGACCTTACTATTTATTGATGTATTTATTTCTCTTGGGGCTTTGTAACAAAAATAAGCCAGAGAGTGGGAAATCAGGCTTTTTTGCATATCTTCCCTGATTGCTGGAGGGATTGATGCTACCCATCCTATTAAAAGGGATGTTCACTGATTGAAATGAAAGGAATAAAAAAAGTAGCAGTGACTGTGAAAAGTTGAGGCTTTGCAGTTTGTGCTCAATATGTGATGAAAATAATTCTCTTGAGACATCCACAGTAATGTTGTTAGGGAGCCCTGATGGATGAGACTGGTTAAGAGGATATGCTTAGCAGTCTGGGAATTTTGCCTGTCTTGCTGTGGGTCCATTAGACACTGAATCTATGAAACTAGATTATTGTAATTTTAAAATAGTACATTTTAATGGCCGATCTATTGTGAATAAATCTTGGCTGGCCTCTGTTGTAATGTCAGTTAAGACTTACTTGCCTTTGTTGGGATTGAACTGATAAACTCTAAAAATGGCAATTTGGGAAACAGAAGAAATTACAACTATTAAGAGATTGTCTCTGCTATCCAAACTATTCAAACCAAGGTTGTTTTGATTTATTAACAGTAACTTGAGTAGTTCAAGGCTCAGCTTTTGCCTCTTCTCCTGTTTGTTGGTGCTGATAGTCATGCTGGGGATCTTAGAGAGTTTGCACATGCCCTTAGTTATCCTTGTCACACTGGCTTTTCCAATATCTGTTGAAGCAGTGGTAGCAGCTGGCATAGCTCCTACCTCTGGCTGTGGGTTTGGCCCTGTCTCTTGGGAGAGACTACAGAACAAGGTGGAAAGGGAAGCAATGGTACCTACTTTCCGTGCTTAACAAGCTAAAACTGTTGTCCTGATTTTTTTTTCAATATTGCCTTTCTCTGACGATAATTGGATGGATTTTCTTGCTTTCTGTTTGTGTGTGTTTTCAAGGCAGGCTCTGTCTTGCATTCTGTGCCAGTGATGCTGTTTTGATCATTTCTCTCCTCCTTGGAGTCATGTATAATGAAGGCACTTGTTCTTTTGTGTTTGGATTTGCGTTGGAAGAATTTGCTGTTGCTTATGACAGGAGTAGCAAAGCCTATTTAGTTCACTTCTTGATTGTAGAGAGGCTTTGACTAATGTTGCCCTGTAACAAATAGGTGATGATACCTGGGCAGTATTTGTGATTTCTTTAGATATTATTTGGATTGTTTTGGACAAGGGTTAGTATCCTGGAGAGGAGCTGAATCTTCCTGTTGACATGCAAAACTCTAGAATTCAACAGTACCCTGCAACATGGAATTTCAGAGATTAAATCTAGCTGTATACAATGATTACTTATATTGAACAATTACTGTGTGTTGCATGCATTGCTTTCAATTTCATTCGATGATTATTCTCTGGTTGTGAAAGAGGACCCACAATTGATTTTTTTCTGTTGCTTTATATATCTTTCTTTCAACTACTCTGCTATTTCACTAAGTAAGGTTTTGCAGCACTGTTAAATAAGTATACTGCAGCACATGCTTACATTCATTTACCTTGGAAGTGCTTTGCCCCTGGTTTATTGTGGAGGAGATTTTCTCTGTGCTGCGTGGGTTCTGAACATAGCAAGGTTTATATTGACTGGTTTCTATTTAATAAACAAACTATGACAGGCATAATAGTTAAATGTCTAAACAGAACGAGATGCTCAGATTTTGAAAACAAGCCTGTTAAAGAGCAACTGAAGATTTCTATTTACAAAACAACTATTCCACTTGGCATAAAAATGCTTTCTGTCAACATGATGGACTAGAGGATCAGTCTACCCTCAGTCAGTTTGCAGACAGCACCAATTTGAGCAGGAGTGTTGATCTTCTGGAAGGTAGGAAGGTGCTGCAGAGGAATCTGTAGAGGCTGGATCAGTGGGCCAAGGCCAAAGGTGGGAAGTTCACTAAGGCAAAGTTCTGGTTCCTGCCCTTGGTCACGACAACCCCAGGCAGCACTGTAGGCTGGGGCAGAGGGGCTGGAAAGCTGCCCAGCAGAAAAGGACCTGGGAGTGCTGGTTTACAGCAGCTGAACATGAGCCAGTGTCTGCCCAGGGGGCCAAGAAGGCCGATGGCATCCTGGCCTGGATCAGCAATTGTGTGGCCAGCAGGACCAGGGCAGGGATTGTCCCCCTGTACTCGGCACTGGTGAGGCCACCACACCTTGAATCCAGTGCTCAGCTCTGGGCTTCTCAATTCAAGGACCTTGAGGTGCTGGAGAGTGTCCAGAGAAGGGGAATGGAGCTGGGGAAAGGTCTGGAGCACAAGTCTTGGCAGGAATGGCTGAGGGAGCTGGGGTTGCTTAGTCTGGAGAACAGGAGGCTCAGGGCTGACCTTATTGCTCCCTTCAACCACCTGACACAGGCTGTAGCCAGGTTGGGGTTGATCTCTTTTCCTACATGGTAAGTGGCAGAGCAAATAGCTTCAGGTTGTGCCAGGGGAGGTTCAGGTGGGATATTAAAAACTATTTCTTCACTGAAAGGGTTCTGAAGCATTGAAACATATTGCTCAGGAAAGTGGTAGAATCATCATCCTTGGAGATATCTAAAAGAGATACAGGTATGAGGCTTGGGGATGTGGTTTAATGGTGGGCAAGGTGGTGCTGAGTTAATGCTTGGACTTGGTGATTTTAAGACCTCTTCCAACTGTAACAGTGCTAGTGTGACTGTTTTCCTCTTGGTTTTTGGTGATATAGAGAATGAGCTATAAAACCTCCTAATTTTTCAGATGATCTCTATTTGTAGTAATTTTTATTTTTGCATCCAAAGAAGGAATATACTTTCAATGGAAGTTTCTTGGCTGGACGCTGCAAAGACACTCCTGCATGTCCATTCAACATCTGAAGTAAGGGAGGGAAATCACTAATTCAGCTTGCACAAGAAGAAATTCTACCTATACCACCTTTTATTTTTCATTTTTTGAAATGCATTTCAATGGAAAATTGTACTGTATTAACAGTACTGTACCTGTACTGGTACAGTTACTCAGTACCTGTACAGAGTACAATTTTTTTTCTGTGTTTAGGCACAAAATGCAAAAAAACCCAAAGGACAATTGTTCTTTTGTTTTGCATTTACTTTCAGCTATAGAGGGTATTTTCATAATTAAAAAATCAGGGACAAAACTCATGATCTGTTTAGATCTTGTTCTGTCTGCATTACTCCCAGTACTAATAGTTCATTGTTAATTGCATTGTATCAAATAGGTCTTGGCTTCCACTTTTTTTATTCAAACACACAAACCTATTCTTTTTCCTACTCTTTGTTCCATTACATCTAATTATTTTCTGTGGCGTTTAGGACAGAGGGCTTTAGAGTCTCCTTAAGGTGGCTTTTCCTGCCATGATAAGTGTTGTTTAGGATGTAAGAGATTGACGTATTTTGTCTTCTTGGAAGTTACCTTCTAAAGTATGTGTTTATTTCTCCTTTTATAACTTAGAATTTATTAATTGATATCAGAGAAAATGTTCCAAGCTAATAGAAATCAAATTCCAGTTACTGTAAGATTCCTAGGTAATGCAGGTGGGATAAAGGAGCAATTAATGTATAGAGTATCCTGTCTCCTGTGTAGTTTTCTTGATCTTCTCTGTGATTAAATCTTTTTATTTTCTCTCTTTTTTTTTTTTTCCCTTTTCTCCCTTCTCAACTTAATTTGTTCTTTTCTCTTTTCACCTTAACGTCTTCAGACTGAAATTACTTCATCCAAGCAGAACTCAAAAGATTTCTGAGATAATTTTCTATACCAGATTGTAAGGCTATGCTAAACAGAGTTATTAAATCTAAAACTACTGGTCATTCTCATGATCTTGAAAACCAATTTATGACATTTCAGAGAGGTTTTTATTCTGCCTGGTGAGAATAACCACCCAGCTTGATAAAACTCCCTGATAAATCATTCTTCCTTTTGCTTGTGGGAAAGGCATTAAAAGTAGCTAAAATTGTAGTAGAGTCTCTCTGAATTGATGCTTCATTTCAGGGTGACTTGTTCGTTCAGCCAGAGCTGACTTTGCATCAGATCCTAGCAAGCACCTGTTCCAGCGACACCATTTATTTTTAATTGCTTCTCCACCCTCAGAGCAGTATATGAAAAAGATACTTATTATCCTGTCAGGTTGCATTAGATATATTGGGTTCTGTACCTGATCCTAGGGTGGCACTGTCAGTGTCCTCTGGGCCAGCATGATTTGATACTCCTCAGGAGTGTGAGTGTATCGCGCTGCATGATTTCTGTGACCTGCTGAGTAGGTGGCTCAGGTGCTGCCTGCCTGAGTGCAGGGCAGTGCTGAGAAGAAGCGGGTGTGGTGCCTGCTGAAACCCAGAGCACTATGCAGAGCTGGTGGGCTTGAGCTGACCCTCCTGTTCAGCCACATGCAACTCACTTTGCTGTGGTGGCCCTGGGGCTGCACGCCGAGGGCAGCAGCTCCTGGCACTGATGCCCTGCTGGGAGGCAGCAGGGAGAGCTGGTGGTTGTGGTTTGTTAGGACTGGCTTTCCCAGATGTTCTTTACGTGTACAGGAAGACAGATTTTGGTGAGATGTTTGGGGGTTTTCTGTGTTATTCTGAAGACTTTCTTCCTGATTTTTTCCTTTGAATACATGGATTAAATTTGGGTGAAGCCAGAGTCACCTCTCGATGGACTCTGATATGTCAATATGTCCACATCTCTCTAGTTAGTCAGAACATCATTGTGAGTAACACTTGAGATACAAATTACTCTTGCATGTTGGGCAAGATGTCAGTGAACAGTGTTAATCAGGAAAGTATGAGTTTGCTTCCTTTATTCAACTTTATCCAATTGTCTTGACCAAGGGTAAAAAATGCACTGGAGAAATGTTTCATTGTCATTAGTATTTTTTCGTTTTATGTTTTGGGGTTTTTTTCCCCCATAATTAATTTGCTTCCTGTCAACCAGCCTGGAAAACAAAAATAATGATGTGCAAAACCAACTTTGGCATGCCAGATGCAGATCTGTCATTTATCGTCTATTTAATGACCAGTCCTTTCCAAATAAGATTATTTAAAAATTATTATACAACTCAAAGAGAGTTTTTGTGACTGACAGCATCACAATTTGGTAGGTTTAAAGCTGATTTCTTCACATACTAAGTGTTGAAATGGCTCTTCTGAGAAACGTTGGTGATTTGCATGCCTTCTGATATGAGGGGGAGGATTCTATCTTGCCTCAGACTAAACTTTTGATGGATATTTAATTGGAAGTGTTGACTTTGACACTTTACTCTAGATCTGAATGGAACTCCTGGAATGTTATACTCATATATGACCACATGATATCTGATATCATTTGGCAGGTATAGAGTTAATTGATTTTCACTGATTTATCAAAATATTTCTTTAAAGAATCTATTGGGAAAATAAAGCAATCTTTTAAAATTTTCTTTTTTGTCATTTATGAACTAGATCCTCTACTCAACTGGGCTTGAATAAGAATAGTTTTTAGATCTCTTTTACTGGCTGAGTATTGGTGAAAAATGCACTTTTACCCGTAGTTTGGCAAAATATGAATATGCAGAAGCTTCATTACTGATCACAACACTTTAAGGCAAGAATGAATGTGTCACAAGCATCAGGCAGGCAGCCATGATTTGGATTTTGTTCAGACACTGTCAGAAACTCCAGTCCTTTTTTCAGCTGGTTTTGGGTCACTCGTATCAGCTTGGCAGTGCATGTTTTACGGATCATTGCAGATGCTGGTGGAGAGTATGGTTCAATAAATACACTAGAGGATAGTTGAGGTGATGTATTTGGGCCAATGGAGGCTGAAGTGCTGGACTGGTGGAAGTGTCTCCTCAAAGACACAGCCAGCGCCAGTGGGATGGTGACAGACTGCAAGAGCTGCCCTTCTATGGTGTGTTTCATAAATGTGTGTGAGCCACCCCAAAGATATCCCCATAGACCTTCCAGTTTTGGGCCAAGACAGGCTGCCAAAAATGGAGCAGCTTTGGGGAATGGTGTGGGAAAGCAGTAGAGATGTAACCTCCGTATGACTATAGAGAAACTATTATTTTCCCTGGTGACACATCTGTTCACCTGTGAAAAAACTTCTTCAGGACTGACTAGAGAGGAGAAAACAATGAATTTTTCAATTTACTCTTGAGAAGAGTTGCACAAATACCTGAAATGGGCAGCCAACTGATTCTGTGTCAGAGATACTGCTCTGGCCATGTACACATGGTAGAATTTCCAGAGAAAAATGTACTTCTGATCTATGGGGGTGGGGGGGGTGGGGTGGGGTTATGTTTCCAGGCCTTTTTTGAGAGTCAGGATTTTGCTATTAAAATGTATTCCATAGGGGAAATACCAATAAGACAGTTAATGCTTTTTACTAAGACCTAAAAAGGTGTTGGTTGGGTTTTTTCATTCTGTGGTGTTCTTAAAACACCGTTTTATCAATCTAGATTGCTTGTGCCTGTTAGGAGAAGAGGTTCCTGACTTTTTTCATCTTGGCCAGGAATGTACCCATCAGTTTTCCTTTTTTCCTCCAGGTTTTAACTTGAATGCAACACATTTTAAGATGCAGTTTTAATCAGATGCAATTCTAGATGGACCTAACTTAATTACCATTAAAAAAAACCAAACCAACAAGCAAACAAGCCCCACAACCAAATACAAAATTAAACAAACAAAAAACAAAAGAGAAATACAAATAGATACCACATAAAACCATCTGACTGTAGTTAAACCTATTTTAGTACTCCTAAGGTGTCCTGGAACGTTTCCATAGAATCTTGCCTCTGTAATTTGAGTGCTGGCAGTGTCCTTTGGGAATGGATACTTTAAGTACTTTATTATTTTCATCTGTGGATTTTTTATTACTGTTCCTACCTTGACTATATCTGCTGAATTTGCAGTGTTGATTTCAAATAGTTGCTGACTAAAGTTTTTACCTTCAATTTTCCTTCATTGTTTTGCAAAGCAGTTTTGTTTGTTCTTGCTGGGCAGGAAGGGCATTAATTAAGTTTAGGGTATCATTGGATTGTGTAAATGCCAACATCATAGAATATAATTTAATTTCTATTCTGGATAAGAGAGCTCTTACTTAGAAAATTATCATTCAATTATTGTAACACCATAGAAACATGCTTATTTATGAGGAAAAATAGTATTTTTGATTTTTAATTGGTTTCTATGACCATAAGCTAACACATTTATCTGTTCCAAGTCATACCAAGATAATCAGGGCCTCTTAGGAAGATGCATGGGCCAAAAGAGAAATAGTAGCAATCAAATTCCCACTTCTTGTGTATTGATATGTGATTATTCAATCAAAACTAATAATGATCTTTACAGTTACAAAGTGTCCATATGAGAAGATCAGGGGTTGTATGGAAGGAAATAAAAAGGCAACATACATTCTGTTATTTGAAAAAAACCCTAAAAAGACCTAGTTTTGCCTGTAATAATTTACCATATTCAAGCCTTATAAAAAGGTTCAATATGAACATACTCACAAACTAAATGTACAAATAAAATAAAAACATCTGCTTAACTAATTAATGTATATGATAGGGGCTATTTATACAATATTTGTACAATTGTTCTTCTGAGAGGCTTTTTAAAGTTGTTATGTTAGGATATTTTAGTGTGTTTTACAGATGGGTGAGCAGTGAATGGGTTGCTGCTCAAAAGAGCTAAATAGGCATAACAGCTGATGAGGGGCTTGTGTGGCTGCTACATGTCTTTGTACAGGACTGGGTAAATACCTCAGCTGCTGAGTTTTACATAATGTGAAAGTCATGGTAGTGGTATTTACTCAAGACTTAAAGGATAAACAAAGGAAAGAGGCTGAGATCTTTTTCAAGTACCAAGTGAGCATTTACTGTTGTGCTGGGAAGTCTCAGCTCCAGATTCCTGACTGATGGATATGTAGGATGTTCCCTGTAGTGTGCAGCTGGGTTTCCTTAGGCATGACAGGGGCAGGAATGGGTTCACCTAAGGAGGGCAGCATTGCTGTCCTTGTCTCTGTTAGGAAGGCAGCTGACTGCCGTGGGCTGGGGGCAGAGCTTCCCCAGCTGCCCCTTAGGTGCATTGTCTGGAGTCACTGTCAGCAAACGGGCACTGCATATGGGGAAAACTGCTGTATGTTACTGTATTTGGAAGACTTACTCTGATAACCTTTGTAGATAATCAATCTTGAAAGCATCAGCTCATTCTTAATAACATGAGAAAACAAACTCAGTAGTATGAGGGATTTTTTGTGTATAAATTGAGGATATGTTAGAGTTGTGGCATCAAACTGCCATGAAGATATTTAGAAGCACGGAAGTAAAAACTAGGCCAGCCTTTCCATATTCCTGGTAAGGGGTCAGAAATCTAATGGGCAAAAAGTGATTAAATATAATAAAAATTAACTGGTCCTTTCTCAGAACTAAGGAGAAAATGGGAGGGTAAAATAACGTATTTGGTAACTAGAATTGGGGTTTTAAAAAAGTTTCTGTTCTGATGATGTCCTTGTCCTTTCATGTCTAAAGATTAAAAATGAACTTTTGAAAGATGTAGACAACGCAATTGTGTGGGTTTTTTGATAAGCATATCCTGGAGATCTTCAATTACAGTATGGTAGTGAACAGAGAAAACTAAATGATGTAGTGCCTCTTGGTTAATGGTATATATGGCGTTCTAGATAATAAACAGACATGACAGATAGATTTCTTATTCTAAATTCAACAGAACTGGGTCACTGTTTCTTTTTTTTTTTTTAGTAGAAGTTTTGCAAAATGCACCTTATCTTTTTTCATTTCAATTCACCTCAGATCCTCAGGATCCTCATGTTTTTGTAGTTTACCCTTCAATGTAGCACCTAGCTGTCTACAATGTGATAATGTGAGCTACAGATCTGCTTTTTACAAGGGTGAAGTTTTAATTTTTTTTAAGCACTGAGTGATGTAGCACCTTGATGTTAGGAAAACAACAGAGGCACTGTGGCTGTCGCATAGGCAGGATACTGGCAAACCTTACTGCAGGGAATACCATTCCTCTCCTTAACATCAAACCTGAGAAGCAAACTAGATTTCAAGAACTTTCATGTAAGTGTGAATGTTTTGAATAATGAATGGTGGTGTGTTAAATTGTTAATACTTTATCTACAAACTTTGATTTGAAGTAGTTCGTCTTACTGCCTGTGTGTACTTCATTTTTCATGGCTTACACACTGATTAAATCTTGTCACGCGATAAAGCTGTTTCCTCATTGCTTTCTTGCTTATTTTTAAAATGTATTTTTAAAAAATGAATTTTTAAAATTTATTTTCCTTCCTCCTGACAGACATCTGTAACTTGTTTTCCATCTCTCCTTCTTTACCTTTTCATTAAGGTTTGACTTTGTGAGATTTTGATGGTATGCTTGCCCTTCCATGAGTTTTTCATTACAGGCCTATTTGTGGTCTTTCCCTATCCCCCAGTGGTTTAAAAAGTGGCATAAACTCCATTCCTTGGAACATTTTCAGACTCCCTCCCACACACATGCGTGTTCCCTGCCTAGATGAACTATCTCGAGTCTATATTTGGAGACTGAGAGTGTCTGGAGGATAAATCTGTGTTGGCCACAGTACTGCAAATATCAAACGAATTCACAGTTTTAAGTATTATGTTAAGATAAGAATTTGGCTAATTAGTTTTGGTGTAATTATTAGAAGACTGTGTCATAAGATAGTTAATCCAGTGAATATGTTTGTGTGATGCCAGTTTTATTAGACTTGAAATCATAATAAATCAGCTCTTTTTACACCTGAGAAGGATTAGATTTTGTGACAGCAATTAGGCTTTAATAAGGTGTACCGGTTGAAACAGGACAGACTTTTCTTGGGTTGGCCAAGGGATGTCTTTTGGGGCGAAATACATAGGATTAGTGTTTAACAAAGAGGCGCTGTGGAGAAGACATGATATTCTGCTTTAAGCAGAGGGAAGAGTGTTTAACCCCTTACTTAGGCTTGGATTCCTGCACTTAATTCACACATTGAAACTGGAAATCTAGATGCTGGATGACCCCTGTGGAATGGTAGCTCCTGGTGCTGCAATACTCCTCTGCCAGGCACTTCAGCGTGGAGCTCTTCCAGAGAGATTCCATGTGCTGATTAGTTCCTGGTATTGCTGCCAACTCCCACTCTGCCCCTCACTCTCACGTTTAAGTAATGTCCTTTGAAGAAGCATCTTTAAGTCAGCCACACTGCTGTCCCCATCACCAGAAGCTTGGGACGCTGTGGTTCTCTGGTTTTGCTCTTTGCTTGCAGTAGTTACTGGCATCTGTGACTTAAACCTCATATACTAGGTGCAGCTTATGGGAGTTGGAGTTGGCTTTGCTTTTGTTCTTTGATGAGTTCTTACAGAAAGCTTCTTATTCTGTTAAGATAAAAAATTAAAAAAAAAAATTATAAAGTAGATATTTTAATGTTCCTTGTTACACAGAGCCCATGGATCAGGAACAGCGTTTGTTTTGCTACACTCATTGGAAGTGAAAGGTGTTGTTTGAATTTTCTGTGGAGTGTGAAGACTGGTCAGGTCAGCTGGTTTCTCCTGCCTCAGCACCCTCAGGCACTTGTCTCTCAGCAGTCTGCCATAAGAATCCGCTGACCAGCTCTCAATTCTCCCCACAGCTGCAGAAGCCATTAAAATGTGGTAGTGCTGACAGGCAGAAATGCTGTAAAAATGCAAATTTTCTTGTGCTGAAGGGCAAGATGCCAAGAAATGCTTTTCAAAATGTTTCACTGCTGCATAAGGATTTAGGGTAGTGAATACAGCTGGAATGCTAAGTTTTAAGCAATGTGAGAAGCTTTTGCCATTAGTAAGTTCAGTAGTATTTTGATTCTTCAGTAACCTGAGGACTTTGGTGCAAAGGTTTTGCTTTATGTCCTTTCTTTTTCTTTAGTTTTATTTTTAACAGAAAATAATGGGCTAAGAGGTGATGTTCTGCTCTGTTGGTGCACAAAGGAAGGAGTGCTTCCTAGGCTCAAAAATGGCTCTGAGGTCACCTGCCTATATGCAGTTCTTAGAAGCTCTATAGAAAAGGATAGAAGGGTATGCTGTGTTACAGCAGATATTTTAGCTGCTTGGGCCCACTGATGCTCTGTAGAGCAGTGGCCAAATCAAATGCACAGAATGGTGCCTGTGACTCAGTCAGTAGAGTACTGAGCCAAGGAGATTGCTTTTTCTTTAAAAGTAAGATGCTTTAACTAAAATAATTATGTCTTCTGTTGCAAAAGAAAGTGGTGGTGACTGCTTTGTGCAGATTTTAGAAAAGGCAGTGACATGATAGAAAATTTTGGAATTATTTTTCCTTCCTCTCTCATCTGAAATAATATAAAAACTGTGTAACAGTTGACTATCAAGATGTTTCAAAGGATGTTATTTTCTTCCCTTAGCCATGGTTTAAAGAAAGGGAGGAGTTGATGATATTTCTGCTTTTCCCCACTGTGGTAATGCGCTTTCTATTGAAACAATACAATAATTTCCTCCTCTGCTAGTCCTCCTTTGCCCTGTATGAGCTGTTCAGGCATAATGTGCATGATAAATTTTCTCTGAAGTGCAGTCATCTGCATTGATGTGCTGTATTTGTGTTGTTGTATTTATGTTGCTGTATTTCATCTTAGCTCTCAGTTTTACATCAGATGATGCATAACAAGGACAGGTAGGATTCGGAAAGGGCTGCTTTGCAGTTCAGCAAATTACTTTTCTGAAGATTGTCACTACCACCTTCAGAATGCTTTACACAAATGTAAATAGTAAGCCAAAATAATGTCTCTTCTATCTACTTTCCTATAACACTACTGAGGTGCATACTGAGTATTTCATGAGCATTTCTTGATTCAACATATGAAGAAAACAGGAGCTCTTTGTAGTCATCTCAACAGTACACAAATATAGAATTAATACATATACCTCAGTAATGTCTAATTTCAATCTGAGTAGTCAGGAAAGGGGCATAAAAGATTCTCACAAGTTACTCAGAAAAATTTGGGTCACACAGAGCTGTCTGCAGTGTTCCATGCACAGTGTGGAAGTCCTATTGATAGGAGCAAAATATAAAGAAGGCAGAAAATATTGTACCCTCCCACAGGGGAATGAAACTGAAAAATGTTAAATGTGGGATGTTTAACACTGTTTGAGAAGCTCAGTGTTGGCACAAACGTACCCTGAAGGTGTGCACTAATTACAAAAGAGTAGGTTAGCTTTTTTTAATCTCAGCAACCACTTGCTTCTTTTTTTGTAATCCTTTTGTAATCAAAGACCTATCAGCTGGATAATTTGTTGCTGCACCAAACTTGTTTATCCTTAAGCTTATCTGAGAAAATATATTGCAAAATCCAGGAGTTATCGGTGGGCCTGACTGAAGTTTAATCAACTCTGTTATGGTATTAAAGTATTAAAGTATGGTATTACCTTCATTGTCACCCTGATGTATTTGTGGAGTAATCAAGAGTTATTATTTAAAAAACCCAATTTCTCTAAATTTTCCCTATTTATATTGGCCTAGTATGCTATTAGATAAATAACATATGTGTATCAATTCTAAAAACAAATTAGTTGTAGATTCTTTCCAGAAAACTTAGGTTTGTTTATGTATCTTTTATCTGGAAATAAACTGTAACTACCATGTCTAGAGCCTTAATACACAAGTTCTGAATTCACTGTTTTTAGTTATAAGCAAGATGATTTTATTTTAAAAATCTACTAAAGATAATAAAAGCACTTAATCAAATTCAAAGACTTAGCTACAACCAACAAATGGTTTGCTTTTAATTTCTTTGGAAGGCAGTTGCGGGGTTTAAACAGTAACAAAAATTAAAGAGTAAACATCTATTTTCTAAATACTACCTTTTATTTGGAACTAATTTATGTCAAATGGGAAGTAAATTGTCTTCATAACAATCTTTGTCGTTGTTGCTGCATCTTCTCTTTTCCTCTCCTTTACTCTCCAGATCCAGCAATCCATCATGATGATGGTATGTACCTTTTTTTCCTCTCTTCCAGGTTTCAGGTAATTCCATTCTTTGAACTCATACTGTTGCTAATAATGTGACAATGAAGAGGGACATTTGTTTGACATATTCAAGCTTAGTGGACTTCTATGTGTCTTACCATCTAGCGAGACAAGAATGCTGATTTGCCTTTTATTAATAATGACTCTAATGTGGGATTCTCTTCCTACACATAAGTGACAAGTTAGGAATATGAAATAGCTGGAGTTAGAGTGGAGAAACAACTACCCTTTGGTTATTGTTCCTCAGACCTCAGGAAATATTCTGTGTTAGGCTTTGTTCAAGGTCAAAAGCAGTGGCAAAGCATTGAGCTCTCCTATCCATGTCTCTTTTTAATGAGGTGTGTTGTAAATATTGTTCTACAGTTTACTGCCAATGTTTTAGAAAGCTAATACTAGAAGGTCATCACATTGCATGCACAGTGGGCAGTCTTGAAATTGTGCAGAATAGCTGATTGCACAAAATGTAGCTAAATAAAAATTACCCATCTCTGTATCAGAAAGAGAAAAAGAAAGGATCTTTGCTCATTCTCTGAGGAACATATTCCCAACAGGGATTTTTTTACTATTATAGTTAAAAATCCAAGAAGGCTCTTTTCTGTTGGGTAAGCAGCTCAAATCAACCATTCTAAAAGCAAAGCACTGCTCACCTCACTCTGGCTTGGTGTGATGTTGGACCCATACTGGTGTTAGATTAAAGTAGTTAGGATAGTAATCAATGAGAGCAGAGCATGGAAAAGGAGTAACTGAATTCTCTATCACAGTGCTAATGAGGCAGTCAGGGTTGTTTATGTCTCTCTCGAGCCTTTAAATGTTACTGCCAAGCATTTTGCTTCTATGGGAAACTGTGTTCACGTCTTTCCTAAAGTACTCCTCACAACTCCCTTCCATCAGATCCCGTGGGTAGGAAGGGAGAGTGGCTGTAGGAAAATGTGCTGTGACCACTGCTTGCACCAGCAACAAATTGGGGCATCTTGTCTCCATCTCCATCTCTGGCTGCTTATTTCTTATCTCTGAGTCTCTCTGCTGCTGTATTGCTAATTATCTGAATCTGGAATTAGCATGTTTGAATGCAGTAACTGCTGAGTTGAAAGGTGAAAATACTGCTGCAAGTCTGTACTGGAGTAAAGTGTTTCTGCTTGGTCTCTCGTTTGAAGTGAGAGTCTACATCACAAACTGCTTCCAAATTATGCTATCAAGCGTTTTCATTGTTTGAAGAGTTAATCTCTTAAATCTACTTAATTTACTTCTTCCCCTCCTTCCCAACCCCAATTTACCTTATTTTAAATACTTAACTGCTGCTTTTTTTGGTTTTTTTATTAATATGAGAGTGAAATGAAGATTTTTAATAACAGCATTATTTAATGAAGAATAAAATTCAGATTTATTTAATATGCAAAACATTTTTAGTAAATTCAACACTACTTGGAAGTCTGTATTTCGGCATGGCACTGAAGTAGTGCAAAAATAACACAAATTTTCCTATTTCATTAACCATTTTTAAAACCAGTGGGTTTTAAAAAAACATGTCCCATTTGCTTGGAAAAGAAGCAATTTGAGATAATAAAATGGAAAGCATTTTCAAGTTGCTGAGACTTTTACTCTGCATTTGAAGTCAACAGTGGGAAAGGTGATTTTCGTTACAGATGCTATTATTTTGTGTATGACTACTAACTAGCAGCAAAAAACTTCTGCTAATGCTTAGCAGTATCTTGCTGAAAAATTGCAGTAATTTTCTTTTATTCATGTGTGTTCATTCCTGACTTTGTTTCTTCTTGTACTGCAATAAAGTCCAAATTCCAGGTAGTTAATAATTCAACTATTCCGTTTTTGGGAGTTGTACAAGACGGTGCTTTGTGTATGGGGTTTCTGGATTTGGGGCCTTGAGTGTTTTTGACAGAAAAGTTGATGTCTTCTACCTACAATAATATTTATTTATTTTTAATTATAAACTCCTGGAATGCTTAGGAGCAAAGGCACTGGAAACCCTAGGTCAGACAGTCAGTCAACCTAGTGCAGCTCAAATACAGTCTTGATGTCTCACCAACGCAGAACTATTCAACTGATGAAAGGTCCCCATTTCAATTTGTACAGAGCTCATTTTTTTGAGGAGTGGTACATGCGGGGGAGATGTTCAGTATAGATTATGTCGACAAAGATTCTTAGTGTTTTTGTTGTTGATGGAGGCTTTTGTGTTTGTTTGGTTTTTTACAGCAAACAATTGTTCTAATCCTCATTTTACTTGCTTGTTGTCTTTTACTTATTTGACTTGTAGCAGCAAGCTTGCAATGGCAGAACATGTTTCTTTTTCATACAGTCCCACTCTCATGGGACAGTCTGTGTGCTGAGGAGAAGACATCAATGCATGTTTTTTGGCTTTCATATGCTTTGAAACTGAAGTAATTTCTTTTTCATGAGATCATTCTGTTATGGCTCACTGGTGTACTTCATAACAACAGTGTAATTACAAGTTATGTTGCTATTGCTTCTTGATTTTAATAGCTGAAATGACAAAATATAATAATGAATAAATTTTTCATGTTCCTGTATTTTAACAAAGATGGATTTACACTTAGCAATGTGATTCTCATGTATTCCAGTTCAGACATTCTAGAGCTGAAAACCTGGCTAAAACTTCTCCCTATGTTATGCAAGATACATTGTTATTTTAATTAACTAACATATTCCTTCTTTCACCAAAACTCTCGAAATTTCGATTGCAATGTAGTTGTTAAATACAGAATTAAATTTCAGCAATAATGTAGGAGATAAGGAAGAACTGTCTAGAAGATATATAGACATCATAAATATAAAATAGTATTATGAACTTTAGTTTAGACTGAAAGCTACTATTCCACATTGGAAGCAGGAGAATAATACATTAAAAGGTAAAACAAATTGAATGTTAATAAACCAAACCAAAATGCTTTATAATTTCTTTCATTTAATTTTAATTTGCCACAAACACTACACCTGAGTTCTGTTAATTTCTTCTAGATTAAATGTCATATATTTTTAAAAAATCAAATAATAACCTACAATATTTGGAATTAATTTGATTGAAATATATTAAATCCTTCTTTAGATTTGTGCCTACAGAAAATCTTGCTAAGCATGCTACATTTTCTTTGCATCAAAGAGTCTAATTATTGAGATTTCTTTTAATAGTGGCAAACTAGTAATGAACTAGCTACACAGCAAAATTGTTTTTGAACTGTCTTTTCACTATTTTATTCTGCATATTCTCAGGTTGTGTAGTACTATGTTATGCTCTTAAGTGTTATTTTTGATACAACTCAGGTGTGTTGTTCCTTGTTGGGGGTATCATTAGTCATTTATTTATTGGAATCTGAGCAAGTTTAGGGATGTTCAGTGTCTGTGCCAAGCTGTGCTCAGGCTCAGTCTAAAAGATACAATATCACTCTCTTGCTACGGAAGACCATATCTTTTTTTTTTTTTTATTTTACTGGTGTTTATTTGCTACTGAAAGAGTACCACATTTTTTTAAGCATTTTTCAGACAAAATGTGCCCCACTGTATCATGCTGTTCACAGAGCTACCATCTTGAGTCCGCATCTGATATTTCTCTGTTTTCATTGATGCTGCAGAATGGAGTGTAACAGGAATAAGCCAAATCCATTTCCAAGTATCAGTGCCTGAAAGGTCTGTCCTAAACTTGAAAGCTTGAATATACCTAGGCAATTGGGAGTGCATCTCTGGCTTCTTATGCATTTTGCCTGTGGGTTTTTTTGAGGGGTGGAAAGATATTACCAGTGTTTGATTCAGATCTGTCCTGCTTGCCCTGCTTTTTATTTTAATAACCTCCATTGGAATTTATAATTTTGTAGTTTTCATTGTTCTTATTGAATAGACATACTATGTGGTGACTTTTTGAGTTTCCTATTTACTTTAACTTTCTAATTCCAGGGATCAAAGTAGTTTCCCAAAGATTTATTTTCCAGACATGCAATTTATAGACTGATAACTATTTTACTGTGTATGTTTGTAAGGAGTTGAAAAACCCCTTTCCATTATAAATAGGCTTGTGGTAAAAATTGTATTTTTCTGATTGTACTTGAGCTAGTGGCAAATAAAACAGTGATTTTATTAATCTAGTTATTCTTTAAAGCCAGATAGAAGGAAAAGAATATAGAGAGTATAAAATAAGAATCATTCAAATTGTTTATATCTGTGTTCTCAAAGTTACAAAAATGATTGTGTTATTATCCAAGTGCATTTTTTCCCAGGATAGATTTCCAGAATAAACCAAAACCAGAATAAATCAAAACCTGAAAAATCAAATAAAGCAGTGAGAATGTGCCAACATAAACTTCTGAAACTGAGTTGGTAACTTAATGTGTATTTGAAAGTCTGTCAGCCGAGACCTGAAGGATTAAGGAAAATTGGGAAAGGAAGTTATGTTGCAACATACTTGGGGAGAAGAGGCAAAACCATTATTTGGGAAAGAGATGTAACTTTATATTGAAAGAATTCTTTTATGAATGCTTTGTAAGGCAAATAAAGTACTGACAAGCATTCATCATAAAAATTGTGATGAATTGAGTCAGAATACAGCTAATGGGAGAGGGCAAATAAGATGGAAACTGTCCAGACAAAGGAATATTGTAAGTGATTTATTTCTCATCTCTGAGGTACTCAGAATATGGACAACCCTGGTTACCTACGACTGGTCATACTTTAAAACAAGTCAGTGGAGTATTGTTGTAAATTTCTCCATGCACAAGAGTAGGTCCTGACCTGAACATCTGTTTCAGCTAGAGTATAGTATTTCAGTGTTGGTTTTTGAAGTTTTTTTCTCCTGTGACCAAGAAGTGTTTCACCATTTAATAATGCCAGAATTAGAAAGACCAGACAATATGCTGTGGTGGGTTGGCCTTGGCTGGATTCCAGGTGCCCACCAAGGCTACTTTATCACTTGCCTCCTCAGCTGGATGGGGGAGAGAGAATCTAACACTCATGGGTCAAGATAAGGGCAGGGAGAGATCACCCACCAGTTACTGTCATGGGCCAAACTGACCCTGCTTGGGGGAATCAGTTTAATTTATCACCAATTAAATCAGTACAATAATGAGAAATAAACCCAAATTTTAAGAACACGTTTCCCCCAGACCTCCCTTCTTCTCAGGCTCATCTTCACTCCCAGGTTCTCTACCTCCTTCTCCCCAGTGATGCAGGAGAAGGGGAAAGGGCTGTGGCCAGCTCATCCCATATTCTCTGCCATTCATTCTTCCTGAAGCAGAGGACTCCTCACACTCTTCCCCTGCTCCAGTGTGGGGTCACAAGTCCTGCCAGCAAACCTGCTCCAGCATGGAGCTCCTTTTTCCACAGGTTCACAGGTCCTGGCAGGAGCTTGCTCCACAGGGTAACAGCCTTCTTCAGGCGCATCCACCGGCTTCTCCATAAGGTCCTCCATGGGCTGTAGGTGAATTTCTGCTCCCTTGTGGACACCCCATGGGCTGCTGGGGGACAGTTACCTCACCATGGGCTGCAGGGGAATCTCACCTGTGGCACCTGGAGCACCCCCTCCTGTGGGAACTCAGGATATTCCCCTGGCTTCTCTGGAGTCTGTACAGGGGGTTCAGAAGCCGTGGTAAGGTGCCAAAAATCTCTGTGAGTTTAATTTAAGTCTCTGGGAGAAATTACCATCTTTATATACAGAATTACAGAGTTACAGAAATAAGTAGAGTGTAAATTGGTGTGTTAAAAGGTAGAAAAGTAAGGTTTTAAAGATTGTTTATATTAGGGGGTTTTTAACACAAGATGGGGGATTTGTGGCATAGTAAAAAATTCTTTTTCTTCATGGCATCCATTTTCTGGGTTAGGATGCCAACTTGGGATTGGTGAAGGGAGAACTGCTCGGTGTAAAGTGGGTATAAAGTATTGGTGATTAATTGTAAATCAAGTAGACGTAAATTAGGGTATAAAAGATAAGTCCTGCCCCGGAGGGCAGGAGAGCAGCTTTGGATGAGTTGCAGAGTGGACTGCTGTAAGGTAGACAGAAAATTCCTTAGATAAGAAAGAATAAACAACTTTGGAAACTTCTGAACATCAACTCTCGAGTCTTCTTTCATGCCCTGCTGCGCCCTGACTGCAAAATAAGAGCTCTCAGACCACCCTTTGCTATGCAGGTGAGTGATCTCTGACCATAAAAAAGGTCGCCGCCTGTCACACCCTCCCACTTTGTCTGCACTGAGACTGGTGTGTGCAGGGCTGCTTGTCTCACATATTCCTGCTCTTCTCTGCAGTTGCAATTGCTCTTGCACAGTAGATTTTGCTCCCCTTCTTAACTGTGTTATCCTGGAGGTGTTAGCACCATTGCCTTGGCTAGTGTTAGGTCCATCTTGGAGCTGACTGGTGTTGGTTCCACATGGCAAACCACACCTTGTGTGCTGAAATGCAAATTTTGCAGAAATTAGGAGCTGAAGCGCAGACCATAATACAAGTGGTTTTAGGTTTTTGTAATATATTAAAAAATGTACCCCAACCAGGCAAGGTTTCTTGTACTCTGCATTTCTAACACTGCTGCCTTTTTAGCAGAGTTCTCCATCTTGTCCTTCAGCAAAATTGGGTTTCATGATTAAAATATTTCTGATCTGGGAGATATGCTCAGACAAAACCAAGCAGAGCTCACACCACTGAGCTCATGACCTTACCAGGTGAGGGTGTATGTGTGTGCCTGTCTTTAGAGAGTGAGCAGTAGATGGAGAGCAGAAGAGCTGAACTGTAAGCATCTTTGCATCTCTGCTTTTGGATGGGTGTCTTAAGCACCATATCAAGGGTGTAGACAGGTATGTGTGTGTGTGTGTTGTGGTGTGTTTTGTGTTGTCTGTGGAAACTGAGGGTAGGAAATAATGCAGAGTTCACAGGACCTGTAGAATGAGCAGCTGGGTAAAGAGAAAGGGTGTGATTTATTAAATTTTGTGTTTTGTGTGTTGTGTGTGGGGGCCCACTGATGAGGCTGCTCCTAAGTGGATCCTGTCCCTTACAGCAGATATTACATAGCCTCAAATGGCTTTCTACAGTGCTTTTGATTATCAATAACCATTTAAACTAGACTGTTGAAAGCATTCACTTGCAACTTTAATTCCTTGCAAACTGAATATTTGTAATCCTTCTACATACTGACAATTCATTCTTTGTATGCATAAAATCATGAGGCACATAAAATTGCTGGGCCAGAATTAACTAAAGTTGATTATTAATGAGCTCAGACAGTTAATGGATTTGAGATGTGAACTACTACAGAATTCTTTATATATATTTCCTGGAGGTTATTTAAAATGAGTAAGTTGAAGCTAAGTTTTGTTCCAAAGGAAGTGTTAGGCATTTTGTTATTCACTTTAGGGAGTCTAGGTTTTAATTTGTTTTCCTTCATCACAATCCACCATCTGCCTCCTCAGGTGAGGGACACATGAGGGATCTGTGAACAGTTTCCATAAACAGTTGGCTTGCACCTGGGAGGGCTGAAGGAAACCTATCACTTTTGTGAGAAGTTTTTGCTTGCCAGTGGACAAAAGGAGAGACAAAGGGCTGACATTTTGTTACTGTTTTTCTTTCTCTCATCACTATTATTATAAAGTTGTTTAGAGTCTCTTGTTCTCTGTGGTTTTGTCTCCATTTTTATCTCTGGAGCATCAGTAAGGAGGACTTTGTTTTGAAGGTGCTGTGCAGATTATCAGTAATTTGTGTTATTTATTGGTAGTCACTGGGACCAAGGGACAGAGACATACTTCGAGATGTTTCTCCTGCCACAGCATCTCCATTGACATGCATAGTTTGATTAAAGAGAGTCATCAAAATTCTTCCTTCGGGACAGATATTATTAAAACATTTATTATTTATTTATTATTGAAACATTCAGTTATAACTGAAGTACCAGCTGACAGAAACAAATTCCCTTGCTCTTTCTCAGTCCTGAGTCTTCTCTGGGTTTGGGAACAGAGATGTGAAGTCTTCAGAACAATATTCTCTTTTCAAAACATTTTCTTCTATAGTGGAAGTCTGGGGTAGTCGCTTCAAAAATTGTGTGATAAGGTGGTAGGCACCTACTCAGAATTATAGGTTATTTATTGAGGGTCCAGGTGTTTTTACCAGTAAGGCCTAGGAACAATAAATTAGTCCAATTGTAATCTTTTGTTTGTCTGTCCTTTCATCTATCTTTCTGGCTTGACATAGTACTAATATGGTGTGCAATATATTCTTGTCCAGGATATGTTAGATACTGCACAAAACCAGGATTGACACTATTTATACCTGACAGAACTTAGTCTTGAACTTGTGATAATTTTGGATAACATGACAGAACAACTTAGTCTTGAACTTGTGAAAATGTTGGATGTAATAACCTTTCATTATATCTCTAAAGTATCCACCAGAGGAATTAGTCTAGAGTGAATGCAGCTCCTGAGAAGACTGGCATGGAGCAAGGCAATTCCTATCTCAAAATGTTGAGTTTTCATCAGATGTTTCTATCTTGCAGTGGGAAGGTAAAATTTCAGCAATGCAGACCAGTGTCAATCTTTATTCTTTGAGTAAGCCTGAATAAACTCTTTACTATAAGATACTACAGCACACAGCTTCTAAGTATTAGAGACTTAAACAAATTAGTTACAGTTTAATCTATATGGGTACTGCAGGCAGTCCTGATGAACTTGCCTTTAGTTGTGTTAACTGAGAAACTTTAGGTCCACAAAATACCAAAAATGGTAAAATTAAATAATACAGAGTTTTTTATAGGGAAAAGGATTGGCCTGAGTAATGAGTAACCAATAAATGTGGAGTTTTTTTCTCTTTTTGGATCAAGGTAAGATGGCTTCATAGCTAATCACTTTGTATAAGATAAATTAATAGGACATTTTGTGTTCCTCTGATCTTGAACCTATTTTATGTAGAGATTCCTAGTTGTGAATGTCCAAATTAATTTAGAAACATAAATGCTGAACTAGAGTATGTTAGGGAATATTTCTACTTTATTACTTAGTGTTCTTATTGAAGTTTCTTTGAAATAAGCTTTATTTTTGGTTTTATGTATCTACATTTCTTATCTTACAGTTGGTTTTGTTCTGTAATAATTTAATTAATCATCTTCATACATCTCATTCGCTGTTGCAAGTGAATTTTCTACATCCCATCTGTATTGCTTTAATTTACTGATTATAATTTGCTCATTATAATTTATGATTAAGTCAAGAAAAATACTTTCATCTGTTGTGATGAAAGTCTGGTCTCTTTGGAATAGGTTACTTGAAATATGCTTCCCCAGGTAGTGTTTGTAAGTTAACATATCTTCTGCTTAAAAAAAAAACCTGTAAATTTTACTTTGGTGTTATGCAATACTTTAACACAGATGTTGGGAAGAGGGATTAAAATTTCCCTTTATTTTGTATGAGATAGGTCTAGCAGACTAATGTATCTCCAGTGATAAGATAATTGACTAATTTACCAAGGTGAGGCAGTAGATGTACTCTGTATCTGTAGTCTGAGCAAATGCTTTGGTGGGTGAGAAATTACCACAAGGGAAGGCAGCAGTGGTACTGTAACATCATGAACAGGGAATGTACAGCAGTATTTTTTGAGAATCAGTGATGTTCACTGTTGCATATAGGTAAAGCTTTATAAAATAAAGGCATTGTTACCCTTGTAAAATCATGGCTCAGGTCTGCTACTTGGGCTAAGTAGAAGCGGAATATGGGAAATGACTCAGCTGAATTAGAGGCAGAAAAACAAGTTATATAACCATTATGTGTTCATATCATGGTGTATGGTAGTTGGTTGGATTATGTTTGTTTGGATTGAAAAATGTAACTGATGAAGACCTGACTGCTTTAAAAGGCCTGGTTTTTGCAATAAAGCAAAGTCTCCTTTGCACTGCCAGGGGACTCTGCGGTGCTCAGCATCGTACAGCTCACTATCATATTCTAATAAGTATACTTCATGCTCAAAGAGTAGGATGAGAACTATTGTGACTGTTTGGAAGAATTTGGGAGTTCAGGATAATATCATAGAAGGCAAAAGGTCATCTTCTGGTCTGGAGTTACAGAAAAGTAACTCAATACTGCAAAGCACAAAATCGTTCATTTGCAGATGAAAATCAAGAATGGATGCTGCAAATGAAGAACTGGAGGCGCATGCGGATTAGAGCAAGGCATCTTACTTTATTATTGACATGGGCTCTTTGACTTTTCATAGACTGGGATTGAATGAAAAACTTTACGCAATTTCTTGGGTTGCTGGAAATCACTGTAAAACATTAGCGTTTATAATGGTCACTTCTTATATTTAATTTTTTCTTAATTGTGAGAGTGTTAAATATCAAAACAGGTACCCAGAGAGGATTGTGTGATCTCCATCCTTGGAGATAACAAAAAATTTACCAGACAAAGTGATGAACAACCTTTTCTAAGAGGACCTGCTTTGAGCAGGAGTGAATGACCTCCAGAGGTATCATCTAACCTGAATTATTTAACAATACTGTCTTCTGGTTTGTTTGCTGGATTGCCAGTAGGCTCTCGTTATTCTCTTCTGCAGTGGTGCTCTTCCTTATAGTCATGTGAGCTTTTTATGTGCATTCTTGGACAAGTGTTTGCCTTCCCTACATTTCAGTGTGACAGAGGTGATTCTGGCAGTCATTAATCTCCTGCTAAGAGTTAATTCTGGGTCTTTTCTGCACAAATTCTTAATATCTTTTTCTGCAGATCCCGTTGTGCAATTTCTTATTATATGGAGTGGGTTAACATCTCTGAATTGTTCTTTGCGGATTTTCTGTATTTTTACCTTATTTTTGTCATCCCTGCTTAACAACATTTCTCCTGATGCATACTTTGTGGAGTTTATCACTCCTTAAGTTCTGAGGTTATTCTGATCTTGAATTAGTTGAAAATAATAATAAAACATTTTCAGAAACAACAGGAGCAAAAGCTACTTCAAGTGTCAGCTGTTTTATTGGAACATGTTGCTTACAGTTTTAAAACAGGGCTGTAGAAATTTTTTTTTCTTATACCTGTTACACATCTCAACATTTTCTGTCTTTTAGTTGATTTATTTCTTTAGTCTTGGTGTCTTTTCACTTTATTTCACTCTTTGAACTTCTCAAATTACAGCAGTTATACAGAAGCAGGATATGACAAAGTGGGGAATGGCAGCTGACTGTAGAGCTTCCCAAAGATATGTTTCCCTATATAGATCATTAGAATTGAATTTTAACAACAAATAATTTTTTTTCTGAAGGCAGAAAGGAATTAAATGATAAAAAAATGCCCTTTCCTCACACTGAGAATGGAAAAACACTTTTTTTCAGATTTTTGAATTTGAAAATACATCTTTTGGTTTGTCATGGGGATATAAGTACCATTTTGGGTAACAGTTTAATTTTTGTCACTCCCAGGCAATAGTCCAACTGCTGTATTTTCTAGATTTTCCATCTTTCTGCTGTTTAAGGGAAACAATTCCTTAGGGAAACTGTAATAAAAGTAGATAGAATTGCTTAGAGATAGATGAAATACTATTTATATCAGGCAAGAAAAGTGCCAAGTACTTAATGCCATTTTGAAAGGCATTGATAAGTTTTTATCTGGAATATTGTGTGTAACTGACCATCAGTAATCAAGAAAGTTGAACTCATAGGAGAAGGTTTTAGAAGTGAAAAGTCGCTTTAATAAGAAAGATACTGAAGGCACTTGGCTGTGCAGGGTGAAAGCTAAAAAGGGAAATTATTGTCATCCATGAAAATAGCACAGGAGAGAGAAATTACAGGGTGGGATCTCAGTTATTGAGGATAAAAGCTACGCAGGTAAAAGGATATCAAATGAGGCAGGTTTCTGCTTAGGAAAGCAGCAAGATTAAAATATTCCAGTATGACTAGTGGCAGTAAAACCCCTTGCTTGTCCTATTATCTTTTCCTCACACAGATGCCAAGGTCATGGATTCAATCACTGTAGAGGCTGTTCACTTGAAGAGCTGGACTTGGTGGTCCTTGTGAGTCCCTGACAACTCAGAATATTCTGTGATTCTGCGAGAATTTAAGAATAGAGGCATATGAAACAAATTGCAAGGAGAGAGACTTGACCACCCTGGGAACCTTCTCCATTTGAGTTTGGAATATTTACTTAAGGTCCTACACACTGTCCATGGGATCCATTTTTAGAGCAATATATCAGGTTTTGTAATTGCTGCAGCTAAAATAAAGTTGCAGGAAACTTCCAAAGAGTTATCATTAGAAATAGTAATTAGAAGTCTTAGTTGTTACTACTGTGCTTCTTGTAATTAGGAAGCTGCCAAGTTATCTGTAAAACCCCTTAAAAAACCAAACCAAACCAAAAAAAAAAAAAAAAAAAAAAAAGAAAAAGCCATGCACAAAAAACTGTCACCAGCAAGCCAAATTAGACTTACATGAGGCATGCTATGTAAAGAATCGAATGATGAGAATTTAGGTAGCAATACTTAAAAGTATGTTCCTAGGTAATGTTTATTATCTGCAGAGTTTTTCAGAGGCCCATGCTGCTTCTTTCTAATGTAGTAATTCCTAGGAACTTGCCAAAAATTAATCCTACTCTGCCACTACTGCTTGAGTAACAAGAAGTGTCACTAATGAGAGCTTTCAGTCTACCTGGACAAATCAGATATGGTGGAGAAACAGAATAGAATACACAGATCTGTCCTGGAGATTTAGTAACAGTATTATGTTTTCTGCCAATTAAATAATTTGGAAGAAATTTATTGAGAGGAAGGCTAACTAAATGGAGCAAAACAACAGAGGTCATCTAGGGTTTAATACGTAGAAGGAGCCATGGGAGTGGTAGAGTTTCAAAGAAGGGCACATCTAGAGCAAGTGGGAAGAAAAAAAAAGATGGCACGTGGTTGGAGCAAGCTTTTTTTGATGCAGAGATGGCCTCAGAAAAAAAAACAAGACTGGCCCTGTCTTTAGAAAACCCAGTGATCCTCACAAAAGGACTCTGCTGACTCCATTCTGGCTTCCTTCCAGGGTTTCTTTTCTCAAGAGCAGGAAGAAAGAAAATCTCACAAGAATGAACAGTTCATTCAAAGGGATGCATTTTGAGTACTTACCAACAAAGTTTAAGCTTCATTGTATAAAACACCATCACAGTGAAGGATAACCATGAGACAAATTGTCTATTCCTTCTCACAAAGTCCTTCACAAGGAGCTGGAATGAATAAGCATCTGGGGACAAAAATTTGATGAGAAATATGGGAGCTAAAAGAATGAAGTAGTCATAGAGAAGCTGGTTAAGCTGCTTGAAGTTTGACAGAGCAGATGTGAGCTCCTGAAGTGCTGTTGTGACCCCAAATAAATTTCAGTCATATGCAAACGTTGATATGACATCTTTTGTTGGCAACGAATCTTTTTAATAAGATGAAAGTGCAAGCTGTTTTCCCTCTGTTGTTTTTAAACACTATTGTGAAATCACAGTCTGAAAGGAAGTCATTTTGGCACGTGATAGGGTGCTGAAGAGTTTTGTAGCACGTTTTAGACATGACGAGGACAGGGGCGTATCACAGACAGATTTTAGAGCTTCTTCTCATGATTCGTCATAGCCTAACAATAACCTAATGGAAGTGTCTTACAGAAATGTATACAAGGAACAGATGGCAATTTCTGTTCTTAGTCTATGTCCATTAAATAGATTTCACACATATCCCCGAGGCTTCTCTGTTGTGCATAAAGAGAGCCATGAGCAGAACGCTGCAGCGTTTGACCTCTGTATTGTGCCTTCTTGTGTGTGAAATTCAGCTACAACGTGCTCTGAAATAAATGATGATTAGTGTCTAGAGATACTGTTGCTTTCTTTGACATAAAAGTGCCTTGGTGTTTCATTTGAAAAAAAAATTGAGTAATTCAAACAAGAGATTGTGATATAAGATTTACTAGAAAATAAGATTTACTTGAACTTCAAGAATTTTTTTCTGATTAAAATATAGGCATTATTCAATTTTAAGAGGGCACAAATCAAAGCTCTGACAGCAACCAAAGAATTGCACAAATCTAGAAATGTGGTGTATGATGCCTTTTCTATTGATTATGAATTTTGAAAGGTCAACTTCCATCAGAGCCTGGGGAAAGTGAGATGATGGCTATGCCAGTTTAGTTCAAATAATGTCTTTTTGACATTTCTTGTGGCCTTATCAAACATTCCATTTTTGCATTATGATGTTTTGTAAATGTTCTTATCTCTGTGCTGAACTTTTAGGTAAAGTATGAAAGTTGTGCTATGTTTCAGCTCTGATTACTGATTACACAGCACGGTGGGGAATCAAGAACTGCCAGCACAGGCTGGATTTTGATAGTAATGATCAGTCATCAGTTCCTGCAAGATTTCACCTGAAGTTAAATGATGAGATACAACACCTGAATGTTTCCTAAAATGGAACTCCATTCTGTGTCTTGGAAATTCAGATGTAGTTGTCACTATTGCAGCACTAGTTGTCACTACAAGTAATTCTTCCCTCATGGAATAAGGCACTGGTTCTCATAGATGAAGGTAGGAAAGCTGGGACAATAAAGCATAGCATTGGAATAGTGTGATTTTCTAGTCAAACCAGCCTTAACTAAGTGGTTAATCTGTTGTTAATTTAGGTATTGAGTTCTTTTATTCCTCATGGATTTATATACAGAATTGAAATTAAGAGCAACTAGCAAGACTGCTATTATATCGGTTTTAGCTTTATTTTATTTTTAAATTTGCCTTTATTAAATGTAGCTATGCTTGTTTCTGGTTTGATGGCTTGGCTGCTCAGCTTCATAATGTAATTTTCCTTAGTTGGTGTCAAAAAAATTCTATCCAAGTCATAAACAGTGCAATATTTATAATTATTCCATAAAGTATTTATATGTTCTGTCATACTAGGTCCTTATCTGTTTGATCTGAATATATATAAATGGTTACAGAAGGTATAAAAAAGAGGATAAACTGTTTTGAGATTTGTATGTTCAGATCTGTACCTGAAAAATCTTCTTTTACTGAATTGGTGAGAAATGCCAGACTGAAGTCTAGAAGACTAAACTCTACATGCTGTCTTCTCAGCAAGTTAAAGGTCAATTCAGTAAACTAAAGATTTATTTTGTTCTCTGCATTCTTATGATGATAATTCTACCAGTTAGAGATTTCCAAGTCTCAGCTGTTGCTACTTAGTGATTACTGGTTATCAGATTTATTTTGCTTGTATGTGTAGACTTTAACAATCAGACAAGTTAATTTGCTTTTGAAATAATTTTAAAATGTCTATTTTATTATTTATTGTATCTTATATTTATTATATCTATTTATTATTATCTATTTTAGTTAGGTTTTCTCAAGTAGGGATGATAATGCTATGGTTCAGGCATAACATAACAGGGCTAGAAATCTAAAGCAAAACCACACAGTATTTTATTCCAAAAGGGTCTTTATATGTATTTTGTCTGTCTCTTTTCATTAGATTCTAATTTTTTTTTTCTTCTTCTATGTGTTTTTTTCTTATTGAGTCTTAATGATGCCAAATAGTTTTATACAATGGAAATAACAATCTTATTTCGACATTGTTTCAACGTTTAGAGAGCAAAGGGCAGTTGGTAAGGATTATTTTGGTATGCACCTGGATATGTAAAAGTGTAGGAAAAAGATCAGTATTGAGTGGTCTGTTCTGCATAATTCACAAGAAATCCTAAGTCTGCAGAAACCATATGAAAAGTCCTAAGGCTACTTAAGGCTCTGTGCTCATTGTACTTTATTCATATGTTTTCTTGAAATGAGGCAAATATCAGTCATGTCAGTAAAATAAATGTTTACTATTTAGTGTTTGCTATTCATTCATTCTTGTGCTCCTTTTTCACTTGTTACTTTATGTGACTGCTATCTTAGTTTCAGTATTAAAATGATCTTGGCAGGCTAGATTGAATTTCCAGCTAAGGTTCAGATTTGCTTCGACACTAGGGAAACACTGTCCCTAGTAGGGTGAAGTGACATTGTGGAACATCTGGTCAATTCTTTCCCTCTTTTGCATGCAGTTTTGCCTTTGGGAACTGAAAACTGCATCTGAAATGCAACTGTGAAAACTTCATTTTGTCACCTAAAATGTGTTTAATTATAAATCATTCACGGGTTTAAACCTTGGATGACTGGTGAATTTGTATAGTGGACCCTTCTTTTGAAACTTTTGTGCTTATGGTGTGTTACAACACAGATATTGTGCTATTCATCACAGTAGGACTTTAGTATTGGTACTTTCTTCTGAAGATGATGGTATCAGAGGGTGGGAATCATCCTTTTCATACATAAGAATCCATCCATGGGACAATCCAAAGACGAGAGGTATTCCAAAAGTGCTTCTAGTTACTTGACCTAGAGAATTGAGTCTAGTCTTTAACTGATAAAAACCAATATCGTTCCACTGACATAAGTGCTGACTGAAAATCTTATTTTCTATATTGTACCAACTGAGAATGTGGGACATAAAATCTGCCAAGATTAATGGATGTGCTCTGCATGTCTGCATGCTGTATTTGTCTTCTAGACATCGTGATGAGTGAGCACAAAAACAATTATGTGGGCACAGCAATAACAAAGTGATCTTCAACTTGATTACAAAAAATATAAAAAGGCCTAAGTGGTGAGGAGTTAAAGTGTGTTTCGAAATATAGTTATCATACTTCAATTGTTTCTGTGGACCGATAAGAAAAAATGAAAAAATCTAAGTGCAAAGAAGAGGCAACCATAGAAGGGGAAAGGTGCAAATTCTAATTACAGGAATTAACTGTTGTGCTTAAGGATGTACTTCAGTGAATCCTTGAAGTTGGCAGGGCTTTTTATTCCCACTCTTGTGCCACAGCCACCTCCTGCAGCTGCATGTTTAAAAGGACAAGCCACTCACTTGGCTGAACTGTGTCTTCTGAGTCCAGTCACAGATGTTATTCACAGAATTTCAGCCTCTGTTTAGGAAATCTGTCAAAATGTTTGCGGGAGGTGCAGGACACCTTAACCAGCTCTAGCTGCATGTTACTGAGCAAAGCATCTGTGTCTCTTGCATTTGTGATGGAAAGTGCTGGGGCCCTTTCTTAGGTCAGGGCGCCCTGGTGCCACGCTGGCCCACGTGAGCAGTGTGAGTGAGGAGTCACTGACTGACTCCTGTGGTGGAGAGCAGAAACCCAGGGCCAGTGTGTCCTCTTTTGCTTAAGGCAGCACAGCCTTTCATTTTAAATATCACTCCAGTCTGCTCTATCACATACTTGGAAATGTTGAAATGAAACTCTATACCTTGCATGTCTGCAGAAAAAATATATTTAATATCACAAACCTGAATTTATCTGCGTTCACCACAGATGTAATTCAAGAATAATCTTGAACTGAGCATTTATCATCCCAAGATTTTGTCTCTGGACATCAAGGTCTTCATGACTAAAATTAAAAAAGCAGACAAGTAAAGGCCATCAAAGAGTAGCGTGCATGTACTCAGGCATTTTCACACATACAAACGCACACAAACACACACAGATGCCTCACCAGCTGAGGCTGTCAGTGTGAGAAGGCTGTTACAAAACCTGTGATGCTAATAGTCTAGGTGCTTGAGCTCACAGTTCTTTGTAAATTCAATCTTAGCTGCTTTGCATTTCACTTTTAGCTCTGGTGTTCTGTCTTGAATTCCCTATAATGGGTCAACTGTATTTTATTAAAAATTGAAATTCACAGCGTAAGTCTGTGATAGCACATTTTGTAACTTCTTATGCTGGAGGAATTAGATATAATTAATTACAGCATAAATACTACATGCAATGCACAGTTTGATTTTTCTTTACTGGATATACCATATAATTATCCAAATACACTGGATACCTTTATACTCCATTCTGATCTCAAAGCAGACTTATTGCACTTGATTTTCCAAATCATTACCACTGTCTTTAAGTAGAATATCCAAATACAGTTGTGCTATACTTTCTCTCTTTTTTAGGATATTTTCTCTGTGAACCCAGAAGGCAGGGTTTGTTTTGCATATTTTTGAAATTGTAACTGTACCCTCTCAGAATCAAGAGCTGAAGCTGTAGATCAGTTGAGAAGAGAAGTTGTTCTTGGCCAGGATGACAGATAATTATTTGGTCTGAGGGGGAAGAGTGGTAGAAGGGATGTGATGAAAAAAGATGTGGGGGGTTTGAAAGTGACATGGTGAAAGCCTTAATTGAAAGCACTGATTTGAGAAAGAGGGTAGGTTTTGAATAAACATTAAGATTCTGGTGTTTTAACAGAAACAGAACTGCAGAACTGGAATTCTATGAATAGATGTGGTCCTTTAGGCAGGGGATGGTGATTCCAGGGTTTCTGGGTTAGGAAAGAAAGAAAAAGTGGTCAAAAAGAAGGTATCTTTAAATAGGACCCTAGTGTAGGGGCAGGACTCACCTACCTTTCTCAATTATCTTTTTTTTCTCTCCCTTGTGTGAAATAGAGCAACCTTATTTCAAAGCCTTTGTTCATCTTTTGTTTCTTTATTGTCTTATACAAACCATTGCAGTGTTTTCCTACTAAGTTTCTTCCCTTTAATGGTGAGTAAATTCAGATGATGTAGAGGTGCTCAAGTGCATATGACCTGGGTTTTCTTTGGTGGATGACTGTGGATTGAGACAAACTTGAGTGAATAATGTTCTACAGTTTATTGTTTTAATATTATGTGAACCATCAAAAAAATACTCCTTTTATACTAGTAGACTTGTCAGAGCTAAATTTTCCAACAGAGCTATAAATTTCTGCCAATAGCCCCAAATTTTTTTAAGGGACAGACATATGGCATCTGCCTATTTTCACTGTCCTAGCCCTCTCTACTTTAATTAATCCATGCGCTAAATCAAGAACCTCTGTTTTCTTCTAAGGAACAAATTGGTGTGACATCAGAAACAAACCTTCTTGCTTTCTGACCAAAGACCTGACAAAGATGAACAAGAATCCTTAATTGCGTACAGAATTCACTTGAATTGCTAAATGCAAGTCATAGCTGAGCTCAGAAGAGTCTTATTATTGAAGTCACCATCTATTCTGTGTTAGGCATTAAATACCATTCATTGCCCTATGTCTGTAAGCTAAGAGGAGCTTGGTCTCACTCTGACCCTTGTCTCTCTGTCTAACTTCACAGAAATAGTGTAATATCACTTTCTCAGTCTGTGTGACGTAGTTTTGAGGATATTCAGCTGTAAAACTGAAGAGACAAGTCTATGTTGGCATTTTCAGTTGAAACAGAGCACCAGGAAATCAGAGAGAGGAAGGACATCTTCATTCAACAGGTGTAAGGTTATCTGCTAATGATTTTGAGGATAGGAAAAATCTGTTTTAATCACCATGATACATTTTCATTTCACTTTGTTAATATGCCATTTTTTGCAGAATAAACCATGTCGCTTTGTCTAACTTTCCTCAAGGTCTGTGAATGACCTTCTCTCCTGGAAGTTTTTGTAATACCCTATTTGAAGAACCTCTTTGTGGGTCATACTGGAACAAAAATGAAAGCTAAATTTAACTTTTATTGATGGAATTGGGGATTGAAAACTCAAATTTTTGCACAGAAGTTTTAACAAAACTCATCTTGACTAAGCACTGAAACTTTGCTATTATGCCAAACAAAAAAGGGAATATTATAAAGGCAAAATCACTTAGTATAAAAACTTGGTGCTTGGCTTTTTTTGTTGCTTCTGACCTTGGTGTTGGGCTTTAACACTGGAAGTTTATGGCAGAATCAATTCATTATTAAAGAGAAATCTACACTCTGAAAACAGTGTTTAACTGGTGCCCTACCTAGATTTTTTTTTTGGTTTTTTTTTGGCTAAAGATCACAAAGTATAATCATAGAATACCTGCACAGGACATCCCAAGAATCACTGCTGGGGAAAATATTACTGGATAGTATCTGTTCTGTATAACAATTCTGTTAATTTGGATGCATTTGGCTTCTACTGGACAGCCAAATCCAAACTATGCAATGGCAGGAGCTATGCAGACGTGTGTGTTATTTAGTGCTTGTGCCATAGCCTGGCAAATGCTATGCAGATTTAGGAGCTGGAAGATGTTCTAGAGCAAGTTCATTCCAATAGTCAGGACAAACTTCCTTGCCAAAGAGGCACCTTGTCCTTGACAAGGAGGAGTTGAATTCTCAGGAGATTTTCCTAGCTAATTTCTTTGAAAAAGTAGAAGGTTTCAACTGATGAGAAATGAGGAAGACCCCAACTTTTGTGCATATTTTGATGGTGTCTGTAACAAAATATATGTGAACAGCAATGACCCACAACTCTTCCTGCATTATAGCTTAATGCACTCCTAAATAATGTGAAGTCAGAAATAAACATGTATTTGGCTGGGTCAGGTCTGTCATCTCAAATATAATGAGTTTAGGGTTTGGAGATATTGGAGATGTGCAAAAACCTGACTGGATATTGTCCTGATCAGCCTGCTGGCATTGACCCTCCTTTGATAAGGAAGGTTGAACTCCAGATCAGCTTATCCCTCCTGTGGCAGGGTTAGGTTTTTGGCAGCTCTCAACTTACCAGAAAAAGAGTCAGTAGATGAGGAAGTTAAGCTAATGCTTTCCAGTGGGACACAAGTTCAGTACAGCCTATAGGAAACACTACTAAAAACCACTGGAAGTGACTGTGATTCAGCCCCATCAGTTATTTTCTGGACTCCTGTGTAATTCATTTGCATGGGTTCCACTAGAAAACACTGTGTATGTCCGGAAATATCTAATGTTGGGAAATTTTGGTCACTGCTTCTGCAAGAGAGTGATGTGCACTTCTAAATTCTAGCTAAATCAGAACTAGATTTGACATTATTTTTGAATAATTATTTGATCTTAAGAATGTCTTTGAAGCATATTCAGAATAACTCTTTCCTGTGTCTAGATGTGGTTGAATTGGGGATGGAAGATTTCAGAAAGAGTGCATTCATTTCTGATCTTTGCAACTGGATAATGAGAGGAGTTCCATGTCCTTGTAGAGATAGCTTTATCTTCTCAGCTTCAATTTCTTGCTCTTTGAAGGTGGCCATCCTACAACTCTCTATAAAAAAGTTCTGGAAACATGGGCATGATAAGAGCTACAATATGTTTAGGAATGCTGACTATTGAAAAAGAACATACCATGCTTTCAAGGGATCTAACCAAAGTTTTATGAAGTTTTGAAACAGAATTATTGGCAAAAGTAAGCCTAAACCCCTGAGTGTTACAGTAAAAGAGTTTATTTCAGTTTATTTGTAAATGCTTCAAAAAGGGCACTCAATTTATAGAGTACTAGTTATTTCAGAAAGTTTGTAAACAAGGTAGGTAGAATGTTTTAGAATAAAATATACTTCAAAGACATTTAAAAAATGTAGTTGGTTTTTTAACATTTTAATGCTTATTTTCTGATTTCCAACTCCATTACTATAATGTAGCCAAGTTTAATGTTAATAAATAGAATAGTGTGTTCAAAGTAAGTTGTGGAGAGTGTCATTGGTAATTGCAGCTTAGCAATACCTATGTTGTTTGACTGGTTTGGGGGAATAAGAGAACATACAGGAGGAGCTGAGCCTGTTGTGTTTGAGTGGTGGGACTTTTTGCCAGGCCAGGAGATAGAGAGTGTGATAGTGACCATGGGTTTACTTTATCACAATTCTTGCTGGATTTTCTTAACACTGTTTAAGAGTACCAATCTTCAATCTTTTAATGGGTTCACTTCACAAACATGCTTGGTATTCTGAAAAAGCTGTAGAAGTTTCCATATGTACCCTCTAGGATGAACTGAATTAATAGAATATACTGCATTAATATGTTTTTCTAAGAGTCAAAACATGTACAGTTCTCTTTTACCCAGGCATTTTGTAATCATGATTTACTTAAAGTTTACAAATTATATTCCTATTACTGGAGTTGATAATTAACACTATTGACAAGTACAAAACCAGTGTGGAAATGCTTGATATGTTGTATATAATACAGGAGTGTTCTCCAAGTTCCTATTACAGCTTTCCTCCATCTGGTTTGTATCATTTACAGCAGAAGTGGCAGATGTTGGGGGCATTTATATGGAAATTTATTCTCTTTACCTAAAGCCAGAATTGAAGAACTTGTTTTACTTTATTTCATTTTAAAATTCCTCTGCTGAGTGTAGAAAGAAGCTCTACCTACTGCAATTTAGCAATTTAGCAGTGAGATGGTGTGCTGAATGAAACGCATCATTTCCCTGAAGGAGAGGAGCAGGTTTTAAGGTGACAGTTTACTACAGTGCTTGTTCAGCTTCCTGGATGTGATTGTATCCATATGAATTTGTGTACTCTAATTTAAAAATATTTTGAATACTGTGAAAAGTAAGATCAAAGAGCTTTCCAAAAAGAGCAAGAAACTGAACGGTCATAATTATTTTTTGTAACCGCTGGGTCCCAGTTAGAACCTTACACAGGTAAACAAAAGCAGAAAAAATGCGTAGCTTAGAGCAGTTGTAAAGGGACAATTTGTATGTAGAGATGGCAATGAAATAAAATGTCAACTGTAAAAGCAGACCTAAGAGAATGCCAGGGAGTGTACTTCTTGCCATGTTCCTTAGAGAGAAGAAAATATATTCAGAGATGAGAGTGGCAAAGCAAGAGGAGATTGTTTCATTCTTCCCATCCTCACCTTAAGGACTGATTCCCAGTTACTGTGATGTAAGAAATAACCTTTCCCTATGTAAGCTAATTTTGCAGAGCTTTGAAAGCTTAATTGGCTTTGCTGCATTAGCAGTAGGTCACTTCTGCACTTCATTGTTCTGGGAAGTGTGGAGCATGACAGTCAGGTGCTTCAGGGAGAGTTGCAGGGTGGCAAACTGCTGAGAGCCTCTCGGAGCAACTGTTGAACCCCAGGCCCAAAACCTGAACTTCTTTACAATTTGGATCCTTCTAATAAAGAAAAGTGCTTTTGTTAAGTGGTTATTTTTTCCTTATCTATTCTCAGGGTTGCTCTTGTGGAAAATATTCCTGAAGGGATCAACTATTCAGACAGTGCACCATCCCATTTGTCTCTTTTCCAAGGCTGGATGAATTTGCTTAATATGGCTGAAAAGTCTGTTGACATAGTATCTTCCCAGTGGGACCTCAATCACAGTCATCCATCAGCATGCCAGGTATGTTCTAGCCTAACAAAAGAGTGAGACCGTAAGAGTCTGTTCTTGTTGTCAAACTATTGATTTTACAGAACTAAACCCCTTCCCTGTAGCAGAACTATTTGTTTGGGTCGTCTAAAAAATAATTTTCTTATGGGGATTTTCCTGCCAATGCAAAAGTTTCTGAGGTCAGTGGTGTGCTTGGACTAGATAACATTCAACATATACTAGTAACACTTTCATCTTAGGAAAGAAAGTGTTTGAGTGTAACCTTAAGAAAACTGTCAAATTTTATCTGTACCAGCACATCCACCTCTTTGGGAATATTCATAATATTCTATATTATTATTTTCTGTTTGGTGCCACTGATGAAATAAAAAGGCAAGCATGTGGATTAATTCTCCAACCAAATAGATGGATAGAATTACACTTAAAAAGAACAATATCGTATCAGATGATTCATAGCTTTTTAAAATTAATCTTGGGAGGGAGCAGTGTTCAAGATTTCTACAATTAAAAATGGCATGAAAAATCATAAATCATAGTGAATAAGTCAGACATGCATTACAGTGATGCTGTGCCAACAAACACTTCATTCTTGAGAGCAATCCTCTTAGAAATATGGTCAGGAAAGGTTTCCATTTAGCATCACTTGTGAAACTGAGATAACAAAGAAGGGATAGGCTGAGAGTATCTCCTGTTTTCCACTAGATAGATTGTTTTCTGAAAGGAACCACTCAGCTGTCATGAAATGGGGCTGAAGTGACAGCCAGGTAACTATAAGGGGTCAACTCTTTGTACCATGGCATAAACTCTTGTCTTTTCTTTCTAGTTCTGTAGATGCTGTGCAGTAAAAAAATGCCTTTTGGTAGATGATAGGCAAATCCTGCTATTCTAACCAACTATATTCTGCTTCTTTTGAAATAGACTGTAGCCTAGCTAAGCAGCATACATTAACTTTTCTTCAGAATAAGTTTGGTGCATGTCTATTTAAAATACTGAAAATATAAGGTGAGCAAATGAATAGAAAATGTAATGCAAACCCTTCATTTTAGAACACTTATAAATATTGGAATATGGTTTGTGAATAAATTTATGGAATATCAAAATATTGACTTTTTTCACAATGTAATTATACAGCTAAGCTTTATCTAAATTTATTGCCTAAGTAGCTTCAAACCCATGTACCGTCATTCAAACAGATGAATTCAAGGAGATGGTGCTTTAGATGTTTCTAGGCTGTTCATGAATTGATATGTGCATGAATCTTTCAAAAATATTTTGTCTGAAAAAAATTCAGCATGTTGTTTACTTCAAAACTGCCAGAGCCTAACAAATCCCAAACAGAAGACAAAAAAAACAGTGAAATTAAAATTGGGATTCCAGTAGTTAAGCATCAAATCCATTCCCTTTTCCACATTTGCATTCTAAAGTAAAAACTGTAAGATACTGTTTAACAGGGAAAGGAAAAAGAAAAGCTGGAAAAATGAAACATTTTTCATAATATTCTATTCTAACTATCTTTTTCTGCCTGCTAGTAGTCTTACAAAAATGAGTAATTACTTCTGCTTAAAGGCGATTAATATTCCAGTCATTTTCTCATTTGTACAGCAGTGTGGGCTGAACAGCTGATAGATCTTTCTGTCAAGCTGGTCCATTCATGCTAGAACACTGTATTGTTATTGGCCAGTCTGACTGCTAAAAAATTGCCAAGAGGCAATGTTTCTTAGTAAATTCCTGCCCCAGTGAATGTACACAAAGCTCACTCCGTGAAAAGGAATGGAGAAAATTTGTATTGTTGCATCTGATTTCTCCTCTCAGTGAAGTGGAATTTCAGATAAACTTCTATGTATTTAATCTAGTAATTGAAGAATAAATCCAATGTCCTCATGTCTCTACAATTTGCATTTGGGGAAATTGGCCCATCCTAGCAGAAGCATTATGAAAGGTAAGGAGGTAAGATGCAAAACTCCCAGATAGTAGAGTGCTTAGTGAATGAGTTCTAGTTGTTCTTTGAACACGTCTTGTTTTTTAGAAACTAAGAACATAACCATTTTCCATACGGACCCACATCCTGCTATATAATTAGCAATTTCCATTTTATGAATATTCAAGTCATATTGGAGAGCAAGGTTCTCCACAAGAGCACTTAAACAACCATGGGTTTTTGAAGGAGAAAAGCAGAGTTGGCTAGATTTCTTTTTCTCAACTGGTTACAAGGTTTAACTGCATTCTCTGTGTGCGTCTGTGTAGTGACATACATAGATGGATGCGTACATGTAGACACACATATGGGCAATGTACGTATTGAAGAAAAATACAGCAGGACATTCTGCAACTTTGTATACACACATACATATATATACCCAATATATGTGCCACCTGTATGTATGCATCTTGTCCAAATGTATATTGGATATACGTAGACATGTATGCATTTGCATATATAAAATTGCAGAAATTCCTGCTGTATTTTTCTTTATTTTTGTTTGTGGGTGTGTTACCTGGTGTCCTTGACTCCTACCTGTCCGTATTTTCTTGTTATAAATCTAAATAAACATTCATTGCTGACTGAGCTGTCCAGGTCACAGCAGCCACGCTCAGTCATCTGAGATGATGAGTTTTGCTAAATTGGGTTCTCTAAAGACAGACACATGATGAGACAGTGTTTCTGTGCTTCAACAGATAAAACAGTCAAATAAACAAATATTTGCTTGGCAAAATAGTGAGTTCTCTCTGCGCTGCTTTCCTCATTCGGAAAGCATCCACATATTTTGGCAAGTTTGTATTGTCATATGTGTGTTTTCAAGATAGCAGGGTAGTTGTCATGTAGCAACATTGAGGTTTTTGTGGCATGTGAGTATGCGACTCTTGCTGTGGTAAGCTATGTTTAGAGATATTACAGGAAAATGGAAACTTTTTTTTGAGGATGGCTTTTGATTCATTTTCAGTGAAAAGAGAGAGGTGAATATAAGATCATGCCAATTCACAATTTTCACAGTTCATTTCCTCTGGCTCATCATATGTTTTGAAATTTTAATTTAGAATGACCTTTTAGATTTCTAGCAAGTCCTTCACAAACTTCAGTTTGTTTTTCACAAGTCAGAATCAATGCCATCATGGCTTATTGGTATTGCCATGTATATGACACAGTTGTCCCTGGATGGATATTTGGATAAACATAAGGTGATCAAAGGTAGATAGGCATCTGATTTTTACAAGTATCAGATAAGAAGTAAATACTTCTGATTTTCTTCACCAGCCTACTGTGCATCTCCCATATGGCTTGATGGGAGAAGTCCCCCATCCATCTGATACTCTGTCTCACGTAAGGCAGCTGTCCAGCTTGGTAATGAATCTCTGATTAGAAGTCATGAGTCACTCACACATGCATTGCCTAAGGAGCTTAAGTGACTTGTTTGGTAGAACAAATGTTAGTGCAAGAGCTTAAGTTCCCTTCCTTGAAAATTATTAAAAAATGCAAATAAATACTAAGAAGAGGATCTCTCCAAATCTAGTGGCTCCCAGTGGAAATTGGATAGGATCAACTGTAGAGATCTATAAGCTCATCTTTACATAAACATCTCTTCAGATGGTCGTGTTTCCCTGGTACTGACTGAGGCATAGAAAATAACTTCAATGAACGGAGAGTTTTTAAAATGAAACCATATTCCCTTCCTTTGCATTAGCTGTTTGGTTAGAAGAATTGAGGAAAGCATTTACGTTTCTTTGTTCTGTGTTAAATAGAAGCTGTAAAAGTTAGGATTTCTTGATTTATTTGTTCTATTGGTTCCTGCCAGCATGCTATGGTTTTAGTGTTGTTTTAGAAATATACCCAGAGACTTGACTGTGGGAAGACTTGGGAAAAATAGTAGAAATATATATATAAAAAACAGAAGGAAATTCTGTGAAATAACCATTTTTTTCCTGTGTGATTAAAAAGATAATAATTTGCTAAACGCAGGAATTTATGTTACTGAAGAATAGAATAATGCAGTTTGAGAGTCCTTCAGTAAATACAGCATTTTCATGTTTGTATCTCTCCATTTTATTTCTAATGAGGAACTTATGCTGATAGAGACAAGAGCAGACATGGGAAATCAGCCAGGCTACAATTAGCCTGTCGAGAGTCTGCCAATAAATTACCTTTTGGTAATGACAACTTCGGGTTTTTTAATTCACCAGTTTTCTGTGGCAGGTACAGTTGGGACTGATGTTTGAGATTTATGATGGTTTAAAGCTACCATGTGAAAGTAATTTTTTTTCATGTGATAAATACTTATTGCATTCTATTTTGTCACTTTTGATAAGTGTTTTTCAAACAGCCCAGTGAAAAATGTAAGAGAATATTTTATCAGGATAAGCAGATTTCTGGTGGTATTGTTTGTTAAAAAGCATATATTGCTATAAAGTAGCCACAATTTCATAGCACTTGGCTGCTCCTATTTCTCAGTCCTCACAAGCTGGGTATATAGAAATTCTTCTGATCACTGTCACGTAGTTGTGCAGCAGCCTGGTATTGTCTCACAAAGGGAATGTGATCTGAATGACAGCATAAGGGTTTGTATTCAATGGAAGCATTTCAAATGTTCTGACAGCAGTAACAAAACATTTCAGACCTTCCATCCCATCTTTATTCCTTTTCATAGAACAAACCAGTAAAATTGCAAGTAAACATGTCAGAAAGTGTAGAAACTGAGTTTCAAATTAATATTAATGGGGAGGAAGTCTAGGTTCTCCAGCAGTGTGGGAAGAATTTCTAGTAAACCTATTTAGTGGAGTATGTACTTGTTTTTAAAATCAAGTTGTGAATTTTTCATGGTTTGGTTCGTGGAGCTTAAGCCTTGGTGAGGGTATGAATGCCTGCAGAGGAGTGATGCAGTGACAGGTGAGACAAAGGGAATTCTTTCCAATTTTGTCACGGGTGGTGGTTTTTACATATCTGTATAAACACAAATATTTGTGGTGAGGGCACTCCAGGTTTTAACCATCACTACTTAGAGATGCTTTAAATATTGCAGCAATTTGAGGTTTTACCATTTGTTAACACAAGTGAAAAAAAAAATGCCATAATTCAATAGCTTGTGGTGTCCCTGATGGGAAAACAGATGCATTTTCAGAGGATATGGTTTCATTGGAATGCAAGGCTGCACTCCAAGCAATCTGTGAACCCATAGGATGGGCTGTTCAGCAGGCAGCATGGCCTGTAGGAGATAGCTATGTTAGTTACATCAGACATACTAATATCAAGGCAAACTCAGGAGGTGCTACCAAGTTTGTATTTGTCCAAACTACAATTAATACAGCAAGTCCAGGCTTGTTTATAAAACTTTTATAAATCATATGCAAATATAATCTCCTGCAGGTAGAAGTGGCAATAATATCCAAAAATAGCTACCATAGGGAAATAAAATTAGGAGCCATCCCCTGAAGCAATTCATTTAATCAGTTTTAGACATTAACTTCCTAAGCACTTCTTTATCAGAACAGTTAATGCATTAATTTGTATTGATAATTATAATAATTTTCCATCAAATTTATGAATGCATTTTCCATGTTTATTTATGTATGCTAGAGCTTTCTGCTGTTCTTCTAGACAGAATCAGTTTTTAGAGATAGCCTAAACAAAAATGGTCTTTTTCTGTCTACCTAGTAAATTGAATCAACCCAGAGAACCTGAGTAGCTTTTTCTACTTGTATGTATATTAGTTAATATGCATAATGCAAACCTTCTAATCCTTGAATTTCCTAGCTGATTTTTGCGAAGATGTAGCTAATGAAAACCAAAAGTGTTGGTGTTTCCAGTCAGGGAACCCGTATGAAACACATCCAAAGGCTGTATGAGCTCTGACATGCTGGGAACCTGATGCTTTGGGGTAGCTGGGAGATGGGGCAAAGCAAGGATTGGGAATTCAGCAGACAGCAGGGCAGCAACTGCTGTTCCCAGATTTGGTTAGAGTCTAGCAGTGCCAGACTGTAGCACTTGCATGAGAAACCCTCTTGGAGACCAGAGCAGGGCTCCCAGGAACACTGGTCAGTGAACCTCTGCTCCCCCAGAGTCATGCTGGAGCAGCTGCACAGCTCTGTATGCAGCATCCATCTCCTCCACATCTCATTAATTCTTACATTCTCTGTAACATCTGCTCTTCTTCTTAAAAAGACTCAACACAATCTCTGGTGTAAGAATTAAGGATTGTTTTTAGCTTGATGAGGTATGTGAGGGAAAGCCACTCCTTGACTTCCACGACAGCTCAAGGCTCTTGGGTGTGTGAGTTCAAATCATGGATGGTGTGTCTTGCATGTGGAACTGCCTAGTCACCTTGAGAAATGCTGAATCTGAGTAAAAGAAGCATTTTGAACTTCATGCAAGGAGTGTTTTTGTTTTCCTGTTCTGTTAGCTATTCTTTAATGATTTCACTGCAGCAGCACTGTGTTCTCTGCTAAGTTCTTGTGAGCCCTGGGATGAGCAGGGAGCTATACTATGGATTTGAGTGAGCAAGTAGGCATACATTACAAAAGTAAAACAAACAGTAGTTCTGTTTCCATTGCAGCCTCTGGCTGATTGGTAATTTTGAGAAAGCTACGTTTTAGGGGGATGGGTATTTTTATTTTGTCACATATATTCAAAATAAGTGAATATTAAAAAATAGGTCTGTACTTTTGATACTTTTTCTGTGACTGTGTATTGCTTTAAGCCCAGCAAAGCTCAAAAGATCAACCTGTCTGGGCATTTGCAGGGCAAATTTCTAGGCTTTCCACTGTCTGCTGCTAATGGGTTTTCAGTGTGTGGTGAGGCTTTTTGTCTGAGGTTTTGTTAGTCCATGCTGTGTCATATTATATCATCCCAAACTGTTCTTTTTGGTAATTTTTGTTGAACTGAAAGAACCTTTTAAGATTCTTTCTTTGTACAGAGAATTATGTAACATAGCTCTTCTGTGAAGAGCTTTATCTTCTCTACCTGTTGTTTGAAAGTTGATGTATAGCTATTGCTTTATTTTGTTTTAGGTTTACCTTGGGGCAAACATTACATTGAATCTAAAGTGAACTATGTAGGTAGGGTAGGTATTTTGTCAGGTGCATAAGCCCAAAGACCTTCTATATTGGACTGCTGATTGAAGGTGGTGTCTGCAGTAAGTTAGAAGAGCAACAAGGTGAGCTAAGTTAGAATAGGAACAAGGTGAGCTCTGACTGTAGTGGCAATAACAACACAGGAGTGATACACTGGAGAGTTTATTCTTCAGGTGGTCTAGATGGATCTTACTAAAATTTTTTATTTACAGTAATTTCATGACGATAAGGCTCACCGGATTATAAGGCGCATTTCCGGGTGCTGGAAAAATTTCCAAACTTTTTCAATATATAAGGCGCACCAGATTATAAGGCGCACCTTTTTTTTTTGCAGCGAGCATCCATGCACATCAAAGTAATCAATAAGAAATGGAATCGCAGGAGCCCCGCTGAGCTGTGCGGCCCCACCCCGGCCGAACCGCGCAGCCTCGCGTGGCTCTGCTCGCTGCTTGCACTTCTGGGTTGGCAAATTTCTGAACATTGTCCATATATAAGGTGCACTGGATTATAAGGCACACTTCCAGGTTCGGACCAAAATTTTGGGCTTTAAGGTGAGCCTTATAGTCACGAAATTACTGTAATTTAAAATATTGAACCTGAAATTTAAACATTTACAATGCAATCAGAAGTTTTACTTCTTGTTTGTTTCTTGAATATGGGAAAATGTGGTGATTTAAAATTTTATTTTTCATACGAAACAAATACCTTCATTTCTGTTTTGACATATATCCAGTGCAGTATGACTTTCCTTTTCTTGTTCTGTGTTAGAAATAGGGTTTAAATAGTAAAATTTTACAACAGCATAAAAAGTAAATGCACATAAAATACCTAGAGGTCATTGTTTTCCTTCTTGGTATAACTTATCTAAAGATGAGCATGCAACTACTTGGCAATGTGTTGTAATATGGTTAGAGCCACTTGCAAAAATATCACTCAATGCAGAAAAAACGTAATCAAGTGTTTTCCTTGAGCTTTTAATACTAAGTCAACAGACTGTGATTATTTAGAAGAAAGTTAGTGTCAAAATGTACTTATGCAGCATAAAACCTCTGGACAATTCATTTTCTACCTGACACCTGTCACCTTGTCAGTACTACACAATCTGGGAATAGCAAGAAACCTTATTGGCCTTCAGAACTGTATTTCTCCAAGAAAACAAATTTGAGTTGCAACCTTTAGGGTAGGTTTAATCATATCTAGGAACGTAGTTACTCAGATGTTGTTTATAATGTTTCTGTTTTAACTTGTTTTTTTAATTTTTTGATATGCAGTTTGATCAAATCTGTGTCTAAAAGCTTCTCTTTTCCTTTAATGTCATTCCCAGGGTCAACGTCTTTTTGAAAAATTGCTTGAACTGGCGTCCCGAAATATTGAGATAAAACTAGTGAGTGATAAACTGCCCGTGGAATCAAAGGTATTAAACGACTTGAAAACAAAGGGTAAGACCAAGGTCTTTATGTTGTTATGCCATTGACTGCTGCTTGATGTTCCTGTCATTTAAAATGCAGACTCAGATGGTACATAAAATGCACGGTGCTGGTATTGCACTGTTACCCTAAAATCCTTCAGCGTTCTCTGGCCCATGGATGTCAGAAATCTGAAACCGGTACTGTAGCTGATGTTTGCAGTTTGCAAGCGAATAAAAAGTCAGGACATCATTAGGTAGGTGTTTATGTTCCCTGTAGCCATTTTAATAGTAGGCAACGTAGCCTGAGAGTCTGGGCTAATACCTTGTGGGACAAGATACTTTTCTTCTTTTGAGCAACAGCAAAGTAAATTAATAAAACAAAATGTGTATGGTACTGATGATTCTGAAACACTGGAAAATAGACCATTGGTCAGATATAGCCAGCTGACAGGGTTTTCTGTACTATGTGTATTTCTTTGGTCTCTGCTTTTCTAGTCATTATTTTGAGGCTCAAGAAATCCTATTCAAAGAGGGATTGCACATTCACTGCATGAACGAACTTTTTTTATGTAAAACCATGTGGAAAAATAGTAAAAAGAATTTAAGAATTGCTGAAAGAAATCAGTCTCGTAGGAGTTCTAGCAATCTCATACACATTTCTCCTCTCAGTTGTCTATATCTGATAAAAGCATGATTTTAAGGGTAAGATAAACTTTTCAAAGATCAGAAAGAACGCAGGTGTTTTGATGGTGATCATTTTTGACGAAGATACCTGTATGGATCACAAAGGAAACTCTAAAAAATTTAATTAGGCAAATGAATTGTTACGTGTAATAGCACCCTAACATAGCATGACTATTCATGGTAAAGAATAAAGGGCACTCTCTTCCCACAAAAATCAATCTGTATTTGTTTAAATTCTTTGTAATTTCCTCACTGCACATGAATATTACTAATGGAAGTCCTTATCCCTGAGGGAGATCGGCTTTTAATCAAGATTGACATGTTATTTAAATTTAATAAACTTAAATTTAATTTAAAAATTAATAACTATAGATCCTCATCATTTCATGACACTACCTATTCCAGGGATTTGATGACTTCTGCAACATAACAAAGAGATATTGATCCTTTGATAACCAGTAAGAATATATCAAATACTTTGTCAGATATATGTGGAGTGTCTTTTTCTGATGTGTTCAAAAAGAAATAGGTATTTTAACATCATTGTCAGTGAAATCAGCTTTCAAAAAGTTGTTTATTTTCCCTGTGATTCTAATACCCCACACATCTCTGAGTCAGAGAATAGCAGAGGTAGGCCTGTACATTCATATCAATGCACTGGCAACAGATATTTTAAGTATCATTTATTAAAAATACCCAATACCAAAAATTATCCTTTTTCTAAAAAATATGAGGATAAATTTTTAGCTAGAAAGGGGAGAGAAATATTTGACACTTCTATTTATGTGGGAATTAATCCAACCTGTCAACCAAAAAAAACCCAGAACACAGACTTTTACAATTTTACTAGCTTCAGTTTTCCTTATGCCTTTTTTAGATTTCTGAGACAGGAAATCTAACAGTATTTAAATGAAATGATCAATATATTTTTGCTCTGAGCTACAAGCGATTGGAGAAAGTTGCCAATAATTCTTGTGAATTCTTCTTTGTTGTCAACGTCTTTGAACCCTGAAATTGTATATATCATTGTGTACTATTAGCCTTTCTCAAACATCAATATTACAACTTCTAGATTTTCTCACTTTGATTTTTTTTTCTTATTCCATGTTTTGGTCTACTGATTTCTACACTGATATTTTTATTAGAATGTCTTGCTTATGGCAAGGTGATTTCCAGATCTGTTACTATTCTTTCATTCGTTTAGGTTTGTTGTTTGTTTTTTGTCTCCCTGGAAGCTAGATAAATCTTTCTTTTGTTTTCCATTCCTGGAAAGAAATAAATTAGTTTTAAATTCAGTCAGATTTAGTTGTCTTAATTTTATGTTGAAGTGAGTAGACCTTGTATGAGCAGCTTATGGTATGTCCTGTTTGTGTCAAATAGAAGCTAAGTGTGAGGCTAGCTTAAAAACAGATGCCATTAATCTTTGCTATGCTATCCTGGAAAAACTATCTACCTAAAATTATTAATCTTTTTGCTTGTGAGGGGCTGGCATCCTCAGAAATCACCCAGAACTGATCATTGAAAGTGAACTGGGCAATATCCAAGGGAACTTGGACTTATATCCATGATGGCAGCAAATTTTTATTTTCCTGCAAGTGGTCAGATTTGTCTTTAAAATATGCCATGTACCCTTTTTAACAGATCCATTCCTCTTTTGGTGAAGAAAGCAGTAAACAAATCAGTAGCTCAGCCAAGCTATGATGCATCTGAGGATGGAGAATCAGACTGTATTTGTCTGACCCAAGTCCTGACTTGTGGTGTCTCAATTAGGCAGCACAGTACAGTACAGTAATTTCACGATTATAAGCTGCACTGAGTATAAGCTGCACTTTGGGTTCGGACCAAAATTTTAGTCGAAATGGTGCGGCTTGTAATCGTGAAATTACTGTACTATGATTGATCCTAAGCAGCAAACTTGCTTGGGTCCCGAGCCATGAGCAGTAGTATGGACAGAAAGCACATTCACAGCCAGTGGAGCTCTGGGAATTTGATCCCGTTCTGAGTCTGCCTTCACCTTGCTGGGTGGGCTTAGGTTTGGCTCTTCTTTCCTAGTCTCCATGAATATGAGAGAGAATTGCTATTGCATGAAGAGGATGGAAGAGTCTTGCCTTTCTTTTCAGCAGAGTGAGTGATCAGAACCCGTGGACTGTGCCCTCATGTGGTGCAGACTGGTTCCTAGGGCCAGGATGAGGGATAATTTTGACCATGGATGTACCTGTTAATATACTGTCCAGGAGCCTTAAGGAAATCTTTGGGTAGCATGCCCTGTCTGCTTTAAGTAACCTCAACAAAAGGGAATCGGTTTAAACACATGGGATTGCTTGAAGACCAGTATTTGGTCATCCATATGTTTTCATGTAGTGTTTTGGCTTTTTTGCACAAGGAACCACGGTAGGCTCCTGTACTGCTACATCTCAACACTGGGGTTGAGACCATTTCTGCCAGAAATATTATTCCAGCACATCTTTCCTTTTTCTAGACAGGCATGCATTGAGTCCCTTTGCCTCTTCTCCCCATTTCTGAAGAACTGTAGGAAGCAGTTTTTATAGGTATTTTCCAGCACAATGGTACATCCTACCTAGAGTCCTTTCCACACGTCCTTCCTCTGCAGCAGCTGTCCCTATTGATTAATCGAGGAGAAGGTTGAAATCTGACTTCAGATGTGGGCTGGTGGGGTAAGATAAAGCATAATTTACATGGACAGGGGAGCAGAACTGAATTGATGTGAAATAAAATAAGATTCGTAATTCACAGTTGCAATGCTAGTGCAGATATCTGAGCTAGTTGTGAATCTGCAGGTTTTATCATCACTCCAGTAAGTTTTTTTTGCCCTGTCTATGCTATCCTGATTTACTTGAGGCAGCTGTAAAGCAGGGGAGCTTGATTATGGGAGTCCAGTGGCTGTGGTATGAAACATGGATTGATTTATTGTGCTAACACGTACCATACTGTGTCAGCTGTGGTGACAGGATTCTCTGACTGCCAAGATAATGTACATTTGCCCGTAATTGCTGGACTGTGGGAGTGTTATTTAGTTGCAAAACTAAGCATGCAACAATGAGGAAATTTGAATCCCATTGCATATATTTATGATAGACTTTAATTACATTATCAGATTCTGTATTTTGCACAGAGTACCTGGCTGGTGCTTGTTGTAATCTAACCATATTAATCAGAGATTTTCCTTTATATAGAGTGAGAATACATCAAACATTTAATGCCTAAGGCAGTTGATGTTCATTCAGGGGATATTATTTCTGCTGGTAATGGCTAGAATCTTTTTTTATCTTCATATTTAATGTATGTCTCTAGGCTTTCTTCATTGCACATCTGCCAAATCCTGCACTGAATGCAGAATGATTAATTTCCTCATAGGCCTTTCCGTGCTGTTTCTCACTGTGGTATCTGAGTGCTCTGCAAATACAGTATTAATGAATTTCTTTTTACAACATCCCTGTTACGTGAGGTTTCTTGCTGTTTCTGTCTCTTGGGGACAACCAGTGATTATTAATGGCAACACAGGCACCAGAAGCCAGATCCGAGCATTTGTTTTCTATAGTCACAATTAAAATTTTTAATAGTATTAAAAAAAAAAAAAATAGCCACATGTAAGTTCTTCCAGCTCACATTGTCAAAATTATCGCTAAACAGACTATAAAGTATGATGATATTTTTATAGGACATATGTATATCCATACTGTGCATATCTGTATATGACTCTCTTGTGGGAAGGTAGGTCTATCTTTAGACAAAATTTGGCTCATTGTGTAAACAAACATGTTCTTCTTTATCCTCTTTGTACTGTGACAGTAGCTTATTAATGCTTGTTTTCATGGTTATTGTTTTAGCCTTTCCTCAGCTGTGACTCAGTCTACTAGACTGAAACGTTTCTTGTAACCCTCCCCCTCCTTCACATGGTTGTGTAGCAGTCTTTGTTCATCAGTAACATTTGAATAGCGCTGTCTCCAATTAGCAGGTTGTTGTGTTATTTCTCACATGTACAGAATCTAAATCCCTTGCTAATTACTATCTTATTTTAGCTGATAGTGTTCAGGCTTTTTAAGACACACCAATGGATTTTCCTTCTTCTATTTGCATTGCTTCCTTCCTTTTCTATTTCTTTTTTTCTCCAGTACTCCTTTTTCATGAAGCATTTTTCATATATTTGCAAGGAATATTTTGTCTTTTGTCAGTGGTGGCTAAGGCAGATAAGAAAAGAGGAATTTGTCCATGTCACGGTGTGATTTAAGGAAAAAATATCATCTAAGTCAACTAATCACTTCTTTGTATTAGCAAGAAAACCAGAGGATAATAGGAAGTCATTATCATAGGCAGGATTCAATCTCTGGATCATGTGTGCAGCTGTTATTCACTGAGCAGTTCATACACATTTGCTCAGGATTACAGTCTTCCCTAATCAGATACAACCAAAAAAGAAAAACTAAAAAGTTATGTTGTTGCAGGGTGAAGCTCTAGACATTTTTTATGCATTGAGTTGTGCCCTTTATATTATAAACACTAACAAATACCATTCTGTCACAAATTAAATCAGGTTATATCTGGACAGCTGCACAATTCCAGCCTCCTCTTTGCTCTCGTCACCATATGTTGTCCCTGCCTTCTTCCTTGCACCAGTGATCATGTGGTGAGACAGTTCAGGGGCCGATTTGGCTACAGACTGGGGGTTTTTTGGCTAGCTTAATTGTCTTTTGTGTTAGATTTCTGCATTAGTCATCATGTGATCTCACACCACAGAGAAAGGAAACACATAGCTGGGGTGGACAAGGGTGGACCATCCACTGGAACCTGGATGCAATAGGTTCAATCTGCCATGCCACCAGGAAGCTCAAGTTAATGTAATGTCAAAGGTCTTCTAGAAGTTTGAGGGTTTCCCGTACTATCCTGTACAGTCTTAACATAAATGTAGCACAATGGACAGCAATAGTAAATACTGTATATGTAAATGATGAAATGTGTTTAATTCCATATTCTGTCTGCTTCTGTTGGCACACTTAAGGTGCTGCACAATATTAGAGCTGGGATGCCTGTGGGGCATGAGTTTTTACCATTGGCCACAATCATGTTCTCTTTCCCTGTCTTCTTGTGGGGGAAGGGAAGATATAAATTTTAACATGCCATAGAAAAATTGAAAGAGATTTGTTGAGTGATTAAAAAAAATGGAGGTCATCTGGGAATATCAGAGCAGTTTCTTCTTATGAAATGAGCTGTGAGTTTGGCACTTTTTTTGAACTAGAACCTTTGTGTACTACAAGCCCTAGGAATGTGAAATTGAATATTTTGGAGAAACGGACATTTTTTCTGGAAAGGATAAAGCTATAAGACTAAGAGGGAACATTTCCTGATAAGTTTCTTTGGGGTTTGGGTCACTGAAGTTTTTTGACAGCCACTGCTTGGGCTAATGACATGGCTTTATATTAAGCTCAGAATATTTGGTTTCAGTATTATTTAAAAAAAATGTTCAAAATCTGGGGGCAAAATCTGGTCTTTAAAGAGATTACACAAGAGCTATCACTGGCAATTTAAAGAATAAAACAGACAAACCTCTGTGAGAAATTACCTCATAGCTCTGGTGCATGAGAAAGGTCTAGATAGATTTCAAAGCTGCGTTTTATAGTTCTGTAATTATCTGGAAGGAGAACATAAACTTATGTGCTTAAGGACATTCATTTCAAGAGAAGAAGGATTTTTTTTTTTTTTTTAGTAAGAACAATCATTTGCTAGAACAACTTTCCTCAGGGACATGGTAGAGTCTCCATCACTGGAGGTTTCCAAGATGCGACTGGACAGGGTGCTGGATAATCTCATATAGGCTCCCTTTTCCCACAAAAAACTGGGTGAGATGATCTTCTGAGGGACCTTTTAACCTACGATTTTCTGATTCTAATTAAGTTTTTAATTCCTCTTCATGTGAAGATAATGTTGTGAATCAATGCAGATACTCTTCAAAGACTAAAAAGAAAATACGCTCCATTCATATAATGGGAAGCTGGAATCCTGAAGGTGGATCTTGAAGCGATTTCTGCCTGTCCAGATGGCTAGTCTTTGCACAATGTACCATAAGAATAATATTATCTGATGCATGTTCCATTGGAGTGTAAAGAGTGCTCTTGACAGCTGATGTTCAGTGGATGGTTTTACATAAGGCATTGAATGGATCTGTAGCTCCATTGTTTTCTTCATGCATTTCCTAGGCTGGATTCTCCAAGAGTGTGAGTGAGGGAAGGATGTTAAGGTGGGGGAAGTTCCTGCTGCACTACCAAAAACAGACTATTTTTTCCCTATGGTTTTTCATGAAGAAGTAAGCAGGGTTTTTTGAGGGATGAGTCTTCCTGAAGGAAGCAAGTAATTTGGATCTCAGTTTCATAGAGTTAAATAAAGGTGCATGTGAACAGAGAGCAAGAAATCTCTTCCATTCCTTTCAAATCATAAATATTGACATTTTTCTAAAACTCTAAGTCACACTTGAAAATATGAGCATGTTAAAAAAGGCAGCTAATGAAAATTCCGCTGGCAGCACCTTTGACATCTGATTTTAAAACTTGTTTTATATTTTGATTTATTATGGATCAGCCTTGTTCAGTTTTTATTATTATTTTAGACAACTTGGGACCACAAAAGAGTAGATGCATGCTTTGATTTAGCTTTTATTAGTAGCTAGGGAGAATGTTTGCTGATATTTTCTCAAAAAATTTAAGCCTGTGACAAGCAATCTTAAAGCCAGTTTCAAGATGGAAGGTCTCATTATTTGCATTCTAGAATGCATAGTAACCTTGACAGAGTTCTTTATAATGAGAGTTACCAAGCTGAATTTCCAAAGCTAGTTGTATCCCATCTTAAAGGAAAGAAGCAGGTACTAGTTTTGCATCAGAGATTCAAGCATTCATACCTAACATCTAGGCAACACTAACATGGAGAAACCAGGTTGGTTTTGGGAGAAGCATCTTTCTGTTTAGGCACCTGAACTGTCTTACCTGAGTTAATGTTGCACAGTGTGCACACAGCCACAAACATCTTGATCACAAGGGAATGTTCAGCACTGGTTTTATACCTAAATCCCGTGAGAACTCATATGCAGCATTTCTTACTTGTTTCAGTTGGTGGGCTGGGTCCTGCAATGTAAAGTAAGCCACATCCAACCTTATGAAAACTAACTGAAAAGAGCAGGTGGGGAGTGTTTTTGTTACACGTGTGTCAGTAACCAAATGTCTTCAACACAGAACACCTGCCTGAGTTACAGAAGATGATGTTGAAAATCTTGCTCTGTCTCAAAGTTTCTAAGCTGCCAGTTTTTACCTTACAGCTATCTGCTTTACCAGGCGCCTGACAGACAGAAAGCAAATCACTTAAGCTAGTATTGAACGTCTTAAACTTCTTAAAACTGAACTTGTAATCACAAAGGTTTAGGAAGAGCAGAAGATATTTTGTAGTGCTGCTCCCTTGGTCCTTCCTATTCAAGTTCTAACAGTTTGCAGAAAATCTTTTAATCTGTGCTTGCATATAAAGATGGTTGTAGTAGTCACACATTCATTTGGGATTGAAGAAACCTGACTTCCAGTCCCTACTCTGTTTCTGCTACAGGTATATTTTGACAAACATGTCTTATCCTTAATAGCAACAGAATTGTTTTGAGGTTCTGATTTTAGGACAGAATTTTAGAACTTTATTGGAGAGTTCATCCTTCTGTGCAATTCCAAATGAGGAACTGGGATAAACAACATACTTTCCATCAGCATTGCCTGCTGCCTAGTTTGGATGTCTTTTAGCCCAAAAAAATACAATAAGCTGGTGATAAGCCAGTTTTTATTATAGTTTCTACAGGAAAATAGATGCCTAATTTGGGAATGAAACTTCCCCTGGATATACAAATATCCTCATTTTAGGCACTATAATAGTTCACAATGTAAACAGCTTATTTTCTCTTATGAGCCTGAAGCACATTAACTTTAAAAAGATTTAGGCATAGAATTCTCTAGCAGGAGAGAATTATCAGTATGAGGCTGTCATATCCACAGCCAATAGAGGAAGAAAAAAACTAAAACAACCTTCACAGTAATTTTAATTTTAAAGGCAGCCAGGGCCTTGGGTTGCTCTGGCTTGTTTTGCAAAAAGGGGAAAAAGGTTTACTTAAGCCAAAAATTCTATGTCTTTTAGAGCCAGATATGTAAGCAATAAATCCTGGTTCTAAGCTCTACAGCTTCTATGTCTGTAGACTTAGAAATGAGTACCTTTGCTGAGAGAAATGGCTGTGTACCCAAAGACAGTACCCTCTCATTGGTAACGAGTACTTTTGCATTATAAAATACTGGTTGTGCTTTCCATTTCAAAGATGCATAGGTCAGTGATAATACGTTCATATAATTAATTTTCTACATTAATCAAGGACAGATGTACTGTGAGATGTATTTTATAGGGACAGATGTACTGTGAGGCATATTTAAGGTGTTAGGTGTTTAGTAGAAAAAATATCATAGTTCTTCTGCTTTGAAATTTGTAATTGAAAAGGTCTTTCATGGTAGATTGGTCAGTATTTTAGTACATAATTTCAGTTTGCAAATATTGCACTCAACTCTGATACTAATGTGTGTGTGTTCATGGATTTGGCAGCAATGGGCACTTTTGTATTTAATAAGTTTCAGCACAACTATGAGCATTTGTAATCCAGCCATCTTGAGAACAGCCAAAGTGCTATTGTCAGGAAGGACCTAGCCATGTTCCACATAGCAGATTGTGCCCCGGGGTTCAACTTCAAATCTTGGTTGCTGGTTTACATGTTGGAATGGATTCTTCCTGTGTGGAACTAGCTGCCTTGAGTTGCTGACACTCTTTAGTACAGAGGAGCCAGTAATGGATGGCATTAGCAGAAATTAGTTGTGACATTTTTAAAACATATGGATAGCATGCAAGTTCCTACCTACAGCTCCTGAAAGAGCTGGTAAGAGCTGCCAGGGCCATCTGAGCTAAGAAATCATTCATTAGGTAGCTGTACTCCCTTTGCAGAAATTCTGGCATCCCGTGCTTTCTCTTGTATGCAAAAGCACTAACATTCTCTCATCCTGAAAAGACATGAAGGCTAATGATCCTAAAAGGGTCCAAGGCAAACAATGTAATTTCGGTCAATTTTGGTTTATCCATTTATGTGGTTTTCACATACTTAATGTTCACTGGAAGCCTGACTGTTTTCTTAGACCTGTACTTGGTCAGTCAAAGCGGTGTTGTGAGTATGATTTGGTATATTTTTGATTGCTACTGTTTTGCAAGCAGGCTCCAGCCTTCTCAGCGGCGCTGTTTTGTCTCTCACCTTGTTCAAGTTTTGTATGTCATCTAGACTGAAGTGAAACTTCAAACCTGGACATCTCTGAGAAAACCATCACCTGAAGAGACATGACACAGGCACTTGTATTATGTTCTTTTAGCTCCTTCACTGCTTAGCTCAATTGGTATAATATTTCTGCTTCAGACCTGATTAAATACTATGTGCTCAAAGGTATATAAGAACCATTAATAAATGCCCATCTTTGACCAACACCATTTGGTTTTCATTTGATGCACACTTTGGAGATGCTATTTAGCTTGGGTAATTGTGTACAACACAAATGTAGCATAAAGTAAACCCATGTGACCAAATCTTGCTGATTTATACATTAGTTACCAAGCATGGTCTTTGTAACAAGGATTTGCCACTCTGATGCTAATACTTCTCTTTGTGATAATCTCCTATAGCAGTTTTCAAATTAACCTTTGGCTTCTACAGCACTTTGGTGTGTTATGAATTTTTACACAGCCTAATGGTTGGAAAGCAAATTACATTAAGATCCTTCTAAAGTTATTCAACTGAAAGAAAAGTTCGGAGTGAGATCTCTGTTGCTCTCCATCTTTTCCATCTCTTTCTGCATGTCCTTACAGAGCAATTGTCTGTAATGTTTATCCTTGAGAACAGAGTGATTTCAGCCCCTTTTCCATTCTTTGGACAAAATATTAACTTTCTTCAGTGTGTAAGTATTAGTAATTATATAGTACAGAAATTGACAGTCATTTCAGTGACTCAAAGGAAAACAGATCCCTACTTTTAATCTCAGTAGTCTTGTTAGCATTAAAGTGATAGACAAAAGTGCCAGCAGTTACAGGACTATATAATAACTATACTAAGCTTCAAAATCACTTCAAAAGAACATTGTGATGATTGCAATGAGAAGCTTTCAAAAATAACAATTCCTAAGCAAAGGGACAGAGAGCAGCTGTTCTCAGCCCTAAGACAAGGGATTGTAACCAAGTCCATGAATTGATATTGGGACTTGAAGTGCCTGTGCTGCCTTCTGGTCTTGCTTTTGTAGAGATCCCCGTAGTCAACTGGAAGCAGTTCAGTTCCACAGCCCCTGTCCTGTACCCTGCTGCCTTCCCAAATGGCTCTGAACTGGTCCATCTCTGTCTCTTACTGTCCTCAAGCTAATTCTGTCTGTCCTGTGTGGTTTGGAGTAGAAAAAGAAGTCCTACAAACCTGATTATGCACCAGTTCAGAATGTCACAGGGGAGTAATATACCTATATTCCTGTCCTTCACAGGCAGTTACTGATATTTACACTGGAGAAATGAAACAATATTTGTGCTCTAGTCCCTCTGCAGTGCTAAAATCCTCTGTGATTTCAGGGTGCAATTACTTTTATTGACTATACATTGTGTGTGTGTCCTTCACCCAGATAGTATTGGTGGAGTTGTGGCTTCCTTTTGTTTTGCTTTCTACATTTCAAGCAGGCTGTTTGGAAGAAAGTCAATCCATGTTAAAAATCTGCTAGCTGACAAGCTATTGATTTGCATCCCCTAGGTACTTCCTCAAATTAAAGCAATTTTTCCCCAAACACCTTTTGTTTTTTCTCAGTCCACTCTCTGGATTTTTTCTGATTTTGACATCAGGGCATGTCCATTTTTCTCTTTAAAATGCCTCCATTTAAATGAATGAACATAGCCAGAATAATGAAGCCCTCAAACATGCATCTGACAGACTAGTTAGAACACTAGTAAATCAAGTGTGAGACTCTTCAATCTGCTACGGCAGAGCTGCAGTGTCTATTGTACATGCTTACTTTGATTAAAGAAGAGGCTGTAGAAGTGTCTTGTTCTTGCAAGAACTTTAGATTCATGAAAATAAAAAGCTCAGCTTCAGTTGTTGTGTGGACTATGAAAGCAAGAAGAAATTCCCAGAGTACTAAATTGCAACAACCATCAGAAATCTGTTTGTTTGGGGGCTGTATATCATGTGTTAATACTTGTAAAATTCCTAGCACATGTAAACAAAGTAAAATTAGGACCAATCTGGGTATCTCAAAGCTGTGGTTAGCCTTAGAACTCTTAAGAAAATGTGGATTTTTTTCTTTCCATGAATTTATTTGTAAAGACCTGAAGAATATATCATATTGCTTATGTAGTTATAAAATGAAATATGTTCCTAAAATGAAATATGGTCCTCAAGTAACTGGAGTGAGAGGGACTGAATGAATAACTGGATGAATATGATAAATGAAACAATGGAAGAGTAGGCAAGGGCAAGAGTGAAATTATGAACTGAGTATGAAGTGGAAGAGAGCGAAGGAGGGGGGCGATGAATTATGTTGGGGGAAAGTAGTGGGGAAAATGAAATAAGAGGGAGGAATGAATCAGATAAAACCAAAGGTCAGAAAGTAAACTGAGTACAGTAATTTCACGATTATAAGCCGCACCATTTTCACTAAACTTTTGGTCCGAACCCAAAGTGAGGCTTATAATCAGATGCAGCTTTATATATGGACAAAGAATGAAAAGTTGCTGGTTTTTTTGGAGGACAGGTGTCTGCTGAGAAAGGCAGGAACTTCTCTTTGAAATGGAGAATGTAAACCCCCTCCCTCCGAATTATTATAATTTTGAAATCAAGCGGCTCTCAGGCAAAGATGTGGGAATTAGGAATAACAGTTCTTTACTAGGGAAATTAAAATAGAAATACAGTACTACAAAGAAACAAACTCCAAACCCTGACAAAGTCAGAGTACAACCTGACACCCCGTCAGGCAGGGTGTTGGTAGCAGTCCCATTAAATGGTGGCTGCATCCTCCTGCAGTGACAGATGTGACTCAGTTGGAGCAGTGCTCCTGTAGAAGGTGCAGTTTCCCTGCAGGGCTCCAGTGGTGATGTGGAGAAATCCGGTTTTCCTCTGGAGTCCAGTGGAGAAAGGGGCTCCCTTAGTGTCCCAAAACCTCTGTTTTTATCTTGGTAAGAAATGTTGGGCTCTTCCCCCTGGCTGGAGCAACTTCCAATGGGATGCAGTAATTTTATCAGTCACACAGTGGGACTCAATGGCCATTAGCAGAAAATGACTCGCTGGAGGGAGGATGGGGAGTGAAAAGATAAAGAACAATGCCCTGCCTGGTTTCAATGGATGGCCCATTAGCAGAATATCTGCCGTTGAGATAAGGATCACTGTCCCCACCCTCAACAGATGGTGATAGAACAGATACCTTTTATCACACTCTCTATTGTAACGTGAGGCTTATAATCAGGTGTGGCTTATAATCATGAAATTTAGGAAAAGATCAGAACAGAATGTTGCCAAAAGGTGAAGGATGTTATTGGTGGACTTGTGACAACATGGAGAGAAAAATAATTGCCATTGAGATAGGAATGACCCGAAAAATTGTAGAGCTGTCAAAGGCTGACTCAGCAAGATAACAAGATAGAATCAAAGGAAAGAGGTGGGGGAAATGGCTTAGATGCAAGGGAGAAGTAGTGAAAGGAAATGTCTGTGCCACTGGCAGACCCAGGTTGCTTCTGGCTCTGCCTCTGCTTTTCTTGCATGGCCACAGCCAGGTTCAGCTGGTGCTCTTGGCTTTTTGTAGCCCACAGATAATACTCTAGGGATGCTCAGAAAATCATCTAACGAAAGTTCAGGAAAAAATAGATTCTGTTATGAAGGTATTGTAAAAATTAAAAGCAGTAGCCACTCATGGAGGCAAACTCTGTCCTCGCCTCTTTGCCTGCCCTGGAGTATCTCACCTTCCAGAACTGAGATTTATTTCTCCTTCAGGAGAAGAAAACTGACAGAACCCAAAGCAGAGCTCCAGATGTCTGAGGAGCACATTTTGAGAATGATGCACAAGTGTTGTTACTGCTAGTCAGCATATTTAGAAGTCACTGTTGCCAATACTGATGATTTTAGAATATATAAATATCAGAATGAAATCATGTTGCTAAGTTAAAAAGAGAGATAGGGATAAATTTTTCTTGGTAGAGATTTAGCCTTGTTCATTCATAAAAGGTTGTGATCCTAATTCCTCATGCGTTAGGATGAAAAAATGTCACTGAATTCTTGGATATTTCATCCAAGAAGTGTATAAATAAATATAATGGTTCATAATGCTAATCCAAGTAAAGAAGTCTTCAAAAGGAAGTGGGTTAAGCAGTGTGCAAGTTTACTAATCTCTCTATTATATTTAAAATAGCTTTCTTTTATAGTAAAAACACATGCAATTATACTTAGGCAAAGAAAGAAAGCCACAATCCTGCTTTAATAATGCTTTTACTGATTGTATTATAGTCTTCCTTTAAGTGGTAATATGCTTTGTCGCCTGAATCAACTAAGTAAGAAAATTACTTTTCCCAGTCTCCAAAGCAATCACTTTTATAGCTTTGTCTAGTAAATGAGCAGTCTACTCTCCAATAATGAAGGGCAAAAAAAGATGTGGCTTTTTTTTTTTAATATTCTAGCAAACTTTGTTGTATATGAGTTCTCTTACAGACTCTACTGAATCATCAGACTCTCAGAACAGATTTGTACTAAGAAAATGCTGTCTAAAGGAATGCTGAATTTTGCTAAGGGGAAAGAATTGATCTGATCATCAATGCTCTCATTATTCAAAATTTTATTCAAAATTTTATTCAAAATTTTATTCAAAATTTTCTATGACTTGATATGAAGTACTTCAAATAGCTCAAAAAGAAGTAAAAATTGATTTAAAATGCTGATATCAGAATCAAGGCAGTAAAAAATTGGGATTTTTCTCAGGTTTGCTACATTAGGCAGCAACACTTTTTAAAAGAGGCCAAAATGTTTACTACTTTTGATAAAATTACTAGAAGGAAAGGAAAAACTGTTTAGAGCTTTTTAAATTGCACTAAATTATGTGCCCGGACTCAATTTAATTTTTTTAAAGACAGACTAAAATCGGAGCCTTACACTTTGGGATAAACATTGATTCTTTAGCAAATACAGTACAGAAATCCCTGGCTTCAGAGGCCGCATCTAGGTTGGAAAGTGTAGAGTCGAGCATGTCCTTTCCTGTCTTGTTCTCTGTAGTGATCTGTACTGTTGGCTACTTGCATTTTCTACTGGGTGGCATCATATGCCTCTCAAGGACATGCTGATGCCCTGGGTTTCATCATTGGAAGGACCAGAGATCTGTAGTTATATGAGCTGATTCCTTCTTTGCAGTGTAAAATTCTGTGTGTAGATTAATCAAACATGTCCATACACGATCCATCAGCTAGGAGGGTGGTAGGCATTGGTTGTCTAGAGAAGTTATTGATGCCACATTGCTGGAACTGTTCAATGCCAGTTTGGATGGAGCTTTGAGCAACCTGGTCTTCCATCTGGTGGAAGGTGTCCCTGCACATGGCAGAGGGGTTGGAACTAGGTGACCTTTGAGCTCCCTTCCAACCCAAGCCATCGTATGATTCGATTGATGGGAAGGTCAAGTGTTCTGCAGCTGTGTTTATTCTGGGGGTAAAGAGGGGAATCTCTCTCTGTGCTGTCATGCTTGTGATGGACCACTGGCTATTTGCTGGTGAATCAAAAATTAGGTGTAGCTGGTGGATGAGTATTACAAACTAATACTGTCATGCCTCTCTTTTAACTGTCCCCTGAGATGGGATGGGAAGCAGTTTGGTTATATTTCTGGGATTTTTCTGCTGAGTAAATCAAAAGAGTCCAGCAGGCAGCACAAAATGCATTCATGTGGGGGAGAGCAGTAACACTCCCACACTGAACTCTAGCTACAGCTGGGTACTTAGCTGAGAAATCAGTGTTTTAATTACTTGGGCTAGCAACAAAGGACAATATTTGACTTCTTCAAAGCCAGTGTAGGGGCATATTTAGATAAATATTACTTTGGGAACTAACTAGCTCCCAAGATGTCATTGAAGTTAAATAAGCAATTGTGGGAAATTAATTCTGACCTTTCCTTTGTTCTCAGAAATCTGCCATCCTGTATCCAGTGAGCAAACTGCACACATGAGGGTCCCTGATGGGTCTGTTCTTGATCTTCTGTGTCATTGTGGACCCCTGTGTAAGCACGTGGGGAATGCCAACCCAAGCAAATGCTACCATTGCCTTCCTATCTGCTTTGCACAAGACAAATGATTATGCAAGATAAAAGGCAAACAAATTCTGGAGCTTGCCACCTGAGGCCTGATTTTGAGTGGAACAGAGGCTGAGACTATGTGGGTGTACCTTTAAATGGCAGCTCTGGCATAAGCAGTTCCTGCATCTTGTTGCACCCAGCCACAGCCACTCATTCCCACACTTGCATTGTGCCATAAGCTGTGTTGGAAAAAATTGTTTACTGCCATGTGGTGAGCTGGACTAGTGAATTGTTCTACATTTGAAACAACTTCTTATTTTTATTTAACCTGGATCCATTTTCTGATCCAATTCATACCCTGGAAAAGCTACTTCAACACAGCTGAGGAGGCAGTGGAGGGATGGAGAATGAGAACTGTTCATGCTACTGTTTTGGGGGGCAATTGGTGTTGGTTTTTTTTGGGGTTGGGGTTTTTCTCCCTTTTCTAAACATGCCGGTTGTAATTCTGTAATACTTTGATTTCAGTTAGAGAGCTGGGTTTTGTAATGCTCGTTTGTCACTATTCCTTTTTCTTCCTGTTGTTTCCTGTCCACATTCTCAGCTCTTGGCTTCCACAGCTGTGTGGATAGAGCAGTTTCTGGGGCTGGACTGCCTGACAGAAATTATTTCAGCCCACTGACTGAGTGAAAAACAAAGCAAAAAACCAGTGGTGGGTGTAGAGGATATTTGCTCCCCTGATCATGCAGGGCAGAGCCCAAGAGCAGGCTGCAGTCTGCTGGGGAGGGAAGGGAGCCAAGAAGCTGGCACGGGGCCTGGAGAGGGGGGCTGGGAAGTCAGACAGCACCGATGGAGACCTCTCTTCTCACGTCCTCAACTCCACAGGGAGATCCTTGACTGCAGCCTGTCTGCTTAGGAGAGCTCTCTTGTAGCAGCCTTTCTTCCAAGCTCCAGCCAGACAGGGACACGTGAGCTGCTGGGGAGCGTGCCAGTGGAGATGAGCAGCGGCAGCACGCAGGAGGCAGAGTGACTGCATGGTGTCCCTGAGCCACCCACGCCACAGCCCCAAGCATGTGAGCCCATCCACTGCAATTCCAGTGCGTGCTGCAGGCACCTGTGTCTTTCCAGAGAGACACCAGAGGGGCTTGGGGAGCTTTAGTCACAGATTCCTCTTCTGGGCATTGATTTCCTCAAAGTTATCTTTGTGTCTCAGATGCTTTAAAACAAGGTGGTAAGCATTACAGTAAATTTTTGTGAAAAATATCTACCTCAGAAACGGCCCAGTTTTCCTAAAGGCAGTTTTGAGAAGCTAAATGTGCACATGGCTTTTAGCTGATTGTACATTGGGAGTGTTTCTCGTGCAGGTAGTTTGAGTATAAGATGGGCCAAGATGGCATGAATGTAAATATTATTGTGAAAGCTTTCTGGGGATTACTTCGACTTGTGCTAGAATGTAATTTCTTTGAGTAATTATGATTTTATTTTTTGCTTGTGTGACAGTTGAATATAGAGCTGCTAAAGAAAAGGCAGCAAGGTTTTGATTGTAGGCTGCTTCTCTTTTAAATTACTGTGGCTTTAGACTGATGAATAGCACATAATCCTAGAGTGACAGAATTCAGTCCTGGTAGTTTTTAAAAAGGACAGGGGGATGTGTGTGAGAGAGAGAGAAGCAGAGGGAAATGTAAACAAAACAGCTGATTCAAAGTTAAGGTATTACCATCAGAGATTTCCCTAAAAGTCCTTGAGTGTTTTCTCTTTAAGTCTGAAGCATTAATCTTTCTGAGCCGAACAGACTTTTAAATTGTATTTCCAATCCGATACTCCATAAAGAGCACAAAAATAGTTAATAGTCTAGTTTGTCTTTTTAACATTCAGAGACTTAGTAAAAAAGCATTGTTTTCAAGTTGAGCATTCTTCTGCTGTTGTACTTGTCCTCTTCTGAGTGGTGGCAAGTCACATTAATGGGGCTTCTGGAAGAAGTCCATGCTTTCTTCATTTGGTTGAGAAAAAAGCCTGAAAATTCATGGGGAGGTGATCCTCTGCCTGGGTCACTTGTACCTGCCCCAAATGAGCCAGCTACTCCACCACTTGTGACCACTTGTATTGAAAACTCTGAATTTTTGTCTCAGTAGAATAAAAATTATGTTTATTCATGGGTATACTTTGGGCTGAAGGTTGCAATCAAAAGCAAATAAATGAAATGAAAGCACATATTGCAAAATGTAGAGAAAGAGACATTTGTATCTATACAGACTTCCCAGATAACTCTGCTCTCCTTTTACTCTTAAAATTCTTCCCGTTATTTTTCTTTCTCTCTGGTTTAAAAAACACTATAGTGAAAGTAAGAAAGTTGTGAAGACAGGAGACCAATTTTAGGCATAGTACAAGCAAGTGCAGCTTCTGTTTCTTGGGCGTTATGTTTGCTAACTCCAGAGTGAGTTTAGCCTGTAACTGGTACTGCTGAAAACTGTGGCAAGCCGAATTTGCATGTTTGCTTTCAAGGCAGCTGTGATAATAGCAGCCTGAACAGTTGCTCTTTTTGGGTCTTCCCTGCAAAAATTATCTACTGCATCCTGCAGTGAGGGGATTTGGCATAATGATGTTGCCTCAGTACAAGGACAATATCCTAAGCTGCTCACAGGTGTTGGATCCAAAGCCTTGAGAAAGTGAAGACCTCCACAGAAGGTGCACCTTCTCCAGACTATTGCATAAACTTGGATGTGGAGTCCAAATGGCAGCCCTGTGAGTTCTGACCTCCTTCAGTCTCCCACAAAGAAGAATCTCCCTGTTTGTGTAGCTGTCTGGAGACCTTGCTTGAGCAGCAGTAAAATCATGACAGGTTTTCATGACAGCATGTGTGTGATGAGCTCTTGATCAAAGGTTCCTGCTTAAAGTTTAGTGCTTTGCCTCAAATAGCTAAAAAAAGTCCTAGCTTTAGGTTCATAGAATCAGGAAGTGTCTTGGATAGGAAGGGACCTTAAAGAGCACCCAGTTCCAGCCCTCCTGCCATGGGCAGGGACAGCTTCCAGTCGAACAGATTGCTTGGAGCACCATCCAACCTGGTCTTGAACACTTCCAGGGGCAGGGCATCCACAACTTCTCTGGGCAGCCTGTGGCAGTGCCTCACCACCCTCACAGTAAAGAATTTCCTCCTAATATCTAATTTAAACTTACTCTCTTTCAGTTTGAATTCATTCCCCTTCATCCTTCCCTCTTTGCAGCATGCCCTTGGAAAAAGTCTACCTCTATCCTTGTAGGTTCCCTTCAGACTCTGGAAGGTCACAATTGGATCACCATGAGTATTCTCTCTAGGCTGAATATTCCCAATTCTCTTCAAGTTCCTATTCTTGAAGTCAAGCTTGCCCTGTAGCTTTAGTGAAGTATCTCAGAGCAGGCAACTGGACCAAACAGGATGTTGCAAGGCTAGAAATTGTAAATGACATTTGTTTGGGCCATCCCTCTTCTTTGGGATTACTTTGGGAATTCGTTTTTTTTGTTTTTTTTTTTAATGGATGAAAAGTCAGTCTTTCTTGCAACACTACTCGTACCTTCTGTTTTCTTCCTCTGTTATGAGACAAAACTAGAGGTTGAGTAGCAGGCTGGCATTTCCCAAGGGCTGTGTTCACATCATATGCAGAAGGTCCAGGCTCTCAAGGGCAGGGTCCCCTCCAAGCATCCTAGACTGCATCAGTCCCTTTTACTGTGTGAAAAAATTCCCCACCTAGAAGAAAAAGTACCCAGATCAATGTCTGTTACTTACAACATGCTTTGATCCCTACAGTCTTTTTTTTTTTTGTGGGTTTCTTCCTGCAGAAAATGTGTAATATGTCCCAGCCCTTAGAGTGCACAGTTTTAAGGGACAGACAAATCCACTTGAGTTTTAAGAGACAGCACTGGTTTTGCCTAAGTTCTCATTGTGAATTTTAATCTCCAGTGAAACAAAGTAGTTAGATTTATTTGGCATGTTTATTAGCAATCAAGCCTAGAAATGTGCCTTTCTGGTTGAACTCAGCAGCCTCACAGCTTCGTGTAATTGAGACTACAGCATGACAGAGAGTTCTGTTAGGGCTTCACATATTGATCAGTCCAATTTAATTTCCTCATGGGACCTGAACCACGCTAGGGATGGTGGATTGTGTTGAAGGCTTGATAAGCCATTTTAACAAAGCATCTCAAGGGCTTCTGGAACAGAGGCAATTATCAATACTGATACATGTTTCCTTTCATCAAAAGGTAAGGCTCATTAGTAGGCTGCACAACAGCTGCTGTTTGCAACAAATGACTTTTTTTAAATTAACTTGGAGATACTGCTTCCTTACCTGTTCACTTACCAGTTGGCTGTTTTCAAAAGGAAAAGAAATGGGGTTCCAGGTTTTGATTTTACTGGTATATGTGATAGCAGTATCTTCTGCACTGCTATATTCACTATTTTGGTAATTAAAGCCTAGATTGTATTTTAAAACAATAATCCAATCCCACTGCTTATGCCCATGTCTGAAGAGCCCACGCCAACAAATTCTGGTGTTTGACAACTGTTGAATTTTGTGTCAAATTACTGATGATGTCTGCTATTTTTAACATTAGTATTACTGGTTAAAGAATCTCCTGTTATAACTTTGGCAGACAGCATTTTTTTCATCATTGGATATTTAAAAATGTTTTTAAATTGTGTTTATTTTAGGCTCTCAGTTATGAGAAGGAAGGTCATTGTTGCTTCCTATTGTTTTATCTTTACTATGCAAAAATCCTAACATTTCATTTATAACCTGTTTGGTGTAGGTGTGTTGTGGGTGTTAAATTCATACTGCTATTTAATGCTGAAAATTGGATGTGTGGAAAGAAAACATCATCAAGGCAAACCGCTATGTTAAAACTGATTTTAAACACAGTTTTTGGATCACTAGCTACAAGCTTAGTGCCTTACAGAATGGTTATCCTTAGCTAATAGCAATTGCTTTTGTTTTGTTTATTCACCAGGAAACTATTTAAACCATTTAACAGCTGCTATAGTGTTTTCTGATTTCTTTTCCATTTCACACTCATTTTCTCAATAATTAGCACAGTTCTGCTCATTAATTCATGAATTGAAAGTAGCAGCAATACACTCCAAGGAAATGGGAAAAATCTTTGTTTCTAAGCACAGATAAGTGTGGGTGAGTGAAACGTACAAAAATTTGGAAAGGTAGATGAATTGCACCAAATGCAATTGACCAATGAACCAAACTCTGTAATGTGCTCAAAATGTTATTTTGCATGTTTGGTGCATCATGGTAAGTGGCACCTAACCTGATTTTTCTTCTTTTCTTGATGTCTGAATTTTCAGAATAAATTTTTCAAGGAAAGTTACTGTTTTCATAATAATAAAGAAAATTTGGTAACTGTTGCCTAAAATTACAAGTCAGATTTTCTTAGATCAAAAATAGGAAATTCAATAAAAGAAATACATATTGGTTCTCTATTGGTTCTCTGGAATTCTTTTAAAGTTGTGACTCATATTCAGCCATTACTTGAATTCAGGTACTGGAGACCCCATGAATGTTTCAAAGGAGATGGCTGATACCATCACTGTCCCCCAGGGATGTTTACTGTCACTTCTCTTCCCTGGTTAGTCATGACTGAAATCTGAATATGAGTGGGTTACTGTAAAAGGCCTTTAGCACTGATTAATTCAGATTAATCACCTAATTTTACCAACACTGGAGCACTGAAAAACAGTAATGGAGTGAGAAATCCTCTAAACTTACTTAATATTAAATATATTCTATATTTACTTCTGCAAACATACAGATGGGGCCAATTCAGACATTCCTAGTGATGCGATGGAACAACAAGGAGCTCCTTTGATTTCAGTGGTCTGTAGTCATTAATAAAACTGCACCATTCAGAGTGGTAGGTTGAATGTCACAGATTAGCAGGATTAAGAGCAGTTTCAACACACTTTATTTAGGCTTTTGCTTATTTCCTTGATTCTCCATCCATGTTCTCTGGTTGGGATCTGTTGCGTGCCACAGCCACTGCAGCTTCCTGCTCAAACCATTGCACAGGGCAGGAGGAGCAGAGCATACTCTGCTTTTAGGCAGTGGTTTTACTTGCATTCATATTTTAAAGGTCACTATTGCAATAAGTAGCTGATTTGTGCTACAGAATAGAAATTTAGAAATGAACTATTTTTAGGAACATACAGTAGTGCTGGAAAAAATAGATTATTTGATTCTAAAGTGGAAGGAAATTAGGTAAGCATTGTAACACATGGGAATGTTCCCTATACCTGGGACGTGCATTGAGTGAATATTTCTTCATAAAACTGGAATATATGTTAATTAAAGTCTTAAATATTGGGAAAGTAACAATATTTATCATTGCTCTTAAACCTTAATGGTATGTTTCATTATGCCCCTCACTAATTTTGGAAACTGAGACTGTGAAATATGAGGTCATTTATTCTTTTAATAATGTAAATTATGTCATATTAAGTAATGCCATATATGATTTTATCCTTAAATCTCTAGGTGCTGAAGTGTTGTATATGAACATGTCAGCATATAATGAAGGTCGGCTTCAGTCATCCTTCTGGATTGTTGATAAACAGCACGTGTACATTGGAAGTGCCAGCCTAGACTGGAGATCGCTGGGACAGGTAATTTAATTGAAAAACTAATCCTATACCCTTTGAGTGCATAATGAGGGAAAAAAGTGACATTTTGAGGACACTTGGATAGCTCTATTTTCTGATAATTTACTGACAAAAGTGCTAGCATCAAAAACTGCACTGCCACAGTTTTGATGACTCTTCTGTGTTGGCAAGAATGTACTACTATAATTTTTTCATCTTTTCATTATAATAGGTATCTTCCATGATTATGCTTAGATTTTAAATATTTTATTCTTTTTGCTGATTTCTGTGAGGGTCATTATATGTTCCCGTGTACTTATTTTTAAAAAAAGGTGAGCAAACCCATTGATTAACAAACCACTATGGAAACTCTATAGTAATATCATGGGCACAACCTCTGCTCTGCCATTTAAAAGAGCTAACCCCAAGTTTGGAAAGACTTGCAAATGGATAGTGGGTATTATACTGGAGTGTCCACTACCTTTGGGGAGGGTCAGATTAATGGATATAGAATGTCAAATAGCATAATGCTTTTGAAGGCTGTGTGTATTACAGAGAATTCCTCGTAAATGTGACAGTTGAAGCAACAACTGATGCTAAGAATTCTGCACAGTCTGTGGCTGTTTTGAGGAATTTGTCAGTCACAGAGCTTATTTGCCTTTTTGTAGGTATCTGTGCCTTTTTTTATTTCTGCAGCAGTCTTGGGATCACTAGTGGTTATGTTCATTTTTGCTGTATACCACTGACTGTGTGAGACTGCTCTCAGCCACACTTAGAGAGTGAAACCTGTACTTTGAGGTCTCAGTAACTGAAATGCTCAACAAAGAGGGAAAAGCAGCCATCCTAGGTAGTTATTAGTTGCTGTTAAATAAGCTTGTTTTCTAAATATGAGCAGAAACATGGGAATAATTTTGAACATGAGTTCTAATGATTTTGTAAAGAAGGTGTGTGTCTTGGTTGTGCTGAACTTTTTAAGAGTTGTTTTCAGTTAAGAGACTGGAAGTCTGACTAAAAACAAATTAGCCAATTTAGTTAAGAAAGTGAACATTTTTGCTCTTCCTGTGATACTAATTTACTTTAAAGGTATGTTTACAAAGCAATCTGGAACAGGAGTAGAAAAAACAATGTTGTTAGATAAAGTCTTGGAAAAGAGGATGTTGTATTTTCAGTCAATATAGTTTGGGCTTTTGGACGGTTCAGAAAATATTTTTAAGTTATCTGTGCCTCATGACCTAAACTCTTCTGTCATAACAAAATAGCTCTTCATAGGATTTATTTAGCTTATAAATAGTTTATCTTTGAAACCACTTCTATTTGGGGGTTTGAAAATAATAAATGTGGGGAAAAGAAGCACATTTACCACACAGGTTGTTATATTATTTATATATTGCTTATGTATTTATGACCTTCATCACAGATGATGCAATTCCATATAGATTTGGTCTTCTCATGCTGAAATAAATCTTAAATCCTGTAACATACTGTGTTAAACTTTGATGCGAGTTATTTGTAGGCCAGTGTTTCAAAAGTGATTTCTCAATGTTAATTTTATCACTTTTTTCTTTGGACTTGTTTTAATCTTATTTTCATGGAACAGTTTATTTTATATGTAGTTATAAGATGAAGCTCTGAAGAATATTTGTACAATGCAAAAAGAAACCTCTCTGCATTACAGTGAAAGAGAATCTGCTTTTAGTTAGTTGAGAAATTCATGCTGGGGTTTCAGAAGAGCCAAAGGAAATTAGATGCTTGGCTCCTGTTGATGTTAGATATGAGTATTCAATTTCCTTACTCCAGAGTTGCAGGTTAATAAATCAGAGCAACTGTCAAAGAGATCTGATATGCTGTCCTAAAATAATAATCCTGCCTTGAACTTTCCTTTTCACATATGCAGCAAAATAAGCAGAGAACTCTGTCATTTTGTTCTGAGTCCTTTCCTCAAGCAAAACGCTTTGTTCGTGTGTGGGACCTAATCTTAAAACCCACGGCGAGCTGAGCCCTCGCTGGGGAAATGTGTCTCCCACGGGTTCTCATTACCAGAGTCCCAGTATAGCTGCAAGTCAGGGATGAGCTCCCTCTCCTGCTCCCTCTCTCTTTCCCTCTCCTCCTCTGTTCCTTTGCCTGATACTAAAAAACAAAACAAAAAAGAAGTCTGCTAGCATCATTTGTCTTTTAGGAGGCTAAATCTAAAGCTGAAACAATAATTTAACTTTTAACAGTTCCTTGGAAAACATCATCAGGACTTAAGTGCTTTGGGTTTGCAATATTTGTAGAGAGTCTTTTGTGTTTATAAGCTGGATACTAGAAATCAATCACATATGAAGCTTACTTAGTTTTATTGCCATTTTCTTGATTTGCCTGCACTGACAAGAAGCAATATGAGTATTTTCTTAGACCTAAAATTTCTTTATCAAGGAGAGATTTTCATATGCTGCAGATATTACTTAAGAATAGCCTTTAAACTTGTGCATATCCTGTGCCTCTGATGGCTAAGTTTTAATACTTGCCAGAATTTTAGCTTTGAAATTATTAGCAAGTCTAAGAGTACATTATTACTTTTCAAGTAAAACTGTTACAGATAAATTGAAAGTTTGTCAAAACTGTAGTAATTTTGGCTGAAATCATCTATGCCAGCTATGTGCTTCAGCCTGAAATCAAACCCCACAGGGAAATGTTAAGTACTGCTTAGAGTTCCTAAAAACAGGATTTTACAAAAACTGGATGTTTTTTGTTCATATTGGAATATTTCAAATTTTTCTTTGTACAGGTCTAGATTTTGTGCATATTTTTCTATTGTTATCAATGTATCCAAATATTACCCAATTACATAACCCACTGAAAAATGAGGATTATGGACAAGCAGAGTTTTGCCACTTTCTTAAATATAGTAAGATCTGTAAGATTTTACTGGTGAAATAATCTAGTTTCTTGCTGGTAAATTTATATATACTGATAAACAAAAAATGAGTCACTCAAACATGCCTAAAATTGTGTACCTATAGTGATTAATTTTTTCCTGTGGCTTGAACTAATACCAATCAAGATGGCCATGGTACTGTATTCTAGTTTCTAGTTTCTTGACCCAGTAGCTTATTATTACTTAATAAAAGAAATTGGTTAAATAACAATTGTTATAATCCATAAGCGAACAAAATGTATATTTCTTTTGTTCCATTACTCCCTCCAATAGTTCCAGCAAAGCTTGAAAATGCATTTATCTCCTTAATTCTGTTAAGCAGCATGAGGTTTGTAATACATACGAACATTTCTGGAATTTTTCATATTAGCAAAATTTTTGGAAAGGTTTTGTTCACACATTAATAATTGAATCCAGTGGGCAAACAATTGTAATGGATTAGTTGAACCACTTCAGAAAAATGCATTTATGTGCCACAAATAATCAGCTCTTGGAAAATACTATTACTGAAAATTCCTGAAATAAGGAAAATTAATCTAATTGTCTATTTATTTGTGGGGAAAAAATTGTCCTTCAATAAAACCAATATCTAATAAATACTAGATTTCTATATATCTCAAAATACATAATGATATTCTTATTTGTTTCCAGCTTCCCCAAAATCTTGCTATAGCAGAGCCACCTCTCAAAACTGATCACTGAGACAAGATCTGCACATTTGCAATTTCTGTTGATGATCTTTACAGAATTCATAGAGCAAAAGCAGGCTATAATCAGTCAGTCGTTTCTCTGAACTTTTATCTAAGTCTCTTGAAGTTATGTAATAGTGCATCTGGTCCTTTTGAGATAACATATTTTGTCTGACAGTAGAATTCCATCTTTTCAGTCAAGCAAAATTTATATTGAGAGTTTCCATTTGATACCATGTTGTGCTAGTATGAATTACAGATTTGTCCCTAATGTGCACTTTGTCAGTTTTTCCCATCTTCTTCTAATAATTAGCTTAATTTTCTTACTATCCCAGTGGTGTTCAGTATCATATTGCTATTAGTAAACCAAACACCATCTCAAGTGTCCTATAACATGAAACAAGGCTCTTTCAACTTTGTTGTCCACTGAGGTTCAATCAAGTTCAGATGAGTAAATACTAGACTGAAAGTACAGGCAACCTAGTACTGGTATATTCTATCTAAGTTCGTATTTCTGTGTTAATAAATCTCTCTTATATAGGACAGAGAGTATCTCCTTCTAAAAAGTTTTGATATACTGTTATCCATGTGATCTGGTCCTTAAAAAAAATCTTCATGGGTTTGCTGTCAATGGGATCATTTCCCAAGATAGCTAATATTTTGAAGAACAGAAAATTGCAGCCCAGATCTTCAAGCATAAGTAAATGAGGCAATATGTGAAGAAAGCAGGTATAAGGAGATATTACAGAGCTGTATTGACAATTCTTTTTAGACTATTTATTACTTTTTTCTATTTCCTGCTTCATAGAAATCTAGGTGTATTGTCAGAACTTTGTCATGTGCTATGACAGATTGTCCTTCAAAGGACAAGTTGAAAATACTTTTATTATTTTCACTAAGAGCTTTTGGCTGGGGTTTTTATCTTCCAAAAGGAAGCAAAAGGATTGTTTGTCTCTTGCTTACCATTGCTGTGCACTGCTCACAGAGGGCTGGTTAAAGCTGGACAGGAACGTGGTAATGTGGCTGCTCCACTTGTCTTGTGCATGCTTCACTGCTCCCTGGTAGTGCCCTTGGTTCCTCCTTACTCGTGTGGGCTTCTGGTTTTGTGATTTAGTGACTGAAAACAGCATGGGATCTATATATTCACCTTGCAGTTGGAGCTAGAAAGTCCTCTCAGCTTGGCAAGTTTCTCTAGGTGCAGTGCTGATTCCCAGCTCCGAGGAACTCAGAAGTTTTTCCTGTTTGTCATACTTTTCCCACTGTTGTACTCCATTCTCACATGTAACAATGCATTTCCTGCATTATGTGTCTGCATTTAGTGAAGGAGAGAGCAAATTACATCAACAGCTTACTGCATATTTTCATTTGATTTCTGTTGACTGTAGAGTATGCTTATCACTCCATTTCTGACCTCTGAAATTACAGATCTTGTCTTTTTGATTTTTTGTTGATTTTTTCAGTTGCTCTGAAACAGTGAAACAGGTTTATCTACTGTTGAAATAATCAATAATAAATTGTAAATCAGTAAGTAATAAACCTGCAGAGCAAAATGATGGAATATTCAGTTTGAACAGATAAACTGATTTCTTTCCAAAGCAGCATGGCATATTCAGGTAGCTGGGTACTTGAATATTGCTGAATGACAGGCTTAATGTAAGTAGATTTAGATTGGCTCTTAGGAAGAAATTCTGTACTGCAAGGGTAGTGAGGCACTGGAACAGGTTGGCCCCAGAGAAATTGTGGATGCTCCATCCCTGGAAATATTTAAGGACAGGTTGGATGGGGCCCTGAGCCTGTGAACAGGTTTACCTGCTGTTGGAGTAATCAAGAATAGATTGTAAATCAATAAATAATAAGCCTGCAGAGCAAAGTTATGGAATAGCCATTTTGAATTGATAAACTGACTTTCTTTCCACAGCAGCATGGCATATTCAGGTAGTTGGATCTCCATAACCCAAAGGAAAATGGAAGGCTCTTTCTCCAGTAAAACTAACTTCATAATCATTTGCTTGCTTTTTTAATACTTGCCATACCATCACCATGTCTTAATTAAGAGTCATAGATGTTGTGAAGAGAATGTGATTGGTTCTGGTTTATTACTGCTTCCTCAGACACTTGACAAATACCAGTTTACTAGCATTGTCAGACTTGAGAATTTTGGATAGGTTCTAAAAGTGTTTAGGGAACTGGAGGCATGCAGGAATTTGCTGCCAGAACACAAATTGTACACCACTACAGACAGGATAGAAAATCATCCATGAAAGTGTGTGCAAATGAGGCGACAGCTTTTAAGACCTCTTCTGCTTTCTTGAAGCATACTGTGGTGAACAGACAGCTCTGGTGAGGTGTGCTTGCACAAGTCCATGACCTCGGGGTAAGACTCAGTAGCCTAAAAGTTCAGCTGTTGAAATTTATAAAAGCTGTTTGGGAGGATCTCCCAGAAACTGCATCACAAATAGCTCACCTGTCAGTTGTGTTGCCTTTAAAAAAATAATAAAAAAAGACATCAGTCACAGATGAAAAATGTTTTTAGGCACATCTCTATAAAGTCTGTTTGCAGCGATCTACACAGGGGTAGTCAGAAATAACCAGTAAACTTACATGAATATAAAAAAGGTAGTAAATCCACCACTTTCCCAAAATTTTGATTTATATTATGCTGAAAGAAAACTTGTTCATTAAACCCCAGCTGAATCTCTTATGGGGGAGCTAATGTATCACAATCTATTCTTTCATCTTCCACAAGAATTTGCTGGCAACTAATCTTGGTCAGCAATGTTAACAAATGGAGGCAGATTCCTCTCAGAGGGATTTAGTTATTAGCATACCCCATCAGATCAATCTTGTTCAACTAAACAATTAAAATAACAAAATTAAAATAATCATGAAAGTGTATTCCCAATATGTGATTCCACCCACGCACGCACACTTTGATATTGCACAGATGACAGTTCCCCCCTAGAAAAATGTCTTCATTCAGAACTGCCTGAACTCCAAAAGGTTCCCAGATGGAGCCCAGTCACCTCCTGCTTGAAAGTTTGAATCCTTTCATGGAAAACTGGATTTGCTATTGTCCTGTGAAAAAGACACACAGTAAATCAGGCTGAAATACCATGGCATAAATCTCCATGAGTGGGGGTAAGGAAGGACAATCATTTCAGTCATTTTATAAAAGACAAATGATTCTGCAGTTCAGAATAAAATCTCATCTTTCTATACCCATAAGTCATCAAGCAGAACAAAATAAATTCTGACAAAGCATTCCTTCCATATGAATGTGCAGCATTAATGTCATCACTAACTTTTTCAGATTTTCATACTGTCGTCATAAGCATCAAGGCCTGGTTTAGAAGTCATCATGCAGTCACCTTTCTTAACTTTTCTAAGTAAACAGCAGTCATCAAAACAGTGAAGTCATTGACGTTTCCCTGGAACTGTTCAGTGGAAAACTATTAATCCCTGCATGAGGGAGATGTATTGTGCAGGCAGTGCCTGCCAGCAGAATTGTTGTGTGTCTTCAGAGAACTGTAGAAGTCGTAGGAATCATGATACTGAACAGGCAACATTTTCAAATCAGTATGGTGACTTACTAGGCATTTCTTTCAAATATAGTGCTAGAGCACCTCACAAGAGATAGCTGAGGAAACTCACCCTGTTTAGCCTGGAGAAGAGATGGCTGAGAGGGGATTTCATCAATGTCTGTAAGTATCTCAAGGGAGGATGTTGAAAATGGAGCCAGATTCTGTGGAGTGGTACCAAGCAGTAGGACAAGAGGCAGTGGCCAGAAACTGATGCACAGGAGATTCCACCTGAATATGAGGAAGAACTTTACTGTGTGGATGTCTGTGTAGTGGAACAGATTGCCCACAGAGGTTGTGGAGTCTCCATCACTGGAGATATTCAAGAGCTGTTCAGGTGCCATCCTGTGCAGTGTGCTCTAGGATGACCCTGGCAGGAGGGAGGCTAGACTAGATGACCTCCAGTGGATCCTTCCAGTCTTACACAGTCTGTGTCTCTGTGTTCCCAATTTTACTGGTAGAGTCAGGAGGCTGAAACATGATGTATTACAGTAATTTCGCGAATACAAGCCGCACCAATTTGACTAAGATTTTGCTCCTAAACCGGAAATGCGGCTAATAATCAGGAGCGGCTAATACAACCTCAGAAGTGCCTGCCAGAGTGCTGAGCCGAGCAGCTGCAAAGTCGGCATTTTGCGATTGTTACAAATCGCTACTCTGTTGCACCGCGGGTGGAGCCTGGCTCCCTGTAGGCAGCACAGGGGGCAGGGAGAGAGGCGGGAGAGCTCTCTTTCCTCCTCTGCCACAGCCCAGGGGAGAGACGGGGGGGGGAGCCCGGCGCCGCCATTGCCGCGGCCCGGGGAGGAGAGGGGGGACCCGGGCCGCCCCTACCGCGGCCCGGGGAGGGGGGGGGAAGCCCGCGCTGCCATTGCTGCGGCCCGGGGAGGAGGGGGGAGACCCGGGCCACCATTGCCGCGGCTCGGGGAGCCGACGGGGTGCTTTGTCCCCACCCACCGCCGCCGCGGCAGGAGCGGGGAAACTCCGTCCCTGCCCGCCACCGGCGCCACGGGCGCGGGAAAGCTCCGTCCCCGTCCGCCGCCGCTGCCGTAGGAGCAGGGGAAGCTCCGTCCCTGCCTGCCACCGCAGGGCAGCGCCGACCCGGGGTGACTGAGCCCAGTGGCAGCGGCGGCCGGCCCCGAGCGGCAGCACCGGGCTGGGCCATCTGGCCCTGTCAGCGGCCCCTAGCGGGCCGAGCCTGCACAGCCTTAGCTCAGCCAGTAAACCCCGCCCTCCCGCGGTTCTGTTAATAATTGCACGCAGGTCCTCGCTGCGAACGACAAAGCGGCTTATATTTGGGTGCGGCTTATCTATGGACAAAAACCGAAATGTTTGCCAACACCCAGAGATGCGGCTTATATTCAGTGCGGCTTGTATTCGTGAATTTACTGTAATTTAATTACAAGTTTTCTTCCTAGGGGCCTATACCAGGATCATATCTTTACAAGAGACATTGCTTCCATGTTGAAGCAGCCAGAAACCTCACAAATATCTGAGGTGGTTACTCAGGTGAAAAGGACAGAGAGCACAGTGGATTTCTAAAATAGATTTTCATATTGACTAGCCCTTGTTCTGGGGCTGCCTGTGTACCGTTTGGCTAAATTGCCTTACATATCTAAACTGCTTGGATTTCTAGTTTACCTGAAGGTCCTATACACTGAATTTAATCAAGTCAAAAATTAATTAGCACCTTTGGCCCTCTGCTTACACCAAGAAAACAGGTTTCTAATTCTGATCAGGTGCCTGGCAAAGCTCAACAGTTACAGCAATAATTCATATGCAATGTCATTGTCCCTGTTTGTGTCCCCAGCATGCTGCTACCAATCTCTATTCAGTTTGCAGAAGGAAAGCCCACTGTGTGTGTCAGTAATGTTATAAATAATGCATCCAATTAGTCAGCTACATGCTGTTGCATTTCCCTGAAGGCCATGGATCTGAAAGCCCCAAAGAAACTGCTTTGAGAGAAATGTTTAGACATAAATATTGCCCTTACTCCGAGATCAGCCCTTTGCACTCTTCTCTCTCTGTTGCACAGCAGAAGACGAATGAAGGCTGCCCTTTGCAGCACTGCATAGGAAGAGAACAAATGCTAAGGGCTTGTGCTGTGATTTCCAGCTGTGTGAAGAGAATGTGAGATAAGGGCTGACAGGACAGGCTCTGGACCAGGGAAGATGGAAAGAGGGATTCAGTGAGATGCACACATGTATGTGGTGAAGGAGAGTCCAGCCCTTTTCAGAAGCTAGCAGGGTCTTTCACTTCACCTGTTAGTTTTCTTATGGTTCCACTGGAGAAGTGAATTTTTTTATGCCATGTCAATGACACGAAGACTGAAATGTGATGCAGCTTGCCAGCAGTGAGATGGGAGACTAAACACAACGTGATCCTTTTCTTTCCAGCTTGCTCTTTTCTTTGGTAAAAGGAACAAAACTGTTGCAAAAGAGAAACAGAATCAAATTAGAATTCACATTAATTAGATTTCCTGCAGTAAAACGCGAAATAAATAAAGCATGATTCTGGTAAAATGTTTTCTTGAAGTTGCAAGCTTCCATTTCCCCTAAGGAAGACACTTGTGCTTGCTTTAGGGGGTAATGAAACTATAAACTGAAAATTCATTCAAAAATTATAAATTAGGCTGTGATTATGCCAAGTGATATAAATTATGCTGATAGATTATATGGCAATGAATTTTTAACTGATTCAGTTTTGCCTTCTGGCTTGGTGTGACAACCGTGTGTCAGGCTTGGTTTGTTACTGAGCTTAAAGAACAGCAGTAAAAAGCCCCAAACTTGCACTCACAATTCTGTGGTAGAGTCTATGTAAACATCATCATAGAGTGGTCCAGGGTTTAAACAAACTATATTTGAATTTTTTCTATGAACAAATTTATTTTTGCTGAGTTTTTCTTATCAATAGAACAGATGGCTGAAAAAGAAAAATCATGATGAGGCTTCTTTCTAATGTGGTGAGGACACAGGGGATTTCTTTTTTTTCTGCTTTGAAGATGCATTGCTACCTCTTCATCACAAGTTTTTTTAAACCTCACCATTTTAAAACAAAGCCCCCTCCTGCCTGGGTGCCTAACTTTGCATCTCAGCAGCAGTACTTTTCAGCAGAAATGAAATGCTAAGCCTGTCTTTTTTTCCCAGTATGATTTTCTTAAGATCAGGGTGCTATGAAAAATAATGGTATGGCTAAAGTGAAGTGGAAATTAATAGAGCAGTTTTGTTTTCTTTGTCTATGGACTACTGAAAAAAGGGAGTACAAAAATTAGCAGCTCCTCAAAGACCTTCCCTGCCTTGTCATGGCAGATTTTTGTCATTAGGTAATATTAGTAAAAAGAAGTTGTAACTTCTTGGGACTTTTATTCTGCATGAACTACAGCTCCAAATATATCAAATGTACTTTCTAAAAGTGAGAATTAAAGACCAGTGGACTTCTGGTGGCTGACAATTCAAATTTATCAGCTTCAGTGGTGCAGTCAGTCCACTTACACCACTTCCTTTCCTTTGGTAAAAATGTGCCATGGTTTTATAGTGGCATTTAGTGCCAATGCTGGGTGCACTCCCTATCAATTGCATCACCTTTTCTTGGTCACATGCTAAGATTTATTTCCAGCACAGTGGCTGAAGTGACAGTTTTCCATTTCCAGTGATGAGATTGAGTTCTTGGCTCAGGTTGAAATTTCATTCTTTTGTCAAGTGGAAGGGCTTTTTTTTCTCTAGTTCATTAGAAATTTTGCCTGACAATTATTTTCAAATTACTCAAAAAAAAGATAGAAAATTAACCTTTAGCCTTAGATGACAGAAATGTAAAACTACAAAACTGTAGTACATTGGCCAGGCATAAGAGCAATCCAAGTGCAAGACTCACAAAGTGATTAATTTGAGAATGGTTGAGAGCTGAACGTAGGATTTTAAAAATACCATTGATTCGATAAAAGTGTCTATAGAAAACAGGGAAGTTGCACAATTAAACAATGAAACAGTTAATCTTAAAGTTTAATCTGTTTTAATTCTAGAAGTAATACTCAAAAGCAATTTGTATTTGTCAAAATAACAGGGAATTCAAGTAAGAACATTTATTGTGCCCTAGGTGATTTCTGACATCCAAAGATGCCGTTAATTTAGATTTATTCACTTTCCAATAGTTTAAGCTAGATAGAGTTTTATTAACTTCCTGAGAAAACAGTGCTTTCCCATTTGAACTAATGTTTTCTGCTTAATATTTCCCAGTATCAGTGTAGCTCCCACTTTCTTAGCAACAGGAGAAGAAAAAGTAGAACTTGGAGCAGAAGCAGGACTGTGCTGGATTTGGATTTCACTGAATTAATTTTGATTTTAACATAACAAAGTGTGAAGTTTCTATACTGCACTACTAGCCAAGCATAGAAGGAGGATTTTTGTCTCAGGAATGTAAGGGTAGGTTGCAGTTTCTGGTGAAGTGTTAGCTGAGGCACATCCCTTTGCTGTTGTGGTGGACTGTAATACCTGCAGAGGTTTTGTGAGAGAGGGGCCAGGCAGTGCTACAGCTTTCTCAGCCTGTTCAAGGTTTGGTTTGGTTTACATCAGGTTGCAGGTTTGGTTTACATCAAAACGAGGGCAGCCTGAATGGGGTCATTACACCGAGTGCATTTGTGATTAGCACTACTCCTGTCAGCCTCTTCCAGCAAAGTATGCTACAACAGTCACAGCTCTGCACAAAAAAACACTTTTACCTTTCTCAAACCTCTGACTCTCTCTGTTGATGGTCACTCCCATCAGAATGCCCTTCTTCTGCACTGCAGCCACAGGCCACCCCTTGGCTGTCACCTGTGCCTGGCATGGGATATATGGTATATCTGCTCAGCAGGTTTTGGCAAAGAGAGGTAAAGAACAGCTGCACACAGGCAGCCTTCAGTGGGGCTGTGTATGATTGGGAAACACTCAGTATTAAAGGATACTGCATGAAAACATAAGGGGGGGTCTGCAGTAGGGATCAGGTAAACCTGATAATGAAAAACAAAGTATGTTTGGAGTTCCAGGTAACTGGATAATTAGAGCATATTTTATGAAAAGGTTAGTGTACCACTGTAAATATCTGTGATTTATCTTAAGCTGATAATGGATACATTGTCTATTACTTTTCTTTTGAAGCTATTGAAATCTTAGGCTTTAGTAACTGATTTATCAATATGGAGTGCTTTTTGTTACCCCATTAGTTTACCCTGCTGGGATTCTGGCTATGCTCAGTCATTCATTTGGAAACTCATCATTAAAAAAATCAAGTGCTCAAATGCAGAATTAAATACATTTTCAAGGTAAGAGACAGATGCATACACTATCCTGTATACCAAAAGTCTACTTTAGTAAATTTTGTGTGTCATAGTCTACCTCTAGTTAATCCAGAGTTTCTGTAGCACAGGCAGTGGATTCCTGGCACCTGCCAGTGGCCAGACCTTTTGGGCAAGTGGTAGTTTGTGCCTTAGGAGAGCTGCCTGCTGTTTACAGGATCAGGTTCAGGTGTGAGCAACTACTAAAATCTTTTTCTTTAAACAAGGGGTTTTCTAAAGCTTCCTGCTACATTTGCCACAGCTCAGATATTGCAAGCTGTGAACCAGATTGTGTCACTCTTATGTAGGTCAAATAGTACCTTGCCTACACAGTGGGGTTGTCTCTCAGAGTGTAGCTCAAGGTAAATAAAAGATGAGCTGTCTCGTCTGCACAGTGCAGGGTAAGGACACATCGTGCACCCTCTCTGGCCGTGACCCAGACGTACCTGAAAAGTCCTGCTAACACTGTTTCTCAGTGTAGGAAGCTTACAGTGCTCTGGGTCCACAGCCTGGATTGTTCACGTTATTGTCTTCTTTTTTCATAGTATGCCTACGTATGCGCATGGAAAAAGAATAAGCAAAAATTCCTTTTTGTGAAATGCTGCTTTTTGTCCAATTTAGCAAGGAATTCCTCCTCTTGTCATAAAAATCACTATTTTTCTATCTAGGCCATATTAATTACAGTAATTTCACGACTATAAGGCGCACCCTTTTGACTAAAATTTTCCCTGGAACCCGGAAGTGCGCCTTAGAGTCCGGTGCGCCTTATCTGATGGACAAAGTTCAAAAAAATTGCCTACCCGGAAGTGCGAGCTGCGAGCCACGGGGGGAGCCGGCAGGGCCATGGCTGCCAGGTGGAGGTGGGGCGGAGCAGGGGCAGGCACGCCCCGGCCCTGTGGAGGCTGAGCCGCCCCTCCAGAGGCACGCCCGGGCCCCGTGCAGGCGGAGCCGCCCCTACACAGGCACGCCCCGGCCCCATGCAGGCGGAGCCGTCCCTCCAGAGGCACCCCCCAGCCCCGTGCAGGCAGGACGGCCCCTCTAGAAGCACCCCCTGGCCCCGTGCAGGCAAAGCCGCCCGTCCAGAGGCACCCCCCGGCCCCATGGAGGCGGAGCCGCCCCTCCACAGGCACCCCCTGGCCCCGTGGAGGCGGCACGGCCCCTACAGAGGCACGCCCGGGCCTTGTGGAGGCGGAGCCGCCCCTCCACAGGCACCCACCAGCCCCGTGGAGGCGGAGCCGCCCCTCCACAGGCACCCTCCAGCGCCGTGGAGGCGGAGCCGCCCCTCCACAGGCACGCCCCGGCCCCGTGCAGGCGGAGCCGCCCCTACACAGGCACGCCCCGGCCCCATGCAGGCGGAGCCGTCCCTCCAGAGGCACACCCCAGCCCCGTGCAAGCGGGACGGCCCCTCTAGAGGCACCCCCCGGCCCCGTGCAAGCGGGACGGCCCGTCCAGAGGCACCCCCCGGCCCCGTGGAGGCGGAGCCGTCCCTCCAGAGGCACGCCCCGGCCCCGTGCAGGCGGAGCCGTCCCTCCAGAGGCACGCCCGGGCCCCGTGCAGGCGGAGCCGTCCCTCCACAGGCACCCCCTGGCCCCGTGGAGGCGGAGCCGCCCCTCCACAGGCACCCACCAGCCCCGTGGAGGCGGAGCCGCCCCTCCAGAGGCACCCCCCGGCCCCGTGCAAGCGGGACGGCCCGTCCAGAGGCACCCCCCGGCCCTGTGCAGGCAGAGCCGCCCCTACACAGGCACGCCCCGGCCCCGTGCAGGCGGAGCCGTCCCTCCAGAGGCACGCCCCGGCCCCATGCAGGCGGAGCCGCCCCTCCACAGGCACCCCCTGGCCCCGTGGAGGCGGCGCAGCCCCTACAGAGGCACGCCCGGGCCTCGTGGAGGCAGAGCCGCCCCTCCACAGGCACCCACCGGCCCCGTGCAGGCAGCACGGAGGGGCGGCGGCCATAGCCCGGCCCCGGAGAGGCAGCACGGAGGGGCGGCGGCCATAGCCCGGCCCCGGAGAGGCAGCACGGAGGGGCGGCGGCCATAGCCCGGCCCCGGAGAGGCAGCACGGAGGGGTGGTGGCCATGCCCCGGCCCCGCCGGATGCAGCCGGGCCTGGGGCCCCGCGGCACCGCCCCTGCCAGGTACAGGCGGGCCCGGGGACCAATGACTGCCGGGTTGAGGCGGGGCCTCGGCCAGCAACCGCGCGGAGGGAGCTGGGGGCGGAGCCTCGCTGCAAAAAAAAAGTGCGCCTTATAGTCCGGTGCGCCTTATCTGATCTACAAAGTTGCAAATTTTGCCAACTCCCAGCGGGTGCGCCTTATAGTCCGGTGCGCCTTATGGTCGTGAAATTACTGTACTTTTCATAGCTTAAGTGAACTCTGTAGTTAGAGTATCACTGTACAGTGTGAGGAAACTACATTTCTTAAGCCAAGTATAATTATTCACTTTTCTGGTGCTTTAAGAAAGCCTTTATTGGCAAGAAAGTTAAACAGTAATTTGGTAAACTTGAACAGTTGCTCTACACAAATGTAGATGGCATGGGGAGAAACAAAGAAAACCAGTTTCCATATTTTTCCTTCTTTGACTAGAGCATGCATGGCAGCTCTTAACAAAGAGGAGAAGAAACCTGCTCAAGAGAAGACACAAAATTCTCTATGCAGATAACCATTCCTTTCCCCAGGCCCTGGCACATGCCCTGGAAATGTCACTCACAAGCAAGTGTACAACTTTACCATCCAAAAACTTCTGTTTCATTTTGAGGTAATCAAATTTGTGACTCTGTATTTTCATTTCACATTTATTTTGCTTAATTTCATTAAGGTTTTGATTTTTTGAGATCTTCTTCACTTTAATTTTTCAGTGACATTTTCATTACTGTTTTAATTGCTCTTAAAATGCAGGATGAAGAAATACTTCCCTTGCTTAAGAGCTCCTGCCCTGAAGGGTTTTACCTTAACAGATACCTCAAATGATGCTTAGCTGAAGGTTTCCATGATGACAAGCCAGGGAGCAGCACTCAGATTTTGATTCTTACAATGCAGATGGGTTTTTTTCTGCTTCTCCTCTGAGACTACTAAAAAGAAAGTCTGTAATGACAGCAGCTCTAAAATGGAAGTGTCTTTTCCCTTATCTAGATGTCATACCACTTCATACTAAATCTGTCACTACCACATCCTTGCTGCCCCCTATGCCTCCAGGATTATGGGCTTCATGATTAATAGGAAGGAGAGCAGTTTCTCCTCACCTCAGAGTATGGGAGTAGAACCAGGCTTGGTGCAGAAGGTGCTTCTGAAACAGGTTTTTTTGTCTCTAAACTTAGTGGGGCTGTTATACAAGAAAGGGAAAAGTGGGGGTTTATTACATACATGTATTATTTGCATTTCAAGGGGATGTATCACACCTAAGATGAGAGGGCCAGAAAATTGCAGGCTGACATCTAGACCGGTTTCTTAAGAAAATTTGGTTTGCTCAACAAGCATCAGTCGCCGTCTGCCCTCTTGCTATAGCTTTGAGTCTGCTCTTCAGGTTGAGTCAAATTTGAACTTAAGTTTATAAAAGCTTAATGAAAACAAGCAGCAGAGGATATCTGTGTTTTCCCGGCGAGGGAAAGGAGGAGCCCTGCCTCTCTGGTGTATTAGGGAATCCCATGGGGAAAAGCTCTTACAGCAGCTTCAGAAGCAGGAAAAGCTTTGATCAGTGCTTTGAGAAGCCAGCTGCAAGACGCAACACCTTGGGAAGGCAGCGTTCATTACTGCGCTGTAAACACGTCGGGATGGCTTCGCTGCGGCCCGTGTTTGAGCGCGTTCCCTGCGGGCAGGGCAGCACCGCTGGAGCCGGCTCCAGGACCGGGTCCGCTCCCTGCGCTCCGCGGCTCCCGTGCGCCGGGAGAGGCTGGCGCTCAGCCGCGCCTAGCGCTGCCTTCGGCACTCCGGCTACGCCGTCATCTGGGAAAGTGGCATTTAACAAAGCGCATTAGTGCCCTGGCTTCCTCCCCATCTCTACATGAGGAGCCACTTAGGCAGGAGGGCAATCTCAATCCACAGGGAGGGGACACGCTGCAGGCACTCCTGTTGCTCGTGCGGATGCAACCCTGGCAGCTTCTGGTGTGCAGTGAGGACCCTTTCATCTTTACTTTTAATGGAAGGGATAAAGTGGAATAGTAATAATGGGACTGATAAATGAAAGGAAAACTGTAACCACGTAATTATGTCAGAATCAACTAACAGCCATGAAAAGCCGATTAAAGCACATTATGCAGATACATGTAACAGAGTACTATTAGCAAGTCCTCTGCGATGGCATGCCTGGCAATTAAGAGAGCTGTATTGGCAGCACACAGTGAAAACAGTGATAATGTATAGTTAAAAATATTTGGAGACAAATAGTGCCCAGACTACAGGGACAGCCTAGAGCTGACTACAGGACCATCCTCAAAGATGCCAACACCCAGGGGAAACATTAAAGATGTTATTCCAAATAGATTCTTCAGCTAGGATGTTGGTCCTATTTATATTTAGCATCAAAATTAATTTACTGGTTTATCCAGAAATGAAAGGCTGCAGTGCAGTATGTCTGTTTTTTCCAGCTCTCCACAAATTTCAGATTGTGCACAGATAAAAGAAGCTTGCAGAAATATTCTGATTCAGGTAGTAATAATACTAAGTCTTGTTCCTGTGGTTGCTACTATTTAGCAAATATTTAGGAATGAGATATCTCAGTGTTGTGTATTCTTAGGTATGTGGTATTTCCAGGTTGGACATATGAAGAATGTGTCACCCATGGAATTTCCTTCTCTATGGAGTATTGGTGTTTGTTGTTTCTGCTCACCCACCACAGAAAGAGTCAAGGTTATATTCTATCCTTTGCTTTCCCTCTGCCCACTCCGGCAGAGTGGTTCTCATTTGCAGTCGGGGGAATTGCAATGGAACAAGCTTTGAGATATCATCAGTGTGGGGTTCAGAGTTCCCACAGGCTTTGCAGAAAGATATGCTTTTACCAGCTTTTACCAGAAACTAGTCTGTGTGACCATCATCTAAGGGAATAACATCAGTGGGAATATTTTGGAGTGAAAGGGTAAGCATGCTGGAGATTCATATTGCCCTTACTTTCTTCATCATGCCAGGCAGACTTCACAGGCATGCTTCCAACAGTTTGCCTGCAGAAAACCAGCATGGATCCTTTAAATATTTATCCTGCCTATGGTTTTCCAACAGATACATGCAGATTTTCTTCTTGCTTTGTTTTATAAGATGGCTGAACTATTGTTAAATATAGGTAACGAGAGGTCAGTAGCATCCAGCTCACATCAGTCCTTTCTTTAGCTGCTCTAAAGCAAAAGAACGGAAGGAGTGAGCATGTGGTTACACTTCGATTACAAAAACCAGACAATACATTCAGCATGAAATTCTGTCAACAACTAAGGTACTAGGGGTGTACAATTAATGAAATCTCTGCCAAAACAAGATTTATTATGATCAGGAGACATGCTTTTACCTAAAAGAGAAGTTGACTGTGCCTGTCGAAGGCTAAAGAATTTAATGCTGTCTGTATTGACTTGGACTATTTTTTCCTCATGATTTTTATGTGAGAATGTTGATACTTACAGAGTACTTTCTGTGAGAGAAAAGTATCATTATCTCACTTTTAAAGTGTGAAGAAACTGATACCCAGAAAACTGGGATACCCAAGGTGAGGTTTCTGTGTTCTTGCTGCATACTTCCACAGATCCATCAGCAAAAATATCACTAATGATCCAACTTTTAATTTCACAGATGAAGGAACTTGGTGTCATCGTATACAACTGTAGCTGCCTGGTCCTGGATTTACAAAGGATATTTGCCCTGTATAGCTCATTAAGGTACAAGAATAAAATACCTCCGAGTTGGTCTAAGAGACTCTATGGAGTGTACGATACTCAAAACAAACTGACACTGCAGCTGAACGAGACAAAGTCAGAGGCTTTTGTGTCGGTAAGTTCTGAAATGAGTTCCAGAGTGGGGAGGGGAAAGGGAAGAAACTTACTTAACTCACAAGATCTTTGGGAGACCTGGAAATTTGAAAAATCACAAATTTTTTTTTTTTAATTCTGGATTCTATGACATGCAGTTTGCCAGGACTAAAGATGCTACAGGGTTTCATTTGAGCATTATACAATTTCCCTTTCTTTGTAATGTTCAGCACTTTTCCACTCATGTTCAGAACATGATACAAAGACCCTTCAAATTAAATTCTTTCGTTTACACTAACAGGTAGAACATGAATGACTTGGGAGTAAATGAACCATTAATCAGACTTAGAAAATGATACAGAGTAAGCTTGGTGTAAGAGCTTGCATTTTCATCAATGTAATTCATAAGGATTCCCCCTATTGCAAAGCATTTGTACTTCTGTCAGCTTTATTTTTAAATTACATTTTAAAACTTCTGAAATTCAAGCAGTGATTCCCATGGAAGCACTGTCTGTGCACATATTTTTAATGGAAATAAACTGAGTCCTCCATCTCATCAGTGATGTAGCAAAACTGGAAAAAAGTGCCCAGTGACATAGAAACGATGGAAGATGTAGAGTGTCATTCATTTTGGGGGTAATTATGTGAGTGTAAACCACCCCTTCAAAATCAAGAATATAAATAAAGTTGCTGAGAGTAATTTTCCATTCTCTATAAAGCAAGGGCAAAATCCCCATTGCTTTATAGCCATGTTATGTCTAAAACAACACAACACACGTAGCCGCTATTAAGTTGTACAGCCACTGGCATCAGACAGTGCAGATGAGTGATCATACAGGGCAGGGTTCCCCTTCACCTGCTGGGCACCAGGCAGTGTTCCTCTGTCCAGGATTTTTCATACTCCTACAATCAGTGAACAGACAGATAACTATTTTGGAGTGAAAATGTGGATGTGCCTAAGACAGCCGGAATTAATAATGGCTTGAAGAAATGGACACTTCCATTGATTCTGGAGCATCTTAAGGGCTAGCTTAAATGAGAGACAGACTTTTGGACAGTTTGCTAATGCACTATGAAATGAAATCCTACTCCTTTCTAAGAAATATTTAAGAAATGGAGAAATCCTGCTGAAAGTCGATCTTGGAGGGGAACACAGAATGGAAAACTATTTAAGGCCAAGTTTAAGGAATCTGAGATCCTAGACAAAGGGAGATGGAGAGAGTCTCTACCTTTTCTTTCAGTTTGCAGTGTTCCCTTCCTCTCTGTGATTTTTTTTTCCTTTCCTGTGGGCAAGGAAGCCTCTTCTCTTGGTAATTCACTTGGTACTCAGAAGCTCAAATCACTGAAGTCCAACTCCAAGAGCTACCTGAATTTGCATCCACAGCCACTTGGGCTGGTTCTTTCTTCCTGAAAACAGGCTCTTCCATAAATTTCTCACCCACTAGAAAATTCTTAGTGTTTGCCAGCATGACCCTCTGAAGCACAATCCTGGAGTTGCCTGGGACTAACTTGGTGGACTGAGTGTTAATGCTGCAGTGTATTCCTGAGCTGATGATCAGAAGGGGTTCCCAGGAGCCAGGCTGCTGCCTCCCTGTGGGTTTGAGAGAGCACACCCCCAAGCAGGGGCTTGGAAAGGTGCTGTTCCCAGCCAGAATAATGGCCTGTTTCTGGTAGGTGAAGAGAAGGAACGAGTGGGTGCTTGATCAGAACAGCAAGTGCTACACAGCATGGAGACAAGTCCTAAACCAGTCCATGGTTGTGGGGCAGGGATCAGCTGTGCCTCAGAGTAACAAGTGGAATGCCAAAGCACACTGCTACAGTGAGAGTTTTTACTGAGATTTTTCTTCTAATTATCTTCAGAAAGTCTTTCACTTTCTGATATTTATATTGAACACATCCAAAAAATACAAGTGCATGAGAATTTCCTTGTTCAGCTGTTGTGCACCTTAAAAGTTCAAGAAAATAATAGAAGTGTTCAGAATAACATCTTGGTGCAGTAACCTCCAAAAAGTTTCAGATAATGGAAACAAGTTGTATTTAATTATTTAACTATATTTAATCACTTTACACTTTTTTCTTGAGTTGAAAATCATTTTTTGAAAACATATTTCAATGTTTGTGCTGTATAAAACAAGCGTAATACACAGTCACTGAATTTTTTGGTTATACTTGGGAATCATGGCTTAGTGTTGCTTAGCAACAAACTCATCTTTCAGACTGGCTGATAAAGTGTAAGAGGTTTTGGGTTTTTTGTGTTCAGGAATGGATCTGGACTATTGGTCTTGAAATCTTGCTATGGTTAATTTTCTAGTATTTTCTGTACTTAGTTGTACTAAATCCTTAAGAACACCAGTCAGTAAAAACAAACCACTGTGACAGGCAGTGTACTGAAATTAAGGAAGACAAATAAAAGCCCTGGGATATGTCCCTAAAGGAAAGATACCCATCTGGATGTCAGCTGGAGGCCAAGCAAGTAATGAAGGTGAGAAAGTGGTACAGTGGCAGGAAAACACCTGTACCAGCCAGGTTAAAGTGCCTTTGACAACCTCTGCCTCAGGAATGAAGTTGTTGCCTGCAAGCAACTTGGAGGGGGGTTCACTTTTCTCTCCCTGCTTGTGCGGCAGATTAGAAAGTCTTGGACACATCTGCAACAGATGAGCAATTTCCACTGGCTTCACCCTGCCTTTGACAGCCCCAGATAGAAGGCAGAAAAGCTGCAATCTGGGCTTGCCATTTACCAGCTCTTTACTGGGTAATTTATACCTGAAGCTCTGATTTAAAGATTAGTTTCTTAAAAAAATGCAGCGTCTCCCTGCAACTGACATAAAACACTTAATTCGTGCTCACAAGAGAAGGATCAGGCTCATGTGGCAAGAACATGTGAACACTTCATCTAATAGAAACCAGTCCTGGGGCTCTTTGGAACAAAATTCTCTGAAATGTACGTAACTTCAATTACAGCAGATGTTTTGAAGTCTGTGTCTTCTGCATTTTACCCACAGTTACTTCTAAATGGTGAGGCTTTTGAGGGCTAAGTGAGAAAGTAGCTCACCTTTGTAGCTTTGATTATTCTAGCAGGATGGCTGAAGGTATTAGTTAATAATATCTGCTAAAATAATGGTTACTACTTATCATCTCAAGAAGACTGAGGGGGACAAAAATCAATTATTTTTAATGCCATATTTGAACTTTTCCTTTCACAGAACTCACCTAAACTCTTCTGCCCAAAGGACAGAGTCCTGGATATTGAAGCTATCTACAGTGTTATTGATGATGCCAAACAGTTTGTGTACATTGCTGTCATGGACTACTTGCCCATTGTCATCGACACCAACGCTAAACGGTGAGTGTCCAGGTCCAGGCCCAGCTGGTTACCATAATGCCAGTAGGGTCTGCTGGAGAAAACGAACCCACAGGAGATTAGTTACTACTGTGCACCAATTTCTTGGGGCCCAATTCTGCTCTTATTGAAATCAGTGAGAGTCCTGCCATTGACTTAAATGGGAGCAGAATTGGGACTTAAGAGGACTTTTCCAGTTCTGGGTCCTAAGCTTTGGATCTGCCTGTTGAAGGAGATCAGAAATTGTTTAGTCTGACCATCCGCATGTGACTGGAACCCAGGAATATAACAGTCTGCTTACACATTAATCCTATTTCTTACACTATTATATTGACTATTCTGAGACCACAACTACTGGCATATTATGAGTATCATGCAGATATTCTGCATGACAGGGTGTGTGTGTGTGTGTGTTGTGACTAATATATAGTATGGGAAATGTCATTATGTTACTGGCATAAACATATAAATGAAAATTCCCAATTCAGAGTAGATTACATTTGAATGATATCACAGTTTGGTTAACTGAGAGGTGCTAAATCCAAACAAAACCACATAATTTTCGAATAACCAGTTTATATGGACCATTAAAAAGCACTCATGGGCCCAACACTGGAGCCAGAGTGCATCAAAACCATCCAGCTCAGAAGGCAAGTATCCACTAATCCCTCCTACTCTTGATAATGCTCACAATGAATTTAGAATCTAGCAAAGCCTGCTATTCCATCTATGCATTTTATTTGAACACAGTTAAGCCAAATTAAGCTTGTGGTTATGTACTCTTCTATTTAGAGCTTTTCTGTTCCATTATTTCAAAAAAGAATTATCATATGACTGATACCAAGCATAAACTGTTTTAAGTCTGTGAGAGAGTTTTTCCTATGAACTCATTATGTACAGCCTCCATCACAGGGAAAGAATCGTGGGCAGTGCTGTAGGAACCTTGGTTTCACAACATGTATCCCTCCTACTTCTCCTTCATGTTGGAAAGCATCTTAGTGTGTAGAACCATACAGCGTTGCAGTTTGTGTTAGCTCCTATATTCCTCCTTACTTTATTATAGTGGAAGAATTCAGAAATGCAGTGAATTAGGAAGATCCAGGGAAGCCACCTGTGTGAATTCTTCAGTGTTTTTCCTGCATCATGGCTTTGTGTTTGAGGCACTGCCTCAGCTTCTTTACCTTGCCAGCTCCCTGTTCGTGCTTGTAAGTTATTTTCTGGCATGGTAGAGCTCAGATTTCATTAGCCCAGATGTTTTGATGCTGCTGATATGCAGTTTTCTTTGTTTCATTCTCCCTGCCCTGCCCTGCTCCCACCAAATGTCAGGAGCACAAAGCTAACTGTCAATTGTGAGAATAGCACCACGGAAGCCACCCATTCCTGGCAGAATTTCTGCAATTCTCATCAGGCCAAAACGGCATCCTCCTTCAGTGACCCATCTCTCCTGCTGCTCCTGAAGGACACAGGCACCCTGCACAGCAGCTCTGTTTCCCCAGGAGGAAATTACAGGAGGCATTCCAGTCCCCAGCCCGCACGGTCCCAATGCACAAGGGGGTTGCACAAGGGATGTCAGCCAGGGAGAGATCTGTGTTCCAGTTCCCTGACCTGTGGCACCATGGAAAATCCTGTGTGGCTGTGGCTGGGCTGGCCAGCAGCGCCCTCTGGCTGAGGCTCTCCCAAATTTCTTAAAGTTTCAAAAGTTCTCTGCAAATATTGTCTTCTTTCTCCACAGGTACTGGCCATATTTAGATGGGAAGATAAGAGAAGCATTAGTTTTACGAAGTATTAAAGTACGACTTCTCATAAGTTTCTCAAGAGACACAGATCCCCTTACTTTTAACTTTGTTTCATCTCTGAAAGCTATTTGCACTGAAGTTCCAAGCTGTAGTTTGAAAGTTGTAAGTACAATCCATATTACTTTAAAATGTAAGATATTCCCTACCCCACCCCCCCAAAAAAAAAGCAAACAAGAAAACATAGCAACGGAGATTTTTTATTGTCAATCTTTAAATTTAAGTAAATATCGGGAAATGTAAAATATTGAACATAATTTACTCCTTACAGAATTTGTATTTAAGACAAAAAAATATATTGGTGCCAAAAGGCAGCTGGTGTGGTAGACAGCCCATGCAAAACATCGTATGTGGTCTTTCACAGCAAAGCCAACAGAGTGAACTGTAGCCACTGGTCGTGTTTATATTGTGAGATAAGAGTTAATCTGACAGTACAAAAATACGATTTGGTTTGTGTTCACAGAGCCTTACTGTTAAGCTTTGTAAGAATCTACTTTTCCTTCAGTCAAGTGCAAAGTACAAGAAAAAACAGGATTTTTACATTAAATCCATTTGACTCCAAAGTCAAAATTGTGAAAACCAGAAACACCACTCTGGGGCATGCAGTACAGGAAAGCAGAAAATACCATACAAATGTATTAGAGAACAGAATGTATGGTAATTACTATCCAGTGTGATACAGTTCACTTTTATGAAATTGAGGCACACTGGAAATCAGCCACCTTGGATCTTAGGGGGAGTTTTGTGGGGTTTTGTTTTGTTTTGTTTTTTTCAGGTAACAGTTCTAAATAATCTGCTGAATTATTTTGATTTCCTGAATTGCAAATCCCATAAATCCCTCTGGCTTTTGAAAATCAACAACAATTCTGAAAAGGAAGTACTATTTCTTATACTCAATAAGTGGTATTATGCATATCTAGAAATGGGGTTTTTTGTTAAAATGTATGTTGTTATTATAGGTTTCCTCAGTAAAAAAAGCAGCATAAAGTGTGGTTTTTAGTAAAAAAAACCCATACATAGTTGACTCTGTTTAAGCCACTTCAATTTTAAGTAAGTTCTATCTTGTTCCATGTTAATCATCAAAATTCTATTTATGTATTCAAAAATTTTTTCCAAGTTTACAGCAGGTAAAATCTTTTGTACAGAATTTATCTTGTCAAGAGCTAAATTATAAAAGAAAAATAATACTTCTAGACATCTGTTCTAGTTAAATAGCCCAGAAAATACAAAAACAACTTCCAGTAAAAATAAATCAGCTGTAGAGAGTTACAAAGGTACAACACTAAGTCAGTTACCTCTGTGCTGTGCATCACATTTCCTAGTCTGGGTGAGCCACTGCCTTAAATAAACCTTGGTAGGAGTAACAGCCCAAGGGTCAGAGTTTGCTGGTATCAATTTGATTTTGGCTGAAAACTCTGCCATCGGCTCCATACTCTTTTAATTCAAAAAGCATGTTAGATGAACAACTGCTTAATAAATCTGCATTTCTTTTGTACTCAGCTGTTACAGCCAGGATCAAAGTGAAACAAAACTATGTGTGTGTGGAGGAGAAAGAATAGGTTAATAAGGTAAAAACTAAATTACCTTTTGAACTATTGAAAACACTCCTCTTCCCTCTTGGTTCTGCTTTGGCTATGAGAAAACATAAATTAACCTCAGTGCAAAAAATACTGTCTTGCAGACATGTATTATGTGTGTTTGTATACAAAACCACTGAAATTTTAAGAGAAACCTGTTACAAATTCTGATTGAAATTACACTTGAAATTGGTAGGCTGCTGCAATATTTCCATATGGTTCTGACCAAAATGCCACATACACCTGCACTGCATGACCTCATATCCCTCTGTTGTTCTGTTCTTCTGGGGATAATATATCCTAAAAACGTCTTACTTTTTATTTAGCTTTTGATCCTTGTGATATGCCTTGTCTTGATTGTTTTCTGGTTTTTTTGTTTTTTCACTGTGGAAAGATTAGTTTGGCTTGAAAGTTTCCAGTGAGTGCCAATGGCTGGCTGTAGCTGCAGGGTACACTGGTTTGCCAGTGGTCATCCTGGAGAACGAGATGCAGATGTAATTTGTCAATTAGATGGGACTCTCCTCCTGATTTCTCTCTGACCAGGCTAATACAAGTTTTGATGTTGCCTAACTGCAAGTAGAGACTTAGAAGCAGGGCACTGCAACCCTGTTCTACCTGGCATTTTCAGCACCTCAGAGTCCCATTCACATATGCATTAATAATTAGTGGATTAAACTGAAACTGTTTTGAGAATGCAAACTCAATACAAGTACTCTGAAGAGAATGATCACTGGAAGAACTTGTACCTAAAAGCTTTGTTTGAGGACTAACTAAATGCTATAAGCACACAGCCAAAGGGCAAGGAGTAACCTGCATATTCAACTGCTGCTGAAGTGGGGAGCTCTGTCCTAGTGCACACGTGGTCATGAAATTAAAGCTTGAATCAGAAAGGGCAGACTCAAGGTGAAGAGCTCACCATGGTACTTCTTGGGACCTTAATTCCCATATTCCTTAAGTTTTGTGTACTTGACCCTGTAAACACATCTTGTGTGCACGAATGCTTGGTCTAACTCTCAAAGGAGCAGCAGGAAGGGGCCAGCTCTGTTGGGTGCAGTGCTGAACAGAGAAAGGTGTGTGCTTTGAAAGGACCCACAGAAGTTATGACCTAGAACAAAATTGTCTGTAGACAACTGGAAAACACAAAAGAGTGGCATGGAACAGACATCTATCTACAGCCAAGTTATTCTTGAGCCTCCACATGAACCTATTTTTGAGTTGTGCATGTGTATTCTTGCTCATTTTTGTCTGGTACTGATCAGATGAGGAGTGCATATAGCTCTTAAATTTTAAACAAACAAACAAATGAATCTTGCTCATACTTCACTCTCCAGGGTAAAACATTTTCCTCTTGTTGCCTGGAAAATTTTATCTCTTCATACCAAATTTAATCCTGAGCAGCTTCTAAGTTTCTGAAATGGAAAGTTTCCTATTGGAAACTATGCAGTGTGTGATTGCAGAGGTATTAATTAATGCTGTGGCTGCTGATCCTGATCCTGAAACAGACTTCAAATCCCAGTGTCCCTTGAAAAATGAGAAAATTAGTTAAAGTTCCTGGCTCTTGCCATGGAGAACAGAAAGATTGGGATGGGGGGGATGGGGTTTCCTTTTACAACCTTTACTACCTGGCACTGTATTGCTTTTAGCATGCAGTAGCCATATGCTTTGTATAGTTCAGAATGCCAAGGCAGGAGTATCACAAACTATGAGAATTAATTGGAAATACAATGTGCAGCATTTTATTAAAGTTAATGCTTGGCAATAAAAACTTAAGCTGTTCTGTAGCGCCAACTCATTTTCAATAAAGATTAGAGAATGGACTATATTTTTTCTATCTCTTACAGAGCAATTCTCATTAACCTGTGCTTGCTTCTATTTTATGGCAGAAATTCTTTGACCTTGAGGAAGAGAGTGCCTGCTTTCTTAAAGAACAGAAGAACACTTCTTTTCCTAAATTGAATCGTAACAAATACATGGTGACTGATGGAGCTGCGTATATTGGTAAGTAACCACATCTCAAGAAATTCTAGTTTGTATCCAAAAGCCTGAAATGACAACCTTTTGTAGATGAGGAAGCAACAGCTGATATATTCTTTAGGTGAAGAAAATAGCTAATTTCTTTGGGAACCTGGATGATGACTGAACTTTGAGACTCCTCTCTTTTAAAAACTTTTCTTTCCCTCTGAATCAGTTTCTCAAGACCAACATTCTGCTTTCAGTATCTTAAAACAGACTGAAAATACAAATATAACACAATTTATGAATCAGGTACAATTATTAGCATATTCTCTAGTTCTGCAATCCAATGAAAATGGAGTGTTCTCCTTTCCCCATGTTATTACTAAAGCTGTGGTCAATCCTGACAAATACTGTAGAGATGTTGTTTATCCTCACCATCCAAAGCTTTACTCCATTTCCTACAATGACATTTCAGACACCCTCCTAATGTCAGGTACATATCTAACTGGTATTTTGGGTTAAAGGTATATTGAAGTAAAATTGCTTTGTGGCACCTCACAGAAGTTCATTACCAGTCAAATGCCCATTGAATGCAGGCTGAAAACTACCTTTTGAAAAATCTGAGTCATGTGTAAGCTGTGTAAGAAAACCACTACAGAGTTCAAAACAGCTCATGACATTTTTAAAAGCCATCTGATGTGCTGCAGCTTGATGCTTTAGGGATCTTACTGACACACTGCCAAGGGCTTACTGCCCATGATAGCAGAGGCAGTGAGGGAGGGCAAAGACTGCAATCCAAAAGCAAAGCCCACACACATCAACAGTGGGACATCCCAAATTGTGCAGAGATGGAACTGAAATCTTCTCTGAAAAGCCCACCCTGACAGGCTCGAAACGCACACCTCGTAATCGATCCAAATCTTATTTTTTAAATCCAATACTGCAGCTCATTCCTCCTTCATCTCCAGAAGGTTTTATGATACCTACCCGCCCCTCTCCCAGATAAATTTTTTCAATCCATTTTAAATTCTTTCACATAGCTGGATCAAATCTCAGTCCCTTGGACCTCATCTACACAGCTTCGATTCTTAGCCAAGTTGGGTTTTTTCTTTCCCATTGTACTTGCATCCTTACCTACATATAAATAAAAGAAAGATTATCAAAGTTCTGTTAAAGTAATACAGATGCATGCTAAGGACCACATACATCTTTTATTTGAAAGCAGAGGAAAAATTTTCTCTTGTGATGAGGTTTCAATTTACAATCCTTGACAACTTTAGAATTCTTAACATTTCCTACTGAAGTAACAGCCTTGTTTATCCAAAGTACTGCATGTTTTAAGTGTATAATTTAAAATAGTTGCATTTCATGAAAATTAAAAAAAAAAAAGTACAGTAATTTCACGACCATAAGGCGCACCGGACTATAAGGCGCACCCCCCGGGAGCCGGCACATTTTGCAACTTTGTAGATCAGATAAGGCGCACCAGTCTATAAGGCGCACCGGGTTTTTTTTTTGCAGCGAGGCTCCGCCCCCAGCTCCTCCCGCACGCTTGCTGGCCGAGGCCCCGCCTCAATCCGGCAGCCATTGGCTCCCGGGCCTGCCTGTACCCAGCAGGGCCGGGCTATGCCCACCGCCGCTCCGTGCAGCATCCCCAGGGCCCCGCTGTTCCGGGAGTTCCCTGGCGCTCCGGGTGACCCAATGCCGGCAGGCTTGCCCCGTGCCGCCGCTGCCCCGATTCCAGCTGCTTGCCCCCTCCCCGCGTGGCAGCCGCTCCGATTCTGGCGGTTTTCCCCCTCTCCGCATGGCGGCCGCCGTGCTTCTGGGGGTTTTCGCCCCACCCGCGCGGCGACCGCCGTGATTCCGGGGGCTTTCACCCCCCCCGCGCGGCGGCCGCCGTGATTCCGGGGGCTTTCGCCCCGCCCGCGCGGCGGCCGCCGTGATTCCGGGGGCTTTCGCCCCGCCCGCGCGGCGACCGCCATGATTCCGGGGGCTTTCGCCCCGCCCGCGCGGCGGCCGCCGTGATTCCGGGGGCTTTCGCCCCCCCCGCGCGGCGGCCGCCGTGATTCCGGGGGCTTTCGCCCCCCCCGCGCAGCGGCCGCCGTGCTTCTGGGGGTTTTCGCCCCACCCGCGCGGCGACCGCCGTGATTCCGGGGGCTTTCGCCCCGCCCGCGCGGCGGCCGCCGTGATTCCGGGGGCTTTCGCCCCCCCCGCGCGGCGGCCGCCGTGATTCCGGGGGCTTTCGCCCCCCCCGCGCGGCGACCGCCGTGATTCCGGGGGCTTTCGCCCCCCCCGCGCGGCGACCGCCGTGTTTCCGGGGGCTTTCGCCCCGCCCGCGCAGCAGCCGATCCGATCCCTGCGGCTTTCGCCCCCCCCGCGCAGCAGCCGATCCGATCCCTGCGGCTTTCGCCCCCCCCGCGCAGCAGCCGATCCGATTCCTGCGGCTTTAACACCCCCCGCAAGGGAGCCGTCCCAATGTCGGCGGGCCGGCCCCGCGCGGGGGTGGCCCCGAAGCCGGCGGGTCCGCCCCGCGCGGGGGCGGCCCCGAAGCCGGCGGGGAGGCCCCGATATCGGCGGGTCCGCCCCGCGCGGGGGCGGCCCCGAAGCCGGCGGGGAGGCCCCGATACCGGCGGGTCCGCCCCGCGCGGGGGCGGCCCCGAAGCCGGCGGGGAGGCCCCGATACCGGCGGGTCCGCCCCGCGCGGGGGCGGCCCCGATGCCGGCGGGGGCGGCCCCGATACCGGCGGGTCCGCCCCGCGCGGGGGCGGCCCCGATGCCGGCGGGGGCGGCCCCGATACCGGCGGGTCCGCCCCGCGCGGGGGCGGCCCCGAAGCCGGCGGGGAGGCCCCGATACCGGCGGGTCCGCCCCGCGCGGGGGCGGCCCCGAAGCCGGCGGGGAGGCCCCGATACCGGCGGGTCCGCCCCGCGCGGGGGCGGCCCCGAAGCCGGCGGGGAGGCCCCGATACCGGCGGGTCCGCCCCGCGCGGGGGCGGCCCCGAAGCCGGCGGGGAGGCCCCGATACCGGCGGGTCCGCCCCGCGCGGGGGCGGCCCCGATGCCGGCGGGGGCGGCCCCGATACCGGCGGGTCCGCCCCGCGCGGGGGCGGCCCCGATGCCGGCGGGGGCGGCCCCGATACCGGCGGGTCCGCCCCGCGCGGGGGCGGCCCCGATGCCGGCGGGGGCGGCCCCGATACCGGCGGGTCCGCCCCGCGCGGGGGCGGCCCCGAAGCCGGCGGGGAGGCCCCGATACCGGCGGGTCCGCCCCGCGCGGGGGCGGCCCCGAAGCCGGCGGGGAGGCCCCGATACCGGCGGGTCCGCCCCGCGCGGGGGCGGCCCCGAAGCCGGCGGGGAGGCCCCGATACCGGCGGGTCCGCCCCGCGCGGGGGCGGCCCCGATGCCGGCGGGGGCGGCCCCGATACCGGCGGGTCCGCCCCGCGCGGGGGCGGCCCCGAAGCCGGCGGGGAGGCCCCGATACCGGCGGGTCCGCCCCGCGCGGGGGCGGCCCCGAAGCCGGCGGGGAGGCCCCGATACCGGCGGGTCCGCCCCGCGCGGGGGCGGCCCCGATGCCGGCGGGACGGCCCGCGCGGGGGCTGCCCCGAAGCCGGCGCGTCCGCCCCGCGCGGGGGCGGCCCCGATGCCGGCGGGCTCTCACTTCCGGGGTGGCAAATGTTGCAACTTTGTAGATCAGATAAGGCGCACCGGACTATAAGGCGCACTTCCGGTTTTGGGGGGAGATTTTAGTCAAAAGGGTGCGCCTTATAGTCGTGAAATTACTGTAACTGGAGCACTTGATTTTCCATTAGTCCAATTATCCTTTTTGCCCTGCTATCCCCAGGATTCAAAGTGCTCATTTGTAACCTTAGATTTCAACAAAGATTGTAACAACCAGCATAAACCAGTAAAATCTATTTTTCTTTCCTCAAATAGTATCTGCCAACAGGTAATTTGTAAAATATCTACAGGTTTGGAACTTTGAATTGTTTATACAGGAAAAAAAAAGTCAATCTTAGCAGCATTCAGGCATTCTCTTGAAAAGGCCAGTGAGGAAAGTACATGGGAGTAATAATGTAATAGATGTAAAAGGAAGAGCAAATTAGTTTTGAATAAACAGAAGAACCTGTTTTCACTTCTGAAGGCTTAAAACTTCAAGAAACAAAATCTTCACTACACATGGTACGTATGGTACATATTTCTGCTGGTATTAAAAAAAAAGTAACTTACTTCCATCTCTGCACTGGGGAAAATGGTTCTGGATTGCCTTCAGGGAGATGGGTTTTTTATTTGATTCTTTTTTTAAATGTTAGAAACTCACTGTTTATTCCTGCCTTTGCTTGCAGGTAATTTTGATTGGGTAGGAAATGCTTTTACGCAGAATGCCGGAGCTGGCCTTGTTATCAACCAAGCAGACGCGGGGAACAGCACAAGCATCATTAAGCAACTCAAGGCTGTTTTTGAAAGGGACTGGTATTCACATTATGCCAAAAGTTTACAGCCAACAAAAATCCCAAACTGCTTTAACCACAAACTCAATAAAGGAACTTCAAATAAGACTGCCATGAGCAATGTGAATTAGAAAGACTATTTTACCTTTTAGTATGGCAATGAAGAATTATGTTGGGGTGTAGCCTTCTTTCATATTTACAGACAAAAGACTTAAAGAAAAAGCAAAAAAAAAGTTTGGTTGGGGGGGTGTTTTTAGGAAAAAGCACACTTATATTAAATCTGTCTAACCTATATTCTCTATATGAATTATTTAGACTTTCAAAGACTTTGTTACTTCTGACACTGAATGTCATTTCCGCTTCCATGTGAATTTTAATGTTCCACATTTGAATTTATCAGCATGTGTCAATGTTTCTGTTTTAGGACTTTCCCCAGTTGCCAATCTGGCTAAAACAAACCTTGAGGCAAAATGAAGATTCTAAGATCAGTTATTATTGACATACAAATAGATGGTAGGTTTACTGTAGTAGAAAATGTAAAGGAATAAGTAAAGTGTCACCCATATAAATAATTCCCTTTGAATAACTACCCTGTCATAAAAAATACTTCCTGGTTTTGAGCATTTACTTTGACTATCAGTATTCAATGTCTTCTAACTAGCCTTAAAATGCATTGGAGTTACAGGACTGGTAATTCATGAGAAGTTTTTGAGGGCTTGGGGTTGGCCTCATCAAGTTTGTCATATTCCCTAAAGCCTCTCAAATTTTTTATCAAATTACTGTGGATTCCTTTCAACAGAATAGTTATTTCCAATTACATGCATTTCATCTAACAGTGAAAATCTCTGGGTTAATAGCTAAAACCTAGGACTAATTTTTTTTAATGTTTTTGTAATCTCAAGAAAATATCTTCCCCAAGTTAAGTATTTATCACGTGTGAGTCAGCAGGTATGTGGTGACTCATTATTAAACCAATGCACATCTCAAAATCAAATACTGATTTTTAGAAAGGCCAAGGGTTATGCAAAATTATGCAATAATTGTTGTTAAATGATCATACAGAAATTTTGTTGGTTTTTACACTTGAAGAATTTGCTTTCCTATCTTCTGTTTTAAAAAGGAATAAAAATTTGGAAGTGACATTTTTTTGTTAAAATCTCATCCACATAGGTAAATACACCTGCATGAACAGAAAAGTGATGCCTTCATTTAGACCACAGTTTTGGTTGTGTCAAAAGTGTGCCTCTACAATCACAACTAAATTCCACCAAGAGCAACTGTTCTATGAAAGTATGAGTTTGCTCTTAGGAGAAATACACACAAATATTTGACAACAGATTTTTCTCCAGTCAGAGATGTAATAGCATAGTTTCATAATAAAAATCTCACTACTCTGCCTCTGCTTTCACTGAAGAAACACAACCTTGAAAGCAAAGTGCATTTTTCATTTTGTTAAATATCACAGAACCTTTTCCAAAATAATGACTTCTCATCTCCTGAAGGGACACTTCAAAAGCAGAGGGCAAAAAGAGAAAGAAACCCGACCATGTTCCAATGTATTCATTAAATCTTAAGAAGATGTTAAAACCCCACTTTGACTTTCAAAACATACCTTACACTTGTAAGGTAAAAAATTTTAATTTATTTTACAGTGAGCACATCTTAGAAAATTTTAATAAATTAACATATGCACAACTTCCTAATTGTCAGCTAGAGATACCCCACAAGACTAATTGTGATCCCAAAAGGCACACTTTTGACAAGGAATCTTTGTTTATTTTGCAATTGCAAAGATTTACATAATCTTATTGAAAATAATGATAAATCAAAAAAACTTTTAAGACTGTCAGCTTTTACAGAAAATATTTTGCACAGCTCCAATAGTCAATAACATTTTCTGATATTCAGATAAACACATGCCATGTATTAGTCTCACACACACAGAGAAAAGCATATAGTCTGACATACTGATAAGAAACAAGTATTTAAAAAGAAAAAAGTTTCCTGAGTTGATGTGAGGAAAGATCTGAGGATAAATTCCTGGATTTTCTTCTTTCTGTATGTAATTTAGAATATATATAATATGTATGGAAGAGGGAATCCCAGCACTTAACTTACTTGTTGTGGATTTTTTGTTCTGTTTAAGAAATGACTATTAGTCCAGATTAATTTCTGGTGAAAATTTCAGCTGTGTTATACCACCAATAACTCTAGTCTTGTGAGTCAAAAACCCACAAAATGAACAAACAAAAAGTCCACCACATTTTTAAAATCTGGTTGAGATAGTTGCACGGTTTCTGAGGTCCTAATTTCTGGTGAAAATTTCAGCTGTGTTATACCACCAATAACTCTAGTCTTGTGAGTCAAAAACCCACAAAATGAACAAACAAAAAGTCCACCACATTTTTAAAATCTGGTTGAGATAGTTGCACGGTTTCTGAGGTCCTCATGGATGGGTGATCTTAAAATTTGAGATAAACTTAATACCATGTCCTTATATAAAACACAAAATAATTCATGCAAACAAAAAACACAAACAAACCCCACTGCCTGGAGTTGTTAGCACCTAATGGCAATAATATACAGCAATTAATCAAGGTAGGATTTTTTCCCCTTTTGCATTATGGATACTGCAAATGTGTTAAGTTTTTTTAATTACATCTTGTATAAATAACGGAGGATCTGAGTGGAACATAAATTTGTCAGATGATAAAGCTAAGCTATTTACAAAGCAGGATTTATTGATAAAATCAGACTGACCATTGATTTACTATAACAAATGAATGGTAAAATAGTTTTATTGGACAGATCCTAGAAAAATGCAGATCATGAAGATCATAACAAGATCTGTTAGTTTGCAAATATTTTCTTATTGGCTAGATAAACAGATTCTTGGTGCTTCAATGATGGCCCTCAAAGAACAGGTACATAAAAATATTTTTAAAAAGTGACAGTATGTTTTTGTTTTATGAATGGAAGAATTTGGGTGGTTTTGAACAACTTTCAATGTGAAATGCTGGCCAGCCATCATATAAATAGAATGGTAGACTGAAATTTCATTTGGTATAAAGTATGGATCAATACTGTAATAACTGTTTAGAATGGCGTCAGCTCCACAGTAGTGCATAAGGCCTTGATCTATTGCATTAGCTGAAAGACAAAGTGCATCCTTGGACTTCAGCAAATAGGAAATTTAAAATACAAGATTATATTTTGAAGCTGTCTAAGGGGATTATTGCCAATTATTTGGCCTGGGCCAGCGCTGTTACTGTTTAATGAGATTTGCTAAAACAGCCTCAGTTTTGGCTTCAGATCCTTCTATCACTGTAATAAATCAGAAGCAAATCCATTGCAGTGATTTCATACTAGTTTAATCTAAACTGGTTTTCTCTTGCTTCCAATCTCCTGAGTATCACCACTGCACAGGCTATTTCCTAATTTAACAGGGATTTGCATTCAGAGGTTTCTCACAGACCTCACAGGCATAACCCAAAAGATGCACTTTCTCTAGGCCCTTCTAACTGGCATTGGTAACTCTGTCACATTAAAGGCAATTTCCTAAACAGAACAGTTTTATTCTTAAAGAATACAGACTGTAATTGTTGTTTGCTGCAAACATTTACTAGTGCCTTATTCATACAAGTTTTTGTTTAACACTTCCTCACATGAAGTCCTGCTAAAGATCCTGTATCTAGTACTGAGGCATAGAGCGAACTTCCTAAGTAAGAAGACGTTGTGATGTTTACAGTTTAGTACCTAAAACTAGAGTCACAAAAAGACAAAAACTGACTGGAAGATGTTGGTCCAAACCACAAGCACATCTGAACTGAAGCATTTTTATCCAATCCCAGTTCAAGAACTAAATTTCACTATTTACTCCTGGCTTCATTATCAAATAATCTACAATTCAGTTGAATTACTCAGTTGAATTATTCTAGTTGAATTATTATTATGCCAAGGTATAAAATCTGAATTCCCCCAACATCTGGCTGCTATCAAAACCATAATCACAGAAATTCCTGTAAGCACAGGTTGAAATCCAAATATCATACAGTGGCTACTTTCCAGATCTCTCATGTTAAGTCTCAAGTTGTTTTTCGCCAGCTACTTTATCTTCCTGAAGCATGAACTAGCACAACTACTCTCACCTCTTTGAAGACCAGAAAGGCACAGATTATGTGCTACAGCACAATGGCTGTAGCTGTACCCTAACAGGAACAGATTTAGGTTTACCCAACACAGGTCCAGGCGTTTGTTCCAGTAAATCCAGGCTGTGCTGCTGGTTCAGAAAACAGCTTGAGAAACAAGTAGAAAAGCCTACAAATGTTATTCTTAAGACCTATCCATTATTTTATATACTACCAGCTTCCTAAATTGTACTACTTTGTTGAGATTTGCACACTTAAAAACTGAACAAATAAGTTCTGTTACCTACCAGTTAACTCTAATCTAAGAAAAAAAAATCCAGAAAATTTATAGGTTTTTTTGTGACTTTAGTGTGTACTTAACTGGAAAGAGTGTATGCACTCTCATCAAGATGGTGACGACATCAGCTGGCTATTCCAGTTCTTCAGTTTGAAGTTCTAAATATCCCTGTCTCAGATAATTATACACTTGACTCCTGAGAATGGCTTATAGAGTGCACTAAGTTATCTTAAAACCTTTCTGGTCTTCAAAAGTAACTCTTCATTTTAATCCAATTTATTGACTAAATATTTAGTATGTTTCCAGATGGTAGTTTCTGGTGCTGTGTTTTTCTTCCACTCTTATCCTTTCTCTATCTACATCTGCCTACCATATATTCATGGTTTTTCAGTCATCATTATTCCAATGCAATCTATTGTAAAGTAACCAGAATGAATCCTTGGTGTGTTTAAAATCCACAATGATGCCTCCCGAGTTGAAGGTACCAGTGAACATGCTCCACTTCTAACACTGCAAGGTATAGCAGCTCAACTAGGAGCTCTGTAGGAGAGTGCTTTTCTTAGCTGTAGTTTTTAATTACTGCTGGATGTTACTTATTTCTCAGTATTGAATCAGGTTGCTCTTGGATCATCACTTTGCACAAATGCCTTAGAAGCTTGCCAAACTAGCATGTAAGAGACCTCATTCAAAATAGTTTAGACAAGAAGATAAGAACTTGTGTGCTTTACACTCTGAAGGGTGAGAAGTCAATGGATAAATTCCAGTCCTATAATAAAGTAGAGCTTTCTATTGTACCTCCTGTTGAGATTAACTCTGCATGGGCTTCCAAGAAAAGTCTGTGAGAATTGTTTGTTTGAATTACCTTGCGATCAGGAATTTACAGAGAATCTGAATGAAGAATCCAGCTGTACTGAGTGGTTCAACACAGTAACTTAAACTGGGTTTTCATGAAAAGCACACTTATATTCCATATCCATGATACAACTGCATTAATGTTAATGTCAGGTTTTCCTCACAGTTCAAGAGCATGTAGGACAAATATCAAGCTACTGCAGCCTATTTCTGAAAACATTGTTAAAAACAGATTTTAAGAGCGTAATTCAATTCTGGCTGCAAATTATTCTGCTGTAGTAATGTAATCAGCTCTATTTTTTTCACAACTAACTCTACACTGTGATTTTATGGAAGATTCAATAACTTTTTAACCCCGCAAAATAACCATGATCATTCTCCCTTTAAGAATAGAAAGACGGTTGATGGCCAATCCAGGCTACAGAACATAACAAAATATAAAAATATGGCTGGCAAATGCAGCATTCCAGAGGATTATTTTGTATTATTTTATGTTGCATGGCCACAAACATGAACAATATTAATTACATGTATCACAACAGTGTTGTGTGAACACCTGGTGGACATTGAAGCTCATACAGCAAAATCCATCCCTCTTGTAACAGCATAAAATATAGTAAGGATAGAGAGGAAATGGCAAAAAGAGCCAGAGGCAAACTTGGATCAGCTTGAGTTAATGGACTGGATGCCAACATAAAAACTCTGGACTGCATTTTTATTTTGTTCCTTTCTCTGCAAAATCCTGTGTTTCTTACGCATCTTCCTTGCTCATCTTTATAAGAGTGAACTCCCATGATTTTTTTCAGAACAAGGAAGGAACTTTTAACAACTTTGAACTTATGCTTAACAGAAAGAAATCAGCATGAATAAAAGCCCATTGATTTCTGTTTTGCAGGTACCAAGTAGTAAAGCACTATTTGAAATGGGACTCCTCATTGGATATTAGAAGTTTCTAGTGTAATACAAAAATTGACAACATAGCATGTGCCTGCAAATTTCACATCACACACAGCATTTGCTTGCTCTCTCAATGTACAAATGCAGTCATCAGACAGATACCATTCTGAATTTCAGATTAACTGGTGAAAACTAAGCACAAGTATCAGGCAATCCAGCTTGACACACTCAAATGAAGAAAAGGAATCTTCCAGAAGAGCTAACTGTATAAAGTTTATAAGTCACTTAGAAGCTAGAATTATTTTCAAATGTAATTTTGAGGAACTTAATGGAGGTTAAATGGGGCAGGAATCTTTCTGTTAAAGGCATGCGCTGTTATATGTAGTGTCTAAGCAAAACAGCATATAAAATGTAAAATGAGAAGCTCTTCAGATGGAAGTACGTAGACCAACATTTTATTGACTGACCTGCTAACAAATACTTTCTAGTGGATTTGCTCAATGTTGAATTACTTCACAATAATCTCTTAAATTACTCTGCAAGTATTCCTTATTTGTATTTCTTCAAGTGACACTGTACCTGTATTCAGTGTTTTACTTGAAACTTGACAAAAAAGCAGGATACTTCTGGAAGTGATAGCTGCTTCTTTCAAAAGGTCAGAGGACTTCCTCTCACCTAACTTGTCTTCTTATTGTGTCCTACTTCTTCAGCAACCCAGTCCAGGCTTACATTTGTCATTGCCTGAGGAGCAAAGAAAATGAAGCATTTTTAGTCATTTGCTGTTTCTGAAAACTGCTGGCTGTTCACCATGTTCTTGCCCTTTGAGAGATCCCCCATCTAATGAGATACTAAAAGTATAATTAAGAAGGCCAAGCACATAATTCCAGGTGCCTCACATAATTCTTTACCTGGAAAGACACATATGCAAGATCTGGAAAAAGAGATGGAGGGCAGGGGTGGGGAGAATGCTTGACAAGCTTTTAATGAGGTGTAGGTTCTTCTGATTATATAAATACCACTTCTGGTGAACTTACTTTGTTCTAGAGTAAACCATTCTTTACCACACAGCCAGATTTGCAATGACTGAAATGTGTGACTAACTTCAGTATGTAAAGGTGAGAGGTCAAACATCCCCACGTCTTCATGAATTGAACTAATTTCTTCACTATGTAAGTGAGGTAGAAGAGGAAGCAGGTAACATTGCATCCTCTTCTGAGGGAATAGGCCAGGTTGCTACTAGAAATAGAGCTGATACGGTTTTGAAAAGAAGCAAAGATCTTATGCATCTGACTTCTATTAATTCTCACAAGATGGTGCATCTCTGTGGGAACTTGGGTCTCACAGTTTTTGTGCCAATTTATTTGTGGCAAACTGTCAGACTTCTCAGGAGAGCTCCTTTTCCTCCTCTCACTATGCTCAAGACAGTTGTGACATCTGCTTTTAACAATCTCCAGATTCTTCAAAGACATTTCTAAACCAGACTGTAAGAATTTTCCCTGTGAAAAGGCAAAATGAAGGGCAGGTTCAGTGAGGAATCCAGAGAACCTGGTACAAATATTAAAATACATAAGAAGTCGGGATTAAAACCGCAGGGTATTCTCATTTTTGCCAACGAATGAGACTTGGGCAAATAAATGAGAGGCCAGTGCAGTACCTCAGAATAATGAGACTGGAATTTATAAACCAAAACTCTTACTTTTGTGGACAGTCCCCACATCTGAACTGCTGCTCTCATTGTGCAGAGATGCAGTGAAGAATCAGAGAACATCTTTGATATGCTGTACAAAGGTTTCGGCATTCATTGTTCTATGACCATTTCTCAATGTATACAGCTTAAAAGGTAGGCTGAAAAATAGGGTTCTGTGTATATTTATACAGATCTTACTGCCAAATAATCACTGAAAACGAGTCTCTTCTCACAGCAGTTGTGTTTTCAGATTTGACCACAGAGATCTTACTGAACAAGTCTGGAGAAAGGCAGAAAAGCAACATCTGTGGCAGCAAGTAAGCCAACCAAAAAAAGCTGCATGGCCATTTTTCAAGTGCTAGTTGATACAATAAAAGCATTCAAATGTCCCCATCCAGCACAGATTCCAAATGTCCTTGTATCAGATTCCAAATACGGACTTGAGGCTCCTCTCACACATACACACAGGGACATGTCCCAAAGGGAAAAATGAGTATCTTTGCCAGAAGAGCTTGGAACATCTCTAGCACAATTACTTGTTCCATTGCTGTTCTACTCTTAAATAAGGCTGACAGGAAATAGTACAGCTTTCTGGAAAGGGCCACATATCCTTTACTAGAAAATGCAAATATGCACACAAAGAGACTCAGAATAATGAGTTACCAAAGTGGACTCCTGGCTGCAGCACAGAGGGACATCGCTGTCACCATTTCTGATAACCACACCAAAACCATCTACTCACCTTATCTTTCCCACACTGCATGTGGGCCAAAGCTCACTTTTTAAAAAAACAAAGGGTAGTGTTTCTCTCTGAATGAAACATTCCAGAGAGGATTATACCTTTCTTTTTTTTTTTTTTTAGAGAGAGAACAGCAATCACTGCCCCACTTTTCTTCCCTTTCCACATTCCACTTTGCAAATTAGCAAATGTTTCCACCATCTCCGCCTCATCTTTTTCCTTTTCAAGCTATTTCCTGAGTGCTGTTTCTGAACCCCTTGCTGCTGCTTTGTACACAAGGATGAATTCCTACAACTTGCATTGTTGGTGCTGTAACATCCTACAAGGTTACTTCCACTAGCTTTACCTGAAGTGCTCAGAAGAAGGAAGTGCTTGCACACAATGTTTAAAGACACACAAATTACTATGTATGAGGACAAGGGAAGTCAGGGCAAAAGTAGAATGCAGGCACCACTAGAAAAATAACTGGACAGGGAAGGGGTCTAAAGTCATACTCAATCCAATTTCACCTTGGCACACCCAAAACCTGTATCAGAATCTAGAGCTCAATTTTACAAACCTTGCACAACTAACAAAAGCCTTGCCTCCAGGAATTCTGTTTGCTGCTGGTCTGGAGTCACACTCCAGGTTAACCTTCCAAGCTAGGCAATAACAAGCAAGTCAAAACCACAGACAGCTTCAAGCCACGTAACCTCACCTTTATCCTCCAGGTGGCATTTGGCCACAGGGGGTTCTAACCTGGGTACTTGTCCTCTTGTGACAGTTAAGATGGTCCAAGCTCACCATCATGTACAACACCACCACCTTCAAAAGAGCAAATGAAGAAAGAAGATCGCTCTGCAAACATATTTTAAATCTCCAAGTGTGACTTTGGCACTGCATTGTATTTCCCAATACAATCTAAAAGTATCAGGAGTCCTGTGTAGAGTTTGCAGAGCAAAAAGGGTATGTACTATATGTTTCCTACTATACCTCTTCTGATGGAATAAGTATCAAATAGAAAAATCTGTCTAAACTTATTTTGATAACTGCATGGCCAGCTTATGCAGTAGCTAGATATGTGGCAAGGTTACAGTATTACTCTCTAAGGAGAATACAATTAATATGCGTAGATATTTTGTTCAATTCAAGCACTGTGTAGTCTCCAAGTTCTGCTATGAGAAGTATGGATCACTTCTCATTATCCTTCCTACTCCAAACCCAGTATTTATCACAGGTGTGTACAATACAGCGGCATAGCTTAGGCCTGTTATATAGGTCAGCATCTGCAATGCACATGAGAACATAGTTTGCCACTGCAAAGGAGAGTGGCTGCAAAATCTATTTTGGATAATCCAATTTATATTTGAGGAAATCAATGTGTGGTCATTTCTAGAACTGTGAATATAAGGCAACTGCTGCATGCTTGTATATTTGATAAGTTTTATTATACTATATCCTTATATGAATGCCTATGCAGTGTAAATGCTTTAATATAAGATACTGAATGTTTTTTTTACACATTATTTTCTAAACAATGCTACATTTTACTGCATGTTTATTCATTTTTTTGTGTTGGTACAAAGTGCAAGCTGCAAGACACATGATTTTAATAACTTGCACAGCAGCTATTCAAATCCATTATAAAAACATGTTCTTATGTAAAGACTTAATTTGGCAAGAAATGTGCTTCCTTTAGACAATGGGCTTGGTTCACAGCAATACCTGTGTACTCAATATTTATTTATTAAAAAAAAAAGAGAACAACATTATCCCTGAATCTGTAAATGGGGTCATTGACTCTGCTGAGCACCACTGTGTTGGTCTGCTTTGGTACCTTTGAAAATGTAAATCTGCATTTGCTAGGAAAAAAGATGATGCTGTCCTGAGGCAAGCTGTAATTGAAAAAGCCCAGTCCTGAGCAGCCATTGAGTTTGGTGCTGCAGGATGACAATGTAGCAATCTATTTTTTTTCTTTAAACAATACATTCTCATGACCTTAATACAATGAGTTCATGTTACTTGATTGTGAACTGGGCCCACTGTTTACAGTATTACTATTCCTAACCAAAGTTCAATGCAATTTTAAAAATTGATCAAATTCATTTGTTTGGAAAAAAAGAGAAAAGAGACTGATTTTGCTGATGTTTTGGAGAGCTGGTTTGGTACAGATTGTTCCTTCTGTACCACTGCATTTTAAATGTAAGGTAATCACTGGCTGAAAGTCTGATGGCTAAGACAGCATTGTCAGTGGTCATATACTGCTGGAAACTAAATTACCAGTAATACAACATAAATCAAGGTAATAATGCATCTATTTAAAGATATGTAAATATTGATTTTAATGCTGCAGCATCACAGAGGTCATTTTCACTGCTTTGATATCCAAGGATTCCTAGTACTACACAAACGTATTTTAACTGCTCCATTTTTTAGTTTCAGTACTTTCATTCAAAGTAAAATAACTCCCATTTCTTTGTACTGCACTGAAATAAAGAATCCTGTTTCAGTACATAATGCTTTCTTATTGTCCCTGGTCTGTTTGTTTCTGTGAGCACCAAATCCCAGATACTAGTCCCTGCTGCCCAGCTCCCAGTACCCTGGCTCCCAGTCCTCTGTACACACACACCCCAAAGGCACAGCAGGCAGCACTGACAGACTGCCTGTTGCCTCCACCCAGGGCTCTGCAGAGCCTGAGCAGCGCTGGCACTGGTGCCAGACCACTGGAACTGCTGCAACATGATCCCCTTTCCTAGTAGATCAGCATTAAAATTTTAGTTGGAATCTGGGAAAGTAGGCACTACTCTGGATTTCTCATTTCTCAGGGGACTGACAGAGTCATTGTGATTTTCTCTTGCCAGGACTGTTGTCACATTATGTTAAGACAGGAATCCTAACCAAATGAATATAAATTCCCCTTTGATTTGCATCTAAAAAGCTGCTACCAGGTCTAGTTCTAAACTATTTGCTCTATGGAGACTCATGTTCCAAGTAGTTTGGAAACGAGAACACTCAGCAGCAGGTAATACTCAAACCTAAAGGTGAAGACTGACAGGGGATGGGAGGAAGCTGAATTTCCTGAGATAAGCACTGGCCTCAGTAGTAGTGCTTTTGTAAGAGCTGTTCTATGTGGCACCAGGAAGGGAGATTTTGACTGCACAGGTCCCAGTGGGGTGAGCAGTAGCTGCTGCCTGTGACCCACAGTGCTGCAAGTACAACACCTGAGCAGATTCCAGGTACAGCAGGAGTCATGAGGGCAGAACAAGGAGAAGGAATCAGTTCCCATGAGCAGAAGCTTTACCTTAATTCCCAAACTGTTTATGTCCCCATTTTTTTTACAATATCAGAGCACCTCACTTTCACATTTTGCATGTTTTTCTGCAACAAATGCAAGACAATTATTCTACTTAATTTTTTTTAGCGCCCATTCTTGAAAAATGAAAGTATACACTTAGCAAAAATATGTATTTACGAACTCAATATTCTTTTCACATATGCAGCTTCACAACAATCATATGAAGCAGGAAGCAAAATATTAGTTGCTTACTGTGCACTGTAGCACTACAATTAGCCACAACCAGCACAAGGACACTCTTTAAAGCAGCTGAAGTGCATAACACACTAATAGTGTGCTGACACAGACTGTCCCTGGCTAAATAGCACCTGAACAGCCTAGACTTGTTGTCCCAGCACAAAACTCCAGCCCACTTAGAGAATTCTGCTAAATGTAACCCAGGTTTTGGAACTGTATCATAGACGGAAAAAAAATATTCAGAACAGGCACTTGGCTCACTGCAAGAAATCTTCCAAATCACTTAATTCCTGCTGCCCCACAACCAATAGGGAAAAAGTGCCATCAAAATGACACACAGGAAGTCTGAATCAGAGGACAGAGAAATCACTGAACTGCAATAACCCACTTTTCAGGCTCTCATATCTCAATTTTTTCCTCTGAACCAAATAGGACTCTATTTTGAAACAGAGAAGGGATGTCTTTCTTCAAGCCTTGCACAGCCTTCTGCAACCTGTAGTTTAAAACTCATTCATGATGCTGGATAATACAAAGATGAAAGCAGAAATCATGGCTCAGTACCAAAGAGTCGTGTTCCAATCCCTACCCTGTATCCTTCTTATGGATGTAGCCACTAATGAACCAATACGGCACTAAGCCCTTAGGTAGACTTTACTGCTGGTGTAACATAAAATTCCAAAGACTGTGTTCAGCCTGCCAACGGCATGCCAACACATCCCCAAGCGCCCACAAAGGTCATGTCTTCTATAGCAGAACCAGCTCAGTGAGCTCTGTTTTAAAAGCTTATTAATGTTTAAAGTATCTCAACTCATGTACAGCTGTCATAACAGTACAGTCCAAGAGAATCTGCAGCGCCAAGCTTAAAAGGTAAGAACCTGGTCATACAAACCCATTTCTAATGAAAGGTGCCATTTACATCAATGGGATAATCTCAGGAAGAGCAAAAGGATCAGCACATTCATTTCGGTTCATTTGATTCAGAATTTAGAGAGTTGCAAATACTGAAAACCTCAAGGATGGCCCTTTCAAAATGGACAATGGTTATATTAGAATCACAGCAAACACTTTACAGATAACCAAATCAGCACAGTCTATATCCAGTGATTTTCAGTCCCAGAATACTCTCCTGAACTCCTTCAATTAAAAAAAAAAAACTAAATCTTCTGATGTACAAGCAGAGAAAAGAGATGGGTAAGGTTGTGGCATCAGCTTAAAGGAAAAAAAACACATAGGCAACGAAAATAGCATTCCAAGTTGTTGCTACCATCCAGGAAAGCCTGGTCCCCAGCTTTAAGTTTCAAACTCTCAGTGGAATAATCTTTCAAAAAGACCATGTTTTCAATCACCTGACTTGGAGAAAAATGTAATACACTATATTGTAACTCAATACAGTGGATTAACCCATATTTTGGGACACCCAAAATAATCAGAGTGCTTCAGCCTGACCTCTTTAGGTCTGTACATCTGTGCTTGAAAGGAAATGGTGCACAAGAGCCAAAGTCTGTACCTCATCACTGATCTATACTCTGACCTAAGTGTACAGCATAAGCCAGTTTTCACACTGAAGGGTGAAATTTATCTCACAGCCTCACATTTTTTGCTGTTACAATGCCTTGTCAGAATTAATGCCTCCACAATGATTATGATATATGTATGACAGAGAGAACTCCTTGACATGCACCCCTCTTTCTGGTGACTTGACAAAAGTCACTTACACAAGTAAAACAAACAGGAAAGTGGAAAAAATAACAAAAACCGAGGAAAAAGTTGAAAAACACTTCTAGGTATTAACTCTCCCATGAGGTTTCAGTCTCAACATGCTTGGAGTCTTAAGCCTTCTCCAAGGTTGAAAGCTCTTTAACTAAAACATTTTGTGGAATGACCCAAGTAAGAAACAGCAACAACAGAAAACTGCTTTTCTATTTTGAGTATAACCTTATGTGCAATACAACAAATGATAATGTAGAGACTTAAAATTTTGATAAGGATGGAATACTCTGAAGATTTTGGCTTATCTACCTTTAAGCAGGCAAATGAAAAGTTCAGAACAGCTGCTAAATAGTATGCTTTGCAGAAAAATGTTTTCAAGTGATCAGTTTTTCCTGTGAACCTTAGGTAAAAAATGCATTAGAATAATGTAAAAATAGAAGAGCCAGGAATAAAATGGTAAGATTATGATCTTTAGTACTTAAAGTCTGTATTGTCAGGAATTCACATTACTGCCTTTGGCACACTGTGGCCAGACACATCACATTAATACTGCATGCCAGGACTATAGAAGTTAAAACAAATTGGAACTTGTTCCATTGCCATTTCTATAAGGAGGAAACAGAAAAGTCAGTTGTCACAAGTTTTATTCGTATATGTTATAAAACTGTTTATTTGAAATTCCACCAAGTTTTGTTAGCCTGTTTTGCATTTCATTAGGTTAATAATGTGGGAGAGGGGTTTACTATCATTATGGCTTCTGGAATGTGTACAGGAATTGAACATGAATTATATCAACAGCAAAGAAATTAATGAGAGAATTAGGAGCTCCAATCTGGAAGTAAGAAACATTAATTTAAGCTGCTACCCTAGTGATCCCTCTTGATCTTCTGCCCACCTGATACTCTGCACCTGTTGTACACAAAAGTCTCCTTTAGAATAAAGCAGATTCTGTAACAAAGCCAGGACTAGAAGAAGGAAGTGCACAGATCCATCCTGACATAAGTTACCATTCCCAAAGGACTCATACAGGTTTACAAGCAATGAAGGAAGTTCTCTGCAAGGACCAGAAAGCTTTCACTTGCCAGGATCAGGCATCACAGCTCGGTTTTGGATGGGTGCTCGAGTCCCCAGGTATGGTGGCAAAGGGCCCCAGGGGACTTGTTTGCAGCCTGGCCAGTGGCCATTAGACAGTCAGTGGTGTTAGATGCTCAGAGCCCCATCACACACACTTCCCTAGAGGCAGAGGCCAGAAAATGCAGTCAGTAATGGCCTCATCCTCCTGCAGGGAAGGTGTCTGGTAGCAATTTGAAACAATTTATGTATTCCACACAAACTTAATGTCCCTCTCTTTATCTCAATTAGTGATATTTTTCCTCAAAACTGCATACAGGCTTCCTGAGTTCACAAGCAATGTACCCATAATTAGTCCTGTCTGATTTTGTAGCTAGAAACTGATAATTTTATAATTTATAATTTAATAATATTTACTATTTAATTTAATAATATTTCATTTATAAAATAATTATTTAAAAAATATAATTTATAATTTTAATTTTTTAGGCCAGCTCGGAAGTCAAGCCAAAGATCTTTTGGAGCACCTGTTGATCAAACTCAAGTCCCATTTACCCAAGGACCTAACACAGTAACTGCAAGTCCCAGTGAGACTGTGTATCATCCTGCTGGATTAGGAATTCCTTGCTCCTAAAAGTAACACTTGACAGATCACCAAAAATCAGTTGTGTCATAGCTCAAAGGAACAGCAGCTCACATCAGGAATTTGTATGTTGGTCTCAGAGTACTCAGTGACAAAAGTCTGAATAAATTCACAGCACATCCTTTAATTTGTTTATCTGGGCCAGTTCTGGGCTATGGCAGGTCATAAAAAGCATGAGATCAGATCCTAGACAAAAAATTACTACATCTCAGAGTACCAGTCACTAAAGTTCTGACTAATTAGACATAGGGAAACAGAGCAGGCTTTAACTGCTCATTTAGTCTCTCTCAAGAATACTTCAACAAACTGTTTCTTCTTTCAAATAACAAAAAGAAATGCTTGTACACTGTGGAAAGGGAATTATAAAACAGTATCATCAGAAACATAAACAGCTTTTGCTGTAGCAACAGTGCCTGTAAAGAATTCCCAACATGTCATGGCTGATACAAGCAGCTCTCTCTGGCATGCTGAAGTATTCAGGTATTCCCAGATGGCACAGAGATATTCTTACACACTTTTCTTTGTCCTGGAACTAGATAAGCTGTTTCATCTCATTTCAAGCTCTCCTCAACTAGCCATAGTAGGGGGTATCAATTTTCTGCCAGGCGTCCTAGACTTATAAACAGCTAATAAAGCTCTTTTCCTCAAATTTGCTGGTGTTCCCAGATGAGCAAACCTACAGGCAACCAGAGTTACTTTGTACCTACTGCACCATGGGTGATAAGCAGAAGTGCAAAGGCAATAAATCTATGAAGTGTAAATGACCTAATGTACCATGAAGCTCTTAACATGTCTTTTTCTTGGCTCCATGGCAGACAGCTACCTCACTTCTCACCAGGGCTTCAATTCAAATCCTGAGAGATCTGCTAAGACACTTTTAGTTTCCAAACACACATTGTCCTGCTCCAATGCTTCCCTTCCCTGAAACAACAATGGGAAATTATGGGGAATTTGACAAAAAGAAATCTTCCAATTTGAGAAGGATTATGCCACAACTAAGCTGGCACCATATATTTTAATATTGCTTTGCTTTACACAAGGTCCAAGCTCAAGCAAAGAAATACATCGATGTGTCAGTGTTGTACGGAACTTTCCAGTTCACATCCCAGCACACCTCCTCAGGCCTGCCTTAAGGGCTAGTGCCAGCATCAAAATGAACATGTCAGTGAGTGCTGTTCCTCAGCATTTTAAAATTGTTAGCTCCTGAGACAAAGAGAAATAGCAATAAAGAAACAAAGATGTGCTCTGACTCCAGATGTTTTCTGATCACAGCTGCCACATAAGGGTAGCAGGCAGAATGTGCCTACAAACAAAAAATCTGGAAGTCAGTTCATGCAGCGTCATCCTCCTGAGCCTTTGGGTGTGTCCATGAAAGGGTGTTACCATTTCATTTGACTTCAAACCCATTTAAAAACTAAATAAAACTTTGGAAGAGGGACCACACCCAAAAAGTCACAACCCATGCTAGTGTCCCACCATGTGTGGGTGCTGAAAGGGGGGCAGGTGAGCCTAGCTGCTTCTCAGGCATTTCCTGTCAAAATATGCAGGTATTCTGAGAAAGCAATTCTCAAGAATGAATGAAAATTAAAAACTAGGCTGGTCTCACCCTTCTGCAGGCCTTTTCCTTCTGCCAAGCTGCTGAAAAATGGCCTTCAAGGCAGAAGTGCTGTGTGGAAAATGAATGATTCTCATAGCACAGTTGTTTGCTGTGCAGAAGAGCAGCTTGTGCAATTCACTGGCCTGGGCACACATCACTGTAATAAAGACATCCATGCTGTGAGAAAGCTTAGTGTCTGAAATGTTAAGAAAGGAGAAACCTAAGTAAAGCTGATCTTCCAAATGGCAGCAGAGCTTTCTGCTTGATGCCATGAGGATAATTGTCGCTTGGGTCCCTTCAGTTGCCAGCGAGGGAGCGGAGAGCAAGGCTCAGCCTCTTTGCTCATCATACCTGGGTCTCACAGCCTGGAGCTGCACCCAGTCTCCTCTCCTCTTGGGTCCTCTTGGAGAGGGACAGAACACTGTCATTTCTTTGTAGGATAGGTTCCTTTGTTTTTGGCAAAGATATATTTGTATTTCATTTCTCTGGGAAAGAACAAAGGCAGTTTCTCTGCAGGGTTTTAATTTTAGATCTTTTCAGTCCCCAGACTTGCTCAGGCTATTGCTCTGGGCAACAGACTAGCCTATTGAAACAAGTGTAATGAAAAGCTGGCATTGGTGAGGTCTGTTACAACAAGCAGGAGGCTCTGGAGGAATTAAACAAACATGAACAAAGCACAGGAAAAACACTTAAGGGAAAAAAATCCTTTGCTGGCCAAGCTGACACCATATGTCACTTGCCCTTAAAAACCTGTGGCCTGTGCAGACTGAAGCCACAGGGGATAACACCATCATAAGTCTGGAAGGAAATTCGGGGCATATCTAGGGCATTCTTCCTCTCCTTTGTAGGATTAAAAGTCCCTTTAATTCACGTGTGCCAGGCCAGCACTCACTAACCCTTCTTTTACCACAACAGTGGCCAAACTAATCCCTGTTTATTCACACCCCCTCAGTCTTAATTGAGACAATCTGAAGGATTTAGTAGAAACTGGAGTGAATTTGTTTCATTAAGTAATTGCAGAAAGTTCAAACTGAGTTTGCAAACTCTTTTAATGATGCTAATCACCTTCTTATTTCTTTCTGTGTTTACTTGTTTTGCTTATCATTTAAATGCACAGTGCCTTGCCTCTAGGTGAAGTTCAAGCCTGCACAGAGCATGCCTCAAAGCAAAGAATGAGGCTGCAAAAATGATGAATCCTCAAACATTGCTACTAACTAGGTGCAACCTTTCTGTGCATTCACTGCAGCTCTCTGGGGACAAGTAGAGCATAAAGGTCTCAGTGACAGCTCTGCCCTTTGCATGAATCTACACAAACCTAGATGCCCTCTTTGCTATCCAGAGAGGGAAGCCCAGAAGCTCTGAACGTACATGCTTTGTCCTGCCTTCAAAATAGCTAAATGTTAGGGTATTTGCAGAACTAAATTCAGATCATGACATTTTTAAATTTCAGAGCAAAATCACTCCAACTGACTGAGCGGACTCATATTTCATCCTCCTCAAGCATCTGAAATGGCTTTTCTATCTGGAATGGATGCATGTCCTTCAAGGGACAAATCAAAGGCTCCTACCATCATGTGATTTTGGGGTGACACATTAAAAAGAAGAAAGCTGAGATACAAGAGATTCCCTTGGCAGTAGATCTTTTCACTTCACCTTTTCTGCTTTTATACAGTGCTTCTGTTCACACAGATGCAGGGAGACCCACAGATGGTCATGGTGCTGCTGTGATACAGACCATAGCCAGCAGAAAAATTAGCTCTCAGAGAGTGTTCACTGCAAACCTGTGCTGTATTATGTGTAACTCTCTGCAAATGACCCTTAATAGTCATGGAAATTAGTTCCATTTGGCATGAATCAGAGAACCTGCTAAGTAAGGGCCTCTAAAATGGGCCTGTCAGGATAGAGAAACACTGAGCTGTTACACTTTTTCTAGCACTCATAAAGTGGGACAGCTGCTGTTTAACAGTTAACTGCAGGAAATAAATGTCAAAAGTCATAGATACTGCAGGTGAACAATGTTACCTGCCCTGTATCTGAGCAATTGGCACATCCGACCTGAACCACAATCAAAGGTTGGTATTTTGTGTAAACTGTCTCTTAGTGACAGGTATCAGGTATGGCTGTTACTGAGAAGGTGAAAAATGCATCACATTAAAATACTCAAAAGTTGTCATTGAGAATTTCCAGCCAGGCACAGCAGTACTAAGGAAGCAGGTTGTATGCCATTTCAGATCCAATATAATCACCATGGCTGGAACCTCTGGAGTGAGAGCCCTTAAAGCTTACACAACATGCAGCTCATAATCCCTCACCACATGTTCCATGGCCACAGGAAGCTCTGCTGCAGGTGGACAAACACTGCACCTTACTGCTTTCATTGCAAGTCAACTCCATGTGCTACTGGGGATTGCCTCCCTTACCTTCTTGGCAAATAATGGCCAGAAAGCTGATTTATCGTCCATCAGCTCAGAAGTCCTGCTGCAGCTGAGAGGTAGGAGCTGTGATTTAAATCCTTGCAGGCAATGGCAAGAACAAGAGCCAGATCTCTGCTGCTTAAGCCCTGAACAGCAGGGTCCTGAATGAGAGTGTGAGGGAAGAAGCAGCATTTCCCTCCCAGCAGCTGTTAACAGAAGCAGCAGGATCTGGGCATGCTTTCTAGATCAGGCCTCTGAGGAGGAAAAGTACCTAGTCTGAGATGTTTGTAGGTGTGCAGTAATGACTGAGCTATTCCTCTCTAACAGATTCAGGCAGCTGAGGCAAGAGGTTGCCTAAAACTGTACCTCCCGAGTATAAAAAAAGAACAAAAAATAGAAAAATACAACAACATCTGCACTCAGGGGAATTTCTTCCAAGTGTGTTGTCATCAAAAAAAATATATATGAAGAAATTTCTCACTGGAACAGCTTGAGAAAGTTCCCAGTTCCTTATCTGTCCTCATGTTACATGGCAGTTGTGTGCTAGGATAGGATTTGAGCTCAGACACACCTGGCACTAGCATCTTACACTTCTAATCATATAAGTGATCTCAACTCAACCAGCAAATGCATATCACAAACAAACATGCCTGTGGAACGGTACCTTTGGGAATTCTACCTTAGGATCATACCCTAGGAAATCCTACTGGCTAGTCAGAACATCGATTTCATGGACAATATCACTGTCTATCCACTGCAGAAGTGACACAGGAGTGACAAATGCACTGTTTAATGCACCCTGGACCTACAAGTGACATGGCAGTGAACCCAGAAAGTCTCAATTGCTGTTTAATGTATCACATCTTTGGTTTTCATCCCAGAGGGAAAAGCTTGCAGCAGTAATAGCCAGCGTGAATATAGCACAGTATGTATATACACTGTCATATTCCATGGCAATGTATGAAGCAGTAAGGAATGAAAAATCTCTAAAACCTGCTTCTATTAAATCATATATAGTAGCTAACTGCAAATGTAATCTCATTCAGTCTGTGCTGACATGGCTGTGAGGCAGCATGTATTTTCTTGCTCTGTTGGATTTGCATCCCAAGTTCATTTGTACTGCCTTCTCTGCCAGAGCAAGGCCAAGAAAAGAGCATTATGTTAGAAGGAAACATTACCCTGGTGCCAGTTGACTTCCACTCTGCTCTACAAGTTCAAAGGGGAAATCTCTTTGCTTGGGCATATCCCTAGCTTCTTGTTCCCATTGTTTTGCCAAGCCTAGCATCAAGCTGTGACATTTCAGCTGGGGCAAATACAGAGGAAAAAAGCCAGAAAGAGATAGGAAAGCTTCATGTGACTTTCACCTTCATTCTTTTATCTCTGTTTCAAAATCCCTCACCTCTTGTGCTCTTTGAGGCCAGAATAATCCCAGTGTCAGCCCTGGCACTGCATAGAACAGGGTGACAACAACTGTTGTCTTTCTTGATATTCAATGGTGGCTTTTCTAAGAGCCAGACACTAAGCAACAGTAAACCAGTGCTGAAATGCCTCTGAATTCAGATGCCTTTGAGACATAAAAGGTTTAAGCACAGGCATGTAGTTCAGTGAGAAATAATCCAGAATGTCAAATCAAAGCAGTGGGGTTTTTCAGACCTGTTAAACGAGAGCTGAGGGTGCAGCTACAGCAGCCCCTCAGAACTGTTGTAACTTCTATCACTAGTACTCTGTTCATCCTCATTGCCCTTCCTTCCATTTTACCAATTCCCTGCTGATCCAGCTCTTCGTCTTCAGGACTTCTGTGTGGCTGGCATTGTTCCTAAGATTAGAAACCACATCTCATGCAGATAGAGCAAAACCCTGCTGTAACTCAAGCTACAGGGGTTACAGCAGCAGTCCTTAGCTCAGTCCATGCTCTTGCATGCTCCTCAGTCACACTGAATTGTTGGGCCAAAGCACAAGAAGCTGGACCTTATGAATTATGAAATTATGACAATTATGAAAGCCTGGTGATAACTTTTGTGACCCAGCAGTTGTTCAGGGCCATACAAAGACACAAGGGTCTGCCACTGTGAGATATTATTCCCTCATCTTTATTACACAGCTGGTGACCATGAAGGACCAAGCTCCCTAATGACTGTAAAATCAATGAGTAGAATGCATTAGCAAAGGACTGGAATAAACAGAGTAATTTTAAAAGGAGGATATTCCAGTATAATCAATCTACTCAACAGTGGAAGATGCATAGAAGCAATGCGATCAAGTAAATTCTGGCTCACTAGGTAGAACTTCCTCAGCATCTGCTTTGCTTAGTACCCTGCTAGGTTGCAGTAAGGCCCCAAAAACTTGTTCAAAGAGGCTCTTAAAAAGACTTACTTTTTTTACATACTCTGATAGGTGCAGGGGAGAAATACTGACAAGATCTTCTCAAGGGGTCAAAACAGCAAAAAACTTTACTGGCAACTTTAGAAAATCAGACAACTTCAGCAAAAGGTTTAGAGCATCATTCAATCAACTTGAAACATTTCACAAAGTATTAACTAAATCCATTAAACTTAGCAAACTACAAGACTGTCTGATTTTGAATTACTGAAAGCTCCAAAAAGGAATTAGAAGAAGAAAAAGACAGAAACAACATAGAAAAGAACAAGAATAGCTACCACTCCTAGTTCCAGCAGTGTTCTGCTCAGAGTAGTTCCAAGAGGAGGTAGAGCCCAGACTGCTGCTTGTCTCGCGTCTCAATTTAAGTGAAAACCTTCCCTTTCCTGGGCTGTTCCCCCAGCTGGGACTTGCTCTCATCTGCCCACTCTAGGATTAGATAGGAGCTCCAGAGGCAGGTGTGGAACATTGCTGTGGTGTGCCAGGGATTGGCAGCCACCAAGGTCCCACCTGCCCCTTCCCCTCACACCCACACACCTGAGATGTTTCGAGGCAGCAATCTCCTCCAGTTGCACACCCAGCTGAATTAATGCCCCAAGTTCAGATGCTTATCTGATACATATTAAAACCCTCTAAGCACCAGTGCAATTGTAAGATGCTAAACAATCATAAGAACATAGTTAAATTTACAGTAGAAGGGAATGTGAATTTTAAATTTGAATAATGAGAGAAATTAACAAATTAACTTTGAATTAACTGCTGCTTTTCCAGTGGTTATATTCTCCTAGGAACAGCCCACTTACCTGAGTACTACAGACCTGATTTTATGGAAAGAAAACATACACACTCATATTACTTGCATGTCAATCACACAATTCTAGTGTGTATTTTAGCCTTCCTAATATTAAAAAACATAGTGAATTTTGCTTCCATAACTGAAGAGTTCTACTACTTAACTCACAAAAAAGAAATGTAATAAAGATGAATTCAGTGAGTCTCTCTTTAGTATCATGAAAACTAAAATTTCTGAGTTCTTTTATCTAGAAAAAAATAAATAAATTTCCCTTCATCTAGGCTGTACCTCCTGCATTTATGATGCATACATCAAGATGTAATCACATAATTTGAGGACTCTAATCAAGAATAATTAGAAATAATTATATCAATTGTCAACAAGTTATTTGAATAATTGATTGCACATATAAGAGTGAGGCCTTCTGTAGAAGCAGATTGTAAATCGAACTTCTTTTGCTTTATCTGATGAATGGGGTAGTTTTCTTTTTTCACTTCTAGTTTAAGGGATTTTTACTACATTTAGAATTATGATATGATAAATCTAGGACTGGTCTTCTAACCCAGAAATTTTCTCAGTATCTTAAAAAGCAGAAAGTCTCAGAAACCCAGAGACACAGCAACTAAACTGAATTTTAAAAAAGAAAAAAAAAAGTTAGAAAGAAAAATGTTTATTCCTTTGAGATAGTGCTGGCTCTTCTTCTGTGAGCTCTTTCACTGGGGTTATTTGGGTACATTTTTCATCTTCAGTGTCTGTGACATGCTGTGTCACTTGTGTCACTGAAGTATTTCCTAACTGATTAGCAATTTCTCAAATCAATGTGAAAAAGACAGAGAGACACTTCATATAAAAACCTTTTCTCCCCTCTCCAGGCTGTAAGTAGGAAACACAACCTTCCAATTTGCAGCTGCCTTACCAGAAGGGCAGTCACAGTAACTCAGTAGAGAAAACCCTGATATTTCTTTCCTCTCCCTTCTCATTAAAGCAATTTTTTGGCAGTCATAAGATCATGAGTGATTACAAAGGTACAGGCAGCACAGGGTGAGGAGAGTTGCACCAAGCTTACAAAGGTTGTAACAAATTGGTTTTCAGAAATCCTCATACAATTCCTTGATATGTCTCCCTTTCTGATATGTGACAGATTGGATGAGCTTTGAGTAGCACTAAGGGACAAAGTTCAGTGTTTTGGGATGTAAGAAGAGGCAATGCTGCAGGAAGGGTATTAGGTTTCTACTTATAGGAATATGCAGCAGCTGAGAGGTAACACTTCTGGTACAGTGAAGGGACAAGCTACTCTTTTTGAGAAGGAATTATGTACAGAAATTTTGCACCACGATACATTCCTCCCTCCTACATACACACACATTTGTACATAATTTGAACACCTGGCAGCCAGCCAAGATGAAACCACCACAGTCTTTTCTGGCTGTAAATCTTGGAGCAGTGAGTGGTTATGGTGTGGTGGTGCAGCACCTTGCAAGATCACAGCTGCTGCTCTTCGGAGTCCCAGCCATTCCTCCTCAGTTGCCAAGATTTCTTAGAGGGTTTGGGGGCAGCTTTTGAGTATATAAATAAGGACATTTTAAGGTATGTGAATATAGTAATTATTTTTTGCAGTTGAATTTGAGACCTTGAGAATCATGACACAGGTGGCTGTCCCTCAGACTCAAGGACTGACAAAATTACACAACCAAGGCCACTACTGTACATTAAGATGTGCACTGTAAGGTGCAGTACAATACATTTATCATCAGGGTGGTTTGCTGCTACTTACCATCCATAAAATCCTGGAACTGAGACACTTCAGTTTTTCCAGTGCTGGTAAATTAGCTCAGACTACTGGTGGTTGTGCATGATAAAGAGTTAGGACATTATTAATTTTCAATCACATGATGATAAAGCTGAAAATAACAACATAAAAAATATTGGAAAAAATTAGTAGTTTAAGATTGTGAAATATTTTTTGAAAGTTTAAAAGATTATGCTGATTATCCCATCCCCAAAATTCTGAGATAAACTGTAGCCAGGGAAATGGAATTGTTGCAATGTCTTTGTTGTGTTTCACTCCAGGAATAGCTACCTTTTATCTCAGAGGACACGATTCCTATCAGTGTGCAATGCTTGGAGTCCCATCACCAGTGAGCTCTGTGATGATTAGGTCTGGTATTGCTGTGAGTTCACATGCAGCCACTGCGCCAGCAAAAAGAGCCATCAGGAAGAAAAGCTGGCAAATCCTTCACCTGGTGAAAGTTCAACTTACACCATAGCTATTTTTGATCATGGCCACTCTTTGGATTACTCAGTTTTAACATTGTAATTCCCAAACAAAATTCAGCTCTCTTGAGGTTTCTTGGAAGATGTTATCCCTGACTGCAGAGGTACTATATTTAGACCAGAGAATAATTAGCAACTAGAGGAAAGAATTACAGCCCATGTGGAAGGTAGCTGAGGATCCTGTAAGGTGCCAAGCTTAGGTTCAACAGGCTGTGATGTTTCCAGGAGACATTAGCAAAATTCCAATTCTTACTCAGCACTAGGAAAAAGCATAAAGGCTGGGGAAAGAAGGTCTGGTTTAAACATCTTAGAGTGAAATTACAGTAAATTCACGAATACAAGCCGCACTGACTATAAGCCGCATCTCTGGGTGTTGGCAAATATTTCAGTTTTTGTCCATAGATAAGCCGCACACGAATATAAGCCGCTCTGTCGTTCGCAGCGAGGACCCGCGTGCAATTAGTAACAGAACCGCGGGAGGGCGGGGTTTACTGGCTGAGCTAAGGCTGTGCAGGCTCGGCCCGCTAGGGGCCGCTGACGGGGCCAGGTGGCCCAGCCCGGTGCTGCCGCTCGGGGCCGGCCGCCGCTGCCACTGGGCTCGGTCACCCCGGGTCGGCACTGCCCTGCGGTGGCAGGCAGGGACGGAGCTTCCCCTGCTCCTACGGCAGCGGCGGCGGGCGGGGAGGGAGCTTTCCCGCGCCCGTGGCGCCGGCGGCGGGCAGGGACGGAGTTTCCCCGCTCCTGCCGCGGCGGCGGCGGGCGGGGACAAAGCACCCCATCGGCTCCCCGAGCCGCGGCAATGGCTGCGCGGGGCTCCCGTCGGCTCCCCGGGCCACAGCAATGGCTTGTGCGGGGCTCCCGTCGGCTCCCCGGGCCACAGCAATGGCTTGCGCGGGGCTCCTGTCGGCTCCCCGAGCCGCGGCAATGGCGGCGCGCGCTTCCCCCCCCTCCCCGGGCCGCAGCAATGGTGGTGCGGGCTTCCCCCCCCTCCCCGGGCCGCGGTAGGGGCGGTCCGGGTCCCCCCTCTCCTCCCCGGGCCGCAGCAGGGGCGGTCCGGGTCCCCCCCTCCTCCCCGGGCCGCGGTAGGGGCGGCCCGGGTCCCCCCTCTCCTCCCCAGGCCGCGGCAATGGCGGCGCCGGGCCCCCCCCCGTCTCTCCCCTGGGCTGTGGCAGAGGAGGAAAGAGAGCTCTCCTGCCTCTCTCCCCGCCCCCCGTGCTGCCTACAGGGAGCCAGGCTCCACCCGCGGTGCAACAAAGTAGCGATTTGTAACAATCGCAAAATGCCGACTTTGCAGCTGCTCGGCTCAGCACTCTGGCTGGCACTTCTGAGGTTGTATTAGCCGCTCCTGATTATTAGCCGCATTTCCGGTTTAGGAGCAAAATCTTAGTCAAATTGGTGCGGCTTGTATTCGTGAAATTACTGTATCTATACAAAGAATGTATGAAAAGAGCCAAGAGAGCTAGTTCATGCTGCAGAGAAAGATACAGGTTGCTGCTCTCTGTCTAAAAGATTTTGAGAATCAGAAGACCTTTAACTTCAGATTTAAGGGATCCCACTAAGGCCATCAATGTCCTGGGGCTAAAAGGCAACAAACTGCTACTGATAAATCTGAAGTAACAGATGTCAGGACCCGTCTATGTACATGCAAGGAATGTGTAGGAATTTTGTGTGAGCTCTGGTGGACAAAGATCAAAGGGTCCCAGAGAAAATTCTGCTCTGGGATGCTGCAGCAGATTGTCTGGTGGAAAACAATCTTTTTTTTCCCTCTCTCTTACAACCTCTAGTGGTCAAAATGCACAAATTCAGGCAGAAACTACTTGCTGGAGTCAGCAAGGCTGCCTTCCACTGGATTTGATGCATGTGCCGTAAGGGAAAGGGGAATCCCACAGGAAAGGATCTGCACGAATATTCCAGTGCATCTCCCTGTACTGGAGCAGATCCCTTAGTGAAATATGTCTCAGCAAATGTGTTTTTAAAAAGCCTCCTTGGAGCACTGTTAGGAAGTTTTCTGCCTATGTCACACTGCCATGATTTTGCTGGTGTAGCTGCTCTTCTGACATAGGAAGAAGACACCACTGCCAAAAACAAAAAGAACAAAATAACCAAGAGAGAGAATAATATTTGATCTCATTATTGCACAGCCATCCAAACTTTCAGTGGCTGCCATCCTGTAGTTTCTTTCCAACTGGGATAATTTTATAAGGGCATTTAATATGTTTCCATTGCACAAATCTCATACTAACAAAGAACTTGTTTCCTATGTTTTTGTCTCACTCTTGACACTGATCTGCAGGATCACCCCTGCAGCAATGACAAAATTGTGCACATGAAACTGTATAAAGTATTTTTTCAGCTGGTTTAGCAGCTGGATATGAACAGGAGGAGCCAAACACAACATAACCTGCCAGCTCTCCCAGGACCATTCACTGCTGCTGGAAAAGGCACTCAAAGGCCAACCAGGAGTTCTGCAAAATGCTGGGTGCTCACTAGTGGGAGAGAGGAGCTCACAGTTTGCATAATCCCACTTTTTTTTTTTTTCCCTATTTAGGCACTCTTTAAAAAAAATTTTTCTTCTTTCTCATTTTCAATTGCATATAATCATAATCCATGTTCCGTAAATACTATTAATACAAAAACCTGAGACACAAGGAGGAAAGCTGGTGATTTCTGGTTATGAAATGAGCTCAAAATCATGGGTAAGAGTGGACCACAAAAGTTTCAAGCGCAGCTCTTTTACAACCTGACATGCTGTTGCAACTGAGAAATTATTATTTTGATCTTTGAAGTCATTGCAATACCTTCACTGGGTGTTATGGCCCTGGCTGCAATGTGCTGCTCTTCATCTTACAGTTTGAATGCTTTGCAGCATAATTTTTTTTTTTTTTTTAATGCACAAAATCAGCATGGCTGTCTTAAGAATATAACCAGAGAGCAGATGTGCTCAGTAACAAGGGATCCTTCTGAACAGGAGGGACGAGCTCACCTGGTGAGTGGCCACTACAGTGGGCTGCTGGCCAGGGATGTTGCAGGGCAGGGTGACGTCTGAAAGTTTGAGATCTCCCCTCTGCTCCTCCAGGCTGCTGCAACCCTGCAGAACTTGGCTTTGAACTTCACCTTCTTTCTTTGCTTTTAAAGAAGGTCCTTAAGGCTGACAAGGCTTTCCTTTGATTCACTGCATATTTCTACCCACAGTTCAGAGATACTGAATAATGTATTTCCCTGCATAACATCTGAAGGGGAACAATCCTCAAGGTCGAATAAGTCCAAGATGGGACTATCCATATTCCCAGAACTCTTCTCAACTGTATTGTATGAAATAAGCCCTGCCCAGAAATGGAACTTCATGGGAAGAATCAGAGAGCTTACCACATGTTGCTGTGTCCTGGGGATTAAAGGATAGCCCCAAGCACATCACCATGCCGTCAATGGACGAGGAAAGTATTCCCCTTCCTTGTAAGGTCACAGGACTTTCAGCTGGTTGGTGGGAGACTTGTTTTGCACCAAAATCTACTCCAGTGCTGAATGGCAGGCTCTGTCCTCAGCCTCAGTGATCACATCCTCAGAGGAAACACTGAGCTCCTAAGCACTTCCAAGCTGTTAATTCCTGAATCTTATTAACAAGAGCCAGCTCAAACATCTAAGAGCAGATCGCAGCAATGCCTCGCTCCTGTCTCCACCGGCAGCCAGCCCACGAGGCCTCCCTGTTCCTCCACGCTGTTTTATATAAAACTCAGGAGCAATGGAGCAATGGACAACTTGGATAATCTCTCTCATTCCCTCCTCCCCCATCACAAATGCTCTCTTCTTGCTTAGAAACCCTCCTAATTTCTACAAGTACCTTCCCTCCAACAGTTTCTCTTCAGCCCTCTGTTCTGCACTGCAAGTTGAATAAAAGTTAATGTTTTCCCAGCTGGAAGCGGCCCCTTCTCAGCCTCCCTTATTGTCACGAGACCTCACAAATGTTTCCCTGCTACCTCCAGGACTGGCCCCTTCTGTTGCTAATTAGGGAGCTGAGAGGTTCCCCCAGGCACTTCCCAGTGAAACCGAGCCCATTAAATGAATGGCAGGCAACATCTCTGGGGGTGGGGAGCGGAGTTACACAACAGCTGTTTGGAAACAGGCGCTTTGTTACGTGTGCTGGATTTAGGGACGTGGCATCATTAAAAACAAAGGCAACTTTCAAGTCCGAACCAGTGTATGTAGGTCAGTGATACCCCAGGGATAATCTCAGGGATATTGGTGATGGGAGGTAGGCAGCAGGGCACCGGGGCTGGGGCTCAGAGCCTGAGTGTGCCAAACGCGATGGTCCCAGGGTGTGCAGGACCTGTCAGATACGGGTCCTGCTGTGCTGCACAGAGTGCCAATCCTGGACTGTAACGTGGGGCAGAGCCCCCTTGGGCCTGGACACACTGCTGGCATTTTGGGAAGCGCGGCGGAGGCTTGCGGGCTTGTGCACCAGCGAACCCAGGTGCACAGCAGCACGGACACAAGGAACTGCTTATGTAGAAGGAAACTCCAGCCAATCGGTAGAGAAACAAATTTAAACCTTCATCAGTTTTGCCATTTTTATTGTCTTAGTAGGGCGCTATTTATCTCCTGCAACCATTACTTCAAGGCATGTGAAATTACCATCTTGCAAAGAAAGCAAAAATCATTAAAAACACACAATGCATTCAAGGGAAGGACTAGCCCTAAGATCTGTGCAACAGTAGAGATATAAATGTCTCATGGAAAAGAATAGCCTGGGTGATTTTTTCATTATTGTAGTGACAGAAGTATTGGTGACAGAAACAAAGGCCGTGTCTTCAACAAAGGGTTGCTGATAAATCAGTATGCGTAGGGGGTCTATACTCAATAATTTCTATAATTTACAAAATAAAATCTAAAAAAGCAATTGTCATATTTGGCTAAAAGGCAAAAAGAAGTGGCAGAGAATGATTCCCATCCTTCTCAATGGGAGTTACTGCTACTGAGGATTCTTCAATAGTAACTATTTTCACAGGCCAGATCCCAAGTTCCTTTTCTCTATCCTGATCTTGGCAAACTCCCGGTGTGGCTTTTGGTGAGCGTCAGTGGGATTTGCAGGATGTAAGGGATAGGTGCATTGCAGGAGAGAGGCAGGTTCTCTGTCCTGTTCCTGTGCCATACCTCTGCATAAGCAGCTCCCCAAAACCGGCCCTTACAAAGAAGGGCTTCAGAGAGGGAAGGAGAAGCTCAGATTTAAGCGTGTCTTGCAGAGATATCAGCTGGGCTTTAGGCACCCACAGGGCTCCCACAATTGGTTTGGGTGGCAGCCAAGAGGCTGCTGGAGTGTGAGCTCCCTTTAAAGGCCTGAGGAAATGCACAAGAGGAGGTGTGTGTTTTGAGAAGTCAGTCTCATGATCTGTTCATTTTAATGAAAATTTTTGAGACTTCTCTGCTCTGATTCTGTGCATTATTTCCTGCCCTTTTGGGAACTGCACTAGCTATCTGGAAATGCTTCTGTGGTCTCCTTTCTGTGTAATTATTTATTCTCTCTATGGTAGCCCTGCTGTCCATTATTAGTTGTTATGCCTACATTGTATAACAACAACAACAACAGTAACATGAAGAAGCTCTTCAGGTCCAGAGGCATTAAGAAAATGAAGACTGAATCAGCTGAACTTCTAACATAAGGATATGATTTTCTTTTTTATTAAAAACAGCTAGTCTGGAAAACCAGGCATGTTTGAGAATAATGCAATCACAGCACTGCAGACATCTCACCTAAAGAAAATAGCACTATGGACCCTGAGGCCTATATGAGGTCTCAAAATACAGCTGGGAAATTAGGCAGGGAATGGTTTTTAACGTAGCTGTCTGAATACTGTAAACAAGACTCTATCAGCAAGTCTGTAAGTATATTTTTCCCTTCATCTTTTTAGCATTCTTGCAAAGATATAGCTAAGTCAAATACCAGCATACATAACTAACTGGCCCTTCCAAAGAGGTACAAGGATAAAGCCCTTTGCAAGAGGCTCTTAAGAAAAACTTGGCAACAACAGCTTGCAGGATGAATCCTTGCCAAAGATTAATAATCAGTTCCACAAGCAGCGGAACTAATGAAGCCTCATTTTCTACATGTATTTGCAAAATGCAGCTACTATTTGCAAACACAAGACTTTGTATTTTGCAAGTACAAACACAAAAACTTTCTAACTGAGTTGTTCTAAGACTTTGGTCTCTCTAGGTGTGTTTATAAAATTTCCCCTGCACCTCTCAAAACCATCAGTTTTCATGTAACATGTAGAAACACCTTTCAGAACTATTTTTGAAATGTCTGCTTGCTGAAGTTGTTGAAATTGGCAAACAGATCAAGACTTTACTAGGAGGACACACCTATAGACACATCAGTGATTGTAAAAGGATTGGTTGTGTGGGAAGCAAGGAACTAAAATGAGATTGTGAAAGAAAATATAGAAGAAAACATCCATTTCTTAGCACTTAGGGATTGATGGGATTTCAAGGCAGCTCCCATGATCAGGGCTGAGACACAATAGCCAAGAATGCTCCAGTTCTTTTGATTTCAATGGCAAAATCCTCAGTGCCATTAGAGAGATCAGAGCTTACTTTTGTGCCATATCCAAAGGGTGAAATGTTCAGTGGGGTGGCTGAATCTATGTAAAATAAGAGTGACTGGTAAAACCTTCCATAAAGTGGCATTTAAACCAAGTGAGAGTTTTGGCATTTGCATTCAGTGGGAATGAACCAAAGGTTAGATAAGTGGGACTAACTGGTGGCAGATGGAACTCTCTGTATGCCAGTATAAGTTAAGAGAAGCTGGAAAAATGTATTTCAGTTACCTAATACTTAAATGAAAAAATCTGTGGTCAGAGCTGATCTATGGGAAAAGCTCTGGGCACCTTTGTGGAGAACAGTGCAGTGCAGAGCAAAATAAAACCAGAATAAATTGTCATCTATTAAACTGGTCAGGAATGTATATACTATAATAAGAAACTCTAAACAAATCAGTTCTGTATCTCTACCTTGAAATCAGTGATAAGCATGATCACTTCCATAACAAAGGGGCAGAGAGGAATAGAAAAGGCTGGAAAAAAGTTGGCACCATAATCAATGAGATAGTGGAGGCTGCAATGGGAGAAGGGAATGACTGAACACCATGATTTAGCTTTGTGAAGAGCTGAGTCAGGGGAGAGACAGCATGATGAATTTCTAATTAGACCTTTAGCAAAGTCTCTTGCCACCTTCTGGCACCTTCCGTGACTTTATATGAATTATAATCTAGGAATTAAACAACATCTGGTATAATAAACAATAGAAATCTGGTATTATGATATGTAGAGTTTTGAGACAAAAAAGAAAGTGGGACCAAGATAAGTAGCTGTAGTGATAAAATTAGTATTAATAAAGCTGTAGATGGTGAAACTCTCTCAATTCTTGTGCCTCTTGTCTTAGGATTCCCTTTCAGCTTCGTGTAGTTCACCAAAGCTGAGCACAGTAACCTCCACATTAGAAAATACACTTAAAATGCAGAGAACTGGATAAGGATGAGAAAAAAAAGTGTAGTGCTGGCTTCTGTTGCAAAGGCATCACTTGAGAGCATGGAGTTACCCTTTCAACAGATCCTGTGCCATTACAAGTCTGTCTTGAAATATCAAAGGCTTTTTTTAAGGCTGCATTTTCTCTTTGGAGTAACCACCTGAGGGCAACATCACACACGCAATGGGACATGCAGGGCTCCTGTGTCTGGAATATTGCACTTGATGGAATATTGGGCTAGTTTTGAGGAATCCCATTTACCAGAAAAATCATAACAAATGAGAAACAGATCAAAGAACAGTAACAAAAATGATTAGGAGGCTGGAGACACTACACAGAAAAAGATTACATAAACAAAATTTAGTTTGCCTAAGTCTGGTTTGATTAGGAGCAGGATCCTGGCCTCCAAGTATCTGAAGAGTGATGAGAAATTATTCAGCATAATAAAGGAAGAGGGAATTATGAGTTATTGGTGGAAATGAAGCAAGGAAAATGTGTGTAGTTTTCCTGCTGTATTTCTCCATGTGAGATACTGAGCTGCAAATGGGAGGTATTCATATTCTGCTTCTCTAATGAAAGATCAAGGCTCTGTTAGAGTAAGTATAATATGGGCCAGGAATAGAAACTCTTGGTCAAGAGGAGCAGCTCATAGTATACTTGACCGTCAGGAGGTGACGAGTGGGTAAAGCCAGCCTGTGACATATTTCAGGGGGCTGGTTCTAGAGCAACACTGATTTCACATGGGGGCTACTTTTCCACTTTCCCATGCCAGCATTTGAGCCCTTGGTTGGAGGCAGTCCATGGGACACATCACCATTTGCTCTGATTCTGGAGAATTATTTTTCTGCTGGTGAAAAGAGGAGCTGAGTCCTCTTCATGGATTTGGGATCCATTATCTTAAAAAGTGTAGAGATATAAAAGCTTCAAGGGTGATCTGAGGCCCCTGGAGAGCCCTAGAAAACCTGTCCAATGTCCAGGATGGCACATTATACCAGGACTTTGCGGAGGGTTCCACAAGATGTTCCTTTTTAAAATGCAGCTGGAGAAGGGAGTGGTGCACTGGCAGACTCATCTAACTCCAAGTAGTGAGGATGTCAACAGCAGTCAAGCTGCAGCAGAGTGGGGTAACAAGCTTGCTCAAGGCCCTGACTGGACTTGACGGGCCTCCCAGGACTCCTGTCTTGCTGTTACTTCATCCCTGCCAGAGTTTATATGCAGCTGCTATGCTGCAGTTAAACACTGATGCTGGGGTAGGCAGGCCCTATGTGTGACAGAGCCTGAAAATTTGGGAAGCAAATCAAGCTTAAGTAACTAAATTGCCTCCAAACAGAAAGCAATAAAAGACAGCAATGCCTCTTTCCCTTCTTAGATCCCACATTTAAGAAAGGAAATCCTAATTCTTCTAACAGTACCATTGGACCTGAACTGTATCAATGATGACAGGTCTCAAAAAAAAAGAAAAAAGGAGGGAAAATCTTTTGTCTCCTCTCAGAGAGGTTATTTGCAAACACAGCTAACCAGACACCTTACCTACAGACCACAGCAACGTTTTTTTCCGTGAGACTGAGAAGTCAACACTCAAATACATCAGCCTGTATCTCAGATCCTGGAGGCACTAATGTACCATCTCCAGTACAGCATTATCCCCACAGCCCACTGTTTACAGGTTTCTGTTAAAGATTAATAATCAAAGAACAAACAGCTTTTGTTTTGACTCTAATACTGATTCAAGCCTGTATCTCTGTTCAAGCAAAAGCAAACCAAGCGAGGGTTCACTTGTTCTGAGAACCACTGATTCCCAGGAAAGAGGACAAATTTCTTTTTATGTCCTTTGGATAGCTGGTGTGGGCAGATCAGTGCCCAAAAGGCTTTCATGCTTCCATGGCACAGGAGCCAGGACTCAGAGCAAGTAAGTCCATATGACATGTCCCTAACCTGCAAAGTTAGAAGCAATTGTTAGGAGAAAAAAGGCAAAGTGATTTTCCAATAGAGAGTACGAATCCACGGCCTTTCTGCTGAGTTAAAGCCCCATCTGTTCTTTATCAGCATCCTCTGCAGGTTCCCAAACTGGCTATGTTTCAGTGGAGGATGAGAAGCAGAAAGGAACAACCAGTACTGCAGTGTTCATTGCTCTGTGTTTCTCCTACTCTTACACTCCACTCTTGCAAAGCAACATACAAAGGGTGTCTGGCATCCAAGGACCTGATCTGTGCAGTGACATGAAAAGGGAGATACAAGTTGTTCTGTTATGGAAGACATGGCAGAGGTTTCCCTAGCTGGAGGGGAAGTCACTGCTAAGAGACTGTTTTGTTTTTCCTGGCAGTTCCTTCCTGGATTTGTAGGGTCCTTGCCCATAGGCTGTTTTCCTGGGAGAAGCAATCAGAGAGGTTCACTTGATGTCATCATATCCTGTTTTCACTGGCTTCTGGAAAATGAAGCTGTCATGAGCATGAAAGAAAAACCAAAGCGTTGAGCCCTTGAACAGCTGCCTGTGGACCAGCAATAGCTTCCATAGCTGTATGTGCACCCCAGCCATCGTAACCAGCCCTGCTGCACAGACCCCAGGGGAGGAGGTGTGAGGAAGTCCAGCATCCTCCCCCCAGCACAAAAATGGGGACAGGAAAAAGTGCCCAAATATTCACTGTTGCATCACCAACAGGTCACAGCCACCACTGGCTCCTGCCTCTTGGACATGTGAGCAGGTATCATGGTTCAACTTCACATGAGTAGAAAACTTGTGGGTTGAGATAAAGACAGTTTAATAGGGAAAGAACAAGCCACACCCACAAGCAAAGCAAAACAAGGAATTCATTCACTGCTTCCCATGGGCAGGCAGGTGCTCAGCCATCCCCAGGAAAGCAGGACTCCATTGTGCATAATGGTGCCTTGGGAAAGTAAAACACAGCAACTCCAAATGTTCCCACTTCCTTCTTTATTCCCCAGCTTTGTATACTGAGCACAGTGCTGTGTGGTGTGGAATGCCCCTTTGGTCAGTTGGGGTCAGCTGTCCTGGCTGTGTCCCTGTCCAACCTCCCAGCCCCATTGCTGGTGGTGCGGGGTTGGGGATCAGGAAGGACCTTGATGCTGTGCAAGCCGTCAGCAATAAAGAAAAAAATCCCAACGTTATCAACACCGTTTCCATCACAAATCCAAAACACAGCCCCATACTAGTTACTATGTAGAAAATTAATTCTATCCCTGCCAAAACCAGCACAGCAGGGCAAGCAGCTTGGCTTTCCAGGTCTTTTCTTGCTCCCTTTCCCCTTCTGACTTCAAGAGAACAAATTCACCCAAGCAAACATGCTGGCCTGAGTGATGTTGGTTTGGAAAATTTGGAAGCCAGCAGCTTAGGGCCTCTGCTTAGGGCCTCATGCTTTATTCATCATCCCTTGCTCTGAGTTTTGGGACTTTAGATCCAGCCAGTTTTGTCTTAGAGCTGGACATGGAGAAGGGTCATTTCACAATCCTTTGGAGTTGCTGTAGGTTCACTACCCTCCAATATCTGTCCCACTGTGTATTCCTGACATCCCTTTACCATCTGAACTGCACTTCCATGGCTGATACTGCCATCACTACTACTCCTGACTGCAGCGTGCAGTCATGCAGAAGCTGGTGCCTCACTACTTCAGCAAAGTCCAGTGCTGTGTATGTTCCTCTTCCTGGTGATTGACAAGCATCTGTAAGGATCCCAGCCCTCATGTTTCAAAAGGCTCAGAGGTGGAAGGCAATTAATATTATCCTTATGTGCTTCCCAGCCTGGAGGAGTTGTAGGCACACCATCAAACACCAAGACAGAAGGAAATTTTCTGGAATTTCATATGTTTCTGGGAGAGAAAAGAGCCTTCTCTCCTAAAGTCTGTCTTTGTTTCACAAGGAGCTGTCACTTTCCAAGCTGCTGCCCTGGATGCTGCTTTGTGGTTCCTTCAGTGTGGGGTTAAATAAGAAATATGCCACAGATTATCTGTGACCACTTTTCTCATCACGAAAACGTCTTTAGCTCCCTAACCAGGGTCCCAGCAAACTTCCTGAAGCAAAGGTGGAAAATGAAAAAGCACAAGGCCTTTGTGGAAGACTGTTAGTATATTATTCCCATTTCCATTTCTCCTAAAGCAACTGAGTGTGTTCAGTGGGATTTGCATGAGGTGAAAAGCATCGCTGGCTCCAGGCAAGTGGACCTTGCAGGTGCAGGTCCTCTCCTTGCAGACACTGCGTAACAGGGGGTGGGTGAAAGGAGGCCCTGGACACTGTCCTGACTTGCACCTCTTGTAATCAAAACAACTGGAAGCAGTGACATGAAGGGAAACCAACTTTCATGGTTCAGCCTCTACTCGATGGAGTCTGGTAAGCCCCAGGAATCCTGCCAAGTCCAGCGGGGCAGAAGGAGCTGGGACATCAGAAACACTCTGGAGTCTGTAGCCTGTAGCCTGCACTCTGCACCACCTCCTAACACATCCCAGCCTTGGAGTTCCTGCAGCACTGCCTGCCTGAGCAGCACCATCCAGGACAGTGGCTGGGGATGTGCCAGAGCGTGCAACTTATTATGCACAAAAGCACTACACCAAAACATAAAGGAACAAGAGATTAAAGGGGAACAGATGTTGGCTGATCTTGTCCACCCTGCTCTTGGGAGTCAGCCCAGCGCAGCTGCTGCCTGCCCCAGGCTTTGCTAGATCAGGGTAGCAGGGCTGGGATCCTTGCAGCTTTGCACTGGTTCTTAAATGGCTGTACTGAGTGTGGTCCTGCTGGTACCCTTTTCTGGTGTGGCAGCTTGTTTCATATCCTTTTTGTGAAAATTCATTTAAATGATCCCCCACGATCACTGTGGGATGCTGGGCCCCTCTGAGGTAAAATGTCACATCCGTAATGGGAAAGGAAATCTGAACCTCTGGGTCATAAGTCCCATACCACGTTAAACCAGCCAGGATGCAAAGCATGGTATTAGAAGAGCCAGAAAATGTTACTGACACTGCTTGGCTCTATACACAGTTCAGCTGCCAAAACTCCTATTTCTCACTTAGTGCATAAACCATGTACACTATACCCCATTTTTGTATCATTTTTTTTCTTGTCTTCCTTTGATGGTTTATTGCTTTTCTTTCAATACTGGATCTATTGCTGTTTCCCTTGTTCTGCACTCTGGTGTTTCCATTCAGTGGTGAACTTGGCAGTGCTGGGTTAACAGTTGGTTTCAGTGATCTCAGAAGTCTTTTCCAACATACATGTTTCTATGATTCTATATATAATGTCTGGACTCCCTGTCCTCATATCCTCCTTGCTGACCCTCTAATTTCCTAAATCCTCAGGGAAATCCTGCCACCAACACTGACATCTCTGAGGGATTTCTGAAGGTGTCTCAGCCAAATCTGGAGAACATATTGTGCCATCCTGACACTTAAACTGTACAAAAAGGCCCTGTTTTCAATCATTTAAATTTCTTTCCCTGATGGAGAAAGATGAAAAAAACTAAGCTAGAAGAATCCCAAACCAAACAGCTTATGCTTTTCAGAATATTCACCCTCAGTGTCTCTAAGCCTTTTCTACTGTTTACTAATCCCTCCCTTCTGCCAGTCCCCACCACTGGGAGCTATTGTCCACCTAATGCAGAGCAGACCATGCCAGTAAACTCTGGCCAAATTCAAACCATTAGTTGTAATGTGTCTACCACTAAAGTATCTGCAAATCACAGCAAATAGCTGTGAAATCCCAGAGAATTAAACTTGAACACTAAACGTCAGAAACTGGCCTCTTGATTTTTATTTGCATATAATGGCTCATTCAACCACATGTGATAACTGAGGAACTGCAGCTGTAACTGTGCAGCAGAGCTCGGTGCCTCCCAGCCCTTGACAGCATCTTCCCTGCCAGTGTGTCCTGCATCCTGCCTTCCCTATTCCCATCAGAAACAGGACAGGGGGTCAACCTTGCTGGTGCACCTCTTGGACTGTCATTTCCCCACCCCAGTATTGCACTCACAGGGCTCTGCTGAAAACCCAGTGAGACAGCTACAGCTCTGAGGTGGCACTGTGCCTTCCCCACAAGAGCACCCTAATAGCTCACCATGTACCCCTGCTCACAGCTGGGCCTTCCCCAGCACCCAACACCTCCAACAGCACCTTTCCTGTGTCTCTCCTGATACAGCACCAGAATTTACCTGATCCTTGAAAAAAAGAACATCTTTCTCAGCAGGTGTCCTGAGCCCCCCAGGAAGTGTTTGCTCTTCTCTGTTTGCAGATCTCTTCCCATTTATCAGGCCAGCCTGGTCACTCATCACCTCCTGATGTTAATGCTGGAAGACAGGGCCACTGAGTGCAAGAGTGGCAAAGCTGTCATGCTCCAGCTGGGCAAAAGTGGAGCCTCACTCAGTAAATATTGACATGTCTGCAAGCAAACAGAAAGCAGCTTTCAGCAAGCAGCTCTCTGGCTCCCTGAGCTGATGCTGGACCAGAGACGCCTGATGCTTTGTGGTTATGAGCTGCTGTTTACAGAGGGCAGGATACAGGAATGGATCCCCAGCAGCTGTGATGACAGTGGCAAATTGATGGACTCAAAGGAGCCACCAGCTGCATGCCCACTGCCCACCTGCAACACAACAAGTGGCTGCAACCAGCTTCTGGAAAAACAAGCTGTCTTTTCCATCCCTCAGCAACTTCCAGACAGGCTTTCTTCAAGAGGATATTCAAGACAGTCTTCATTAAAAAATAGGTAGCTCAAAACAGATTTTTGTTCCAAGTCTTTAGTTCCCACACTCTTCTGTCCTAAAACACTGTCATTAGTATTTAGGTTATTGCACATTATATAAATTGCCAGATTTAGGCAAGTCACAGGTACAAGTGAGTGTAATCTGAGTCCTTCTCATGGATCTATGGAATTGAGTAGCCAGTCATTAGCAGCATTAGTTCTTACCCCTTACAAAAGCTACAATTTAACCTGCATCCTAAACTGGGAGTTTTATGCTCCCATTCAGACTATTGCCTGGTAGCTATGACCACATTCCCTGCACAGGTGGACCAGAGTCCTTATTTAAAGAAGAAATGGGATTGCAAGCAAAGGCTAGTGATGGATTGGGTTCATTTCCTGGCCCACCCTCTCTATGACTTTGAGCAAGTTATTTGATCTCTTAATGCTCTAGTTCCCATACATGAAAAGGAAGTGATGATGCTTTCTTCTCTCCAGCTCTTTATTTTTCTTAATCTTAGACTGAAAGAAATTTTGCTTCTTTTTTTTTTTCCTGTGCTTCTGCATTTTCTGTTTGTTTGCATTCCTAGAACAATTAGATTCTAACACACAGCACAAGTTCCCTAGTACTGCAGTAAATGCAAATAATTATCTGTTCTCAATTGGAGTCTGTGGGCACCGTGAACAGCCAATAAACAAAGGGATGACGCAGATCCTTAACTGACGCTGTATGGATCTTAGATAGAGGACTAAGGAGTGGAACAGTAAGTGCAGAAGTAGATTCCAGGAGTCACCATGCATTTAATTCCTTCCAGCTTTTATGAATGTGCAAGTTAATTCTTTACACTACTTTTCCACTCTCTGGTTTGTTCCTACTACCTGCTGCTTGCCTGCAGAGTAAAGACAACAGCTAACCCCAGCTCCCTTCCCCTGCATGAAATAAATACTCCAGGTAACATGTGTGCTCTGGGGAGTGGGCAGATCTTTACCATGGAGCACATCTCTTCTCCCTCCCATTTTTCACTTCTAAATCAAGCTGACGATTTCTTAGAGCAGGGATGTTGTCTGTGTGAGGAATCAAGCACAGCATGTCTATAGCACTGCCATGTGCTTGACAGGCCATTGGTGTGGACTGCACTGGGCAGAGTTTCTCATTTATTAATTACCTAGAATAAGTCAGTCACTGAAAGTTTTCTGCCATATAGCTCCTTTGCTGAACCAGATGGTGGGTGATGACAAGTACCAAAAGCATGGAAGAGGTGGGTGGAAATCACAGCCTAGGGACAGTGGAAGGGAGACCAAGGGCTTGGATGGAGCAGGACTGAATGTGTCACTGCTACAACAGCTACAGTGCAAGCACCAAGCAGGGTCAGAGGGCACCTAAGTGCTGCTTTGACAGCACTGCTCTTCTGGTCCAAACCTCAGCTTAGACAAAGAAACTGTTCGATAGCAAAGCATTTCAGTTGTCCCCCAACTTTGGTCACCCCTGCTTTGTGCTGCCTCTGCACATCTCTGTAAGGAAACCCACAGCTCGAGGCTGGGGTCAGTTCTTTCACCAAGATCACTGAAGATCACAGGTTGGAAGAGACCTCCAAGATCATCAAGTCCAACCCATGCCCTGACACCTCAACTAGATCATGGCACCAAGTGACACATCCAGTCTTTTTTTAAATACATCCAGGGATGGTGACTCCACCACCTCCCAAAGCAAAGCATTCCAAAACTTTATCACTTTTTCCATGAAAAACTTCTTCCTAATATCCAACCTGTATCTCCCTTGGTGCAGCTTGCGACTATATCCTCTTGTTCTGTTAGTTGCTACCTGGAGAAAGAGACCAACCCCACCTGACTACAAACACCTTTCAGGAGGTTGTAGAGAGTGATAAGGTCACCCCTGAGTGTCCTTTTCTCCAGGGTGAACAACCCCAGCCTTGTTACCCTCCTCTGGATGTGCTCAAGCGTCTCAATATCCCTCCTAAACTGAGGGGCCCAGAACTGGACACAGCACTCAAGGTGCGTCATCAAAGCCAGTGCCAAAATTTCTGTGTGCCTCCAGGCCTGGCAAATCCACCAGTACAAATGAATTGCAGGGAACAAACATTGCAAAGCACGTGGGAAAGACAGAGAGAGAAGAGAGAAACATAGCAAAGGATGAACAGAAAAAGAAGAGGATGTAGCAGACATGAAATGGACCTACAGGTTAATAGAAGCACAAATTGGTGATTCCTTTTGTCAAATATTTGTTTAAGGATGGTTTGCTCAACCACAGCCAGAGGCAACATTAACAGCCAGCACTGAAACACTGCTGGCAAGCTGCATTCCTCTTCTAAAAGCCACCCATACCTAGCACTGCAAAAGTATCAGTAGAGCTGCCAGTACATATGATGCAGAAAATTATTCCAGGCAAGTTTTCCCTACTAATTCCTTCCATTATACACATGTAGAAAAACTACACTGTATGTCACCTATGCATGGAAGACAAAACACACAATCCTGTTATTTGGTCACTGGTCTCTCCCCTCAACACTGTAAAAAGTGGGACTGGTCTGCACCTTTGCCTTCAGAAGAAGATGAGCAGTAAATAATTTATTTGGAGTTTTTTTCTGGCACAGACAGATGTGTATAGACACAGAAGGAAAACACTGCTTGTTGAAAGGTCAGCAGATACTGATTATGAGCAGGGGAATGTTCTCACAGGAAACACTGAAGACTGTGCAGAAGTAAACATACCTCCAGTGTGGAGTGGCGTGGTGATCCAGCTGAGTCCCCCTCTAGGGACTAGCTTCCCGGGGATGATGCACAAGGCCCTTGGGGTATTTACACAGCCTGTTTTCTAAAGACCAGCTGCCACTCAGCACAGTTTATCTTCTTTTCCTGATTATTCAATCTGTGTTTTCTTTGCTCCTTCTGGCTGCCTCTTCCTCCAGTTCCTGGAACTGTGAGCAGCTGAGGCCTCAGTAACACCTGTGTGTGCGCCAGGCACAGCAGCTGCTGCATCCGTGGATGCCGAGTGCAGTCTGTCCACCACATGCATTTCCACACCACTGGGCAATAGGCTACTTTCAGATTCTTCCCATGCAGATTTGTTTCTAACTCAGAAACTGTGTGTTTTCTTGAAGTGTGAAAACTCTTAGCTCCTGGTATGTCTGCATTTTGTGTTTCTTTCAGTGAGGACGGGCTCTCCGAAAAGACCCATCCTCTTGTTGCTACCAAAATTAGGAGAGGAGAGACATTTCCAGCTTGTGAAAAGCCTGGCTGAACCCTAGTACAGGCACAGAGAATGTAACAAGTGAGGATCTCACTGAGTCCTTGCATTTGGGTTCCTCAAATGCTCCAAATTCAATGAAAGAGCATTTGAAGCAAAGACAGTTCTGGTGTTCCTACAGAGGGTCAAAGCCCCTCTTCTGCTGGCAAAGGCTCGTGTGTCCAAGTCTGATAGACCTCCCTGCAGGGATATAAATGTCTAAACTCAGGTACTTGTTGCAGTCTCTGCATTGGGCTGGAGGAGCCCTGACTTGCACAGCATTTCCAAACACACAAAGATTAAGGAGGAAGCCAAGTGGAACGGCTGGCATCCCTTCAACATACTTCTTAGCTAGAATTTTGCTTATTTCTTGCAACAAGGTTCAGAGGGATGCACTCTTCTTTGTGGAACAAAGAGGGCACTGTGTACCAAGCTTTTGCTGTACAAAATCAGTTCAGTGAAATTCCCATTTGCTGTTTGCCTGCTCCTAGGCTGCTCAAAAGGCCTGCTGTCTCCACTACCTCCACTATTTTTTTGATCCAACAACTGTAACAATAAAAGACATCAACGAGTTGCCCATAGAACACAATTCACATCTGTTTCTGAACACAGTACCTGAGAGAGAGATATTTTGCATCCACTCCAGATCTTTTCTAATCATAACCTTGCAAAGAAAAAATCCTTATAAAATATGATTTTAAGAGGAACTTTAAAAAGCACTTCCTAAACAAACAAACAAAAGCTTCCCTTTCTACCTTCAGGCTGTATTAGCATTAAATTTTCTGTTTAAAAACAGTGGAGGGGAAGAGAAATAATAATATTACTTACTACTCATGGGTTGTTCAAGTACCCAAGGAGGTGTTGTTCAAACTTGACAAAAAGATATTTCATTCTTCCTTCTCCCAAGCCACTTCCTATATGGTAGGAATGACTGCTTGATGTTCCTACTACTGAGAGAGCAGGGGGCTGCTCTGGTGGGTGCAGAGCCTGTAAACCAGGTAGGATTTCTACAACATACAAGGGAATTCATCATCAGCCAAGGTTACTTCTGGCTTAAGGAACCAGTTCAATGGACTTTAGTATTGTTAAATAATTGTAACCATAAGTCCTCTGGGAGTTTGAACCATGCTGTTGTGCTCTCACAAGTAATTTGTGAGGAATCTCTCCCCTTAGGAGTCTGCTTTAGCCAGTAATGTGAGACAGCTGTGAGTTTTCTTTGGGAGAGAGGAACTCCCAGTGGCCAGAGCCCAGGCCATGCTCTAATCATCTCCCATGATGTTACCTTACAGCTTCTCTTCAGAACAGGTAGACACCTCAAAACCACTTTTAACTTTCTCATCAAGTTCATACTATAAGTTTGTAATTTTGTTTCTTCATATGAAACATCGACCACAGCTGCTTTATTGCTGCAATGCAGTTCCATTGACTCCTCATTTGCACTCTCCAGATGAGATCCTGATCCAGCAAAATCAATGAAAGCTTTGACACTGACTTCTGCTGGATCTAGGCTTCAACCAAAAGCCTCTGGCTGTTGTTAAACCCTTATTTTAACCTGTTCCTGATTTCCAGGGTTGTTTCACAGCACTATTCTTCCAACTACTCAGCAATGCTCACATCTAACAGTATACCTGAGTTCCTATTTCTCTTTACATCTAGTAGATGTTTAGAAAATGGCTGCAGCATTCACCTTCCCTCAGCCAACTTCATATAGCTGTGGCCCATAATTTCTAAGACAAATGATCTCAAGCTGAAGGCTGTGATTCTGGGTTAACAGGAGCAAAAATAAAGCTGTGGTCAAATGAAAAGGAAACCTTTGGCTGGTTTTGTATTTTAAAATTGATTAAGCATTTGCACACAGACATCCACTGAAGTCCTAGAACTAGGCAGACTGGTCAGTATTGACTCTCACAGCCCTCTCCCAAAACAATTATACCTTAGCTCATCCCTGCTGGTAATGGTAGCTGTAAAATAAAGAATGCTTGAGGACACCTCGTGGTAGTTTTCTGAGCAAGGAAATTTGGTTCAAAAGCACTACTATAGTCCCAGTCTGCATATCTTAGGTGCTCAGAAGCTGGCAACATCCCATCCCACAGTGATTCTTCTCAAGGCAAGCTCTGCAATGTGTTGTTATAAGTCTGAGGTGAACTGTATGAAATTCTGAGGCAGTCTGAACCAGGAGTACACCACATCACCCACCCTCCTGCCCTCAATCCATTTTCTTTCCAATGGAAAGCTGGAAGCATGGTAGGGAGGAGAGAAAAGAGAGGGCAGAAAATTACACACCCAGGCTGCATCCTGACAAACAAGCAGCATGTGACTGCAGTGCACATCTGGGCCTCCAAGCTGGAAAACAGCCCCAGGCCTCACAGTTTAGATGCACCTCTACACCTCACAAGTTGTTTTAAGCAGGAAATTGCCCTGTGGCTGGCTATGGAGTCCAAATAACTGGCTGTGAGAGACCCACACCATCCTTCATGGCCATACTGCTGTGCTGCTGCATTGACAGGCTCACAGGGGATACTTGGGCATGTGGTTTCTCTTACTGTCATAAGGAAACTTTCCTTGGCTCAGATCTGCAATGACCTCCAGACCTTGCTGGACAAGGTCACTCTGCTGCAGGAAATTCTGAGGCAGAGGCTGGTAGAAGCAAAGTCAAATGTAACAGTTAGTGCAGGAAAGCAAGCTGGTACTTATTATTGTGACACTGCTTGTAATCCCATATAGACTAAAGGCCAGCCTGGGAGAAGGATTCATTCTGCAAGGTGCCTAACAAACCCAGAGTGACCCTCCACCCTTGCAGTTGTAAGCTGGGCTCAGGTAAAGGAAAACCTTCAAAGCTGCAGTATTTACTTGTTCACTTTTTGGTTTTTGCTATGAATTGTTTAAAGATCAAAGAACTGTAAAATAGATGAAACCAAGAAAGATGAGAGTAAAGAACTGTAAAACAGATGAAACCAAGAAAGATGGGAGTCTGAAAAGAATATGGCTCAGGCCTACAAATTATGATTTGATAGAGTAGATCAGATTTTGGGAGTGATGCAGACAATGACAAACAAATTGAGACAAGAAGGAGAGAGGTAGGAAATAAATTTTAGGGGATTAGGACTCTGGATCAGGTTATTAAGAAGAGTCTTCATGCATACGCATGAAACCAAAGACTGCATTCTCTCTTTAGACCAAACAGAAGCCTCTATGCAGACAAGAAGGAAAATTTACTCCTACCAGAGCTCTGTCAATAAAGAAATGTCAATAAAGATTCACTTGTCAAAACAATTTCCCAATGCAGAAGACAAAACACTTTTTACAGGGTGGTCTTCTATTATGTTTTTCAGTGACAACCCTATCCTCTCAGTTAGAAATTATTACTTAGCTTTTCAGTAATAGCTGTGTTGGAGGCACATATCCATTTAATGTTTGGAATTCTTCACATATAATTCCCTTATGGATGGGTAATGTGTATTTAAGATTACTAAATGAATAGAGACAAATTCTGCCCTTTGAAAATTCGATGTAAAGTATCTGTCCTAATATAGATTTACACTTGCAGTTAAATCAGAGTAAATGAGAACAAACTTCGGCCTCATGGTATTCAGCACAGTGGTAGGAATGTAACACAAGAAAGGGCTCCTTTCTAACTGCTTGCAGGATTTAAGACAGATAAATAAATAATAATAAGCCTCTGTTTCTGAAAGGAGATACTCAGTCTACCCAAAGCACCATCCAAGTCATTAAAGGATTCCCAGGTGCCAGCATTTGGAAAGGGTATTATCTATTCAAACAGTTTAGGCAGAGGTTTCTGCTGCTCTCTCTCCTGGGTCATCTCAGATTTCTTCAATCTCTGCCCAGAGCTCAGTTGAGGCAGGAAAGAAAAGCTGGAAATTTCAGAGGAGTAGCATTTTCTCCTGAATTAGGCAGAATATATTCTTCAGTCTTGCAGTAAAAATGAGGAAACCCCTCCTTTGTTAGTGCAGCTGCCTGGGTCAGGGCCATACACTGCATGCAGAGGAACAGACTCTGCAGCAGATGCTGTGCAAAGAACCCTCTTTCCCTCCCCTTTTTTTATATAATTTACCTGGCTGGGAATAGAAACCACATACAAATGTCAGCACAATGCAGCTGGGTTTTGAAAACAAACTCAGCAGCAGGTGGAAGAGTGAATCCACTCAAAAGCAAAAGGCTTGCTGAGGAGATGGCTAAGCTTTGCTGGCAAGAGTCAGTGCCCCAAAGAGGAGGATACAAACCCCTCTCTGGATGTTTGATGCTTGGAGGGCATCTGCATCTGCAGTTGCACACCCCACCTGAGCTGCTCTCTGGCTCCTGCACATTTTTAAAGGTTAAAAGACTTAACAGGTACCTTAGACTGAATAGAAATTTCATATTGGAAGGTATTTTCCAAGTGGAAAACAAAAACCCTGTTGAGAATGGCAATCACTATAGAAAGTGACACTGAGAAAAGGCCAGTGGTCTCTGACTATCTGGCAAGGAGAGACATGCAGATGTCTCCAACAGGAATAAGCTCTGCCTGGATAAAAACCAAGCTTACTACAAGAATATTTTCTGGAAACCTTGTCTTTAATTAATGATATCTGCCCCATCAATTTTTCTGGTCCCAGAGCTCCCCTGCATGCACCTCCTTACTTTTGCTCTGGGCTCTCAGGTGTTAGGCCAGAGACACCCATCCCATCATCAGCCTACCACATGCATCAGGCATCACCCCAGTCTCTTCTGCTCAAACACCTCAGAGAGATTCTGCCTGGAGCCACCTGAAAGCTTCAGACTTGTTGAGTTCTCTTCCAAGGACAAGTTGATTAAACCTTGTTACACCAAGACTGTGATTACTGCTGGCTGCTGATTCATTCCACTCTGAGATGTGCAGTCTTGGTCACGGCTCTGAAACCTAAATCAGGTACCTGCATTATAAGACATGCTCTTCTACCATTTTGCTGTAGCAACTGCAGCTTATAGAGGTGAATGTCAGTCCTAAAAATTGAACTTATAAAGACCAGGGACTGTTGTCACCAAGTTGCTTCCAAGAATGTGTATTAGTTGTTTGTGAATATATTAAATCCTAGTGCCAAGACACTAAAATGATGGGCTGGATAACACCCATACCAATGTGGATAACACCTATACCAATGCATTAAATCCTTCTGAAGCCTAACCGCAGTCAGAAGTACACTGACATAGCAATTTCTCCCTGTGCTGTTTTGTTTTTCCCAGGATTCCTCAACAGCATCTTCCTCCTCAGGCTGTCAGCAATCCGACTGGCAGCATGGTGAGAGCAAAGTCACAGTGCTACCCCTCTGGGTACCTGAAAAACAACCAAGACAGACATGTGTGTTCAGCTGTCAGCTAGAAGTATCACAGCAACCCGAGTGATGCCTGGGCAGGATGATGTAATCAGCACATTGGCATTTCTTACCCCAGTAAACTCTACCTGCCCCCTGTGCCAAGAGCAGTCAGTATGATAGATGCTATTAGTGGGGGTGATGAAAAGCATGAAACAAACCTTAAAGACACAGAAAAATGCATGTCACAAAATGACAAAGCTCCTTGGCTCTTGTCCTTGTCTTTTCCTTAGTAAGGCAGGATAACCACTTTTTTTTGAGCATATTGCCTGCCCAGGATTATGCCAAAGAGAATCTCCAGGGAAGGCTTGTGACAGTCATCCTGCAGATTTTCTCTGTATCTCAGCACAGCTGTTCCCATCCTGACCTACTGGCCCACTTTCTTGCTGAGTTGTTACCAAGAGAGCTACTGCAGGCATTCCAGAAGTGGAGGAGTCCAGCTCATGGCACACACTGCACTTTCATCCTTCCTCTCTGTGTCTCCCCATGACTGCACACAGCCAGCTCAGGTCCCACTAATGGAGAAAGTGGCATTGGTCCTGGACAAGCCAAAAGACCCACAACATTTTCCTTTGAACATTGTGCAGTCAAGGTATTTCCAGAATTTTTCCATATTTAGTACAATCTCCAAGACAGAGGAAAGTGTCTGTACTATATCAGGTAGGGACACTCCTGATCCCTTCTGTTGCTGTTAAACCGCCACTTGGCTCTATTTCCTTACTTTTTAAGCTCAGCATAGCTCAAGGCTTCACGTTGCAGTTCTTGAAGTTTGTTCAGCTGTTTGTCATCCACGGTCTCCTCCCCTTCTGACAAGAAGCCATCTATCTTTACTTCCTTATTGAGAAAACCCCTGAACTTTCCTCTCTTGCTTACTATCTTTTACTATCCTTAGCAGTAATTACTTACAAGCAGGAAAATGATTCAAGGCTACAATGCTTATGAAGTCAGAGACAGTCTGAACTTTTGACATTACTTGAAGGAAAATCACACCGAGGAATAACCCTTAACCATTTTTTTCCGCATCTGAACCAACTGCAGCTTTGTCCCCACAACACAAAAGAGTAGGTGATGGATAACACTACAACCTGTGATCAGTGTCAGCCCAATGGATGCTCAGGACAGTGCAATAGTTGTTCTGCAAGAGTACAGTAATTTCACAATTATAAGCCGCACCATTTTCACTAAAATTTTTGTCCAAACCCAAAGTGTGGCTTATAATCAGGTGCGGCTTATATACGGACAAAGAACAAAAAGTTGCTGTTTTAGTTTGGAGGACAGGTGTCTGCTGAGAAAGGCAGGAGCTTCTCTTTGAAATGGAGAATGTAAACCCCCTCCCTCCAAATTATTATAATTTTGAAATCAAGGGGCTCTCAGGCAAAGATATGGGAATTAGGAATAACAGTTCTTTACTAGGGAAATTACAATAGAAATACAGTACTACAAAGAAACAAACTCCAAATCCTGACAAAGTCAGAGTACAACCTGACACCCCGTCAGGCAGGGTGTTGGTAGCAGTCCCATTAAATGGTGGCTGCATCCTCCTGCAGTGACAGATGTGATTCAGTTGAAGCAGTGCTCCTGCAGAAGGTGCACTTTCCCTCTGGAGGTCCAGTGGTGATGTGGAGAAATCCGGTTTTCCTCTGGAGTCCAGTGGAGAAAGGGGCTCCCTTAGTGTCCCAAAACCTCTGTTTTTATTTTGGTAAGAAATGTTGGGCTCTTCCTCCTGGCTGGAGCAACTTCCAATGGGATGCAGTAATTTTATCAGTCACACAGTGGGACTCAATGGGCCATTAGCAGAAAATCACTGGCTGGAGGAAGGATGGGTTGTGAAAAGATAAAGAACAATGCCCCGCCTGGTTTCAATGGATGGCCCATTAGCAGAATATCTGCCATTGAGATAAGGATCACTGCCCCCACCCTCAACAGATGGTGATAGAACAGATACCTTTATCACACTCTGTATTGTAACGTGCGGCTTATAATCAGGAGCGTCTTATAATCCTGAAATTACTGTATTTTGAGGACAGCCTTATTAATTTGTACCAGCAGAAATGGAAGTGACATGGAATGATAGCTGTTTCTCTGGAGATGAACTATACTAAAGAACATGCAGGAAGAAGAGCTCACTTCACTGCACCACTAAAAGTGTTTTCAGATGTTTTATGTAGATGTGCAAGCATCCAGAAGCTACTGTGTACACAGCAGCAACTCACATGTATTTCAAGATGCTCAGTTCTGTAAGCTTTGCTACCTTGCCTGAGATGAGTGCAAGGGAGCCTGAGACTGATTTCTCCCCCAAAAGGATGCCAGCTCTAAAGGGTGGAGCTGGGAGAAGCTGAAGCTGTTTGGCATGCAGGTATGTGCTTGTTCAATGCAAAGGCAGGAGAGCTCAGTCCTCTGATGGGAGTTGCTGGACTGAGGGACGTTCCCTTGCTGGAGCAGGTGTCTCAGAAATGCCACCTAGCCAGCTGCCAGCTGAATGATGCCTGGTGCCTCTCTTCCCTCCTGTCTGCCCACTACTGAACAGCTCCTTGTTTGAGCCTGGGATGGCAAGGAATGGGAGAAACTGCTTCCGAACAGTTTAATAACAGTGATGGTAACCTTTGACCTTACTGAATAGCAGCGCTTTTGACCTTTCATTTGTTAAATAATGCAACCACTTACTTCCCGATCCTTATCAGTGTTTAGTAATTGGGGTCAAGACAAAGGGGAGCAGAGTTATCCACCGGACTTTACTGAACCAGGAAGAATTTCCTTAAGCTATAGATATTCTTTTTGATAATCTTCAGTCAGGGCAGGCAAAGACTAGAGACTAGGTGGCTTAGAAGATCTATAACAGGCTAAAGAGCCTCTCAGCTGTTAGCATCTGGTTTGAATCCAGCTGTGGTTGACAGTGGCAGAAATTCATAATGATCTTGGGTTGCCTCTCTGACTCATGCAAAATGAGTTTGGCTTGCAGTTCTGCTGTTTACTGGTCCATCGCAGCCCCAGCATAAAAGCCTGAAAATTCCTATTCCATTGAGCAAATCAGGCATGGGTAGGTGGCAGCGGTCTGCGGTCACTCCTGTGTGTCCTGCCTGATTCCTGCCAAAGAGAAGGTGGTTAATCTTCAGGAATCTGAGTTGCCTTTTGTACAGGGTAAGTAAAGCTAATGGGTCAACTTGTGTGCTGTACAGCCCATTAAACACCTCACTTGAAAAAAATCAGGTGACAACTGTTACAGGCAGCAGTCCCAGGATCAGTGTTTTCCTTAGAAGTGAACAGGAAACGGATGAAAAAGAAAGAATTTATGACTTTACAATGTATTTAAATGTAAGTGCATGCGCATATTTATTTATATAACGCACACATATAAAAGCTTAAATTTCCTGAAGACGTCAAACAGAAATTCTATTTGTCTAAGCAGCTGCACAATCTTATTACTTATTTATTGTATTTCATGTTAAGCCAGACGGCAAGATTTTTAGGGCAGGAGCTGTTTCCTGGATGTCTGTGATTCAGCAAAGTGAGCTGCCAAAGAGCAATCCAAATGCTGTAATTTATAAATAAACCATTTATTTATAGAGGTACACGAGCTAGATAAGATCACAGAATCATGGAAGTTAAGGGATTGGAATGGACCTTAAAGATCATCTAATCCAACACCTCCCACTAGACCACGTTGTTCAAGGCCTTACCCAACCTGGCTTTGAACACTGCCAAGGATGGAGTTTTCACATCCTCCCTGTTTCAGTGTCTCACCATGCTCACAGTAAAGAATTTCTTCCTAATACCTAACTTAAATTTCCTCCATTTCAGTTTGTACCCAACACTCCTTGTTCTATCACTATGGTTCTGGATGAAGAGTTCCTCTCTGGCTTCCCTGTCGGTAGTGGAAGGTTGCTATGAGATCTCCCTAAACCCTTCTCTAAGCTGAAGAGTCCCAACTTCCTCAGCCTGTGAGCCTGACTTTCTCAGAAGTCCCCCTTTCTTCATCGGGGAGGTGCTTCAGTCCTCTTTTCAATTTCATGGCCCTCCTCAGGATCTGTAAGAGTGACATTGTAAGCAGTGAGCTTGCAGTGAGATTACAGCAGTAAACAGAAGGGGTTTCTTTTCCCTGTTGTCTATGTGAGAAATGAAGCAAACGGAGCCCTCTGTGGTATCCCAGTGAAGGAGCAACGCAATTGTATGCCCGCCTGCGTTTTGGACCTGGCTTTGGATTTAGGCCTCTCGAAACCACGAGCACAGCGCAGGCAGCACCCATAACTCCATCCTTGCTGGGCCGCTGCCCGTCCGGGTCTCGGTGTCCCGGGCGGGGCGAGCCGGGCCCGGCACGGCCGGCGCTGCCCGCGGTCCCTCGCTGGGGCGGCGGAAGCGCGGGGGGGGCCGGGCGGGCGGGCAGCGGTCTCCCGGCAACAGCGGGGACGCGGAGCGCCATGGAGGCGCAGTCGCTGCCCGCGGCCCTGGCGCTGGTGGCCGGCGGCGGCGCGGGGCTCAGCCCGGAGCGGCAGGCGGCTCTGGGCGCCTCGCTGCCTCTGGTGCAGCGCGACTACCGCTTCGAGCGGGTCTGGTTCTGGGGCTGCATCCAGGGCGTGCGCGGCGCCTACTACATCGCCGAGGGGCTGGGCCCCGACCGCGCCGCGCCCCGCAGCCGCCTGTACAGGTGCGGGGGCCGCCCCGGGAGCAGGGACCGGCCGGGCCGCTCTGGGGCTGTGGGATCGGGGGGTGCTGTCGCTGTGCCCGCAGGGGCCTGGCCAAGCTGCTTCGAGCCCTGTTCTTTAGCGGGCTCGGCCCTGAGTCGTGCTTGTCTTTGGCAGCTTGAACTGCTTGGACTGGAGCCTCCTGACGCCAGCTACCAAGGAGATGCTTGCGCTGGCTGAGCAGGTGAAGGGCCGCTTTCAGGGAGATCCTTCTTTTGAGTACAGCTTGTCTGAGATAAACGCAGAAGCTGCTGCAAGACTGATGGAAAGTGGTAAGGAGGTAAATACAGTAAAACGCTTTCGAACTCTGTTCACTACATTTGTGCCCCTCACACTGGACAGGTGGTGGCTTCTCGTTTGTAAGGAGCAGCATGAGCATGTGGTCAGGTGAAAGATACACAGTTTCCTCTTGGTTAGAGCACAGTGTTTATAATACCGAGGTTGTTGTTTCAATCACTGTATGGGCTGTTTGCTTAAGAGTTGGATCCGTATGGGTCCCCTCCAACTCAGAATGTTCTTAACTCTGTAATCCTTACTGTCATTGTGTAGCAACAGCTTCTTGACTGGATTCTTGCTCCAGTTTTTGCTGTCAGGCCTCAGAAATAGTAAATATTCCTTCTGCTTTATTATGCACAACTGGTACAGATCCTCACTGTGGTCTCTGAAACTTTAATAAGTAACTGCAGGTAGCATTATTTACAAATGAACAGACAAGTCATAAGTAGGGGAATTGAGAGGAAGGAAAGAATAGATGAAGGGATGGATAGATAGTCTCTGGTGGGTCTAAACTGTTTGCTCCTAGCCATGTTTTCTGTCATATCTTAGGAGAGAAATGTCTTTTGAGATCTTCTTAGTGCCATTGGACTCCAAGATGATGTCCCTTGTGTCACCTCAGGTTTATTTTCAGAAATGAAAGCAAGGAAAGCCCTGCATTTAAAATTTCCCTATTTTTCTTTAAAGCCTGTGATGAAGGAGGAGGCCCGTCTCATAGCTACAGTCGAGCTGATAGACAGAGAAGTTGGTATCGTCCCCCGGGGGGCATTTGTGAAGACTCCTCTCGGGTCTGTGTATGAAAACAGACACTTTGAAGGTAAATTCTGATTATCTTTATCAGGATCAACTGTACTTTGATCATAAAGGCTGTAAATTAAGATGTCTTTCTCTAACTGCTGTTTTGGTTTCATTTTTTTTTTCCCCTGGATACGATGAATAGGGAGGAGAGAATCCACTGCCACTAATGTTCAGGTGCATTATTCAACTCTGAAAGGTGGGAAAAGAGTCAGTAATAGTTCTGAGTCATTAAGCTGAGTAATTTGTCTGCATAAACTGTAGTTTATGTGTTTAGCAATCACAGATGTAGTGATTTGTCCATTTAGAATAGGTTATGACCAAATGGGCACAGAAAGTTGTCCTTAAAGTTGGTACCCATTGGTTACCTGAGACTGCAGTCAGAATGGTCTGCAATGCACAGCATCAGGGAGTGCTGACACCTGTTTCTGACAAGCCTTCTGTGGAGTCTACTGGAGAAAGATTGTGCTTCTGTCCTAGATTGTGATTCTAGGCTGTGAGCATTACAGAAACAAGGTTGTACTTGATAGTATAACTCAAATGTTACCCTAGTTCATTCATGGATGTATTAATGTTCATCAATGGCTGTCTGCAGGTCTGTCTTTGGTGGAGGCAAAAAAATTAAGTTCCTATTTCCATTTCACTGAGCCTGTTAACCTGAAGAATAAAACTCTGCTGGAAAAGGCTGACCTGGACCCATCCACCGACTTCCTAGATTCTCTGGAGCATGATATCCCACGAGGTAAGGGTAGCAAAATCAACAGATGCAATGAAAGGGAAGGCAATAAGGAAGTTTGAGTAGCCTTGGAAACACTGAGGGGACCGGTGTGGGTTACTGTAGAGGTGATATGAGAAGCTTCTGTGAACTTTTAAAGGAACTTTATCCTTTACTAAATATTGTAGTTACTTCCTGTTGTATGGAATTCTAAATAGATGCTTACGGTGGAAAGATGTAAGTGTACCAGGGCTGTCACATCCTCACTACAGGTTTGACACATTCTGCCTCAGTGCCATATTCCCTCCTGACTTCTGTAAAACCTGTGACAACTGGTGACCCTATTGGGAGAGATAAGTCCACCAGTGATAGAGAGAATTTATGTGGTTTGAAGTATTTCACACCTCTTGTTCCACCCAGTATTTCTCTTCTTTATCTAAATGGGCTGTCATTAGCACCAAGCTGATATCTCTGAGAGGCTGAATTCAAATGTTCCTTTGATAAAATGTGTTGGAATAGTCTGTACTCTGGCGGGATTATACACCGTGAAAGGAGAAAAAAATACAAGCATACCAGATTGTATCTTCAGTTTACATCTCTGCTGTTCTGCTGGACAACTGCAAATGTATTTAAAGTCTCTTCCAGGTATCCCTCTGGCAGATGGGAGATGGGAGTGGCTGTGTCTGTTTTCTGCTGATTTGCTGCAATTTTTTTTTATTGTACCAAGTATTCTCACATCCTCTGTCTAGAGAGATTCTAGGGAAACAATTCAAACTTAATTTTGTTATTTTATTCCAGGAGTAGTTGGATAGGATACTGGGTGACCTGTGCCAGATGGAATTGAGTAGATGGACAGTGAATTGCCAGTGTTGTAAATAGCTTTAAAGATTCTCTCTTCCTCTCTCTTCTTACTCTCTCCTCCAAATCTTCCCTTTGGCAAAAAAAAAGAACTGAGAATGTGAGCTCCTGCCTGAATTCTGAACATTTTTGACAGAGCATAAACCTCTAAAATCTAAACCACTCTTCAGCTTACTGGGAATGTCTTTATGCAGTCATTTTCTAGAGCTGTAGTCTGGGGAGACTGCACATTTTTACATACACACTCATTGAGGTGGCCCTTTTGACTTAAAGAACTGCAAAAGAGAATATCTCCTAAGAAAATTTTAGCTGCAGTTTTGTAGGGTAGTTTGGGTTTTGCTACTGTTTGTCTTCCCACTGCTCCCCCACCTTTATTTCTCCCTCCCTTGTGGTAGGGAGACACACCATGTGTTAGACATGAAGATGGTGGCTTTGTTAAAAGTCTTCAAATCAAATTTGACTTGTAGCTGTATTTTACTTGGTGGCAGATAGAAAGTGGGGCTCAACTTTCATGACTGAGTCAACTGTCATGATTGAGTTCCTGTGGCAGCCTGATGTCTGTGTAAGCATGAACCTTTGCCCCGGTGGATGTTGCTGTTAGTGTAGATTTCAGTATCCTTTAAAAGGTTGCCTCTGAAAGACTACCTGAGCTAAAATGCAGCTGAGTGCTTCTTAATGGAAGAGAAGATTCATCATGGTGCCTGTGCAGCTCTGCCTGCTCTGTCTTGAATTCAGGGATGAGGTGAAGACAGTAACTGGTTACAGGAGATCAGCAAGGTGTGTAGCCTCTCTAATTGCATTCTAGCACATGCAGATGGGAGCTCTGACATTAAAGAAAGATCAACCCGGTTCCTTTAACAAGCATTCAGGTTGCCTAAAAGTACTGGTTGCTTGTGAAAATGTTGTGGGGGTTGGGGGGGGGGGGGGGGAACCAGGACAGACTCAGGCTTTCTGCTGATTTTATCAGCATGGCTTTGCCAGAGTCACTCCTGGTTGAGAGATACTCAAACTCTGGTTCTCAGATTACTTTCCTTGAGCTCTGACAGTGCATGTTGGTCCTGACAGAGCAGAAAAAGTAGACAGTGCTTTTTCTGTTTACTGACAAGTTGTTCATATCTCTGGCAAATCCCCTCATTTTAATCCGAAGTTTTTCTTGCCTTTCCTGGTTAGATCCTGTCTTGAATGATTATTGTCAGAGCAGAAGTAGGAATTCTCAAATTTATTGCATCTAGAATTGTGACTGAAGCTAGAATTGTCTCTTTTCTCAATAAATACATAAGAAGTGATCTGGGGATAAGTGACATTTGAGTGAAGCTCCCAGCCTGCATTGGCTAAATTCCCCTAACATCTTGAAAGACCTAAAGAACAGAACTGAGAGATTAAGGGCTGATTTTAACCTGTCTAAAAGTAACAATTCTGTTGGAATCGTTTTCTCTATTAATTGGAGATAGCATCTGTGATGGCTGTCAAGAGGGTAACTGTCATAAGATATATCGTGTGTCATTATAGGAGAGCAGAGGTGTCTTACAGAATGGAAAGTTGGGGGCAGAGAGAACATTTCATATGACAGCTGAGAGGTGGGAAGAAAGGAAGTTAAAACTGGGTTGAATAAAAGCAACAATGGTAAAAGCAGAGTTTAATGCAAAATTAGAAAACCTGGAGTTTTGTAACAAAACTGTCTGCCATTCTTATCTTTACCAGTGATATCTGTGGTGTTAGCAGGTTCCAGATTCTGTCTGTGTGTCTATCAGGTTATCTGTGCACTTTAAAAGTTCAGAATATCTTGCTGCTCCTCCTTTAATTATTCTGTGTTTTTTCTTGGTGTCTCAGCTCCCACAGACAAATGGCTGACTTAGCTTTTTTTTTTTTTAAAAAAAAGCATTTTTAAAAATTATTCTGGAGAAAAGTGGGAAATGAGAACCTTGTCTCGACAGCATGAACATGGAGGGCTGTGATACAGATCTTCTGTCACCACAGTATCAGATCATGTAATACTTCATCCTGATCCAAATGCCCAGCTGGCCAGAATGTTGCATGCTGGGATCTGTAGGTTTTGCTGGCCATATGTCTGCATTAAAGATAAGCTTGTTTGCTCTAGTCTAAGCAGACAATCTGCTCAACTTTATGCACAATTACATGTGGCTTTTCAGCTGCTGGCACATTGCCAGCGTTGTCCTTTCTGCTGCATGGAGTTTGGAACCCTGGACATAGTATTTCAGGAACTAGGGCTGTGGAAGTTTTACATCTGCTTGCAGATAATGGAATGGCAAAGCAAATAGCAATAATTCCTAGCATGCCTACAGCTTTTTCATTTGATGACTTAATGTAGTGAAGATATTAAAGAAGAGACACTTTTCAGGCATTGATAATGATGGGAGAAGTGAAAATGGAGGGGGAAGGTTGATTTTACTGTGACCCTGGTATCAGATCAGACTACGCCCCATTCTGCGAGGATAAAGAAAGGGGTTGAGTGAAAGCCTGAGATACTAGTGTAGAATGGAAAGCTTGGAAGAAAGTGAGACAAGGGATGGAGAATTCAGCTCTTTGGCACTTTCAAACTGCAATTCAGAAAAGCAATAACTTGACTCTGAGGGTTTGTTACAGATTACTGACTCAGATCACTTTGATATGGAGATAAGGGACACCAACAGAACACTGTTAAAAACTGATGCAGGCAGGAAGGTATGTCTAGATAGGAAAAGATATGAGTGAAAATAGGATTTATATGAGAAGACTTTCTTCAAAAGCCATGACCCCCAATCAGTAAACAGCTGCCTTTGGCAGAAAACCTACCACAGTTCACTTGTAGATTAAGAGTAGAAATTAGAATAAAAAAAAGAGGTATAAAAGGAAATGCAGAAGGTTAGGAATGATTAATGATTGATATAAATTGGAATTTTTAATGAGTAGAGAATGACAAAGGGAGCCAGAATAACTAACTGTCATGGAGCAGTCTGTGACAACAGTGAGACAGATTTTTTTAAATTATATTGAGAAGAAAAAGCATAGTAAAGGTACTGGAAACTGTCACTAAATAGTGATGGTAAAAAGGCTGATAAACATGTGGAAGGGCAGAAGAGCTCAATTTTTTTTCTGGTTTCTTTTTGGAAAGAATATGGACTCGCATCAAGCAAAGAAAATAAAATACTGTTTCAGACAGTTTTCAGACTGCTAAGGGAGGGTACAGTTAAACAACACTTACTGTGGATCAAAAACATTAAAATGGCAGAGTCAGATAAGTTACTTGTGAAATCATTATCTCAGGAGACTCGTGGCAAAATAATCTTTAATAAATCCCAGCATTGCAGAATTATTCCCCTAAATTTTATGCTCCTTAGCAGTTGTGATTCAGAATTCACTGAATGGGTGTATTTCTGGGAGAGGTCATAAAGGGACCAGTGCCAATACTGATATTCCTCAACTTACTTATAAATTATCTAAAACTAAAGAGTTGGTGGAAAACTAAATAATGACAAGGGCAGGATGGATACAGAGATCTGGAAAACTGGGCTTACTTAAATACAGTACATTTTGATGTACATTTTTGAGTACATTTGTGACCTGCAAAGTCACATGAGGATGGTAAGGACTCTAAGTTAGACTTTAAGAATTGTATTCTAGAAACTGGGCTCTGAAAGGAAATCCAGGCACAACCCACTGAACATCAGCTCCCATGCTGATCCTAAGACTTAAAAGGGTAACTTGATCTGCAGATACATAAACAAGGGTGTAGCAACCAGGAACAGGGGGTGACTTTACTTTTGCATATACTGTTAGTGGAATCATAACTGGATTACTGCACGTTGCAAAACTGAAGTATTGAAGGAAAAAAGTCACAAAATTATTCAAGGGTTGGTGAGAGACATAAACAGTTTGATCTGTTTATCTTGAGGAAAAGCCCGTGAGAATGGCTGTATTACACTGTGTAAATACTCCATGGAGTTTTAAGTATTAGGTACTGAAGATCTATTTATTATAGCAGAGAAAGTCATAACAGGAATCAGCAGCTAAAACTTATAGCCAGAACTAAAATGAACAATGAGATACAATTTCTAAGAGCGAAAAGATTACCAGTTAGCAAAGGTAATGGATGAGCCTATGTCTCTTGGTATCTTAACATCAATGCTGGATGTCTTCCTGGGAATTGTGTTTCAGTCAAATGCAACTACAAGTTGATAGTCCCCGACATGTATAAGTGACTTCAGTTTAATGGGCAGTGGTATGTAGGAGTCCAGACTCCTGGTCTGCCTGGCCATAAACTTGATGACAGCCATGGAGGGTGATGTTCAGCTTGGACTTCTTCATTGTTAGTGACAGTAACACAAAGGTGACAATGGGTTCCAAATGCAATTCAGCTCATTTCAGCTGGCATTGCTTTCTGAACTATGATATGTGAGGGCCCAAAAGAGGACTGAGAAGATTCCTGACTTACTGCCACTGTGGATTGTTACTGCTGGGAGAGATTTTATAGCATCAGTCCAAATGGGTATACAGTGCAGGGTGAATCCGTGAGTCTTGTCTACTTGCCATTTCAATATGAAGGTAGGATAGAAGAAGTGCCTAGACAGGAGATCATTCCAACTCCTTTACCATTTGACTGTGGAGGAAGTGACAGGCTTTTGGATTGTAGCTCTGTTTCTTCACCTGAAAGTGCAGTGGTTTTGGGGCACTCCTTACACAACATTACAAAGGGATTTGTGGCCATTTCTTTGGCTGAAAACTTTGAGCATGAGCTTTTCTGTAAGCTTGCTGAACAGTAGCCTCGGTTAGAACACTAACCTCCTGTCATCTGAGGTTCATTAGCACGGTCTTTATCGGTTTAGCAAAAGCTTGTGCCTAATGGGTCCTTGAAGATGGAGGGGAGGCATTTCTAAGTGGGAGATAGTTTCCGTGGCTGCTCTCAAGGGCCATTTTGGTAGCCTCATCATGGCTATCCCAAAAGTCAGGGTGCAGGAAGGAAGAAGCCCAGGAGGCATGACCCTGCTTTATCTCCATACATTAACACAGCTAATTAACTTGCTTTCGATCCCCCTCCCCCTTCCCTCCTCCCTTCAAGGCGATTAATCCCCTATCAGCCTCGGTCTCCAGCCATTTGAAGAGTCTGTGTCTGCAGAGGTATTTACAGCCCCCAGCCAGCCACCAGAGGCGAGGGCCCTTTATCAGGGCTCTAAGACAAATGGCTGCCTATCTCCCTAGTGGCCTTGCAAAATCCAGCGAAGTGCTATGCTGTGCTGGCCACCTACTTTCACCCAGCCTCCCTTCTCCACTAACATTTCACAGATGTGACCTGAGCCCTCCCCTTTCATTGCTTAACAATAAGCAGCACCTCCCCAGCTCTGTGAAAGCCGAGAGCAAGAGCACTTTACTCCTTAGCCTGCCAAGAGCCACACGGGGACAAGGCTTTTCAAGCTGTCTCACTGAAATCCAAACTAAAAGACTCATAATAAATGAGAGGGCAGTACTTCATGTTTGCAAGGATAAAAAGAGGTAGCGAAAATGTAGACTGAAATACCTAGCATGGCTTACAGCTATCCTTATTCCTCATTAGGAGATGTGATCCCTAGGCTTGGTGAATGCATGAAACTGAGCTACAGAATCCCATAGAGTTACATTAATGCAAGTAGTTTTGACTAACAAGCTTTAGAATAGTGTTAGAGAGTGAGAAAACCAGATGAGTGTGCATCAGAACAGTAGGATTTCTGACCTGAAAATTGAACCCAGTAGCTGAGCTGGCTTAGTGGGTTGTTAGTAAAAGAACTGGTACCTGAATTTTTCTGTTCAAACTGAAGTCCACCATCCCCAGAAATAATTCCAGGATGACTCTAGCTGCTGCCTTCCAGCAGGGTGCACTATGGTGCCAGCATTGTCAACGCTAAGCACAGAAAAAGAAACCATGGAAAAGTAAAATGAGAAAGAAAATCACCAAGAGCAGCATCAAATCAAGGAAAAGGTATGTCCTGAGTTTCCAGACTGTGTCTGGAACTGGCCTCCTGAACTGTAGCTATAGAGAAGATATTCTGTCCCTTTCAAGCTTAGCCAGTTTCTGGAATGGTCACTAGACTTTTCAATGGCTTTCTCAGCATCTGTAGAGGTCACATGCATGCGAATACACATACACAATATATAAGCATGTTCCTTACATTCTTAAAATGTAGGGTCACTCTTAATTTTTGCCAGTGGTGTGTAGAGGCTAAGGCCATTCCTGCAATGACCCAAGAAAGTTGCCTGGGAGCAAGACAAGATGCTGTCCCTCCTACAAGCTGGGGTGCTGCCAGCTCAGGAGTTCAAGATCAGACTGGAACCTCTCATGTGGCAGCATGGTAGGAGCACTCCCAAGCCAGCTAGTATTAGACCTTCTGACTGGTCTGCTTTGATTACTGGAAGGGAGCCTGTTTTCCTTGGGCTTTGCGTCTATGGGTAATAAAGCAGCATATTCACTGCTTTTGGGTCCTGGATCTATATCACCTCAGGGTATTGTTTAGTCAGACCTTGGATGAGTTTATACTGGAACAGGGCTGCTCATCAACTGAGAGCTGTGGTGGAGTCCTTCATCTTCCAGACTTCTGTAGGGAAAGAATGAGGACAGAAGCAGAGTCTTCATAGCAACTTTCCAGGGTTGCAAAGGGTTTTATTTAAAGGTTTTTTTTTCCTCAGTGAAAGAAATCATGACCCACCCTGTCTCCATTTAAGCTCCTGATTCCTTGGACATAAAAACGAGATGAACTTCTGGCTAAAATGATGGGAAATGCTGCTAAAGCCTTATGGAACCAGAAGCTGCAGGTTTATTGCCACATCAGTCAGCCTTGGCCTTTTCCTCTAGGGAATGATGAAAAATTACTTGTGGGGGAAATCCTAGGACAGTTTGTGTGTCACTGAAGCCAGAACAAGGTCAGCTTTTGCTAGGAGTGATCTGTTTCTGCAAGGGCTCCAAGGAGTGGCAGCTCCTGCCTGTGCAGTCATTGGCATTGGTGCCAGCCCTGCATATAGCTTTGATTTGCTGTTTGCTGCCCATTTGGTCACAAAGCTTTTGAAAGGAGGAAGCCAATGGCATTATCTTGTTTTACTGTACACAAATATCATATGGATTGAAATTCTGCATGCTGAAGGGGTGTGTGGCAGTGTGTAAAGGGGAAAGGACAAGGGATAGTTCATCTTCGGCTATATTTGTACAGCAGTTACACTGAGCAGAAGTAGCTAGGCTATCACAGGCATTAAAAGATGCTTAGCCTTGAGTGTTCAGAATTAGCACTGCACTGTGCTGTATGGAAGTGCTCAGTGTGACACTATTCTCAGAAACTGGTAAACTCTTTGGGTAATTTGCTCCAGAATTCATATCTAGTTTAGTACAAAAACATCAACAGTTTATAATCGGTGCCATCTGTTCCTCATCCCAAGCTCTTTTAACTAGCCTTGCTAATTTGATGATGAGGTAAGAACTACAACTGGGGGACTGACAGGGCTTGTGGACTTGCCCCTCCTGCAGGAGAGCAAACTGGATGTGCTCTAAGCATTTGGTGGGTTTTGAATCCCAGCATCGACTCCTTTGTGTTTTCTCAGAATTCAGAGATCAATGTGAGGTTCTTTGCCCCTAATCCAGCCCCTGTTCATCATTATCACCTCCTCAAAGTGGCCAGTGCTTTGTTACCAGGAGAGGAAAAATCTTACAAGGTGGCCATAATCTCCTCTGAGAGTCAGACAGATATTCTCCCGTGGGTAAGAAAGTGACAGTGACCAAAAGCTCTAGGGGAAGCAGGCTAGAACAAAGCTGCCCATTGCATCCTTTCATCAAACTGTTAATCTTTCTTTCAAAGACATCACATTTGTTTGGTGACAAAAGCCCCAAAGAAGCTGAATTGAGCCTGAAATCCTGTAGCAAGATTTAGAGGAAGCGTCTTTCATTCAGAGCAGGGAGGGGCGAGAGACTCCTTTTTCTTCCCACCAACCAATGGGCTCAGAGAAACCCACGAAGGTGACGGATTAATGCAGGGGCTCCCCAGGTAGATGCTACGTGACTCCTGGCACGCTCCAAAAACGTTTCCACAGCGACCAGCTGAACAAGAAATATGGAGTGTGATGAGATCCAGCATAAACTTGTGCTTTGGAAGGAGCTGATTTGCCACTCTGAGATTTCTAAATTTACTACAGAAAACCCAAGATTCAGTGATCTGTACTGTAGTTGTCAGAATACAAATAGCATGGATTTTAATCAGTTTTTCCTACTCCTTATAAATGTTGATTGCATATGGTTTTTCTGTTTCCTCTAATACACAGCCCTATTCCAACTCTTTATTCCAATGCTTTCTGTGCAGTCTGCATCTTTCTCTTAATTGGAATATTTTTGTTTTGTTTTATCAGGTGGATTTAGGACTAAAGGGCAAACTAACAGGGCTATAAGGGAGGCTCTAATTTGATGTGTATTACTTCAGTGCTAGCTTTTTCAGTTCTTCCCATCCTCTGGAGCTCATTTATTTCTGTGTATTGTCTCTTCTTTTGTGTTGGCATTGCTGGCTGTGCAGATTCCAGCTGGAAAAATAATGTTATTTCTGTCTAGTATATTTTTCAGTTCAACCCCAACCTGACTCACTAAGCAGTAAATAAACACTTTGTGGTCTCTATGATGGAAGAATGATGAGGGCGGGAATAAGTGTTTGAGGGCAGAGGCTGCTTCAGCTGGATTAAGCAGTACTGTTGTCAGATGTCTAAGTATGGCCTGAATTTCATTTTAACTTGGAGATACCTGAATACCATGTATCGGGGACAGCACTGCAATCCACGAGTCTTCCTTGTCAGCAGGAACAGGTTCTTCATGTGTAAATAAAAGACCTGGGCCTGTTGAAATAATTTCTACTGCAGAGGCATCCCCAGTGGGAGAGGATAATGGAGAAGAAAAGCCTCTGAAGTATGACCATTTTACTTTGGGGTTTGGGCATGGTGGTATTTGTGCGTCAAGGACATGGCAGGCATTAGGACCATGCAAGAGCCACTTGGAAGCATCTGACTGTAAGCTGTGCTTTCCTGGCTCTGGAGGCTTTTAAAAATAGTACTCAACCTGCAACCAGTCTGTGTTTTTATTTAATTATTATTAAATAGTTATACGGGGAATTGGAAATATTGACAGCAGTGTTAACATATGGGGTGCAGGTGGTGTGTCAAGCAAATGGAAGAGATTTAGTTTGCAGCCAGTAAGTGGCACGAAGGAGTTTGGGCCCCACATAGGACTGTTTGGATGTGTCCTTATGGCTGGTAGGCTGTGCGTGAAATGTCCATGCGGCACAATTTATTGAGAGCAAAAGCACAGTGACCTTTCCTTACAGCTACTCTGGTTTGCAATTTGTCTTTGTTCCCTACAGACAACAAATTAGAAGTAGGAAGCTCTTCCCAGTGTAGGATTTTCTGTTGGAGGGAAATGGAAGCCAAATCCCATGGGTGTAGTGAAGCTTTGTCAGCTCTAAGTGCTTGGGGTCATGCAGCCAAGCAGCGGCTGCTTTTGCAGAGGAAAATGGTTATGTTGCCCCGCTCTGGGTGTTAATATTTGTCCTGTAACTCCATCCTTGACTCTCACTCAGCAATAGATGTTGTAACCTGCTCTTGTGGCAGCATAATGTGTTAATGGTAAGTGCAACCACGCTGTGGCTGCTTTTCCCTTGAGACGTTTCCTCCTTTGAAGAGGAATTGATAATGTCACTTTTATGACCCTCTGTGAGCTTTTGCGACATGGAGTCTCTCTATCAGGCTGTCTAGCTCTTAAAGCTGTTTCTTCTCAAGCTTGCACTGAAATGAGGCATTGCTGAATCACCTCCAAAGCAGCAGTGTTATGAGAGGTCATACTGCAAGTGGACCAGTTACAGCAGGAAAGTTCTTCTGCAAACAGCCCTTTTAAAAGGGTTTTGTTTAAAAGCTCATGTCTCACGCACCCTATTGCTTCTGTGGATTACAGGATTCAGACCATAGCTAAGGCAGACATGGGGGATGAGACAGGGATTTCTATTGGCGACTGCAAAGGAAGAAGAAGCTGAGAAGGAGGTTGACTTTTGAAATTCAGCCCTGGTGTTCTGGCAGCTGTTGAAGGGCCATAAAAAAGGCAGTGGTTTAACACTGGGTGAGCATCAGGATCTTCAAAGCACTTTCTTGTTTGGGAAAGATGTAAGGAACTCCTCAGAATTCCTGCCTGTGTTTGGAGGGGTGGAGGCTGCAGCCTGATCCAAAGAGGGAATAGGAAGCTCCAGATCTTCATCCAGCGGATACTTTTCCCATGCTCTTTCCTCCCACACAGCAGCTCCCTCCCTTCCCTTCTGGAGCAGCAACAGCAATAGTTTCAGCACAGACAGTGCCTGGCCTTCTTAAGCTGGGTGCAGCTTAAATATTAACTTGCTCTTTTAAGAAATGTATTTTGAACTTTGGGAACCTCATCAGAACAGTGTTACTGGTATGAATCTCTTGTGTGAGAGCAATGACCAGCTCCTCAGCAAGCTTTACGTGATGAGTGAAGTTAACTCAGTCCACACGGAGATGCAAGTTAAAATCAGTACTTAAGTCCAGGAAATCCAATCTTAACTTGCTGTCTCCTGGCTCTAGTTGTATTCCCTCCAATGCAAATAATAGTATTTTAATTTTTTTTTCTTGACAACTTTTATCTAGGAATCTTGGTGTACCTTATAGACTGATGCTTTGAGGTTCCCAGTCTCTCAGTAAAGAGACATACTGTCTGACAGAGGGACTACCATGGAATATTCTCAGCCAGTGGTGGAAAGGATTTGGACCTAGCAGCCCACTTCTGCATTTTTACAGTAATAGAGACCTGAAGCTATCTATGCAATGGCTTTACCTCAAAAACCATCTGTAATAGCACAGAAGTTTAAAAAACAAAAGAGAGAAAAAGAAAAAAAAAATGAACATAGCATTTCATTTTCATAGTTCTCATTCCTTTTTATATTGCATTATTAAATGCGTTTCTAAGACTTTCTCTTAAGGAATAAAAGGTGGCAAATTCATTTTAAGCTATTATTGCATACTGTTCATTAGTTGCTGTTTAAAGTACTTCTAGTGTGATTTATTACATCAATATTTCAAACTCCTACAAAAAAGGTGGGCCTTTCCAAAAAAAAAAAAGCATCTTGTTTGAATATTGGAGATTTGAGCTGTGATAGAAGAGAACACAAGTGACCTGCATCTTTCAGAGAGAACAACTTTCTCCATGTCTCACAAGTTCAAATTTTGTTTTATGTACCATTCCTGCAAATACTGCAGATGTGGTGAGGTATGGGGAAAAAAAAGTAAAGAGATAGCTGGTTCTATTTTTTTCCCTTTATGAAAAAATCCAAAGAACCCAGAGAGGTTCCACAACTTTAATGTAATCTCTTCTTGGAATAGACACCAGCATTGTGCATCAAGTGCAGTTTCTGAATGGGCTTTGTGTGTTGCAAAAGTCCAGTCTGGAAACGTACATTGAAAAAATCACCATTGATCATTAGGTTAGAAATATGTCTCTAGTGATACAGTTAGTAGAAGGTAGAAGGTGGCAGTGCTGCTACTCTTTGGCTCTGCAGAATAAAGAACAGCTCTAGGATTAATCATCATTCTGGCTGAAAACAGGATGCCAGTGAAAATGACATTACAGCTCCAGACAGCTTCTTGTAATTTTTTCCTGTTCTCAACCTATGTTGTGGCAGTCCAGATGGGATTGCCCTTACGTAACCTGCTTGTTTTTGTTCAGGCCTACATTTCACATGAAGGCTTATGCAGCATCAGCAAAACTTTACTGTTCATATTTGTGTAGAACTACATGCAGAATGAAGGGCCAGAGAAGAGCTGGAAATTATAAAAATAATTAATATTCACCAAAGGTCTCACATTTATGAAATGACAAATTGAAGCCCTTTGAGAGTTGGCAGCTTGGACAGATGATAGGGAAATGTAGAAACTGCTCATCACAGCCTTCAGTGAACTAGTGCGAAAGTGATTGGAACCATCTTCAATTTTATCTGTCCATTTCTGCCAGGTGTGAAGGTGCATGGGAAGTTCTTTTGATCAGTGGAGTTAACTGCTGATGAATACTCCACTGATATTGATAAGCCTACATGTCGCTGGGTAAATGTTCTGAAGAGATCATGGATCCATGTACTCTATTGTCTCAGAGCACAGATATGGGGATTTAATTATGTTGAACTTGATTTACTCTACCTACTCTGTGAATTTATCCAACAACTAGATGTCTAAATCTGGACATAGTTCCTAAGAACATTAAAAACCCTGTTTTCCCTCTCACCTTTCCCAGTTGTCATGCTCCAGGCATTTCTTTTTGTTCTGTGTAAATGGTTTGAGGCAGAGGGCTCATCTGTGTAGGTGAACATATATTAACAAGTTATCACATGTACCCAGATTGTTAGATGCTTCCAGTATGTTGGGAGGCATTAACTAATTAGATAATCCCTAAAGGTTTTCACCACCCAGCAAGGCAAAGCACAGTCCTATTCCTGACAGACTTGCTTCTCAGAGGACTGGTCCTAAATCAAAGAAAATGAGAGTTCCTCATTATCTTTTTGTCAGAGAAACTTTTTAGAAAATTTATGGCGTGTAGTCATCCCCACAAGCCAGTGTGTAAAGCTGCAGCAAGTACCACCAGTATTTGGAGGAAAGTCTTGTAGATAATTTCTACAAATTCAAGCTGAAGAACCATGTGCTGGGAGCAGTCATTCAAAGGAGAAATTGGGAGTTACTTGTCAGTATTACATTCAGATCTATTTGCCTGCTACTTGTTCATCAACACTTCTATGAATGGTCCTGCTACTGTCACTAGCAAATGCTGAAAACTTTTAGAGACTATGTTCAAAAACCCAAAAGCTTGTTCTTTGACAGCAGATGGCTGCAGTGCTTCTGTCACTGGATGATCTGCCTTGTAGTGAAGTTTTCCTTATCTGGGTTTCCATGCTATCCAAGTGGTAAAATTTCTTAAGAACATGCAGATCCCCTCAGTCAGGATTTGTAATCCCAGTGGCTGAACCATAATATAGGCATTTTTACTCCCGTTATGAAAAAGATCCAGTCCAGTTTGTGTCCATGAGTGGCACTGGAGAGACTGGATGGGAGATGGGGGTTGCCTTGTACGTGAAACCACTGCTTGTGAAGGTATTAGCTCATGTTGTACCTAGGACTTGTGTAAAAAATGTCACAGTAGAAGGAAGGTGAAAAGATGGCACACATCTGTATTGACCATCTGATATTAAGTAGTGCTCTGCTTTACTGCAATCTCAGTTGCTTGTCTTTAGTGGAAATGTGGAGGGGAGTGAGTCAGAAGGAAGTTCTCCAAAGCAGAAATCTCCTGACAGACTGTGAATGTCTGTTTTGTACTTCTGTCCAGCAGCTCAAGTCAGCCTGTCAGAAAGCAGGTAGGTATTCTTGCTGTTCACTGAGTTCCACATTTGCACATGACTGAAGAGGATACTTTGAAAGGTAACAGATCAGAGATGACACAAGACTTGCATATAACAAACATATGGAACTTGCTGCTGAAGGAGACAGAGGAGACAGTGGTGTCAAAGAAACTTTTGGTAAGTACAGAAATACAAAGTGAAGAGTTAGGTAACAGGTGAGCAGCACAACTCGCAACACCTGGTTTTACAGGGTTTTGAAATATATTGTTCCTTTCTGATTCTGAAGCCATCATATAAATATTTCCCCTCAACTTACCTCCTTTCCTCAGCTACTGTAGCTTGCCATGAACTGCACGAGAGAACATCTACTGCGAGGGAGCACGCAAGAGCCCAAGGCTGCACAAACGCGGATTGCCCAGCTAGCTGCTGCCTTGTGGCTGCCAGGCAGGCCTAACAGCCTGTGCTTCCTTGCAGCTGCTGGCAGACCAAAGCTCCAGGAGCTGAAGTCAGCCCTTGGGCCACATCCCAGGGAGACCTGCTGTAGGAACCTGGGGTGTTAAAGCCCTTCAGCCCTTTGTCGGATGTGACTAAAATTGGCCAAGAGTCACAAGTGAGTGGGAGCAGGAGGACAGGCAGCTGACAGCAATCACAGAAGCCCTTCCCCAGGCTAACCGTGACATGAGTAAGCATGAATCATAGCATAAATTGATGAGCTTAAAATTAATGAGCCTAAAATTATCTACAAAGATGAATACTGCCTAAATGGCCCAACACATTATGTGCTTTCTGCTTATTCTGGAATTGGCAGATTTTGGCTTTGGATACAGATAGGCTGACTGCTTGACTCTAGGCCAGTGGTAGCCTAACAGTTCCAACCAAATTTTTTAACTTGGGCCTGCTCCGTTTTTTTCTTTTTTTTTTAAGATGGAGATTCAGCAAGAACCTTCTTCCCTACATTGTAGCTTCTAGGCATTACTGATTTGGTGCTGAAGCTGGTATTTTCTTCTCCTGGCAGCTCCTTGCCCTCCGGCACTGAATCCAAGCTGATGGTTCAGCCCCCTCCCTCTGGCACAATTCCCAAGCTGTCATGTCAGATGCAAAATAAATACTCAGAGGCTCTGAGCTCCTTGCATCCAGAAGAAACTGCATTTTCACACTGGCTCTGAACCTCTTCTGTGGAGCCAAAACAAAATTAATGTGGAAACTAATCCCTTTGCCCCTACCACGCATATCCTCTTCAACAGTGGAGCCAAGAAAGACTGAAGAGAATTAACCTTTTCCATAAATTTCTCAGATAGGAAATACCCTACTTTTAATTTTCTTTTTTTTTTTCCCAGTTGCTGCATCAGAGAAACCAGTCTTCCCTGAAGGAGGAAAGCACCTTCTTTCTATTCCCACTACTAATGCTAGTTTATTTTAAGGACAAATTTCCTACCTATGCAGAATTGCTGTAGCTCATCTTGGCTCTCTGTAGCTATTAGCTACATCAAGTAGGTGGCAGAGCTTGTTGGAGTAACTGCTGCCCACTCAGAAACAGCCAAGAATAGCTGCAGCCTCTCCTGGGGATCAGCTACACCAGTCTGGGGCTTGAGGGTCCCTTCCTGTGACGCATATGACATTACCACCACAGCCATGGGAACATGCTACTATGTGAACCCAGACAGACATCTGGAAATGAGGGCAGCCTGCAGTGCTGAAGTGACAAAAGGAAAACAGGGCATCGAGGTTTATGTTCTCCCCAACTTCCCTCCTTTCAGGTGTCACCAACTCCTTGCAGCCTTGCGCCCTCTTCACTGGTCAGGCAGAACCCATAGCAGCTCTTCTCTCAGCTTAGGGTAACTTGCTGCAGAACACTGCCTCTTTCTCTTTTCCAGTGATTCACTTGCACATCTTCTCACAGGCTCTTGGAGTATCCAGCTGGAGAAGGGAGGCACTGTGGTGGTGCTGCGGAGCCTGCTGTGGCTGGGCCTGACATTCTACCATGTCCCAATGACCAAGCAATTCGGCTACGTCTACTTTGGCACTGGTGAGAAGAATCTTGATCTGCCCTTCATGCTGTGACTCTTCTGTCTGTTCTTTTCAAGAACTAGAAAAGATCTAGATTTTATACTTAGAAAATTTTGTTTACTGTTTGTTCTAATAAAAATGTAAAACTTCTGCACTTTGAGCAGGATTCTTTTGTGCCTGGATGCTGGCCCTGATTCTTCTCCTAGGACTTCATTGTATGCAATCCTCCTCCAGATTGAATTCAGAGAATCACAGAATATTCTGAGTTGGAAGGGACTCACAAGGCTTGTTGAGTCCAGCTCTTAAGTGAATGGGGATTGAACACAACCTTGGCATTATTAGCACCAAGTTCTCCCTGTAATGTGTTGCTGTGGATCCTTTAGATAGTAATAAATGGCATTTTCTTCCCTGACAGGCAAGCTCTAGGTCAGAAATCAAACCTAGACCATCTGTCTGATTACAAAAGCACCTTGCTTACACAAGAACTAATTTGGAAACATGAATGAATACCTGCTGTCACCTGTGAAGATAGAGTAAAAAGCTGATGTATACTGTAAGAGATCTGTACTAAACCCTGAAGTCTAGAAAGGCATATTGAAGAGAGTATTTTGCTTTTCAAATGTTAAGATGTCACCAAAATTAGAGGGGGTCCTTCCAGCTCATGTCACTAAACTGTAAGAAAAAAATAGCTGTGGGCATCACCTGGTCTTGAAAAGTGTGCTTATTTAGGTTCTTCTCAAGACAATGATTTAATCCAGTGACTTTTCCATTAGCAAAGCTCACTGAGCAGAGCTACCTGGGCTAGAATACAGTAACTTCTGTATGTATAAGAATAAAGGAAAATATTTTCCTTTCTGAAGGGCTGTAGCTTTCAAAGTTTTATAAAACAGAGACAGTCAGCCAGAGATTTTATCTCAGTATGGTAATGAAGTCTTGGCTCTGTCTCCCAAAGCAAAAGGTCTTGGCCAGCTGAAGGGGCTTTCATTTCACAATATAAGGCTAAAACGAACCATTTAAATCTAATTTGATTTCCTGGATAATACACGTTTATCTTTACCTTTTGTTCCTGTCCATGCTGATGGTATTAGCAGATGATTCTGATAAAAGCAATACAAGGTTAAGTGGCATGGTATTGCTTAAAACCTATGTATTGATTTGCAGCCCCCAGATAAATACCAAAGAAATGAAGCCAAAACAATAATGACCATGATAAATTTAATGAGCCTTTCATACCAGGCCCATAATTAGCAATGGTCAATAGATGGAAGATCTGTATGTGTACTACACAGGGAGAGAAATGGTGGGATCTTTTAGTTACAAGATAGATAATCAGTTCCAAACTATCCAAGGAAGCAACCATATCACTGACATGGAAGATTTATGAAAAAATTATTTGCTAGGCAAAAAAACCAAAACAGGCAGTGATTAAGGATGTCAACACTGTGTATTTGCCAGATTCAGGAGTGAAGCATAAGCCAGGAATTCTTAAGGGGACATTTTGCCACTGCCACAGGTGTTCTGCTGAAAATTATGGGTAGTACAGATGATAACTAAAAAAATTCATTTCAGTAGTCTATAACAATTTCTGTTACTGCTGAGAAAATACAGTGCTACAGAGAAATTTTCCTTCCATCTGTGTCACAGGTACAAAAGCCCAAATGAGGCAAATCTGAGTTGAAACACATGTTAATGGGAAAACACCACTCATTGCTGGGAAAAGAAGGAAACATCCTTTACCAAACTTGTTTGTGGAACATAAAGAAACAAAAGCCTACAGATCCTTTCTGGCTTTGAGGTAGAAGTCATTGCCCCTTGCTTTTGTCAAATCATCCAGCACACTGAACTTTGTTTTGATGGCTCTTGTAGTTTCCTAGAGGAAAAGATCACAGCTGGACACAATACAGAGTACTAAAGACAATTTCGGAGTAAGAAAATTAGAGATATTGACAAACTTGAAAAAAACCCCAGCAGAACAGTGGAAAACATGCTTACTGACTATGCTAGTTCTGACCACTAGTGGTTTAAACAGAGAGGCTTTTGTGTATATTTGACATTATCCTTCAGCAAAGGGTGCCCAACTGCATAGGGCTTTTTGCACCACTTAGGGCCCCTCTTCCAAATAGGCTTTGCAGATCTGATGGGCCAGCGGGTCAGGTACCTGTCAAAAAACACAAAAACACATTTCAGTTTGAGACTGATCACTGAGAAAATGTTCCAACTGAAGCAGAAACAAGGCACTATAGCTTTTGCCTCCCTAACAAGCCTCTTTATAAAGGAATAAACATGAGCAGAGCTCCCTCAATTCAGAAGGAACCACTGGAAAGGAGTTTCTGTTTGTTTTGGAATTTCGAAGCTCATCTCTCTACTGAACCCACTGGCACCTGCTTGACTTCCAGTTCCGCAAAACAAATCAGGTGTAGTCTCCAGGCTGCTGGCAAGTTGTCCACCTGCAGCTAAACTGGAGTGCCAAATCCCTTCATTGCAACTAAGTCCAAGAATGAATGCATGCAGCCTCTAGGGGAAGTGTTATTTCAACAGCTGGTCTCAATAAGGTAAACTAATTACAGAGACTAAATTCTGTGAGAAAGCTTCTAAAAATTAATAAATTTACTTTGGGGGGGATAATTAGTTATTACTTCTGCATGCAATGGGTTTCTGACCTAGTCTTGTATTTCTGTATGTCCAAATTTGCTGTAGTGTTCTCTATACAATACTATTGCAGCTTGCTAGTGCAGGAAGTCAGCACCTACAGTGTAAGAGGTATTAAAATGGAATTATCATCACAACTACAAATCTCTGTGAAGAGCAGTGTCTGGCAAATATCCTTTGCTTTTTACCATTTGAAGTTTTAGACTTGGCTTTGCAAACAGGCAGGGGATTTCAGATCCAGAATCAGTTACTGGAAATCTTACCCTGTGGCTGGGTGGCCTGGAGTTTTGTTAGGCTTTAAATCTTTTGCTACCAGTAGAGAGGGGAATAGAGGTCCTCAGAGAAAGACGAGTCTTTTCAGACAATAAAGATCCAAAGTAAAACCTTAGCATAATCTGCACAAACAATGCTCCAACAAATTAGAATTTGGAACAGACTGATAAACTTTGTCCAGCGATGTTTGCATGCCTCTGTTGAGTAATCCCATGGTCTTAATGTAACCTCAATCACTCATCCTCCCCACAAAAAGCTTTGTTACCTTTTATTTGCATTGTGCAAATTTGAGATATTAAGAACTTTGGACAGAGACCATGTAATACATTTGTTTGAATGCATTTGGCACATTCCTAAGAACTACAAAGAAAGCCTGCTATGCCAGGCAGCTACAGACTGCATAACAGCAGCCCTAACAGCACAAACTGAAAAATGAATCACATGTGGAGCTTTCTGCCTCTGAAATCAAGCTACTTTCAAAATGCTTTGCTTTGAAGAGTTTGTGACAGTTAAAACACCTAGAAGCCCCAGCAGGAGGGGTCTGGGTGACAACACAGCAAGATCCAGCCACTTGTTTCCCTGTACATGCATTAAACTCATCCCTTGTGACCTGTAATGCTATGCTAGTGCATTAGTGCAATCCCTTACATAACAGCATCGGGACAGGAAGTAGGAGAGACTTTCCTGTCTCTATTTTCACATGCAAGGGGAGTTCAGAGAGACCAAATGCAGGTCCCCAGTTTGGAATCTGGCAAAGGACCATGGCAAGGCAGCTCCTTTGGAAGAAGCTGTAAGGATGTTAGATGAGCACATGGGCTAGATCCTCCATTTCCTATTCCCCTTGCTGCAAGGGGGATGCCATAACAAAAATTTTGGTACTGCAAGACTACACTTACAGAAAAGGAGGGAAAAAAATCCCAAATTGTTTTAATGCATCAATGTGCCAAGTGCAATTCTGGTCACGTGTCCACACGATTACGGGAAAGTGCTCCTGTGATAATAAATGATCTCACTGGGAGAGAAGTGAATGTGTGAATGTGAGATACACATCAATGCTGTATGCAGGTTTAGACAGACAGTGGCTTTTTAAGAAATCCCTCTGTTTCTGTGTGGGGGCTGGAAGTGCACACCCCAATTCTGCATAGGAAGGAGGATTTAGTAATGGCCTGATTTTAAAGCTTTTGTTATTTCTCTTTTGAGCAGGTCTAATCCAGCCCTCTGGTCCAGGCTTTTGGCTTCCTTTGGGGACTGCAGGCTGGGGCTTTTCATTGTTAGCTGAAACAGACATTTGGACGCTTTCCCTTCCTGGAGCACATTTGCTTTTAGGGCTTTTAATACTTGCTTTGTCCCAAACTCAAACTTGTCCTATTTTGTTTGCTGTCTTTTTTTTTTTTTTTTTTTTTTTTTTTTTTTTTACCTTGATTCAGCAGTGCAAAAGCCTGATGCCTGGGAGCAGTCAGTCTACAAAGTTCCTTCTCCTCTCTGACTAACTCAATTTCCTACAGATTTCACAGATCTGGATTTGGTTTTTTTCTGTGAGTAAAAACAATCCACAAAACTCACATAAGAGAGCTTCAAAGCCCAGCACACAGGACTTTCCTGCAAACTCTGCCATCCATGTAAGGTAAGGTACACCCTTTTCTAGCCCATTGTATCCAACAAGGTGTTTGTCTTGGGGAGTTATTATAATCACCTACAAACACACACTGGCAGAGTATTTGAATTTTCTCACGTAGCTGAAGGCTGGATGCCAAATGCGGCTGGTCCGCAGTGTCCTAACCTGACACTTCAGAGCTCCCACTCTAGGCAAGGGACAGAACTGCCTGTCTTGGAACTGTGACTCATCTCAGGGCTCTGCTTGTCCCCTTGAGTTTGGTAAGGTCCTGAGCAAGAACAAGAATTCCTAGACTTCAAGTGCACAAGTGAGTAGTTTGAATAAAGTGTGTATGGGAATCCCTGGTGGGATTTCCCTGATGGGAAAAGGCAAGATACAATCAGGATGGAATCAACTGTGGTTAATTCACCTGCAGCCATTGTCATAACCTAAAATCTCTATAGCATGTGGAAGTCTGTTTTCATAGATTCTCTTCATTGGGCAGACCTTCCCACTTGGAGGCTGCCACTTTAGACCTAGGAGTAGGCACAAGGCTTCCACGTGCAGGGTAAGGGAAATGGGAAAACAACATACACAGCTCAAGCAAAGACCATGTTGGTACAGTTCAAGTCTGAACTTCTGAACCCTCACTGAATTTTTTCAATATGGCTTTTGTTTGGATTAAGAGCAGAAGGTAGAGGACTACAGACTGCAGGAAGCACTCGATCAAAGTGCTGGCGAGACTGCCTCCTCCCTGCCACATCCCTTCCCATGACACCTCTTGGCTTTGCTCACCTGCAGCCGCTCTGGCTCTTGACTTTTGAATACACATGCTATGCACAACACAGTTTTCATGCAGATGAGAGGAACCACATGCTGTTGGAAAGAAATGCTGATAGCAGGGAAACCAGATTCTGCTCCCAGGGACGAGAGGTGTCCACAGAGCCTGAGAACTTTGTAATTAATGAGGAATTTGTAGGGAGTCTGCCTCTTGCTTAACACAGAGCAACTCTTCCAGCTGATGTGATGGAGGAGGGATTGACTTGGGTACTATCTGTGCCAAGTTATGCTCTTCCAGTAGGAAGCTGGAAATGGAGTGGCAGCTGAGGACTCAAAATCAAGTACAGTAATTTCACGATTAGAAGCCGCACCATTTTGACTAAAATTTTGGTCTGAACCCGAAGTGAGGCTTATAATCAGGTGCGGTTTATATATGGACAAAGAATGAAAAGTTGCTGTTTTAGTTTGGAGGACAGGTGTCTGCTGAGAAAGGCAGGAACTTCTCTTTGAAATGGAGAATGTAAACCCCCTCCCTCCGTATTATTATAATTTTGAAATCAAGGGGCTTTCAGGCAAAGATATGGGAATTAGGAATAACAGTTCTTTACTAGGGAAATTAAAATAGAAATACAGTACTACAAAGAAACAAACTCCAAACCCTGACAAAGTCAGAGTACAACCTGACACCCCGTCAGGCAGGGTGTTGGTAGCAGTCCCATTAAATGGTGGCTGCATCCTCCTGCAGTGACAGATGTGATTCAGTTGGAGCAGTGCTCCTGCAGAAGGTGCAATTTCCATCCAGAGGTCCAGTGGTGATGTGGAGAAATCCAGTTTTCCTCTGGAGTCCAGTGGAGAAAGGGGCTCCCTTAGTGTCCCAAAACCTCTGTTTTTATCTTGGTAAGAAATGTTGGGCTCTTCCCCCTGGCTGGAGCAACTTCCAGTGGGATGCAGTAATTTTATCAGTCACACAGTGGGACTCAATGGGCCATTAGCAGAAAATGACTCGCTGGAGGAAGGATGGGTTGTGAAAAGATAAAGAACAATGCCCTGCCTGGTTTCAATGGATGGCCCATTAGCAGAATATCTGCAGTTGAGATAAGGATCACTGTCCCCACCCTCAACAGATGGTGATAGAATAGATACCTTTTATCACACTCTGTATTGTAACGTGAGGCTTATAATCAGGTGCAGCTTATGTATGGACAAAGAACAAAAAGTTGCTGACACTTGGAAGTGCGGCTTATAATCAGGTATGGCTTGTAATTGTGAAATTACTGTACTCCATAATCTTACAGCACCTCTTGCTGACAGACCCTAGAGTCTGGGAAGCTGTGATATCCCCTAGTCCTTTTGGATAGGGAACAACTTCACAGAGTTGCATTTTAACCAATACTTTGGACCTGCCAGAAGAACATGAGTGCTATATTCATATTAAAAGAACATCTAGATGCTGGCTTGAATTCAGCAACTCTTCTGGATAGACTGTTAGTCCACATTTTCCATGTAAAACCCTCCATGCTGAAAAGAAAACTGCTGAGCTATTCAGGTTTCCATTACTGAAAGGAAGAAGTTTGACCTACAGCTGAGCTTGACTGTTTCCCAAATGGTTCTGGTGTGTGCTGCACACACATGACTCTGGAGTATGGGAATAGTTTGTCACCCTATACAATGCTGGTGAAATTGCTTAGAACTTCCTCAGCCTCACAGGCTAGTGGAAATATTTTGTTGCTGCAGCACTTAACTGGAACATGCCAGACTGGAGCATGAACAAATGCAGAAATAACAGCAGGAAGTTTTTAAAGGGAGAATACAGGCTGAGGATGAGGGAACAATCCTTGGCTGCAAGACAAATTTGCTTGTGAAATGATCCCCTGTAAAGAGTGAAAGCCCCAGACTGGGCCAAACATGAGGAAAATTAACTGTAGGGAGTAATTCTCCATTGACAGGGTAAATTTCATTTGTTTTCAATGTTCAGCTTCTGCAGATAAATGATACGTAAGAGAAGGTGAGGACATGAGACTCAAGAGTTCATGGATGATGTGGGTTACTCCCAGGGCCATTTCTTCAAAAGAATCATAGCCAGTAAAGCAGTTAAGTGGTAACATTCATGAGCCATCACTGTCAAAAACAAATCAGGCAGAAAGCAAAAAGGCAAAGAACTGAAGTCCAAGAAATGAGAAATACCATGGCAAGTCTTACCTGGACAGTGTCCCAACTGCAGGGGATAGAAAAGGGAAATGTGGAATGCTCCCCAGTTGAATTCTGACCACAATATGTTCTTATACATCCTCCTACCACACTCAGGACCACAGAGCTTAGCATTTCACTTTCATGTTGTGCCTTCTTCTGCAGTTCCCAATCTGCTCCTCTGTGTTACATCACATCATATATGAATGTTCCATACTATGCTAGAGAGCTGTATAATCAAGTACAAGGCAGGATTTGCAGGTCAGATGTTCTCAAAGCATTCTGCTCTTCTTGAATTCCAGTACAGGAAACAGGATAAGGTGATAGAATAGGTAGAGGAAGGTCAGCTGCCAAATGACCCACTGCAAAGCAGGGAAATCCTTATCTCTTTGCAGAGAAATCTGGGGCATGTAGAAGGGAATGTCCAAAGTTCGTACAATTGAGATAGTACAAGCAGTTCAGAAAACAGAGCAGGAATTCTGCTTTTTGGAGAGTAAATACCATCATCATTGAGTAAGTACCAGAAGAGCACCTTCTTGAGAGGCAGAGGGGTTCTGCATGATAAATCCACACTTCATAACACTAAATCAATGGCATGTCAGCACCCCTGACCCTTGTTAAAACAAGGCAGTTTGCTGATAGTTCCATATGGTGGCATGATACCTTTTAATCCCAGCTAGGTGCTAGCCACTGCATGCCAGACCCTTTGGATTTGAAGCAGGCTCACTTTAATCAGGGTGACAGTGACATGGGCCAAACATTCTGGCCAAGTCAGCCACAACTGCAGTAAAAAAAAATAGCTGAGGAACAGCTTTTTTTAGTGCTTTCAAAAGTATACATTAATGCAGCTCCTTTATATATTTCCTTAGTACCTTTGCCCAGGAGCCGTAGTGTTCGTCCCGTGCAGCTGGCCTGTACATTGTCTAAGGGACAATCAGTTTTTCGTCAGGCTCATTTGTCCCTCTTTCAGCAAACAACAAATGAAGCTGCTCTCAAAAACTGACACAACCTTGGAGCACCAACCAGAACTTTGCCAGACAGGAAAAAAATGAAAGGGATTGCTCATCCAAATGAAGTAATCTGCCAGATTTCAGCCAGGCTGGGGGTTGCTGCTCTAAGTCTACACGCAGTAATTCAACACTCAGGTTGGTATCATAGCAGAGGCATTGGGCTCTGACTCTCACTTCACAATGAGGTGATGTATCCCCTTCAGTCTCAGGTGGTGTGAGTGGAATCAGTCCCGAAGGCTACCTTAGGCTTTTGTCCTGTCATTCTACAGCTGATGGTGTAGTATGTCATGAGCTCTCTACTCTGAGCAAAACATTTTTCAGCTCACTGTAAGATGGCAGTTCCCAGACACTACAAATTCCCACAGAAGTGTGTAAGGTAACATCTGGAGTAGACAGTGACTTCTCAGCCCTTCCTTTACAAAACTGAAAACTTTCTCCATTCAGAGTATAGAGACATACAACAGATTGCTTACCTTAACTGTGTTTCTGTCTTGGAAAAGCTTTAACGGGGGCCCAAGCATATTATGAGGCATCTTAGTTTCTCCCTGTTGACATTGCAGGGGTACAGCAGCAGTGCAGAAAGGCACAGCTACCTCTCATCTAAGCAGAGTGGTAAAGATGGCTACAACAGCCAATACAGTGATCTCAAAAAGAGATGAAGCTCAAAGTTTTGGAAAATACATCACTTAACTGTTTAATGCACTGCCTGCTATAATAGGCTCTCTTTAGATCATGTTGATCCCTTCTTGAACTGGCACTTAATAATCCAGTAGGCATAAACACAATGAAGGAACAAGCTCGGTCAGGTGAATAGCCCTGATATTACACATTTAGAGGATGACCCAGACACATTCTGGGCATTGAACAAGGCAGCTTGTTCCACTCCAATGTTCAAGCCCACTTCTGCCCCTTTTCTCCCCTGTCAGCTCACTTGCATTTGGCAGCACCACAGGTTGAGTGCCTCCCAAGTTACTGCAGACTTACAGGAAGCTTTGGAAACAAGTACAGAGGCAAAGTCAAGGTAAGCTTGGACAAGTCATTTATGTGGGAAATTTCTGATAAGAGCTCTGGCTTCATTCCCAAAATAAGTACAGTTAAATGACTCCAGTCATTCAGCATGTGGGTGCACTTCAGGCTAGAGGAAGGAAGCAATTTGTAACTCCTGCTTTATGCCATGCCAGCTACTGCTCTAGAGAGCAGTGGGGGTTCACACAGTCAAAATTCATACAGCATGGCCAGTATTTTGCAAGGCTCCAACACACAGAGCTTTCCCTTTCCAGCAGGCTGAGTATCATGAGGGACCAGAAGAATACTCCTGAACTACTCCTACACTTTATCCTAGCTCTTGGGACTCATTTGTATAGTGTCAGCCCCACCACTAAAACTTTCAATCCCATTTCTTGATCCTATTCTCTTGTGTCCACCTAGAACCCAAAGTCTGCCCACTTCAGTGCTACTCCATATCTCAGCAAACAATTCTGCTCTTTTTCTAAATTGCTTCCACTGGGCCTGCTTCATTTCCTCTTTGGGAAGAGAAAAACAAGGGTAGTATAGGGAGGGGCAAGCAATGCAGTAATCTCCAATTTAATTAATTTAGAGGTGTAGCACACCATGCTTGTATGTAGAATGTATCCGGAGGTAGTCATTCTTTGCTCTTACTAAAGGTCTACAGAACAATTTGTAAGAGTGAGGGCATCAGATCTGCAGTCCTGGTGTGATTCCAGTGAGATGCTGCATTTACCGTTTCCAGTCTCAACCTGCTACTCAGGGTTGCAATGTGAATGCTAAAAAGATAATTGCTCCACCCCACAGCTGCCAGATAAGACACAGATACTAAAGAATCACCAAGACTTGTAAGATACAAGGAAGAAGTTACTACAGTTGAAGTATCTGATGGCTACAGGGCTGCATGAAACGTAGAGTCGTCTAATTTAACCCTCACTGATACCCATTATGCATCCTGCCATCATTTCCAAGACCCTCTCTCAAATCCCCAAATCAAGACTCAAATCTGACCGTAGAGTCAGACCTGAAATGCAGGAGTCTCCAGCCATGCTCAGCCTTGCAGCCTAAGCTCTCCCAGCGACAGCCCCATGGCCTCTGGTAACCCCACGGTTTGCTAATGCGAGGTTCGTACACCACTCTGACATCCCCATGGAAACAGAGTGTGAGGTTATAAACAGGGGATTAGCACCTCCAAGTGCCCAGCACAGAGCAGGAGGCGGCTGCAGGCTTTCCCTTCACCCACCAAAGGTTGGGGAGGGGGAAAAGACTCAGCTGCATAGCAAGGGCAGGCAGAGGGCGAATCGCTGACTGGAGGAAACTGGGATGGGGCAGAAGGTAACAGGCCTGTGATGGGCCCCTGCTGGCTGCTCAGCATCCCCCACCCTCACTGCTGATATCACTGCCTGGCCACCCTCCTGCTGTTGGGAGCTAAAAAGGCTAAGAGAGAAGGCACTGCTCAGCCTGGAGAAAAGAGGGTTCATGGAGGTGTTACCAATGTTCCTAAGTGCCTGAAGGGAGACTGTAAAGAAGAGAGGGGTGGGCTCTCCCCAGTCACTAGTGCCCAGTGACAGGACAAGAGGCAATGGACAAAAATAAAAGAAGAAATTCTATCTGAATGTAAGAGGCTGGTTCTCTGTAACAAGCTCAGGAGAATGTGGGGAAGGTCTACCCTTGGATATACTCAAAACCTGGCTGGACACAGTTTTGAGTAAGCTGCTCTAGGTGATTCTGCTTAAGTGGGGAGCTTGGACTAGATAAACTCCCGAGGGCTCTTCCAACCTCAGCTACTCTGTGGTGCTGTGACTCTATCTGTAGCATTCTCCTATGACTGCCTTACTGATTGTAAGTGATGAGGAGGTAAGCACAGCTGAGGAAAGGCAGGCAGATTCTAACATGTGTGGCACTTTTAATCTTGTGTGAATAAATGGTTTATATGAGATACAACTTGTCCTTAAGACTGCCAAGAGAATATCATGACAGATCTTCTCCAAAATGCTGAATACTCTTTATGAATCCTGCTGCCTAAGGCATTTCTCACCCAGTTGTACTTAACTGCTTTTCACTTTCCAATTTATTCCTGAAAAAGAGAAATGTGGAAAGATAAGAGTATTCACCTGTTCAGCTTGGGTTTCTTGGGAATATGCCCTTCAGGAAGTGGAGGCCTGTGGTTTGGCAACAAACCTGAAACAGAAAAAGATGTGAGATATTTTGCAGTGTCACTTTGCTTCTATTGCATTCACAAGTCACGTTACACCTCCTAAGCCAGGCAAGCCAGGTCACTACTGGGACAGCACAACAAAAGCTCAAGTACAGTAGAAAGAGTATTTTATCTTCAGTCACTACTGAACCTGCACCCCAGCCAGAGAAACTGGGAAGTTGTGCTGGATATAGGCAGGAAATACACATCGAAGACACTGTCACTTGGGCTCATCACAGAGGCTTTTACAGAGGACACAGGGCTCTGGTGTCCAATTGGATTCCATCTCCAGGATGGAAAATCTGACTATTAAAATTCTCAGTCCATTTAACTTGGATACAACTCAGGTACCAGGCATAAAGATCAGCACAATATTCTTGACTGCGTCAACCTCGGTCCCACTCCCAGGGAAAAGTAAAAAAGTCGTCACATGGCAGATGGTAGAGTTGCATGTTACTAATGGGTTAGGTCAAGCTTAGATAAATCAAGTAATTTCAGAAGCAGGTGTTTAATCATTATTTACTGGAGACTGAGCCACTTCCCAGATCTTTCTGCAACGCTAGTCTCATCTATGGGGATAAATGTCTGCTGTCAAGGCAGGAGTCAGGACACAGAGAAAGCAAAACAAGTAGACTCTGTTCTATCACCCTGTCCCAGCACTTGTACCGTAATGAGTTTGCTGGGTGGCTGGACAATGACATCTCATTGAGCTACATCAATTAGGCAGGAGACCTTTCTCAAGGGGTTCAATAAGTACCCTACAGTCAGGGATTGTCTCTGGCAGAGCTATGTACCTGCACGGTGAGCCATCTGCACACAGACAGCAACCTTCTTGTGCTCCTCCAAGCAGAGGCCCGTGACTCTTCGTGGCAGCATCCCTCCATCTGAACGGATAAACTGACTCAGCAGCAAGACATCCTGAGAAAGAGGAGGGCAAAACCATCAGTGCCCCAGCTACCTTCACTGCTGTGACTGCAGGTCTTGCACTGAGCCTTGAGTTGTGTACAGAACTCTAAACAATTATTCCTTCCTACGCATTTTGTCTGCAGCTTGACAACAAGTGGCTTTTGTTGTCACTGCCTACCAGTTTAGCTTAGTAAGGTCACTCAGATGGTTTGAGTCTTCCCCTGACTTCACTAGTGTAAACACATGATGTCAGCTGCAATCTCTGCTCCTTCACTGTTTCACTACTTGCTCCAAGATTCTTGCTAAGATAATATGTCCTAGGTACTCAGGCAGAGTTACACAAGACCTACAGATGGATATTGTTTACACAACTTGAAATGCCATCACAGCTGCTGTCCTAAAGTTCACAGATATGTTAGATCACCTCTGACTCCCTCCTTGTTCCCTCAGAGGAGGACTGTTCCCTGCTATCTACTCCTCAAACTTTTATCTAGTTTCCCATGGTGGAGCTTCTCTCAGGTCTCTCTGGAAGGGTGGAGAGCAGGGAAATGGTCCAAGATCTTGCATGAGGAAGCTTTATGTAAGAAAAGAGTATGTGCTGATGACTAAGGACTAATAGGAGAAATTGCTGCACTCAATCCTTCAGCTGTGTGTGCATTAGACAGGGCTGTGACAGTCCTGGTGGATGAAGGGAGCACTTGAAGCATGCTGAGGACTCGTCTGTGATTCAAGAACCATTTAGACTACACTGCTGTTGACCTTTACAATTAAAAACTCTAGAAATGTAAAGCAGCCCTCTTAATAAAAACAAAATTAAAGGGATCTCTAGGATCAGATAGTATCACAGGGCTGGAATGACAAATTTTTAAACACAGCAGCAACAGCTGTTGCACAAGTGTCTCATTAACTGTACACAGTACAACAGCCCAGGACTAAGATCCATGCTCCTCATTTCCACACACAACACCAGCGCAAAGATACTCCTCAGGCCAATATAAGCAGGCATCCTTGACATTTTGACATCAGCATAAGCTGGCCCAAAGGGCCTCTAGAGACTTTGCACTTGTCTTTTCCCCTTCTGCTGAAAGACTTGTTGCTGGTGGAGAGTTTACTTCTCCATGGCTCTTGTAAGTATGTTCCTAGTTGAGGCAGCAGGACTATGCAGAGGCTGCCTGCAGGCTGCAGGGATCTGCCAGCGAGCATCTGGACACAGTGAGTGCAAACGAGGCATGGCAGAACTTTGCACCCCCCCGGCCAGGGCAACAGCAAGAACAAAGAGTATTTGTTGCTTTTCATGTTGGGTGACCCAGACTGCCTGTTCACAGATTCACAGACCTGCTCCTACACCCCCATCCTTGCTCTTTTACAAAGAGCTCCCTGGAGCATTCCTACCTTCATTTACTGGTCCTACAAAAGCAAATAATGATGAGTGAATATAAAGTGAGTGTTCAGAAATCTAGCTAACTAGAAATTATTCACCCACCCCCACTGCACAAGACCAGTTCTGGAATTTAGGATGCCCTTCTGGTAATGATGGATTCTGACAGATGCTGTCATCATAGAATTGTAGAATGGTTTGGGTTGGAAGAGACCTTAAAGATCATTGAGTTCATCCCTTCTCTTGCCCTGCTGGCCATCCTCTGATGCAGCTCAGGATAGAATTGGGTTTCTGGCCTGTGAGAGCACATTGCTGGGTCATGTCCAGCCTCTCATCCACCAGCATCCCCAAGTCCTCCCAAGGTCTGTTCTCCGTCTGTTCATCCCCAGCCTGTCTTGATACCAGGGGCTGCACTGACTCAGGTGCAGCACCTTGCACTTGTTCTTATTAAACTGCATGAAATTCCTTCCCACAGCCCCACTTCTTGAACTTCTCCAGGCTTCTCTGGATGGCATCCTGCCCCTCAGATGTGTCATCTGCAAACTTGCCTATGTTATTAGGAACGGTACTAAATAGAACTGGTGCCTAATAAGGACCCCTGAGGTACACCACTTGTCACTGAAATCTATCAGACTCTGAGCAGTCAACCACTACTCTCTGGATGTGACTATGCAATCAATTCCTCATGCATCTAACACTCCAGCCATTGAGTCTATCTCTCTCCAATTTAGAAAGAAAGATATTGTGGGGACTATGTCAAAGGCTTTACAGAAGTCCAGATAAATGACATCTGAATCCCTTCCCTTGTCCGCTGATGGAGTCACTCCAGCACTGAAGGCCACTGGGTTGGTCAGGCAAGACTTGCCCTTGGTGAAGCCCTGCTGGCTGTATCAAATCTTTCTGTCATCCATGTGCCTTAGCACAGCTTCTAGGAGCATGTTCCATGATATGCCTAGGCACAGAGGTGAGGCTGATAGGTCAGCAGTTCTCAGGTTCCTCCTTTCCACCCTTTTTTAAAATGGATTCCATTTTTTAAAATTTTGGTGAAAAGTGTTATACACAAAATATTAAGAGTTTTTATTTGTTTGTGGGTTTTGTGGTTTGTTTTGTTCTTCCCACCCTCCAACCCCACCCCCAATCAATACCATCCTCACTAATATCATCATGACATAGTTTCCTTCTTCCCACAACTGGCTTTCTTTCTACATCCACTTGTCTACACTGAACACGTTCAGACTGATTTTCAGATCCAGCTCCTTCGAAAACATGGCATGTCATGTAAGCCCACTGACATTTAGACACTGACTTTAATGTCTCTCTGATATAAAATTACTTATCAGAACACCCTACAGAACAATGCTGTATCCAAAGAAGGAGAAAATCCCAGCTGAGCAACTAGCAGCACATTCCTGGGAGGCCCTCGATGGTTAAAAGGGAAGCAGAGTGTCCCTCAGCCCAGCTAAAACATGGCCCTGCCAAGGAGAGCAGGAACCAGGGGACCAGATGGTGCCAGCTGCATTGGGTGGAAACTGGATGGAGGCCAGCCAAACAGACCAAGGGCACTGACTTTTGACCACTCCTGAAATATACTGGATTGGATTCAGGAAACCAGAGCAAGGCTCCATCTCCCTTTTTCCTCTTCTTTAGCTGTCTGGATCTTCAAATCAACAACAGCTCAATTTGCCATTTAGCACATGCCACTTCCCTAAGTGAAAAAGGGCTGTTCAGCTCCAAGTGACTAGAAAGAGAAAAATGTGCAAGACTTTTCTACTAGCCTGCTGCATTACTCCGTGGAGAAGAGGACAAAGAAAGCTGATGGCAAGTTTGAGGCAGTTTCAGTCTTTGCATCCATGAAAGTCTAAGTAGGCCACACACTCTTGTGAAGGGTGTGTGTGTGGTCCAAGTGATTTCTCATATTACCACCACACCTCACGGAGTTACAGGCTTGTTATCAAGTGTTTCCATGCAAAGGGGGGTGGTGCAAAGCAAATGGAGACAATCTTTTTTTTTCTCCCTGTGGGGAAAAAAACAGAAGAAAATCTGTCCTCTGTTATCATCTCTGACCAACAGTGTCACCAACTGACCAACACCCTGGTGTGGCAGTCATTTTTTTACTGAAATCATCAGTCATGTCCCAGCTGCTACAGCTCCAAATTACACTCACACTGCTTGGCTTAAAATGCTGCACATTTGACCAAGGGTTTGTCCATTTCTGAAGATTCCCCCCAGTTAACAGGCCAGGTGCCTCTCCCAGAGTATTCACACAGATGTATCTTACCACTGGGAGAAAGAAGACAGGTACAGCCAACTTCATGGGGCAGCTGTGGAGGGAAGTGAACAAGTACGTGGAGCGGTCAAATTAAAAAATATGTCTGGCAAGTTCTCATGGTGCCGTCATGTTCCATGAAATTCACATTTTGTGCTAGTGGACAGCCAAGCCTGTAACTGCGGATTTACTTTAATCACTGGACAGCTCCCATGAGGCTGGACCAAGATTCCCACCCCTGTAATCTGCAGCATTTGATGAAAACAACTTGGACTGAATTAATCTAGGGCTAATAGGCAAAGCTTGCAGCTTGGTTTCCCCTAACTGTTGCCAAAGCAAGATGACATATTTACTGCCTACTCAAACTAATGATGTTTGAAGTGGATAAGGGGGAGAAATGAAAAACAAGTTTAGCCTCCACTTCTAAAAGGGCTGGACAAAATTGCTAGATGGAGCACTATATACCACACATTCTTGTGAATAGATGGTAACCAAAATGCAGAGGCACCTGCATTTTAATGTCTGCAGATACTTTGAAAAGCAGGATTCTTGACTGACACGTGATTCATTAAAACTTTCATTTACCGCAGGAACAGTTCTCTCTGTGCAGCCAAATTACTACTGGGCTGTATCAGACAAGTCTGCCAGTCATTATTTCCAGTTATACAAGAGTCTAGTTTTTCTTTTCTCCCTTACTCGTGGGAGCTGTACACTATTCTCCACACATTTTGAAACAGAATTGCAGGTTTAAATTCAGTTGCATCCATACGATGACCAAAATATTTTATCTCCAATGGATATGAAAAAAAATCAACTGTGATCCCAGTTTCACTGGACAGACACATGGAGACCAAAAAGTGTGGGAATTTATATCTTAAGCTGTGTTATCCTGAGCCACAGCAGAGGATCAGGATTGAACTGGCAAAGACAACTGCAGCCCTCTACACCACAGCTGAGGCAGGTTGGAATCATGACCTGCTAGTTCTCACAATGCCTGTTCAGTTGATTAATGACTTTGGAGACACTGGTCCCCCAGTTCTCTGACAGCCAGAGTAACTCATTATGCCACTACTTTAGACTGTGCTAGTTGCACATGACAAAAGGAAAGTCCTGTGAGGTCATATTACTCAACTCCCTCAGGGGCTAATTCAACACTTCCCTTTTCATAGTGCCTCATTCAGCCCAATTACAAGCGTCCCAAGCAAAAAAGCTCACACTTTCCCTTCTGTGCAACCGACTGATCTCAGCTTATCAATCTCAAAGGAACCACCATCTATTCCAATCTCTCACCAAAATCAGCTTATAGGTTATGGTGTATGAACTAGGCTATATCTTTAACAAAAATAGCTGCTCTCAATTTACAGACACTTAGGACAATTAACCATCAGTAAGAAAACTGTCCCACTGTTTAACTGCCCACAGAGTTAAATGCCTGCACTTTGGTATGAAGCATCTCAAGATTCTGCTGCTCATCATGGCTACAGCAAAAAATAAAATAGCAAAGACTGCTTTAGTGTAGAAAAGGGAGATTTTTATTCACCTTAATGTTTAAAATCCTGAAAATTTGTAGCTGGTACAAAGCATTGAAAAACAGAAAGGACTTACACAACCAGAGAAGTGGTCTACTTCAGAACTCAAAGTTCTTCTTCTCCTAGTTCTCATTGGCCCCACAGAGGGAAGCTTCTAAATATGAGGTAAGAAACGTCTACAATTCCAAAATACCAGTTCACATTGCTCTCTTTAGCTTTTTGTCCAGAAGGAGTATTGGACATATCCACATCAGATGCACATGCATCCAAAAATCTATGGGAGATGGACACGTTCCTAGATTATCTCTCAGCACCACAATTTCTTAGAAATGATCTCAGCAATGATTGTCAAGACTGGCTGCAGAATCTCTCTTAACATTTAGTTTTCCCTTGCCTCTTTACTGAACAGCAGAAATCAGGATCTAAGAATCAAAGTGAAGTGTAGAAGATAACTCGTAACTTAGTTCATTCTACAAACACATGTAAAATCATGTTTCACACCATCTGTTGTGACCAATTTCTAATCCTAGAATCCAGACTCTACAGAATCACATTGTCTAAAACTTCTTTCATTCTTGATGGATTATCTCTCCAGATACTCACTGGAGTCTTCTGCCACACACGGCAGCAGGAACTGAGTCTATGTAAGTATATATATAAATTTCCAAGATGTAATCCACTGCCATAACTTATTTCATTCCTGAACATCAGTTTATAGTTTCTCAAGGGTTGTTAATGTGTGACTCATGGAATGCTTTCTGTAAATCGCTAGAATTACTGAGTTTAATGATGCTGTTTAATTCTTGCATTTAAAACTCACATAAAATGATACAAACCTTAAAAAAGCACTTTCCAGAATAAGTAACTAGTTGGTTTTGATCACTACACAATTCAGCAATCACGAAAAAGAATTGCACAGGGGCAACACAAAACAGACATGATCTGGGTTTGTAGTACTTTACAAACCTTATGGGTATTTGTCATTTCACCTAATTTATTATAAGCTGCAAATTCACTGTATTTCCAGGTTTCCCACATTGTTGAGAAACCAGGCCAGAAAACACTAAATACTCCCCTGCTCGCAACTTATTTCACTGTTTAATATTGCACCCAGCCTGAGTAAGGATCACTGACAAGACCAGATTCTAAATGCCTCCATTTCTACAGGCTTTGAGAGACACTAAATGTTATTTCATTTACACCTCACATCTGTTGTTTCACCCGTCTGGAGTAGTTGCAAGTATTTTGTCTGGTACCATAGCCATATTCATCTTCTCCACAATGCATGAGTCTTAATTAATCCTATCCAACAGGTTATTTGCTTTTACTCCTAGCTCACACCTTTTACTTGGAATTTGCAACGTTTTATTTACCAGCATCATTCTCCTTTCTCTCTTATATACTTAGTATGTCACTTGCAGTTTTCAAATCACTTGGTGATTCCCTAGGATTTTTTTTTTCATGTGCTAAAAAAATCCTGTGAGTGATGTATTTTCATTCATGACCTTGACACAACATGCAATCCAGCCAGGCCTGCTGGTCTGTACCTAATTCAATGCTTAAGTTATTTCTGTATTTGTTTTTTCCTCATTTTACATTTGCAGATTGCCATCAATATACAGATATTAAAACATATTTGCATGTGTGCACTAGGACTACACACAAGCAGCTCAGTCATTTTGCAACCAATGTGGCTTTCAGTCCCCTTCTTCTCTCATTAATGGACTTTCTCACAAACATTTCTTTTTCTCCAAAGTATTTGTATCCCCCTCTCTAATCCTATTGACATTAGCTTATTCTGAGTTTTCTGTTGCCTTATCTTAGTAACAGCATGTTCCTGTCTGGTTTTCTTCTTTTCTAATTCCAGTGCTGGGTTTTGAGCATGCAAGGGGGAGCTCAGTTCTTTTGTAAACTCTGTGTTTGAATGACCTCTTGTAAAGTTACATTCTGCATCTGCTATATCACACTTCTTATTCTGAAGTGTTCATGACTGTCATGCTTTTGTTTTAAAGTACTTCAGGATTTCCTTCCCATATTCTAGGTTTAGTGTTAGTTATCCCCTCATTAGTTAATAAACACCTCATTAGCATTTCCTGCAAAATGCTTGAATAAAACCTGTTTTTTCTCTTGCAAGGTAAGTAAAAATGTTTGCTGCTTTTCATACTCATAAAGTTTTAAAAGCTGTATGAAACAGTTATTAACTTAGTGGACAATGACAAATGAGAAATCATAGTGCTTGAAGTCATATAATTGACCTAGTCAAGTCTTCTGGACTCTCTGGAGTGAGGCTTATATCCACTGACTAAATTTTACATCCCAATTTGATTCTCTGGGAAGCCCAATGGTGAAAGGCAGCTGGGCACAGAACAGCTGTATGGCTTATTCAGATCAGATGGCCATGTGAGTAATTCCAAATCTCCCGTTTGATACAAACTCATCCTTTTTCCCAGGAACATCATCAGCCAAGGCAAACAATTACTGTGTAGGAGGCTCTTGCTGCACCCGAGAGAAGCAGAGCTGGAGTTAAGTATCTCTACTACAACCAGGAAAAGGTGAGAGGGGCAGGTTGAGGGGTAGGCAGATCTGAGAGCAATCCTTGTCTAGGGATGAGGACTGGGGGAACTCCTTCATTAAACTTACCACATAATCATACTTATGCTTCAGGTTCCAGCGACAGATGGGACACTGGCCAGAGGGGTTTGGAGGGGGTGGTGCTTCAGCATCCTCTATAATTCTCCCTTCAATCTAGGAAACAATACACAGCATGTAATGATCAAGCACAGCTTACAGCTCTACCTGTACCTTGTGACTCAAGAATACTTTCCATCAAGTCCACAGTACATTGAACGGTTCTGTGTGGACGTAAGGGGAACAATATCTGCATCATCCCACTCTTATATAGATACAACAAGCCCTTTGGTATGCTTATCCCATAGACGGTGGGGAGAAGACAAATTCAAAGGGCATAGAAAACCCTTTGGCAAATTATTGTGTATATTTTTCTAAATGCAAACTTGTTGACAGTCAGTATGAAGTTCTCATATTCATCTGAATTCCATTTATTGCAGTACTCTTTTGAAACACCAGGCCTTGAAAGTGTAAAGGCCCTTTAATCAAAAACTTTAAAATAACATTTTTTTTTTTCTGTGAATATGAATGTCACAGAATAGCAGATGCATGTTACAGCTGAAAACATGCAGGGGCTTGCTGGATTATAAATCACCAGCAGGGAAAACTCTGAGAAAATGTAAATTTAAGAATGGATAGTTAGGAAATGTCTGTGGGATTTATTTTATAATACTGATATTTTATCCAGTTTAATTCTCTGAACAATTATTTTACAAGATTATAAAATTATCTTTTCTACATCACTATGAAGTGGTGGCATCTAATACTCAAATTTTCTCACAAGTAAAATGTGTAAAGGAAGAACTTGACAAACTTGTTTCCTAATATAGATGTGTTAGAAATATAGTCTATCTACATGTGCACTTCTTTTTCTTTTGTGAGGACTTATTAATGGAAGCAAGAGCTGTCTCAAATTGCATCCAAATGAACAGAAGAGACAATAAAATGAAACATTTTTTTTCCTCCAAGATATTTTGGAGCTTCCATTGCTCAAATTAAGATTATGATTAAGATTCTGAACACCGTCAGCCTGAAAGAGTGCAAGCACCAGAGTTTGAAAAGAAAACCTAGGTGGAATGCAAGGTTACTTTTAAGAAACCATCAGGCTGTGTGCCTGAAAACCTGGGAAGAGAAAAGCAAGAGCTTTCCTTTAAGTGTGCATGGGAAGCTGGCATCCAGCTGAACTCACAGAATTATTTCATATACCAGGTTTCTGCCTTTCTGATGATAAAATGGAAAGAGATGTTACTTGTAGTTTAAGCATCTCAGTACCTCAGACAGAACTGTCAGTTTTTAAGTAAGATTTCTCCCCCCACAAGTGCAACAGGCAGTTTGACAAAAACGAATACTTAATGATGAATATAAGATGTAGGCCAATATCTAATTTTCTATTAATCAGTAAAGTTATTTTCAGGGAAGCCAGTATATCTAGTCTTGATTATTGCCAGTCTGGCTTCAGACTGTACTATGACTATAATTCCATCTTGGAAATAAATAAAGATTCAGAATCCTATGTCAATATCAATTTTTCTTGAGATAAATTTCAGTGTACAAGTTTTGGCAATTATTTCCCAACTGCTGAGGATTTCTCTACTGTCAATCCACTCAGTGCTATTTTTCTGTTAAACAACTAAGAGGGGATGTAGAGGCTCTACATTCTCAGTATGCTGATGAAATCCATATTTCTCTAGCATTTATTAATTGGTTCATTTCAAACCCTTCCTTCAATACTGATTAAAAATGAGGACACAGAAAGATGAGCAGGGAAAGATGGATTCAGGGAAGACTGATGCAAAATTGGCAGGATAAATGGAGTGACAAATGGATACTGAGAAATGTATCAGCACTTTCGTTTGTTAATTTACACCATTTTTGACAACATTTTCCTGTCTAGGGGCACTGATGGATTCCAGACTGATGCTAGGATATTACACAGCAAATATATCCAGATCTCTGGGAAGAGTTATTTTTGTAAAGGGCTCTGCTAATGTAATACTTGTTTTTTCTACTTCGAACGTGTTTTGGACTTCTGAAATTGATTGAGTGCAAAATACAGCAATCCACTGAGTGTGCTTTGTTTGTGTGCACTTTCCCCTCTTGTTTTGGTTAAAACAACTTCAGGTCACACTTGCGAGCTCTTCTCTTCAGGTTTCTGGGCACAGATTAGTGGTTTGGCACTTGAAGGCAAAAAATACTTTCCATCATACCTACTGTCACACCTTAAACATATTTTTTCTTGACAGTCATATGACATATCTTTCTAACTGCCATGTATTTTAGACACGTAATATCAAGCAGACTAGGTTATCTGCTCCATGCAGGTTTCAGACAACGTCCACTAACACAAATACACAAAACTTTCAACAAAATATATTTCTGACAAAAAATACTTAGGTTTCAAAGGTATGAGCAAGCAGGTTTTTCTACTTCATCAGCAAGCACATCCCCTTATTATTATTATGTATATACAGATTAACATTTAAGTGCACTCTCTTCTAGCTATTCCCAAATTGCTCCTTCACTCTCCTCATCTTAAATATACATACATATATATATATATATATATACATATATGTGTATATATCTGTGTTATCTCTCTCCAGCCAAGGAATATAGTGCTACTGCTATGTGCAATGTCAGCAGAATAATGCAATCTCGTTTCCTCTTCAGTAATTTCAGTGCTTATAAAAAAATGATAATTGTCTTGATAACAGATTAATGGTGCTAACTAGGCAAAATTCGAATTCTACTGCTTTGATCTTTTCCTTCCTGAATTGTGTGTAGAAGATGCTCTTCTTGATCAGTTACTTCAGAACTTCTGTTTCCTTTTCACGAGTAGTTTTCCTTTAGTATTTAAGGTCTTTCTTTGAAAACACCCCTTTTACTTATTTTTTTTTTTTACCATGTCTGTTACAAGATGAAAGCCGTGTATCACCAGAAGTCACTATGGCACACACTGCAGTTAGCAAACACAACGCAGAACAAAGGCATGAGATGTGTGTGGCGTGTAGGCGGTACGGACACATCCTGCAAAGCCACAGGCAATCCTCCCTTGTGCCTGTCCACACTCAACACGATGCCAAATGGCACCAGTTTAGGAAGCGAAGCCGTCTGAAGAATAGCCTCGAGTGTTTTAGATCCTGAATGCCTCTGGTCAGGGATTCCAGCTTTCCCGGGGCTGTGGCGAGGGGTTTGGTGCTCATGAGCGGCTCTGACTGGAGGCACCTGTCACCAGCACCAGGGTGATGACCCTGTCCTTCAGCAGCCGAACCCTCCATTGTTACCTGCACTCACAACAAACACCCTGAGGGGCCTTTCAAGTAGAAAAGCGTCCCCTTTTCTCCTTTACTTGTTGTGGGGTAGGGCACGGACACACACATGGCTGAAGGAGGAAGAAGCCACGGCAAAGGCAGCTACCAAGGACAGGGGTGCAGGGACTTACTGTGGTCGTTTTGCCTTCAGTCACCTCCACGACTGCAAAAGAAAAAAGAGACGGGAAGCCAGAATGAGACCCATGCAGCCCAAAAGAAGTAGCATTTTGGGGGAGGCGAGGGGAGAGGACAAATTACAGTGACCGCAACCATCTCTCCGAGACAGCAGCGGGGCGCGGGGCCGTGCGGAGCCCGCTCCGGACTCACCCTGGCGGAGGGCTCGGGCGGGCGGCGCGGCCCAGCTGTTCCCCAGGAGCCCGGAGAAGATCCGCCGCAGCGCCCCGCGCAGCAGGCTGGGCGCCGCCATCTTGCCGGGGCCGGCGCTGCCGTCACGCCGCTTCCGCCGGCGGGGGGGCGGTGCTGCCGCCGCCATTTCGGGGCGCGTCCCCCCCGCTCTGCTCCTGGGCGCCAGGCGGGGAGGAGGTGTCTGTTCTCCGCGGGGTGGTCCTCCTCATTGTTTTCCTTTGTTTGTTTTAAGTTTATTGTGGTTGTACTGGGCTTGGGTTTTCCTAGGGGTTTTTTGATTGGTTTGTTTGGGGGCGTGGGTTTTTTGGCGGTGGTATCAGCTTTGAATCACAGCATCACAGATTCAACTCGGCTGGAAAAGATCTCTGAGGTCATCGAGTCCGACCCGTGTCTGAACACCACCGTGGGAACTGGACAATGGCACTGAGTGCCACATCCAGTCTTCCCTTGAGCACCTCCAGGGGTGGTGACTCCACCACTCCCCGGGCAGCACATTCCAGTGTCGAATCACCCTTTTTGTAGAGGAACTCCTCCAGCTGTGACCCTGCACCTCCCCTGGTGCAGCTGAGGCTGTGTCCTCTTGGCCTGGCACTGGTTTCGGTGGAGAAGAGGTCGATCCTGACCTGCTCCTTTCGGGAGTTGTAATGAGTGACAAGGTCTCCCCTGAGCCACCTTCAGCCCAAACATCCTCAACACCCTCAGCCATTCCACACAGGACTTGTGCTCCAGACCCTTCCCCAGCTCTGTATCCCTGCTCTGGACACAGCACTCGAGGTGTGGCCTCACCAGTGTGCAGTACAGGGGGACAATCCCTGCCCTGGTCCTGCTGGCCACACTATTGCTGATACAGGCCGGGATGCCATCGGCCTCCTTGGCCACCTGAGCACATGCTGGCTCATGTTGAGGAGGATGGAAGTAAATCTAGTGATGCCTTTGTGTTATGGAAGCCTGAGCTATGCTCCTGCCACAGCTCCTGAATCTGTTAGCTCTCCAGTGAGGGAAGGCTGAGATGTGGTTTTGCTTCAACTATGTGGCTCCTCTATGTGGATGGGCTCTGGAGTGCCTCCTACATCAAGGAAGGTTCCAGGCCAGCTGTGGAATTTAGGGAAGGGGTTTGTTTCAAATCACCATTATCACATCTGTATCTTCCAGGGATCCTGAGTTTCCTTAGTGATTTGTGCATTTCAGCAGGTGACAATTTCAAGCAGTGTGCTGCCAGGCTGTAACTCTTGTAAACAGTCAGTCTAGTTCAAGCACTTTCCATTTTTGTTTTTGTATCACTTCCCCTTGACACTTTGAAGGCTGCTGAGAGATCACTTTTCCCATCATCTTTCTCAGCATACCTCATGGCTTTTTAGTCCTACCTTTAGTGGAAGGTAGCCTGGAGGTGCTTGCTTAGATCCACATAGTCCACTGGGATTTCAGATACCAACGATTTGTCTTAGATGGTAATGCTGCATCTTCGTGAAGAGCGCACTTGAGTTGAACTGTACATGAGAGCAAAGGTCATTCATGGAGTTTCTCCAAGTGCTTGTTTGTTTTCTGTCATCTAAACTCTTTAAAAAAAATTCAGAAAGTGAAAACTAATAGAGTAAATTAAAATCACTTGTGAGTCATGCACACTGATGGGCCTTCATGTTATTCTGTTTCATTACTGGTCAACAGTGCTCATCCAAGATATTCTGTATGGTTTTCTGAGTTTATATCTGAAATGTGGTGCAAAATGTAAATTGCAACATAAATCTAAAATTTAATGTAAAATATATTTTGATCCGTCCTCTTGTGTGTTACACTTGCTTCTTCTTAAGGTCTACTTTGCAAATCTCTTTCTGTTGCAGGTCTAAGCTCTCAACTCTGGGACTTTCCAAAGAAGTGGGAATGAAGGCAGGGCTTCTGTCCAGACTCTTGTGCTTTATGCCAAGCAGTGAAAGCAGGGCCATCCCATTTATTCAGAGAACAAATTGAGTAAGAATGCTTGCCAGAAGAGACCTCTTCCTCTCTCACTGCTTTATGCTATATAATGATTTCTAGAAGCTGGGTGATTTTCAACTTGTCCAAAAGCTTAAACATAAGAGCCAAACAAAATATTTACTGCCATCCAGTCTGGGATTTATTTCCTTATGAGGAGAAGGAACATTGCTGGGCACAGTGGTGAAGTCACAATTTTATGAGTTGGTTGTTGGTTTTTTTTTATTTATAAAGTGAGTTTTATTCTAGGGGAAGAAACAACCTAACAGAAGAGTTTATTCAATGGCTTAAAATATATGCAATTTTTTCTGCTGGTTTTGTTGCTTCTTGTGATTGGGAAAACTCAAGGGATGGCTATCTTTATGGGATGGAAATCAACAGTTGATAAGCGTGGTGTTGGCTCACCATGGTAAAGTTGTGTAGACAGAGGATTAGTGGCTGTTCAAAATTTCTCCATGTCATGGGATTTTTGAAGCAGATACTTAAACAGCAGTGTGGCTTTTGGTCAGACAAGAGACTAGTGACATGGTGATAGTTCAAATGCAGTAAGTACTCCACTTGCTTGCCTCACCTTCAAACAAATGCTGTCTCTAAAGGAGTTTAAGTGACAAATAATTTTATGCAAAGAATAAAGATTGCATTCTTGGGTTGAGCGATTTGTCTCTTCTCCTGAGATTTTTTTTTGTCTTGTGAATATTTCTACGACTGTTAGCAGTGCAGACCATCAAGTCCCAAGGAGAAAAACAAAGCATGTGCCAATTTGAGTTGAAGCCCATAATCTATTTCCAAATTTGGAAATTTGACATATTTCTGATTTCTTGCAGATAATTTTTGAATGTGTTTATTTCATCAAGCCCTTGTGTTCAGGGAAGAAGAAATACAGCTCTGAATACTATGTCCCTGTACATGAGAGAAAAGAAAGTGATTTTCTTTCTATAAACCGTGGTCTGTGATTTGTCAGCACTGTGGTGGGTCATCCAGTTTAGATAGAACTGGACATTTCCAGGGAGCAGAACAGGATGTCACTGGCCGTTAAAGAATTAGTCCTTTCCCTTTTGAGTAAAAATTAAACCTGTGCTCCCAAATGTGGGTCTGGTCAGGAGCAAGGAAGTACCGTATTTTAGTTGAGAAACTTATGCCCTGACAGCTCATGGCCTCCAGAGATTTCATGGGACTGTTCTCAAAGAAATTGTATTCTCTTGTTTGAACTGCTTTGGGATTACAAAATGTAGATGTTCTGTAATGCTCCATTTTTCTTTTCATACTAATTTGTTTTATGTTCTTATCTGAAAAAGGACTATATTTTGTTATTTTTCTTGTAATGTATTTGTGTATCTGCTTCCATCTACAAAGAAACTTTTCTGGTCCTGTGAGCCTTTTCTGGTCGGCTGGATGTTAATGGATGACTTGGATATTTTCTCCAGAACCTTACCCATGCAAATAGCTTCTGAAGGCTGAGGCTGTTCCAACCAAACATGATTAAAAGTCATAGGAATCAAGTTGGAAAAAGCTATTAGGTCAAGTAGTTCCCACACGCGCCCCCAGGACCAGTGCAGGTCTGTTTCCAATGGTACATTCTTGGTGCTTTCCAGAAGGGGTCAGCGCAGGTCAGCGCTCACTTTGCATCCAACAGCCCTTCCCCCTTCTAGAAAAATTAGGAAACCTGAATCTGGTTACAAGTAGGTTGCATAACGTCTATAATTTATTTTAAAGTCTATAACTTGATGTTGGGTGATGAAAAGCAGAAGAAATGCGTTCAAATCCAACAATTGATCATCCAGGATTTTAAATGAGGAAAATTAGTAAACTCTTCAAAATCGTATGTACATACATTAGATGTTACAGATCCTAAGAACTGTTGTGGAGATGCTTGGCTGTAATGAGAGGGACACAGATTCACAGATTTATCCTGTTGGGTCATCCATACTTAGAAAGCACATATTACTATAATACTTTATAGTTACATAAACAAAAGCCTGGATAATTCAAAATTCTGATAATAAAAGACAAATGTAACAAAAACTCTCGTAAGTCTAAAAAAGGGAAAAGAATAACAATCATCCTGCACCACAATACAGTTCATCCTACTCAACCACGGCGATACAGGAATGACCTTGAAGATTGTCCAGTGTCATGGGTCCTTCAGGGCATGGAGGCTCCTGCAGGGTTCATCACACGTGAATCAGCTGTCTGGTCAAGAATGGCCACATCTCCTCAGCAGAAAAGGCCAGCCCATTCCACACCACAGTAGTGTACTACAAATTCCAGTGTCCATGAAGAAATGACGGCTTGCTTCTCAAACTGACTTTAGAGGGTGGAAGAGAATGACATTGGGACAAAAATTAATAGTTGGAAGTGTGAAGGGAGGTGAAAAGGTGGCTGGAGGTGGTAAGAAGGAAATGCTGCAAAGAGAGCAGAGATGGCACTGGGATAGAAGAACGAGTGACTCACTTGGATGTAACTTGTTTATATTTTTAAGGTTTTCTTATTTTCCCAGTGGATATGGCTATTTTTCAAAGTAAAATAACCAAGGAATAATTTCATTACGTTTCCATCCAAGATTTTACGCTAAGTGTAAACAAGAAAAATCCAGTGGGAAAATTAATCCAACTTCCTTTTGCAAGAGCATTTCAGTTCTGTTTCTCCCCCCACCACACTCCTTGTACATTTTTGGTGCTACTGTTCTTGTACCCAGTATCTGTGACATTGCTGACATCAGCTAAAATACCTCAGTGATGGCATTTATTAGAGGGAGAAGACTTTAGGATCACTCAAAATCACTTCTGATATAGAAATTATAAGTTTTGAGCTTCTCAGTGTTTAAAAAATAGTGATGACTTTTGATGCTTTGGAAATGTTCCATATGGGCAAGTCAAAATGATGGAAAACAACTGAACCACTTGCACTGCATTTGATCTCTGGCAATTAATATTTGGGCTGCATGGGAGAATCGTAAGGAACAAAAACTTTGTAACAACACCATGGCAATCAGACCGGCAAACTTCCAAAGCTTTAATTTTTCCAGATGTTAAGTGCCTTGATTTTCCAACCCAGGTGAAGGAGGGACTTCAGAAAAACAGGCAATAAAAAGCCATTAAATCTGTAAGGGTTGGCTGGCATTAATACCACAGCATTGCTGAGCATTCAGATACTAGTGTTCTGAAACACAAGCGGTCTTAATTTGCATTAAATGAAATCAGAGGTTTTATCTGACACATTAATCAAGATATGTTTTATAAGTTTTAAAATACATTTGTATGTTTTTATAATAAAAATATTGCTTCTTCAGATGTTTCCAGGCTGCACTGTAACAAATGCTGCATCTGTCTTCTACAGCAGACATACTTGTAAATGGCCAGGGTGAGCAGGAAGAGACCAGAGTCCTCTGGTTCATTCACATTAGGAGAGCCCTGGGGTGGTCTTTCACTGGGGAGTCATAGAAGCCTGAAGCCAGCTGTTGGTGTCAGTGTTCTGTGCTGTTGGCTGCAGCACGTAGAGCCTTGACTCAGTTTCTCCCTTGTTGCCACCAAAACTTGAGATTTATTGGAGAGGCCTTGGGACAACATGCTTTGTGAAAAGAGTAGGGGCTGTGTCATAAGGATGAACTTTTCAATCCTCTTCTTACTCATCTTCCCATATTTCACTCCATGAGATTGGAGAGGGGGAAGCCCGTGCTGTTCTCTGATGTTGGACCATGATGGGACGTGATGGGGAGATCTCCAGCAGGGTTTTACTCTTATGGCTCCTCCAGCCAGATGGCTTCAATCTACTGACCAATTCTCTGTGCTTTGTGTGAGGTCTGCATGCAATTTAAATGGAGCCTGTTCTCAGCTAGTTTTGCCTTTTCTTTGCCCCCCTCCCCCACATGCACATATATTCCCAACTGACCCCTTTCATGCTTCCCTTTTTCTTTAGCCATTCGGGGAAATTATGCTGGCACCATATTACAAATATATCAGCTGGATTCGCCTCAAAGTCCTTTACTTTTGGAGACTTTCAGTCATCTAACTCCTCCAAGTATTTCTGAGAAGAGTGCTCACTTAGCCAACTGTGCTGTTGATGTAGTTCTCAGAGTGGTATTTCTTTGTGATGCTGCTGCTTTCTGGCTGAACAGAAATTTTAAAACATCTTGTACACACCTATATGTGCTACCACTCTGAGTCTCAGCAGATTTTTCTAATCCACAGAGAAGTGTTATCTGAACCTTGATTTATCTTTGCATTCTGCAAATCTGGAAAGAATGCATTTGCTTTCCAGGTTTTTGGTCTTTTTTTTAAATTTTTATTTTTTAATTTTCCAGTATTGTTCAGCATGAAAAGCCTCAAATATCGCAACAAATAAAAGCAGGGAATGCTCTTCTCAATGCATTTTTATCACTTAGCATCAAAATTGCACTGAGTAGTAAACAATAGGAGACCGTCTTATTAGACTGTCTTCTAAAGAGAAGACAATAGAAGAGTGATAACAGTGCAAGACAGTAGGACATCTCTGTTTGTTTTGTTTCAGTCATCATCAAGCTTGCTTCCTGGACTTGCATGTTGGAAAAAAGGTTAGATGAGCTGAAGTGATTATTAATGGTCCATTAAAATCAGTTTTACTTCATCCCTAAGTGTATGCACTTTCTGCTTTGCAATCTGTGCTGCGTTTTTAGTGAATTCTTTACTTTTATTAATCATCAACCTGGAGGAGACCTGGAGGCTGCTGGAAAACTGTAGTGATGTCCTCCTTGCCATCAGGTGAAAACACAATATGATCTTGTGTTTCCCTTTTTCTTCCAGGGTAGTTGGCTGGATGCCTGACCTGTTTAGAGACAGATAAAGGAAAAGAGAATTTCCGAAAGAGTATAGTAATTTCATCATTATAAGCCGCACCATTTTGACTAAAATTTTGGTCCGAACCCAGAAGTGCGGCTTATAATCAGGTGCGGCTTATAATCGTGAAATTATACTTCTTTGTATATACTTTATACAATTATAAGTTGTACTTTGATGTCATTTTGCAAATCTCCTGGTATATTGGACTGTAGGATCATGTTGTGCAGCTCGAAGAGCTGTTCCACTGATGAGGATTCCCTAAGTGTATTGCAGTGTGGTGCTTTCCATTTAACATCTGTCAATTTGGTTTTGGGAAAGATATTCTGTGCCTGTTTGTGTGAGTGCTAATGACAACCAATTCCCATTTTGACATCCAATACATGGAAATAAAGTCTCCTCCTGGCCCCAAAGATACTTGTTTCTGGTACCCTGCAGATCTAGTATATAAACAAGGACTGTGTGTGTGTGTGTGTGTGTGTGTGTGTGTTTCCCTAAACAACAAAACAAAACTATTAACTGTAATCTCACTGAGTGCATCGGAGAAGAATATGTGTTTGGCATGCAAGAAGAAAGCTGAGGCAGTACTCAGCAAAGATGAAAGTGAGACTGATGGCCATGGTTTAATTGGGTTTTCATGAAACATGCTGTTCTTCACAATTTGGCTAGCGTGTGATAGTTTCTTTTTATGAGTCTGGCAAGACAATCAAACTTCAAACCATTTGCTTTGCAACTGGAAAAATGAGCCAGAGAGATATTCAGAAGAGCACCAGGACTCTTTGTCTCTTGTATTAAGAAGAAGCAATTCAGCAGCAAGGGAATGAGAGCCTCCTGCAAACATACAAGCACAGTTTAGCAGTAAAGCAGCTCAGCTGCAGTCCTTACCACGTGATATTCTGGAGTTGCCACTGGGGGGAATTCTGCTCATCTCCAGACAAGACAGTGATTTGAGTTAGTATTTATTTCCGTTTTTACAGATGTGCTGTCCAGTGATGGATGGAGTGTGTTAACCTTCTGCTTCTTCACACCTGGTCCACACCTGTTTGGGATCTCATTCTCTGTCCTACTGGGCAGCAGCTCTTGAACTTTGTTGGATCCTGGATCTCAGGCCAGCTGAGGGTGGTGAACAGCTTTGAAACACTTGGCCAGAGGGATTTTTGTTTTTAAAGTCAGAGAGGTTGGTAGGTTTTGTTTTGTTCTTGACTGAATATTCATTCTCATGACAAAAACATTTCACAATAAGCTGTTTCCATTTGACAGCTTTTTGGCAGTACATGTGTGAAATAAGTTGGGTTTTTTGTAGTCCAAAGTCCTAGTGAACAAGAATATCCTTTTCTCTAAAAGGCCTTGGACTTTCATTGCATTCATTGACTGTTTAAGCAAAAAAGTTGTGGACTAAATGTTACTCAGAGTCTCAACTCACTAGGGAGCATAGAAGTCAATTCTCCAGCACACTGTGAAGAATCTTGCCTTGCCTGTGCAGCTTCTTTTGAGTTAAGAAGGGGACTTTGGTCTCCAGGGCTGTGGATTCAATAGCATGAAATTCAATACCAAAATTTTAAAACAAAAAACAAATGGTATTGTTTTAAATCGTTTTATAGCATGTTTTTTTCATTTGCACTGCGTGAGCTTTAAATATTACTATGTAAGCACTAGCCAAATTTAGGTTGATCAAGACTAGAGAGGAGTTCAGAGAGACCCAGCTAAATTTACTGAAGAGGAGGCCCCATGGCAAATGAAGTTCCCTGTGGAATGCCAGGAGACAGCACATGATTTGAGAGAAAACTCATTTGTTCAAACATCTTGAATTGCTCTAATTTAATTCTATTAGTTTAGGAAAAGACCTGAGTAGCACTACTTAGTGCACTTATAGTATTACTGTTTACTTGGTTGGGCAGTGTGTGAATGGCAAGTATGTGGAGAATCACTGTAGTTATTAACAACATAATTGAAAGCCAGAATAAACAAGATGTTTCAGGCTTTTAAGCTAATGTCAGTTCAAATTTATATGGTAGACAGGCTACTAGTGGATTTTAAACCCTCCCCTCTCTATTCTGGTAGCTTTTTTAGGAGGTAAAATCCTGAAATATGGAGACCTTGGGACTGATACTGCAGAGCAACTCACATGTTCCACATCTGCTGATTTCCATCTGTATGGGCTAAAGAAACTGGTGAATTGGGTCTGAAGTGCGTGGAAGGAGCTGTGGTGTGAATGAGGGACAAGAAGTTGGGATGTCATGAGCAAAGGCCAAGGCATGCAGCAGAGATGGGTTGTGGGATCCCAGAGCCGAGCTGTGATTAATTTCTGAGTAGACCACCATGTCATTGTCACACTGGCTGTTGATCAAAGCTCAAAGACAACTACTGGGAAATATGTTGTGGTCCAAGGGCTAGAACAGTTAGGAGAGCTGCAGGTCAGCAGAGCTTCTTGTGGTGACACCAAGGAACAGCAGAGAGAGGAGGGGAGTTGCCAGTCAGGAATGAGAGATGTTACCAGAGCTCAGTATTGGGACTAACTGGTGAGCCCTGAGGTGCTTTCTTCTTCCTTGGATGCCATTGTGTCAGTTTTCCCAGTTTCTTTTATTTTTATTTTTTTTCAATTTTCCTTTAAGAATCTGAATCCCCTTGAGCAGCAGGTGATCTTAACTATAATGTAGAGGAATAAGCTTGGGAAAGTTTTGTTAAAAGAGAGTGGGTTATAAAAACAACCATCTCTGCATGGCTTGAACCTGTCAGCGTGACGCTGCCGACGCTGCAGCTGGAGGGGAACGCGACAGGCTCCACGGCCCTGAAACAGAGCAGCCCACACAGCCTGCAAATGTTATGGGCCCAATGTGGGCTTGGGGGAGGTGTGCCTGCTTTGCCAGGTGGGCCATGCATGGAAGTCAGATGCTTAAGTAGCTGTAGCCTCTAATTAAAGCAATAATTTTGAATTGCGGTTCTGCCAAGAGTTTGAGAGGGGCGAGGAAAGTGCCTGAAAGTCGTGTTGGGCTCATCTCCAAAGTACAGGGTGCTTTTGAGTGTCTATTTGGGCCTAATCTTTTGGCCCCTTGCTAGATGACAGAACTCTTTGTAATGATAGTAGTTCTTGCTGCAAGTGACTGCAGCATGCAGTTGTGCCAGTGTCCAGGCAATAAAATAAAGCTAGAGAGAAAGTGGCCGGGGGCTAGGAAGGTTTGTGTCTCTGTGGCATGGGATGCTGGTCTGCCCAGGATGCCTCGGTGTCCAGCTCAGAGACAGTAGCCTTAGAGCAGGGGTTGCTGCAAATGTTTTCATCCAGACAAATTGACTCTGTTTGTTCCTGTTGGCTTTGTTCCTGTCTCCTCTGTGTTCCAGAAAGGGAGAATTTACCCTCTTCAAATGCAAGGCTTACACACAATTTTCCTGGAGCTCAGTCAGTCAGCCAAATCAGCAGGAGCTTTTTGGAAATGACAGGAGCCAACTGAGGTCAGTTTTGATCTGGTGGGAGCTTTACTAAACCAGTATTGGTTAGGAGTCACTTTCATTAGACCAAATCAGTAGGAACTGTAGAGAGCTGGCTGAAAAGGTGTAATTCCTGGTGAGGAGCTCTTGGATGAAAATCACTTCCTAGATGAAGGAGTCAGGGCCGTGCTGAGTTATTTGCTGCTAGGAGGGTCTTTTTTCTCGACCAGCTAAGCTAGACAGACTCTTCAAGACTTTTTTCAACTTTATTCATTGTATACTAAGACCCTTTCCAAACAGGCAGCAATGGCCCTACACTGCTGTGTAAGGAGCATCAGCAGTTACTGTGCCCTTTGGAGGTGCCCAGAGGCCATGCTGGAACCTGCTCCCAGCTGCTGTCTCAATCCCACTGTGTGGTCCTCACTCCAGATGTGTGGAGGCTTCTCTTATCTTCAGAGATACTGCAGGAAACTTGTTTGCTCTCACTGTCCTCAGAGCTGTCCATTTGGAGAGGATATGTCATAGCCTAGCATGACACACCAATACAGATAGTGCTGTCCTGGGAATATTCAGCAAGCCATGTCTCTAGCCTTGCAGCACCAAGTGTGAGCACTGGGGTTTGTTGGTGGAGATAGCTCATTCTTCCTCCCAGGATTATTTTGTGTCCTGTTTTCTGAGTTGTTAGATTCTGATGATGGCACAAATTTTCTCGGGGTGCTTCTAGGCTGGTTCTCATGCGTCATCTGATCCATGTTCTTAGGTGACTAGCTGGGGACACAGACCACCTGGCCTCAGTTCTCTGCTTTGCTATAGACTTTCTGGGTGATCTTGAAAAGTCATGAGGTGATTTTTACAATATGTTTTTCTTCTGAGCAATTAAGGGACTCATTTTTAGAAGCCAAAGTCGAACTCCAAGAGAATAGAAAGAGTAAACTTTTGGATGCTGGCCGTTCATGAAGTAGAGAGTACCTTCAAAAGTGTGTTTTTAGTGGAGGAATAATAAGTTAATTATTCTATGAGCAGGAGCATAACAACATTGGCTGAGCCACCTAGGGGGAATATTGTCTGCACGTCTAGAAGCTGGACTGGGCATTATTTACTGCCTTCTTTTCCCAGCCTTGGGCCATTTCCTTGTTTTTTCAGTGGCAGAAATGAGGACAGTATAGGGTTGCATCTGTTTGGAGACATTTGCATGAGAGGTTTTGCTGGCACAGTTACATCAGCAGCCCTCTTTGGCTGAATGAGCTTTGCAGTGTGGGACAAACCTTAGTCTTTTGAGTTCCTCAGGGACTTAACCGTAATTGGGACATAATTGTGCCTCTCTCTCCTGTAGGTCTGTATGAAGATGAACACATTAAAATTAAGAGTTGCACAAGCTGTAGCTGAAGGGACCAACCATTGAAAAACTTTGAAAGGTATAGTATTATTCAACTAAGACTTCATAAAATGTACAATTCATAAGATAACTTGAAACGTGCAGTTGATCAGTGGAAGTGAAAACAGACAGAAGGTGGAAAGGTAGATCAGTTCAAACATTTCCCTAATTATAAATATCCTTTGCAATGCTACTAAGACATTTCTGTTTATATGCAAGGAAGGAAAATGTAAAACAGAAGGGCATGAAGGTGATCTGTTTACTTCTAGCTACTTCTACTACCTGGCTTACACAGTGTTTTGGTTTTTGGTGCTCACTCTTGTCTCTCAAACAGTAAAATCATTGAATTGGGGATTATCAAGGGGCAAGTGTGGATAATGCCACTTTACTGCAAATTTGAGTCTTTTCATCTAATCTTTATTAGTCTCTTCTACAGGGCTAGTAGTTCTGAGACTTAGTAAGCAATTAGGTTTCTTCCAAAATAAAATTGTGAAATGGAACCAGCTTTATGCTCGAAAGCTACTGCAGGGGGAAGTTCTGTGACCTGATTCATTCCTTCATGGACCAGACTCTGTTATGGGAGCTTTTTCCAGCATGGCCTGTAAAAGCAGCTCTTTCTCTTGGCCTGAAAACTGAACGTCCAAGTGGCCTACCACTTTCAGCTTTAGGGAAAGACCCTGATCCCACTGATTTAAGAAAAAAAACCCAACCATTCCTTGTGGCTGCTTCCTAAAGTCAACATTTCACATCAGCGCATACTTGGCATTTATATTTTCAAAGCTTTTTTTTTTTTTCTTCCCAGATACTTGGGAACAGGAGGTTCAGAACGTTTGGTGATGCAAGAACAGGGTGATGCCAGGGGCTGTATTGCTGTCAGCATAAACATCCTTGCTGTATAAGCTGCTGCCAAATTAACTTCTTAGAAAGCCACACAAAGACTATCTGGAAAATCAACGAAGATGTAGCATGCAAATGAGCCACCTTCATTTTTGTGACTCTCCGAACAAATCCTTCTTCTGCAAGGTGGTTTGGGCATTTTGGGGAGTGGTAAGTGAACCACACCTCTTCTTCCAAATTCTTCTCACTGACCCACTACTAGGCCTTAATTCTGCCAAGCAAAAGTCTTTTAAAGTTCAATGTCAACAGACAAGTGTTGTCTGTTCTCTGTAGGGACAACATGTATCTGAGTGATCTAAAAATATCATTCAGTGTTGAGAACAAGAAAATCTGTGTTCTTTATAGGGACTCAAGTTACACAGAGTAAGTGAAATACAAAAAATTATTAATTTGGCCCAAAAATTAATTGCTGGTAGCATGTGAGAACAGTTTTCAGGAAAGACCAGTTTTCATTCTTGGTTTCCTGAACTGATACAGTGGAACTGTTTGTCCACTTACCTGCCTACCTCTGCTGGACATGCATAAGTTTATGGTGAAGAATACAGACCTGAGTTAGATTCTGAGTTAAATTCTTTGCATATCACCTATGCCATGCACAGACAGCTGGGGGAGATCTGGAAGCCAAATGCAACTTTCTTGTCGTACGGGATAATCACAGAGTGAGTGAGTATGCTATGGGCAGTTCTCTCTTATATTGCTGATGGTTAAACTCCATGGACTCTTATTCTGATGGAGAGTCATGTAATAAAACAGAATCTGTGAAGACTTCTGTCCTGTTAAAGCATCCCTTCACTGTCCCTACCACTCAGAGTCCTGACAATATGCATTCAGTTATGCAGAATGGCAGGGATGGAAAAAAGACTGATGAGTGGTAGCTCGTTTCCAGGCCATTTATCCCAAACCAGAAGTCTTTCCGTCCACCTCACTCCCTGTGTTTTTATAAATGGCAGGGAGGAACTGGACTGTAGCATACAAATCATGTTACTTTTTGATAGTTTTTTTTTTTAATTAGTATACATTTTACACTGAATTGTGATACAAACTGCAAATGCTCTGTAAAGGGCTTTTTTGCCCTTCAATACAAAGATTTCAGTCTGTGCCCCAGTACAGCTCTGCCTCTCTCTTTTAATGGGAGGCCTCAACACGGGGAAACACATCCTAAGAAAGCAGAACAACAGGGCGGGAATTAGTGGGATGCAGTGGAGAGTGGCTCGATACTAATGGCCAAATAGGCTCTGACAGCCTCACACCAATGAGCCACTCTCTTCTATGGGGAGTTTACGAGGCCTTGGCTTGTGTGGCCACCTCCACTTATGAATTAAAATCAAAACCAGATTGATGCCCCCCTCCCAACAGCAGCTGCCTGTTTTTTTGCATAAATCATGCTCCCCGGCCCCTCTCCAGGGGAGCTCCATAAAATAAATGGATTCATTACATGCGGATTTCCTTTTCCTTCTTCTCTGGAGAAACAAAGAGCCTATTAGACACAATATGGAAATGCACATACACATGCACACACGTGCAGACAACATGAAAATGTGCACGTGCACATGCAGCATAGAAGCTCCCTCCCATCTCCCTACACGGGCAGTGCCATAAAATACATGGACAAGCCCCCTTCTCCTTTATGTGCACAGCTCTGCAGAACACACAAGCCTGTATTCACGCAGATCTGCAACTTAAATTCTAAACTAATAAGGACAGGAAAGCCCAGGGCAAGTTGCCTCCTCCCAAAAGGTGAAGGACTGCGAGTCAGCTGAGTGGGGGTTGCTTCCTTTTGCCAAAGCCTCCCCCCATGCCCAGGAGCTGTGTTTTTACCAAGAGCGTAAGGGCCCCGTCCTTCACAGAGCAAGGCTCGCAACAGGCTGCACTCATGGGATATCGTAACCACAGAAGCTGGGAGGCCGCCAGCTCTCCCTCCAGCTGAAATAGAGGAGGATGCTTTGTGGCTGAGAAAAGGAAGAGGGATGAAGGTAAGGAAATGGCTGGGAGCCCTTCATTCCTCTCATCTCCAGGTGGCGGCAATACTGGCACAGAAAAGAGCTGGAAAACACACCTTTCCTGGAAAGCTGTGCCTGTGTGCAACAGCCACAGATGCAAATCTCACACACCTGCATACCAAGATGAGGGAGGCACTGGAAACCCCTTGCTGAGCAGGTTACACAAAGTTAGGAGATGTGTATGTTCATCTTCAAGATGCTGCTGGAAGATGTTTGCCTCAGGACAAGACCGTAGTATGTTCACACTGTATCATAAACCTGGGTCAGAGCCGAAGCTTGAGCATTTACTTGTTTCCCGTGCAAATTGTGAATGCCCTAACCCTCAGGTCCAGCTCCATCTTCAGTCAAAAAGCCTTTGGGCTTCCAAAAGCCCATTCCCAAATGCGTGCTATGCTGTAGAAACAAGAGCCAAATTACAACAGCGGTGGAAAACTGATCATAGCCATTACCAGTTCGTGGCTACCTCTGCTAACCTGACAGGGGAGCCAGGAACGGAGGGGAGGAGAAACAGGAGAGCTGCTTTTGCTGCCTGGCCAGGGGATGCTGTGCCCTGAGACGAGGGAGAGGGACACAGAGCTCAGTTGGAGGCAGACACAACAGTGACATTTGCTGGGACAAAGCTCATGGCCATACTAAGGACATACTACTAGTGCCTGAGTTGGACTGAGCTTTTAAAAAGCTAAAAAGCTAAGGCTTTTTAGCCTCTTAGCCTTTTTAGGAAGCAGCGGTGTAAATTTAGAATGGCAAATGGCATAGCAGCAGGCTGGAGGCAAGAGACCCATTCAAAACCCAGGGCTGGGGAGAACAATGTTGCCAGCAGAAGGAGTTGAAATACACGATCCAAGGCCCGAATCTCTCAAATAATAAACGTCTCAGTGGTGTAAGGAGATACCGGTGTTTTTCTCAGGCCTTCAGTATTGGGCTTTTGGGTTACAGTAGGGCTCTGTTGCTAGCTTTTCCTGGCGGCTATGAGTAGGAGTAGGAACTTTTCCTTACATGATGTAAGTTTTCACGTAATTGAGTAAGTCTGAGAGCTGGAGCTTTAAGGAAAACAGTGACTTCATCGAGATGTCTGATGAAATCTAGAAAATCAGCAGCATGGGGGGAGGCAGACCCTGCAGAGGAGGGCTTCTGAAGAGCTGCTGAGCTGCCCTGCAAATGAGAAAAGCTAGAAACAACTAAAATATGAGGGAGCTTACAGCAGTTTACACTGCCTTAAATTCAGTATTCTAAGCCCCAAGGGTTGAGATGTTTTAAGCTGGACCACAAAAATTTGTGATAACTGTAAAATCATGAGCTTTTGTAAAAGGATAAATGCAATATGTTATCTCTTTGCCTTGGTTTCTGAGCCTTAGAATTGCCTTTAAATAGAATTTTTTTTAGTTTTCACCCACAGTGAAGACTACGAGAAACTTCTCTTGTGTAGAAAACATGTTGCATTAGTATCACAATTTTTTATTTTCTCCATACACGAGCAGACTAGAATCTTGTCTTATGCAGATAATGTGTTTCTCACCTAATCATCTATCATAAGGTTCTGGAGCTTTAAGGAAAAACAGGAACAGTATAATGAGATCCACAATCCATTACAAACACTGGCAATGCTACTTCAAATGGCTTCACTTTCCAGGAGTCTGCAAGGACTTTGTATATGCAAATATGGAGATTGCAGTCTTGACCCTGGAAACTCTGGAACCTTGAAATGGTCGAACTGAGTGAGCCCCCAAATCCATTTATTCCCAGGTCCTGTCACTGATTATCTGATACTTTCTCTGATGCCTTTTCCAGATGCTTCAGGGGAAAGTGCAGGAACGTTGCAGAAGGCAGATGTAACATAAATCTGTTCAACGCTTAACATCACTTTCTGGTTACTCTCTGTTAGAGATATGGGATTGGGATCAGGAGGATAGCGTGTTTTACAAAAGTGTTGTTAGCTATCATTGCTGTGCTTTTTTGTTTCTTCTCATTCACGTCATTGTCCAATCTTTTTGTAAGGTTTATTAAATTCTTGTCTTCTGCATCTTCTTGTGTTAGGGGTGGCTTAGTCCAGGTAAGTGAAGGAAATTAGTCACTTTGATGAAGTTTGGGCTGGCTACTTCTTCGTCTAATTGAATATCTGTTTGTCCTTGTGTGTCCAAGGACAGCAGCAACACCCAGTTGCCTTTCTCTCTGTAAGTATTTTGTACACTTTCATTAGGGTGCCTTCTGGTTGCAAGAATAAATGGTGCTGGGGATTTGTGCCAGGGAATCTCTTTGCTCAACTCTTCCCATGTACTTTACCTGCTTTCTTTTACAGACCCTGCTTCCCCTCAGTGCTTTTCTCTCTCTACATGTGTTACCCTAAAGCTGAGCACTCAGGTTGAACTGAGACAGTCTCTGATGTTTCCTGCTGGGAGCTTTTGCATCAGCATCTACTCCTCCTTAGTCTGTAAACTGTGAGGTAGGGATGAGCTTCTGTGTGTGTGTCACTGCCTACAAACCATGCTTTCCACTGGAGCCCCTCCGTTCTGCTGCAGTGCAACAGCAATTAGTAACAATTCACACCTAAATAAACCCTGCTCTGCTGTTCACAGAGTTAAGTTAGGAGTTCCTTCTTCGTTACCTGGTGTCCAGGCTTGGAGGTGGGGCTCATCCCTGGAGTACAAGGAGACCAGTGTCTTGCAAGGGAGTCAGGATGCTCCTGATTCTTCTTGGGAAAACAGAGGGCATGCTATTCTCTCTAGAAACTATCCTTCCTCTGGTCTCTCTTCTCTGCCCCTTATCTCTGAGATTTGTGTGCAAATAGGGTCAAAGGCTCAGACACGTGACACAGACTGACTATTCAAGTGAGTGAGGAGGAAGGATAGAGGCAGGGGATCAATCCATGACCCTTCTCTGACAGTCACCCTTCTTTCTTACACTTGGGAAACACTTGCTGCCGTTTCTGGAACCAATACCTCCCCTGTGAATGGAAAATCCAGCTGGAGATGTGCCTGTGATATCTGACACTTGTAATTCATGGTATGTTGGTCGGTTCTGCAAATTGGATTGGGAGCACAAACATCCCCTCATGACTTGCCAGCCACTTGTGGAATTCAGCAGTCACACCGTGTGTGGGCTCTTTGGAGAGGAGAAACCTTTCCAAGCAGCAGTGAACTGTGATGAGGGTGATAGGTGGGAGGGTTAATGACTCCACAGTTTCTATCTGAGCAAAAAGGCAGGTGAGGGTTGATAACCTGCAGATTTACTCAGGCCCAGGAGATGGTGAGGATTTGGAGGTGAGAAGCTGAGCAGCTAGCAAAGGAGACAATCTGATGGAAGGAGGAGTGAAGATTTTCTCTGTGCTTATGAGGGCTTTTTTGTCTTCCTTCTCTCTGCAAGGATCTGGAACTGCAACTGCCACCACAGAGTTCAGCCTGGGCTTCTTGGAGAGTAACTTGTGGCTTTGATCAACCATAGCCATGTGCCTCCATCCCTGCGGCTCCCTGAGCATGGAATTCAGCTGTTCAGACAAGTGGCAGCTTGGCTGGAGGGGGACATGGACCCTGCTGCTGTGACAGCCCTGCCAGAGCCAGCACTTGCTCTCAGGGCAAACAGAAAGATGCTGGCCAGCCCAATTGCCTCTGGTTTGCAATGGGTGTTCAGCTTCAGTATATCAACATTTCTGCCCAGACCATCCCACAGGTCCCCACATAGGAGGAAAGGGCCAAAGCAGCCTTGGAGACATCAGTGTCCTGGTTCTAAAGGGAGACTGGGATGGTTTGTAGGGGTGGGACAGAGACAAAAATGACCAAGGCAGCTGAAGGGGACCATGCTGCTTCTGCCAGCCTCTGTCTTCTATGCCTGGCCTACTGAAGGCAGCAGAAAGCTCCTTTTGTGTGTATGCCATGTCCTGGCAAATTCCCCGTGTGTAGTCACTCCTCCCTTAGCAGCTGGAGCATACAGCAATAAAATCTGTCTGCGTTTGAGACAGTGCTGTTTTCAGGTTCATCCATTGCCTGTCCCAGCTGGTGATCCCTGGAGAAGAAGGATATAGTAATGATGGGAGGCTAATAAATATTCAGGCTGTTCACAGTCTATGAAGATCTTTCCCGCCCTTCACATCCATCACGTACGCTATGCCATGGGTTAGCTGATCTCAGGAATGCACATTGGAAACCACCCTGGCTTGTGTTCTTTGGGCTGCAGTGATACTTGGGTGCTACTCAAATTGTTGAAGGCCTGAAACCTCAAAGTTTAGAGCTCTTGCTGGCTTCTGGATGGGCTCACTGGCCCAGCCCACATCCAGACACAAAGCCATGTCTATCCTCTGGTTTGTAGACAGGATGTTTTTTTCCCAGTAGTTTGAAGGTAGACTCAGTCTGGCAGCCGGCACAGCCTATTAAAAACCAGCCTTATAAAATATGAGCTAGGAAGCAAAACTCAGCACTGTAAGAGAAAGAGGAGGAAACCACCAATTAGGAACAGCTCCCAAGGGGATGTTTTCTTAGGAGCCAAGAGGCACTCTGCCAACAGGGCTTTGGGGCTGGCTGGGGAGGGCAGAGCCAGGGGTACCTGCCTTGCAAAGTGCTGTACTGCACTCCGGAGGGCTGGACCTGCAGCCCAGGAACCACTGCCCCTGAAGCAAAGCAGCAGGCAAAGACTAGCACCCAGGAGTGGGGAGGAAGAGCAGGAGGAACACCAGGAAGGTACAACCCTCCTTAGCCTATGGCAACCAGCTAGCAATGAGGAATTCCGTCTGCCAGAAAGCAGCTTTGCCAAGGTGCGTCTGGGAGCAGCTTTCAAAGCTCTCCTGAGAGCCAAGCTTCCCACACAATGGCAAACACGTGCCTCATCACAGGGTGCCTGCAGGCAGGCAGAGGCTCTGTGGCTCTGCAGTGAGCAGAGAGGTCCCCTCATAGAAAATAAACCCACAGCTGATGTCCAGCTCCAGAGGTGGCCACTTACACCATCATGTATAGTAAAGAAAAAGGACACAAGGTCTGAGCTCTGTAGTCAGTGCATCCTTCTTGTGGTTTGGTAGATGCCGGGGGATTATTGTTTATGTCTTGGCCCTGTGGCTGTGGTGGCTGAGGGAGTCAGGGTCATTGTGTGTTGGTGATGTCAGGGCATGGCTGACGTTGGGGGCTGCACTCGCTGCACTCGTGTTGAGACACCAAGGGCTGAACAACCAGGATGTGGATTGTGGACCATGTGCTTTCTGATGGAGAGGAGTGGGTGTGCAGTGTGGCTTTTCTTTGCTCCAGTCTATCTTGTTCTTCAGTTTTTGTGGAGATGACAGCTGATTACCAGCTTAGGAACCTGCTTAGGCAATGGGGTCTAAAGATCAAAGATGATGGAGTAAAAGACTTGCATGGGGCCACTGAGTGCTGCCTACAGGGACTGTCCGTGGCCTGTGAGGAGAAGGGCCTGCAGTGGGAAGCCTGAAGCACCTGAAATCCCATCTGCTCTTTGGGGTGCCAGTGCAAGTCCTTTAGAAGATTTAGGCGCTATTTTCTCAGCAATGAAGTGGCTCATTAACTAGCTTCCCAAAAGTTTTTAATATCTGTGGTCACCATTCACTACCCTGTAGGGGTTCAGCACTTTGCTTCAGCTGTTTAACAACTGGTTATGTGCTTTGGGAGCAGCTCAGCTGTCCTTACTAATCCCCTGAGTGAAAGGATACATGACCTGCCAGGCACAGGTCACTGCAGTGGCCACCCAGAGCACTGTGGCCAACATGGCACAAAGTATTTTGAAGATGCTGTGTGAGAGCTGCTGAAATATTTGCTTGGATTGAAGCAGGGACTGAGATCTCAATCTTTAGTGTCCCAGACGTTTTTCCCATCCTGCAAGTTTCTGTGTGGAAGTAGTCTCCCTCTTCCCAAGGAGCTGTTTCATGTTATGTAAGGGATTCACTGTTCATTAGGTGAGGAATTTGAGTGCAGGCCTCATCCTGGCAGAGGAACCACAGCAGTGTAATGAATCAGTCTCTGGTCCATTTGATGCAGACCATGAATCTGGGTCTCCTGCAGCCTTCTTGCAGACCTAACCTTGACCCATGTGATCTGTCAGCCTCGATACATTTCCACAAAGCTGTTAATTTCCAGTAAATTGATATTCTTTACAATTAAAAAACTGGCAGGAAAACTTGCTGAGAAGTATCAGGTAAGATCCAGTCCAGACATGTCAGTCTCCCACACAGAAAAGAGTCTGTACCAGAAATCATCTTGCACCAGATTAATCTCATAGAGAAAAAATGCACAGCAAAGTTACTTAGTAAGCCTTTTGCCTACTAGTACAAGTAAAATGAAAAAAACAAGTGAAATAAAAAACCCAACAAAATGGATCTTTAGTTTGACACACCAGGTAACAGAAATCAGGCTGTGTAATATTTTCTGCCTGACTACCCTTATCTAATATGAATAGCATCACGAAAAGGGAAACAAGAAGTGAATAGAATTTAGAAATATGTCTTCTGAGTCACTGCAGAGTGAACAGGAAGTCCTGATGAGTCAAGATTTGGCACTTTCCCTTGCTGAACCCAATGGCACATCCTAGTACTAGGAAAAATTAGGGTGTAGGAAGTGCAATCTTTTGGCTGAGATAACAGACCTGTAATCTTCCTCTTCATCAATAATGACTCCAGTGGTATTTTTCATAAGAAAATAAAACCCTGTTCATAGTATCCTGACTGAGACTGTGTGTAAATCATCATCTGACTTTCCAAAATGTCATGAAATCTCTCCTCATGTCAGGCATATATTGCTCTGTGATAATGTGCACATACATAATTTTGTTAGTTTATTGGAGGAGCTAGTTATTTTGCTCATTGGGACAAATTATGTTTATCCTCTTTATTTTGTTACTTATAGCTTTCGTTTTTCTCTGTTTTTGAACAGTTGAGATGCAGACCCACTCTCATTGGTTATTTGTAGGCAACACCATTGTTTAGTGTGTGCATTTTGCTCCAGATAAAGTCAAATCTGTGCTCATTTTAACTTGCTTTTGGAAAGCAACATTACTGGGAGAAAGATTCTTGTGGCCTCTTCTCTGCTTAATGGATTCTGTGGACCAATGTGAGATGTGACAATGTTAATTTTTAATGGCAACCCTTATTCTTTCTCTGCTGTTCATTTTTTGAGCAGCGCTTATCCAGCTGTCTCTCATCCTCTCTCTTTCTCCTTTTCCTCCTTTCCATTTCTTCTCTGTCCATCCCACTTGCCCACTGTCCTGGTACCTTTGGAGAAGCACAGACATGTGTACATCCAAAATCCTGCTGTGAGTTGTTGGTAGTATTCCAGCAGCAGTGAAAACCTTATATTTCATAGCCAACTCAACAAAAAGGATGGGCTCTGCATGGATGACTCATTTCATTTCCCTTTGCCTATAGCAGAATCAGCTGAAGAATTTCCAGTTGGTTGCTCCTTTAGCCAGGGTGTCTTGCCGTAAGTATGTTGAAATTTCATACGTAGCAGCAGTCACAGGAATTGCACTGGTGAGCTAAAGAGGGCACTTGAGGCTTTTGAGCAGCAAAGATGGACTTCTGAGGAAGGACTAACATGTGGAAACCATGCTGACCTTCCCCAGGCTGCTGGCTGGTCTGGGCCTCATCCCCATTGCCTCTGCCAAGCCCGCCCATAGCAATGATGTCAGTGAGTCGCTCTGTGGGGTTCTGGAGAGCAGTGAAATGCACCCAGTGAAGTCAATGATGACATTTCCAGTCCTGGGGGTTACACGACCATGGGTTGTCCCTGTGCATGTTCTGTTGGATGCAGATCTGGCAGTGGGACCCCTCTGCTCCTTGAATACAGCTCATATCTGGGAACAAAACCAAGGGGGAGTGAGGGAGACTTCAACTGGTGTCAATCCCAGCTGCATCTCTGCTTAGCAACACAGGTTTTTGTAAATACGTTGTCCATGGCTTTGCAACCTCTGCTTATTTTTTTGCTGCAAGAAGAGGCCCATGTGGGAGCTGAGGCCACCCTTAGGACCACTGACTCACACTGGCCAAGAAAGTTTTGGAAATGCTAAATCCATCAGCCACTGAACACTAGCAGCCATCTCCCAGGTGCTGCTCCTCTTGACTGAACAGCAGTGATTGCCATGGGTCCTGCAGCAAGAAGGGCAACGAGTCTCTGCCCATCTTCCTAAGCAGCCACCCAGTGTCTGCTGTACTCTGGCTGCATCTGCTGCAATCTGTCAATGCCAAATGGAGCAGACTTTAAGATCAGACAAATATTTGAGGAGAAAAAGCCTTCATGTTAGAGACAATGTTACTGTACTTTCAGTTTGAATCAAAGACTCTTTATGCTTTCTTCTGAGGTGCTCGACCTCAAATCCTGCTGGCATCAAGCTGGGCATGAGCTGAGGACCCTGTGTCCATGTTTTGAAGGGGTCATGTGTATGGATGAAGTTAGTGCCACTTTTTGCTTTATCCCTAGGTGTCTCCACAGCCCCTGCTGCATTCAATGGGTGGAACAAAAGCTCTTCCAAATACTAATGCCAAACAAGCAGAGCAGGACTCCAGAGCTTCCCTTCCAGCATTAGGAGATTAATTGACCTGATATACGAAGCAGGCCCCTGGAAGGCAGGACTGCTGAAATCATGTCCTAGCAGCGGGAGGGGTTGAGGTTAGGTGGCCAGGAGAGGAGATGGGGAGCCAAGATTCCGAGGCTGTAGCTTTATCCTTAATGGAGAGTCTTTTTCTGATTGTGGTGGCAGAGAACTTGGGTCGGGACTGATCAGTATTATGCCCAAGCCACCCAAAAGCTTTGTTTGCCTTTGATTCTTGTCTGGGTTCATTCAACTTTTGTCTGATGCCAGATCCGGTCCCACTCCTTTTCCTTTGAAATGGTTTTCCGTTACTGGTGTAAAGGAGAAAAAAATGACTCAATCATCTCACTGAATAAACAGTTCCCACTCCATCCTCTGAAAACAAAAGCTTAAGATTGATTTTCCTCAGGACCCACTGCAGATGAATCAGAAGGCTGGGCTTTTCATGTGTGTGTCTGAGTGGGCTGGCAAGAACAGGAGCCAAATGGGTACGGTAGAAATGGCATCAGAAGGTGACATCTCTGGGCACTGGGAAAGCACCGTGTGCGGGATATGAACACAGCTGAGGAGGAGCAGGGACACTTCCAGCTCCTGGCCACTGGATAGTTCAGCTGTTGAGTCAGATGAGTCTGGGGCTTTACAAAACAGCCAAGGGGCAAGAGTGAGCAAAAAGCCAAGAGCATGAGTGTGCAAGACAGACGTTTCACCTCTGGCAGCAGGCCAAAGGAGTGGTCACTGCAGCCCTTGGACACACACACACACTTGCACACACACATGCCGGCTTGCACACATGCACTCTCACTCACACACACTACCACTAACAGCACAGGGAGGCAGCTCCCAGAGGCCAGCCCTGCTTCACACTGGTCCCTGTTAATGACCAACATCTGGTGAGGTAGCTGGGGTGGAGAGACAGCTGGAGCCTTTCGCTGGGAGGAGTGAAGGGGAGGGCTGAGGGCTGGGCTGAGGAGGGGTGGGCTTCACTCCTCTAAAGGCAGCCTGCAAATACTCACTTCTGCTTCCTCTGTGGAGAGCAGAGGTTGAGCAGCTTTCTGCTTTCATGTTTTGTGTGTTCTAGAGCTGCTGAAAGACAAGCATGTGAAACCCCCAAACCAAAGGGCCCTATCTGTGCCAAGCCATAATAACCAGGACAAGTTTTGCCAGCCCAGCCTGATTTTGCCTTGTTTTAACTTTGATGCACAGCATAGGAGCACAGATATCCTCAATATATCCTGTCAGGAAGGATGAAAGGACTTTTCAAAAAGGATGTGGTCTGTTTACAGATTTGAGTTTCTCTGACCTTACTATTGGCAAAACTGGGAGGAAGCAGCATCTATCCCAAAGCCCTGCAGCAACCCTACCCACCCAAAAGCAGTGGTGTTTTGGCAGCCAAGGAGGATCATTCACTGGTGTGAAGTGGTGGATGATGGTGATACTTCTAGAGGGTGTGTAGGTTTGCCCTCCTGCTGCCTTGTGTGCTCCCCAAGGTCTGACGTTAACTGAGGTGGAGTACACAATGCACTGGTAGGGAAATATGGGAAAGCTTTGCATTTCTTAAACTACAGCCATTCTTCATGTAGGATTCCCCTGCCAAGCTGGGCGGTCACCCCCTCCCTGCTCCTTAGCAACTGCACCCCATCTCACCCTGGAATTTATCTGCAGGGGCCCAGTCTGCTCACACCTTGTCCAGTCTGGAGAATCCCAATCCTCCCCACCGGAGCTCTGGGCAGCAGAAACCCTCCCCCATGTGTCAGCCTGCCTGAGCATGGACTGCAGCTACCCTGAGACAGAACCTAGCAAACATACCAAAGGCTTTCTGGGCATCAGAGAGGTGATATTATCCAGCTCTGCTGTTATCATTGCCTCCTCCTTGGGAGTACAGAACAGCTGTCAGAGGTGGGGAGAGAGAGATGGAGAGTATGGAAAGGCAAAGAAAAGAGAAACGGTCTTTTATGAGCAAATTTTGGAGGATTTCATCTTTACCTGTCCAGAATGGGACTCCTGAGGAATGAGGCCTCATTTCCTGTAGCTGAGCATGAATTGGCTGCACCCACTGGAAAATGCCCTACCTGACATGCCACAGAGCTGAGGATCTGGGCAAAATTAGGGAGCAGTCAGGGCTGGGAATGGTGCACCCTGGGGACAAGCACCACAGGGTGTGCTGCTGAGCCTTGGCAGCTGAGCCTCACCAGCATCCTTCCCCCTCTCGTCATCTCATCATCTCACCAACAGTCACACTGCCTGTAAGGTGCTGGTTGGTAAGGGCTAAAATAAACATCAGAGTATCGTCTTTTGTCCCAGGGCAAAAGAGTATTATCTTTTGTCCTCAAACTGGAGGTCTCACCAACCTGGGGTCAGCAAGACCAAATAATGCCCTCGATCTCTGGCTTCCAGGTTGAGTGTGGGACCACAGAGGAAGGCTGAGGTTAGAGTTTGGCCACAGATCTAATTACTCTCCCAGATGTGTGTACGCATGTCACAACATCACCAGACACAATCTGCACGTCCCCAGTTGCTCACCAGTGAGTCACGACAGACTGGAAAAATACAATCCCACTCTGATGCTGTGACAGATCTGTGAGTACTCTCTAGTAATACGTGAGTAGTGTATGTGAGCAGCCAGTCAGGACAGTCAGCATCTGACGTTGCTAGCTTGAAAAGTGGGATGTTTACATTACAGCTCTGTTGAGTTCAACAGGGAATGACTCAGGGCAGACCTCCAAGACATGCTTGAGGCTTTTTGGGGATGATGGTCATCAAGTTCTGAGGACACTGGCTTGACCTCCCTCCCCTTCCCTTCAAGCCCATCACACAAGCATTGGGCAATCAAAGCCCTAAATCACAGGTATTAATGAAACAGGGGAAGTCCTGTTTTATCATGAGACATTTCTGCTAAGAGGGAAGGAATTCATCCTCGTGCGTGTTTGGGGAGAAGGACTTTCTGGAGTTTGACCTGTCTGGGGCACCATAATGAGCTCACAAATGAGTTGGTGATCAGGGAAAAAGCAGTGTCTCTCCACCATCCTCCCTCCTCACTGAATTCTCCTATGTAGTGGCATCCAGACACAAAGTCCTGCCACGGCAGTGGGATTCTCCACAGACTACCAGCCAGCTCCTGTCTCAAAGGCTGAGAGGGGGCACCAGCTCCTTGCTCAGAGATGGAGGAACAGCTCATACAGCACACACAGGCTGGTGATTCCTCTCTCCTCAAGTGGCCATGAATACTGCCAGTGCTGCCAGTTGTGCACAGCTGGGTTACAGATGTGCTGCTGTGAGGCACACCCACAACATGCCCATGTCTTTGCAGGGGCAAAGGGGATTTGGAGAGAGCCCACAGTGATCTGAAGTGCAAGCAGAAAGCTGAATATTCCTGGACTCTGTGGCCTTTCTTTCTTTCTTCTGTGGAAGGAGCCAGTGCTGACCCAGATGTGGGATCAGCAGAAGTGTTCTTTAAGGCTTTACATATCACACTTTTGTGCTTGCATATTTAAAGGCTTAAGAGTTGGACAGCAAGGGGAAGATGGCCTGGTCTCCTGACATGTTGAACTTGGAGGATTAGAGAGGCAGAGGCTTTATGTGGTGAAGGGATGGATCCCAGCCATGATTAGCTGGTGGGAACCCGTTCTATAGCCTGTGGCATGTATATGGAATAGTTAGGAGACTGCAGGGTGTTGCTGGGCTATAGTGCTGTGACTGAGGTTGCTGCACCACTGTTCTCTCCCCTTGGCCTTCCTGGGCAGAGGAGACAAGGTGAGACTTCAGTGAACAGAAAGGGAAGGGAGCTAGGTGGACATTCTGACAAATCCTTGGTGGCATTGAGCTGCCACGCAGTTGGAGCAGCAAGGAGGAGTGTGGTGCTGCTCTGTGTCCCATTGAGATGGACCATTCTAACCCACTGGCTCTGCATCTCTGACCAGCTTGACCACAAGTGCCAACTGTTTGCCTTCAACCAGCATATCCTACCAGCTACTGCTTCTTCCTTGCTACTGGTTCCCGTCTCTTATCACTTGGATCCATCCTCTGCCAAAAGCAGCTAATGGAATAATAGAATTATAGATTCATGGAATGGTTCGGTTGGAAGCAACATTAAAGATCATCTAGTTCCAAACTCCCTGCCATGAGCAGGGACACCTTGCTCAGAGCTTCATCCAGCCTGGCCTTGGACACTTCCAGGGATGCGATGCTGAGTCTGTGTGAGCTGCATTAAACTCCAGTGTGAGTGAGCACCTCAGTATCAGGCCTAGGGCAGACCTCCAGCTGGAAGGCACTGCAAGCCAGACCCGCACAGTCAGTTTGGCATCTAAACTGCTGTTGAAAATACCTCACTTTTCTCTGAGGTGAAGCTCTGTGGTATCTCATCTGCTCAGGTCTGCTGCTGGAGGACAAGACTGGGTCCTGTTTCAGGGAAATGATGGAAAACAAAATAATATAGAAAAGACACTGAAGCTGACACAGAGATCAGAGGAAGCTTAGAAGAACCTGGGTCCAAAGAGTTGGCATCAAACTCAAAAACCCTACATGAAAGCATAGCAAGAGACATGCTCCAGGGTTGGCTCCTGACCCTGCAGTTTTGGGTAAGGACTTTCTGTGGCTGGAGATGCTGCTGAGGTGCTGAGCACTGGGCGGATGGTTCAAGGGTGAATTTTACAGTAGTCTCAAACAATTTGTCAAGTGACTGGTGTAAAATGTCTCTTTTCCTCAAGATCATGACACCACATCTTGTGGTCCTGCAGTCACAGCTTTGAGAGTTTGGTGGCTGTATAAGCCACCAGCAAGAATAAGCTCCTGAATGAGACCCAAATAGCCTCTGATGGGTATCCAGGGACTGACCTGACTGGTGTGCTTTGTCCTTTGATGTCCAGGTCTGTCCTGAGTAACTGGACTCTGACAGTAGTAAGTGAGAAAAGAGGAACATGGGAAATGGGGGAGAGGGGGAAAAATGTGGCAGGAGGCAGGGAGGGCTTAACTAGCCTGGCATTGGGACGAACTGATAGCATCATGGGTTATCCCTTAGCAGAAGGGATAGCTTGCAACGCTGAAATGTCTTCCTCCCACCATGGTGACTCAGGCTCAGAGCCAGAGGATGTGCTAGGACTGTTTCTAGCTTGGTTGCCTGCATCATGGATGAGTGTCCAGGTGCGTGACTGGGTAGGGTTGGATCAGGTTGCCGTGCCAGAGCAGTTGGTTTAATGCTCTCTCCACCGGTCATTGCAGAGTCAAGGTGGCGTGTCAGGCTCTGGCAGCTTTGTGAGACCACTTGTGAGGGCAGGGGGCTGTGTTTAACCCAGCACGTGGCCAAGCGTGCTCGTAGGCTGAAGTCTGTGGATACAGCCCCATTTCCAACTCCGAAACTGCGGCTTTCTGCCAGTATGAATAGTCTGTGTCTGCACGGGAAGGAAGGAGGAGGGAGCTGCTATAGCGATGCTATTCCTTACGCCTCCTAAGGGAAGTTGGAGACAGGCAGAGGTTTCCCCCGCGCCTGTGCTGCCGGCGCGTTCCCCAGCCCGAGCTGACGCCGGGCTGGCGAGGCTGCCCCGGGTCGCAGGGTGTCTGCACGCCGCTGCCGAGGCACGCAGCACTCTCAGCCTCCACCAGCGCTCGCACGGCAGCTGTCCTGCGGCCACCTGCCTCTGAATCACAGCGCTCGGTCCTGGCCGGGAGAGAGGGAGAAGGGGGAGCTCCCAGCGCCCGGCTCCAGGGCTTGCGTGCGGAGAAACCTCCTTCCAGGCAGCTGGAAATCGTCTCCAAAGGCACATTCCTGGACAAGCCAGGGCTGAGAATGTCGCTGAGTGGGTGGAAGTCCCTGAGGACTTTGCTGTGTTTTGTCGGTTCTGTCCCTGCAGTGAGCGCAGGGACAGAAGGCGCTGACCTTGCCGCACCCCGTGGTGTGGTGTCTTCTCCAGTGCATCCTTACGTTTCCTGCAGTTCAGGGTATCTCCAAAGCCTTCTCCCTCCACAGAATGGGCAAGTCCTGACACAGTTACCTGGCTGAGTGGGGGCATGAAAAAACCCTGGGTTACTGGGGCTGTGTCACCCTGACAGTGGAGCCCTTCTGATGGGGGTTTGTTCATTTGGTTGCTCTCGGTGTGGGCTGCAGGATAGAGTGAGTGCACGATGGCTTTGCTTGCTGTTCCTGCACTAGGATGATCCTTCCCTGGCCTCCTGCCACTCCTTCCAGTGTTGGGCACTCTTTTCCTGAGTTTCCCAGGGGAGAAACTGCTTTCATATTTCCTGTGCTTCCACAGCATGTAGCGGTCATGGGAGATGCCGGGGTTGCAGATAAGACGTCGTAGCAGGGAGCTGTCTGATTGTGATTCTCTGGGCATTTGTGTGGAGGGTGCTCACCACATCCCCTGAGCTGCTTTTCACTCACTGCCTGTGGGAGGAAAGACTATTTTAGCATTAGCCAGGATGCCAAACAAGCAGCCAGCAAAAGCACAAATATTTGGCTACCCCAACACATCTGTTTAGAAGCAGCTCAACCCCAATTTTAAACAAAATGGGGAAGAAAATACATTAATTGAAGCCATGTCCTTAGGAACGCAGTCCCTTGGCAGGGGCCCAACAATGGCAGCCTTGTTGGGAGATCACGTGTCACACAGCCAAGACAATCACCCTGGCTCTGTTGTGAGCCCCTTGTGCAGCTTTTGGGCACCCTACAGAAGCTGAGGGAAGCTGTACCTGGCTACATGAACACATGGCGCTCTTGCAGGAATACATTCTTTGGCATCATCATACCTCCTCATTGCCCTCCCCACAGCAGCATCCTGTTTCTTGGGAAGGACTCAGTGTCAGGGGTTAGCTGCTCCTGTTCTGCTTCATCATTTGAGGGAAGGATCCAACCCGGGAGATCCTAAAAAAAGATCAGTGTTTTCCCAGCAGCCCCTCGCTTTGTGTGTGGGACTTGGATTTTTAGATTGGGAACAGCTGATCCAAAGTCTGTTGACAAATCCATAAAGAGTCAGTGAAGCTTAGACACTGCTCTCCTGATAGCCTCCTTTGGTTGACCTAAGACCTTGTTAATCTCCCAGAGGCAAGCCTGCAATAAGAGTTTAAGATGGGAAATTGGTGTGTGGAATGAACAAGGGAGATTCCCAAGCTTCTCATCTGCTTCTCTAGTGAGCTCTGCAGCCCTTCCTGAGCTCAGTGATGTTGCAGATATCTGGGATATTTAGACTGAACTCACAGGTGAGGAATGCCTGCACTGTGGTCATCGGCACGTGTCCAACCCCACTCACAGACCACTGCCAGGATGGTGTCTCTATGTTACCCAGTGCCTCATGTGTCCCACAGCACTGGCGTCCTTCTCCCCATCTCCTTCTTTACAGCAGAGGCAGCACAACCTGCCCAGCTGTCCCAGTTTGCCATATGAAGGTCTGTGGGAGCTGCTGGAGGGAGGCCAGCCCCCCAGACTACTGCAGTAGGGAGCTCTCCTCTCTCTCACAGCAGAACCAAACTCATGAACTCAGGGGTCACTGGGGTCTAGGAAAGACACTGGAGAAGCCCAACGTACTGAAATAGGGATAGGGAAGGAACCAGCTGCCCCATAGCCCATGGAATACATGGGCTATGCAGCACTCAGCATTGGATCAAATCCTGAGGAAGAGGCCCTGGCTTCCCAGCAGGACTGTCCCAAAGATCCATTGGATACCTCTTAGGTGGTGATGCTTGGTGGCGTCATAGGGTCTGTCCAATTGTCAGCTAGGGTTGACATTCTCATGGGCTCCCTGTCCATGCTGGAATTGGCCATGCTCTGAAATGGAGAAAGGCAATGGTTAACAGCTGTGCCATCATTATTCTTACACAACCTCCTCCATAGTACGCAGCCAGCCTCCGGGATGTAATAAGTACTAATGTCGTCCTGGGCAGAGGCGATGGGGGCAGGGAGTGCCTCAGAGGAAACCCTTGGCTCGTGTCAATCAGCACAACTTTTTATTTTACAGATCACGCTGCAGAGCACTTCCAAGTATGAACAAACCTAAATGAAGACAGCTGGCAGAGGCTCTTGTCATCTAATTCCTTCCAGATGTGTGGTCATATGCTGCAGTTTCTGACTAATGACATCCCAGAGGAAAGCCCTGGGGATGCAGCAGCAATGGGGCGGGTGAGGGGCATGCCAGGAACCTGTTGGTGGGCTGGCAGTACTGACTCCCCAGGAGCTGCTGCCTGGAGACCCTGGGGAGGGGCCCTCTGCTCTCCCCCTCTTCCCCTTGAGATAAGCAGGGCTCAATGGGTAGCACAGGCCTGCCTCTGCCATGCTTGGCAGCTCTCCACAGGTGGGTAAAGCTACATAGTCCAAGAGCTGTATCCAGCAGAGATAGCCACTTTATGGCCTGGAAGCAAAAAAAAAAACCCGCACTTGGTAGGGTTGTGCTGGAGCAAATTAGCGATGTTTTCTGATAATGAATTGAGGTTAAAGCGTTTATGTTTCTTCCTGCTTGCGAGCCCATTCAGATCTCCCTGCGGGATGCCTCTGTCTGCCATAGAGATGTCTGAGAAATCAGTCTGGGTGGGAAGATTTGTAAATCCTGCTGCCTCCCTCTGAAATAGCTGCCCTGCACATTCCCATCATATGTTCATGCACAGCCTGGATTAGATTAGAGCTGTGCGCAGTCTCCAGTGGGTTTAGTTTCCTCATCCCCCTGTGGGGGAGACAGTGCTGCTTTGATGGTCTGGGGCTTAGGAGATGCTCGGTGACTTGGAGATGGGTCAGGAATTGTGGGGGACGAGCCCTTCTGACCACAGGTGGGAGTTCACATCCTCCTGGAATATGCCTCCTTCACACTGTCTTTCAGAAACTGCAGCCCACCTGGGGCCAGGCTTGCTGCTTAGGAAGAGGAGTCATTTTGGGTCTACCCGTGGTCCCAGTTTGCCCCTCTTCCTCTCCACACCTTTGCAATTAACCTCTGAACTCTGGTTAATCCCAGGATTAGCACGTCATGGGCTATTGGTTATGTCTTCCACCACCCCTTCTGTGTCCCGACATCCCTGACAAACTTGCAGGGGGGTCCGGAAAGCCAGGTTGCCTCTGAGAAGGGAGGAGGCTTGTAATGAATGCACGATGTCAGGAGCCTGAAGGGTGGTGAGAGATAATCCGGGAGTCACCTGCGACTGATAATGATCTCCTGAAGCCTGGGACCTGGGTGGAGGGGCACAAAGAGCCTGAGGGGCTGTGGCAGCCACTTCAGCCTCCCTACTTTGGCCCCTTCTGCTAGGCAGAGTGAGCTGCAGAGGAAAGGAAAATCCTGGTGGGTTTTCAGTGAAGGTGTGAATATCTCTTCTGGCTGCAGGTGGGCTTCAGGCAAAGCAATAGCCTGTGGCTTTTGGTGCAGTGTCTTCTCCAGGACTTAAGCATGTGTTTTCCCTTGTGAGGGTGTCCTTGAGTGAAGGGAGAATTTGCTCCTGGGGTTTATTCAGTATCAGTGCTTGAGATGCACTCCAGGTCTGTGGGTGAGCTTGCCTATGCCTCCCTGGGGGCACTTCACAGCTCCCAGATGACTGATTTTCAAGGAGAGCCCCAGAGAGATTCTCATTTACCCTAACAGAGGCAGTGAAATGACCTCTGTTACTTCTCCCTCAAGATGAAAACTCCCAGCCGTGATGAAGGATTAGGCAGTACAGTCAATTTAGCCACGAGAGCTGCTTTTTATGTCCAGGACATCCAGCTGTGTAATGGACCACACAGTGGAAATAACAGAAGTAGAAAGGGACTCATGCTGGGGTTGGCCCAAAGGAAAACATAGACTGCAGGGGAAAGCCTCACAGATATAGTGGTCAAGACATACCGAAGGGACCCTAGTAGCTGTTTCCCTTAGCTGAGGAGTTTGTCTCGGGTTTTCAGTGCCTGTTAACTCCCTTGCCCCAAGTGCCTGTGCTCTCTCCTTCTCGTGTACTCCATGAGTTTCTCCAGGACCCTGGGCCAGGGGAGAAGAGTGAGCCCAGTTGCTGGAGCAATTCCTTGCTGCACTGGCAAGGTGCTAGTGGCTGAGCCTGGTGGATGCTGCCTGGAGGGGAGAAAACTCCTGTAAAGGCACCTGAATTTGCAGCAGTGCGGGCTGCAGATTTCCTTTCTCCCTGGAGCAGAGGAGCAGCACTCCTCTTACTCCACTGCTGCTCCTGCTTACTCCTGTCCTGCTTCCACTGTGCCCTAAGGATGGAAAGGGGAGGGGATCTGCTCCCTGGAGGCTGCCTGGGGAACAAAGAGGTCGGCATGAGCTGGCAGTTTGTGTGCACCTCTTGTTACATGCTGGGAGATGGGACTGAGGGCAGGTGCAGACATGCTCAAGAGGAAATAGGCAATAAGCTCATGTCCCTGCTGTACCATACGCTGTATGTGTACAGGATGTTTGGTTTCCTATTGATCCTGTCCAGAGATAGTTGGGACAGGAGATTCCGAGTCCATGGAATCTTATGCCCAGGAAGGGCCTTGCTGCTCCCTGTTTGAATGGGGTTCAGTCATGCTTTGGCTCCCAGCTGGGGAATGGACTAGAGGGAAATCAGTGGTATTTTCTCATCTTTTCACTTTTCTTAGCAGTGGTGGTGAAGTGGTACCAAGGAGGAAATTTAGGAAATGCAATTACAAGGTGCAAGTACCTCTGAGGACAGCCAACCCTGCCCCATGTGATTTCTGTGACATCAAGGGGAGTGCATCCCTGAGCCTCTGAGCAATACTTTGTTTGTAAACACTTGTTAAAACAAACATTTAAAAATGAAAGACTTTTGAAATAATCTTGGTCTTGCCACATCACCAGGTGCTGGGAAGAGCTCTGGCTGCCCACAGAGCGGGACTTGGGTAAGCCTCAGGCATGTCACTGGGGATTCCCTGGCTTCAGAGGGGAAAACTTCTGGGAAATGCTTTCATTCATTGCTGTCCAGGCAGGAACTGATCCTGGCAAAAAGTGGTGAGGGGATGTGTTTCATTCCCAGCAGGGGCTGGTTTTGATCAGGAATGATCTGGCGCTGGACCTCAGCACGACTGATAACCGCAACCTGCTGTCCTGAGCACAGCTTGGCCCTGAGGAGGCTCGCTTGTGTTTGCATTTGGAAAGGCCTCCCATGCTCCCAGCAGCTCACAGTTGAACAGCTTCCAAGACGGCTTACTTTTTTCTCTCTTTTATCGCCATTATTATTTTTTAATAAAGTTCTCTGATTAGCTTCTGAGGCTTCGTGGTAAAGTGGCCTCAGAATTAATTTCCTCTCCTTGGCTACTCACAGTGGTTTCCAAGCCAGCTCAGCACTGCTGCGAAGTGAGACTAGGCTCACTGGTGGCTCCCAGTAGGCTGAGAGGAAGCCTGGGACACTGACCCTGTCCTGATGCCACAGTGCTCTCTGGGAGGTACCAGGTGGGCCATGGGGTGAGGGAGAACAACAGCATAGGGGTGGAGTGTGGTGTGGAGAGTGCTGGTGTGGGATATCCACCCAAGTTCATCTCCTTGACTTAATTCTCTTCTGCATCTGCTGTAGGGCTTTTCTCCACTCCTCAGAAAGCACGGTTTATTAATATCAATTGTGTTATTAGTAACAAGAATTAAAACATCAGCAGTAATACCAATGCACAGTGTCTGTTGCTATTTGCAGAACTGAGGACAGAAGGAACCAAGTCTGCACAGAGAGAAGACACTGCAGGTACCATCAGTTTTTCTCTTTTTACCACCTTCTCTGTCTTTTTTTCCTCTCCAAAGCCAAGAAAAAGCTTTTCCTGCTCTCCTTTAGATGCTGAGGCTGCAGAAAGCCAGAGGTGTGGGGCCCCACAAGGAAGGCAGGTGGATTCTGGAAGCCCAGGCTGTGTTGCACTTGAGTCCTGGCTTCGCAAACACCACAGTGACAAACAAAGCTGACCTGGGAGAGCACTTCCAGCATATCCCTGGGACAGTTTGGTCACTGCAGGAGGACAGGACAAGTTCAAGGCTCATTTCCCCAGAACAGAGTGCAAACTGAGTGAGGTGGAAGCAGTGGCGTGAATGGATCAGAGAAGTGGAGAGGCATGAGGACAAGAAGTTTTGGGTTTCTTACTGAGAAGTCTGAGCCAGCCTCAGCCATATCCACTGGCAGACAGAGAGGACATCCTGGTTTAGGGTGAGCAACAGACAAGGAACCAAAAGGACAGGCCCTGGCCTCATTGCCCTGTTGGGGCAAACAGAGCATGGCTACATCCCTGCTGGCATTTTCCTTTGCAGGGTGGTGAGGCAGAGGCACAGACAGGAAGGGAACATACCTTTACTAGAAAATATCATGTATTAGGGTCGAGTGCTGTAGTGACTGGACTGGGCTTCCCAGAGAGAAGGCCACTGGTACTTGGAGGCACTACAGGGCTCTTGTGTTTATGAACTTCAGTGATCAGCGAGCTCTTTGCAAGCCTGCACTGCATCCCAGCTGCTCTGGCCACCTGTTCTCTACTGGCTGTTAATTGTCACTAATTCATTTGTCTAGAGTCTGAAGACTCCTACATACTCCTGATTACTGGGAGTCTGTGTGGAGGATGGAGATGCTTACATCCTCATTCACTTTTTGCCTCTCTTCCTTTTCCTTCGCTACTGGGGTCCTTTACTCTTTGGCTGTGTTTCTCCCTTACTGCAGCACCTCACCTCCCTGCCCAGCTTTGGTCTTTGGCAGGCCTGAGGGAAAGGCCATCCATTTCTAACATGTACTGCTTTGCTTGCCTTCATTTCCTCAGGACCTTCTCTCCCAAGTTGACGTGCTAAAGATAATATATCTCTCCCTCCCTTTGCCTTGCTCGCCTTTCCCCTTTACTACATGTGTTTCTCTCTCTCTCCATCCCTGTGATTGAAACTTGGCAGGAAATTCAGATATGCTCAGTCATTAAAGTGACTAAGGAAAGGCCAGATCACAGCCTGGATCAGCAGAGGGAGTAGAAATGGTGTCTCAGCTGATCCCCTCATTTCCACATCAGCTGGGAATGAGCTCTCTCCTCCCTATGCTAGCAACAGCCCCTGGCTGATCCCAGGGAACTGGCAGTGCTTGCCTACCTGAGTGGGAAGGGGAATCTGATGGGACAACTTTATTGATGCTCCTTGCCCTGACTTTTGGGTTGGAAGATGAACAAGTACTTTGGGCAGTGCCTGGGAGAGGGGATAAACGGGAATTTGCGTCTGGGAGTTCAGGGGCAGATCCCTTGAGCTGTGCTCTGGAGCCAGCGCGCTGGTGTTGGACGGCGCTGCTTGGGTCTGTGTGTGCATTGCTGCTGTGTTTGTGTGTGTCTGTTCACACAGGGGGATGCTGCTGAGGCCAAGCTGTGTGTACTCATCGGGTGTGCTTTCCATGCGCAGATGTTTTGTCTTTCCTCACTGCTACATCATTCTCCATCTCTGTGCTGCATGGCCCCCTCTGACCTCCAAAATGACAGGACAGGAGGCAATTTACTCCAGCAAGTGCATGGTCTCAAGCAAGGGAGCACCGTGGCCTTCCTAGTAGCTTGAAAAGGAAATAAGGACAGTGCAATAGTGGAATAAATGTTGCAGGGAGAAGTAGAGAGGTTCTGGTGTGTAACAGCTTTCGGTTTTAGGTGAATGGGGCACAGGCTGAAATTCAAAGGGGCCAAACTCCAGGCAGATAAAAGGGGTGGTTGTGCAATCCTTGAAACCAGCGAATGATTAAGTGCAGAACACAAGAAATATTTTTAATGACCAAGAAGACCATTAGCCAATTGCTTTATAGCTGTATAAAGTGCCCCAGGTGGTGCAGTTTAGCCACTGGAGGCAGGATCTGGAGAGGGTCAGGTTCTCAGGGCTGAGTGCCCAGCTCTGGCAATGGTGGGTTACTGGACACATGCAGTCAGGAGAAACCCCAGAGAGAGCAAGGGGTGCTATGGGGAGCAGAGGTAATGTTTTGCTGGAGCTGATGCTTTATGACCCTGCTACTGTTTTCTGCTTGGGCCAGGAGGCAGGACACCACGATAGATGTTTCTGTTTGGCAACAAGCAGGATAACAATCAGTGATGGCGTCTGGCATGGCAAAAGAGTGGTTTGTGGTAGCTGGCTGGACCATGCCTTCTTCAACTTCACTTCACTTGATGCAGCTCTGGTGGCATTCTTATGGCATGGAGTCACTGGATCTGGATGCACAACAGCTCTGGGCAAGGCTGGGCTTTGATGTGCTGTGGTTTTGTTCTTGCAGCTTCCCCAAGAGACGTCTTTCAGGCAACATCCCGGCATCCCCACGGGACAGTGCAAATACCAGACATCATTAGGTCTAGAGGAGATGTAAGGAGAAGCCACAGCTGTTCCCAGCTAACACTGCCCTGCTGTGGGCTTGGTGGGAGTGAGGTGATGTGAGCAACCTGTCCAGAGCAGGTCTTTGGGAGCTCCTGCCTAGATAAGGCAGATTTTGGGAATGACAGTAACTGGCAATCTTCATAAGCCTCCAGCTCCATTTTTCTCTAAACACGTGGACGCTGGCCAGACCATATGAGGTTGGCTTGTCAATACTCATGGTGTAAAAGTGCCTTGTGGGCTCTGTTAAGAGATCTCTCGTGTCCCCCACGTGGGATCTTGGTCAGCTTCGGCTCCCTCATGGAGTTCAGCCTACCACTAGCACGCTTTAAGGGAAGCCAGACTATAGCAGAAGCTGAGATGGCCCTTGGAAGTCACTGTCTCCCAAGCGGAAAGGAGCTTTATGAGCATTACTGGAAGCTGTTGTGGCTGAATTACCAGAAATAAACCACTTCAATTTGGGGCCAAGTGCTGTCAGACCACTGCAATTCTCATTCTGGTAGCTGGGCCACCTTCCTAGTGCTTTTTCTTCTCAGCAGGGAGATATTCTGTAAATGCCACCCACTGCTCTTGCTGATTTGGGTGGGTGGCAGTGAGACAGGAAGACAAAGGTGGTTGCCTTTCCGAAGGCTCTTGTTAACACAGATTTTTTCTTTATTTTTTCTCTTTTCTGGAAAATGGGTTTTAAAAGTAGCAGTCATAACTCTGTTTCATTCATAGGCAATTGCAGAGCTGGGGAGCAGGAGGCAGCTGGAAAGAGATGCTCTGCCCACAGTCCGGGAGCAGAGGATGTGCCCTTGGGGAGGCACAGATGCCTCAAATGGAGACTTTACACACATGGGGGTGGCAGGATAAGTGGCCCAGGGATGCCAACGCATCCCTGCTATTCTCCTGACTGTCTTTGATTTTAAACTGCAAACATGACGCACAAGCTACGTGTTAACCTGCTCCCCATCAGGAAGCATGGGGGCTGATGCCTACACAGCCCTCAGTAGATGAGATTTTTTTCCCATCACCCCAGGAAAAGGGGGCAGGGACCTATCCAGCTTGGGTCCTGGAGGGGAGAGTGAGGCAAGGAGGGGTTTGCCTGCTACATGCAGAGGAGGGAGACCTGACCCCAGTGCTTTAATCCCAAATTCGTGTTTTCTCTTTTGTGGGAATGCCTGGTGAAGAGACAAAACCTGAGAACAACAGGGATTTGCAAAGATTCTCTGTGGCTCAGGGCAAAAGTTGTGACTGGTACCACCTCTGTGTTAGGATGGAGCATCATCTGACGATTCAGGTCTCCTGATAATTTCCCTTGCTGAGTCTTTGAGCTTTGCAAAGACAAAGAGCCTGCCAGCAGATCTTCTTGGCCAGTGCTGGGAGTTACCTTCTCCACCAGGATCCTTCTACAAGGGCTTTTTAGTGGAAAGAGTGTGGCAAGAGCCCTCTGTGGCTGAGGCTGGTGCCCTTTTTGGAGCATGTTCTCCCTGCTGCACTGTGAACAGCCAGCCCTGCCTGCAGCATGACCAGTGCACCAAATCCACCAACTTGGCCAATGTCCCAAACCCAGATAACACAGTTGATTTCCAGGCAGTGCCTGTTTTTCTGCCCTGGAGTCAGAGAGAAGGAATGTGGGTGGCTCTGCATGCTGAGGCTATCTATGCCATGGTGGTGGTTAGCCTTTCTGAGTTGATTTCCAGCCTCCCTGGGGGTCGGGAACCAGCAGGAACCCTTCCCCATGGTCCTATGTGGCCTGAACTTGGATGCACGGGGCAATAATCCTACATGGAGACAGTGTCCAGCTCTGGAGTGGGTCAGGGTGATGTTGGAGGGTATTACTATGCCCTGTTGTGTCTCATGCTTGGTATAACATCTGGCAGCTCACCATACACATACACCTTACCCCATCATGTCACCTTGTGGAGCTGGGATTACAGGCCACAGCCCAAACTCTGCTAGACCACATTCTCTGGCACAGGACTTGCTCTTTCTTATATCCCCTCAGAGATCTTTGAGGAGCAGGTCATGGACTCTGTTAACTGTTCCTGCTCTTTGCTATCTGCCAGCCTTTTCCTTGTGATATGACTAGCAGTGTCTTCAGTGCATGATGAAAAGCCTGGTTTTCTCCACTGCCTGGAAAGTGCAATCCTTGCCCAGTGGTGGGAATGGTTATGGATGTCAAGATAGAGCCAGACTTCTTGCCACAGAACAAGAGAACGGCCCTGCAAGGAGAAATTTCCCTACCCTTGATCCAGTAGAAGGTGTCAGATGTTTTACCTTCAACCCAAAATACCCTGAGACAGACGCAGTTATCTCTCAGCAGAGGATGTAGCAATTGCTTGAAGGGGCACTATCCACTTAAAAAAGCACTTCTTTCACATCGCTATTTCCATCCCCTTGCTGAGCTGTGACGTTCCCAAGAGCAGAGGAAAACGCTCACGCTCAACTCCTGGTGGGGTTGTGTGGTGTGTGTCAGCACTTTGGGTGCAATCAGTTTTCCTTTGGTCAGTGAGTTTCTTCCGTTGTTTGGGTGGGCTTTGCACAAGCTTTGGGGGAGAGCAAAAGCTTTTTTAGAAAGTGGAATATATGACTGTGAAACCACAAGAGTCTTGGAGGGTCTCAGGCGTGGGTAGGAGAGCCTAAATGGCTCCTGGATTTCAGGATGTTAGTCACCGTCACTATCACTTTCCTGGCCTACTACTCCCTGCTACCCACCTTTTGTCAGCATCCTAATTCTCCATGAATCATGTAGGATTTTGGGAAGACCATTCTTTCCTCACCATCTGTACAATTCATAATGTCTCATGGCTGCTACCGTGACATAAAAAAACGTTAGTAAAATACCCACAACACACTCATTTTGGAAACATACGAGAATTCAAATTGACAGTTTCCTTCTATACTTAGGAGTAAAACCACAGGTCCTGGAAAAGCTCCAGCTGGTATGAGGCTTAGCACGCAGAAGTGTCCAGGAATATTTGAGGTATGATACAGGGAAAAACTTTCCTACTGTCAACTATTTAACGAAGGGGCTAAAATCTAAGGGTACAATGGGAGATCCTTCCTGTGATGTTTTCAGAAGGTAGTGCTGGTGATATCGGAGCAGGGTCCCTTTCATGCCTACACCTCTACAATCTATTCTCCTTTCTCTCCTGGAAGACAAAGTCCTGTTCAGTACCTCTGGTTTTAGACTTGGGAGCTCTGTGGTGGCTTTGGAGCTCTCTAATGTGTTAAGCTGAGTCTAAGGAAGGGATTGCATCTATCCATGGCCATCCTCTGTGAGAGGTGTACCATGTCAGTGACTGAAAGGGCTCCTAGGGGAGGACTGCAGAACATAAAATAGCAGAGCAAGGTAAAATTGAGAAAAATATTGCTGAATTTGTGGTGACATTGTATGCTCCAGGAGTTCTTGGAAGAGCTCCCTGGCAGAGGCAGGAGCTGTCCCAGACAGCCAAGGACAATATCAACCCCAGGAGCTGGGGAAAGTCTCTGGCATGGAAAGGCAACAAGCTCACATATCTGTGCATCCCATTACTTGGGTGGGCGTATCCAACATCTGACCAGGAGTCTGGGGTCAAAGAATCTGTTCTGGCATCCCAGACACTACCATGCTTCCAAAATAAAAATTACCTACTTTTTTTGCTAATTTAAGATGCCAGGGGAAGGCAGTATCATGCACAGTAAAAAAGCAAAGAGGGTTAGTCCTTCATAGAACCTCTGGGTAAGCATCAGGATGCAGTGAGTGCTAAAAATCTGTGATTCCTGTGATGATGATTAATCAGATACAAAGAGTAACAGTCCCTCAAGGATTCTTGGTTATGAAAGCAGTCTCTGTCTCAAGAAGTCCTGAGCTACAATCAGCCTGGAAGAGCATGCAGGGGCAATATCACTGTTGGCCTGCTCTTCTCCTCCCTCAGGCATCTATCAGCCAGCATTGGAGACAGAGCACTTGGCTAGATTGATGCTCACTTTGACTCAGCACAGCTGTGCTTGTTCCTTACGTGTGGAGCCACAGGGAGGCTGCTGTTGCATGTAGAGTTTTGCCCATGACTCTCCCTGTCACATCAGATCATAAATATTTTGCAAGGGAAAGCTTTACAGAGCCAAAATGTCATCCTTTTCCCTTTCCCCTGTGAAAAAGTGTACTGCCTCACATTCCCAGGCTGTCAATCAGTGCTGTCTCTGGTCATTGATGCCAGGGTGTGTGCCTTGTCTGCTGTCCCTGAGGGCACCCAGACGTGGAGTTTCAAGGGGCTGGGTGAGATCTCACCCTTTTGTGCAACTATCTCCACACTCCCAGTGGGAAGTGTGCCATGAGAGGGGTGACCTCTGCAAGGTCAGATGGCCCTTTGGTATCTTTAGCTAAGCACTGCATGATCTGTGCACTGCAAATTCCCCTGCGAAGAAACTGCACAGAGTCCTGTGGTGGGGAAAGGAGTGGGAGAGTGCAGGCACAGGGCTGTGAGAAACCTTTGGTGTGCTGTGAGGGAGCTGGCGCTCACACCTTGTGAGGGATGGGGGGACTGCTGAAGTGAGGTCCACATTGCTTTGAGATTTGGTGAGAGGCACAACTGAGGCGCATCACTGCCATGCAAAATCCAGGTGGCACAGGAAGACGTCTTCCACCTTGGTGCTGCTGCATGTGCCAAGGCTGAGGAGCTTTCCGGAGAAGTCTGTCAGGGAGATGTGGGGCTTGGTATGAAGAGGCAGGCACAATCCCTTGGTCTGGGATGCTGCCTTGGAGAGACTCTCCTGAGCAGTGGCTCGTGCCTGCACACAGTGAGCTGGGCCTGCTGCCAGAGGGTCCCTGTCCCGGACTCCTGGAGGAACCTCTGCTTGTGGGATAACCGGCCATGCTCCTCCGCCCCTTCCCTCCCTTTTGCCTGGTGCCCTCCTTTGGCATCTGTGGCTGAGACAGAGGATTTTTTGTTACGCGGTTTTCCTTTTTCCTCTCTGAAGGGCAGGAAAGGCCAGGATGGAGACGGGTAGCTCCGCTTTCACACCAGAAAAGATGGCTGGATAACAGGGAGGAGAGAGCCGGGCACCAGCGCGTGAGGCCCAGCCGTGGGCCGGGCCCGAGCAGGAAGCCGGGACACCCCCTGCCATATTTGCACAGGGCTGAGGGCTGCCCCCGTGCCCCCTGTTCCCAACCCTGTCCCCCTGTGACCCGCTCCCACCAAATGGCTGCCCCCCCGGCCCCGGCAGGGCTCTCCACACAACGGAGGGGCTGTGTGACCTGCCTGCTCCCAACTTGGTTGCTATAGGAAAGGGAAGAGGCTGCAGAGAATGTGTGGGGCCTATTCACACCCCCAGCCCCGATTCACGGTGCCCCTGAGGTAATGTTTGCCCGGCTCGCCGTGATCTTGCCTGATAAAGGGGCCTCCTAAAAGCCGGGGGGGACACACCAGACCAAAGAGTCTGGGAGAAATATTTGCCTTGAATGCCAGTAACATGTGGAAATGGGGAGGTTGAGTGGGGAGGGGGGGATGATAAGAAAGGACCCTTTGAAAAAGAGGGAGGTGGAGGAAAATGCATGCCTGGCTGGCCCCACAGGCTTGCCGCCTCTGCAGAGTGCAGCCATCCATGGGAATATTGGGGTTCCTCCTCACTGCAGCCAAATGGTGACGTTGCACAGGTACATATTTGTGAACACTTACAGAGATGCTGTGACCTGTATCGAGGGTGGTTTTCTCCTGACATCGGGGATCCAAAAGAAGCATCAGCTCAGCAGCAGCAGGGGCTATACATCTTTCCAAAACCCTCCTTTGTTTCTTTCTCTTCAGCCATCTCACCCTGAATGCTGTCATGATTCAAATTATTACTGTTAGTATAATATCTCTGCTTTTGTGCCTCAGAATGTCCTGTGGGCCCATCTTTTTGTAGGTTGTAATGGTTTTGTTTCAGAAAAGCCCTTTGGCTGCATGTAAAACCTGGCAAACAAAACCAGAATTCCCATTGCCTAAAGACAAGTGGATCAAAACTCCAGTGATCCTGTAATATTTCCCTGTGCAGACTGAGAACAGGAATTTTGTTACAAGGCAGGTAGTGACTACCTCTTAAATTTTCATAGCTGATCTCAGCAAATTGTCCTGTTTGTATACTTGATATTCTTGAGTGGCTTGATCAAAGCAATGAGGTGAGTATGTCACTGCTGCTGGGATACTTTGTGATGAAGACCACATTCAAAATGAATTTTCAACATTGCAGATGAGGCTCAGAGGATTCCTCTCTGGGACAGTGTTATTTCTGCTCTGAAGGAGGCGTGAGGAGGGCGGTGGGAAGATCTGGACCCTGAGGCCCAGAGGAGCAAACCAATCTGGGGGAATGTGCGTGGCAAGGGACTGGTCAAACCATTCATTCAGAGGACTTTGTTTTAAATCAGCTGTAGTTACTTGGCCGGGACGCTGGGTATCAGTGGGCATGGCTGGGTGGAAAGCTCTTCCCAGTGTGTCACTGGGGTCAAAAGGAAACAAAAACAGGAGCGGGATGGAAGAGGAAAAAAAAAAAAAACAAAAACCAGCAAATATTATAGTGGCATTTTCTCATGGGAAGGGAATATAGTCTCCAGCTCTGGTAAAAAAGAAACAGAGGGGGTTGGGGCGCTGCTACTGAGAAAGGCTGGGAGCCTGGGAAAAGCTGAGAAGGAAAAGATGAGGGTGATTTAGGATAAGAAATGTTGTCGTTGGCTTTGACTAGAGGGAGAGCAGGTCTGTTCCTCCTTTTAAGTGGCAGCTATCATTGTAAGAGGAAAACAGACTCCAAACAGACCATGAATATTGTTTATAAAAACCTTTGCTTATACTGAGAAAAGGGCACCTAGAAATGGGTTTCTCAGCCTTTTCCTATTGCAAGGGGTAAGCCCTCACTTGAGAAAAAGAGAAAGAAAAAAAGAAGCCCTTGTGTGTGAGGGAAAAATAAAAGGAACATCAAAATGCTTGACTGATGACTTTGGGAAGAGAACTGGTGTTCAGAGAGGTGACTTCTGGCCCTCTAAGGATAGCACTGGGAGAGAGGCAGAAAGAAGCAACATTGCTTTTATTTGTGATTAAATAACACTTTGGCGGTCTCGGCCCCCTGTCCCCCCAGCAGCCTTTCTGCAGACAGCAGCCCACCAGCTGGGGAACACTGCCTCTCCAGCACTGGGGATACACAGCACAGCAAACAGGGAATCTGGGGCTTACTGCAAACTTTATATTTCATTTCAGCAGCTTGATTGGGGTCTTGCCGTTGGGTCAATTGCTGTTAATCCTGTATTTGTATTTAGCAGATACACCTCTTGCTCTGTTTTCTGGAATTCCCCTGGAGAAAACTCTCATGGGTGATGGAGGCTGCATCTAACAGAGTTTAACTTTCATTTATCTGCAGAAGAAACAAGACTTAAAATACTTTTGCCGCTCCCCTGCCCCCTTTCTTAGGTTAATTTCATATCCATCAAAGGATTTTTGTAGTTTTGGATGAAAGTTTTTCTTTAAAGCCTGTGTTGCAAGTGACCTGGTGAGGCTGAGCACAGTTTCTGAGCCCTCTGAGAGCTCCCATGGCTAGTGAGGATTAAAGGAACTAGGTCAGATTTCTAAACTATAGCATACATGATGCTGCTGTTCCAGCTGGACTATCTATAAAAAACTGGAAAAGAAAATCAGAGTCCTGGAAAGGTTTTCTTGAATGTGCACTTCCCAGAACTCCCCCTAAAAGTCATCCAACTGTGCAGGCAGGAGTGCAAAAGCTTGAAAAAGTTTTTCCTAAATCAACCCAGCCAGCTGAAATCCACAGGAAAGCTTGTGAGAATTCTGCTCATGAGATGATAGATAAGGCAAGCAAAAAAAATGGAAGAAAAAGCATTTTTCTACATGATGTCACTCCCAGCGTTATTTAATATGACCTAGTCCATAAATAATTGTGCTCCTCCTTCAGCCTTAAGCACAGGTAGGAGGCTTTATCACCCGTTGCAGAGCAGGTCTTTCTGAGGTGGGACAGAAAGCTGTCCATGTGTACTGCAGAATGGCTTGGGATGTGCAAGGAAAAATAACTTTGCAGCCCATTAAAACTCCCTAAGGGAAACGGAGAGGTAGAAGAATATGCCATGCTGTGGTCCTAGGTGGCCAATCTCCACTGACCAAGCAGAGGGACTATGCTGTCCATCTCACAAACTTTTCTGATCTCTGGCTTCTGTGAAAAGGGTGCTGGCCGCTCAAGCCAGGTTGGAGCCTGGCCAAAACAACATCCTGATTCTGTGGCAAGTACTCTGGGATCAGACCACACGTGATGAGTACCCCAGATTTGTGCTGCATTGGGAAGAGACTATTGTCATGACCCCTGCTGCGCCCTGGGAAAGTCACTCGGCCATGGCTCACAGGAATGAGAAAGCTGGCGTTCTCTAGATCCAGGATTTCCTCCTTCCCCCTTCCCCTCTCTCTCATGTGCTGCACCACATCTTACCCCACTCCTGGCATGCCAGGATCAAAAAACAACATGGAAATGTTGTGTGGACTGCCAGCATTCCTGTGCTGACAAGGAGGCTGGTGCACAGCTATCTTGTCCCCGGTGAGAGAGGTGGCCTTGCTTCTGCCCCACAGTGCCACTGCTGCCACATGGCACTGGGACCGGGCAGCCCTGGCATGGACTGAGCACGGCTGAGCAGAGTTCCCCAGTGTGGGAAATTTCTAAAGAAACAGCTTCCTTTAAACCACATTTTCATTTAACTAGTCTAAATATACTTTGGTTTCAAAACACACACTTTAAAAATAACTTACAGAAATATTTATATGGACACTAAAAGGAACTTTCCAGCTTTGGGGATTCGGCCTGCAGCCCACGGCAGATCCCGCAACTGCCTTCCTGCTCAGTCACTCTTCACTTGTTATTGAGCCTCTTGTTTTGGGAGTGTTTGTGTCTCTTTTTCCTTAAGTTATCTTGCTTCACTCCACCCTGCCTCAGGGACTAAGAGAGTTTTGCTTCAGTGAGGTCAAGGCTGATATTGCAGGATAGTTTTTCTTGTAGTCACAATCATCAAAACTCTTTCGATGGTACAAATTTTGTTTCAGACCTGGAAAATTCAGCTCCCCATGTCGTAGGGCACAGCGCATATTTGGGAACTCCCTCTGTCATCACCTTGCGCCTCTCTATGCTCTTCATTTGTTTGCCTGTCTCAGTTCATGTGTTGCTTGGAGCATACCTTAGCTTTTGGCAATTGTATGTCAGTCTTGCACACTGGGCTTAAAGATGGATTTGGAATCTTCTAGGTGGTTTTGCAACCCAAATGCAATAAGTAAGGGTAATAACAAAACCTTCTGCCTAGTGGTTTTCACCATCATTTATTCAGTGCTGTCAATATTTTCTTCAGTGACACTGTTAGTTATCTGGAGGTGTACCAATCACTTGCCCTTGTCTATGCGGACAATCCCCTTTGCTAAAGAAAGGCTAGGCTCTTACTAAAGCATCACAATTAGGTCAAGTCCACAAGTCCACACTATACATCATATGGGAGAGAAGTCTGATGTATTGGGACAAAGGTTGTCTGATAAGGATGTATTGTGTCATTTGTCTGCGTGTCTTGACTTTTCAAAAGACATCCCTGTAGTCCAGGAATGTCTTATGGGGGTTTTAAATGTCTCAGTTTTCATTTCACCAGGTTTTATTTTTAGATCACGATACAATGTTTGTTCAACACATATTGCAGCATTGGTAAGAATCTGTCCTGTGTTTATCAGGAACAAACAGCCCAGAGGAAGGTGTGCTCACTATGATGAAGAGTATTTGTATTACAAGAGAGGTCAGATGACTGCAAAACTCTGAAGCTGTATGACCATTCAGTCTTGTTTGGTGCTGCAGGAGAAACTGATTTTGAAATTTTCAGTTTAATTACTGAAAAAGTTCTGCTACAATAAACATTTGTGCATGTTTATGATGAGGTGACTTGCATAGGAAAAAGCACAAACCAAAACTAGTTCTGCAGTATCTTTTGTACTTAATAAAGTATAACTTTAATTAATTGTGACACTTCAATGTGTCACTGCCAATAAGTTTCTGGTTTTTGTTTTCAGAGTGAGGTTCAACACCCTACTGGTTTGTTAACGATTTTGCCTCTCTCTCCCCTTCCATATTTCTTTTTATATGTAAAGGTTGGAGAGGGGTTTGTGAGTGAATGTGTTTCAGTGTTTCTCATCAAACTGTAGTCTAAAACTTCATATAAGGCAGTGGGAACAGACGCTAAGTCACCAATTAAATGCAACTAGCTCTGAAATGTCACACAACATCCATTTAAAACAGTCCAAACTGCAGGCTTGGATTAAGATCCAGGCATTCCTAAAAACACAGGATTAAACTGAAAGCTCAGATTTCCTTTAAAACAGAAAGCTTCCTGCTCTCTGCCTGCATAGGCAAGATCAAACCCCTGATCTAAAGAGAAGCAAAGCAGCACCTCCTTCTCGGGTCCCAAAACCCCAAGAGTGAAGGTCAGAGCTGCAGTTTGCCTGGCAGCAAAAATGGGCAGAGGCTTCTGTCCCCTGTGCTGAGGCTGACTGTACCTTCTGCTGTTGCGCTACTGCTGTCATCTGCAAGCTGGATCACAGAGAGGGTTACAAAGGGGCACAAAACGTACTTTAATTTTAGAAGCTTCTCATTTTTTTAGCACAAACCATTTCAATAAGTGAGCTGTCTCTGTGGTCATGTACATCGATGTAGTGGCACCACAGGGGGTGAGGGATAAGAGGAAGGACAAATTGCTGTGCAGGGTCAGGAGCACAAGGCTAGGGCAGGAGCTTCCTAAGCAACTTCACTGCTGAGCAGAATTTGTCATCAATATGCCTCTGAGAAGGCAGAACATTGCAGCATGGATTCTGGAACAAGCAGCCAGGCTAAGGAAAGGCCAGAAACTTTTAAATCAGCTTTGTTTTTGGAGAAAAATGGATCAAGACCAGACCCTCACGTCATTGGGGTGTTCTTTCCAAGGCTCATCTATAGCAGACCCAAGTAAGCACTTGTCATGGCTTCTCATGGTCACAGTCACTCAGGGCATCATTTGCATCCTTCACAAGAGGGTCCCTTCCGTAGCGCAGGCCTACTGATGGCCATACTAGCAGCAGGATGGGGAAGACCTGTGGTGGGAACCCATGAACCACCAATCCACTTGGACCAATCCACTTGGAGCAGGACAGCACAGCCTCAAGGAGCCTGCTGTCTCAATGTGGCACTTCCTGACCCCACATCGTTTTCTGGGGAGATCACAGCTTAAACTTGGCATGCCCAGGGAACACAGAAGGATGTTGTCATGAGGATTAGGGGCCAATTTTCTATCCAGAGGTATCAAGGGTGTTGCATTATGCTTATATCAGGAGTGAGAGCAAAGACATGGCTGGAGGCAGTGCAGGGACTGCAGTGTGGAAGCTCTGGGGAGCCTTGCCGCAGGGGGACCAGCTCCCACCACACTCTGGTGAGACAAGGCCAATCAACACACCAATTTCAGACCAAGCCAGCAGAGGTCACAGTAGGTCCAACAAATTCTCGATGCCCTTGTCCAGCTCAGTCTGCCCTCACAGTTCACTACTGACTGACTGGTATTAAACCCTTGTCCTACTCAACAGCCTGAGCAAACCTGACAAAGCCAGGTTTCAGCTGCAGAGTACCTTTCTGGAAAGAGCAAATAGCTGCTGCAGACTTGGTCTGTGGCTTGGTTGTAACTCTCTTCCCCAGTGTGTGCTCCTGTTGCAGCTAGTGTACAATATCTTTGTGTTCAAATAAGTCATGAGGGTGTGGATGTGTTTTCCTCCTGTCATTGCACAGAGGAAAATCACTAGACGTGCCAGCCTGTCATGCTCCTTTATCTTCCCAGACCTCTCACCTTCATCCTCCCTGTGCCAAATTCATGTTCAGGCTGGAGGATGTTCAAGCTGCATGAAGGTGATCTGGTCTGTAGGCAAGCTGGGTCCATGTCTTCTTGTGCTGTGTTACCACCTTACCAGCAATTGCTTTAGGAAAATCTCCTGAGCATCTCCATGCCACAATCTGGGTGGATCCCTGTTCCATTGGGCTTTCCTGTGGTATTCCACAAGAGCTGGGATGATCTCCTTGGAGATACATGTACTGCAGGGGCACATAGGATTGCTGGCAGCCAGTCCATATCCCTGCTCAATTACAGCCCCACAGGGAAATTGCAGGTATGGCAAATGCAAGACCAAATGCGTAGTTCTGTATACAGAAACACTGGGGATTTCCTTCCTCCATTTTTAGCAACAGTACATTGGGCAGAGAAGAAGCAGAAGTCAAAAACTATTTTTTAAAAAGTGAATATAGGAGCCATGAAGGTCTGTATGCCTTTGCTGGTGTTAAGATCCACACAGGATCAGGGTCTTGTTGGCTGAGGTCTCCCACAAGCTACTGGACCACAAGCCAGGGCACCTTTCTTGCCAAAGACTTTCTTGGTACAATGCCTTGGTGGCTTCAGAACCCACCATGGCTATGACGTGTGGCATTGCCCGATGGCCACAAATGCCCACGTTCTGTATGGAAAGCATGACATGGCTGTGGCTGGGTGAGCTGGGCAAGCGAAGACTGGAAGCTGATCCCTGTAGGTCTCTGCCACTGGAGGGGGTCAGAGCACCTCGCTGCAGAGGTAGGTGCCCCTACACCCCTCCCAGAAGAGATCCTCCCATGCTGTAGGGCTTTCATCCAGTTCATCCTGGTGGATGGGCCACTGCTTGCAATGCCACGCCCTGGAGTGGGTCATCGCGGGATTGCGCTTTTAGCAGAGGAGGGGAGCCGTTTGGCAAGAAGGCAGAATTTCACACAATAGCAGTGAATCCACTGAACACTGCCGAGCCTGCCACCATGGGTGGCCCAGCACATCCAGGGAGGAGTGTTGATCGGGGGCTCTCTGGAAATAAACGCAAACTTCCTTTGAACTTCAAGTATGCTCCTGGTGGTCTATGATTTCCAACTGCTTTCTTGTCACCTTTGGCCCTTGAAGAGCCACTCACCGTCTTTCCCATTAGTGCATTGAATTGCTAGAGCAGGGCAGTGCTGGTGCAGTGCCCTATCCTTGGCTGATCTGCAGATGCATTCTGCAGATCCCGGTGGTGATGCCTATAGCAGCAGCTACACTGGCTGCTTTCAGTGCTGGCCTGGGCTGACTAAGACCACCTGCAAGAAGTGCCACACTGATACGCCACGGTGAGATGGGTCCTGGGCTCCGAAATGGCAGATTTTGCCTGGCAGAGCTTCCCGTGGAGCAGTGTCTGCAGAGGATCTCACCAAAAAGGCATGGTCTCAGCTTTGGTCAAGCAGAGGCCACCTGGGCAGCTCATGCCTTGCTCACTTACTGGGCTCTTGTGCTGCTGTTGTGCCAAACACCACAGAGAACTGGGTGGCAACTCCCCCTGCACATTTTGGGAGGGTGTGGTGATCTGGGAGAGGCTTTCCCACACTGGGGTACCCTGAGAAGCAGACACCTCTCTCCTGGCCAGCTTGCTGTGGCCGATGAGACCTGATCGATGAATAAAAATGGCATGCTGCCATCAGGCTGCATTGTGCAACAGTGCATGATGCAACTGAACTTTACATAACCTGATGCAACACTTAGAGCTGGAGTTTAAAGCTGCAGGTCCTGGGTCATTGCTGTATGGTGGATGTACCTCCCTAGTGTATACATGCATGAGGTCACCTAGTGTGTGGACAGTAGCACTGCTCCGGGCAGCTCCAGCTTTATTTACCCTTGGGTTTGAAATTGCTCTAACATGCCAGCCAACCATGGCTCATTGAGGATGACTAGACCAAGGGCAGAGGTAAGATCCACATTCATTGCAGACTGTGGAAATGTCATCCATGGAGCTCAGCTTGTGCCTTCCATTCCTATCTGAGACTCATCCAGCCCAAAGCATCTTTCCACACTCCTGCTCTTCAGCCTTTGCCGGTCCAGCCCTGGACCCCAGTTCTGCCTGTGTGCTGCAGCCTCCTAATGCCTGTGATAGCACAGTACTCCTTTGCAGGCCCTCTCCAGGCCCAGATGGTCCGGAACAGCTTCCTCTTTTCATGTGAAATCATAGATTTGAGCTCCATGCTGTGTTAGACAGGCTGCCTTGGACTATGGAGAGCTGATGCTTAGCCTGGTACTTTTGGAAGGGTGGCAATATTCCTCTCCTGAGGCAGCACACCAATGCTCTACAAGACATGTAAGATAATGTAACATTTTCTTTAATGTCTTAAAGAAAATTGCCTTAAACCTGATTTTCACCATTGTCCATACTGAGCTTCAGGCCAAAGTAATTTCTCATCTTTTCTTTGACATTTATCATATTTAATCTGAAAAGAAAACAGAGAGGAGTTGCTGGCCTGTTGTTTTGTGTACAGCAGTAAGAGTTTGCAGCTGTTCTGAGGTCTGTCTTGTGCAGGGTGCGTGAGCAAGGCAGGGGCAGTGGGAACATGTCAGAGAGGAAGGACAAGCCCCACCAAATAAGCAGTCATGGTATTTATTTTCCTCTGTGAAACAGGAATCCTGCAATGCCCCTCACTGCTGTAGCATCAGACCAGCCTAAGCAGGATAACTGCATTAGCTTCCTTGGGCTTTTCTGTCTCTCCCTCTGCCCTCCCAGCAGTCCCTGCTGGGGGATATGGTTCCAATGCAGGCAAGAGAAAGAAGCAGCGCCTGGGAAGAGCCCAGTCTTCTTTTTGTGTGAGGATCAGGCTAACACAACTCCAAGTATCACCTGGCTTTCCCTTCCTCAAGGGAAATTAATCCTGGGCATCACCAGCTTTGCCAAGTTACATGGAAAATACCACTAGCAGGACCAGCAACTCCTTCTGAAACCGGACTGGGAGGGGACAAGCTGGTATCCCCTTTCTGATGTGACTGCACCTGTGACTCATTGACATCTCAGTACCTTTCCAACCATGCTGTTGTGATTTTAGCCAGTGCTTGGGTGCCTGGTGAAACTTCTTTCTTTTCAGCATTTTTTTTGCCAGGCCCCAATGATGTAACACCCCAGGTGAATTGCCACAGCCCTGCCAGAATATGCTGTGGTGCCAAAAGGAATGTGTGAAAAATGCCTTTCTCCTCCCAGATGCCTGGTGCACTGATGCACTATCCCTCCAGTTCTCTCTTTCCCCTAAGATACATGGACCCCCTTTCTCTGCTGCTAGCTGTGCCCTCTACAACTGATGCACATCAGACATTTTCTTGCCTGGCGATGAGCAGAGACAGTGCCTGCAGAGTAAACAAGCATAATGAGGCACCTCTGCCTCTGCCTGGCACCTCTAGTGCCAGAAGAGATCCCCCATGGCATAGGGAGGAATTACAGGGCATTCACTCATAGCCATCCTGGTAGCTAACTGCTGCATTTGCAGTGGCTTACAGGAAGGCTGAGTCCTCACGACTGCTGCACAGTGCCGGTCTCTTTGCTCCAGGTTCCCTATCAGCAAAGTGGGAACCATGGACTGGAAAACAAAGGCAGCACATTGTCCCTTAAGGAGAAGAGAGAAGAAAAGGGGTCAAAGGCCTGAAGCTGTGAGCAAAGACGTGTGTTGGCAATGGTGTGAACTATTTGTGTGCTGCGGTGAGGCCTCAACACCGCTGACCACATACATACAACAACCTGGGTGTTTGAACTCCACCCTGTGAGGATTCACTGGTATGAGAGCAGCACCTGACATGGAGATCACCAGGTGCCCAAGATCAGTTCACAGATATTCTGGGAGGATATGTAATCAAACCTGTTGTTTACATCCCTAAACTAAACAGCCTCCAGGAAGCAAATAAAGGGTTAAGAAGACAGGCCAAAATACTAAAGGAGAAAGCAACATTTACTCCATACTCATGGCCAAGTTGTAGTGGGAGAGACTGCTGTGTATACTCAGTAAGCGCTGATCCGTGACTGTGTGGCTCTTTGTGTTATGTCTAAGAAGGAAAGAAAAACAAGAAATGGTGACCAGAGTGGGATTATAATCCAGGAATACAGTGGCTGCTAAAAAGCTAAAGAGGAAACCACAGAATAGTGGTTTCTGTTAAACCAGTGGGTGAAATGGTTGCCTAAATGATGGAGGTTGTCTCAAACCCTCTCTCCATAAAGGCACTTGTGATGGCATTGTGTTTAAGCTCCTGAAAAATGCGATTATAAAAAAAAAGAAAATTAAACAATTTCTAAATAAGGGGGTGGGGGGAAAGGGGGATGTTTAAGGAAATTACTAGTGTATTGCCAGTTTGGAGAGAGTTTAAATACTGTGTCAAGGGAGCAGTTAGTGTGTGGTATGTAAAATGAAGCAATACAAAAACGGTTATTAACTGAGGCTGATTTGGCCTTAAAATGTGCTCTAGGAACTGCTGTGTCAAAGGATACAGCTAGTCCAGAAGACAGGGAGTTGCAACAGCATCAAACAGCCTGAAACAAAACTTTTATTGTTCCCCATTTGGGGGGGCAGTCTCGTCTTTGAGGTGAAAGTCCTTCAGGAGAGTATCAGTATTGAAAAAAAGTCATGAGAGAAAGCTTAGTTTAAAGAAAAACATGATTATAATTCCACTGCGCTTCTGAGAACCATCTGCTGGACAACTTGTGTAGAGGCAAAATGACAACATGGACATGACCAGGGATCCTCTCCCTCTACAGAGGGAGGATGTCAGTGAGAATGACAAACAGGGTTTTCAATTTTGTGGTGGTTCTCTAGTTGCTGTGAACAAAGATGGATATTCTTTGCCTAGGTTCATCCAAGCAAAACTTACCAAACCTGTGGGAGTGCTGGCTGATGGCAAAAAAAAAAAAACCTGTAAATAATACATACAAAGTTTTATTCCAGCATAACAGGCCAACACTAGGATAGTTTCCACACCCATGTTCTGATGGAGGGTCTTGGCCCTGCTATTGCAAAACATTTTTAAAGCAATTTAGAGCAATGCAGGCAGAGATTATTGGAAATGACAAGGGGTGTCTGCAGAGGTACTCGTGAGGCTGTCAAGAATGGCTGCAGAGTAAATGAGGGAAAAATGATTTTTCCAGAGTCTCAGCCATATTCTGTGGGTCTTGTAGATGGTATTCATAAATCACAGTAATGCATGAGACTATCCTCAAGGTACCTCAACTACAAGATATGTCACAATTATCTTCCTTTCTGGGGACAGGCAGTTATTACCAATGGGTCTTGCCCAACACATCAACACTATTACACTCCCTAAATAGACCAGTGCTCAAAGGACAGAAGTAATGTTGATCCACATGATGTGCCAAGGCTCCAGATGAAGCAAACAACTTTGCATTAACAGAAAATGAAACTGCCTGTAAAATCAGCTTGCAGCACATCGCCATGTGCCTGAAACACTAATGTTGAAAGCCAGACATCAGGGTAAAATACTCAAAAGAGCCACACTTGGGGCTTGCTGGCATCTGTCTGCAATGCTGTGCTCACACCCAGAGAGAAGACCCGTGGGTCATCTTGGGAGGTCAGCGGTTTAACCACAGCTTATCTCAAGAGGAAACAATTTACTCTCTTTGCAAATGCCGAACACTGGCTCCAGTGTTAGCAGGAGCAGCCTGGTTAGAAAGAAGGAAGGTTTTCTGGGGTACTTCCTGCTTGGTGGTGTGCTAGGAATAACTAGTGACTGGTACCACAAGCACCTGGAGAGCGGCAGGTATCTTAATGCAATGTGAAGGAGAGAAAAAGCCAAGTCGATGGCGACATCTGATGAAGTTTGAGGAGATGGGCTTAGCACACAGACTCTTTGAGCCTTCTTGGCTGGAAAGAGAATCTGAAATACATGTTCAGGTTGCCTAACGTGTGGCACCAGAACACTTACTGTAATAAATCTCAGGTCTACTGTACTCCAAGAATTACATGATGGCCCTCTGGGAATGACAGCTAAGAAAGCCCTGGCTGGAAATTTGGTTCAGTGGCCAGACACTGATACACAAATAGGAGGAATGGCAAAACAATGTCAAGGGTATTAATAAAGTTAGTTGGGAAATTTTCCATCAGAATAATTCTCCAATGGAAAATGCCGTTTTCACTAACTCAGCTGTTTCTGTAACAAAATTGCAAATTTCCATTGGGAAAATCAAACTGAAGTATCCTTGGCTCTTTTTTTTTTTTTTTTTGCAAGAAGAAAATAAAATTGCCAAGAGCATTTTAGGCAGTCTAACAGAAATTGTTTTTCTGTGCAGCTCTCAGACACTCATCCTTCCCCCCAGGTCCAGAAATCAGAGATGCAGCTGAGCAGTCAGAGATGCAAGAAGGCTGGGAGATGGGAGGTCACCCCCCTCGGTTTTTGACTGCTCACCTGCTCCAGAAACCAAATATATCCCTACCAGATGGACAGCCAGGAGCCAGAAGTTTTCATTCTGGTTCTTGTAAAGATCAGTTTATGTGGAACTCTAATGCAGACAGGATTTTTGATTTTTCAGTTTAGTATTTTCTTAAAATGAAACTCAGCTACTCTTGTTTTCTTTCTTGCTGGAACAGATTTCTATTTCCCAGCCAACTCTGGGTATCAGCAAACACTACACTTATATATTCTCCTTTGTATTCTCAGGAATGGCCAGCTGCTCTAGGAAAGCAAACTTAGAAATGGGCCATTTATGGGACATATGTTTTTGATTGCAGGAAACGCGCCTCATAAATGGCCTGAAGTGCTGCATATGAATGCTACTAATTTAACACAGACTGGGAAAGTGTTAAGATTAGTATTTTCATGGACAGGATTTCCTACTTGCATTGTAAGTGATGAAGGGTCACTTTTTTGATGTTCAAAAAGTTGTGTGCTTTTATCTTGCAAAATAGTATCAGCCCTGTCGCATAAGCCCCTTGCTGTCCTGCCTTAAGAGGAGCAGTGGGAAGATTTGTTCAAACATCCGATTCAGTGATCCAAACCAGAAGTCTGGATAAAGTGAACTTACAATAAAAAGATATGAATTCTCTTTTGGCCTGGAAAGAACATGTTAATACAGATCTCAACTACAGTCATCCATGGTCTTGGAACACAAATTTTTCTTGCTGGGACTTGCTAGCACCTGATTTCCTGGGGGGGCGTTCGTTTGAAAAGTGATAGGATCAAATGGCCCCATAGTCATGCATGAGTCTGCTGCCTTCAGATTGAAAAAAAATCTGTGCAAGAGGTAACTGTGAAAACTCAGAGAAATTTAAAGCAAATTATTTGATGACCTTCTTCTCTGTTTTATCAGGCAGAAATGGCATTGGTATTATTGGAATTAATTAGAAAAACTGAGTGGTTGAATTGGGCCCTCTTATAAAAAATAATAATTGTCATCTTTATGGAAATGTTTGTGGTTATGGATGCTGAAGTAGGTCAGCTGGAAATTATTCTGGTAGCAACAGTGGGGACATGAAGAACCTTGGAAAGACTGGGACCAATCCTGTAAGTGCTTTTAGACATCTGATTAAAGGCTTCTACATTTAGAAACATTGGTTGGAATCTCCTGGTGCTTCAGTTTCCTGATTGGAAAAGTAGAAATGTCTTTTTTTGCAAGGATGTAATGTTTAACTGGCTCTTGTCATGAAGGACATTGGAGTTCTCTGGAATTCCCAATGGAGGTGTTATGTGTTGCAGCTATATGTTTGGTTCATGCTTGTTCTGCCATACTTGTGTATTGTTTTTGATGGTTTTTTTTAAGTTCTGCTTTCCTCTGGAGCACCTTGGCAGTCATAATTCAAGAAAGAATAATTTTACATGTCCTACAAGCAGGACATGTAGAAAGGCCTAATGACTCGGTGCTTCTCTGCAGAGCTTGGTAGCAGGGTAGCTTCTCCAATTGCTGCTCCTATGTCTTTATGGCAACGTTTGTCCTGTTTATGTCATTGTTTCAGAACTCCAGAATCTCTGTCTTTTATTTTAATTTGGGATCTGTCTCTTCCAGCAGCTGGCCATAGTATGATGGTAATAATCTTCAGAAAGTATCCCAAAGGAGCATACTGGAGCTTTGCTTTTTTCTTGCTGACTTTTAGTTTTCCCCTGTCCTCCTAGAGAGCTCACAATCTTGCTTCCCTTGGTCTGAGCTACAGGAATCAGGGCCAACCAATTCTTCATCTGCCTCTCACCTCACTGAGCTTTCACCTTTTGCAAGTTCCCCATCAGACCCAGCTGTGGACAGATTAATCACATTTCTATCAGATAAAGATCAGCAGAGGCGTCCCAGATGAGGTTGGGCTTGACTTCCTGGTGCAGGGTCAGCTAGTGTATGATCTCACCTCACACTCCAAAACACACCACTCTCCATCAGCTTCCTTGCTTCTGCTAAGAAAGTAGTAGGACACTGCTGGGTTAATGGTTGAACTTGATGACCTTTAAGGCCTTTTCAGCCTGAGTGATTCTATGATTCTGTGACTTGTGGTGGTGGGTCACAGACCTGAGTAAGTATAGCTGCTCCCTCTCATGGGAGAAGGCCCCAGGGTGTCCAAGGAGGGATTATTTACAGAAGCTCAGAGGGGCCCGAGAACTTTGGTACAAGTACCTGTTACATCCAGTGCAATGCAGCCATCCTTGGCAGCAAATCCATGGGAATTTACTTGCATAAATGTAGAGTGATACACTTGTATGTGTTTCTGAGTCATGTCCTGCCGGTCCGGTACTTCCCGCACCAGTTACATCTGTGGGTTAGATAAATAGGAAAAAAAAAAATAAAGGCAGCGCAAAAAATGGAATTTCATAGAAATCTCAAGGACCAAGATCTTAAAATAATACAAGTTCAACAAATGGTCTTAATACAAGACACACATCAAATGCATGAGCCTCTCGCCCTTCTCCGCGGCTCTTCTGCATCTTAAGTAGAAAAGCACTCTGGCCCTTTCCCTGGGATGTGCTGTAGGGCATTCTCTATCTATGGAAAAAGCAAACTGTCTTACTTTTTGTCCCTCTTCCCATTCCTCATGATCTTGATCTTACATGGGGATGGCAGCTGATGCTTAAGACTTAGGACAGCTGCATAATTCATTGGCAGGATTGCTGAATTTATGTAGGGGATCAGATATCAGAATAACGGGGTTCTGGACTGGAGGGATTAAGCTCACAATATTGAGTTTTGGATGTTCCAGTTGGTGATACTGCCAAAAGGGACATGAAAAGTGATCTCATTTCAGTTTGATGCAGCACGCTAACTAATTCCGAGGAATATACACAATTCTGCTAAATTAATCCCTATCTCAAATTGCCCATATAAACCCACTAACAAACTTTTTTTTCCCTTTTGATTAATTCAGAAAGAATGATCAAAAGACATTCTAAAGGATTTGTTTTGGGTTTTTTTCCCCTGTGATGCACAAGTTACTGGCTTCTGCTAGATGTAAGATGTTGTGGGGCATTATGGTGGTTTTAGCGGCACACAGAAACACCTCCAAGGCCTGCCTGACATGTCTAATGCATGTGTTCAAGCTTTAAGGAAATGCATTATTGGGGGTCAGGAAAGTGTTTCCATCCAAATCAGATGGTCCAGAACACTTTTTTAACCTTCTGTAAAGCATGGCATAGTCTGCCTTGCTTAGCCAGCAGGACAGGTTCCTGTGAACTGCAGAAGAGAAAAATGACACATTTAATTATGTGAGTGATGGAGGCGATGGAGGTGAATGTCCTTGTTCTCTCTCTGGATCAGCTTGTAGTTGACTGAACTGGGACTGATGCCCGTGGTGGTCCTAACCAATCCAATAGTACTGTAGATGACAAATAGCTGCCTGCCTCTTCCCTGCCTGGTGTTTAAAGGATGCTTTGTGCCTTGCCTTCAAAGTTGCCTGCATTGTGTGCAAACATGTTGATCCCTCCACTATACAGAAATTTAAATATGATAGAAGTTCAGTATAGAGCGGCATCCCAGTCCCCTCCAGAAGAAACACCTCTGGGCTTTGCACTTCGTGTCTCATCCACTACGGGACACGCTCCCACCCCTGGGACTGTGACAGGTCAGGGGAAGTGATGAGCTCCCACATTCTGGGAGGGGACTCCTCACGTGTCAGTCACTGCTAACCCTGCAGCAGCACAGCCAGATGTTGCCCTCTGCAAGGTGAAGGGTTTCCCTTCTGGGAAATGTTTCAGAAAGCAGCAGTGTCTCTGTCATGGCAGGCAGAGCTCCTCCCTGGCCTCTCGCTAAAACAAGCCATTGTCCGTGTGCCTATGAATCACCCCAAGCACACTCAGAAACACAAAGGTGTTGTGTCATGTGAATTGAGGGGTGCAAGGAAAAAACCAGGGTAGTTTCAGGGACTGGCTGTGCAAGTGGTCAGGAGCAAGACAGCTACTTATGGAGGCCTTGTCTGTGCGGAGGTTTGTGGACCAGCTACATGGGGCATGCACTGAGAATTCCAGCAGTAATCCTCACCACAGGCCAGCATACTGCAGCATTCCCCTCTGCTCCCTGTGGAGGAAGTGAGAAGGATGGTTGGCAGGATCCACACAGCTGCCTCATGCCTCCTTCAGTTTGTCTCTGCATTCCCACTGCTAGCTTTGTGCTGCCCCTTGAAGAAGTAAGTCAGCCAGTGACCCCTAAGCTTGTGCGTTAGTTGCAGTTTTTTGTGATGTGAGGCTGCTTCTGGGAGCCTTCACTTGAAGGATCTCATGCTCCTTTTTTTCTGTATTAGAGAAATCTTGATTCTTTGAGCAATGGCTTGTGGCTGGGACGGCTGCTGGTATGAATTAGAAAACCCTCCCCCTCCCTCTGTGAGGTTCTAGATTGTGCCCCTGCTCACAGCACATTTTATGGATGGGGCTTGTTTACCTTTTAATGCAACAAAAATCTCCACTGTCTGCTCCCATGCAGGTTTATACAGCAGTTACTTCAAGACTGAAGCTCTTGGTAACTGTGCTAGGTGAAAACACAACTCAAGTAGGGTTTGCCTGCTTCTTAGCTCATGCTAGCCGAATCCAAACTAGGATGAAGGCAGAATTCTTCAACTCTTTGCTGGAGCGCTCTGTTGAGGGTGATAGTGGCTTCTTTGTTTCTTGATATCTTTGGATTGAAACTGGATGAACCTTCTGGAAAGTATGCTTCCCTCGATGCAAATACTTGGGACCGTAAGGGAAGAACTGAGACTCAGTTTCACAACCAGCTTTACATATGAGGTGCCAATCTGTTTTGGTCTGAACACACAAGTCTGGGCTTTGGCCTCCATCTAAATACAACAGCATGCAGTGCTTCAGAGAAAGCTACTTTTTGCTTGGGCTCAGAACTGGTGACCCTGCAGCAGCTCCTCAGACAGAAGTGATTAGCTCCTGCCAAGGATGAGCATTCATACTGGCTGCTGTGGGGACAGAGCCAGCCTGGGGTACAGCTGGGCTGCAGTTTGTTGTGTGGCTAAGAGCTGAGGTTGGCTGCATCTGCCTGTACCAGTAACCCCACTAAACAGGCTGCTGCCACATCCTCCCAGGCTTTCCTTAAGTCTCTTTTGGAGCCCAGCTCTATAAGGAGATGCGGCTCTCTGTGGAGGGATTCCCATACAATACCAGCTCTGACAGCTGGGCAACAGCTGGTTGCAGATGATTGCCAGCATTAATAAAGGAGGCTATGTGATGGATTCCCTTCTGTAGGGGTTACTAAACAAACAGAGCTTGAGGAAACCTGGCCTTCTCCAGGAGCAAATGCAGCACAAAAACTCTTCTTGTTCTGACAGGCCAGCAGCAGGGCCTTCTCCACTGCGATTTGCAGATAATCCCATGTACAACAGCTTCAGAAACTGATCTGGTGACAGCAGCTCCTCTCTGCTTCCCTCACCAGCCTGCTAGTTGCACGGGAAACATACATATTGAAGAGCAGGATGATTCCTTTGGGGCCTCCTCAATGATTTTGCAGTGCCTTTGGGAGAACACGGGCGAACTGTGGCAAAGCTCCCATACATTATATACTTGTAGGTAGAGGATGTAGGGGATGGGAAAGATTGCCCAGGCCTCTCAGGATGGCCTCAGATGTATGGTGGATGTCTTAAAAGGATCATGGGAGGGGCAACAGGCCACAGTTTCCATTTTTCTGCATCTGTGGGCAGTGCAGTCCTCATATTGACTTCCAGCAGGCCCCTGTGCTCATGACAAGAATGTTTCCCATCTCCTTGGTACCAAGGTCTCCCTTGAACAGGCAGTTTCCACTGCTGTGAGGTCTGAAGGACAGCCTCCCAAAATGCACCAGACACCCTCTCTTGAAAGGCAGGCCCCTTCTTGGCAGCTGCTGAGCTGCCTCCACATGTGCCACCGTGCTACAGAGTAGTGTAGGCAAACTTAAGGGTACTGAATAGCTGCAAGGAGGAGGATCCTCTATGGTTTGCCTGTTAATCCCCCATTTCTCCACTCTTTCTGGTTCCCCTCCTCTTTGTTCTGAGTTTCCCTGATCCCTCACAGCCTGCCCTTCCCTCGCCAGGGCTGTGGAGGCTGGAGCTGGGCAGGGGGTTAAGAGGCAGATGGGAGTTGGCGGCTTCACTCTGCCAGAGTGAGGGAGGGCAAGTCACTGACCTCCCAGCAGGAGTGACACAGGAAACCTATAATTACATGCTTGTGACAGCAATGCTGGATCTTGTTAATCACGCTGCTGCCATGTCAGAGATGCTGCCTCTTGGGATTAAGGAAAACAAACAAGCTCAAGCGGCACTGGCAGCAGTGGTGACTCTGTCCAGTGATTACCCAGCACCTCCCAGTGCAGCCCCTCCACAGCACTGGCTAGCCCAGCTATGGGAAGAATGTGATGGGAGCCCAAGGCTCAGCAAACAAGCTTGTTCCAGAAGAGCCTAATGGATCCATCACTTGCAGTGGCAGATTGGAGCCCTCTCCCTTTTTAAGCAGCTCTCTAAACATGACACCTTCACCTCGCCTTGGAAGTCACTGCACTTTTTTCCCTCTGTGTTTTGTAGGAGTAGGCTGAGGCACAAAGGAGGTTTACGCAAATCCTTGCAGGGAGTCAGTGGTAAGAGTGGCTTTAAGTGCAGCAATGTTGCTTCCACACCCTGTTTCCTCGACCCTTGCTCTGCTGCTTCTATGCTGCCTCTCAGACCTTCTCCTCCACTTTGGAGTGAAGCCCTGGTGTTCTGGCCTGCAGTAACCCTCTCCACTATGTTGGCTACTGGCTAATTTTTTTTTTTTTTTTTTGGTGATTGCTAAATATCTCCACTTTTGCAGTGTGAACTTTGCTTGAGCAGTTTCCTGTCCTCATGAAGTGACTTCACCTCGGATGCCATCCCCACCTATTGGAAAAAGTCTTGGCAAAAACAGTCAGGGTTTGGGCTAATTCCCTCCTCCTGGCCTCTGCCTGGGGCAGCCCTAATGGCAGTCCCAAGGTGGAGAAGAACTGTTGCCTTACTGAGCTTTAGCAGGTTGTGTCGTAGTGGGTAAACCCATCCCATGTCCTTGAGGGGTCCCTGTGCCCCAATAGCCAGAGTCCAGAAAAGGCCATTGACACATGACAGAACTTGTGTCAGGCCAGCATGGGAAACAGAGGGTCTGGGACTTGGGGTAAGCAGGTCCTTGGTGCATCCCCAGAGAACGAGGAGAGTGAGCCTCAGACTGGGGCTCCAGGCTTCAGCCAGCCCCTAATCCAGCCTACAGCTGAGAGGATCAAGAGATAGAAAGGTTGCTCACTGTAAATCCTTTTGAAGTCTGTTCCAACTGTTTTGCTGGGAACTTTCTAGCTTGCATACCAGAGGGGATGCTAAGCCAGGAAGCCATGAGGAGCAGGATTGTGTGTCCCCTGTGGAGCCCTGGGCTCTGAAAAACCACTCACTTGCTCCAGGGCCCACTGCTGCCTGAATGCCCCAAACCCAGCCACAAATGATGACCTGGGGGGATGTGAAAACATCAAGATTGGTGAAGCCCTCTGCTGGAGCCCTGCAGGCCAACTGAGAGGGGTCGCCCAGTGCCAGGACAGCCCAGCTGAGGAGATGGCTGGTGTGGAAGCAGCTGGGTGGGCACAGCTCCAGCCCAGACCCTCTGTGGCTGCGGGTTGCAGGATGGCTTGCCGCTGGCTCTGCCTTTACATAAACACACTTTGCTTCTCTTGACTTTTCTCTTAATGAATTCCTCCTCTACCGGCTGTTGTTTTTGGCCTCCAGCTGATACTGTGGTTTTCCTTCTCCACACGTGATAGGAACACTCCTCACGGACTGCTTCCTCCAGGTGATGGACACCTGTAGCTGGTCTCCTGTCCCCATATGGGTCAGGGTTAGTGGCACCAGGACACTAAGTCATCACCCCACTGCAGATTTGCTTTCTGGGCTCTTCAGAGCACAACGTGACAATGTGTGGTGCTGTGAAAGGGGTCTGCATAAAGCAACCAATGCTCCCTGAAGCAGAGAGGGACATTGGGGATGCAGGAGAGGGAAGTGAGATGGAGGCACTAAGTTTGCTGTGGGACTGGACCCCAAGCAGCATGGGCCACAGAGCTGAAGCAGTGCTGCAGCCCCAACTTCATTTTCCAGCAAGGCAGAGGTGACCAGAGAGCAGCCACCCTGCCTACTAGCTCTTAAAATTGCCAGCCTTCCCCACTTCCAACCACTTACCCTTAAAATTCTTCTTGGGACACAAATCTAAGCTTTTCTCTGAAACCACCAAGACTGCCTTTCTTTTCTAGGCAAGTTCTGAAAATTTTCTTCCTTCAGTGAAAGCACAGAAAACCCACATTATGACAAAACCTATCCTAATTTGTGTGCCTCTGCCCCCTGACCACTCTCTTCTCCCTGTTGCACGGGGCAGGCCCCTCTTCAGATCTGTCCTTCCCAGCTGGTATATCTGTCCCTGCTCCTGAGGCCAGTGCTCCCAAATCCTGCCCCAGCACTGTCCGGCTGTTGACCTTCCCTAGTGCTGCCCACAGCAGCCCTTCTCCCTGGCCCATCTACCCAGACTGTGTTTTTTATCCTCCCTTCTTTTCCATGAAAATGTAAAACACACAATCCTGCTCCCTCTTCTCCCTGTGTTTTTCTCTCCTTTTGTCTTTCTTTCAGTGAGTTTCCCATAAATGTGGGTTTTGCAGTCTCAGAGCAAATGCAGAAGAAATGCTGGTGCATAAAGGAGCAGAATTGATGGCTGCTAAATGGTATCACCCTTGAGAGACTCCCCTGGGATGCAGCAAAGCAGACATAAGGTATAGCTTCTGTTCCTGAAGGCACAGAGTAATTTTCCTGACTGGGTGACACTAAACACCTTGTTTAAAAATAGAGAGAGGAACCTGAATGAACAGGCACAAGGGATGTGAGGTAACACAGGTAAAACTCCACTGTGCCAGACGCTGGGCACAGACAAAGGGCCACACCTGTGGTTTCACTAAACCATCTCACCTGATCTGGCATTGCTGGTTAGTGACTGAGGATGGCAAATTCCAGTCCTGCAAATCCTACCAGGAATCCCTTCCTGCACATGTCAGCAGTGCCCTTTGATCTGCCTGTGGACAGTGGCCAGGGCTCCCTGGCAGCCCCTGCTTCCCCTCATACCTGACAGCCCCCCATGCTGGGGGAGGGCTGTGAGAACCTACTGGTTCTTGGGGTCTTCTGCAAGAGGAGCTTGGGCTTGGCGTTGACCTTGTCCCATTTATCTGAGTTATGTAAGATCTTCCTGTATGGGTTGCTGGCTACGTGACACCTAACTATTTAGGCCAATGTAGTCTGTGACAAATGTGACAGTCGGTTTGGGGGAGGGAAGTGGGTAGGCTGGCTTGCGCTGTCTCAGGCGGGAAGGGAAACAGCTGGATGCCGTGAAGCAGGGTCACTCCTCAGCTGACACAAATTTCCCTGTCCTGCTGCTTGTGGGAGATGCCCAGTTTCAGCTGAGCTCAGCAGTTCTGCACCCAGGGCCTCTTTGCAGAACAAGAGCTACACTAATAAATCACCATGTTCCTTTTTGACCATCCTGTTCAGGGCAGGAGGGGAGAGAAGATGAGAGGGTAACTCAGAGATCTGGGTCCTTTGCCTCTCCTTTGTGGGTTCTGAATTGGGCTGAGATTTCCTTGTGGTTCATTCAGAGACAGTGCAGTTCCTGCTGGAGCTTCAGTTTGCATTTAGGCCAAAAGAGCCAGTACAAAAAGCAGGAGCTGCTCCCTGGGCTTTGGGATACAAACCCCTGGCAGCTTTGGAGGCATGAGCTTGGGACGGAGTTGGCAGCAGATGGGAAACTGTAGCGTATGGTTAGCACTGGGCTTGTTGGAATAACAGCAGCATGAGGAGCTTGCAGGCACAGGGAGCTGTAGATCACAGTAGTGCTGACACTGGCTTGCCTGCAAACACTGGTATTGGACTTCATCTATGTCCTTCTTGTCTGTCTGCCCCATCAGGGAAGCATTCATCCGCCTTCTGGGCACTGTCATGGAAAAACATTCCCAGACAAGGCAAGGGGTCTTCTGCCTCTCCCTGTGTTATGCTGAGGGTGCTTTGTGTGTGACTGTTCAGCACTTCCAGCAATGCAGGGGTGACTTCCACCCACAATGTCCTGGACCCTTGTGATTATGCTGTGCTCAAAATTATGAGGTGCTGTCAGACTTCCAATTTCCATTTGAGTTGCCAAGTACTCCTTCTCTCCCCATCACAAGAAAAGCAGCAAAAAATATTTGTTTGAGGAAGAGGACTGGAGAAAGCACTGCTGACAACAGATTTGAGTTGGCAACAAACTGAACCCCTTACAGGTGCCTTCAGATAGCCATGGCTATGGGGTGACCTTGTTCCTGGCATCACTCTGCTTCATGACCATGGGCATATTATTCTGCCAGGGCTCACAGCTTTGACCCCCAGTGCTGGAGGCACAGGAAGCCAGGGTGTGTGAGGTGCCATGTCTCTGCTACCGAACTGGGGAGCACTTTGGGGGGCGCAGGCAGCTTTCTGATAAGGGAAGATGCTGTGGTAGGAGTGGATGGGATAACACCTAGGAGACCACATATTTTCTTAAGAGGTACCATATGTCCGGCTGGTTTTGTCACCTACCATAAAGAATTATCTTCTGGATGCACCTTGTCCAAGATATTGCTGCCTTTGAGGTTATGGAACATTGAGGGTCTCTGGCTTTCTTGGCTACTGGTGGGCAAACAGTCAGTCTTGCACTCCCCTGTCCTGGCCATGCTTCAGTGTTGCTGTTACAGTGCATCTGTAAGTCCAGTGCATGTGGGACCACTGACCAGATCACACAGAATCACACAATTTTTAATGTTGAAAGGGATCTCTGGAGATCATCCAGTCCAACCCTCCTGTCAAGGGAGGGTCACCTAGAGCACATTGCACAGGAATGAGTCCAGGTGGGTTTTGAATGTCTGCAGAGAGGGAGACCCCACAGCCTTTCTGAGCAGCCTGTTCCAGTCTGACACCTTCAATGGAAAGAAGTTCTTCCTCGTGTTGAGATGGAGCTTCCTGTGTTTTAGTTTATGTCTCCTTATCCTGTCACTGGGCACCACTGAAGAGAGTCTGGCACCTCCTCTTGGCACCCTCCTTTGAGAGTTTAAATGCATTAACGAGATCCTTCTCAGACTTCTCTTCTTCATACTGAACAGGCCCAGCTCCTGCAGTCTCTCCTGATAAGAGATGCTCCAGACTCATCCTCTTTATGGTATCCATTGGACCCTCTCCAACATCTCCTTTTGTTTCTTGTGTTGAGGAGCCCAGAACTGGACACAGCATTCCAGAGGTGGCCTCACCAGGGCTGAGTAGAGGGGCAGGATCACCTCCCTTCACCTGCTGGCCACACTCTTCCCAATGCACCCCAGGACACCCCTGGCCCTCCTGGCCATAAGGGCACTGCTGGCTCATGGACAGCTTGTCACCCACCAGGACCCCAGGTCTTCTCTGCAGAGCTGCTCCCCAGCAGGTCAGTCCCCAGTCTGTGCTGGCACTTGGGGTTGTTCCTCCCCAGGTGCAGGACTCTGCACTTGCCTTGTTGAACCTTGCCAGGTTTCTCTCTGGCCAATTCTCCAGCCTATCAAGGTCCCACTGAGTGGCAGCAGAGCCTTCAGGTGTATCAACCACTCCCTCAGATTCTGGTCACTGCACAGAACGTCCTCCTGAGCACAAGAAGTTCAGCCAGAATGGGCTAGAAGAGCTCACATGACTGTAAAGTGTTGGTGGATGTTCCTCCTACATGGGATTTTTCTGTAAAGGGAGCTTGCTACTCTTGAAGAATTTCTGTTCCATAACTTGGTATCAGTTTGGAGCTAGGCCTTCAACATCACTCTTTCTCCTTACCATCCCTGAGACAACCCTTTACCCTTTACTGAGACATCAGTTTTGATTGAGACAGAACCATGTCAGCCTTTCTGTTTTTAAATGGTGAAGTGGTCAGGGGAAGCCTATAAGAGATAGGAGATACAATACTGTAGGAAGTTAATTTGTTAACGTGACTTGAATTTGCATTGATGTTGCCTTTTTTTATACCTTGAAGCCTTCGATCTTCAAGGCTGCCTGTCAAACACCTTTCATCAGGATCAAATTCTCGATTTGGAATTTGCCTCTGGACAGAATGAGAACCACTCCCAAATACCAGTTGTCATTACAGTCTCTGTGGTGATGACAATGGTATTGAGGTTCTGTACAGAGCTCTCACTTGTGTTTCCCTGCAAGGATGTGCATGCCTCCTTCCTTGCTTTCCCTCTGGACTGTGGCCCCCCTACAGCAAGTGTCCCTGGAAATTTTTTTTGCCTCTCCTGGACTTGCTGCTTGTAAGAGATGAGGAAGGAGCCTCTAAGTACCTCATGATCAGGACAGGCTGGGGCATGCTGGCAGCACTTAAGCAGGATCTCCTCGATCATCCAATTCATCTACACCACAACTATATGCTGTTATTAGGTGATTATGTTTCACTATCTTCATTGTGTAATTGTTCATGTGCTCATAAACAATGTAAATAGCCTCTAATGAGTTGGTAAGTTAATCATTCAGTAATGACCTTGAATGTCAGGAACTGTCTGCACAGAAGAGCAGCTACTTTAAAGTATTTTTTTTTCTTTTTCTGTGTTGAAAACCAGCTACCATCTTTGTCCCTTCCATTTTCTAACACTCTGTGGGCTATTCTGCTCATAAGCCACTTGATTTGAGTGGATTTACTCATCAATTAATCCAGAAAATTTGGTTGCCCTGTTTCACCCTGTTGATGATATTTGTTTTAAAAAAGCCAAAAACAAAACAACGAAAAAAGCCCCAAACAAAACATGGAGCATGTTCTCTTCTTTTTTCCTATTTTATAATTTTATTTCAGTGTCAATAGTCACGAATGGATCCTTGACCCTATTCTTCTTTGACTTTGCTATTTTTGAAAGTCTTTTTCAGGGCAAATATTTAGGCCAAAGCCTTACTTATGCAGGAGCTGCTCTGCATGGAACAGCAATGATTTCAAAAGGGCTGTGACAAAGAAAATCCCAAAATCAGTTTTATTTCCGCCCCCCCCCACACACACACATTTCCCGCACTTTTAAAAACTAATTTCCAGCCCAAAGAGTCATCAATAAAAGCTAGGGAGTATGAAGTCTGAATGCTTAAAGGCCGTATTGCAGACATACAAACTATTGCATACCATGTTGGATTTAAATTTTTTATTTTTAAACAAAACTCATGATTTTTAAAAAATCTGATTTGTGCCTGGAATTGCCATTACTATGTTAGAATGATACTTTACTATCTTTCTGTTATGTTCTTCAATCGTGGAAGCTTCCTTTTGTGGCTGACATCCCAGACTCCTCCTCCAGCTCCCCCCCAAGCACTGCTTGTGTCCTTGGCCTCTGGCATTTCCTCTCGTAACATTGGAAAAGGAGCATTTGAGCACTTCTCAGAGCTTCAGCTTCCAACCATAACCATGCTACCACTTCTGTGTAAAATAGACTGTGCCATTGTTTTCCAGATGCATTTACGAATTGCTGATACACATCCTTGTATTTTTGGACATATTTGTGTATTTCTGGAGTGAGACTGCCATGGTAGATAACCAGAGGAAAGCAGTTGTGTTTGGGAACAGCTTCCAAAGCTTTCTAATTAGCTCTCAGTCTATGTTGGGACAAAGCCACAATATTTCAGCTATTCTGGCAGAGAGTGTGTTGTGTCAAATTTCCATTTTTTGCGTGTGAAATGTGCTTTTCAGACTGAAACCTCCATTTTTCAGAGCTGAAATATGAGGGGTGCATGCTAGTGTTTGTACCCAGGGAGAAATGCCCAGATTCGAGTCTCTGCCCAATCTCATTTTGAGCAAAATATCTATCCCTGAGCAGGCACAACCAGCTATGGGACAGAGCCTGATCCAAGCTGAGGTGTTCCCTCTGGCACTGAACTGCTGGGAGTCTACTGCTTCTTTCTGCCCCCACCATGCAAAAAAAGTATGTTCACAGGGGAGGAACAGCTGTGTCGTGTCACACCAAGGGTTCTTGGAGCCCAGCAGCCTGTCTCCAGCAGTGGCTGATAACACATGCAAAGAGCATTGCTTGAAGGCAGATGTATAGCGATACATCTCCCAAATGTTCCCCCATGTCCCACAGTTTGTAATTTGGGCGACTTTCTGAGGCAGACCTAATATCTTTGTTGCATTTTTTGTTCTCTTTCCACACTTTTTTTTTTTTTTTTTTTTTTTTTGCTGGTTTTAAACTCTGTGAACTTGTAGTATCCACAGGATCCTGTGGCAAGGACTTCCACAGTGTCACTACCTGTTGTGTAAACAGACACATCCTACTGTGTGCTTTGCTTGCAGCTTTCATTTGATGCCCCTGATACTTGTAATGTTCTTTTACAATTTCCACGGATGAATTTTCACTGAGGCCTTTCCTGTCATGCTTTTGGTTGAAAATAAATACACCACAGTATATTCTCACCCTAAGGAATGAAGGAATGTGTCTGTCCTCAGCAGGCAGAGGCGTGAGTGCATCTCTTTTATGTGCCTTCTAGGCTGTTTCACAAAAGACTGTGAGCAAGATGCAGCTGTAAGAGGTTGTTGGGTTTGTTTTGTTTTTTTCCTGATGAGTGTAACTAAAAATGTTTGCAACCTCTACACCTGCTGCGGTAATTCTCTATTTCTGCACTTTGACTTGCATGTCCTGCATTCAGGCAGGAGCCTATTCTCAGTAGGTGGCATTTTGCATTAAGACACCTTCTGCCAACAAAGCCTCTCCAGACACAGGCCCTGAGATTGCAATGGATATGATCTAGGACAGCACACACACACATGCTTAACTTTAATCCACACATACTTAAGTGCCTTTTGAAAAGAGCTTTGCTTCACATTTGTTGCTAGATATCTGTGAAAGGACCAACAAAATCCAACTGCTGAGTTCCTAGTATAAATTCCTCTCCTTGGGCAGCAAAGCCAGCATGTATATTGCTTTTGGGTGTCCCCCACATGGCCACTGACACCTAAGGCAAGAGTTGCTGGGATGATAACAAGTTTTATTAGCTGTTTTATATAAGCAACAGGCACCCTGTGTGGTGTCAGGTCTTGCCTGAGCTGCTCCACACTCATCCAGCTGCTGGCCTTCTCCAGCAGGACTTCATAGTATCCTCCCAGAATATTCTCCTTGTCAATCCCAAAAGGCACTCCGTGTTGCCGCAGGAAGATGGCTGTAGCTCCCCGCTGGCATGTCACCGCACTGGGACGTGCTGTGGGTGGTGTGTTTTGGCAACAGAGGACCAGAGCCGTTCCTAGAATGCCAGTGATGCCTTGCTGTGGGGTGCTTGGCCCTACCTGGTGCTGTTTGCGTAATAGAAACTGTCTGTCTGTTATCACATCGCAGATACGAAGCTGTGATTATGAAAGTTGCAATAATGCGCAGCCTCCACACTCGGGTGCGTTAGGCACACGGCATTTGTTCATGTTCCTGAGCTGGGGGACACGCAGTGCTTACGAAATTGTAGCACGCTGCTCCATGGGATACTCTGCCAGGGAGTGAGTTGTGCCTGCTTGTGCCTTGTGTCTGGAGCTCTGCAAAGCTGCAATGCAGTGCAGACTGGCACACCTTGCTGCTTTGAGCTGCTATAAAGGTGTATAATAAATATAATGCATGGGTACTGTTTTTCATGTCATCTGGCACAGAGAGACATCCGCACAGAGAGACATCCCTGCCTGTGTCTCATCATGGCACTGACCTACCCTGCTTCTGTCACTAAAGTGTTTCTTGTGACTCAGGCAAGTGAGAGGTTATTCACAGCTTAATGCCTACCAGTGTTCCTGGCAGCTTAATTCCCTTGCAGAATTTTCCACTCCTTATGTGAAGCAGTTAAAATGGAAAGGGAGAGATGGCAGCACTGTCTGGGATAGGGAGCCAGCATGGCTCACTGATTTTGGAGTGTGCTGAGAGGTAAGGAGCCAACCAGAGCTGATTTTTCCCGTGGCTTCTTGCTGTGGATGTTTTCCATCTGCTGCTGGGGGTGAGCTGCAGATAAGTGGGACTTTGGCAAGGGATAGGGCAGGAAGAGTGTATTGCACAGAGGACTTGACTAAGTGAAGGGGTTTGGAGTTGGCAGCTAGGGCCAGCTTGGTGAGACACTGGCTGAGTTTCTGCTTCCACGCGGACCTGAGGAGTCACACCTGCAATCAAGTGAGTAACATTGCCAATCACATGTCTGGGGTACTTCAACCCTGGTCATGTTGTCAAGCAGCCTATGAGTTTATAATTGATTATTTGTCATCTCAAGTGATACATTTATGTCTTGTCTACAGATAAACTCTCAGAAGTTTGTTATTTGCAAATCCCCAGTGCTTCATAATCAAAGTAAATGTTATTTTCTTGGCACGTGCTGATCACATCATTTATGGTCTTGGGTGTTGAATATCTTTTATCTCATCTCACCTCTTGCTGCTGGCCTTGGAGGATGAGCCTCCCATTTGGAAGGAGGTATCTTCTGGAAACAAGGTTTCCCACAAAAATCTAGCTAGCATTGTCACCTGCTATTCTTGCAGAGGTTCCCACAGTAAAACCTTTAGCTGGGGCAGTGTGGGGAAGTGAGCATGCAGAGTGTCAGAGCACAGCCAAAGTGAATTCCAGCTTCCATTCAAGCAGAAACCTTCAAAGTATTTGGGCCTTTCTAAACAGGAGTATTCAATTCTTCCTTATTAAACCAGTAACACAAGAGAATGCCTTGTGTGTTCTCCATGGGGATTCAGCCTCCTCTTGGCCTATTGTCTAAACTTGTATCAGCGACCTTTTAAAAGAGCAGCTGAAATCCAGTCAGACACAATTAATAGATACTTTGCTTATACTTGACAGACATGCTAGGTAAGAATGAGGATGTTAGCATGCCAGCCATGCGAATGAGAATGTTGTCACGCTAAAGTATTCTTGGCCGGTTCTGGTGGTGCCCGAAACCAAAGGACAAACCACAGCACAAACCCCCCAAAATGTTCTAATGTTTCATTAATGTTTCGAACACCTCCATCTCATGCTGGCCATGATCAGTACCACACAAACCAAGTGGCTGATGTATACACAAATTCCTATTCAGCAGGCAAGAGCTGTCAGTTGCTGAGTACCGACATGCAGTGGTGCCTGGAGTGAGCCTTACCTGGCTGCATGGAAAGTGTTGGACAGGACTGGCTGTGTGGCACATGTCACTTACTGAGAGCAGTTTCCTATGTCCCATGCACATTGCCAGTGCCAATGACCAGACCAAACACTTCCAAACATTTTCAGTAATTTCTTTACATACATAAATTCCCACACTTTATATTGAGTTCTTCACAGATGTGAATATTATACACATATATATAAGTACATTCCCTTATATATCTATTATGTACTTATATATTATGCATCTATTACATGTCAATGTAATCTTTTTGGATTTCAGTGAAGTTTTTGATCCCATCTCTCACAGATCCTTCTGGACAAAATGTCCAGGACACAACTGGATAAACATCATGCTGTGGGTGAGCTACTGGTTCATGGGTTGGGCACAAAGGGTTACAGGGAATGGGCTGGCATCCAGCTGGGGAGCTGGCACTAGTGGGGTTCTGCAGGGCTCTGTCTTAGGCCCCATGCTCTTCAACATCTTCATAAACAACTTGGACACAGGACTGGAAGGGGTACTGAGGGAGTTTGCAGAATGTACAAAACTGGGAGGAGCTGTTGACTCACTTGAAGTCAGAGAGGCCCTGCAGAGAGACCTCACCAAGTCAGAGGGCTGGATAATCACCAACCCTATGTAGTTCAGCAAGGGAAAGTGCTGGATTCTGCACCTGGGATGGGGCAACCCTGGATACAGGGACAGACTGGGGAATGAGAGGCTGGAAAGCAGTGGCACAGGAAGGAACCTGGGGATCCTGGTTGATTGAAAGCTGAACTTGAGTCAGTGGTGCCCAGGCAGCCAGGAGAGCCAAGCATGTCCTGGGGCTCATCAGGCACAGCATCACTGGCCAGGCCAGGGTAGGGATTGTCCTGATCTGCTCTGCACTGGTGCAGCCTCACCTTCAACATTGTGTGCAGTTTTGGATGCCACAATGTAAGAAAGAAATTAAGCGGTTAGAGAACATCCAAAGGAGGGCAACCAAGACGGTGAAGGGCCTTGAGGGGATGCCACGTGTGTAGTGGCTGAGGACACTTGGTCTCTTCAGCCTGGAGAAAAGTGAGGGGAGATCCCATTGCAGTTACAACTTTCTCATGAGGGGAAGAGGAGGGGCAGGCACTGATCTCTTCTCTGTGGTGGCCAGTGACAGGATCTGAGGGAATGGCCTGAAGCCGTGTCAGGGCAGGTTCAGGTTGGATATTAGGAAAAGGTTCTTCACCCAGAGAGTGGTTGGCCAAGGAACAGACTCCCCAAGGAAGTGATCACAGCATCAACCTGAGAGAGTTCAAGAAGCATTCGGACAGTGCTCTGAGGCACATAGTGTGATTCTTGGGCAGGGCCAGGAGCTGGACTCTGATGATCCTTCTTAATTGGTCACTTCCAGTTAAGAATATTCTTATATTATACTTCTATAACAATATTATAATATTGTTATTATAATATTAATACTTATTATAATAAGATTGTACATATTTCCTTGCACATATTTCTCCAGAAATGAAGACCTGCCATGTCTTTATCTATTTTTGTGTGCTATTAGTGTTGTACTGCCCTGTTGGTCAAATTCATGGTCCAATTCTGGAAATGCTGATCACTTTTTCATTATTATCAGCCTCCTTCCCAAAGAGAAAACAGTTTCAACAAAGCAGATGGACAAACTCGAAGAGAGAAAATACAAAAAGGAGTTGTTTCTCTAAGATATTGTGGAAGATCCTAGAAAGAGTGGGAAAGGGACTCAGATTTCCTGGCCTTCAGATCAGAGATCAACAAAGCTGTCTCTCCAAGTGTTGCACCAAAATCTCCAGAGTTAACCTTCAACTTGGACTTGAAAAGCTGCAGTAAAGGCCCTTCAAAACAAGTATTTGGCAGACAATTTCCATAATGTTTTATTTTGGGAACATTTTGATCCTCTTGTGGGCTACCAGCAAAGCAGATGCAAGGTGGAGTTTTTGATTCATTCAGTCATGAGAGACTGAGTAGTTTGGTTTGGTGAGAATGGGCCAGGTCTCTCTGTCTACATGCTAGGATGACTGGGATTAGGAGTGCTGGATGAAGGACACACTTTTACTGAAGGTCAGCACAAAAGAAGAAATTCTGGTTTATGTTTAGGTATTTTTAAAGCCCATTTTCCAAAGGAAACAATGCTTCTTTGGCTGTCTATCCTCCCTTTTTCCAGTAGCTTTGTAACATGTCAGTCAGGTTCAATCACATCTGAAAGAGCAATAGAAATTTTAAAACTAGTAATGTTGTGGCTGTCAGAATAGGTGAAATTATAGAAACCAGTGATTTCTGAAGGAAAGAGGGGGAGAACCCAGCCGTAGACATCAGCCGGCCACACCATCACCATATGTGAACATGACTTGCCCACTGGCAGGTATCTAGCTCTTAACTATGCACACTTCTATTGTCCCTTTCATGTTGTGAGACAAGAATGCATCACATGGGAAGAAGATGTCTGGGGACAAAGGACATCCCTTTTTCACCAGGAACCCCAGGCTTTGCTAACCCTGTTGCTCAAAGGGCAAGTTATTTCCTTTACCTGAGGGCAATGCTGAGGAATAGTTGAGCTTGTCATTTTGCTATGAGCTTGAGAGTCCCAGAGTCCTGCAGGAGCCAGTTCCAGTACCCAAGGCCAGCTCCAGGGTATGCTCTGTGTCCCACACATTGTTCGATGGTGGTCTCAGCCTGTCAGGACACCATTGTCAGCAGCGGCCAAAGCAGATATGAGTACGAGAGAAAGACGGCTGGGAAGACAGCAAAAGTCTTCCACGAGAGTAAATGAATGATGGCCTCAACCACACAAATAATAACTGGATGTTTGAAATACCAACTGAAAGGAAAACAGGTTGGGCAAGCTTCTGGGAGCACTTGGGCCAACTATACATTGCTTAGGGCATGCTGAGCACACCACACACCGTCATTACGTAAGCACTGGCCACTGGTGTGGTGGGAGAAGCCCTCAGTGCCAGGATGTTCACTCAAAGGCATCCAGGACAGCCCATCTCACCACAGGAGCTCTCAGGCACCACTAAGTGAGGACACTCAAGGACTTTCTAGGCTAGAGTTACGTGACTGCGTGTCTGAGCCATGGGGACTTGTCAGACTGGCCTGGCTACTACTCCATGAGAGTCTGGGAGTCTGGCTATTAATTTTAGGGACTGGGATCAGATCCGTGGTTGGAAGAAGCTCTTTAGGATGAAGTGACCGCACCCTGGGGCTGACTTGTGCATGACCTTTGCGCTTTTCATGTTATCTGATAGTTCAGATAAAAGCCCAATTCCCCTTTAAACTTTTAAGCACTTCATAAGTTATCATAGGGCTTTAATCTCTCTTTTCATGAGATAAGGGGTCTTCTAAGCCCCAAACTCTAATTGAATGGCTTTGGTTGTTTTGTTTTAAGCCCCTCTTTGGAGGAAAGCTGGCCCGTTATCCTGAGAAATGCCTTCCAATGTGATCTCAGCTAGAGTAGGGCTCAGAAGGGCTGCTGGGGGTGGGCACAAGCAAAGACTCTGGTTGGTTTGTGCTCACAGAGGAGTGCATAGAAAAGGGATAGAGCAAACAGTGGATATAGATTTATCTACCTCTACACTCCTCTATATTTGCAGGGGCATGGAGACCTTGCACAAGCCTGCTGGAGAACCAGCTATTGCTGGCCCTACTGTCCAATCTGCCCAGAGATGTTTGCATCTTGTTAAATTGATCCATACTTACTAATACTTACTAATTTATCTAACTGCTTTTGAATGTGGTGATTCTGCCTTGAGTATTCACTGTGCTCCAAAGGGACATGAACATCAGACAGGACAGACTGACTTCAGGATACCAGTTCAGAGTTTGTCTGTTTGTGAGAATATCTGCACCATCCAAAGGATTCACCTCTTGAAAAGGGACAGAAGGATCCCATGGCACCTACACATCCACTCAGAGCAGCTGGTACTTCAAGCACACTTTCACAGAGCTGCTCATGAGTAAACTGATGCTCAGGAGTCATCTATGGAAACTATCTAATGAATAGTTTCATAGAACAAACAGCAGAGATTGAAAGAGAGAGGGAGGAGATAGTCAGAAAAGATGTCTGAAACGGGCCAAGATGCAGCACAACTGCTGATATGAAAGCTGAATCTGGAAATCTGGAACTCCAAACACCCTGAAAAATGTAGCTTAGTAGCCCTTGTTAGAAAGGGCCATGGCTTTCCTTTTGTCAGTTTTCCTCTCTGGAACTCTGCTTGGAGCAGACATCTGTGAGCTGTGTTCCCCACTCTGCAACATCTATCCAAAAGCATAATGCCTGAGAAAGGAGGCTTCAAAATATTCCCCTAGTTCCTCCCCTGGATGCAGGGTAAAAGAATTACTCAGAGTCAGGATCAATACTGCTTAGGACTAGCTCAGAAACTACAGAGATGAAATAGTAAGAGCTGCATAGCAATAGAGGTTAAAAATATTGTTAAACCTCTCCAGTGAGGAAGTGGTGGAATTAAGGCTTTCTGTGCAACTAGGATTTAACTCTCTGGACATAAGATCAGATACTACAGAAATACCATCATGTTACATTTTATCTGTATGTTTTTCTGATTTACATTGGTCTTATGACTGCTGAACATGAATTTGTCCTCTCTAGGCAAGGAAACCAGAGGTGTTCATGGCAGAAATCAAAATATGTGTGTGAAGGGAATGAAATTAGGGACCTGGCAAGTATTTTCAGGTAATGTTTGGAAAATGGGACTGGAAGATGATTCAGCAAGATTTTACAAGGCAAATATTTATGTACTTAGAAAGTAACATTTCCATCAACATGCTGCATCCCATATACATTGACAGAGAGACATGCAGATGTTCTGGTGTAGGACCACTTTGGTTTGATGCTTGAGAGTTCCATGTGGACATACAGCACACTCACCTGGGGCAGAAACTATCCAGCAACGGAGCTGCCAACTCTGCCAAATCTCTGCTATGTGAGTATCGAGCTCATAACTGGATCAAAATTCAGGGATATTTTTCTTGGGGAACAGCAGAGACATATTCTTGGCAGCTAGGCACTTCTCTTGCCTAATTTCAAGTTCTTGCTTTAAACTGCAAATTCTCAGTTAAGAAGTTGTAAGTGTTGATTTTTTTTAGCATGGACAAAATAACCTCTTTTCCTTCTGGCACTCTGAAAATGGTCAAAATCCATAAATGTGTATTGGTCTTTCTTGTTGCGTTGTTTTCCTTTTTTTCTCCTTTATTTTCTTGTAACAGGCTAAGGCAGATGCCTGGCCTGGAAAATGTCAGCCCAAGTGGCGAAAGTGGAAAGTTACAAGCAATTGAAACCAGAGCTGGGAGAGACAAGTAAAATAGGTGCTAGTTCTTACATTCTCTAGGACAGAGCAGACCAGCTCAGAGCAAGACACAATCATCACTGCTGGGTCCTGGGGGAAACATTTGGCTGCTCCTCTTGGCGAAGATCTGTTTTCTCCCACTGCTACAACATCGCCTGAATCTCTCAATATTCACAACTCGTTGCACGGCCTGTAACTTGAGGACTGCTGTTCCCTGACAGACCCTGGTGTGGACCCAGGGCTTCTTTACCATCTCAATGGAATGCTTTTTCTTTCCACTTCTTTACTGGCATGAGTCTGGTCCCAGAGTGGCAAGCAGGGTGTTTCCCCCTGGTGCTGCATAAAGCTAGCAGGCAGCTCTGGGTGATGGGCTGGTTTCTTTTTGCCAATCTCATCTCATTGGGAAGGGCCAGAGATGAGGCCTGAGGGAAGCTGTGATTTATTCTGTCCACAGCTTTTTTAATGAGACCATTCCCATTGTCCATGAGTGCTGGGTAGGAGAGCACATCTGCATTGGAGGCTGTGCTTGGGCCAGGATGAGAGGGTGCATGCGTGTGCCTCTGCACTCTTGGGCTGGTCAGAGAGCTGGGTGTTACAATCTGGGGTACAGACCAGTGGTACACTGGTCTTGCCAGCTCTGAGCACTGAATAGCAGCAGTGTCTATGCATGAGACGAAATGCTGCCACCCACCTCGCTGCTGCCAGGAGGTGGGGAGTGGTGGTGGGGCTGGGGCCTCCCCAGGGATGCAGTCTGGCAGCCATGGAGAGTGCAGAAGACAGGCCATTGCCTCTGTATTTCTGGGCAAGCAGCTCCTGTGGAGCAAGTCATTAAGTAACAGCTATGACTGCCGCTGACTGGTGTCGAAAAGGCTGATGTTCACAGGGAGGGAGTGATGAAACAAGTCGGCAGAGCAGCAGGAAGCAGCTGGCAGGCAGGTGAGCATCTCACGTTGTGATGAATGCATTGCAGTTGCCTTTCCACGTAAGGCAATCCAGGATGGCCAGATGTGTATAAGCCCATGGGAGATCAGGCACTGAAATGCCAGTGGTGCCTTTGAGGGTGATAGCCCCTTTCTGCATTAGCAATGTGCCATACGTACTTCCTAGCATAGCACCGGGCTTTCACCTGCATGGTGCTCTGTCAGCAGCACATCCATGTGCAGCCCTGACTTGACAATGTTAGATCTGACATGACAGAAGGGATACAAAGAGGGCCTCTGCTATTTTCTGTCCAGTTGGATCTTACATTCCCAACTCTCTTGTTTCCCCCTTGCTCTCAGTTCATGTGATACCCTGAGCTAGTAATAATACCTTTGTGTAAACAGACAGGAAACAGACACATGCGTGCTTCCTTCTGACACGTTCAGCAAAACCAGTATAAGGTGAAAGGAGTTTTGAATGAGAGTCTGCTCTCATGGATCCTTTCCAGTTCTAGGAAGCACTTCCCTTTGGGACAGGTGTTTATAATATTGCAAGGTCCAGAGGGTTATTACTAAGTGGGCAAATGAAGAATGAGAAGTTCCAACTCAGCATGCATGTGGGTGTCCATGCAATGTCCATGCAATGTGTGTGCTCTTTTCTCTCTGCACACCTTTGCTATCCAGTCCTATTTTCCCAACTATGCACATCTATTTGTAGTCAAGTATTTCCCTTTGGATACCAATGGGTATTTTTCCTTCCCCTTCTACCCTCTCATCTCCACCATGCCATCTGTGCTCTCGAGCAACAAGAAGAAAACTTGTGTCCATCCTTCCTGATTCTCTTGGTCCCCTCTTGGCACACAGACTCATCACCCCTCACTGCATACAAACCCCTGTGTCTCCCACTCCACTCCCACTGAACACCCCTGCTTTCCTCTCCGAGCCCCGTGCCACTTCCCAGGCATGCACACAGCCTTCCCTCCTCAGAGGCAATCAGAAAGTGGGCCAGAAGTCATGGATGTGTTTCAAAACCATTCGGTACATCCTGTATCCTTTGAAGTGTAGCAGGAGCTCCCAAAGAGAGTCAGGTCTTTCTATTCTCACTAGGATTATATGCTTTCAGGCCAAATTTAGCACACAGTTAGCAGGCTGTCCAGAATGCTTGTCAGAGTCGGGAGTTTGGAAGAAGCAGAGTAAGACTTTAAAAAAAAAAAAAAAAGCAGCCTAGACAGAATAGCCCAGAGGCTCTGCTTCTGACAGCTAATGTTACTGTATAGCTTGGCTCTGGCAAGCTTTGCCATCTTGCTTACCACAGGCTCCTCTGCTCTCATGGGAGCCAAATTGGGTGGATCCAGTACTATAACACCATTCCTTCTGGCCTGGGGTCCTCACAGTTCGCTCAGGCAGTGCATTTTAGTTGGGCATGCATGCGTAAGTAGAGTCAGGGGATTTTTCTTCCTACTCTGATCCTTTTTCATTCTGACACCTTATGCCCTCCATCATACAGATGTGGCCCTCCCTCTGTTTTTTGGTGGTGGGATCCTTGACCCTGTATGTGCTATTCTAGGTTGCAAAGTGAATTAGTATGGGGAAACGTTGGTCTTGGCTTCCACTGACCACTGAGGAAAACTGCAGTGATTGATTTCCAGCCTGAGGGGCTTAGTTGGATATTGATACAAGGGTCAAAATAATAAAATGAGACAAGAAGTAGAGAAGATCCCTGCTCTCTGGTGTAATCTTGGAAGAGGTCAGTCTAGGTTTGGCTGTCAACCATAAGCTCTTTTAGTCAGGCTGAGACAGCACACACTGTTGTACGTGCTCATCTGCATCGATTAGCTCCATGATTTCATGCTAGGCGGCAGTTGGACACCTTGAGAAGAGCCCAGCCTTCCTCATCCAACCTGGCTTGCAGCATGGAAAAGTCTCCAGCAACTGTTCCGCTGCCGGCACATGGGAGGTGGTGCAGGCGTGTGTATTTTGGAGAGGGAGAAGCACGGTGCCTCGGGGGCCGAGGAACGTGTCCATGGCACAGACACCCTCCTCCTCTTCCTCCATGAGCAGCACCAGGAGCGGGCACGTTGTGCACGCAACCGCCAGAGCTGCCGCTGGGCGCAGGGCGGGATCACACCCAAAACTTCTTTGTTTTTGCAACACAAAGGTGGAGACAGAGCGTTAGGGAAGGGGAAGTCCTGCTTGTTCTTCCCTCCCGGTGAGGCGTCCTGCATCCGCACCACCACTGCGTGTCTGGGGCTGCCGGCAGCGGCAGCGCTGCTGGCCAGATTTTCAGCACCACTTCTGCTGCCCCTCGGGGGATGCGATTCATTATTGTCCTCAGTGACAGTCGAGCACCATTAAAAATGCAGCTATTTCAGACTAAACTGGCCTTTATTTCGTGAGTCTCACAATGAAAATTATATAAGTAGAGGTAGGGGGTGTTTTTTGAAAGCAACGTCTCTATACTAAGAAGGATACCCACTGAAGGATATGCCAGTAATGTTAAATGGAATGAAATGTTATTGCTAACTCATCCCAATCTGCCCAAGTAGCAAGGACAGCAGTTATTTAGGGCTGGGGAGGTGTGCTCAGTCCTGGGAGCCCACCAGGTTCCCCTGATGTCTTTCCAGCACCCAGAGACCGGTGCACAAAGCGCTTGGGAGTGCTGCAATGCAAGTTGGAGGCTTTTTTGTGTGCACCCTACACACCTGAGTTTCCCACCTAGCTGAAGTGAGCTGTAAGGGCAGATTGGGGCATGAAGGGGGCAGGTGGTGCAAGCAGCTGGGGGGCTGTGAGTAGGGGGCAGCGGAGCCTGGATGTCGGGGAGGGGGCACTCCGAGCAGCGTTGCTCTTGTGGCTGGAGGTGTTGGCAGTGGTTCTGGCCCCAGCCTGTGAAAACGGGCAAACCCCTCCTGGCAAGTGAACTCCGTGCTAAACAGAGGCACGGATGAGCACTTGCAATCAGTCGAGATGTGTGCATGAGAGCTGCCAGACAAATGCGAACTTGCCCTCCTCTGCCAGGCAGTTACGGTGTATATCATCATGGTCCTTTGCAAACAGGGGTGCAGCAGGATCGTGGGCAGAGCGCTCAGATCTAAGGGTTCGTGCCAAACTCAGCAGATAAGTATCTGAATGAGGAATCATCCAGATGAGGAACCCTGCAAGAGGAGAGCAGAAGAGTAGGAAGGAGACAGCATGCTCTGTGGGTGCCTGTCCTGAAGAGCTTGCTTCTCTGTCAAGTCTGAGAGCAAAACCTTGGTGTGTTTGACACAGGAACTTTCACCAGTTTTTGACAGCACTGCTTGAATATGAGGAAAACATTTTCTGCTTTCTCTGCAAAGGTCACGGAGTGATGCCTCTGGCTGTCAACCCTGTGCAGTCTCTGGCTGGGACCAGGCAGGGAAGTGTGAGTTAGCTGAGAGCAGCTGGGCTGGGGAAGCAGAGGAGCCCAGGTTTGCTCCTGGGTGTCAGCACAGTGCAGAAGACAAGCCTTCTCCCCTTCCCACCCCCGCCTCCTTTCTCTGATGAGCAGAGCACTGGGCATGAGCTTAAAGCCTGTGTCAGCCCTGCCTTGATCTCCATGTGCACTCCACATCTCTTGTGACTTTGTCAACACAGCCGGCCAGACGCTGTCTTTGGCGGCAGAGCTGCCTCCCGGGCAGCTGAGCAGAGCAGAGTGGAGGTGAGAAATTCCCTGCGGGAGAGATAAGCAGAACTCTCCTTCGTGTCCCTTTCTCTGCTTGTCCCCTCCTGCAGCTGCTGATGCACGACAGGGAAGACCTCTAAGGACAAGTGTGGGGATGCTGAGGCAGGCAGGCAGGAAGGAAAGGAAGGAAGGAAGGAAGGAAGGAAGGAAGGAAGGAAGGAAGGAAGGAAGGAAGGAAGGAAGGAAGGAAGGAAGGAAGGAAGGAAGGAAGGAAGGAAGGAAGGAAGGAAGGAAGGAAGGAAGGAAGGAAGGAAGGAAGGAAGGAAGGAAGGAAGGAAGGAAGGAAGGAAGGAAGGAAGGAAGGAAGGAAGGAAGGAAGGAAGGAAGGAAGGAAGGAAGGAAGGAAGTTAAAGAACAGCTGAACCTGCATCTCTCACTGTGGTGGAAGTTGCTTTTGACCTGAGGCCGTAGCTGGAGGCTGATGAGGGAATTTAGCACCTAACTAGTCAGAGAGCTTTGACCCTAAGCACCAAAGCATGAAAGCATTTCAGCACCTTGCTTTAGGCATTCACCATGTGAACTCCCTTTGCCCCTTTTACAGTGCCTGGTTTCTTTCTACTGCAAAGCTTCTCATGTGGTCAAATCAGGACAGGGAATGAGATGGGGTCTCTGGAAACACCTTTCCACAGTAGATACATGCTGGCGTGATGGTGAGGCTGCATTTGAGGCCGTTTCTTGAGAGTCTTGCTCCTTTCCTGGAACAGCCAGTGCACACAGCCCAGTGCTCCTGTAAGCGATCCAAGTCCTCTTTGTGACAGCACGATCGAGGCGCCAGTCGGGGAGCGTGGGCTTAGGCTCCAGCACTTTCAACATCTGCGGTACTGGTTTCAGTGCTTGGACATGCTGGTCAAGAGGGCATGCAAGGACTTTCTTCAGCATGGCTTTTTAACAGCCTGAGGGAAGGAAAAAGCTGGCTGCTGGGAGCAGGGGAGCAGAATTTCAAAGGGCAGCTCTCTGGGTGGGTCTAAATCTTCACTGCTCCGCTTTGTCACCTGGCCTGGCTTTCCTCAAGCCACTGTGACCCAGGAGCATCCCATGAACACCAGTAATGAGATGAGTGTGAGGTCTTCCCAGCCGGGGCAGGCAGGCTCCGGGAGTGCAGCACAGGGAGATCATTCCTCAATACCCCTGCAGATGTTACCTGCGTCACAAAGGACGTCAACTCCAAAACTGCTGATAGCAGCAGGGATATTTCTGCATGGAGGAGTGTGCAGGGGACAGATCTGGAAGAATATACAGACTCAGCAATCCTCCTACCCCCAGCTCTCCACCTGGAATCCTGGGCCTGTCCACAGAGATCAGGGAGCTGGTTTTACAGCACTCATTAAGTGGAGGTGCTAGAAACACGGTGGAAAAAGACAGGAAGGGATGATGTAGGACTGTGACCTTCCAGAGGGGTGGGAGAGTGGGAAAGCTGCTTGGAGACAAGTCCTACAGAAGTAAAGTCCTTCTGTGTAGCTGGAACTGCTGGTTTGACCTTTGAAGACCTCACCTATCTCTGAGACTTATTTGCAGCTTCTGAAATGGTTGTACCTTTCCTAGAGGACTGCAGGAGGGGAACAGTATTTGTCACACTCAGTGTGAATGGTGCTAGTGACAATAGTAAAACCATACTTAAGCATGATCTCAATCCCATTTTTATTGTCTCCAAGGCCACAGTTTATGTGGACTAACCATGCAGTTAAAGACTTCTCTCCTACCAGCTAATTGATCTTCACTGGACCCTTGGGCAATCTCTCATAGGTGTTATTTTAAATATGCAAACACAAGTGATCCCTATTGCATGCCACCTGAGGTCACTGAAATCACAGCAAGGATGTCTTTGTCTGCTGTGTCCCCTCAGGGAAATTGGCCACATTAAGATTGCCCACAATGAAAAGTGCCATCTTTCTAACTTCATCAAAGGGGAATGAGCCTGATGTTCAAGGCCTGAGCCTGATGTTCAAGACTTTGGTTTAGGTGTAGCTGCCTCTATTTTGCAGGCAACCACGAAGCCTTCTGAGTGCTTTCTAATGAGGTCAGTTCCTTCAGGGGTGAAAGGAGACTGGGTGCCTTCCAAGCCGAGACGCTAATGGGAGTAAGCACATGGCGTATGCGTGTAAATTATAACCTAGCTATGTGCTAACATGCCAGCACCTTCCTGGCCCCGTTTTCTGAAGTCTCCCTGCTGCCCCAGGGGTGAAGAGCTCCATTCATCCTGTAGGCCACCCAGCTCTCCAACTGAGAAACTCTGAATTTTTAAGTGACGGATTTAAAGCTATCGAAAGGAAGCAGGATTAGCAGGGTGAGAGACCTTTCAACCATTTATCTGTGCCTGCCCTCGATGCTGTGAATCACTGGTGCACCCCAGGCACTTCCCTCTGTGCCCCACACAGGGAGTCCTGACAACTCTGCAGGGACTATCACTGGTCTTACCTCCCCTCACCAGCCCTGGCTTCTGCTTCCCAGCCACCAACTATGGCAGGACAGCAGTGAGCCACAACACACACACTTTTCCTCTCCACTCTACACTGATGCTGGAGGATGCCCTGCCTCAGACTGGATTTCCCCTCTCCCTTGCCTGAGAGCCCTACAGCTGGAGACTGTCATTTCTGCTCTGGAGGTCATTGTGCTGGGGGAGTAAGGGGGTGCAGGAGCCCAGCACACAGAGGGCACGTTTCCCTCCCAAAGCCTCTCTCCTCTGGTCCCTTGGCCCCAGCCCCGAGTTGCTCCAGACACTGCTAGTTGCTGGCAGTCCTGCTGAGGACCTCTGTCTTCCCCGACCCTTCCCTGACTGAACTCTGCCCCTGCACCTCTTTGTCCTGCACCCCATGTTGATCCCAATTCTTTGGCCTCTTGCAAAGCCTAGCACGGTGTCAGCTCTGCCATACAGTGGCACGTTTTTTGGAGCCTGAACCAAGAATCAGGCCTGCAGCAAGAGAGATGCTCAGCTGTGCCTCCTCTCCCATCACAGCATTGCTGGAGGGTGCAGATGCTCATTTGGAATATGATGGCACTGCTTGGCTGCCAAGGGAAAGAATTTTGCAGAATGGCCCCCAGCAAGACAGGTCTGCTGGGACTCGGTATGACTCCCATGGCCAAGGCTGGGAAGGGGTACCTTGGTACTGGTGCACAGTGTCAACCCGTGGCTGTTTTGCTCCTCAAGTTCAAAGCTCCCAGCTTGTTTATTTTTCATTAAGCCTCTTCATTAAGGCTGTTTCTCATATGACAAAGGGGAGAAGGGATGAGGATGCAAGGAGGGGGTAGTGACAGACTGCCCAGGTTAAAGCACCAGGCCTGCTGAGGTACAGGCTGAGCTGGAAACTCAGGCGGCAGCCCCCAGGTCTGTCAGGAGCCGGGGCTGGGAGTGGGGAGGAAGAGAAGACCCCTGTGCCAGACCTACTGCCCCAGAGAGTTAGCTGGGCTGGGCACCACTGGCCAGGCCATGTGCCTGAGGGGTCTGGAGACTCCCAGTGGAGCAGGGTCTGCCCCAGTGGGGCCCTTATCTCTGCTTACATCCCTCCTGCAGCGCCCACCGTGCTGAGTGCCGCTGATAAGGGTCTGGGGGAGAGCAGGGGCCAGGAGAGGCCTGATTTATGGCCCCTCAGCCCCCCCGGTGGCTCCAGTCACTGTGGCTCCTGCCAGCTCAGCCAGCCCCATGTCCGTAGGGACAGGGCTTTCCTGGGAGAGGGTGTTTGCATTGCGGGGGTGCCTGCACCCTCGACAAGGGTCACATTGCTTTTTAATTTCTTGCTGGAAGAGCATCTGGAAAGTGTAGTCAATTACTGGATGGAAGACTCCCTCACAAGACCATGGTATTTACGAGTTCTCCCAGCCTGTGGGGGTGCTGACCGCAATTAGAGGAAATGAGGGAGTGAAAGTTGTCTGTGGTGAACTCCAGGACAGCGGAGCTGGAGAACAACTCACTGGTCACTGCCGTAAGGGCAGTAGATCCTGGGGTGACCTGGGAATGGGTGACAGACCTAAGAGCTGGAGGAGAAGAGGCAGTAGCAGAGTTTGTTGTTGAGAGGAGATGAGGAAGATGGAGCAGGATGGGAACAGCACGCGAGGCTGGGTGGAACAGAGATGGACAGGGGGTGATGTGGAGAAATGCAGTGCTTAAATCATGATGAAGACATGGGGTGCATGAGGAGGATTGTGCACGTATCCTGACTCCTTTGTTGTGCCCAAGACCCCAGTGTGTAATCTGATATAACAGATGTTAGGCTTGAAGATTTGTGCCTATATGTAACCCTCTTGGGCCCCACAGAGGGCCTTCAAAACATGCTTCACTGTCATCCACATCCTTTAAATGCTGTGTGCTGATGAGGCAGCATTAAGGGGTCATCAGCCTTGTCCATTCCCGTCAATTTTTTGCCTACATAACCCCATTAATTAAGGGAAGGAAAAGTCATCCTGTCCCTCCCATCAATACCGTAATGCTGGCAAGAGTCTTATGATAATGTGCTGCTCTTCTGTCAGAAAATTCATCCAAAATAAGCCACCCTGGCATGTGCAGACTTTTTGCCAGTTGAAGCTGAGTGTTCATTGGGAGTGTTTTCCTTGCTGGTAATGAGAATGAGGTGCCCTGTGTGGTGCAGGTGAAGAAGCTTGTGGTCAGCAACCTGTGAGTCAAGCAGTAGAAGAGGACCAACTGGAAGCCCACTTCATTTGTCCCCTTGTCCCCACAGGTCCCATCTCCTCAGTGATCTTTTTCCTGAAGTGGCTCCCACCAAGCTTGGAGCTGGTTCCTGCTAGCCTTGCCCCATGCCTCGTGCACTGCATTAGCTGCCAGGGCGGTTGCTCTGCTTGAAGACACGCACCCATCCATGGAGCGGGCAGGCTCATCCCCACCAGCTCTTACTGCCAGCGTGAGAGTCACTACTTGCATACAGTAATTGAACAGATCAAGGCTGAGTGCGTCCAACAGACCGACAAAGCCAATTACCCCGCAGGAATTTCTGCTCCTCAGGCTCGGATGGTGATTACAAAACCTTTGCCATTAAAAGTTAGCCAAGAGAGAAACTTGTTGCCAGAGTCTGTCAGGAATTTCCCATGCCCATCTGATACACAGAGCGACCACAAAATGTGCAGCAGCCAAACCATGGATATCACCTTTTCACAGGCCTGACATTCCCCTCTACTTTAGGAGGTGGGTAACATGACACATAAATGCATGGATATCCACAGGAACACTGCATGTGTCCACATTTGTTGGCACACAGAGCAAATAAACTGTGAAGCTGCAGTAATAGGAGGTTGTGAAACCAACAGTGATTGCACTGACAACTTCCATTTCTGGCTGTGTGCTCTGGGCCCAGCTGCAGGGTCTCGGGGTGGAGGTGGAGGAGGGATGAGTGGCTGCAAAACAAGGCAGGGGGAAGGGGTCCTACTGCTGAGATCCTGGACACTGGCAGGAAAACCATGTCCTGCCCTCACTTTGAGCAGTTGGCAATGAGATTACTGAGTGTATGGGGTGAAGGGAAAGAGTGGGAAGGCTACAACTGGACCAGTACTACAAGCCTGACTGCCCTGTTCCTCTTTTGGATTCATCCTGCCTCCCTGGCCTCTCTGCTTAGCATGGGTGTTCACTGCAGAGTTAATGAGATTGTAACTCCAGTGTTACTGGTAACTTGTATTTTATCCACACCCACATCCCTATAAATTGAAGATGCTTTTTGAGCTGGCTGGCCAGCCAAGGAGATAGGCTAGAGTGCAGCCCCAAGGCTGCTGACATAACTGCTCTGCAATGTGGGTGCAGCTACCCCCTCTCCCTGCTGCCAACTCCTCCGGGAGCTGTCTTCCCTCCTCTGGGTCAGACAGACATCTCCCCTCCCAGTCCTCTGGGAAAGGGTTTGTAGAGCCATGCCATTTCCTGCACAGCACATGGGGCTGTAGGATAAGCCCCCAAAAGCATGGAGAGGAGCCAGTAAGGCACAGCTGCTCTTCTGCAAAGTCAGCTAATGGAGAGGGAGGCTGGACAGTAAACTACATGAGTTAACTCCATCATGTGGATAAACACTTGCTGGCATCCTAAGCCCTGTGCATCCTATAGGTTGTATGTCGCAGTAGAAGAGCTGAGGAGAATCTTACAATATATTGCCAATCCTACTATTTTTCATTTCTTCTCCCCTCTAGGGTTTGGTAGTGGAGCTAGGAAATTTTCTATAACAGTCATTGTTTTGTCTGGGGGGATTCTCCTATGCAAAGAAAATAACACCAGACTGGAGTCCATTCACATCTCACTTAGACCCAAAGTACTCCACATGAATTCAAGGGGAGCTAAAATCTCAGATCAGGCTAGTGTTAGCCCTTTGCACCACATGACTATCACTCTAGTATATTCCTCCTCCTTTTATTCTCTTTATACTATGTCAGTTTTGGTAGGATATTGTCCCTAAAAACCTCTTAGCAATGGCTCTGGGAAAGCTTCCTGGGAATTCACTACTCCTTGTAACTGCAACCACCGGTCACTCTTGCCACTCTGCCATGCTGCTGTTGCTGTTTCCTGATCTGTGAAGGAGGGAGGAGGGATATGATCAGGTCACTTGGCTTTTGATTCTTCTGTCTGGGGGAATTAGTGAGAATGATGAAGGTTTTTGGAATTTTCACACCTCTTCTCTTCCAGATCTTTTAACCCTCACTTAAAGTCACTTCCCAAAACTGAATTTGCTGGTAAAACTCTGGCCCTGGTCCTGTAAAGAGCAGTTTATGAGTGCACAACTGAGTTAACCCAACCACATCTGGAGGGGGAGGAGGGGATGGCACCTGTGAAAAACACATAGTAGAGTCATGGCTTGTGTTTGTAAACCTACAGTACCTTGACAGCAGTATCTGCAAATAGAAATCCCTTCTTGCTGTTGTATTGTTTCCTCTTACAGTCACTGAAGATGAATGATGAATTATACAGCACCTTTACAAGACGGGAACCTCATACTCAAGCTCAAGAAGAAATAATCCGGTAGTTTCCTAGGCTCTGTGTCTTGTTTTTCATGTGTTCCATGTCTGTGCAGCCCTTCTGTCTACTAATTCCCATTAGGAGTTTGCAGTGATTTGTTACACTTTTTGTTTCTGCCTGCCAGTGAAGAGCCCACACACACCACTTCCTTTGTGTTCCAGTCAGTCCTTGGCAAATTCACTGCCTAAACTAGCTAAAGTTCTCCTGCACCTCATAGTGCAACTTGTAATGCCTGCACTTGCAGTCTCCCCGGCCTGCTGCTGTTACAAATATGCCACAGAGCAGTGTGGAAGCAGGAGGTGTTTGTTGGATTTAACAGAACAATTATTTCATTCTACTTCTGTTAAACCATCTTTTGTCCCTGATATCTGAGCACTTTGAGAGATATTGTCCTGCGACTGCATTATTTGATGGAATGTCTGCTTGATTCTGCCTTGATTTAGAGAAAGCCTGTGCAGCTCTGGCACACAAGAGCAGCATCAGATCTTGGTCTATTCCTGTCACTCTTCCCACCCCTGTTACACCCTGGATTTAGAGGCCGTGGTCCCGTGCCCTAATGTGCTGGAAAGGGTCTATCCTTTGAGCATCACCTCATGAAGCCATCTGCTGCTGACCACTACTCCCTTTTTTTGATGCATGTAGGGTTGAAGTCCTCCTCATTCAGCCTCAAGAACTCAGTCCAGTGTGTGCTGTAGGAGCCCACCTGCTCCAAGCCTCGCTGGTGCTGCACAGGATTGCACAATTCAGGCTTCAGGAGCTGCTGTGTGGGTGTGCCTGCACTCTAGACTGGAAGAAACAGATAGTTCCTTGTAATAGCCTTTGTTTCAAGGCTCTAGGGAGATCTTTAGAGCCTGTCCCTTTCCTTCGTGAGCTGTAGCTTCCTCTGCACGTCACTGGAACACACACAGTGTGTGGGAGAGGTAATGACAGTGGAAGGAGAAAGTACTCACAATGTAAACAGTAAACACAGTTCCACCTTGCACAGCTATCAGAAGAGAGCCCAACAAATGACCCTGCAAGGAAAAGGATCTCCTCCCAGCCTTCTGTATCTGCTAGAGGAAGGTTGCAGATGCTGCCTGCACAGACACTGTGTTTTCTGCAGAGCAATCTGTGAGGTGATGCTGTGAGGTGCACTGTCTCTGTGGCTGCACTTGTTTACTGTGGTGTGATGTGGCTTTTGGAATTGCAGACAGAAATGGCCAAAAGGTTTTATACTTGGCACACATCTCACAGAGCTGTGTCTTGTAAAACTCAGACTGGCCTATTTTTTCTTCCAAATATTAAAGAAAAATATTTGGAAATGACATTCTGCAGCAAAAATTGATTTCTGACTTTTCTAATTAATTTAGAGAGAAAACAGAGGTCCCGGAATTTCCCACAAAGCAAAATTTCTGTTTTTCTGCCAGCTTGACTCAGCAAGAATATTTCCCACAGGAATTTGACCATGAGCATTCATACTAGCTAGATAGTTTGAATCTCTGAAGATGGTGAAAGCAAGAAAAAAAGTATGTCATAAATCCTCATGCAATTTCTGTATCATGCCTTCATGTGAGCAGAGAAAATCATCTCACTCCTCTCTCTGTTCTCCCCTATAGGTTTCCTGGGAACACCCTACGTAAATGGGTACCAAAGCAAAGGTCTGTGGAAAGGGGCAAAGCTGACGGAGATGTGCTCTGTGAATTGTTCCTTGTAGACAGCTTCCCCCTTTGTTTCTTTTTATGAATTAGCTCAGTTTTTACAACACAGCCTCTTGGTTGTAATTACATGAAGATTTCAGCCCTTTTTATTAGGACTGGATGACTGACCTCCAGAAATGTTTTTTCAGGTGCCATTTTTGCTTGTTGGTTCACCAGTGGGGAAGGATGGGATGGAAACAGCGGAAGCTTGAGGCAGAGTGGGGGCAGGAGGAAGTGTTCCAGAAACAGCCGAATCACTGCTTGAGAAGTCCCACCCCAAGCCCTGTATTGAGACCCAGACGAGAAATGGTGAAACCCAACTGGAAATGGTCTGGCCTGTCCTTACTCAGATAGGGGTAAGCAGTAAGGACTGGAATAATGGAGATTCTACCATAGTTCTGTCTTTGTGTGACTTCTTCTTTCAAAGCTGCATTAGGGAAAAAAAAAAAAAACTCACCTAATAAATATCTTACCTTTTCTTTACCCCCTCAAAAAACCCCCAAAAACACCCCCACAAAACCCAAAATCTTGGAGATCTTCCTGGTACTGCTAGCAGAGATTTGCTGAATGCAAGTGTAGCTCTTGAACTGCTGAAATCTGTGGCCTGGAGGCAGCCATGAGGTTAGATAAGAAGTTCTGGCTGGCCTTCTGTGGCCTTAAGGGGCTGTGAACCTCAGCTAAAACAATGTTACCCTGAATTAAGTTCAAAGTCTATGAATTGAGAATTCAAGCCTGAGCCTAGTTCAGGGGAAAGGAACAAATTCCTGGTATTTGATGACAGTGCAAGAAGTTACTAGGAAGTTTCCCTGCATATGCATAGCAAAAGCCAAATAACTGACTGTGTTCATGTCCAAAACATTTAATTTTTTTAATGGAGTGATAACAGAACCTGAAGTGTGATAAATAGCTTCTAAATCTGCCTTCATCTCAGTGCTAGTGCGGGAGGGCTTGTAATTCGAAAAGCCTGTTGGAAACCTGAGCTTTGATTGATGCTCTCAGGGTAGCTGCTGCCTTTCCCGTGGTTTTGTAAGGGGTGTGTCACCTAAAGTTGTCCGGGCTTAAGCCTGCACTTAGAGCCACTGGTCCACCTGGCTTTCCTCACCATGGTGTGTTTTCAGTGACTGTGTGACCATGAGTGTCCTGGCTTGCAGGTGCTCTGCACTTTAGCATGCGCACAGAAGGACAATGAAGCTGGTGAAGGTTCTAGGAAACATCTCCTGTGAGGAACACTTGAGAGAACTGGGGTTATTTAGTCTGGAGAAAAGGAGTGATGTGGGGTTGATCTCCTGTACCACATCCCCAGTGAAAGGATAAAAGGAAATGGCCTTATGCTGTGCCAGGAGAGGTTCAGATTAGATATTAGGAAAAAAATTCACTGAAAGAGCAGTTAAGTATTCAAATAGGTTACCCAGGAAGGTGGTGTAGTCAGCATCCCTGGAAGTGTTCAAGAGTGTCTGGATGTTGTGCTTGGGGATATGGTTTAGGGGTGATTATGGCAGTGATGGGTTGATGGTTGTACCCGATGGTCTCAAGGGTATCCTCCACCTTAATGATCCTGTGATTTGGTGATTCTGTGATATGGGTGGGGATGGCTGTAGGAAGCATGACTTGGGGAGTTTGCTGGGGTTTAGACCACTTCCTAACAGGTTCTCCCTTGAGCTGTGTGGGAGCAGAAACACTCCATCCAGGTGACCACAAACAGGTACTTTAGGTGATGGATGTGAGAAACAGTAGCTCCTCAATGGTTGCTCACACAATGAAGTCTGTCAGATAACAGACAGATGATCATGGAAGTCTTATACCTTTTGTAGGCTAATAGCACAGTCAATGATTGCCAGGAGATTCATAAATTTTTGGTAGAATTTGTTGTTTCATAATGATGGAAGAACAAAATACCTGAAGATAGCGTATTGTGATCTGGCTTTTTACAAGCATTGGAACGGTACTTTATATTGCATTTTCAAATTTCAGGGCCAAAGGATGAGTTATTTCTTTTCTTGCTTGCAAGATGACAAAAAAGCCACCGTGACTTAAAAAAAAATACTTCGGCATACTAACGTCTCATTTTTCTTTCAAAGTCTCAGGCAATACCAAGATGACAGCAGTGGTTCTGCTGAATGGCACAGGGAACATCAAGATCACTTTGCTGAACTGTTTAGAGGTGCTCAGTGACAGATCCATTTCTACCTTGAAGCTGAACCCTTTGTTAGCCTTCTGAGATTGGAGTGAGGTTTTGCAAAGGACTCATTGGTTCTTTAGATAATTAAGGTTTTTTCCTGCTGCTCTGAAAGCATATTTTTGTTTTTACCCATGCTTTGTGAAATTCTGCATGCTTTTGCTGCCCAAGTAGAAAGTTATAACTGTGAGTGGTTAGATTTGATCCAAATCTTCTCTAGGCTCAGGTGTAATTAACATGCCAACCTCAAGAAGCTGGCAAATGGCCAGCATGCTCTGCAGCACTGTTAACATCTGTCACCCTGACTTGCCAGGAATCAGAGTTGCTTCTATCTCCATAAGCAGAAGGGCTTTACTGATGTCAGGACCCTGCGTGGTCCAGGAGGAAGAAACAAGTCACCAAGACTGGTCATGACACTCAAAAACCTCTTTTGGTGGGGTCTGCTTGACTTACTTCCTAATCAGTCTCTGCTGTTCTTCTGCTGTCATAGTAGGGCAAAGCAGAAAGGGCAGAAATGTTTCTCTTGTGTTTGAACTCACAGAACTTTTCAAACTTGGGTGAGTGCCTAGATGGGATGGGCTCAGGATGATCCCATTTTGCATTACGATTCCAGGCAGGGCAGGGTATGCGCTCACACTGCGTGCTGGAATATGTGCAGTCACTGCTCAGAGGGCTGCAAGAAGATGGCACAGATTGCCTGGTCTACTTGTGCCTTTTCTTCTTTGGTCCCCATCACCACATTATCTGAGTAACATGTCTAGTAAAGCAGGGGAGTTAGTAGGTAGCAAAGGGACCCCTGGTCAGTAAAATTAGAGTGGCACTGACAGGTGGAGACATTAGCATCCTTTTGTCCTCACCTGTGCCCAGACACGCTTGTCTTGAAACTCCAGAGGTAAATACATCCTTTGCCAGGCTTTGCATGCTCCCTACACTGACTGCTCCCTGCTGGGGTTCCTTCAGAGAGCAATGGTGAATGAGAGGGATGTGCAGGCCCTGGTGCCTCCAAGGCTCCCCCAAGGTACATAGGACTGTTTCCTAGTTTCACAGAAGACACCTCTGGGACCTCAGGCAAGTGTCCTGCTCCTCAGGAAGCTGAATATTGCTCTCTAGTACCCTCTAGGGTTCAGAATACACAGAACTTGGGAACTCATGGATGTGAGATGGAGTCCATAGGAGCAGAACCGTGGGGTTGGGCAAGGGTTCAAAGGAGACACACTGGTCACCTCACAAGTGCTCTAATCCAAAGGGCTCTGAAGCACTGTTTTCTGCAGGGATGTAACTTGCCATTGTCTTTCAGGCCAGCCCGAGGCCCTCCCATCACCTCTGTCCCACCTGCAGGGCTGACCCAAGCAGCAGATGGAAGTGAGTGACTCACCACCTCACAGCCAAGTCACTGAATCAGAGCATTTAGAGGCAGAGGCGTGGTAAGGATACTTGGGTTAAATCCCGACACTAAAACAATGAGCCTGAGGGGTCTTTATTGTCCAAGACAGGGTAGACAATAATATTTTTGTTACCAGAGCAATTGCTAGGGGGATGTGGAGACAGCAAGCCCTCTACATACCACAAGGCACAAGAAAATATTGCTCAAAAGTTGTGTCATGTTTTGGATTGCTACTTTTGATTTATTGCTTCTCCCTGCCTCTGGGGATGCGGTGCTGAGGCAATCCAGGAGTAGGGATGCTGCATTTTTGGACCACAGTCAGGGCTGGACCGTCAGAACTATTTGTAAATACAGCTTAGGTTTCTCACCAGGAATAAAAGCTATTTATCCTACAAACAAAGCTTGTTCAACTGCAGGCTCCTAACACTGACACTTTGCTTTTCCCCTGTTTCCTAAGAAGAAGATAAGCTTAATCATTTTCATATTTTAATTATAAGGTAGCTATCTTTTTAGTCCCCTTTTCACTTTTCTTGCATTTGGACCTGTAGCCATGAGCCCAACCCTAGGCTTCTCTACATTAATTTCTTCCAAGAAAAAGCAGGCTGCAGGTGTTTCCAGGAAAATCCAGCCCCAGCTCAGGGCAATACAAGAGATCTCTCTGAGCTGTTTCTTTTCCTCTACAGAGTCTACAGGAAGAATATTTGCCTCTGGTCTCGGGGGAGGATCTTCTGGGAAAGGAGCCTGAATGGAGGGAAGAATGAGGGTGTACCGAGGGGGAAAGTGGCAGGAGGATTTGCTGCAGGCCAGTAGGGAGGGAGAGCACTGGAGAGGGTTGACCTCAGTCCCTGCCAGAAGAACATCCTACCTGCCACCAGCAGGATCTACTTGTATGCAGCCTTTAAGGGAGTTATAAAAAATGTCCTTGAAGAAATGGGGTTGCTGGGGCATCCTTTCAGCGAGGCTAAGAGAGGGAAATGGTGAGACTTATTAAGACTCCTGTCCTGGGAAAAGAAAGACAGAGGAGGGTTATAGCTTATCCTAGAGGTATTCCTATGGTTCAGAGCTGCCAAGGGAGACATCCAGCTAGATTTCAGTTGTGTGAAGGTCAGCTTGAAGAAGAGGAGGAAGTTGCAGTGGGACAGCAATGTGAAAACTCACGGCAGAGCCTGCTGTGACATGAGCAGGAGCAGACCATTGGCTTCCTTGCCATGTCCCTCAGTGAGCAACTTGCCAAGGTGTGAAAGACCCTGCCTTGCTACAGGAGGCAGAGTTGTGACTGAACCTCGAAACTGGAGAAATTATCTGTGTAACAGGAGGGAAGCAACATCAAGAAAGAAAGAGCTTGAAACCATGGAAACGGGTCTCCCCCCTCCTTCACTTCACTCCCATCTGTATTTCCCAGAATAGACATTGAACTCTGGTTTCTTTTGATGAGACAGGCTTGGGTCAGTGAAGTTGAGAGTGAAATGGCCATGGCCAGGCTAGGTGAAACAAAAAGCTGTCATGCTTTCTTCCTCACTTCTCCTCCTGAAGCGGCCTCTTCATCTAGAGGCAAATTAACAGTCCCTCTGTCAGGTCACCAAGTCAGAGGCCAGGATTAGTATGAAGGACTTCTAGGCAAACAGCCTAACTTTCCTCATCTCTTCCTTATCTTGTTTGGAGCCAGTGATTCATTTTCTCAACTGCAGATCTATTGGCCTTTTGAGCAAAATCCTGACATTTTAGCTTGGCTCCAGAATTTCCCTCAAGATTTTGTTTTTAAGTGCATACAGACCACACTGCCCATATTGCAGATCCAGTAAGATTTCAGCAGCCACTCCACCCACCGCTGTTTGCACGCACAAGGAAAAATCCATGCCCTAAACTTTTAAGTCTGGTAGGGCTGGGGAATGTGAGGATAAATGGGGTGAGATGGCTGAAGAGTCTTCCAGGGTAAATTGAAGTACGGAGAGTAACTGATGGGGGAAAGGGCAGCTGAAACCAAGGACAAGAGACAGAGTGAAATAGAGGAGGAGGAGGAGGAAAAGTCTGATTATGCATTTGTGGAAACAGATAATGCAGCTGGAGATTACTGAGACCTTCTTTGATTCAACCTTCAGAACTTGTGTGCTCATTCATAACTACTGAAAAGTAGCAGTTGCTCTGGTAATGTTTGAAGAAGAGGGCGGCACTGATGGGCATCTTGCTTGAAACTGTACAAGGGGAGCATGGAACTCCTGAGAAGGGCCACCTGGAGGGGTTATGATGAGTATGCAGTGACAATACATCCTCCTTTATCTCTGCTTGGCTTACACTAGCCAACCACCAAGCACAAAAGTTGCTCCACCACAGCCTCTCTCCCTCACTTAAAAGATAAACCATCCATTCAGAACAGCCTCTTTGTACTGATGCACCAAAATAGACATATCTACTAATGAGATAGAAACATAATCCATAAGAAAAGCTTTGTACTCATTCATCTCCACCATCTCCAAATATGAGATGTAGAGAATATGAAAAATGAGATGTAGGAATCTCCTACTGGGATAGTAAAAAGATAAAATCAAGAACAAATGAAACAACCTGAAGATGAAACTGGGGATGTGGTAAGAGATGTCTCCACAAGCAAAAAAGGAATATTCTTTTTGGAGATCATTGGATAGTCATATAGGGATATATGCTCTGGGACGTTCCAGGTTGCTGACAAACACCTAGAGGGGATAATTTCTAACTAAAAGGCGTTCCAAATGGAGGCAAGCAGTTTTTACTGTGAGCAAGGGAGGAGAAGGGTCTCTGGCTTACCCCATGGACTCTGGCACTCAAGAGAGGTAATGAGAACAAGGAAAGCTCCTGCATATGAACCAAGCCATACTTCTTAAAACAGCGCTGAACACACTCTGTTCTTGGCAGTGCTTGGGCTTCAGCTGTGTTGAGATCAGGCTCAGCTGCAGCCCTCTGCAGTAATTGCTAGCACAGATATGCAGCACAGGCAGCGCTGGGACTCCATGAGGAACACGGCCGCTTAGATGGATGCTCAGATTGCAGAACGCCACACTGAGCCCTCCCGTTGCCTCCAGGAAGTTCAGTGTACAAAGCGTTTCCAAAAGCTTTCATCATGATAGACACTACAGGGGGCTGAGGAAGAAGCCTGTGGTCACACTAACCTGTGCAAGCTGGGGATCTGTGAAAAATATTATTTCTGGTATATGCAAAGGAAGCCTTGCTTTTTGCAGTGGTATTTCTGGCATGGTTACAACCCCAGAAGCAGTGGAGATCTCCTGGCTGGAATGTTGTGGGCATCTTGATACTGGAGAGAGCAATAAAACTGGCTAAAAAGCTCTGTTTTATGTAAGAGCAACAACATGCTACAGGTGCCCTGCCAAGTGAAAATACAAATGGGTTTATGGCTTTGTTTGTTTGTTGACATTGTGTAATCAAGACAAGAAAGTAAAATGGGAAGAGGAGAAAGTTTGTTGTTTCTCAGAAAGAAACAAAAAGATTTTTGCATTGGCGTTTTCCTTGATTTTGATATATGTTTCAGAACCTACAGATGTCTCCTATCTAAATTTACAGAGCGGTTGTTAACAAAGACACTATTCTTTTCCTATTTTGATTAGGTGTCAATGTTAAGAAAAAGAAATTAGTCCTTCTACTTAAAAGTCAACATGCTTTTCTCTTTCTTATGGTGTAGGAAGTGCCAATAGTTCTCATACCATGTCTTGATGTTCAGGTTATAGGAGTCTGAGTATGAAAATGAAATCACTCTTTTAAAATGTTATGAAAACATTATTAAATATCTACCTCTTAAAGTCTATAAATTCAAACAAGTTTTCTTTGGAGGCAAAGTTTAAAACATTTTTAAAATACGATGCCGTAATTCAGAAATTTAGCAGAAGAATCACATTTAGACGCAATCAGAGATTTTGAGCAATTGTTTTCCCTTGGTTTTTGAGTCCCATTATCCTTTTCCTTTTTGCTCATATCCTTTCTGCTCTGGTTTTTAATTCCTAGTGGACGTCAGATATTTGAGGCATCCAATTCTGATTGATTGCCGTGGAAATAGCGATGAGGCAAAAGTGACAGCAGTGACATCATGGGAGAAACAGATGGCAAGAGCTGATGAACTTCTAAGAAATAAAGACACTTCTGCCAATAAGTGTTCCTAGAGAACAAGAAAAACAAAACTGAGAAAAACAATCCTAGTTCATAACAAAAAGAGAGAGTACAGGGAAATTACTCCTTAGCAGTTGACTGAAATGCAGAAGAACTAGAACTGTGGATAGCTTTTTGAACTCCACTAGGCCTTTGACACAAATTAAATTAAAGCAGTGTTGAATACTTCTAGGGCAGATCATTCTGATCTACAAAATCTCCCTGACACTTCCACATTATTAGGAAGGTTGTTTGGAGCACGAAACCCATAAAAACCTTTCTCTTTGCTCAGATACTTTTGGAGAACTTGCTTTTGGGCAACAAGACTCTCCACAACAAACCAGGCTTTGCAGTTATGAAGTGATATTGGTGTGTTTAATAGTCTTGTTGAGATGCTGACATTGTGTGAATGTAGCTAAATTTAGAAAAGAATATGGATAAAGGAAAAAACAGGAACATGCACCAGTGCTTGTCTGTTTTCTCATATGAAAAACATGAAGAAATGGTTGATTAGGAAAGGAGGGTGTCAAGGCTTTTGAGCTTCATTCTACCACCTATCATAATATTGGCATTGCAATTACTCTGGTGTCTAAATATGAGAGTATTTTATGATTACAAGGTCGAGTAAAAGTCTGCTATCCAGGGTTTCTGGTCTACATCATCAGTGCAGGTAGACATTGCAATGTCTACTCTTGGGGGAGTCTGAGTAGGGCCTCCTCTCATGAGATAGACAAAATGAGGTCTCACGGTGATAAGGTGCATGCTGTGCTAATGAAGGCAACTGAGTTGATACACCTTTTTGCTATAAATTTAGAGACAATGAGGTATTTTGCCTCACATTTCTCTGGGGACATATGAGCTGGCATTATGGCAGACTGTGTCTGCTCAGCGATGCCAGACAAGAAGCTCTTCCCTTAAATGAAGTTTGCTGTAAAGTCATTCTTCCTCTTGCTGAGATGAGGCAATCTGGTTCCACTGATGGCAGCAGAAATACTCAAACTGAAGTTGCTGGGTTTGAGGCTGAGGCTTAAGCTTGGCTGTCTTCAGGCAGAAGATACCTCAAAAAAAGATGAAAGGGTCATGATTCCTTCATAGAAAATACTCTTCCTTCTTTGCTATTTGATCACATCATGGAAAGCACATAGATAATACTTCATGCACTACAAAGACCCAAAGCCCAGTGACTACTGAAAGTGCCTTTCTATAAGGCACTTTGAGGATCATACACTTTCATCTCCCTTAACTTTTGATGTTTATGTTTGAGCTTGTGCTCCAGGCAATCTTTATAGCCAATGGAGAGAGATAGGCACTTCCAGGACTTGGTTCATCCCAGCGCTTTTCAACATCTACCTTAAAATGAGATTACCCATGTCACAGAATGCCTGTTTCTCTCTGCTGATTGTTTAAGTATGTCTAGACGTCTAGCTCTGATGTAAATGCCAACATCTGGACAGGTTTATCCCACAAGCAAAACGTCCCCTGGAAAATCCAGAGCAATTACTATGTTTTCTCGAAAGGACAAACACCCAAATGAGGGGTAAGTGCAGAGAAGAGTGAGTCTGAAGAGAAATCCAGAAAGAAAATTATAAAGTGATCAAATTTCCACACCACATCAAGACCAGTAAGGATCAGAATGGATGTGGAGCCTGGCTCATCCCCTTATCTATGGATTTGGTGGGAAGAATCTATAGATTTCAGAGGGAGGAGCCAGAAGGATCTGAAGGTTTTGATACGGCTTGTAGGAATGAGCTAATAAGTATTGGCCCTGTATGTAAATTAAGTTACATAGTCCTATTAGCCTAAACTCTATGATAGTGCTCTGGCTTTAAAACATGACCTATTATATGGAAAGGGTCTAAATATTTTGGGGGGAAAAAACAAAGAGAAAAGAAAAAGAAAACATTCTAAAAAGGAAAAACATTAAAAGAAAAGATAAAGCTTTGATGTTCGAGAAGAACACAGACCCACTATGGCTTAGCTCATTCAGTGACAACTGTACTGTTTTTCCACAATAGGAGCAAGAAAGCAATCCTAGGTGGAGTGTCACCAAAGAAGACTGCTTTTTTATCAGATCCCCCAGAACAAAGAACCTTACAGATAGCTGTTTTCTCACATGCTTGAGAATACTTGACAATTTTCAAATTTCTTTCTTTTCTACCCCCACTCTTCCATCAAACCAATAGATACTGAATCATATCTCTTTAAATTTGGTCCCTTACGTACTCCAACTTTAGAGTTGCTGAACTTGACCATGGCAGCACAACACATTATTTTGTGTTCACTCGTACACATAGGTGCATTTTTCTTTTTCTTTTCTTAAAATTTCCTTCTTGGAAATTTAAGATGCATCTGTTCCTGTTGCTGCTTGTAAAGGCAATTACTATTTTGTGTGAGCAACGCCCTCTGTATGACCACAGTATATATTATTACTGAGTTTTCTGCTGTAATAGAGCCAGTTAAAATTCATTTAGTGCAAGGAGTAAAATACCAGTGTGACTGGTGGAAAATAAACCAGCAACAAATGTCCTACATAGGTGTATTCATACATGACTTGTTATAAAATACAGCATAAAATATGAGAGGAAGAATGTTGCTATAATTAAAAACAAAGGACTGAAAGCAAGAATATCTGGTTTCTTCTTTTGGCTGTGTCACAGACGCTCTGTGTGGCTATGGAAGGATCACTTCTTTCTCCTGTGGGTTTCCCCATCTGGAAAATGGTGTAATGATACCTTCCAAAAAGGTGCTTGAGAAGCATGACTCATTAATATTTGTAAATATCGAGGGATCAAAGGGCCTGCAGATATACAATGTAACATATTATTATGCTGCTGTTCTTAGCCAATTTCCTTTCTCTGTAAGGATGAGCTCTTTGAATTTATTGCTTTTGACCCAGGAAAACGGCCCCACGGGACTCAGTGCTTTTATTGACTCCAGATGAAGTTTTCTCATGTTTACAAATAAAGCGATAACTTTCTGACCTCCAATGCCCACCGCGCAAGCCCTCCCTTGGATTTGGTTCCCAGTTCTTCCTGGTGCATGGCAATAAGCAAAATGCCACATTTCTGATGAGTGAAACCAGTTTTGTCTCTCATAGCTGGATGGTTCCTGTGGGTATAGCACAAAGGGAAATGCCCTGGGTGGGAGTTTTGAGAGTAAGAAGCACAAAGCAGGCACAGGCAGCTCAGCTCTGACATGAGGAATGGTCACAGCTACAGATATTTTGCAGACCATGACACGATGCTGTTCTAGTAATGATTGGTTCTGTTTTCCCTGCTCTGGGATGCAGAGAGTTTACAGGTTTTCTTAGGAGGAAAATCACTTCTGCAGCTGCTCTGCTGAATCTGAAGAGCCAGAAAGCAGCTCTTGCAAAATATTTTCTCTAGCTGAAGAGAATCTATTACCAAACCAACAGGGTCTTGGAAACACTTGAAAATAACAGCAGAGTTATAAACTAGCAGCTATTGGAGTTTGAGAGAGTCTGAAAGTGCTGGAGTCCACTGGTAGATAACATTTCCAGAGTGATTCTGCATATTTGCAGTCAAAGTGTTTCATCAGCCCTTAAAAAATAGAATTTACTTGAAAATTCATTTATTGTTATTTTGTTCTCCAGGGACATCTGAAAAAGTTTTTCACTCTGGTGAAATGAATGGGTAGTTTCTACTTGCTCAATACTTATGTCTTTTGGGGGTGGATAGAAACTGTGTTTTGCTTAGAATAAAACGTGTGAGCATTTCAGATATAGCTGCATTTCTCCAAATGAACTGTATGACCCACTAGAGAAGAAAAAAGTCTGATGGCTGAAAGCCAACATTGGCTAAATTAGGGACAGAAGTTTTACCCAGAGGAAAACTGCTTTAGTTTTGGGTAATTTAAAAAAAAATTATTATTCAAAAATGTTAGCTTCATGGGAACAAGAGGTTGCAGGAGAGGCCAGGGCTGGCCACTTTGAGCAGGAAATTATTAACGATTCTTATCTTCTGGAATTTGAGTAGATTTGGTTGGTGATCTTTATAGAACAATATTTATCTTTCCCTGGTGGACTTTCTCTTTGTCTCCACCAGCTATCACAATTATAACCTGGTGTTCTGCATGAGTTGTCTTGCAACTGTGAGCCAAGGGACCCAGGAGCAAGGACAATAGAATTACGGTTATAGTTGGAAAATTGTGAAGACTTTTTGTTTAAAGGTTGGATGGTAATTACAGGAGATTGGGGTTTGTGATTACTAATGGACCTTCAGCCCCCTCTCCCATGTGAATCTTTGCCTGTACAGAGCTGCAAGTAATTGCATGGAGAGAGACTTTTTTTTAATATGCTGTAATGTGAGTTAAGATTTCAGCATATTTTTTTCCCCTTTCCCAGTTCTGTGTTTATGAAGGAGAGGAGAAATACTAATATTCTTTGGAGATCATAGGATGTTCAAAACTATCTCATTCAAATTCATGTCTTCCTCAACCTTCCGACTGCCTTGGGCAAAATTTCTCATTTTCTTTTCTTCCTACACCACCTTATCTGTCCTTCCTCACTCACAAATACCCTAGAATCTATATGTTTGCATGACTGTTTTTTCTTACACTATCTTGAGCTATTCCTGCTGCATATACAATAGTAAACAATAACACAAATGGATGGTGTTTTTTACTCTTTGTATATAAATGTGCCTAGTCCCAGTTGTCGGGAAAAGCTGCTCCTCACTTCCCTGCTTGAACACTGGTAGTGTTTTGAGGGCTAACAGTGTGAGAAATGTCCTACCATAGAGGAAATCAGTGCTGGACTCCTTACCAGATAGGCCAGAGATACACTAAAATTTTAACCTATTGCTGGTAGGGCTGTTCTGTCCCTTTTCAGCAAGGTCTGTGCTCCCTCACTGCTTTATTCAGAGGGGTTTTGTGGTGATGTGCAGCCCACAGACAAGGTCACACACTGGCCTGTTGTGTTGGTAGGCATATCAGGGTCCTTTTTGCAAAAGCCTGAGATGCATTTTTCCTCATGAACCAAATTCTGAAAGAGAGAGTAGGTCGGGGTAGAGGGGGACTTAGCAAGTCTTATTTTGGCAAAAAGATATTGCCAGAGAGATGGGGTTATCCCATGGGTTTCTTGAGCCTCAACTTTCTCCAACTGGAGTAATAATCCTGTTTTTCATCTTTGGAGTGTAGCAGCCTTGCCACAAAGTTCTCTACACACAAAGAAAATGCTCAGAGTAGCTTCAGTGTGCTCAGGGTCAGGCCTTCTAATGGCTGATGGGATCTGGGGACCACAAGAAATATGAGGTGCAAGACCAGTTGCATTTCACTCTGGAATTTTTCTATCTTCTCACAGCTAGAATACATTCCCTGGAAAGCCCAGCTAACATATCCCTCCATTAGCTGCATGTTAATTATTATCAGCTATCTCAGAAACTGAAGTCTTGACTCATTTTTCTCCTTAATCCCTATCCTCAGCAGAAAAGTCCCGTCTTCAGAGGATGGTTGTCAGGAGGGGACAGGACATTCCTTTGAGTCCTCTATCTGTCTTCTTAGGAATAACAACAACAACAATAGTAATAAGTTAATTTTTAGCGATCACTTTGTGCTGGGGTTATGACCATCCTGTCAGAGGGCACAGGTAATGGGATTGCACTTCCACTTCCAGCTATGAGTCATGCACGGCATTAATGATATTCCTGTTCACACACCAGCCAATGGTCCTCCTTTGGTGCTGCTGAGTCTTTCCTATGGTGGCATTTGCGGGCAGAGACTCCCCTTGGCTCAGGTGCCCGTGTTTTCACGGGCATTTTTAATTTGTAGCATCAGCCGAAAAGAGGCACTCCTCATCCAGGCTGAAACTCACGCCCTGTCGAAACACGTGTCTGAGGGATATTTAATCCCGCATACCCCCAAGGCGTTGGGGTACATGCCATTTTGGTTTTTACCCCCAGAATTTGGAGCAGGCAGGAGGCGGATAGAGTGAGGGATGGGGCAGGCTGTGCGAGCGCCCAGCCCGCTGCCACCAGCAGGGGGGAGTGTGGGCAGCGCGGAAAGCATCGCTCCTCGGGGAAAGCTGGGCAGCCCACCAAAAAACCTGCGAGGGTGTCAGTGCCGGTGCAGGACACGGCAGCCTGCCCTGGGTCCCTTCCCCGCTCCCCCATAACCCTGGAGTACGATGTGGGCGGGTTGATAGCCACGAGAGTTGCTTCACCTGCTCAGAAGTCGCCCTTACCCACCCCCAAAGCGCCCGTGACTCAGGTCTGAGGCACACAGCTGCTCGCTGTACTTGAAGAGACAGACACGGGCATCTTCCCAGGCACCTGGAGCGCCTTCTTCCAGAGACATCTCTTGGGATTGAACTGTAGGACTAGGGTTGGAGGAATGTGGAGACTTGGGGACACCCAGGACAGGAATGGAGCGGTGGGGGAGCCCGAGTAGCCTGTGAGAGTTTGAACCCTGTGGAAAGCAAGGGGGATGGTGATGACACAGACTGCTGCTTCTGGCTGCAGCAGTGAAGAAAGAAAAGAGGCCGTCAGGAAGAGAATTGCAACTGGATGCAGAGAGACAGCACTGACTGACTGGCAGGTAGGTGTGAATCCCTATTGCAACCAGAGCAAGCAACTAATACAACTTCTGTAACAGATCAAGAAACAGTTCACAAGGAGCAGCGGTGACCATCTCATCTGATGTGTCTAACACCCGACAAAGAAACTTCCGGGGTTTGTCCCTGTTTCACTTAAGGAGAAACCTGCTCTTTTCTAGAAAGGTGTCTACAAATATTTCCAGTTTTCAGAAAATCCACCAGAGCTTCTTGTAATTTTCCTCACCTGTATTTTTGCCTCATTTCTAATCTACAAGATTTTCTTGCATTGTCTCCTCCCATTGTCTCTTTCAATATTTGTAATTGCTAAACAATGAAAACCTTGTTGTTGTATTCTTGTCTCCAGTATAAGGCTCTTATACGCCATTGCCAAATCACCCATGACCTTCTCTTTCATCCAAAAATAGGCTACATCATGGCAACCCTTCTCCATAGCATCTTTTTCAGTGCTGCAGTCATCCTCTGGCTCTTCTTGGCACCCTCCCGACTCCTCCCTGCCCAAGCAGTGATCCCAGCAGCAGTTTTCTTGGTGCTATAGGCTGGCATAATGCAACCTCCCTTTTCCTGTTTAATAGTTCCTGTTATGGAGCCCAGGATCTTATTACCCTTGACATTGTATTTCACTCTGGCAGATACTTCCATGACCTCCAAGTCCTCTCCAGATTTCTGGCTTGCTTGGGTAGAAATCCCTTTCTGGTAGGAGGATTCCTCCTTTCTGCTACAGCTGAGTCATACATTTCTGCATTAAAATACATGGTGTTTGCATGAGCCCATGCAATTTGTATTGTTCTGCACCAAAGACATCTTGTTCACCGCTTAATGATTTCATCTTTACACTGTCTTCAGACTTCAATAGGAATGATTTTGAGTTGGATTTGGATGAGCTGGGCCAAAAGCACCAATTATAAGTGACTCTTCACTTACAAGTATCATTTCCCAAAACCTACTAGTTATCCACTTTTTAATCCTTTTAATAAGATCTGTGCATATTTCCATCATTCTAGGGCATGAACTAAAATGGCCTGAAGAAGTTAAATAAATTACATCAACTCTTCTACCTCTGTCAGGCAAACTTGTAATCTCACTGATAAAAGCTGTCATTATATCAAGTTGGTCCATTTTCTGTGTATCTAGACTCACTGATGCAAATGATACTATCCCCTTGAATTAGTTCTTCCTAATGGAAAAGCTCAGGAATGAAGGCTTCGCCAGTTCTCTGGATTGCCACCCAACTATCCTGGTTTACTCGTGGTAATAATTGGTACAGTGCCACCTTATTTCTAGGTATTTGAAATCTGTTTGCCCAAACTTATCAAAGCCCCTCAGAATCTCTTCCTAACAGCTTTTTAGCACTTAACAAATTGGGGTTTTTGTGTGGGTTCAATCTAAAAGTAATTGTCTAGAATTAGTTTTTGATATCCTTTGCTTTTACTCTGCTTAAAAAAGCTGTCTTACTGTCCTTAAATCTCTTGTTCACTTACATTTTCAATGTGCTTTTGCTCCCCATGTCAATTTTATACAATTGCAATCAATTAAGTGGCACTAATTATTGCTACTAGTTTCTCTCTTCCCCTATATCTACATATACACAAATCCATACAGAGATCAACATCTACATATTTAATTATTGCTTTATTTTCCCTCCAAACCACTCTTCTTTCTCAATTATGATATATCAGCACCAATAAAAATATTCAATTACATAACTATTCTGTTCTTTCTGTTTGTGTTTCTCTCCCATCTCATTTAGCTCAAAGCTGAACTGTTTTCCACTTTGAAAACTGGCCTTTTTAAACCTTCAGGTTTGTATATGCGCAGTTTGGACTTTATTCTGTTTGCCTGTAACAAATCACATTGAGTCACGCTTGTTTTACTCCTAACTAATCAATAATTAATTTTCAGTTCTGTAGTTACTAGTCTTGCTCTAGCACAGAATGCTATTAGGGAATTAATTTCCTCCAGAGGAAAGTGTTTTGGAAGATCCATCCTGACCCTTTCTACCCCACTCTGCCTCTGTTCTTCCAGCAGAGATGTGTGCATCTCTTGTGGGGTCACCTTCCATGTTGGCCTAGGCATGACCAGTGGTGGTCAGAGTAAAACATGTAGCAGTCTTCTGGGATGCAGCTGACTCTTTTGGTTTTAATCTTTCAGTGCTTTAGGGCTGGACATGCTTTGGTGCCTTCAGGACAGGAGCAGGCAGCATTAAACCATCCTGGTTAGTTTTTTCCTGTTTGCCAACAGGTGACTGTCCCTAAAGTGTCTACAATGACAGACCACATTCCACCTTCTGAAAGAAGGCACAGAGGTGCTGTGCTGGCTGGCTCCAGCTGTGTGCTTGGATGCCTCCATCTAACTGTTGTCTGTCTGTGCAGGAACATCCATGTGTCCCACATCCAGATTCTTGTCTGGTTTCTGCTACCTGGCCATGTCTGGGGAGGAGATCACTCCTGCGCTGGGAGCCTGCCTTAGTGATGGCCCCACCAGAGGCCTTCATTCTTCCAAAAGTCCAGATATAGAGGTGCCAGGAAAGCAGTATCAGCATGAGCCTCTCGGTCCTCCCCTGGCCAGAATGAGTCCTGGATGTGGGAGAACAGGTAGCTGACCCAATAGATACTCTCTGGAGCACATATGCATGTTGTTGGAGAAAAACGCAGCCAGCTCAGGCAACCTCAGCAGCTGCTTAATGAATTTTGACCCGTACTTATTTGACAAACTTTTGACTGGATGAAATTGGCACTGGCTGATGCAGTTCTTTCATTTACACTGCTCAGTCTGGAACAAAATAAAAGGCAAGTGCTTTTGACTGAAACCTGGCATGAGCCCCCAGCCACCAACCTCAGCTCTCTGTCACACAGGATGCTGTCCAGCAGTGAGGCCAGACTCCACATGGTCTGCACCTGGGTCAAGAATGCATGTTATTAAAGAAGGCAACTCCCTTGGCAACAACTTCATTCTTCAAGGTGGTAGCCCTTGGGCTTCTCAATGTCTCTTACTGCATTAAAGGTGCTGTTACCTAGTGAACTGGAAGGCTGTCTTCCTCCCATGGAATTCTCCAGACACCATCCCTTGGGTGAAGAGCTGCAGACCTTCTACCAGCACCTCCTCTAGCAAGCTCTGCATCATGTTCTCATCATGCACTCTGCCCAGCCCAGTCTTGGGTGCACAGACCTCTCTTCAGCCCCAAAAAGGCCAGGAACAAGGATACACGCACAGCGGGTATGCTCAACAGTGAAAGAACCGAAACACAGAACAAGTAAGTTATCTCTCTTCTAGAATTCACTTCTTCCCTTCAAGAACTGTAAAGATACCTTCTTTTCAAGGAGAAAAGGCCAGCTAAACCACAGGTCTAAATGATGCATCAGCAGAGCTTAGCAGCTGGAGCCATTCACCATTGCACAGGGTCCTTCTGCTGAGAACCATGAAAGATCAAAGCAAACTCCTCAAATGAAATGCAGTGAAATGTGTCACTGTGCAAAGAGGAGACTGAGCAAATGTGTCAGAGACAGGACTGCAGGTCTCCAGAGCCAGGCTAGCTAGCTAGCCATAGCTAGCTTCATGAAACACACTTATTCTTGCACCAAGTTTCCTGCCTGGCTTCGTTTGCTTAATTATTTGTTTTCACAGATAGCACTGGTTTGTGCAATCATTTTCTTTGAAAACGGAATTCAGCTCATGCTATTTCACCTAACTGGCCTGATGTTGAGTAAAGCAAAAGTTGTTTTGCTGACAGCCCTGGTCTCCAGCCAGTGACTGTACCTGGGATGTTGCCTCAGTGAACAGTTGTCTTGTCCTAGTGGCAGGTGTGTCCTGGGGCCCCAGCACAGCACTGTGCATGGCACTGGGAGACATAAAAATTAACCTCCCCAAAATGAATGGCACACAACTCCAGCTGTGGCATAAAGGTATTTTGGATGAGCAGGATGGCTTTTTGCCATCCAAGCTTCAGGGTCATGAGCATTAAAAGGTAAAGTGGTTTAAACATTTATTTAGTTCAGGGTAGAGAGGGTGTTTTGGGGATTTTCCATCTTTTGAGTGTCTAAATGAGAAAGGAAGATGGAAAGAAATGGCATGCTGCTGTTTCTAAAGGGTGAAGGAAACTTTATTCTAACTGGCCTGCTTCTCTTGTATGGGCAAGCTGGTTGGCTCAGGACATGGGCTCTCCACATAAATGCATTCCTGTAAAGCTGTTTTATGAGTCACTTTCAGCAAAGAGAAACTTAGGTACTTTATAGGAAATAGTTTAGGAGCAAGGGCTATGGATTTTCCTTTGCTAGGGAGGTGGCCCGCCCTTTCATGACTGCTGCTGCCTCACATTGCAATGACAAGACAGTACTGCCCTGAGCAGGTTTGGAGCACTGTCCTGATGGTCCTGTGCTGTCCTGCAATGTGAGCAATGAGTTTGTAAAGGATTTTCCAACACTGCAACACAAGTAGAGATGGATGCTTGTCCACCTTCAACTCAACCCTTGTGAAATGTCCAGGAAGGGTAGGGGGGTAAACCTGCACTGTCTTTTCAGACAATATTTTAGATTCACTGGTGATTTACAAACTCACAGCCCTTCCTCTGTCCATTGGCCTTTAAAAGAGTTAATATTGTATATTTGGGAATACATATAATACTGAAAAGCAATTTCTCTATCAAACTATAGATGTCAAAACCTATGCTCTTTGACCTATAGTTTAGTTCCAGAAAAACCATTTCTTTTCAAATGAGCAGAAAATAAGCTGGAAATGACGAAACATGATCATATGTTCGAACTTAATTTTGTTGATGGATGGCATTTGTATGAGTAGCTGTCTCTATGGCTTTTGTTTTAAATCATTTGGGCTTTTAATATTGACCTTTCTGTGAATTGGTGACATCAGAAAACCGATTGCCCAATTCAGATTTTGCCAATCTTCTTCAAAAGTAGTTCTATTTATGAATATCGTATTTGTAAGAAAGGAGGCCTTTCTGACATCTCAGGCATTCTAAGCCTTGGCTACATTTTGTCCTACTGTTGTAAGTGAAGTTTTCCCAGAACTGGCACTAGTGAACTGTTGTCTCAAGTTAAAACTGTTTTGGACCAAAGTTCCTTCCTCCAAAATTTGGCCTCAGAACTCAGTTTTGAAATGCTAAGAAGAAAAAAGAATTTGAGAAATCACAATTAGCAAGGAGGAGGCCGATGAATGCCCAAGGATGAGGAAGGTTCTCTCTCAGCTTCTTTTCTCAAGAAATGCTGTACAGCCTGCATTTCAGCTCCAGAGCTGAGAAGTGCTCCCCCAAGAGACTGAGAGCTGGACAATTTAGGAGCATTCTAACAGACTATTTGCCTTTATTTTGATCTTTAATTAGTTGGGTTGTTGCCCAACCTTTTTTGGGGTGTGAAGGTGTGGTTCTGGGCAGACAGCTACCAAGGTGTGTGGGCATTTGTGGAGTCTAAAGACGGAAGGAATTTAAGAAAACTCCCCTGCTTTGACCAACCCAATATGCTTTCATGAAATTGCTCACAGAACTGTATTCAATATGCTCTACTTAAGATCTTCACAAAACTGAAATACAATCTTGTGTAAACTACAATTGAAAAGAGTTATAAAATTTCCATTTATCCAAAACAATTTGTAGGATCTGTTATTTTTTTAAAAATTGCATGTTTTTAGAGTGTCGAGCCAGACACTAATATACCTCTGAGATGAAAACCTTGCAATTGTATGTATGGTTTGTGGTTTACACGTCAGATAATAATCTAACATAAGTATGAAAATATTTAACTGGCATCCAGCTGCAGATTTTATTGGAGCATCCTTTGGTTGGGGTTTATAGCCCGCACAATTGAGTGGGCAGGATTTCCTGAAGAGGTCAGGTCCCAGGTCATTTGTGGAGGTGAAACTGGGTCACAAGTTACTTGTGGGAAAGGGGGTGGGAGGAGGAAATGGTGCAAGGATGTCTCCAGTCACCTGTGGGGAAGTGGTGTTTGGGGATGGGGAGATTCCCTACCTCAGACCCTAATTACTGGGGAAGAGGCACAGGTATTGTTTTGGTACATATACATTTCCCGTGTCCCCAGAATTTATTCTGGCTGTCAGATCTGTGGGTAGGAGGCAGTTCTTTCTGCATCAGATAGACACTACTGTTTGGGGCTTGCTACCTTTGTCTTTGGCAGTAATTGTGGTGACAGTTGTGTGGGACACTGGTGCAAACCACACCCTGCCACTGCCAGGACTTTGGAGAGAGCCTTTCCCCCTTCCCTTTTGGTGGTGAGTTGTGTTTGTGGTATTTGGCCTTTGCTACAGCTCTGAAGTGCAATGAGAGGTGTTGGGGGGACTCTGAGGCCCATGGAATGCAGAATAGATGCTTTGTGGGTTCCTCTGGACTGAAGTCCTGTTTGCTTGTCTTTGCAGAGGACTGCATATGCAGAGGACTGTCCAACTTCTGTGTTTCTGTTATTGTACTCATTTGGTACTCACTGCGGTTGTTCTGATTGGATTGTTGAATATATTTATTTATTGTTCAAGTCAATATTGCTAAATGCCACTTGATTTGCAGGAGAGGGATAGGCATACTTAAGTTTAGTTTTATTTTTGTTTGGTACTTACCAAAATGTCAAAATCCGAGATCAAGCCGTATCTCCTTCAGCAAGCAACATGTGTCTAGCACCTGGGACAAACATCAAGTGATCAACCTCAGACAATAGAACAGTTCTCCTGAAATTAGCATTTGGTTCTTAGACCCATAGCCATGAATAACACCCACTCCTTATACTCAGAACGTAAAATATGAGCTCCAGGACAAATGATAATAAATGAGCCCAAATGAATTCTCCCCTCCAGGAAATGATTTAATAAGTAAGGCTGCCCCATCAGATACTTCTCCAGGGAATGTGATGTAAGTGTAAGGTGAAGTACTATCACAAAAACCGTGTGTGTGTATTCCTACCAGATCTATTAGCCAGGGAAATATAAGCCAGGGTCAAGATGACTGTACCCTTAAGCTGACATTACATATCGTTTTGGCAGGAAGAGCTGTTTTGAGTTTCTTGATCTCTCTATAGATGTTAAAACAATCCTGCTGACCGTTGAGGACCTGTCCTGTTACCTCCACTCCCTTGTCACTGCCTCTGCTGCTTGCTGCAAAAGGATGATACAAAGATCCAGTCAGTGACAGGAAAACAGACGAAGAGTAAGGAAAGGGATACAACTCCTCATAACATGATGTGATTATTGACTATGGGAAAGCATCCAGGGAACAAAATCAACCCAGAAGGACAGAATGAGTGATGATGCTGTGCATTCATGAGCATTTTTCTCTCCTCCCAGAAGCTGAATGTCTTTGGGAAACTCCTGAGTGACAGAGGTAAGTGAAACTGCCAGTGGGTGGTGCATGGGCATCTCTAATGCCTGCAGATCCGAGCTGAGCGCTGCCCTTACCCATCACATGTATTCTATTTGCATCACAGCAGAGGGAGCGTCGGCAAAGCATCTCAGAGGAGCAACCTTTTGTTATACCTACAGCTGCTCCCTTCCTTGTTAGTGCCACTGACACAAAAATAATCACTATAATAAGATTCATGCAGTTAATTGATTCACCGTCTTGCGACCATTGCAGCCAACTTGGCCATAGCTTGGTTACTGCATCTTGTGTCCCCGTGATTTCTTACAGGGAAAGAAACACCTGAAATACCTCAGGATGTTTAGGACCGGTTCACCTGGTTGCTTCTCTCAATAGTTCACTCCACTGTGGCCTTTTTTCCCTATCTGCTAGAAGGCCGTACCAAAATGTTCATTTTTCTCGTGCTGTCCTCCATGCTCTGCGCTGAGGGACTATATTTGAAATCAGTGAGTGAGCCGTGTGTTAAGAAATAGCTCTGGCACTAAAATGCTTAAAATTACTCTTTGTTTCTCTGACTTCTCTCCTAATTTGGATTATCCCCCCTGGACTTGCCCACAAGATGGAATACTAAGAAAATATTGTTTTGTTTAATTTGTTTTTTGATGTCCACATTTCTCACATTTCCTCTTCCAATTTCAAAGTGAGTCTGAGCTCCTCCACTAACATTGCTCCGGCTGTTATTTTGGGGATCTGAGAGAGGGGATTAAAAATAAACGAAGTGCGGGTAATGAGTTTTCTTGACACTGGTTCTCTTAGGCAAGCCAGTAAAAAAGTTATTGACACTTGTCTCTTTTCAGGCTAAATAGAGGGATTAGATGAAGGGTATTACTAACACAGGTCAAGGTATTAAAACATGGATGCCTAAATTTAGGCTCCTAATTTTGTATTTTGAGCCCCTAAATAAGGCTTGATCTTATGCCCTTTGAAGTCAATGCCAAATCATTGACCGAGTTCAATCTGCAAGATAAAGTCCTAAATTATTCTTAAAAGTTCTCAGCATCTCACAGCTCCAAATAAGTCATCACCCTGCCTCTTTGCAAATCACGCATCTTTCCTTAAGTTCCTAAACGTGGGGCTCGTGCTTTTAGGTATTCCATATTTAAAATCCTGCCTGTTGATACTGTCTTTCTGTCTCAGGGGCCATGGACATGGGAGCCTAACAAGGCTAATAAAGAAGCGTAGCTGTGACACAGACAGATTTGCTTTTTTGGTGAGCAGTGCTTAGCACGAACACTGCAGATTCTCTAGCAATGTCAGTATTTATTACGGTGTAAAGTTAACATGGAAGGCTCATGAATGTCCTTGCTGGTGCCAGAATTCAGCAAGTACATGACCATTTGCACAAACTTCACATACACTGCTCTCCTGGTAACAGGATGTTGGCAGGTGGGAAGATCACAGGATCCAGATGAAACATAAAACGAGATGAGCAATCCCATAGTGGTAATTTTAGAAGCTGGGTTCTGTACATTATTTACAGTACATTGTAACTTTACGGGGATAAGGCTGCCCCTTGCCACTCATGGATTTAATGTTTTTTGTGGGGTTTCTGTGGGGAACTTTTCTCAAAGCAGCAGCTAGAGGGATTTTGTCCATCCAGAGGAGTGTTAGAATTGGAATTTATTTGCAGTAGAGCTACCTTCATTCATAGAACGTTTATCTAGCGTGAGAGGAAAAGGCACCTAAGACCTTCCACCAAATGAAAGGATTGAATGAGTTAATCTGCTTGCTGCTGGTCTGAGGTGCAGAGGCCTGGCATAAAGACGTAGCTGTTCCCAGTGAACTGGGACAGAGTCGGAAGCGGTCCCTGCCTCCGGGAACTTTAAATTTGCTTTACCTTCAGTTATTGAAATATCCCCTTCTTCCTGGGGGAGGTTGAATTCGCCCTGTGTCTTGGAAGGCATTTTTGGCAACTGCATCCTGAATAAGGGGAACTCCAGTTACTTTGGATGGGTATTTGTTTCTTCAAAAATCCCTCTGCAACAATTGTAAAAAAATACAGAAAAAGCGAAGGAAAAGGCATTATTTTGCAATGTTTGAACAACACCCACCACTCCACTGTAGGAATGTGTTCCTTGAGGAGAAAGGGTTTATATTTTGCTTCAGGCTTTCGACTGGGCTGGATTTCTACCCCTGCCCAGATGGAAGGCTGTGGGTACAAGGGGTGTGGGGTGTGACCTGCAGCTGGGGCAGTGGAGGGGCCAGAAGGGAGCTGCTCCTTGCTCAGGCAGACCTATCACTCACACCCAGCTTTCCTCAGGATGAGTGTGACCAGGACAACATTCCCAAATACTGCACCAAGGGGTGACACAAAATCTTTAAAAATTAAACAATGGGACGAACAGGTCTAAGATCTAATGAAAGCAAGGATTTTTTTTTTTTGGGGGGGTGGGGTTTTTTCATGTGTTTCTCTCAGCCAGCAGGTGCCTCTGTAGAGTCGATGCTTTGCCTGTATCACTATGAGACTGTGGCACAACATTGGAATATCTGCTTTTAAATGACAATATACCCTTTTCTTTCTTTAGTGTCTTTTCCCCTTACCCCTTCCTCCCGCCCATGGTGAGCCCTGGGATCTGCCCTGGGATCTTCCACTCCATCTGCCACATCAGGTCTTTGGAGGATGAAAGCAGGAGAAAGATGTACGTTGACACAGGCATATTGTTACTATATATACCGTATGAAATGTTCTGTGTGACAGGAATCAAGTAGCTCAGTTGGGGAATGCCCGCACCAAACTCAGTGAGACAAAGCTGCCTCTTTGCCCTTCCAATACCTTCTCAGAAAGCAGGGTGGGGTTTGTCTGGCAAAACCTTCACCCCTTCGGTATGAAACCCTTCTGCACACCCGGGCACCACTCAACCAGCATAGGCTGAGCCACGGGAGAATAGCACTGGGTTAAGAGAAATAAAACCCACCTGAGGATAACGCTCCTTCAGCCCTTTAACACATAGGTGCTAAGAAATCACTGTATCTGAAAAGCCAAGTCCTTGGGGGTGGTCAGATGATGGCTGTGATTACAATTTGACCCCCGCCGCCCCTCTCCCCAAATGGCTCTGCTGGACTTTGGAACAATTCCCACGGGCAGAGTGAATTTTGACCCAAACGTGTATCCATCGGCATGGCAGAAAGCGCGGCGAGAAAGCACGGCAGGGATCTGCGCTCCAAATACGCGAGCCGCGGGGCTACGGCTCCGGCGTTCAGGAGCGGGGGCAGGGCCGGGAAAGAAGGCCGGGCCATCGCCGGAGGTGGGACTTGCCGGAGCGTCTCTCCCCGTGGCCGCTGCGATCAGTTGCAGAGTGCTGACGAGCGGCGGGCGGTGGGGCGGGCGGTACGCGGAGCCGCCGCTGGAGTGCGCGGAGCGGGGCTGCCGCCGCGCCGGGGGCGAGGAGCGCACGCCGCGCCGGCGGGGGACAGCGCGCCGCGGGAGCAGCCCTCCCCGGGCACCGGGACCTGCTGTTAGCTTGCCGCCTTGCTTTATCCTCTCGTTTAATTTATTTTTTCCCCACCTATACTTTGATCCGCTGGGATTTTTTTTTTCTCCTCCCTTTCCTACAGAGCCTTCCCACGCCCCAGTTCCCTCCCTCTCTATCCAGCTTGGATTTTTGTCCTTTTTTTTTTTTTTTCATATATTACTATTCTGATTTTTTTTTTTAAGCGGCGGACAGAGAGAGGGAGAGACAGTAACAGAGAGGACAGGAGGAAAGCGCTCTGTTCGTCCTTTCCACCTCCACCACCCCGATTTGCGGAGAGGGGTCGGGCCGAGCGGCGGCAGAATCAGCCCCTTTCCCCCCGGGGAGGTGACCCCGGCTCGGGGAGCCGCCGGAGGCAGCCGCCGCGAAGAGAGGGCGCAGGAAAAGAGATGCATTGAAAGTTTCCGCGCAAACTTTGCTGTGAGTGCGCGAAACCGAGCGAGCGCGGCGCGGGTGCCTGCCTGCCCCGACGCGGGGAGAGCGCCGCGGACGGGCGCCGCTGTGGAGCTCGGACTACCCGGCGGCGGGGGCCGGGCGGCGGCAGGGCGGCCGCGGAGCCTGCGCTCGGCCCGGCGGAGCGCCCACGGAAAGCAGCAGCGGGGACCGGCGGAGAGCCGGGCATATGGAGGGGTGAAACCGGAGACCCCGAAGAGGAGCCCCCCTTCCCCCGCAACCCTTCGCAGCGCCCGGCCGGCGGCACCCCAGGAGGCGGCGGCGGGCACGGAGGAGGCGCGGGCGAGAGCGCGGCGGGGCGGCGGCGGGGCGGCGGCGGCGAGGCGGAGCACGGCGGGCCCCGCTTCGCGGCGTGCGCCGGCAACCATGAACTTTCTGCTCACTTGGATCCGCTGGGGGCTGGCGGCGCTGCTCTATCTGCAGAGCGCGGAGGTAAGCGGCGGGACGGGGGCTTTTGTGCCCCGCGGTAGCGGAGGGGGAAGGAAGGCAGACGGCCGAAAATACTTTTCCCCCTTTTTTTTTTGTTTTCTCGTCCCCCCCACCCCTTTGCCTCCCACCTGCTCGGTGCGGTGCGGCCGCGCCGCTGGCGCCGGCTGCGGTGGGTGCCCGCAGCAGAGACACGTGTGCGTGCGTGCGGTGCTGCGCCGGGGGACAGCGCTGCCCGGAGCTCCGCGGGGCCCCGGGGCAGCGGCAGCGCCGTGCGGAGTGCCCGCGCACACGAGCGCGCCCCGGCCGTGCGGTCCCGCCGGGGCCGGGGCGCTGCGGTCGGCGGGGCGCGGGGCAGGGAGGCAGCGCGCTGCCTTCTTGCATCAGCCTCGGGTCTCCTGACATTGCAAAAGGCTGTTTCGGCGATATTTGCCTTGGGTCCCAGCTCGGGTTCGTGCCGCCGAGTGGAGTTCAAAATGCCTAGCTGGAAAAACAAATAAGAGATCAAAGAGGACAAAATGGATCCAGAATTTTTTTCCAGATTAAAAAAAAAATCAAAATATAGATCTCCTGCACCGAGATTACAAAACCAAGGATTTTTCTTTTCCTGTTAAGTCACTTTTACCTCATTGTCATTCTTGAGGAATTAGAAACCAACTCTTCCCCCTTTCCTCTTTTTAAAGAAAAAAGAAGGGCAGCTTCCTTTGCGAACCTGTCCTATAAATCTGTTTTCTAAAGAGTCAAGAGGGCTGTGTTGCCAAGAGATATTAAGGGGTTTAGACAGAGTGCCCACGTGAAAGTGGCTGTTCGCGAGGCAGGCATGGATTACGTTTTAAAGGTTATAACAGGTTAGTTCTCTCCTGCCTTTTCTGCTCCGCACTTTAAGAGAGCGCCGGCCAGATCATCTCCCACAATCGTGAAAATAAACGTCGCTTGCAAACTAATCAGTTATTCACATTGTTTGTTCAGCACCGATGCTGGAAGGCAACTCCCCAATTAGGAGCCATTTCAGCTGTAACTGAAGTCATGCAAGCACTGCACGCTTTGTTTCTAGCCTGTTATATCTCTACTTTATCCAGTGACAGCCGCACATTAGGCTGTGCTCGGCTGTGCTCGATGGGAATTGAGAAGCACTCTTTGAGTGTGGCACAGAGCAGCTCCCTGCTGCCTGCCTGCCAGATTTGGCTGGTGGGACAATTGTTTCTGCTCTCCAGGAGTTTTTCCACAGTCACCCAGAACAGGGGTTTCTTTGCCTCCAATCTCCTTAGTAAACTTGTACAGTAGCATCTGTTCTCCTCCTATAGTATAGACAACTCAGTATCGGTGTCCAGTAATAACACCCTTTAACCCTCCCCTTGTTCCTTTTCCCCTCCCCTTCCTCTTCCCCAGAAGAGGAAACGTCGGATCAGGTAGAGCTGAGATCTGTCTGTCCTCAAGAATTGCATAGAAGCCTCATACTGCCTTTTCACCTAGGCTGGAGGATGGTGCAGATGAGAAAACAATATAACGATGGAAAACATAGGGAGGAATTACAGGAGTTTATGGGGGGGAATGTTAGAAGGACAGACATGAGAGATGGATAGAGGTTCGGGTACCTGGGTGATGTGGGCTATATAAGTGCTCAGGCAGATCGACGGTCAGATCTGCCCTTCGGTTCTGTCCTTATTTGTCCGTTGGTTGTCCGGGCACCACGGTGATGGGAACGTTAGAAATACCAGCAGATCTCACGTAGGCAGCTTGGTGATGACTCTGAATGTGGCAGAAGGCATGACTCTTCACACGGGACTAGGGTTTGTGCTTTGATGATAATATTTATCTGGCTGTCAGGCTGATCTATCTAGGTAGCCAGGCACATTAGAGAGTATTAAATAAAAGCCCTGACAGAGTCTGAGTTGGAGAAGCAGGGTCCAGTGTGTGTCAGGCAGCTTCCCTGGAAGTGAAGGAGAAGGATGAAGGAATCACGGTGGTCCTCTGATGAAGTTTCAGGGGAATGGCTCCTTACTGAGGTGGTAGTTATGGTTGCTCCTGCAGTTAGACATGGATGTTGGGAAATTGTTTCATGGTAGAGTCTGGGCAGCACTGATGCCACAGGTGTCTGCTTCCACTGGTGGCGATAGCCTTTCCATGCAGGCGAGGGAAGGAAAGGTGCTTTTGCACTGCCACCTTCTCTGCTGATTGTGCTGAGCAGTGTGCACAATCCTCACAAACCAGGGGATTAGAGAGATTGCATTGTTGTCCCCTTCCAGTCCTCCCTTTCCTAGAGAACGGGGGACAGGTCGTTATTCCCCATCTTCCTTCATCTGTGGGTCTTGCTGTCAGCCTGGTGACAGGTCACTCCTGATGATGGTCTGGGAGCTCTTCCCCTCCTGCCCTGAGCAGCAGAGGGACCTGGATATACCAGCTGTATTGCCATAGGGAAGAGGCAGTGATCAGACACTGAGGGAGGGAGAACAAGCCTGTGACTAGACTGTTAATGATCGCACACCCACCAGGCTGCCTGCCTGTGCTGTGCCTCTGCACCACGCCACGATGGGGAGCCACCAGAGTCTGCTTCCACAGCCCTTAGACAGCTGGGACACAGTAGGTCACCTTCCCCAGAGCTGTTTCTGTGTGCTGAGGATGGGCTGGAAAGAGGAGCACCCCTTTGGGAGCAGGGGAGAGTGATGTCTGAGGGGCTCACTGATTCCTGAGCAACACCAAATCCATTCTGTCTGTTCTCTCAGAGGTGCCTTGGCTGTGCTGGCAGCTTGCAGGATTACTGACCTCTGTCTGCATGTACAATGGAGAAGGAGTGCAGTGAGTCCCGTTCCCCCCCTCTCCTAAGCAGAAAACGCTGAGAATTTCTAGTGCCTAAGACGAAAAGTGCCTTAACTCCTGTCCCAGAGTCCCTCTCAAAGTGGATGGATTGTTTGTTCCAGTCCTAAACAGTTACAAAGCTCTTTTAATGAGGCTGCACAGATTAGGGGGAGGGGAAGGGAGAGAAAGAGTGCTGGTGGTGGTGGTAAGGGGGGTGATGGTTAGAGAGGAATGACTTGATTAACCTTTTCTCTCCCTTCAGAGAAAAGCTTACTTTGGACAGGGACTGGGGAGAAGGGAACAGGGAAGGTACAGACACATGGATGGTGTAAAATGGGTTTATTTGTTAGGCTGAAGGTTTTACCCCACATAGTGAGGGACGTGCATTAGCTACAACCTGCAAAAAGCACAGAAAGGAGCTAACTCTGTCAGCCCCATTCCTGGGCTCATTTATCCTACTCTCAAGGCTGGGCCAGGGGTTGCTTCCACACTACTGTGAAATGTTGAAAATCTATTGGAAGGAAATTGAGTTACAGAACTGTTGGGTAATGCCAAAAGCCAGCAGAGGAGAGCATGACCTTCAGGCTCCTACCGAAGGGCACAGTTGGCCTGCTTGTCCTGAGGAATTTGGTTCCCCATGTCTGATATGCAGCAGACTGTTTTGAAGTGAGGCACAGGGCCCTGCCTCACCTGCTGTTCTAGTGGACATGCTTTGAGGGCACTAGGCACAGGTGAAAGGCACTGCTGAAAGGGCAGAAAAGTTTCTTGGAATAGTGAGCAGAGAGTGTGTTACTGATAGTTCTGGGAAACCTTTCTAGTTTCTGCTGAGAGCTCCCCTGGGAAAGCTCAGAAGCTCTTTGCCCACTTTGCACCAATCTTGTTTCCCATCTTTGGGGTCATATCACATCCTAGGTCCAAGTAAGCACTGCAAGAGTGTTCTGGCTCCTGCTCCACTACATCAGGGGCAGGGTGAGGTGCTGGCTAGGCACAGGTGAGTAGTGAAAACCTGTGGCTTGCTTCTGCCTCTCATCACTTGTGCAGCTTGTGTGCTTGCATGTGAGGAGGCAGTGGCTTGGCAGTTGACTGGGTAGTTTTGCTCAGAGAATGGGTAAAAATGACCCTCAAGGTGTCTCCAAGCTAATTTTGCTCAGTCTGTCATGGTCATTTTGTGTGTGAACCAGAAATCCCTCTGTGAAAAGTCTTGGGGGTGTTGTGACTTGAATAAACTGACTTGGCTCATGATCCTCTTCCTGTGCCGTAGCAGATTGAGGCTTTTCTGCCCTTGATGCGGTTTTCTTTTTACCCATAGATTGTCAGGCACTGAGAGGCTTTGGAAGGCCGCTGCAGCCTCTGGTGCCTCCATTTTGTTTGTGCTGTTGCAGTGACCTTCACACTTCAGGAATGAAACTGTTTCTAGGAACCTGCTTTTTAAAGTGTTGTCACAGCACTGAATCTGAGCACACAGCCCCCTCCTACCCAGAGAAGAAATAGATCAACACATGGGGCAGCTTGGGTCTGGGCTGGGAAGTTATGCCCAGGTATATATAGAAAGACTTTGGTTGAAATGAGAAACAAGTTCAGTCAGGGGGACCTTAGACAAAGGGAACTGTGCACAGACACAAAGGAGTGTCTGGGAGAGGGGCTTCTAGCTGCCTCTCTCGCCCCCTCCTTTTAAAAGCTGACACTTTCAGCTGCTTGGATGGTGGTGCTGCCCTGTGCACAGGACTGCTTAGAAGACCATAGGTGGCAGATTCCTGTTGTGAGCTTGGGGTGAACTTGGCCTAAATTCAGTTCTGTCTTCAGCTACAAGGTCAGAGGGCTTTTTTCTAAGCCCGAACACAGCATATTGCTGACAAAGCATTATTTTGTATGGTTCCCCATGCTTCTTATGGGCCTCTGCTGAAAGGCTGCAGGTTCTGGGGTGGATGGCATCACACAGGTGGCAACATACCTCAGAGAAGTGAAGAAAGCTGGGCCTTTTCCATTTTGGTTCAGAACAGAACAGCAGGGGGAAGCCTGACTTGGCTGTAAAGTTACGTCAGAGCTAAAGCCCTCACGAAGAGCAGGAAGAGTCACGTTCTTGTTTCACCTGGAATTAAAAAGACTTCCCTAGTAAAGTAGTGTAATATTCATATCACTTTGGGGGTGGCTGTCACCACTCCTGCCTGGATCAGTGCTTTGGAAATGTCTCTAGTCCCAAAAGGCAGCAGGAGTGACTGCAGAGCTTGCAGCCTTTTCGGTTTTGGCCCAGGGGAAGCTGTGGAGCGCAGGAATGGGATCCACGCAGGGGCTGGGAACTGGGACCACTAGGTGAGGGCGCGCGTCGCCCTCCCTCCCATCGGAGAGGAAGAAACTCGGGCGGTTTAGCAGCGTCCGTCGGCACCGTGGTGCTGTCACTGTTAATCGCCCTGACACCCGGGCGGATGCCGACACCTCTGTGGCCACCACTGCTGGGTGACGGGACATCTGTGACATTGAGAGGGGAGCGATGCCCTTCCGTGCCTGGCAGCCCTTCTCTCCCTTCTGCCCTCCCGGGCCAGATTCACCTTTACGGGGAGAAGCGGTGCCCGGGTCCGCCGGCCGTGTCGGCAGCAGCAGGTCACCCCGTTACTTTTCTCCGGGGGGCTCGCGTTTGCCGCCGGTGTTTGCCTGCGGTCACTGAGAGCAGCTCCCCGGGGACGTGTGTCTCCCTCTGGGGCCTCTCGGGCCCGGCACAGCGCCCTGCCAGCCCCGTCCCCCAGCCCGCGGCCGTCCCGCCCGTGCCCCGCTCGGCTCTCCCGGGGAATGGGGGAACAAAAGGTCCCTGTGTGCCCGCCGGGGAGCGGCTCCGCCTCGGGGGCGCCCCCTCCCGCCGGGGCTCCCTCCGCCCGCTGCCCGGCGGGGCGACGGGACCGGGACCCCCGGGGGCCTTGCCCGGGACCCCCCGCGCCCCGGGACCGCGTCACGGTTCCGTGTTGTGACTGATTTTCTGTTGTCTTTGCAGTTGTCGAAGGCTGCGCCTGCCTTGGGGGATGGGGAGCGGAAACCCAATGAAGGTAAGCGCTGGGCGTCTTCCCGGCGGGCGGGGACGGCCGGGGGGGCTGGGGGGAAGGAGCCCCCGGAGCCGCCGGCGGGCAACACCGCCACCTCCCGGGGAGCGGGCCCGGGGGTGCCGGCGGGAGGCGCCGCCGCCATCAGCCCCTTGGTGGAGGCCGCGGCGCCGCCGCCCCACGCCGCGGGCCCGGGCCGGGCCGTGGGGCCGGGGGTGGCCGTGGGGCCGGGCTCCGGGGCGGCCGCGGTGCCAGGGCGGGCAGCAGGGCTGGCCCAGCCCGCCCCTGGCTTACCACAACTCAGAGGGAAACTGCGTGCGTGCGCCGGGGCACATACGCACGCTCATTTATATATATATATATATTTATATATATCTACACGCACACGGGCGCACACAAAGAGCTGAGCAGCGGCGAGCAGTTTGCTGGGGATTTGCCACAGTGCTGTAGGAAGGGATTTGTCAAATTTTGCTGCCCGCCTCTTTCCCGGCGGCGCTGGTGATGCCCGGCTGGGTGTCCAGAGCTGATCCCTGAACAAAGGCTGGAGCAGCCCCCAGACAGCAGGTCTCTGAGGAAGAGAAGGAGAAAGGGGCAGTCCAGGATGATTTTCTGGACTCATGCCTCCCAGCAGTCCCAGGTACCCCCGCAGACAGGAGATTGCTAAGCGCTGTAAGGAACTAGGCTTGAAAAATGCACGTTTTTATTCTGGTTTGGGCAGCAGACATTGGGGATTCAGCGAACAGCACTATGAACTGATAGGCTCTGGTTTGTGGTGGTCCAGTATGCACAGGACCATTGCTTGGCAAGGAAACAAGGGGGTGCCTCTGCCGCTGCTGTAATCTTGTGTCTTTCCAGCTGCCCAAAGGCCAGGTTGTGACAGTGTCCCCTGCCTGGTTGTTTCATGCAAGTAAATGTAGACCAAAAGGGCAGGCAGCCCCTGGCTTAGTCAGAGACACCTCCTGCGAGCTCCCTGTCTAGTGAAGCCCTGTGCGTGTCAGGAGATTGGCTTCTGTCCGCAGTCCTCAGTTCGGCAGTGGGATAAAAGGGCTGTGGACTTTGGAACCTTCAGGCTGAGGTGATCACCTGCTTTAAGACCATGCTGACCATGTTTCCCCTTACCTGCATAGCAAAGCAGGATCTGGCAGACGACTTGCAGGGTCCCCACGGGCTGTGACCTTCAGCGTTATTCCAGCCGGAGGTCAGCAGAGGGCTCCAGCAGTGTGGGCCCGGATTGGTTTTTTTTTTTTCCCTGTAGCAGTCAGTTTCAATTTCTGTAACTTTATTGGTGTGACAGACTCCATGTGTGTTTCCAGAGGTTTGTGGCAGGCTGTGCTTGGGATAGGTGTCCATTTTGCACAGGCAAAATTTCTGATTTGCTGGCGGGCTGCCGCCTGTTGCGCTTGACCCTTGCTCCTGCTGAAGTCAACAGAAGAAGGTTCAGTGACTCCAGAGGGATCAAGATGGAGCCTGCTGTGAGGCTTATTTTGGTAACCAGTTCTCTGCTGTTGGTAGAAAAGAGCTAGTGTCCTCATCTGTGCCATTTGTTGTGTCCAACTAATCCCTCCTGGGGAGGGAAAGAATCAAACAGAATTAACTTTTGTCACAAGAATGCTGATGGCATTGCGGGAGAAGCTGGTCTGGCAGTGTAAGTGGTGAGATTTTGGTGTTATTGTCCTGGTGATATTTCAGGTCCTGTAATGTAGATACATCTGTGGACTAGAAGTCAAGACTCCTGGCATTACCTTCCTGGCTCTACTTCTGTCCTGTGGTTTGACCTTAGAGGTCCTCTCTCTATACCTCAGTTTCTCCTCGCTGAGGAGGAGATGGTGATGGGCCTCTGTTAGCCAAGGATGGTCCTGTAGTTCCTTCTACTGAAGCTGTTAGGGACTTGGGTTGAAAGGTGGGTTTGTGTCTTTGGCCATTTAATGCTTTCTCTGAGATGCCAAGCTGTGATGGATTTTTATTTGGGATGGGCTTACTGTGGTTGGAGTCTGTTATTTTAGCTTCAGCCCCTACCCTTTTGTGCTCAAGAGAGGCTTCCACATGTTTTGTGGCACAGGAAGTTGTAGAGGAGTCAGACAAACACTCTTTGTTTCACAGGAAAAGATTTTCTGGTATAAATAAAGGAAGCCACCAGCACTTGTGGCTGCACTTTTATTTTCAAAATAACAGTGTGTCTGTATTGCTGCTAAGACATTGATGGGGAGGGAGACAAAATAATCATAGACTGTCCTTTTCTAGTCCAGCATGTTCGCACTCAGCTACTTCAAATTTGAACTTATACCTTGAAGAGTTAATGTGGGTCCTGTCTGCATTTTAACCTTACTTCCCCCTCCATTCACAGCAAAGAACCTCTGACTCAAATCTGGAGGTGTTTTGCAGGGTAGGAGTGTGACTTAATTGTGGGATTAACTTATAACGTGGGCTGAAGCCCAGATTGCAGGAAGGGAACAGACCTAGTGGTATTAGTCTTTCGGTGACCTTCCTGTGCTTCCCTGTGAAAGAGACCTTCTTCCATTTGTGATACAGCCAATGGAGAGGAAACTCAGGCAGAGTTGGCCCAGCGAAGTGTGGAATATAACTCCCAGTACATAGGAGTAAGTGTAGGTATGGTAGAAGGGGCAGGGCTTTGCTGTGAGGTTGACTGTACCTCAGTCATGTGCTCCAGTTTGGTTTGGGTGGTGACTGTAAAAATGAACTACAGAGCATTGCGCAGTCTCCATGTGAATGCTCTATGTCCAGCAAAGTAAGGCAATGAGTCTTTTGTGGCAGGATTTTCTGACTGGTAGCTAGGGAAGAATTCCCTGGTTCCTTTTCAGAGGCTGATTCAGACTTTGAAAAACCATCATGTGTTAAAGTAAAGGTAGAAACTCCCAAATTCTTCATGTGAAAGATTTAGTCCTGACAAATCTCCCAGATCTCAAGTATAGTTGTCAGGGTGCAGCTGTGAAAGTAAAGTCCCTGCAAAAGAAGTTGTATGTGCTGTTCTGGGGCCAATCTGTAATCTGGCTTCTCTGGTGTAATCCAAACGCCCAGGAAGTGCAAACATTTAGGAAAGCATGGCAAATATCAGTTTCACTTCACTTTTCTACTCTGTTTCGGTTTCTGCCCCCTTTATGCCCTCACTGGTGTGGTGAGCAGCATTTGATCTGCACAGGTAACTGCTGCGTTCCCTCCCTCTTACTTTCCATCCCTCCCCTTGACGTAGGCAAGGGAGCATTTTTATCCTGAACTATGCCTTTACTGCCAGAGTTCTCAGATCCTGTGTCTGGCACAGTGTGAATAAACAACAGTGAAGTTCAGCGACTATCTTTGTGCCTGCAGAATTTCCCACATGTTGAATTGTTCAACTTGTTGGAACATAGGCAGTGACTAAGGTCACTCCAAAGGAGAACAGGAAGAAGGAGGAGAAGGAGGTAGTCACAGACAAGATAGGAGAACAGACAGGAGACATACAGCAGTTAGGGGAGGAGGGAAGAGGATGGGAAGGAACAAGGAACAGAAACATGTTGTCTTCTAGACAAGGAATACCAACAAGCAGTCCATGCCTGCCAGGCTACATTTCCCTTTCACAAGCCACTTTCTCTTTTAATAGCTGCTCACGCTCTCTGACACTTCAAACTCCTTGGATGGAAGCTCCTCCCCTCTTGTACCCGCTCTCAGCACTTCAGCGCTATGGTACTGTCAGCCCTGCATGACCTAGAATTAACTTTCAACAATTAACTGCGGGCTGTGAGCTCCAAGCCCTGCAGCTTTTGCATTTTTGTGGCAAAGTAACCTTTATGCCAGTTTGTCACAAGTTCAGGGCACTTTAGAAACGCTTACTGGAGACCATTATTTTCCATGATGCAAGCAGTTTGCTCTTATCACTCTGAGTTATCAACCTTGGTGCTGGAGGACTCTGCATACTGTACAGGTGGATCATTATAGTGCATAACAGCATGGGGCAGGTACTATCTCCTTGTGCATACTCTTATCCTCTGCTACATGTGACATCCTTTGTTGCCATTGGGGTGCTAGAGCTAGGAGGCCTGGAGGACTACAGGTATTCACTGTTTGCAGTACTATACTAGCACCAGGGTTTGTGTGTGTGTATTTATCTATTCTATCTCTCATCTCTTTAAATCTCTTCAACCCTTGACCAAGCAGCAAAATGAAGCTTTGGCAAGAGACTGGGAAACATTGAGAAATACTTGTGAAATCAGTGCAGATCGCAAGCAGTTAGTGTTTGCTCCATTCGTAGGGAAGGCATGGGATAATGGCAGATCCACCCTGTTCCCCCTCCCACACTGTCTCATTGTGGTTCAGTAGCCAAATATATAGTCTGGTTAATCCTGGGGGTGCTGTGAACCTGCTTTGAATCTTTCAGTAGGTGGCTTGGTTCCTTGGTCTGGGAAAGTGGTCAGTGTGGAGACATGGAGGCTGTGATTTGTAATGGATACTGTCATGGCTCCTTGGTGACCTGGATGGATGTTCTGCATGGCCAAAAGAGGTAGATGACAGGAAGGGTGAAGATGTATAGCTCCATAGTTCAGAGCCTCTACTTGCTCTTAGAAGTGTCTGTGTGCTGAGGTCTATACAAAGGATGCTTCAGGCTTTAAAACCCACTGGGGCATCCACTGGCTGTTTTGAAAGGGAGTAAAGGACAAACCAGTGAAGGACCTTAATCCAGAGCGCAGATTATCTGCTGCAGCTTCAATTTGGGTTTTTTTTGGCTGAGCTGATATTCTTAGTGGCAACATACCAGGGGTATGTGGAATAGCAGAGAAGAGGTTTGGGGAAGAGTTACGTGTGGCATGCGTCATGGTACCAGGGAGGCAAACAGTGAGGCTCTCTTGTCCATCTTGCCTTTGCCCTGAAGCAGCTGTAGGAGGAGATGGTCTTTTTCCCTTCTCACTTGATGTGCGTGTATGTAGAGCACAGACAAGGGATTTAGACCTATTAGTGAAGAGCATAGGGTAGTCGTGTTGCAACTGTCTGGCTGACTTTAAGGGGTGAAGCACTAGACATTCTTGAGCTAAGTTTGCATTAACTTATTCCCTCCATTCCTCTTTTAGTTATCAAATTCCTGGAAGTCTATGAGCGCAGCTTCTGCAGGACTATTGAGACCCTGGTGGACATTTTCCAGGAGTACCCTGATGAGGTGGAGTACATATTCAAGCCATCCTGTGTGCCTCTGATGAGATGTGCGGGTTGCTGCGGCGATGAGGGACTAGAATGTGTCCCTGTGGATGTGTACAACGTCACCATGGAGGTGAGGGTCCAGTTTGCAATCTACCATGCTGGGTTGGAAGGAAACAAGCCAGCAATCACGGCCACCCCAAGTCCCAGTTCCCAGCTAATTCAGAGGAAGTGCAACCTACCCCAGGGAGCCTCTCTTCTGACTCTGGTGCTCCGTGTTACACCACGCAGGGTTAAAAGATGAGTTGCCTATGTCTATTTAAGGCTAAGAGGAGAGTCTCTTTTTTGGCTCTTGCCCAAATACAGTAGGTAGGAGCATGCAAAGGAGCCTTTCTGCAAAGGAGCACTTTGTGCTTAGCGAATGCAAAGGAGCATTTCTGATGGTGTTATCTCCGAGTTTCCAAAGAAGATACTCCTTGGGCTCTTGCTCCACTTCAACTCCACACACAGCTGCTGTTCTGAAGGCAGCTGAGTAGGGCAAAAGGGGAGAACCTGTCAATACTCTCTCCTGAAGGGCATGTGAGGTCAACCTGTACCAACAGAGCAAGGAATTTGGGTTTTTAGCTACCCTGGCACAGCAGAAGTTAAAGGGGCTCTAAGAAACAAACTGCTTCCATGTCAGCTGGAAAAGCCTTTTTGCCTCTGGGCATCTTCCTCTTTTGTTTGAAGGCTGCTGAATTTATTTCTTGGAAGAGACAGAGGTGGCCATGATAGCAAAAGCTGGGCCTATGGGGGAAGATGCAAATTGCTTCAGAGAGCTTAGTTAATGCCCTTGTCTGTCATATTGGATCCCAGCTCTCGTCCAAAATCATGCTGGTCCCATAACCCATAGCTCCCTCGCCTCCTTTTGTCCCTTAGCCTCTTGAATAGCCACTGTAAATGTTGGTGTCACTTTTTAATATCCGTGAGAGATGTGCAGTGCTAAGTGATTAACCAGCAGATCCTTTTACCTGATACAGGCTATGTTTGAACTCTGTTGGAGAGCCTGCCTGTGCCCTTTCATGGTTCCCCATACTGCTTTTCCACTTGCAGCCTCCAGCCTGGGGCAGAGCATACTAGCTTGGTGTAGCTAGGGATGGTTTTCTTCCTACCATTCCTTGCTGAATTACATTTCTTGACTGGTATGCCTGCATGCCTGTAAAGGGTCAGAAGCACTTAAGCAGATCTCTAGAGCTAATTTTCCAGCCATGTTCTGGGTTAAGAGAATGTGACAATATTTCAGAACTTCTAAATAACTTCCCTGGAGATACCTGGGGCTGGGGGCTGGGTGATGTCCTGCTTTGCAGGTCTGTTTTAAACACAGATCTCCAGATATACTTTGTGTGTCAAATTAGTGCGAAAGTGAGATGTCAGCTGGGAAGGAAGGGTGGCTTAAGAAAAAGGAGTTGGATTTGGAATTTTCGATTGAGACCTTTGTGTGAGCCTGAAGCATGGCTTCTGCACGAGCAGGCTGGATGTTTAGCTACTGCTGTCCAGCATCAGCCAGGGAGGTCTCACTGAGAACCTTGCTGTGGTAGTAAACCCTCTCCCATGCCTGTCTCCAGGGCAGTCCACCGGTGCTGGCACCGGGCATGCACAAGCAAACAGAGCTTTGGCACAAGTCTGGTGTTGCTGCTCGCTTGTGATCAAAGGCCCTCCTGGACTGGGAGAACGGGGCCTCAGAGCTATCTCGAACTCTGCCCTGTCCTTCCCAGGAGCACCTGGCTTGTGAGTGCTTTTCTGCACAGCAGTCTGATTTGGAGCTGTGAATATGAAGAGTCAACAGGCAGTGACCCTCTGTTTCTTTCATTCCAGATCATGAGAATTAAACCCCATCAGAGTCAGCACATATCACACATGAGCTTCTTACAGCACAGTAAATGTGACTGCAGGTGAGAATGGAGCAGCACTGGTTCCTCTTGCAATAAACTTACTCTGGCCTTTCCTTTTTTCTGCCATTGGGTTGGGTCTCTTGTTCAGACGCTTCTGCAGCCTTCTCGATTGGTTTGCAGTGGGATGGCTGAGCCTGGGAAAAGAAGCTCTCTGCTGTCAGGGCTCTTCCATCTCTAGCTATCACAGGTTGACAGTGCTAGCCTGCATCTTGGGATCTTTTGGCACTAGCCAAAAAGCAAGGGTCAACAGGAGAGCAGAAATACTTTGAGACGGACCACTTAACCTGTGCTATGGGCATCCTGCCATGCTGCCTGTACATGTCCTTCCCTTGACTTGGTGGGAACTGGGGATAATACAGAAGTATATGTGATAAACTCTCTTCTAATGAGGCCTTTGTTCTGTCTTTTCCCACAGACCAAAGAAAGATGTCAAAAACAAACAAGAAAAGTAAGTGACAAGCCTTTCCTCCTTTCTCTTTTGGTGGTTGGTTGTCATTTCCTCTCCCCACTGCCCCTTACCCTTTTCTTTGATTGGATATTCTCACTTTAAGAAGGTGTTTTTGGAAATGGCATATGGTACTGCATGGGGCGATGCTCTGAATCCATTCCAGGTGGTCTCAGAAACCCAGATCTGATGGTCCTTCCTTCATACCCCAAACATGGACCTTGCATGACCCATGGCCATGGCAGTCATTCCTAATGCTTTTTCCCGAGTCAGGGAAGTCCCGTCGTGTCTGTCCTGCTGGAATGGATTCAAGGTGCAGCCCCCATTCTCCCCTTCCCTCTTCCTGGGGTGTTTCTGGTTACTGCAAATTGCTACCTTTCTTTATTATTAATTTTTTTCTTGCTGCTTGAGTGAGTACTTGCTAGCTTCTTTCACAGCAGCTTTGGTAGGAACTCTGCTGGCTACTGGGAGAGGTGGAAGTAGAGGCCTGGTGGAGGCAGGACTGATGCCATGCAGGATGTGACGCTGGTTTTGTTTGGGTGGGGACCATGGGAGGGTGTAAAGGGAGGTGGATGTCCTAGCTGGGTCTTGATGAAGTCTTTTATGAGGAGTTTTTTGAATCTGATGGATTTGCTTTGGTGGCTTGAAGGAGGTTAGGTCACAACCTTCCTCCCCAAAGTAAAAAGGTTGTGGAAAGTAGAAAAATAAGCTCTAATCCTGCAGTAGTTGCAGGGATGAGCATAAAATATGAAACAATGTTGAAAAGAAAGAATGATTTCTCTGAGCGAGAGGATCAGCTGGATTGCGCATGACTGGGAAAGCAACTCTGCCATTCAGAGGTGCGGAGTCGGAGAGGAAGGAGTGTATATTTGGAGATGAGGCTGAATCTGAGACAGAGGGAACAAACAGGAGAGAGAGCTTCTTTCACCCCTCTCCTGGTGGTTGTATGTTTCTAGCTTCCTTCCAGCCTCTCCTCCTCCCCCTGGAAATCTGCTCCTGGCTGCATCAGACTGCGTGCAGCCTACAGTCCTCTCTGCACAGGGCCGTGTTGGGGACGGTCGGTCTGTGTGGCTCTGTAGTTTGAAGGTGTGCAAGAGTTTGGTTTGTGTGAGCTCTGGTGAGGATGGGGTGTGGGTGTAGCAGCCAGCTTGGACTGTGTTGCATTCACTTTCCTGTTCTAACAGCACCTTGCCTGCTCTTTGCTGGTTCTGCACTCCCCAGGGAAGGAAGGGAAGGGATGGGAGAGACTGGCGTGCTTTGATTTGTGCTGGATTGAAAGTCTTGTTATATTGGTACCCCTCTCCTCCCTTCAGGTTGATTTTCTTCCCCTCACCGTGTCCCTGTGACTCCTGCCTGACATGTAGGGCAGAACCGGGATTGAGCTGATGCTCTGACACTCGTTCCAGTGAGACGCCTTGAACAGGGCCTAGGAGACACCTATGGTGCTTTCTCTTCTGTCCCTCCAATTCCCTTTGACAGCTCTCTCCGGAGGTGGGCTGCACCAGGGAACGAGGGAGCCTTTGCTGAACTGCCTCAGAGCTGGGACTCGTTTGCCTGACAAGCCCTGGTGCTTCGCCTAGGGCCTTCTCCTTGCATGTCTCTCCCTTGCTCCTGTGCTAAAGTGGCTCAAGGAGCAGTACAGGCTCCAGCCTCCCTCGCTCCCTGTGCTCTTAATGGCCCGTAGGGATCCATGGTTGGTGTCCAGGACTGCATGTCCTAGCCCCTGCCTGCTCAGCTCCTGCCCAAGAATCAGAGGCAACTGGTGAATTTTTCAGAATGGAATCAGTGCCTTGGCTCCATCTGCTTGTCTGGCAGATCCACGTGGAAGGTGACAGGAGGGAAAGGAGGGAAGACCTGAAAGCAGAACTGCTTGCTGATTATCTCTTGGGTAAAATAACTAGGTCAGGCCATCCTCTTCCCCCTCTTTACTCTTCAGTACTCAGAATGGAGGCTGCCAAGGGAGATGTTACAGACATCCAAGTAAGGTCTCCTGGAGTCCTCTAAACCACAGGCAGGAGGTGAGGTGGATGAGTAAAGCCTTCAGGTTGGATAGCCCTCTCCCACACAGCAGTACTGTGTAGATCAGGTCTCTTTCGTTGTCTCTGGAGTGCTCCCAAGGAAGGATTGCCACCCGCCCTGCAGCAGAGCTATTGGAGCTCAGCTGCCCCGTCCTAGGCCCAGTGCTGGGCAGTGCATCAGGTCAGAGTGGTTTCCTCTTCCCTAAAGAGAGCCCTTTCACTCAGGTTGCCGTTTGTCAGTCGTTGTGCGCCTGTGCTTGTCGCCTGGAATGGTTGTCTGCACTCACTGCGGTGGCGTGATGCTTTCACAAAGCTTTCTGTTCCTTCTCCCTCTCACCCCTGCCCCTTTCCCACTGCCCCTCTCTGGAGGGGGCAGGTGCCCCTCTGAGGCTCCAGCAGATCTGCCTCTGCTGGCAGCAGCCTTGCAGGAGGTGGTCTCTGCTGCGTTCCCTGGTGTTGGCTTGGCTGCGGGCAGGCTGATGGCGGAGCTGACAGGAGCGCCGGAGCCGGTGAATGTGTGTGCGAGGTGAAATCTGTGCTTCGGCCCTGGGATTTACCCTCCAGTCCTGCCTCATGTGCTTCTCCCCTCCCAGCAAGGCACATGGCTGTATTTTTTTCCTCTTCTTTCTTGCATTTTCTTCCGTTTTCTCTCTATCTCTCCCTTTCTTTCCCCCTCTCTCTTTCTCTTTTTTTTTTTTTTTTTTTTGTTTTTCTTCCAGAAAATCAAAACGAGGAAGGGGGAAGGGTCAAAAGAGAAAGCGCAAGAAAGGCCGGTACAAACCACTCAGCTTGTACGTTTGTGTCCTCTGCTTGTAGACTCTTCCCTCCCTGTCCCAAACAAATCTGCCTGCTTGCTGCTCGCTCAAATCTCACCCTCCCCTCCCAGTCACTGGTGGGCTGCAGATCCTGCAGGGGCAGCACTGGTGGTGGCACTGCTCTGGCACTAAGGCTATCTCAGGGAAGGTGGCTTTAGCTTGTTTGGCTCTCTAATCATCACTGGCGTCATTGTCCCAAGGCACAAGAGTGTGGTGGGTGGACGAGTACCCTGCACCTCTTCATGCCTTGCAGTTGCAACTCTGTCATCTGCTTTCTACCACTTGTCTCGTGGCCTCACCGCTGTGATGACTGGTGATAGGCAGGCTGGCATCTGCCATGCATGTGTGTGTGTGTGTGTGCGTGTGCACATGTGCGTGTGTGTCTGGTGGAGTCGCAGGTGGAGAGGAGAGGTGGGACAGTGGGAAGCCAGAGAGGGGGTGCTGGGGAGCTGGGGGTGGGCTCTCTGTCTGTTGTTTTTTGGGTTTTCTCTTTCTGCTGGATTTGGTGGCTTGTCTGTCCCTGTCTCTTTCGCTCTGCTTCTCTCATGGTGTTTCACAAAATTCTGCATTGTAAATTCACGGCCCCTCCATAGGAGACTCCTAGGTGGCAAGGTTGGGATGGGGCTTACAGAAAGGAGGGCAGTGCTGGCTGCGGGGGTCAGCATGTGATGCTGGAGCCCAGCTGCTTTCCAGGGGAGGAGAGACCCTGTGTATTTAACTCGTTTAGCCGCTGGCCTCTTTCTACTCGAATAGTCCACTTCAGAGAACTCCTTTCACTGATGTGTCAATAGCTGGCTGGGGCCTCTCACCTTCCCATCCTTGCTTTCCCCTTCTTCCTCCCTCTGGCCTGAGCCAATGGATCCAATGCAGCATTTGTGAATACTGTGCAGAAGGCCTGTTTTCTTTCTCTACGCTAATGCAAGGGGTTGCTGTCCTGGGGCTGTTGAGGTGCTGCTGGAAAATCCATCAGCCCGCGGCACTCCAGTGGGCAGCATGGGGGCTGCGGGAGGGGGCAAGGGGATTGCTTTGATGTTCAGGGTGTTGCATGTGTATTTTCTTTCTGCTGAAGCGCTGTAGCTTAGACATCTTTCCTTTTGCCTTTTTGCAGTCACTGTGAGCCTTGCTCAGAGAGGAGAAAGCACTTGTTTGTACAAGATCCCCAGACCTGTAAATGTTCCTGCAAATTCACAGACTCACGTTGCAAGTCGAGGCAGCTTGAGTTAAACGAGCGCACTTGCAGGTTTGTGTCCTGAAGGATGAAACACACAAAGAGAAAGAGAGAGAGAGAAAGAGGGGGGGAGCTTGCTTCCTGCTGACTTCTAGCACCAGTGCTATTTGATTACTTCTTTTCTCTGTCCTACGTGGGCCAGAGAGCACAGGGACTAACTGGGGTGAGGACAGACTTTCCATGTGTCAGAGGGCAGCTGTGCGTTTCAGGTGTGCTCTCAGGACTTGGATGGGGATGACTTCCAGAGACAGACCCTTTGTTGTATCTCAGGTATTCTTTACCATAGAATAGGATAATGGAGTTCATGTTGCTGAGGTAGGCAGGGGGAGGGTCTGTATCCCTCTGTACCTTACTCTTACCTGTATGCAACTCTGAGCATACTGTTGGACAAAGATAAATCCTTAACTGACTAGGATTTGATCACCCCTGTCTTCCAAGCCCTTTTTCTGTGGCTTGTTGATGCTCTGCTGTGTGCAGAATGAGGAAAGCCACTAGGAGCCTCCCTCAAGGCTGAGCCTAGATTCTCCTTTGCCTCTTTGTTCTTCTGAAAGCCAGGGAGAGCACCCTTTCCTCTTGTACTGTGCTCACAGTTCCCTGTCCATGTCCTGTCCAGAGTTGTGGTTTGAGAGGCTGCACTCAGGACTGTGAATAGAATACAGCAGATGTAAGTCTGACCCTGGGTGAAGGCAGAGGTGCATTTTTCGGATGTGAGGTGGGAGACATAAATGTACTGTGGGGTTAGTGTTAGTTCAGAGATCCATGCTGTGCTTATGTCATCTGAGTGCTGTCACACACCATCTGTGGCACAGACACATAAAGAAACCGATTCCCAGTTCTCACCTGAGCACTTCAGTGAACTCAGCGGGGTGTCTTGACTTGCACAAGCCATGTGTGCACCTCTGGTGTGTAGAGGCGGACATGAAAATGGGTTGCTAATGAGCACTTGGCTGTGACTCTGAACTTGGATCCCTTTCACAGAGATCTAGGAGATTGTTCCTGTTCCTGCAGTATTTCAGTGGCAATGGCTCAAAGGGCGAATACAAGGGAGAGAGATCCAGGATCCTTGGTGGCTATATCTTGAAAAGAGGAGACATCCATTGGCTAGGAGGCTAAGGCTGATACAAGTTTCAAGTGCTTCCTTTGGGTGTGAAAATGCTTTGTGTCCAAGCCAGAGAGGCATTGGCACTGCTAGCATGGTGGAAACTGTTCTGTATACAGAGAGTTTTTCTGGGGTGCTGCAATTTCAGTGGGAAAGTAATTGATGGGGGGGCCAGAACAGAGCAACTTCTGGACTTAAACTTCTCCTAGCGAGCAAAACCTCTGAAGTCTGAGACCAGACTTAATGTTGGCCTTTTCCCCGCTTCTCCTTTTCCCAAAGTCCAGAGTAACTGATAATTACCCCACAGAGTTTGAACGGTGAGAAATAAATACAATGAAAAACCAAAAAATACCCCAAAGAAATCATGATGGCAGAAGGGGTTTGCTAGTTTCACTTACTAGTCCCTCTCTGTGATGGGATAATTGCCACTAAGGGAGGTTTCCAGAGGCAATGTATTGGCCAGAAGAATGGGAAGGAGTCATAGGAGTGGTTAGCTTATCAGTTCCTAGATAAAAAGCTGGTTAAGCTGAAGTTCCTCTTGCTCTTGTAGAATTAGAATTGGGACCTACAAGGGAGGGTAAATTCTCATTTCTCCTGCTGCTTCTTCAACCACGGCTGTTCTCTGGTGCTAACCCCCACTCACAGCATCTAGTGGAATGAAAAGCACTTACTTTTCACCTTCTTGCCTGCATGAGGCTTGTTTTCTGCACTGCTTCCTACCCAAACAAGAGGCTAGGTGGAGGGCCGAGGGTGTGTCTCTGCATGCATTGCTTAGCCTTGTCTTTCTGTGTTTGTGTGTATTTGTGTGTATGGTGTGCAAAGATGCAAACAAGACACTCTGCTTACCTGTGAGGAAGCCACTGATTCTGCTCCAAAATTTACCCCTGTTTGAGTATCCCCCTGCTCTGTCTAGGTGAGCCTGGGGGAATAGAATTCATTGACTCATTTTGGGGTCGAGATTCTCAGCTGATTTGCCCCATCTGCACAGCACTTCACCCCACCAGTGACGTCATGCCGTGTCTTAACACCATGTGCTCTTAAACACATTAGCCACCACCCTTCCTTCCCTTCCCTGCCCTGGTTGCACCCGCATCACAAACATTAACCCTATTCTCTTTTTTTCCTTCCTTCTCCTCTTTGACAGATGTGAAAAACCGAGACGGTGAGCAGCGGAGAAGAAGGGGAAACAGCCCTGTTTCTGGAGCCTGATTTCTCGCCTGGACAGAATAAAACAAAACAAAACACTAATCCAAATGAACCCTAAAAATGAAGGATCGGTAGAGCACAGCACTTTCAGTACGGACGATGGACTCCGGAAGGAACATTCCCCAAGGCACCCGCCGCACAGAATTCACCTTTGGGTTTTGAACTGTTTTATTTTATTTTTCTTTTTATGCTGCTAAATAATGGAGCCAGGAAGACTTATAGGGGTGTATTTGATGGGTTTTCCCATGCATACATATATATGTGTGTATACATGCATATACATATATATATATGTATATATATTTTAACCACATCTATATATACATATATGTATATCTTAACCACACACACACATATATATTTTATATATATATATATATAAATATATATATATATATACTGATTATTTTTTTTAACATTGCTAATGTTATTGGTGTCTTCACTGGATAATACTCGACTGCTGTGGACACAAGCGGGCTACTTGGGGCATAAGAAACAAGCTAAGACTGGACTTGAGTAGAAGCGCTGGGTGTAAACTTCTTAACTCTAACTGACTTGTGCGGCCTCCGCTGTTTCTCTGTAGAGTGTGCTGTACCACAAACCACCTTCTCCTTGCCTGGGACAGGGAGGAGAGGTGATGGAGAGGATGGGCAGGGAGTTCCAAAGAGCGGCATCCTAGGGTGCGATGGGTCAAAGGCCAAGGAAATGGCCATCTCCGTGATCAAGGATTCCTCCTCCCCTCTCTTCCCCCAACCTTCGCCCTTACTCGTCTCATAACCTGCCTGCCTTGCTGGGACATGGGATGTCAGTGTACATTTTGCGTTGACTTTATTCGCTGTAGAACCTTTGCCAGAGAGACATACTGGCTTGGCTTCTCTTAAGGATGGTGGGCAGCTGATGCGCACTGACTTTCTGTTCAAGGAATTATCACAAGAGTCTAGATTTCCCGCCCTTGGTGGCTGCAGAAGGACACAAGGTCTACAGTGTGCTGAAGCAAGAATGGGGACCGGTGCATAGCCACACAGTTGTTCAGCACTGTCTGCTTTCTTCATGCACAGAGCTGCCACTCAAGAGCATCCAAGATGCTTATGGAACATTTCTGGAAAGGGATATTAATCAAAAGTATATACACAGTAGTGGGGGTGTGTGTGTATGTATGTGAATGTATGCATTTGTGTGTATGTATGTATGTATGTATGTGTTTTTCTCTCTTTTTTATATATATATATTTATTTTTATACATATATATATATAAAAAAATAATATATACGTATGCCAAGATTGAAGGGGGGAAAAAAGAAAGCAACTTTTGCTGCCTTCAGTTTGTGTGCCCAGTGTGAATGACCCTTAAGAACGTCAAGATTTTTTTTAAAATGACGTACTGTAAATATCAGGCCCTTTTTCCATGTCTTGGGCTGGGGAATCAAATGTGAAGACAGCTGGAGTCCCTTAGCTCTGTCGTGAGGTTCTTGGCTATGTGTGTATCTGCAGCGTAGGCTGTGGTGAATGTGAAACCCACCTTACACGCGCGCACACACACACACACCCCTGAAAGTGTGTTTGTACATCTATGTGGATATATATAATCTAGTTCTGTGATTAAAATTATTATTAATAATAATAATAATCAAAAAGGTACTCGGTCTGTGTCAGAATGCTGCCAAACATCATCTGCAATTGAATTTTCAACGCCTGATAATGTACAACACGGAAAGCTTCCAAAAAGACAAGACAGTCTAAAAACAGACTCACAACAAGCGACTACTAACCACTAGGATCTCCCCATCCGACTGATGGCTTTCAGAAGGAGAGAAAACACACGGGTGGGTGCTTGCATCTGCAATGTAGAATACTCATGCTGCATCATGTGCAAGACAGAGGCTTCCGATCGGGGGAGGGAAGAGAAAGTGTTTTATATACTTATTTAATATCCCTTTTTAAATTAGAAATTAAACAGATAATTTAATTAAAGAGTAGGGATTTTTCAGTATTCTTTGTTAATATTTAATTTCAACTATTTATAAGCCGTACCTCCTTTTTTTTTTTTCTTTTTTTTTCCTTTTTTTTTTTTTTTTTTTTGTACTGGTTGTGTATAAATTTAACCTTCCTGTTGTCCCATCCCGTCTCTCCCCAATTGTTGGCAGAGTCAGTAGCATGTTATGGGCAGTTATTTAATTAATTTCTCTAACACCTACCCCTACACATTCCTATTGAGACAACGGTTAGATATACATCTACATACTATATATATATTTGGCTATGTGTTTGTATATATATATATGTTTATGTATATGTGTGATTCGGATTAAATAGACACTACGATTTTTTTATATATGTAAAAAGAAGAAACAGGAAAAAATAGAAAATTCTACATCTTGAATCTCTCTCCTTTTTAATTTTAATATTTGTTATCATTTTATTTATTGGTGCTACTGTTTATCTGTAATAATTGCGGGGAAAAAAGATATTAACACTACATATTGTGTCTAGTGAATTTTTTCAAGATATTCCTTAGTACATATTTATTTTTAAACAAAGAAATTACAGATATATCTTAAAACAACAGCGACGACGACAAACAAACTTTTTTTTGTATTAAAGAATTTAATTCTGACCTTGATTTCCTTTGCCTTCTCCTTCTGCCTTGCATCCTGGTTTGCTTCCATTGTGTAGCAGTTTCTCCAGCATTGCCTCTGGAGGCTGTAGGGCATCAGCAACCTACCAGTTGGACTCTGATTTGGGCCCAGAGCCTCCAAAAGCATCTAGGTACCTAAAACCCCTTGAAATTAATGGGGGCTAAGCACCAGAATCCTTGTGTGGAGCTCAGCCCGAGTTCCTGCTTGCTGAGAAGAGGGTGGTGTGATGGGCAGGACCAAGGGGGCAGGACTCCTGGTTTCCTTCCAAGCCTGATGCTGAGTAGAGTGGTGATGGTCCCAACCCTGCCTCTCTTGTTAGGAGCCAAGTCCCATGAGCTGGGTACTGTACAGGAATGAGCAGATGCAATCTCCTGGTGGAATTTACAAGCCAAGGTGAAAGTAATGGTGTGAACCTGCCCTTTCTGGTAATGGACTTGGTGTTTGCAGCTATCAGTGATGGCTCAGCCAGACCTTGCCATCCTGGATGATGTTGAAAAAAAACTGTTAAGCTCTGACAGTGCTCATCACTTCATGGAGAATCTTGATACCATTGCATCTTTTGTGATGTGCTTTGAGGTCTAGAAGGAAAAACTCTGGCAATGTTGTCATTTCCTCATCATCCATGGAGATGAATGTCTCATGTGCCAGTCATCTGTCCATACTGGAAAGAAGCATGCAGGATGTGTCCTGGATGTCTGGAAGGTGACTCAGGGTAATACAGACCACTGAGTTCATGGCTGCATCATTCCTGCTCTTGCAAAGGTAAAGAATCTGGCTTCTGTTTAGGATGGACTCAGGTAGATCAACAGGTGGATCTGCAGTCACTGCCTCAGCAGAGGGTGAAGCGGAGGAAAGAGGATGAGTACCTGAGGACACTTTGGTTCACTACAGTAACATCTTGTGGACTGCAGCAGTGAGGTGAGAACATGAACCATCTGGATGTTTCTGCATAAAGAACCCAAGGAGTTGCTTCCCTTGTTAATTCACCACTGGCTTTTGTTCTGTGTGGATCTATGGGGCTCTTTCGCTTGTAGCTGTGAAAGGTGATGAAGACAGCAAGCCTATTCTCAGGAGACCTGCACTCTTGTTTGTGACCTGGGAAATGTTTACAAGTCATCAAATTGGAAAAATTGAAACCAGCAGGTAAGTGCTTCTCCCCTGGGCTGAACTAGATGTGAAGTCTCAGCATGAAAGGACACGGGTCTTCTGGATGGATCAGTCAGCATGCTCCTGTCAGTCACAACACATCAAACCCTCATCAATCCATCAAACCTAACACATCAAACCCTGTCCCACCAGTGGCAAGCTGGACTGGCTACTCCTGGTGCCCCTATCCTTTCCTACCTCTAAGGGCTCAGGAGAAGTAGGATATCTGCAGAGTGAGGTGATCTGGTAGCCACCTACTTCATGAGACAGTGGCTGGATGGCATATTTCAGATGGGACAAATCACAGAAGTTGTTTGTGTGGATGCAGCAGAGCCAAGGTAGCTGCCTCAAACAAATGCAGCAAGATCCTGCCCAAGCCAGCTCTCATGGGGGTTACTGGGGGCCCTGGAAGCAGTACAACTCTTCCTTATTCTCCAGGGTGGGTATAACTGGGCTGCCATCTCTTGTGAGGAAAGTGACCATAGTTTGGTGTTGGAAGTGAGCTCAGGCTGTTGGAGAGGCTGTACATGATTGAGAACCCTGCCTTTGGAGAGGCTGGGATGTAGGAGAGCAACTGCCCCTCACCCTACCCAGAGTTCACACCTAGCTTGGCTGTGCCCTGGCCCGAGGTGAGGTGAGGACATGTGGAGGAAGGCCAGGTTTTCAGGCTGGCACTCTGATCTCACCATACAGCCTTTCACCCTGTGCATGAGAACGTTCCCTGAAAGGCTTCTGGTCACATCCACCTTTTGGCTGCTGGCTAATTAAAATGCTATCTTCAGGCAGCCAGCTGATGCTTTCCTCGTGCCTGCTGCATTTATTCTGTGTGATTCAGAGAGCAGAGGCACCGTGAAAGGCAGAAAAGGGTGCCCTGGGCAGACACAACAGAAAATCCCACTGGCATTGGAATAAAGAGTTTGGTTGGAAGCCCTGTCTGTCTCTCCCTTTTGGCACCTGCTAGCTGGTTTAACCCCTTGTTGCTGATGTCTTACACTGCTCTTCAGGCCCGTAAGTCAGCCAGGCTCTGCTTGGGCTCCACCACCACCTACAATGTCTGTGTTAGAAATGCCTATAAATCTCCTGTCCTTCAGCATGGTCCCTCAAAGGACCTTGGAAGCCTAAAGGAAATTCATTTCACAGGCCATGTCCTCCACTGTCTGCCCATGGGATCTTTGGTACTGAGAGATGGGTATTTTTGTAGTAGTCCATGTGGTGAGTGTGCAGGCAGTCTCTGTGTGCTTGGGATGGCTGAAATTCAAGGCTAATCCAGATCACCCAGCACAAGGTCTGCAGTGCTGATCTGGGCAAACACCGTGCTTGCTCCCAGCTCCCCACTTGGGGCCAGGCCAGTGTGGCTCTGGTGGCACTGTGCCACACCACAGGCAGCTGCTGGCCCTTGCAGTGCCCCACAGCACCTGACATGCTGCATGATGGGGTGACTGAGCTGCTGGCCATCCCAGAGCAACCAGGCACTCATGCCTGGACCTCCAGCCAAGTGCCCCATATCTTGTAAGAGGTGGCGAGTTGTGGATAAGAGCAGGGAGGTGATATCCCCTGCACAGCAGTGAAGGAGGGTGTGAAAGGAATGCAGAGTGCCTGACCACAGCTTTGGGGAAGGCTTCCTCTTTGGTGTGGGTAGGTGGAGGACCTCAGGGGCTCTGCATCATGAAGGGGAGAAGGGCCAGGTTCCCTTTCAAATGTTTGCTGGCTGCCTACTCCAGGATAGTGTCTTCAGAGGTGTGACTCACTGCCTGTGTGAGATGATTACAGACATGTAAAAGGGAAGTGGGCTTGTTGGGCAAATTCCACCTTACTGGCCCAAGGCTGGCTTCTCAAGGCCAAAAAAGCCTTTCCATAAAGATTTCTTTAAACTTGCTGCCTGAGCTGCCTCCATACATCCAGGTGAGCAGTGCTGCCCATCCACGACTGGGAGACATCAGGAAATATCCACAGTTCTGGGCTATACTTGCACATTGTGACGTGGGACTATTCTTGCTGGTTCATGCTCTCTATTTTTACATTGCTTTTTCAGAGGCCTCAAACACATTCTTCAGGAATGAAAAAAAGTTCCCCATCTCTCCCTAGCCTGCATGTGCCCAAGCATCTCTTCAGGCATTGGGGATGCCCACTGCATGCGGCTGCTGTAGGGTTCTCTCTGTGTTTGGCACCCAGGTTCAGCCCACCACATCGCCCATCTCCTGGCCAAGCCCAGTGCATGCAGCAGGGGGAAGACATCCTGCAAGCCTGATGCCAGCCAGGAGGGCTGTACTTTGGGGCTTGCTCTGACACCTCCTTTGTCAGCTATTCTGAGAGTTGTTGGTGCGCTCCATGCTTGGAGTGTGTTGCGTGGTGGGACCCAGGCTAGGGAGGGCGTCTGGCTCTGCTCAGCCCCCTGCCAGCACTGGTGATGAGTGTCAGTTCCTGCTGAACATTCCCCAGGAGGGTTCACATAATCCCAAAACAATCTGGGATGCAGGTCAGGATGCCTTGCTCCAAACCTGTATGGTAGCTTCAAGATGAAAAGCTTTGGCCCCAGATGGCATTGCCTCTGAATCTTGGTCGAATGGATCTGTGGTGAAGGAAGGATGTGATTGATGCAAACCCTTGAGCCCTTGCAACCCTTTTCAGTAGGAGCATTATCTAAAGGGAGATAGAAAGGGGGAGACCTCACCCCTTAGCTGCAAGCCCTACTGACAGCTCAGGAAAGGCAGCACAAGATGAGCAAAATGATCAATTTATTCTATTTCACCACCTCTTCAGAAATTTTAAGGCCTGAGCCCTTCACCTTCATTTACCCATAATAACTCCTTCCTGAGCCATGGTGTACACTTTGGAAAGGTGTCCAAGCTGCCATCTCACTGCCTGGCCTTCCTGTCCTTCTCACCTACAGAGAACCTGCTGGTACTGGATCCAGCCTGTGCCACAAACATACAGGTACCAGGGAGCATATGTTTGTGTCACTGGCCTCGTCTCCAGAAGCAAGACTCCCACCAGCATCCCTCCCTGCCCTTCCTTGTGTCCTCAGCTCTGACACCATGAGTGCAGAAGCAAAAGCCCCAATAGAGATTTATGATGGATTAATTCATTTCAAAGAAACCTCTCACCTGCGCAGATGCCTGAGCAGATACTAACTTCTAGAAATGCAACTTCCTGTTGATCATCTCTACTTTTTTTCTTCACAGCTCCAGTTTGCACATTCCTCCTCCAAGTCCCCTTCCTTATGTTCAAGTCTTCTTTTTAGCACTGCGAGGACCTCACCTCTGGGACCAGCAGCCTGAAGACTCCTGAGCAGATAATGTTTTTCAAAGGTGTTGTTGTTCCTGGGGATAAGAAGCTAACTCCTGCTTACTTTGATTTATCTCACTACTGGTAGTGTGGTGAATGGGGGTCAACGGCACAGGTTATGATTGTTTCCAGTCTTCATAGGCATAATAAATTATGAGTCATAGGATCATCCTGAGTTATTCAGTGACTAATCTAAGACTGGTCTTGAGGCCGAGGGCCAATTTTTTGTTGCAGTATTGGCTTCCCAGAGCTCTGTGTTGTGGATGTGCAGTGTAGACCTAGTCGATGCACAGCGCCTGGGAGAACTGGCTGAGCTGCCGGAGGAGGTGCTGATGAGTCAGGGAGTGGCATTGCCCTCTGCACCAGTACCTCACTGGGGTGCCTGGATGTACAGTGCAAGTGGCTGTGACTTTTGTGAGTCACTTTGTGGGACTGAGTGTGATCCACACCCTTGCTGAATTGTTGGGACCAGTCACGGACTCAGAGACATCCCAAGAGGAACAATTTGTGGGTTTAGGTTGTCTTGTTAACCATGTGCTGCTGTCCTGAACAGCCTAACCTGTTGCACTGCCTGGACTCTGTCCTTATCTTTACCTTCTCTTTTCTCTGACTTGATTTCACCCTTAAGTTTGCAAACGTGTCAGTAGGTGTGTTTCCTTTCTCTCTGACGTAGACCCTCATATGCCTGTGGAGTCTGATTACGTCTCCTCTGGAATAACTTCTTGGCCAGTGACATAAAAAGGATCTTTAAATCCCATGGTGTCAGCTGATCTAGCTTTGCCCTCTATCATTCCTCTTTCTTATATCCCAACACCTTTCATATATAAAAATAGCACTCCTCTCCCCTCAAAAGTTGTCTACTGCTGAACATGCTCAAAGGTGAATCACTCCAAAAACACAGAAGATGCAGCTGGCTCTGAACATATACCCTTATGTCTCTCTCTAGATGCATCTCTCCATGGTTGCTCTTTCTCAGCCTCTCCTGGCAGTTCTGCTTTCCAGGGTGTCCCCTCCCACTGCAAAGCAGCTTTGCCCCAGATACATTAGCTTATCTTTTCCCAAGTTAAATCTCATTTTGTTTCCTGCTAATTTCTAATCTCTCTAAATCCTTTTGGAGGATTTCTCAGTTTGCTCTGGAATTTGCAATCACTTCTGCTGGAGGTGCCAGCTCAGGGAGTTCATGGCAGAACCTTCTCCTTGGTGCTGTGGCTGCCAGTGCTGGGGTGCTGGTGGTGATGCCCACAGAGTGGATGCAGTGCGGTCCTGCACGTAGCTATGCTCAATCATCTGGTGAGCTGTGTTTCTGCCTCACCATCAGATAGGGATTGCCTAGCACAGCTGAAGGAACCGTGGGAGTCAGCAAGTCCTGGTCTGTAGAACAGAGCAGAGGTGTGGGAAGAGAGGGAGCTGAGTTCAGTTCCCAACTGGATCACCGATACCTCGCTTTCCCTCCCCTGCCTTGATTCTTCCACGCACAAGACAAATCCCATCCTCCCTTTTTGGACCATTGACAGACACCAAGTGCCATTTACTAATTCTTATTTTATTCCCAGTTAGTAGAAGGCTTCCCATCTTGCTGAAATGGTTAGGGTTCTCTGTATATATTTTCCCAAAGCAGGTAAGTCACCAGTCCCTCACCATGCAGTCCCACTGCAGTCACATCTCACTGCTCCTCTCCATTATTTGAGAGAGAACCTCAACAGGTACTTGGGTATCGACAGCATCTCCTTCCATCTGGTATTTAGGAAGAAGATAGGAGCAAACAGGATAGGGGGATGAGGAGAGGGGGAACAACAAGGCACAGCTCAGAAGGGGTTTTGCTGGCTGGGAGAGGTAGGACATAGTGTAAAGATGATGAGGATGGAAGGTAAGGGATGCCCTGCGAGGTGAGGTGGGAGGAAGAGAAGGAGTAGGCTGGCTGTGTCTCAGGAGAGGGGTGGGGCAGGGCTGAGATTATCTGGCAGCCCCAGGTGGAGGGAACCCTCCCAGTTGTGAAACCTCCTGCACTCCTATGGACACATTTCTCTCTGGTGTGAATTGCTTTGACTGCTGGAAAACTCATGGTGAGGGTTTGCAGAAGGGCCTGAGCTTCCATCCTCCCCAGCACCTGATGCACCTTCCCTGGGCAGCCCTTGGCCTCCCCCTGTCACAGAGAGCCCTGCTCCAGACAGAGGGGTGGTGAGATCCTATAGCTATTGACTGAGCAGATGAAGAGGCACCTGCTAGAGCCCAAGATGGCCAACAATGAGAATCTTGTGCTACTTACACCAGCACAAGACCAGTGTGGTGTGAAAAACTACTTGCTTTTAACCAAGCCAAAAAGATTTTGGTCTTTCATGCTCCTGAAGATACAAAATCCAGTATGACCCAGATATACTAAAAAGCTCAGAAGGCAAATGTCCCCACTTTGCATTAGTTTTCAAAGTGCTCTGAGGTTCAGCTGTGCAAGTGGTTTGGCAGCAATGACTTTCCTTCCTAGCTTTGAAAACTGACAGTGTGTCCCCTTGGGCACGCTTCAGACTCCACTCTTCAGGCTCTTGCTATATCCCTTTACATCCAGGTTCCACCCTATTTTTAATCCACTCCCCATCTTCTGGTGCTGTCAATCTCAGACCTTTCCTAAGCCTGAAAGGGAGCTGTATATACATTCTTGTCTTGCTGTGGATATTTTAGAGTTTCTCACCCAGTTTTAAGTCACTTGAGCTCTAATTGCCTCTTGGGCTGTAAAAAACCACGAATCCCAGACATCCAATCAGGGGTATCCACAGCAACTACTAAATATTTTTTTCCAGAGGGGACCTTCAAAGGTTGGTGAAGAGGTGAAGTTCCAGCTGTTCTATGCCAGGGTACTCACCTTTTGCCTATCTGGGGGCCCTTTCAGAGGGCTGTTACACTGCTTCACACCAAAGAATCTTTACATCCCCTTCAGGCACTCCAGACATCCCAGCACCATGAGCCAAACCCATTAGCTCCTCATCCCCAGTGTCCTGGGATCACTCAGAACCGACCAGAGCACTGGCACCCTGCAGCTTCCTCACTGGAAGCTCTGCTCCGAGCAGCAAGTTTTCACTTTTTCTTTAATCACATCACCAAGTTTTAATGCCCAGCAAGAACTTTGACCCTTATCCAGGGATTAGTAGTTATCCTTAAGAGCTTTCTGCGGCAAGCCTTATAAAAGAACTCCAGCTTTGGAGAATGTAGGCAAATCATGTCCACTGGGTTAATTTTCTTTATTAGCTGACTACCTCGTTTTTCCATCCACAGTTCTCAGATATTGTCTACTTGCTCCAGGAGAATGGCTGTTCCCATCAGTTCACAGGAAGTTCACTGCTGGGATTCTTGCTAGCACCAAGCCACCCTTAGCAAGAAGGGGAAATCTCGGCTTTGGTGAAATTAAGGGAAAAATGTTATGTTCCCTCATCAGGCTGTTTCACATCCCACCCCAGCACAATTAGGCAGTGATGGAGGGCTGCCAGACAGATCCTGTAAAGAGGCAAAATGTTTTAAATAGGGGCTGTAGAGGCAGCTGAGGTTAAGCAGAAATAGCAAAATCCATTTGGCTGATTAGCAAGTTTCTTCATTAAAAGAAATATGGGCATCTGTGTGTACTTTCCTCATATCTCTAGCATAGCCTATTTCAAGTATAATCCTGTTTACTGAGCAGGATTTCAGTAAGGCATAAAGGGGAAATTCTATTCAGATTATTGGCAGCTATTTTTCATGTGTGTGCAAGGTACACAGATGCAGGAAAACCGGGAGCACAGTGTGTTTTGGTCTAAATAATTAGAGGCAGGATTCACAGGTATATTCTGGCTGCTTTCAGCCTTTCCCGTGACAGAAAGCAGCTGCACACCCAGCATTAGCCAATCTGCTAATAGGCTGTGTCACAAGACACAGCATCACCATGTCTCACAAAGCAACTGCATTGTCCTTCCTAAGCTTATTGTGTGAAATATCACGGGAACACCACCAAATCGTGTTCCACAGACCATTCCAGACTAAACATCCATGGCCCAGCTCCCTGACCCAGACTGAGGGTCCTTGAGGGAGGAGAGAAAGCACCTTGCTTTTGCTGTGCTGAGAGCACAAGAGGTCTGCATGCTCAATCATCATCTCCACACAGACCCGCCCGTGTGAACAGACGCTAATGCATCCAGAGACTCCTCATTTTCTCCTTCAGATGATGAGTGTGGGAACATGCTAGTGACAAAAATCTTTTCTGTGGATACCTCTGAACTAGATTCTTGGCTCTTTCAGTCCGAGCGGCCTGGAAGACACCAGGAAACAGTGGATCCTTTGAGTCTGGGGTGCTGGCTAGCACTGGTCTCCAACTCACTGAGGGTGAGAGGGTGTGAAAAAAGATAGAAGGCAGTGTAAGGATGGGAAACCTGCTTGGAGGATACTACAGAGAGTGAAAGGAGTTTTGGATAGGATCTTGTAGCCAAGACAAATCAAAGCCACAGCATCTATTGAAGATTCTTTTAGTGCTCATTAGTGCTATGTCAATCTCTACTCTGGTCTGTGCCTCAGTTTCCTCAGCTGTTAGTGGTGATAACAGCACAGTGATGATAACAGTATTTTGCTGCCCTGGGGCATAGTCTGTAAGTGAAGTAATGGTGAGGAGTTAAAAAAGAATTAACTGGTGGCCTCTGTTGAGTGCTCAGAGATTCCTGGATAGTGGGCAGTGAGTGGTGAGCTGAAGTTTTGTGTGCTGTGAAATGCACGGCTTCTGCTCACATCACAGCCTGTCCCTGGGCCCTTGCTCCTCGCTGCCTGACTCCAAAGGAAAGTCACGCTTTGATTAGGACAAGCGCTCATCAGTCACGTAGTGTCATTTCCAGGTGTGCAGCGAGCTATGTGGGCAGGGTGAAGCTGCTTCCCAACTCATCTTCCTTTGAAGCAATATGTAATGAGATAATCCAAGGCTAACATTCTCTGGGAGACCCCTGTGCATTGCCTGTGATGACAAAGAGAAAGGAAAAAATTAGGAGAAACAGAGTGAAGTGGGATGTTGCTTGTAGAGTCATTTTGTAGTGTTTTAACCATAAACTGGTAAAAATTAGAAAGCACAGCTCTTCAGGAGAGAAACTTGGAGAGTGGGAAGCATCACATAAAGTCTGCTGGGACGGTAAGATCAAAAACTGGAAAGAAATATTTGCTGAAAAGTGAATTTGGCCTCCAGCTCCAGAGTATGAACTGTGAGTCTCGGGAATGACAACAGCTTATTAGGTTTCAAGTTTTTTCAGTCTCTGAACCTCTGCCCCTCTTTTAGGGCTGTTTTAGAGCTTTTCAGAGAAGGTGAGTTTGCAGAATACCCAGCAAAGTGTCCTACTTCATTGATTCTTCTGGATCACTAGGATGTAGTCATGAAATCCGTGCAGATCTCTGGAACAGTACATCCCCCTTGGTGGATCATTTCTCCTCTCTACACCTCAATTTTCTTTCCTGTGAAACAAGGATGTTAAAAACCATTGTCCTCCTAAACAGCAGCTTGGTGCCTAGAGCCTGGCAGGGACTATGGGGCAGGAGCCAGGGGCAGGGACAGAGCAGGGGGGCCACATGTGAATCTGAGAAAGGCCCAGGAGACCAAGGCTCTTCATGGGTAGGGAATGGTGCCATAAGCACAGCTGAACGCAGGTGCTGGAGGCAGATGGGTGCTCAGCGCTGTGTCTGCTCTGCCCCTATTTTCACAAACTGCACTGGATGTTATAGCGATCACTCCATGGTGCTGGGGCCCCCCAGTCCCTGGGGGCTGTCCTGTGTCTCAGGCCAGGATGCTATGCCTGTAACCTGCTCCTCTGCATTCACAGCAGCTCCTCGAGGCAGCCAGGGCCCCTCTCCCCATGGGTTCTGCCTCCAGAGATGGAGCCTCTCTCCCCTGAGAACAGAGCAATGTGGCAATGCTCTCAGACCTTGGCTTGTAACAGCAGTAACCTCCAAGCTGCTGACTGTTGCTCAGCAATAAACACCCCTCGTGCTATTAATAAACACTATCTGTCAGCCTTGGTATTTTTAATGCTGGGACACTGTGCCCTGGCATGTGGAGCCACTGGGAGACTGAAGGCTGGATTCAGAGATGAGCTTAAGCTGCTGCGAGGTTCGCCATCGTGCAGCCCGTGCCTGCCGCAGGGTGGAAGGTCTCTGCTGTCCTTGGTGTGTTAGACCGGATCCAAGTTCCACCCCGCAAGGGATTTCCCCTGCTGTCCTTTGCAATCCCAGAGCACTGACACCCACAGACAGGTTCTACCCACTGTCATAGGCTGGGATGGATCTGACAGGATCTCTGGACCCGTGTGAGTCAGTGAAAATACTTTTTTCCCCGTGATGATGTGCCAGTACGTTCAGCTGAATCAGCAAGGGAATGCTGTCTACTCACACTGTGTCTTTGGACTCCCAGTCCTGCTGTAGGAGGCTTCAGGCACCAGACCTTGAGAAGTGCTCCAGAGGTTGTCTGGAGAGCCCTGATGGGATTGGTGCCTCTGAATGATGCACGTGGATACTGCCTGCCATGTGAGACCTCTCCACTGGTTGCCTGGAAGAAAAATAGGAAGGAAAAGGAAAGTGAAGTCTTAATGGGGGCTGATGGTGTTGTACCGGAGCTCCCGGGGGCTGCTGCTGCTGTGCACCCCGGGCTCTGGGGCTGGCCGGGGCTGCTTTGCCCTTTGCCACCGCAAGAGCAACCGTGGAGGCTTTTGGAGGGGCGGTGGGAAAGGAATAGCCGAGCAAACAGTGAGCTGGCCGAGCAAACAGCGGGCGATGTGAAACACTCGGGTCCCGCTCTGCTAAAGCTCAGCAAACAGTGCGTAAGCGCTGCTGCCGGCAGTGGGGCTTGCCCCAGCCATCGGGAGAGCGCTATCAGAGGGCACGTACAGAACAACCTGGGGAGGCAGGGGCGAGTTGTGCAAGAAAAAGCTCTGGCCAGCATGACTCAACACTCATTAGCAGCGGCACACCTACGAGAAGCCCATTAAACCTGAAAGGAAGAAGCTCAAGTACCTTATTTCTTCCTTTTGTTGTAAATAATGTCTTTTATCACACGCACGTCTCGGTGTCTGCGGAGCCGGCAGCACAGAGCAGCGCTGTGTGTTGAGATCCCCTCCCAGCCCTGCCTGGGCCCATCTCTCCTGCCCCATCAGCCCAGCCCCGGGGTCACAGAGCTCCCCCAGACTGAGGGGCTTGTCAGCAGTGACCCAAAGCCATTTCTCTCCCACCGCCGTGGACTCCAGAGCCGTGCACCCTGATGTCTGCAACCTCTTACAGAGGCTGAGTAGCCAAAGGACAGCACTGCCCTGGCACTGAGAACCATCCCACGCTGGCCTGGCAGTGCCCACACCACAAGTGTGGATCTGCACCTGGGAGATGTCCTCAGCTTTTAGGTTCAAGCTGGCCTCTCTGGACACCATCCACCTGCCACCGTGCCCTGGCCTGCTGGCTGGTTCTTGGACATGCAGTTGAAGACAGCATGAACTAGGGAGGGAAGAGACATCTATAAGTCTACGTATAAATACCCTGAGCTGGGGAATGTGTGCAGAGTGGAGACACAAGCAGAAGCTGTGTCTGCAGTACACCAGACAGTGGTGTCCCTTGCTGGTACATCACTGGGAAAATGCCTTCATGTTTCTGCTCCCATTAAAGGCACCAAAACATAGGTTTACATTGAAGTGCTTAGTACACAGCTGTAGGACTGGCTGAGGAGCAAAACTCCCCTAAGTCATTTCTCCATTAGTATTTTACAAGGAGATAGCTAAACCCAGCCATTCCTTGCATTTGTCTGCATTGCATTCCAGCGAGGGGATTGCATTTCGGTAAGCACACCCTGATGAGCTTGAGTTTTAATCAGTTTTAACCTAGTTTTCTGCCTCACAGCACAGATCCCAGTAGTGGCATGTCACTAAGATCCCTGGACTGCACACCCCTCTTAGACCACGCTTGGCTGTCTGCTGCTGCTGCCCATACTCTCCCATTAGTCTCCATTTAGTTTAAAGATAAAGGGATGTCTTCTGAAGCCATTCCCATAATTTTGGACTGCTCTTTTGTCACTTTATGCCACTGTGAAACTCTCATAGCATCCTCTCTTCCAAATTCACCCGAAGTATTTCCCTCCTGCCCTGCTGCTCCTAATACATCTGAGTTTTTGGGCTGCCTGGTCTGGACTAAGGTGGGTAGCCCTCTTGCAGTTTTGAAGAAGGGACCTCACTACAAGGGCAGAAGCTCTGGAAGGTGTGCTGAGTGCTGCAGTGGGGAGGGATTGTCCCAGCCCTCTGGGCAGAGAGTGGCTTTGTTGTTCCAGACTATTACCTGCTGCAAAGGAGAAAATTCATCCTGCCTCGTCCTTCCTGCCCTGTGTCCCCTTCCCACCCTCACAGTGCCCACGGAAACTCTTTTGGAGATGTCTTCTCTCTCAGAAATACCATCCTAGGCCAACTGTCTTTTATCTGATTCAAATTAAGCTTCTTTCTGCTTCTCTCTTTCTGCTGTTGACACACAGAAGAGTGATACCCCCACAGGGGAGGGTCCGGATGTGCTCCAAATGATGTCAGCTTTGATTTATTATTGTTTAATATCATGTTGCTTACTGTTGCCATTTCATGGAGTTAGCTCAGTTTGGGAAAGATTGCTATTCTTTGGACAGGACAGATGGTCTGAAAATTAATTTTTTCCCTTGCCTAACTAAATATCCAAGGCAGACTGGTCTGTCATCAGAGCTTTGCTTAGGCAAGATCTTTCCTTGGCAGAAGTGGTGGGGGAGAAAGGAGGGATAAGGGAGGGAGCAAGAGGGGGATGTGGGAGCTCTACCACAGTTGAGGTTTCTCAGTTTGTCTCCTTGTCTCCCCTCCACAGAACCTCCTTCCACTCTTGCCAGTTTCCCAGTGGTTTAATTCAGAGTTACATCTGGGATGGGGCCAGTGCCAGACATCGCAGGGAAAAAGGGCAGGAAATACAGCTGCAGGTAATTACAAAACAACCTGCTCAGATATGTCATTTTGTCCCTGTCAATCAGGGCTGGCTTGTATTTTGGATGAAGAGGGCTTAGATCTCTTACATTTTTATTCTATCTCATGTAGCTCTGGATGTTCTTTTTCATCCATTGAAACATCTGATCCTTTCGTGCTCCCTACAAAGCTCTTGGCCTCCCTGATGACAATGATTTCCATCTGTGCTTTCACTCAGATCATTTCCAGGCTCCTTTTGGTGAACATGTGGATTCACAGGGATCTGGGCTCCTGTTTTGTGAATGAGCTCAAGTGAAGACTGCTTGAGCTCTTGCTGCCTCGCAAGCTCCACAAAGCTCAGCTCCCTGTCCTGCAACTGGCCTGGTCAGTGTGGATGGATCCCCATCTGGATAAACAGAGAAAGAGAAAAAACATTGCATTTGTTGCCACTACCACTTTTAGTATGCAGCTCTCAAGCACATAGACTTATATAATTTCAAAATGTTTGCTTATTTTGTTTGGCATGAATTCTAGAGGACATAACTGTGGGTTTCCGAATATTTAAGGCCAATGTGTTATTTATAAGCCATGTCGGAAACATCCTGAGCATGTGGATTTTAGTGAGGAGAGTCTGGGTTTGGTATGTCCACACACCTCAGGTTTGCCATTCTGTAATGCTGTCTGTGGTGATTGTATTTGAGGTTAGCAGTGACTGTAGTGGTGCTAGACTCACGACATTCTCTTCTCAATATCTTCAATGTTGAATCCTTTGCAGTGCCCCTGTTTAAACTCCCAGCAGCTGTCACAGCCCTGCTCCCTACTCTCCTTTGGCCCTCAACAGAGCCCTCACAATTTTTAACCGAGATGGTGAGCACCATCCTTGGCATAACACCCCAACCTGGAACTACATCCCCAGGGAGGAGCAGGAGGCAGAGAACTGAGCCTGCTCCTCTGTGTACTCCTCTGTCCACAATCCCTCATAGTGTTGAAACAAGGCTCATCTCCATGCTCTCATAGCATCCATCTTCAGCAGCCTTTCCTCCAGGATACACAATCCCTGCAGCACAACTGCCTGGCAATTAGCCAAGAGCCAGAGCAGCCCCTGTGGCCCACGTTTTCCTTCTGCAGGAGCAATTAGGCTGCTCAAGACTGTCTTCAGTAGCCAATGTTATCTCCACCATGACACAGGCAAGCAGCCCCAAGCCCTTGTGGTAACTCTGCCAGAGTCACAGAATCACAGAATATGCTGAGTTGGAAGGGACCCCAAGGATCATCGAGTCCAACTCCTGGCCCTGCACAGGATTATTAAATTTCTCCTCTCTGCCTGTGTTCCTCTACCTGAAAGATGGGCTGAGCTTCAGAAGTGTTGCAGTTATCTCCAGCCAGCAGGCAAACTTTTTCCTTTCGCAGCACCAAAGATCAAGAAAGCCTTTCTGCTCTGTGCTTGAGTCAAGCCTGCAAGGCTTTTTGGGGATGTATCCTGCACTGCCTGCAAAAGCCACACTTTTCCTAGCGTGTTGAGAGTAGGGAGGCACTCTGGCTGGTTCTAAGGGGAGACTTTTAGCTTTCTAACCAAACCACAAAAGGTCTGACATTTTGCTGCCTGCTACTTGAGACAAGATAAGTTTGCACTGGGGATGCCTGTCCCTGCTGACACTGTTGTATCCAGAGGGTCTGCTCTGCTCAAGTGTTAATTGCGTCTAGGAGCACTTCCAGCCACTCTGTGCACTGCCCAGGGAGAAATGATCTCTACCCTGGAAAGCTTTTGCGTAATTAGACAAGACAGATAGGCAGGGAGACAGAAAGAAGGAAGTGGCAAAAGCTTTGCCCAGGGCCACGTGTTGGGTGAGTCGTGGCAGCAGGACGTGCAGCCAGGTCTCATGATGTTTGTACCATGGATACACATTACATCCACCACAGGGATCAGGCACAGCATGGTACCAGAGCCATCCCAGGGTCCACCTTCCAGCCAGCCCTTCCCCTGCACCCATGGTCTGCATGAGGGTCCTTCCCTCTCCTGGCACAAACCCCAGCTTGGCAGGGAAAGCCTGGCTTGGCTGGGAGCGTGGGTGGAAGGACACGGAGGTAAGCCCTGGCGGTTCAGCAGCCCTAAAGAGCAGATGGAGGGTTTGGAGCATTGTGTGCAGTGGGTGGTGACATCTGGGCAGATGAAGGGTATGTGTCCCTGGAGCTCAGGGCTCGAAGGGGGTGTGTCTGGTGCTGGTGATAAACATGCAGCCACAGCAGTGATGTGGTGAACCTTTCGTGTGTACTGGTGGTGGGTCTGCTTCCCAGAGCAATCCCAGCACTGATCACTGAGCCTGGGGTCACCTCTCTGATGCTGTGGTGTCTGATGCTCCATCAGTCACCAGAGAGAGAAGACCAGGGTCAGGCACCACACATGACACTGGGTTTTGTTGTACTCTGTCCCCACCTAATGTGAAATTTGTCATGGGTCAAAGAGGCCGGATTGGTACCAAAACTGTTCCTTTGATACCTGCCTCACCTTGAATAGCTCCAAAGTAAAATTAACTAGACTGCCAATGCTTCTCTGTATGCTGTGGGACACATTCTAATAGGTGAGTGAGACACCCTCAGCCCTGTCCTGATCTCACACTGGCCAAGGCTCTACCCTATATCATCCAGTTTTGCTGCAGAGTTGGGATGTTTGAGTCACAGGGCATGGAAAGTTACCAGTCCAGGCCAGGGCCCTTCTTGGTGAGATGTTTTATTCTTCCACCCATTATTATTTGGGGTACATAAGATGTTTAGTTTAACAACCTGGAGGAACAGTTTATATCTTACTGTGACTGCAAGTTCTTTAAACAGCAAACCAAGGTCTTGCTAAGGAGGAGAAGGGCAGGAATGAGAGAAAATGACCCTGAACTGTGAGACACTGAGTGGAAAAAAGATGCTTATTTCAACTGTTTCAGCAGAGTTTTTTCTACATTCCAACAATCATTCAGAGCCCAAAAAATGGGAGAGGAGGTAAGTCAGGAACAATAATTAACAGCCCAGCAGGCTGGGAGGATCATGGCTACTGGGCTTCAGATTCAGCCTGATTTGCAAGCCATTTCAGTGTATGCATGCTCAGACATTATTGCCCACAGGACTCCTAGTGTGATTCTTTTTGTCCTGTTCAGCAATTTCTCATGTTTGGGATCACCCAGCATTTGGTTCACGAGCTTTGTTCATTGAGGAAAGTCAGCTGGGGCAAGAAACAAGGGATTTCACCTTTCTCCCTGATTAGATGAACCAGTCCAATGCAATTAAGTGGCTTAGCTTAAGGCAACAGAAGCCATTATTGCTGGGCTCCTCTGCTCTGCTTGAACTCTGTTATCCACACCAAAAATGTCAGAGGAAAAAAAATTTCCTTCTGTGCCTGGCGTCTCCCTGGCGCTGGCTGAGCGGCAGGTGCATATCTGAGATACCTCTATGTGCATCTATCTGATCACCTCCTCTCCCTACTTCAGGCTGTCTCATTTGAGCTGAGGTGGGAGTCAGCCTCATAAGAGAGCAAGAACACCTGGCCAGGTGTGACTCTCAGCCCTCTTTATGGAAACCTCCTTGTTACGGCAATCTTCCTCGCTGTCAGGGAGAGAGCTCATGTTGGCTGCTGAAGGCACCATGCAAAAGTTTCCCCTTAGGAAACAGCAAGGGTTGGCAAGGGTTGATGAGAACTCTGAGTTCTTTGTGCTTCTTCATCCTTCTTCTCCACTAGGCCTGCATGAGAGCAGAGGGGATGCCTGGGGAAGGCATGTAAAACACTGCACTTTTGGAATAGTCCTGTGACTTTTTAACTGAGCCTGACCTTGTCATGTACTGCAGGGTTGGGAGGGGATTTGCAGACTGGCATAAATATTGCATGGTCTATTCTCTTCTGCTTATGAATATCCTTGCTGCAGTCTCACTCCCCCTTATTTCAGCAAAAAATGTGTAACATTCAAAGAAAAAGACATACACACAGAGATACATTCATGTACATTCATTCATACACACCTGTGCAATGCACAGAACTGATCCCTATAACCATCCCCAAACACAAGTGGAGCTTGAGGGCAGGGTGTATTCACTCCTGTCCAAAACCACAGACTGTCTGTTCCTTCACAGCTGGTCCCGGTAGATTTCCTATTTCCCCAGATGTCACTAAGCATGGCTCTGCTACTCAAACACGTTTCCCAGTAATAACTCACTGTGGGTTTTTACATTCAGGTACTGTTATCATCTATTCATGTATTAATAAAGACAATTAAGGACCAGTGTTTAGAAAGAAATCTCTTTCCAGTGAAAATGCCTCTAATTCATCTTGCTGGTTAGAAAGTCCTCAGTGTCCATTTGACACAGCAAGAGTTATGGTCCAGTAGCTGCTTCCAGGTAAATAGCCTAAGAAGGTGTCCTAAGCTCTCTGGAAGTGGTGGTTTTTTACCACTTTTGTTATTGGCTAAGTGTCCCTGCAGGAGAGGTTGGCATATATCACAGCAGCTGCAATGTGATGCTTAGGAGAACAGAGCAGCAGAGCTTGAGAGACAGGGTACAGCGGGCTGAGTCTGAGCCAGGAAAAGGTATGGAGATCAGCCGAGGTAAACTCACACCAACACAGACTCCTGTGGACATAATAGAAACTGCAGTTATGGATTCACCTCTCTCTTTCTTCTACAAGACCCACACTGCACCCCAGGAGAAGACCAGAATGGACTGGTTTGGCTTCAAGGTGAGCCTCTGTAGAGTATTAGGAAGGAATCAGAGCTCTTATTCTCATGACAGACCTCTGACTAGAACTGAAGATCTCATCCCTTTCCTTGAAGAGATTGCATGAGTTTTAAGGGCGGAACTGCTGCAGCGAGCAATAGAATTTGCTGCCAGATGGGTAGAGCTCCTCTGGGCTACCAGGAGAGCTCTCTGGTGGGCTAGATAACTGTCTGCAGGAGCAAAAGAGCATCACAAGCCTTCTCATATTCTGTCTCATGCATGAGGGCACTTCAAAGCTGCTTTCTCTGCCCGTGATACCTGGTGAGCAAAACGAAACACAGCATTACATTCATGCTTCTGCCTGTGGGAGAGGAATGAGGAAAGGAGTCCCATAGGGCAGGTGTTAGTCAGACTGCCTCAGGTGCTACCAAGAGGTCTTCAGATACCACCACGATTGTTTGTGTAAGAAAGGGAACAACTCCAAGTTTGCATTACTGTGGGATGGGGGTCACGGCTGCTGGCGTGGAGTCTGACATTTGGGGAAGAGTCATCAAAGCCTCAGAAGTGGGAGAAATGTCTGGTCCTATAAAAATTACATGGGTGGGGAAGAAAAAGGAGGGCCTCTTTTTGTGAAAGGGTGTCAGGACAGGGCTTATTTTTCACTTCAGCAGGTAGCACATTATCCTGGGACAGACAATGATGGTTTCATTTCTGAAGCTGCTTGTCCCTGCGTTCCTGCAGACACAAATATTCTCTCCCCAATGCTTTTACAACATAGAGAGGAAAGTGACTTCATGGCATTCCTTTTCTGACTGTTTCTCTGACATGTGCTTTCTAAACATAGATCTAAAAATCAGAAAGCACCAGGAGAATTATGGGTTTCTACACCCTATTGTGCCTTATAATAATTATAATTATTGTAAATACGGCCCAGACACTGTAATTTTCTGCTCTCCATTGGGCCTTTCTTTTTCATTTTGTTCTTCTTTTTATGACTGTTTTCTAAGAAAGTTTTCATATGTCACCTTATAGATGGGAAATGGCAGAGTCAGCTCTTAAAATAAAAGGAGAGGAGTGGCTTGGGGGGATGGAGAAAATGATGAGAAGGGAGTGAGGAGAGGGAAATGTCATACAGTCTGCGGTGAGGGCACCAGTGGAGACAATCAGGAGACCTAGTGCTGTACCTAACCTGTGGCCAACTTGCTGTGTGGATTATAGGCTCCATCTTTGTATATATATTTTGGTTGTGGAAGCCTTCTCTTATCTCTTATCTCATTGCCTGGCTCAGCACTTATTTGATAGTAAGTTTAGAGGTGCTGAGCACTTCTTACATACAATGTCTGGTTTAAGTTATTGTAAGAAGATATGGTAAAGATATTTGAATAGGTGGAGTTTTTGGAGCATTGTTCAAGAGCAGTCAGGAAAACCTGGTTTACATTTTGGATAGAGGGGTACACCATGGTATGGGCTCTGGTGCTATGCCCTGTCAATCTCCAGAGCACAGAGGTGGCTTAGATGTGTCTTCTTGTACAGGCAACTTGATCCTTTTCCTGTGGACATTAAGGCATGGAAACATGGAGACTTAGAATCAAATATATCCAGTATTTGTCCCACCAGGAAATCTGAATGTGGCCAGGGTATGGACTTAGACGTGTAGAGCAGAAAATCCTCCTACACCTCAGAGAACAGGCACAGGTAATGCCACCTACAGTCAGGTGAGCAATGAGGAAAGGAAAGATGCAGCAACCAGCATCAGGAGAAACAAAATATCCAGACACCCTGGAGTCAGGAAAGAGTTTATGCTGAATTTAACTGAACTTGAAGAAAGAATTAGAAAGAAAATGAAAAAAGGTAGAATAAGATGCATAATACCTGGGGGATATAGTGCAATGGACAGTAGGAAAACAGCAAAAACATCTATGTGATGTAGACAATAGGAAAGAGGAAGGCAGGCAAAGGAGAAATCACCTGGAATGAGAATCAGTGTTTTGAAATAATGAATTGAAACATCACCACCAGAAACACAGCAGAGGTTCAGATTGAACTGGAATGATTTATCCAACTTTTGCCCAAACAGGAACAAAGTAGTTTTGAGAAGTCACTCACTGAGAACTCAGACTTCTTCCTCACCTTAAGAGTCTTCACTGGAGACTTCCAAAGGAAACTAAAGAGCAGAAAAATGCACTCTGTCACATGACCAGGGGAACTTTGCAGTTGCATAATTGTAAAGAAAGTAAATTGGTCTTTCTGGGTGACTTTCTACCAAGAGTGTAAGGTTTAGAGTGTGGACTAGGGTTGTGAGAGATGTAGGTACTATCCTGCCAGTGCAATCAGGATTCTGGCTTCTAATTCAGGGCTGGAGAAGTGATTGACTGCAGCCTGAAAGTGGGTTAGTAGAGTTTAATTTCTGCCTTTTGCACTGTCCTGCAGTAACCTACTGAATCACTCTCTTAGTACAGCAACTCCAATCAGTTGCCTCACAGAGGGTTTCCTTGATGCTGAATTTGCTGTTTGCAAATGCCCAGAAATCTGTTGCTGAAAGGAGGAACATTATCCCTTTGCTGTATGGGTCAAGAAGTCGTTACAGGAAGGTCTGTGTGTTTGCCTCTGGCCATCCATAAACACAGTGCTACTGCAGGCAGTGCAATAGGCTGAGCACAGCCCTGTGCATTAATGGGAACATTTGCTGTAGTATTTGGAAATAAGTCAAATCATCTGCTATCTGCATTTCTTACAAATACCACAGATTCCTTAATTTGTGCCTCCACCATTCCAAGCTGTTGCTTTGACTTGCTAATAGGTCTCTGTTGTAAAAAAAACCCCATGTGTGCTTCTTTTTTCTTTTTTTTTTTTTCCCTTTTTTATGGAGCTAACAGTCAGATGTTACTTTGTGCCCAGAGAGACAGCAAGGACATGGAGTCTGCTGGATTCCAGGAGGAAAGATCTGCAGGGCTCCCAGTGGGAAAACTGACTTTTATGAAAAGAGGGTGATCTGGTAGAATTCAAGACTGCCTTATAAACAGTATGCTTATCTGATGTCAGCTGGCAGTTTCATTGAATTAATTGGAGCAATGCTGATTTATAACTACTGAGGGTTTAGACAATTTAACATAGACAGCTCTAATGAAGCCCCTTTCAAGGGACCAAGAGTCTGTAGCAAGAGATAAATCTTGAAGAGCTATAGGTCCTTGCCAGTTGTCTTCCAAAATCTGGTCTTCCTTGTCACTGTAAACAATGTATGGAGCTTTCCTGATCCAGGTTCGGCCAAATCACGTCCCATTGCTCTCAGCTTTAGTGATGCAACTCCTCCAGCCTGTGCTGAGTCGCTAATCACAGTTAAAAACCAACAGCAATATTTATAAAGAGATGGATATTCCCACAAGCAGCTGCAGCAGGTGAGAGAGTGTATGAAGCTAAGGCCATGTGCTAAATTCTAGTTTCGTGGAGAAATACACACCAATGGAGTGGGATCACTGAGCCTTGTGCTCTCAGGTTGGGATTGGCTGTCTTTCCAAGAGACAGGTGCTCACCCAAAGACAAGGGTTACCCTTCTTCAGCAATCACCAAGGCTTGTGAAGAGAGGACTGAAAAAAAAGTTATGGCTAGTACTGAGCAGGTGTTAAGAAGGAAGCTGGATGAAATGTGCCTGAGGATCCCTGTGGGCATGCAGAGGTAAGGATTTAGGGATTTAGCCCCTCAGACAGCAGCCATCCTTTGTGGGCTCACATCACCTCCCCTGCAGTCCTGCCTGTGGTGCAGCAGCAACACTTGGCTGCCGTCTCCCCAGCAGTGGGTGGAGGATAAGTTACCCACCACACAAGACTGCCAGAGGGCTGTGTGGCATCTGCTGCAGCTGCCTGGGCCCTGGGTATTGCTGAGAGTGCTCCAAAAGAGGAGAGCGTGAGGATCTACAGATTAGGCAGCTGGCAGTTTAATTTCAGCAGGGGTAGGTACAAGGTAATGCAACATGAAAAATCAATTTAAGCTACTTATGTAACATGACAGGCCCTAAATTATTTATTTCTTACTCAGGAAAACATCAAGGTGCTTTTCAGGCTCCTTGAGCAGTAGCGATCGCAATAGCTAGCACTGAAAATGCTGTATTATGATGCCTTCCTATGAATCGAAATTATGTCTACATTTGAAATTATGTACTCAGATTTTGTCACTTTTCTGAAGGATATATCAGAAATAGAAAATGTCTAAAGATACTTCATACAAGTTATTAGAAGATCTAAAAGAATTTCACAAAGAAAAGTTTAGGACGATTAATTTAATGAGAGAGATGTGACATGGGAATGAAAAGAATATTGGCAGGGAGAAGGCACGTAAGATTCTGGCATTTTCTCTATTAAAATATCAGAATGAGAGAGAAAAAGATCACGACAAAATACTGCACCTGAAATACTAATAAAGGAACACACTGAATTACACAGTATGCAACCTGTGGAATTTGCTGGGTGAAAGCACGACTGGGGCCAAGAGCTTGGGAAGACATTACTCTCACATTTTCCATACAGGAGCAATAAAAATATCATCCACCCCTACACCAGCTGGGATAAAAACCTACATGGGATATAAATCTTCATCTTGCATGACAATAATTGCTGCGAGCTAGACAAGGAAGCCTGTTGCATAACTGTCCACTACGAGGGTTTTACTACCTCCCATGAAGCGTGTGGTGCTGGCTGCTCGTGCAGATGTGCTGCTGACAGGGATGCTGCTGCTCTCCCTTGCCATCCCTCCTGTTCCATGCAGTCTTTCCCCTGGAGCAGGTCCTTTAGCTGTGCTGGGGAGGGGCAGAGGACCCTCTTGGTGCTTGCAGCAGTGAGGGCTGTGTTGGGTGTGTGTGGCATTGCTCTGGTGAGTTGGCTGAAACGAGACATGCCTCTGGCCTTGGGAGATGGGAAAGCTGGGAGTCATTCCTCTGGCTCCCTGCAGGGGCAAGCTCCATGGGTAGAGTCAGCTGCAGGGAAGATGCCCATCTGCTGCAGACATCAGCATTCCCTTGAGACAGAAAGTTCTAGGGTGAATCACAGCTGCTGAGAGCGGCCACCAGCACAAAGCATGAAACAGTTCCCTTAGGCAGCCAGCAGCCAGACTGTGAATTGGTCTGGAGAGAAGGGCTATGTGTCTGGCTTTGGCCCAAAATTTGGTACAGAGCTAGTGCAGAGAAACAAAGGCTCTGATGTTCAAGCTCCTGCCCAATCTGAAGTTGGGGGCATTAAATTTGTGGGAAAACATCTTTGGAAAAGCTGATTCAAAATTGAGTTCATCAGGAAAGAGGTGCTGTCTCCTTGCCAAAAGAGGCTTTGTTACTCGTCATCTGCAGTATGATCAGGTGTCAGTCAAGAACGGGACTCTGCTGCTCAAGGCAATGTTCATGCAGAGCAGCAGATACGAATCTAACAGATGTGGCTATTTCAATGTCTAGAAGTGAGCAGGAGCCAGGGGAACACCAAGGCTGTGGGTTGTCCTAACATGCCAAAAAATTGTCCCATGATTTTCTTCTTAGCCCTTGCCTGCTGATTTTCAGGGCAAGACCCTCAGCTTTTCCATGTGAAGAGTGATTCTGAAAGATATTTGCAAACCAAATCAATTTTTTTCCCTTACAATATTGATCCTCATAGTGTTTCCAGTTTGGGGATTTTGGGGTTTACATTTTGTATTTCATTTGCATCCTGGAATTTCAAAGCATGTTAAAAATCCTAACTCATGTCTTTTTTGTGTGTGTTTTACAGATTGTTGCCTGTTTTAGGACAAAGTTTTAGTGCATGATATGACAAGAGATTTGAAGCCTTCCATTCTTCTATTTTTAAGCACAATTGAGGGCAGCTGTTATATAGTACTAATTAGAAAAAAATCTTATCTTTCTCTACAGATCAAAGTGACTTTTGTTTGTAATGAAACAGTCTGACAAAAAGTCAAACACAAGAAGTGTCACACTGCTTCATTACAAAACAAACAGGAGACACTTTGATCTGTGAAAAAAAGATAAGGTGTTTTAATTAGTACTAAATAGCAGCTGTCCATCATGATTTAAGAAAGAAAATAAACCAGCAATATTTCAAGCCTTTCATATGGTGATGTGCATGCTGAGGGGCTCTCGTAAAGTTAAAAAAGCATCACAATGAAAATTGCAATAAAATTTTGAATTTTTTAAATTTATGAATATGTATTTCTCAACCCAGAGCAAAGAAAATGCTCATATTAACGTGTTTTGCCAAGGAAATTTCCACTTATATTCGTAACTGGTTGTTAAAAACAATGCATTTATGAAAAAAATTTTTATGACAGAAAGCTGTGTTTATAAACATCTCAGCCTGTTCTATCTGCAGACACTGGTTTCAGGTGTAGCCATGCTGGGTGGGGTACGGAGGTAAATAACACAATGCAGAAGCAGCTCCATAACACACTGCTGGCACCTCTGCAGACAGGGCAGTGCTCCCAGCACTGTCACCTGGCCAAGTCACTCTGGCCTTAGGGATCAGCCCTTCCCACTGCACCATGAAGCCACAAGCGCTCCCGGAGCTGCTGGGGGAAGGCAGAGGAGCTGAGATCTCACAGGTAGTGCTGGCTGTTAGGAAGCAGCAGCTAATACAGTCTTCTCCAAGGAACAAGGCGCCCTCTCAGTGCTATCCTGCTGAGCTTCTTCATGCTCCTGGTCCAGGGCAAGAGTTTGAAGCTTGCTGTGTCAAATGTCGCCAAAAGCAATGCAAGTCTGCTCTTAGAAAAACAATGTTTATCTATCTGCAAGTATTTCCAGTGATTCTCTCTGGGTCTGTGTGTTGTGCAAACCTGGCAAAGGGAAACTCCTGTCCCAGGGAGCAGCACTCTGCTAGCACTCTGCTAAAAACTGTAGGAGGACCCCATTGCTGCTAATGAGGTCAGTGTGATGGATGACCAGGCAGTGGGTGAGCATGTCAGAGGGTCAGTCAATGGTCTAAACTATGGAGTTCATTTTGTTCTTCTCTTCCACTTTGCTTTTAACAGGCAGTGAATTTCCTACAGGACCCCCATGGAAAGGGTCCTCAAAACAACATCCTGTGATCTCAGGGGCAAGCAAACATCAGTCTCAGTCCAATTCTTGAACGTCAACTCTGCCCCTTGTTCCCGGATCATTGAGAGCTGCTGGGCTCCTGTTTATCTCACCTTTGGTCCTGCTCTGTGTTTACAGTTAAGCTGTTCATTCAAGTGCCATATAAGTTTGTTAGGATTTGCTGAGGGAGCAAAGGTCTTCAAGCAGAAGATGAGAACAGAGGAAAAACAGCCTGTGGTTGCCACGCTTCTCCAGGGCTTGCTTCAGAGATGTTACTCAAGATGGAGTGGCAGCTAATAAGTACAAAAAGGGAGCAGTAGCAGAAAGTTGGCAAAATTTGGAGGCCTCCAAGGCTCCCCTTTGTGGTAGTTTCTGATTGACTTCTCAGTGCCTTTATGATGGTGATGATGCATTCATTGCTGATTTTCCTTCTAGTATTTTATCAGGAATGGTTTTTATGGTTGCACTAAATTCTGAAATACAGATGGGGTGACTGCTTTTGCTGCCTCACCCCAACCCTTCACGTTTACAGTCTTCCATATTTGTGTTATATCTGTGGTAGATAATATAAATAAATAAAGTGTCATGGGGAGAAAGTATACCTTTTGCTTACACCAAATCACACGATTAGGAAAAAAGTCAAGCATTAAGGCACGTAAGGGCAGGTTTTCCTTCACTTGCTCATCATATTCTACAGTAATGTAAAACACCCAAGTTTAGCATTTTAGTTCTTCAAGGAAGAAAACCTTGTCAGGTTGGGCCTTTTTGATAGGATCCTTGATATCCCTGTGAGGAAGGCACAGGCCCCCAATGCTGTAAGAATCCCTCAGTTGTTGCTGTGACTGAAACACAGTGAAATTATTTGGGATGCAGGAAATTCAGGGCTGTGGCTGAAAGGCACATGTTGTTTATGAGGTAAACAGAAGTGAGAGCCACTGGAAAAGAATGTGAACTCAGGCAGGGACTAAAAACCCCATCTGCATAATGAAGGACAGTAAAAATATTGTGTGAAGGTGGAAAACAGGTGATTGTTTGCGCAATTTCAAAGGCACCCTTGAAATAATATTTATGAAGGGTCAGGAGAGGAAAATCCATCTGTTTATCCAGGAAGCCATACTGAATAAAACTGGAAATGGCAACAACAGCAGGGGTCAAGACCAGGTGGGGAGGTCATGTTTCAACCACTTCCTTCAGGCTGGCAGCAGTGTTAGGGAAGGGTGGCCACGCAGGTGCTGGGGCCTCGGGCTGTGACTCCAATGGTGAAAGCAAGACTAAAGAAGCAGCACTGCCTACCCTGGTAGGCAGTGTGATGTAAACCTGGAGGATTAGAGCTAAGAGGCTAGGGTGAGGAGGTGGGGAGGAACTGAAGGAATAAACATGCTGGAGGTGGAATTTCATGTTTTGCTGTATTTTCCAACTTGTGAGTCTGAGGAATCACAGCTGGGTTTTCAGGACCGGCCCTAAGTGGAAGCTACCCCTGTCCATAAAGTCCATCTCAATACCAGATACACCCCAGGGACTGTCCTCTGCACATCCCTTCTGCCTAGGTCTGTCATTTTAGGGACTCAAGGATTCCTTACATCCCACAGCCCATATGAATAGGTTCCCAAAACACAGTCCCTTTCTCCGTTAGCCACCCCTTCCCCACAAGGGAAGGACAGTCAGCCCTCCAGGCATCAATCAGCTTCCCCAGGAGGCAGGACCCAGTATCCTTGTGCAGCCCACATGCTCTGTAGCCATGCCAGCCACAGAGCTGCACCTCTGGAGGCTGCCCTGGAGCCACCCCTTGAGGGGCAAGCCACACGACATTTCCACATCTTCTGGCCCTTCTTTGCTTTTCCCCTCAAGACAGCCCCAAAGACCAAATAATCCCACGCACACAACACCACATTGTGCTGCTGAGGTTGCAGGGAGGCAGTGGGATTGCTCTCACCAGGGTCCCTTCAGCCAGTTTTCTTACCTGCTTACTGTGGGCATCCTTCCTTTTCCGAGGAGGCATCGAGAAGTGAGCCAGCTCTGGTGACCCAGCCATCAGCAGTGTGTCTGTGGGCGGTCTCTGGCATCATGCCATGTAATTCAGGTTGGCAGTATACACATGTGTAAGCCCTGCCCTCAAATCCCAAGGAACCCCTTTGGCCCCATGTTCTGGAAATAGCACAGCACCGGGCATGCCCGATGCCTTACACCTTTTCTCCAGGATGATAACCTGACTATGCCCATCAAGCCATGCCTCTGGAGATGCCTCACACTCCATGATGGAATGAAGGCCTGTGGAGATCACAGTCATCTCTGCTCTGAGCTCAACCTGGGCTTGTGACTTGTGGCCTGGTACACATTTATCCAATGGCCACAGAGAGCCTTGGCCTGGTCCTGTGCTCAACCCAGAGAGCAGCATCCCATGTTACTGTTTTATCCCTCTGGCTGGGGATCTGCTCATGTTCTGGTAGCTGGGTCTCCAAATGGCTACATCAATCCTCAGTGGCAGAGGGGCACAAGTTTTCATGGGTCATGACCTCCTCCAGGGAACATCAGGAAATTTGTGGACAGGACATCACAAACCCTTTTCTTTCTTAACAAAAGTCATCTCTAGACGAGATTATGGGCTTTTGGCCTGCGTGGAACTTCCCACCTACTGGTTCCACAACTTAATTGAGAATTAGTTTTCAGCCGCTTCCTCTCAGCAGCCACTGTGAGAAGCTCTGGTCCATGAAAACAAAGCACTTGCCTTGGCCTCATGCTGGAGCTGAGTATGCCAAGCAGATGGCCAGTCGGCCGTTTCTTCCCATCTCTGCAGCGGGGGATCGCGGGGTGCTTTGATCCTGTCCTCTGAGTGGGGACAGCTGGGCTGTAAATCAGGGTCCCTGCTGCTCGGAACCCTTTCGTCCACCCAGCCACCATAGAGAGGAGACATGTTTTTCCTTTCCATGCAGGGGTGAGCCAGGGTGAAATCTAGACCTGACAGCTGGGCCAATAGACCTTTCTGTGCTGTTCACGTCTTGCTTTTGCAGGAATTTTCCACCTTAAAACCCCATCTAGCTTCACCTCTTCCACCCAAATAATATAGGCAAGAGGTCAACTTCTTTCTTGTGTAAAGAACAACCAATTACACTTAGATGATAAGCTGAAAAAGTGCCAAATTTCTTTTTATAGCTTCTTTATTGCTCCCTGTCTGTGTGTATAGAATGAGGAGAACTGTCATTTACATGGTAACTTTAAGGCTGATCTGTGGAGACCGGGAATGGACCGAGATAATTTTAAGGCAAATGGGTCATAAAAAAATAAACAAACACTGGGTAGCTACCGAAGCATGCATGCTGCCTTCTCCATCTTAAAAGGAACAAAGGTGATGCACGTGAGAGCAGGACAGCAAATTTGGAGGGAAAGTCAAAGGAGGCTCAATATTTCTGACATTATCCAACCTCTAGCCAAAGCTCCACTTCTGCAATCACTTTTCCAGTGAGGCTCATGACCTCTGCTAAACATGCCATAACCCTGGAGGGGTTGTGTTCAGTAACTGGGCTCTGAAACAGACTTCTACTCCAGGCAAATACCAAGCCCTTTTTAAGATGGAATTCAACATATTCCTGAAATGTAGTGCTTGTGAGAACTGAGAACCAGGCTGGGTGAGCCAGGCAGCCCTTTCAATCTCACATTCCTTGGCTGGAGACAGGTAGTGGATGTGTGCAATTCTTGTACAAATCAGGTCTACAGTCGACTGGATTTTTCTCCCTCCAGCTGTCACCCTGTATCACCCTTGCCATTTGGAGTTTCCAGGTCTCTCTTTTCAGTTCGAGAGGGCTTCTGTCTGGCAGAAAAAACATTAATTAGAGCCTGTATTGATACTATCACACTCATTTTGTGTCCTCGCAGATGCCGAGTGAAACAGCCTCCCTGTCTGTGCAGTCTCCAGAGGACTGCCAATCCTCTCTCCACATTCCACCTTGTGCAGGAAAACACCAGAGCATTAGAAAGACACACATAAACTTCATATGATTTGTGTGTCCTTGGTGTTATAAAAGCACCATGCTCTACAACTTCTTTACTCAGGTGGCCATTCCATGCACTGGTATACAAGCCCAGAGAAGCTCAAGATGTAGTCAGGGCTTCCCTGAGGGCTGTGGAGGAACTTTCCATCTCCTGCACCAGGCTTTCTGGCCTCAGCATAAAATCTTCAAGCAATGAGGCTGGCTTTTGGTAACTTCATTTACTACCATGTATTTGACAGTGGGCTAACAGGCTCCTTGCTTTGCTCATGGTCCTGCCACTGCAGCGTGCTGATCTGCTGACCCTGGTGAGCACAGAGAGACTAAAGTTGCCATGGGACCCACCCACCTTCCTTTGGGCTTCACTCCCAGGCTCAGTGATTGACAAGGAAATTACCGGATCCAGTGAGCCCCTGGCACTGAGGTTTGCTGGATCCTCTGGGACTTGGTGGGCTGCACATATGTGTTAGGATTTCTTCTGCTTGGGACCTGATTTACTCAAAGTTGGGTGAAGGGGACAATTCTTTGGGTTGTGCCAACACTGCCTTTTCTGATCACTGCTGTTGGACATAATCCCCACTCTGAAGCATGCTTTGAAACAACCAAGCGTGTTAGAAAAATTGAGGAGCATTTTAGCTTGCAGTTTTTGCATGAAGGTACTGGGGGTGTGAGATTTCAAAGCCTTTTGGTCAATTGGAAAATCTCAGTCCTGAGATTTAGAGTGAAGATGGAATGAAAAGGTAACACACAGGACGTACAAGGAAGTCACTGCTTCCTCCCAGGCAGCAGTTTCCCACAGAAAAACAGGACATGTCTGCCATGCAGAAAAGTGTAAACAGTAAGTTCTGCCCATATCCATTGGCCAGCGTTGTGTTTTGAAGAGGCAGGAAAACCTGTCACGCTGGCGCAGCTGCCCAGGAGAGCAGGTGATTAGAGTACAATAGGCAGCCCTGCAAAATCACCATGCTGATGCCAGAATCCTGCAGTTGCTGTGGACCATGTCTGAGTCATGTGCAGGGTCCAGAGACTTCCCTTGTGGTGCAGAAAATGAGCAAGGCTTTCCTCTGAGTGTTCCATTTTTCCTGGTGTAAATTGTTGTTGTGACCTTCAGGTGCAGACACATCAATTATAAAACCACACAAATTAATGCATGACCCTTCTAACAGCATACCAGCAGAGGGAACAGACAGGAAACATCCTGAGCTGTGAAAGAAACTCAGTCACTCAACCACACAAACTCCAGGCAGAGTAGGTGGACCTGAGAGCATACACTGGAGATGGCAGCTGCACTGCACCGTGCCCTGAGGCCAGCCTGCCCAAGGGTGTGTGCAGTCCTTAGGGCACTGCCACACACTCCCTTGCTGCAGATACTCGGTGTTACGTCATCGCTCAGTCACAGGGGGTGGCTAATGAGCTCTGGGCATGTTCTGTTATTAAAAAGGACATCCCTGCAGCTGCATGTGCTGCTTGGGCTGGAGGGGACACAGCTGAGAGCCAGAATCCAGGGTGCAAGTGCAACACTGACAGACGTGCCAGTTTGTACATGCAGCCACATGAGTATGACATAGGTCAACGCAAAGGCAGACTTTGTTTTCCTCTCCACTGACATGAAACAAACATCTATTCCAGAATTTTACGGGAAAGACGCTAGTCTTTTCTAAAGAAAAATTAGAATTAGTTTTGTTCTGAAAAATTTACCTAGTCAGGAATGAGAGGAGTTCAGGACTCATCTCTTGAGACTTTTAACTCACCCATAATAACATCACTTTTGAGAACTTTCCAACAGGACATCGGGCAGCTTGTTACAATCTGAAGGCTACAGATGGGACCATTCTCTTTGTGTATGAATTTATCTACCAAATAAAACCCACACTGGTATGTAGCAAGACTTTCCAAGAGCTGTTCACACCCAAATCCTACCCTGGGGTTTGGTTTTCACAAAGAAGTATTTGGCCCTAGCTTGTAAGAGTCTTGAAGCTTTCAGGATCTCAAGGTGAAGCCATACTGAGTCTCCTCCATGCAGACACGGGACATGGAGATCCCTGTGCTCGACTGGACACTGCCTACAAGCAGAAGGTGATCTTTGCTGTAGGGATGAAGGAGGTCTGGGTCTATTTCTCAGAGGATCTGCACACTGCTGTTCTGCTTGTTGCCATAGACATTAGGGAGCCAGCTGCCGCTTGGTAACATGGGGCACCCACATCACCTCGGTCACTGACTCAGGCTTGCCATAAGTGATTAGTGTGGAAGATGGACCTTTCCAACCTGATGTGACACCTTCTGGCAGCCCCCACGACAGACAGATGCCTCACAGTGACACACTTGCTCTGCAGGTGTGGCTCTGGACACCACCTCCTGTGAGGCAGGCAGATCATGGGGCTATGCAGGGCTCCCAGACAGAGTCCATAGGGCATGGTGCACACACGTGGAGCTGCTCACACGTTCTGCATGGTGTTGTAGGCATGCTGGGCCATGTGGGGCAGGGAGCATGCTGGTCTGCTTGGCTGATGGGGGTCCCAGCAGTGCTGGTGTTTGTGGAGTGCTGTGGGTGTTTTGCATTTGGGGAACCAAATGCAATAGTTTGCCCTAATGCTTGGGAATATTCTTGATGATGAAGTCATAGGGCCACGTGTGATCTTGACAAACATACGATCACAAACATACAAACATACAATCCAGGGTCAGGCTGTGCAAGCATGCAGGGCAGAAGGCATTTTGCCTTGGGAGATCTGTCATCTCTCGACAAGTTAGATGTATTTGAGTTTCTGGTGAACTTATGTTCACATAAAAGAACAAAAAGACCTATTGGATTGTACACAGCACATAAGAACGTAGCAGCGGCCTTGCTGGCTTGGACCCAAGTTCACCTGAACATTCACCTAGGTCTGGGTGTGGGGACCCAGGAGGCGAGGCAGGTTGGAGTGGAGAGGGATGAGGTGTGGGAAAGACGAGGCAGAGGCAGCAGGGAAGATATGCCCTGGCTGCAGGCACGAGGACACCTGGGATACTCAGCCCAGGGGAGCTGTGAGTTGAGTGAGAAGCCTGCCTGTGGCCAGGTGTCTTTCTGACAGGCTGCAGCCCTCTGTGAACATGCACCAGCTTCAAAGCACCATGCAGCCACAGGCATAGGTAGGAAAGAATAATCGCTGCCAGGAAGCCAAGGGCCCAGAGTACCTCAGGAGCACAGACGTTTCATTATTGCTCGGTTGACTTGGCACAGAGAAGAAATTTATAACCAACAGCAGGTTTGCCAGAGCAGTTAAACAGAGCAGTGTAACAATAGGAATAAGAATTTCAAATATTTTATTTTGCTTTATAATTCCTTTCAGGCTGCTTCCAATTAAGAGAAGGGCAACTTTTCAAGCCTAAAGTGACTTCGATATGGTATACAAATTCTCAGATCTTGATGTTGAATTGTTTGCCCCTTTGCCTCCCTCAACAAAAAATCTGTCCTTTTTTTTTTTTTTTTTTTTTTAATTGGCATATGTGGACAGTAGAAAGCTTGAGCAAGGGAACAGTTCTTGTCTCTTCAAGTAGCACATGGGCCAGATCATGAAAATTTAATGAGGATAGAAGTTCCTCTTGTTTTTAAAGCTAAAGTTTTGTAAGAGCAATTTGTCAGTGGTAAAGTCAGACCCAACATGATGCTTCAGATATTTACCCAGACACTACTGAGAACAGTGTTGATGTCCTGATGTCACAAATCCATCTTGGTTACTGAAGATAATTGTCTGATTTGCTCTGCTGCTATGCTGATGGCTAAGTGGCCTGTGCAGTTCCCTCTCCAGGAAGGTGCTTTGATAGACTGTACCTGACAGCCTGATTTACAAAGGTGCTTTTGGATACATTCATGTGTCATGGTTGTTTGCCACAAGAGAGGACTGGATGCAAAAATTTCTTTCCACTGCTCTGTGCTGTTCTTGGGTATCCAGAATTCTCACGAATTGTGACTCAACCTCTTTCCTGGGCAATGCTTGACAACCCTTTTGGTGAAGAAATTCCCAGTCTAAATATTGACTTTATAACTCTCCAGGCACAACTGAAGGCTGTTTCATCTCATCCTGTTGTTACCTGGGAGAAGAGACTGACATCCACATGACTACAACCTCCTTTCAAGTAGTTGTAGACAACAATGGAATACCCTCTGAACCTCCTTTTCTCCAGATTAAACACCCTCAGCCATTCCTTATAGGACTTGTACTCCAGACCCTTCCCCAGCTCCATTGCCTTCTCTGGACACTCTCCAGCACCTCAATGTCCTTCTTGAATTGAGGGTGCCAGAACTGAGCACTGGATTCAAGGTGTGGTGGCCTCACCAGTGCCAAGTACAGGGGGACAATCCCTGCCCTGGTCCTGCTGGCCACACAATTGCTGATCCAGGCCAGGATGCCATCAGCCTCCTTGGCCCCCTGGGCAGACACTGGCTCATGTTCAGCTGCTGTAAACCAGCACTCCCAGGTCCTTTTCTGCTGGGCAGCTTTCCAGCCCCTCTGCCCCAGCCTGCAGTGCTGCCTGGGGTTGTTGTGACCAAGGGCAGGACCCAGAACTTCACCTTGTTGGCTCTGCTACAGCTGGTCTCAGCCCATCAATCCAGCCTGTCCAGATCCTTCTGCAGGGCTTTCCTGTGCTCCAGCAGATTGATACTCCAGCCCAAACTGGTGTGTCTGCAGCCTGACTGACGGTGCCTCTGGTCCCCTTGTCCAGATCATCAGTAAAGATTAAACAGAGCTGTCCTCAACAATGAGCCCTGGGGAACAGCACCTGTGACCAGCCACCAGCTGGTGTGACTCCGTTCACCACCACTCTCTGGGCTTGGCCATCCAGACAGCTTTTTGCCCACTAAAGAGTGCACCTGTACAAACCATGAGCAGCCAGTTTCTCCTGGAGAATACTCCGGGAATTGGTGTAAAAGTCTTTAGTTAAGTCCAGGTAGATACGTCCACTGCCTTTCCCTTATCCACTAAGAGGATCACCCTGTCACAGAAGGTCAGGATGCTCAAGCAGGACCTGACTTTCATAAACACGTGCCGGATCCCCTCGTTGTCCTGTGATGCTTTCAGTCCTAGAGAAGTTCAGCACTATTTTCTGCTGGCAGAAAATTCCATGCAGACACCTACAATTTCAGAAAAATACAATGGAAAAGGCTACTTCTTGAAGCTGACAGGACTTCTGCTTGTGGCTGTGTACCTAGCAGCTAGGATCTACTTTTGGAGACAAGTGGTTTGGGAAGGACATAGCATTGTCTTTGACAGCAGACCTAATGACAAAGGGAGCTGGCCTGGAGGTGACAGATGCCCAAATAATCTGTTGCTGCTTGTCTCTGAGAAGATGAAAGTGGCAGTGATGCCTGTTCCCTCACCCCGGTGCACAAGAACCCCCAGCCAATGGGTTGGATACTAGTCTTCCACCCCATTGGAACCAACAGTGCTCACTGATCCTGTTAACTGAGGGCTGAGCTGCTACTTGGCGTTTGCAGCTGTTGTTGTAAAACGGCATAAAGTCAACTAAGAGCGAACAAGATCCAGATTCTGCAAGCTCCCCTGGCAACTTTTCAGCTTTCTGGGGCAGAGACAAATGCAGAGAAACAAAGCAAGGCCACATGTTGGCATCCCTGCTTGAGACTTGTGTCCAGCATAGCAGCAGCAGCATTTTCTACCCCAAGCTGGCAAATGCAAATGGAAGTGGGGGGCTACATGCCCCATTGCTTTCCTCTTCCCCAGTTCACTCTCCAGGCCAGTTGCACACACTAACACATCCCCTCTTGAAGAAAAGGTAGTCATCACAGGAACAAGCCCATAACCTCCTCCATCCTTAGTCTAGGTCCCCATTCTGTCTGAGACCCTGAACAACCTCCTTGGTTGGTCCATGGAATAGGAGTGAGGAGGAGAGTCTGCCTCCCTGGGACTCATGGTTGAGCTGGTGAAAGGCAGAAGGCTGCCCTTCTCACTGCTGCTGGAAAATCACTGCTTACTCTGCTCTCTGTTGGAATTTTTGCATCAGTGTGACTCTCCTGACTTCAGTGGCACCATGGATGGAAACAGCCTTCTTGCCAGCAATGGAAAAAACATTTAGCACCAGTGGGAATGTGTTGCCATTTTACCAACAAAGTGGTTTGTAGTGGTTTCCTCATGTTGTGGATGGTCTCCAGTGGCCCTAGGCCTGTTTGCTGAGTGGAAGGGTGTCCCTATCCCTCCTTCATTCCCACTCTCTGTGAGATTTTCCCAGCTCATTTGACACGATTGGGATTCTGCCCTTGCTTTTACTGAATTGCACAAAAGGACAACAGACCACAGTACAGGAGAATCCAAGAGGAGAACAAAGAAGTCTTCATGGATGCTGTTTGAAATTCCCAGGATGCCAGCTGGGTCTCCTCATGCTGCAACATGACAAACACCAATACAATGCCTGAAGTGTGAGATGTCACAGAACACCTCACAACCAGCTTGTCACCCTGGGTGAAAGGGTGGGAAACAGGAGGGTGCACTTGGCTCTCAGCAGTGCTGCCAACAGGCTGGAATAAACCCCAGGGGATGACTCTGGATCTCTACCAGTGACCTTAGAATTTGGATCAGCACAGTAGAGGAGGCAAACAGAGAGAGGGTTGCTGGTATAAGGCCTTCAGTGTGTAACAGGGGCAACAAGTCACATCAAAACCTCAAATCTGTTAGTGAATATTTTTAAAGCTAGGACTCACAGAGAGGTTGGAGGTCTAGAAAACTTTCCTCAGGCAACGCTCTGCCTGGGTTCCCATTTAAGCCTGTTTAAAAGGGGACCTATGGCACCAATGGAGGGACTGTTCTCTAACAGCCTTCAGGTGATGATGGGGTAAGGAGAGGGGGTCAGGATCACAGGTTTTTCATGAGCTTCGGTGAACAGTGTCAGTTTTCCAGGCTTTCTAGTCTTAGTATTTGTTTTTGCGAGGGGGCATGCAACCGAAGATGCATGGCATGACAAGTGTATGCACCTGTCTCTGACAGTTATTCTTGACACCAGGTTATGCTGTATGCTGCTGCTGCTTTTTTCTCTTTGTCCTCTGCTACAGGTTTCTACGGCAGGATTTCAAAGCTTCAGAGAGCAGAGGCTCTCCTGGTTAATTTTCCATTAAACGTCTTAAGAAACACAACTCAGGAGGATGATGGTCATGAACTTTTATCAACAGCAATCATTAATTCAAGGGTCCCAGAAAATTCTCCATTTCCTCTGTCACTCCAAACCCCATCTTCACTTAAATCAAACCCTGTGCTGCTCTTCAATCCTGCTGGGTTTTATTCTGCTGCTTTCAGTACTGCCTGACTCCCAGCAGTAAGTGCAGCTGAAGGAGTTAAAGCAGCCAGCTGGCCAGGAGAATTCAGACATGCAGGAGCTGTCTAAACACACGTAGCAAGTCGGCTGGCTGGCACATGACCCACTGAACAGATCAAACAATGCTGCTAGGAGCCAAGAACAATTTCCAGTACCTGCTGCAGTGTCCATATCTTCCCTGGGTCCATCCCCCTCCTTCCTTTTATGGCCAAGTCAAAGTCATATCCTCCAACATTTCTAAAGTGACACGCACCTAGTTCTGAGCACATGTGTCTCACAAGGTGACAGCTGCTCGTGCTTAGGCAAAGTTTATGCTGCTTATGTCCATGACGGCATTTGAGTCAACAGATTACTGGGGTGAGCACATGGGCATCCACTGAAACAAAAGTGCCAGGGCCACACAGGAACAAAATAGTGCTCCATCTTGCATTGTTATATATTCCTTTCCCTTCCCTTCCCTTCCCTTCCCTTCCCTTCCCTTCCCTTCCCTTCCCTTCCCTTCCCTTCCCTTCCCTTCCCTTCCCTTCCCTTCCCTTCCCTTCCCTTCCCTTCCCTTCCCTTCCCTTCCCTTCCCTTCCCTTCCCTTCCCTTCCCTTCCCTTCCCTTCCCTTCCCTTCCCTTCCCTTCCCTTCCCTTCCCTTCCCTTCCCTTCCCTTCCCTTCCCTTCCCTTCCCCTAACAGACAATATGACTCACAGTAAACATCGACAAAACAGACAAACACTTGGGGTAGCTGATTTGCAGAGGCACCAAAATTATCCTAAGCTCTTGCATACCTTGTCTGTGTCAGGGCCCAAAAAACTCTGGCTGATGTTCACTGTTGCTAAGGGTAGATTTGGGATGCTGGGGTGGGCACCTGCTGAGAAGAGTTGGGAAGCATGTTTTCCTCAGCATTCCAGGTGCAGAAAGAGCAGCAAGGTGAACTCCTCTCACCCATTTGTTTATGCAATTTGTTTCAGGGAAACAAATTTCCTATTTCCCTGCCATGCTGAGAAACTTTGAGCTAGTTCTGTGGAGGGATCCCTACAATCCCTTCTTCATCCTGTTTCTGAACATCTGAGCAGCATGAGGACATTGGTTGTCAAAAGAAAGGTGGAATGTCTTGTTATGCTGAAGCTGGACGGTGTTATTTTTCTTTTCACTTTTCATTTGTATCTTTGAAGGACGAAACAGGTCCTTTATAGAAATTTCCTCATACTTGGAGTAGAAAGAATGCCATGACTTCTTGCAGAAGCTCACACTCCATGCATGAACCCACATCTATTCCAGCCAGCTAGAGGAAGGTTCATCTTGCAGTTGAGATTTCCCAAATGCTGAAGAAGTCAAGCTGTCAGCCATGATGTTAATCTCAAGTGATAGCTGGTCCTTCTGTTATCCCAGTCTTTGCACTGGGACACTTTGAAGTTCATGACTCTGACCTCTAACTCAGTTGGGTGCAATCTGGGAGTCCAGGGAAAAAAAGGCCAAGATCTCAGCTGTCCTGGGGACAGCCTGTCCTGTGGTGGGGGATCTACACTGCAAGGAGTCTGAAAAAATGCATAAAATGTTTAAAGTTTTATGCATTGCCACATTGCATAGGTTTGACCACTGCGTCACCACATCACGGTGACAAAGAAGACAGAGCAAAGTCTTGCAGTCCACTCTGTTGTAAGAGCTTCTTCTGCTGGCTGCAATATGTTTGCAACTCTACACAGTCTAACATCACCGCACACTTTGCCTTCCAAAGGTAGTGAAAATATTTTCAGTGATTTTGCATGAAGCTCTGAGCAAACTGGAATCTTACAGCTACCCTTTGTAGTAGTTAGGAGTTGGTCCTTTTCTTAGGCAGTGACACTGAGAAGGAAATTCTGCTGGGACTGAAGACCATTCTGAAGGGCACTAGGCTGCAGGGGCTAAATTCTGCCCTTAGCTGCCTGCTTTACTTGTTGCCACATATGGAAAATAGGAAAAACACAAATTGGCCATTTGTGCACTGCTATCATCTGCCTGCCCCTTCGAGTCTGGTTCTGGCAGTGTGATGGGTGAAACTGGAGAACCAGGATCAGATTGCTGGAGGGATTTTGACTGTGGCCAGAGCTGGTTGCTGGAAGGCATGGGGCAGCTCCATTTGTCCTGGCATTACTGAAGTCAATGGGATTTTGGCCATAGTCTTCAACGGAGCTAGGATTTCACTGTGCATGCCGAAGAAAGCACTGTATCATACAGTTGTGTTGTCTGCCATGACATTTACTGCTAATGAATCAGTGTGCCCCATCTCACTTGGCTCCTTTATAGGTCTTCACCTGTGGTTTGTCCCCGCTCCCTGCCACTCTTCTCTCTCTCTCTCCCTCCCCACTATCTGTCCATCCTTGTTTCTGTCTGACAGTGCTTGCTGTCCTTCCTTGCTGTCTTCTCAGCTTGCTTTCGTGTGTACTCTGCAAGGAATGTGCCCACAAGAGGTATTTTTATTTGGCAGCCTGAGTAAGCTTTCTGTTTTGGCTGCAGGTACTGAGATGAGCAGCCAGTGGAGCTGACATCTCCTGTGTCGTGTTTTTAGCTCCTTCCATCTGATGGGGAAGATGACCTCATTGGCTGACTGTGTTGAGGAGGTCTGGTTGCAAGGGCAAAAAAAGTTAAGAGTTAACCTTGAAAGAAGCAACAGAATGCCTCACATGGGTTTTTTCGGCTGTTTTCTCTAATGTGGGGGTGTCACAAGGATTTCAGGCCTTACTTCAACACACAGGGTGTGTAAAGACAGTGAGCAATCCAGATACTGGGGAGCAAAATATTTTTGCTAGGACTTTAGCAATAGGAAGAGGCTGCCAAAGGGGCTTCATCAGCTTCTGAGGAATGCTTCCTTGGAGCAAGTTGTTCTCTGACCAACCTAGAGATGATATGAGGTGCTGTATGGCTTTTCTCTCATCTCTTAAAGAAAGTGGAGCTGTCATGTGCCAGGGGTACAACTGATATGCTGTTCTGTAGCATCGTATCAGGTCACAGTGGCCCAGTAAAAGTCAGGATAACACAGTTTATGATTGCCATGGAGGGGCTGAGCCTTCAGAACAGTGTGTCATGAGCAAGACCAATACAATGTAATCCAAGACAAATTTAATGGCAACCCGATTTAAAGAAATGCTGGAAAATATTCTAGACACAGATATTAAAACCTCCTCCTGCACTGATCTTTGAAAGGGCAGTACTGGCAACCCAAGAAGACATTTTCACGACATACAATTTGTTGTTGCAGAATCAGGGAAGAGCTAAGAGGAAATTGTGGTCTGAACTATTACGAAACAAGGATCCAGGCAGATCTGGGGAAAAGACTGGATTGTATTGCTTCTGTTGAGGAAGTTTCTGAAAGCCTATCCTCTTATCACACAGCAAAAGATAGTATCAAAACTGGCTGCAGGTGTAAAAAGCCATGTGGTGTTCTTGAGACCTTGCTTTGCATACTATCTTACCACTTTTCCCAGCTCTCCAACCTTTGATGCTGGGAAGGAGCTGCTCTCCAGAGCAGGACCGTGGTGACCAAGCTGTTATAACAGCATGATGGGGGAGTGATCTGTGTGTATTTTGGGTAAGAAAGGTCCACCATGAACAGCCCGCCCGTCACACGCCTGGAGACGTGAGCTCATCTTCCCCTCCCAGTGCGGCACGAAGGAAACCATGACGCTCTTCCAGCGGGATGTGTGCGTGTGCATCCACAATCCCAGCTAATTCTGGTCTATGCAGGTGCTATCTCAGGCTGTGCATCCTTGCACGTAGTAACGATGGGGCGGATGGGGGTGTGTGCTGAGACAGCTAAACTGCTACGCTCTGACAGCTCCTTTGCATGTGTTAAAATAACATCACCCTTACTTGTTGTCTCTCCTCTTCCACTCCATCCCCTCACTCAAAATCTAAAGGGAACAAGCTCTAGGTATTAAAATAGCTCCAGTCTAGCTTGTTCAGTCTATTTCAGGAGGCTGGTTCCATCCTGACACAGATAGAACACAGAGACGTTGTGGAAACCACAGCCACAAGAGGCCATCAGCCAAAACTAAATGCTTTCCCAGCGTTTGCCGAGTGGTTCATTCCCCCCGCTCCCTCCCTCCATCCCCTCTCCTGGCTTAAAATAACAGCTGGAAGCTGTTTGGCTTTGTTTTGTTGGATTCTTCTGCTTGCTATGCTCAGTCTGGTGGCATTGAGAGGGAAAGCTGGAGGCACTTTTGTGGCGACAGGGGCTCACTCCCTTCTGGACTTTTAGGTGAGACCTTCAGAACAACCATGGAAATGAGAGTCCTACAGGTATTTCTGGGATGAGTTTTCAAGGACCAGACGATAAGCTGGGGCTACAGCAGTGATAATGCATGGATTTAGCAGTTTAGACCATGTATTTTGTCTCATAGCCTTTGATTGACTAAAAAGGCAGTGGACATCTAAAAATAGGTTAGGGGAAATGTGGCTGAGGGATAGCTAAAGTCCAATGAATCAATCTGTAGGGAAGGACTCATTTTCTGGTTTCTGTGACCCTTCTGTTGCTAAATTAGGGATTGTGACATGGAAATGCACTGCTTCACACCAGCCAAGGGTTTGGCCCAAAATATCCCTCAGCTGAGGATCTAGATGATAAGACTGTTACAAAAACACCATGAACAAAACATAAATGCCTCATCTGGTACAAACGCCTTCCTGCCTCATCTACATTTAGTGTTCCACCTGGAGCATCAATGTTTTCTGCATTTTCTCATCTTCAGATTTTTAGGTGTCCTTCCAGTTTCTACTTCTTCCTGGTATTATCTATTGTTCCGTGGAGAACAGCAAGTGACACCAGGCCTATTCTTCACTGAGATCAAAATCAGGGGTTTAGTCAAACCTCCATCCTTCAGTCTAAACAGCACCAGAGTTTGTGAATATTTCCAAATGCTTGTTTTGAATCTGAAGGTGCTCTTAACCCTTAAAGAGAAGAGTCATGAACTCTCAAATCTTTACAAAAATACCAGCCTTATTTTCCCAAGAGATGTCAAATTGTGGGTGCGCAAATTACTGTGGGAAACTGCCAACATGAACGGAGCCTTGGGACCAGATGGCTCAGCACCAGAAGTGTTCACAGGCTGCCTGGCTTCAGGGGTGAACCTTGGTGCTTGGCAAGTGAACTCCCAGGGCTATCTCCCAACAGTACTAAACTCCAAAGTTTAATATCATTCTTTTGTGCTGCAAACCTTATGACCTGAGGTCTTCTCCTGCCTCATCCCAGTTGTTTCATTTGTTTTAAAAAGAAAATTAGTTTTAACAGCACTCAGTGAGCCATTGCAAGCAGTAACAATGCACAGATGCAATATTCAACCTCAAGCAGCAAAAGTTTCTAAGATTAATTTAAAGGTCATCAACACAGTGTAAGTGTGCAAGATACAAGTTCTCCATGTCAGAGACATCATTTATTTTACATAATAGCAAATCTGCTCTATAACTTAATAACTTGAGCTAGAAAAAGATTACCTTTTTCTGTGTGTGTGCTTGCTGTTATGCAGAAGGCAAGCAGAATAAAAATGAGAATTTGTGTTTAATGAAATAGATGCTTCAGCATTTGTTTTATGGCAAACATTGACTGTACTTTTGAAAAACAGGGGTATTTGAATGACAAAGTCTAAAGCATTTACATCTGTAAATTGCTTCTATTGACATTTTTGAGGGGAATGGGCTATTTGACTTTTCAAGGTGGTAATGTTCTGAGTCATTTCATCCATTTTAGCAGAAATTGCTTTCTTTTGCATTCCTTCAGTATTACAAAGAATATTTGTATATGGGCACACAACCCAGGTTGAATGGTAGCCCCATTTCCTCATGTGAACCAGCCAATTGTTATATTACAGGAAAAAAATGGAAACAGCTCGGAGACATTGCATCACAGTATGCAAATGCACTTGAGAATATTTTGGACCAGGTCAACAACAGGACATGTAGTCAGTCACACTGAATTATCTGGTTTAAAATTTACAGGTTTGATTTTCCTAGCAGAAAAATTTATGACAAAAAAGCCCTTGGGAAATAGAACCTGCTGAGTTTAAAGTCCATTACCCTCAGAATGCAGAAATTACTTGACTAGATCTATTTTAAGGTACATAGAGTTTTTCTATGATCGATCTATCTATCTATCTATCTATCTATCTATCTATCTATCTATCTATCTATCTATCTATCTAAATATCCACCTATCTCTTTCCACCTTTCCACATTTCCATCTTTATGGATCTTGGAGTTTAATCAAGATTTATTAATTTTGCTCATAGTAACAATATATCCTTAGATTTTGGATCAAGTCTGAGGTCACTGGCATGTGTCAAATTATTTATCATGTCCTTCTCTATGTGCAAATCCACAGACGTAACACAGTAGCCTATTGTCAGCAGTTGAGTAATTACCTTAATTTAAGCAAAAAGGTCAATGGGACCAAATGTTGCTGTAGCCCTGTGGTTGGGGTATTACATACCAACCCACCCACACATGTTATTATTTGCTCAGTCTTCTTTTTTTCCTCTTTATTTTCTTTTTCTGTTGGGTTTTTGTTTTTTTTTTTAACAAACCATAAAAATAAATTGTAAGTTCCTGAAATATTATATGTCAAATTAGCTACTGTAAAAATGCTTTCCACTTACATAGCTTCTAAACATTGCTAGGACAGCCTGCTCTCATTGAGGCAGAAATGCAGATCCCTATTTCAGGAAACATGGCACAGGAGGCGTAACCCAGCCAGGGCAAGGCAAAGTCAGTGAGGCACCTTGATTTGCACTAGCAGAGTGTCTGCTCTGACAATTTCTCCCTGAGTCCTCCCTTCATGCTCCTGCTTCACCCCATCCCCAGAGAAGCCCTCACTCCCTCCCCCATGAATACTCATGTTTTTCCAACTGTATTTGTATTTGCTTTGCAACAATGAGGAAAGAGGTGCCTGAGTGCTGGCAAGGGGGTTGCCCAGGACCAGCTGAATCTTCCTGATTTGTGATGGGCAGTTCAGGAGCTGAGTGGGTGTTTAACCAGAGATGCAGCAGAAAATTCGGGTATCTTGGGGACCCCATTGCTTGGGGCTCTGAATGAGAGAGGCATTATTTGAGGAGTCTTTGAGAAACAGAAGTTTCATGGTGAACAGTTTTTCAGGTATATGGAACAAAATTTCTAGAGTGCTTTTATCTGGCACACTAGGAGTCACAACCCAACACTTGAGCCTAACAGGGGAGAGAAGCCTAGGGTTGTCAGGCTGCTCACATCCACCATCAGAAGTGACAAGGGGGGTGAGAGAGTGCCACCCCATCAGATAACACCTCTGACTGCCAGGGTAACAACCACAGCAGGATCTCTGTCAGCTGCCATCAGAGGAGCTGTAGGCACCAGCCCACCCATCTCCTCCCTGCTGTACTCATCTCTTTCCTCAGGCTAGCCCCAGGAACACTGAACATGATACAGGCTCTCTTTTCATGGAGTGGAGGCTGGTTCAACACAACCTACTGGCTGCCACAGTGTGCTGGGATGTTCCTCTCCTAAGGGTTGGGTTAGCCAGTCCTCATATTGAGAACACCTGGGCAAGGACCTGAATGCCAGTGGGACTGGTCCTTATGAGCCATGAGTACAACAGTGAACACCAGACAATCCCATTTCCAGAAAGAGAATTGGAGCACAGGCAACTGAAATTGTTTCCTGTGTGTCACAGAGGAAATATGTATTTCTGTCATACAGGGCCTCTGCAATAGGAATTACATTCCATTAGATTCCTGTATTCCCAGTACCAATCTGCTGACTTCTCCTTAAGACATTTCTCCAGTCCCTGCCTGGACCAGGACACATCTCTCCTGTTTTTCTGCCTTTCTTCCCTTGCTGCTTGTTGTGCCAGTGTTCTTTGTCTTCAGCTATGGAAGAAGAAAAATCATAGTCGTAGCAGTATTAGATTCCTTTTCTAAATAAATTTATTTAGAAAGTTTTCTATGGGATACCAAGTGGAGTTCGTGCTTCATTTTAGGTGCTAAGGACACCTGTCAGACTCCAAGGCAAGTGGCCAAAGCAGACTGTCCAAAGGTGCTTCTTTTTTTGTGGCTTGCAAGACAGCAGAAGCAAAGTCACAACTTTGAGGCAACAAGTGCTCGATGGAGTCCAGGTTCCTACAGGGGAAGGCAGTCTCTGCCAGGGGTCCTTGCCAGCATGCAAACACTGCTCTGCGTACCCAAATTGGCTGGGAAAAGCTGGCTTCAGGCTGCTGCTCTCAGACCTCCAGTACCACAGCAGATCAAGCAAAGTCTATGCTTTCTATTCCACCCCCAGGTCTGGTTGTGGTGCCCCAGCTCAGGTAGGGAATGTTTACACAGTGCTGATCTCTGTTGAAGTCATTGCTTAAATACCTGGGCAGATGTTGGATTGGGATGAGACACTCCCTGAAGCTACGTGGGTAATGGGTGAGATGTTCCTCTTGCATGGCTTTACTTGTTACCATCATATTATTGACAGTACAACTGTCAATCCTTTGTTATCTTTTAAAATAAATACTTCTCTTGGATCTAAACCTACACTGAAAATGCTGTGTCTTTCCCAGTTTGAGAGAGCAGCTGACAGCCTTCCATATGTTGTCAAACTGGCCCTTATCCTCTGTCTGCTTCCATGGTTTGAAGGGGCTGTGTCTGGCACTGGACATTTATTTACATTTGTATGAAAGGAAAGGTATTGCCTCGTACCTATAAAGGAGCATACAAAGCAGGATGGGAAATAGGACTCTATGTCAGACATAATTCGGTTTACTCTGACAGTTTTAACTCTTTGTGGTCATTTCAGTATTCATCTGAATCTGCCTGAGGCTGGGCTGTACAGAGTACAGAAGGGAAAATGCTGGGAAAACTGAAGAGCTCAGAAGGTTCCCACTGTGCCCACTTTATCCCAGGGAAGAAATGCCCTAGTATCAGTCTTTGATCTGTTTAGTGATGCTAAACACTTTATAAAGGTTTCAACCATGGGCTTTCTCTTTCCATACCTCTGGTAGCATTTTATAAGCCAGACTTGCCTTATTGGGTGGTTTTAGTTCCACTCCTTCCCTGCCCATGTTTATACCTGCAATCACCAGGGATAAAGGTATAGCCATGGACAAAGAGAAAGCAAAGAGTCATTCCTTGTGGGCAGTCTCAGAGACTGCTCATGGATGATGTTGAGGTTCTGCAAAATCACAATGTGGCAACAGCAAGGAGAGCAGTTGTTATTTCACACTGTACTGACGTGACAGTGATCAGTAACTGGCATTCGCTGGGCTCTCAGCACTGCATGATTGTGAGAGATGTTCTTATCTGGCAATGACATTCATCTGACTACACACACCCTACATATTCACAATCTGGCTCCAGAGAAGGAGAGGTTGGTTTATTTTAATATGTCAGAGTGAATATTTCATCTCTTGTCCTACGGGAACCTGGTGCTCACGCCTAAGGATGTCCTCATGTGGCTTCTGCTCCCTGACAGATCACAGAGATATCATGGGAAATAGTAGGAGCAGGGTCTGGTGTGTGAGAGGTTAATGTCCCTAAAGCTTGTGAGACCAAGATCTCCGCTTCACAGTGCAAGGTACAGGTGCACAGTCTAGGTAATGCTGGTGCTGAATTCATCCCATGCAAGGCAATTCTTCTGTAGTGAGAGTGATACCTGCTGCATCACCTGCATTCAGCAGCCTAAGTGGGAATTGGTGGGATTGGGCTCTGGGAGTGGAGCTGGTGTAAAGGTAACTGTTGTGAGCCTGTTGTGCTTGAGCAATGGGATCTGATACAGCCTGGGACCTTGATGATTAATGTTACAGAGCGTACTTCTGGCTACGGAGAAGCTTTAGACCTCTTGTTCCTAGGATCACCAAGCCTCTCTGGCAGCAAGGAGAGCACCTTCACCTCTGCAGACCCTATTGCTCCATCCCTTCCAGGGTATGGAAACAGAAAGGCCTTCAGCCTGCAGCTGGCATTGACCTCAGGAGTCAGGTGGGCTCTGAGCAGTGGTGGGCAGAGGCAACCCCTTCATAAGCAACCGCGTACTTGAGAAGGAAAGCAGTGAGGGGCTGAGAAGGAGACCTTGTAAATGCTTCTTCCTAGCAAGCAGCTGCAGTCCTTGAGCAGTCCATCCAAGTCATGGGATCATTTCTGGAGTAAAGTCCTCCTCTGCAGGAATGAGGTAATCAGATTCTGATATAGAGTAAAATTATTTCATGGGTATATCTCAGTTGAGAGCTGAACTAAAGGCAGGATATGGCTGGGCTGTGGACTGGTACCTAGAAAGAGGGTCTGGCAGTTGTCCTGAAAGGCCAAAATAAGTGTTACAGTGAGCCTCAGCTCTCTTTGAAGGCTCATGGGCACCTCCAGAGAGTGTCTGATTCAGATTCAAGCTCCCCATGGTGGTATTTGTCTCACTCCACATCTGGGTGACTGACCTGTTAAACACTTGTGTGAAGTGCGTACCATCAAATGGTTGTAATGCCTCACTGAGCAGTGATGGAGCTTGGGCTCCTAGGTCATTTGCTCACTTTTGAAAATATTTTCCTTTACTGAAAAGGGGTGACACTCAGAGATCAGAAGTATGCCAAACTGGCAAGGTGTCAAGCGCAGAGGGAGTGGTGTATCGTCATTTACTGTACACAGCGCATGGCACTTGATCAAAGTGACGCTGATTTCCTTCTCTGTGCCTCAGAAGTGTGAAATCTATCTGGGGAAGGCGCCATTCACACTCCCTGTTTCTGTGCCTGTTCTGCTGGGAGTCTGCAGCAGAAGGAGTCTTGTGGAAAGCAAAAAATACTGTGGAACATGGTGAGAAAGTTGTTGGAACTTGCTGGTCGCTGTACATTATGTCCTGAACCTCCCTCCTGTACCACATAACCTTGCTGTGGGCTGCTGGGGTAGAGGAGCATGACTGCAGGATTAGTGAAAAGGATGGGAACCCTGCCATGGGCTTTGGCAATACCTGGCTGAACTCTAAGAATACCTAATACAGGCCCGTGTTGTGAGGTCTGAGAGTCAGCTATCACTGTTAGACTTGTCTTCTATGAGTGCTCATGACAAGCTTTCCTCTCCATCCTCCCCATGTGGTCTCTTTTTTCTGATGGCACGCTTCTCTGAGTCCTCCTCATGGTGATGACCCATGGGTTTTGCTGCAAAGGTGCAAGTGCTATTTAGATGGCATGGCTTTAAGATGTAAAAATGGATAGGGAAATGAGTAAAAACTCACTCCATATGAGCAGGACACAAATGTTCTCTCTGGCAGAAACCACTTAACACAGATAGCACTTTCTCAGTCACCAGCACCTGGGAAATGCAGGGAATCCACTGGCAGTCACCAACACCAAATGTGTGTTCCTCTTTTAGCATGTTTAGCACGGGTGATCGGCACATGTCCATGCAGGAGCCCGGCACATCTCCTGCCAGTGAGCTGGTGGATGTGGCACTATCTTTCCCTGCTTCTTTTGACTGAACAGTTGGGTTGCTAGACATGACTCTGCAATGGTGCGTCCCAGAACTGATTGTTTTCCAATGCCAAGACTTCTACCCCATCTCTGGGGACAAATCTATACAGGGATATGACAGTCTGGGGCTACTGATTTGATGTTTCCTTCCCCAATTAAGAGGCATAGTCTCTTTACACCCCTCCAAGTGTTACTGGTGAATTCTTCCTCAAGCATCTTATTATGACAATTTTGCCATCTGCCTGTAAAGGAGAAGATGTTGGCAGTTCTGCAGTGAGGTCCCAACTCTCTGTTTTGTAATTCAGAGTTGTACTTTGCCGTTTAGATTTGCACACAGATCAGCTTCTTGTCATGAAGGGTGTGCAGTGAGATCAGGCACGCATGTGTGTACAACGAGATCCACAGAGCATTACAGAGCACATCAATTATGCTCACAGACAACAGATTGTTAACAGCTCCTTTTTTTTTTTTCTTTTTTAAACTTTCCACACATGTGACTGACCCTTGGATAAATAGTCCCGTGACTAATCTGTGCCAGGAACATCTTGATGGACTTCCTGATCTCATGTGCCCTGTAAACTACCTGGGCTTCCTTACTGACAAGGAAGTACAGTCCCTGTGAGATACAACATTCTGTGCTGTTGCACTTTCTTATTGCATGATTTTATCACGTAGCATTAGAAGTCCATATTCAATATTTTTCTCAGTCTTTATTAAGGTAGAAGTCCCACTAAATTGGTACTCACATGACCACAGTGTTAAATTTGACAGGAGAGGTGTTGCTGTTGTGGGAAGGCCATCTATCTATTAGGGACAGTGACAGGTAAAGTCAGGCAGCATTTAATCTGATCCTGGATATCGTATTTCTTTTCTCGCAGTTGCTTATAATATTGCCAGTCATTATTTTACCTAAAATTTTCCATTCTGGAAAAATCTTGCTTCAGCATGATTAATTAATGAATGAGGTGATTGAGAAACAGTTTTTGTTAAAATGATTCATTGGTTTCTGAGAACAAGTTTTAGAAAATGACATTTCTCTGCCCTGAAATAATCTTTCCTTTTTTGTGGTATTTTTCCAAAGTCCCAAAATAGTCTGAAAAGGGAGACTGTACATGCAGCCAGCAAGGTGATTAGAGTCACTGACTGAGGGGTTTCTAACTCTGCCCACTATATACAGAGGTGATATTTGGTCAGTCAGTTTCCCACCATAGGGACCCCAGGGGACACAGCGGGAACCCAGGTTGAGCACGAACCTGGTGGATGATCCAGACCTTGGAAGCTTAATCTCATCACGTTAGCCTTAATCTCATTAATGTTTGCGAAGGAGCAGGAACAATGGGAAAAGTACCACGGCAGGAAATGAATAATAGTATGTTCAAGGCATAGATGGGGTAGAGAGTGGTTAATGAACACAGATAAAACAAGAGCGAATGATGTGTTAGTGTAGATTGCATGTTACAGTTTGTTCTGTGTGGACAGGAAACCTGTGGGGTATACGTAGAGCATCTTGTCCATGTAAAGCATCACAGGACTGGGGGGAGGTTATACAAAAAAGTGTAACTTATGCTCTTCCTAACCTGGTGGTTCTTGACTCTGGAAATACACCTGGCTCTGAGATGAGCACGAAGAGTGAGCTGAGGGTGTGGTGGTCTGTTTTATGGGGCTGGGGCTCCCTCACACACAGGAAGTCAGAGTAGGTTGTAGCATCCTTGAGCAGGGAGCACTGGGGATACGGGGTTTGCTTAGGGAGACCTTGGTTGAATTTCTTTCCTCTCCCAGACTATTAAAAGAATAATAGAATCAGGGAATCATAGAATGGTTTGGGTTGGAAGGGACATTTGAAGGCCATCTAGTCCAACCCCACTGCAACAAGCAGGGACGTCTTTAATTAGATCAGGCTGCTCAGAGCCCCCTTCAATCTGACCTTTAATGTTTCCAGGGATGGGGCATCCACCACCTCTCTGGGAAACTTCTTCCAGTGTGTTACCAGAAAACTGGAGAGCTTTTTGGGGAAGGCAGAGGCACATTAGGCTGCCATTTTAATGCTGTCTGTGGCCCCTTCCCAAGCCCTGACAGTCTGGCAGTCTCACACAGCAAACATCACCCTTGTGCAGCGGGCCCACAGGAGACCTGTGTCCTGCTGATGTCTAAAATTAATGCAGCTGGGCTGACAGATCCCTTTCCATCTTACCCCCACAGATGAGGGTGGGAAGGGATCAGCAGGCAGTTTCACAGCACTGCTCGTTAACAGAATTGCTGCAGTGTTACCCTTTATGGAAAGTACCACATCGAGGGCTGAGTCTTCAGGGAAAATATTAGATGAAGATGCATGTGTCAGCTCAGTCAGACAACTTGGGGGTCAACAGGTTCTCAGACAACATGTCCCCAGGTGCCCAAGTCCTTAAGGGGAGCCACTGTATCTGGGTTCTCTCTATTTAAAAAAACTGGAAGAAAGCCAGGGGAATTAGTGCAGGGAAACGCTTACCAGGAAGCTGAAGATATATATGCATGTCTGGATTTGTTTCCCATTGACTTTTTTAATTACATAAGGAAGAGATGATGTCTGTGAAAGAATTCCCCTTTTCCTCCCACAGGATATGTAGTGCTTTGATGCCTGTCCTTTTCAGCAACAGGAATCCTCCTGAAGTCAGTTCCTAGAAAGTCCCTGAGGAAAAGATTTTCACATTTTCTATGGCTCAGCTGCCAGCTCTGAAGAATGGGATGGCCAAGATTCCCCCTGCTGAGCAGTGGAGCGGAGGGCCTGCTCACTGTCTGTGTGACACACAGCCCTCTGCTCTGAACTGACACAAGGGAATGTCCTGCTCGGCCACGAGTTAGCATTCACCTTTTTATTACTCTGTTATTAATTACTCCTGCATTTCTTGTACAATTTGTAAAATACTCTCTCTTTGGCTCTGCCGGTGCAAAAATATTTCAGGTGGGAGTTAATGTCAGTATTTTGGGGGCAATGCTTCCCTGCTGTCTCACACATGGGTGGCTGCTTCTCTCAGGTATGTGGCTCCCACTCCCCGCTCACTGTTTTCCCTGGGAGGGAATTGACTCTCATTTGGTATCCTGCTGGCAGCCTTGTTTTCCAAGGAGCCCAGGTTTGCACACCTATGGCTTGCTCATGCTTTGATGGGAAGTCACTGTTTTTGGGCTTTGCTGGCAGAATCGTCTGGGTGTAACATGACACCAGCTGCAGAACTGCTGTGTCCATCGGGCAAAATGAGCTGGACGAACTCAGCTGCAGAGATCTGTGGAGAGCTAGGCTGCAAGTTTGTCACAGAGAGAGCTACGTCCTGGATATAGTGGCCAACAGAGAATGGACCTGGACAAGAGGAGACTTCCTTGGTACATTTAGGGCTCTCTTACATGCCATATGCGAAGAAAACCATGGGATTAGTCCTCAAACCCAGCCAGAAATGATCTGTCCATGCTGGGAGCAAGTCCCTTCCTGGAAGGATGCTGTGTTCTGTTTCCCACTGCTGCTGCCTCAGTGGTGAAGAGCCTCAGCTTCTGTGCCATGCTGATACCTTCCTTCCTCTGCTGCTGGCTTCATGGAAAAACTGAAATGCCAGAACATTTTATTTCTGTTAGGCATCAAAACATATGACCACTGTAACTCTGCTTCCATTCCTTTCATTCTCCCTCCTTTTTTCTCTTCAGCCACCCGTTCCCACTTCTCCCCACATTGATCTCCCCACCCTACTGCAGCCTTAAACAGGAAAAGGGAGGTAGGTTCTCCCTTTGATCCATGCTTTCATTTTCAGCTGATACTTACCTGCTGCAAGGCAAATTGCCCAAATCAAATTGACAGAGACCTTCAGCTTTGGCAAAACGTTCCTGCTTATTTGAATTGCTTTTAATGAGAACACTGACTGCAAAAATACTTTGTCATGCAATTTGTGTTTGCATGCAGGCAGATACAGGAAAGTTTATGGTAGATATGTTTGTTTGTTTTTGTTATGCACACTGTAAAGCAGTAGAATCCTGCTGGGGCCACCAAATAGGCACTAACTTATTTCATTCTTTCACCTCTTACTATTTTAAGAAACAGTAAGAGTAAAAAACTATTCTTTTCTTTTGAAGGGCTAGCCTGCTGAGCCCTCAGATCGCTGGTCAATGGACAAAACAGGACAGGGAGCCTTCTTCTCCTTGGTGAAGGCGTTCAAAACTGCTCCTTGCCCCTCACCCCAGGAGAAGGGCATCAGTTCTGGGAGACTCATAGCTTTGGGGGACAGGCTTCTCCTTCACCTTTTTTGCCTTCCAGACACTAAGACTCACCTCAGTCTTTCCACTACTTATGCCCAAAGACTTATGAAGCCAAAGCTCGTGGGGATATCCAAGTGTGGCTGGAACAAGGGCAGTGGTTGGTGATTCTCACAGCTCTTCACAGAGCAGAAGTGGGGCTGTGGAGGCACTAGACTTGAGCATGCTGGCACCGTGGGTTTTTTCAGTCTTTCATGTCAACATGGATGAAGCTGTATGATGATCAATCAGACTTCTCAGAGCTGCTCCTGTGTCAGGTTCTACACTGTGACTTGAGGAGGAGAGAAAAGAAAAGGCAATTGAGTCCAATGGATGGTGACAATTCAAGTCAGGAACCTCGGCTGTGTAAATATATCAATAACTGCTTTGTTTATGTTGGCCAAAGTACTTGTTTCTCTGAACTGTGGCATTCACCCAGTATTGTGCTTCTCTCAAAACAAACACCCCACTGCCTGGGCAGATATCCCATGGTACTGCCATCATGCTCTGGGCATGCTGGCAGTGTCATATTGTTGCTATGTCAATAGGAGTCTAAATGGAGCCCTTTCCTTGGCTTTGGGGTGCTGTTCCTGTAAGCTTTCCTACTGGATGTGTGCTTAGTGTGAGGGTAGACCCTGTCCCAGTCTGTGTGGAATTGCTGCTTGCTCAGACACTGCTGTCATGGGAATTAGCATCCCACCACCCACTGGCCAGTAAAAACACACTGTAAATTGGTCCAATGACCTTATGATCATCTCAATTTTCCTAACTGCCTTCTAACCAGGATGGTCAGGAGCAGACAAGGCCTGGGTGACAATGGCTGTATTCCAGCTCACTAGTCTACTAGGTTTTGGAGGGCTAAAGTGAATATCCCTCAGGTGTCTAGGAGAGGGACATTTGCTCTGCTCAATCTCGACTTACAATCATAACAGATACAGCTGTGCTCTGTCCCACCAGCCCTATCACACTGGAGTTCATAAGGGAAGTCCATTCCTGGACAATGAGCTTTCTGACTTGAGTTGATTTGCCTTCCCCACCACCCCAGTGCTGGTAGTTTTGGCAGTCAGAGCCTTTGGTGAGAACAGCACTTCACATGAAGAAGTATATTTTGAAAGGCTGCAGGGGTGACAGGTCTCTTCTTGGGAGAAGCACAAGCTTTGAGAACACTGGGGACCTGAGTCTTGGAAAGGTAAAAGAAACTTAGTGAATCGAAATATCTCTCCTAGGCTGCCAATTCAGCTGGAGGCAGTAGCTAGTCATTCAGCCCTCACTACCTGTGATCATGGAGCAGAGAGGGCTGAACTGGCAGCAGCACAGTGCATCTGGCCCCTGTGCAGCTGAGAGACAGTTTACACTACAGTAACCTTCCTGTTAGCCACCTGACCTTTCCAGTCTCATCCCCTCTCCTTTCTGCTTGACTTTTGACTGTCCTCAGTTAATCTCTTGCTATGCCCTTTCCTTTCCCCTTTCTAGCATATTTGCTATTCAGCAGGTTCACACAGCAATAAATGATTAACCAGCAGATTTGTTGTTTCAGTCCTTTATTGGAATGCAGCAAAGATCTCCACTTTGTACATGTAATTTGTACATAAGGTGTAACAGAGAGGCAGGGCTTCTAACAGCGTCAAACAAGTCTTGGCCTGTGCGTTAAATGTAAGTAATAATGACAGGAAAACACTTTAAAAAAGATCACACTGACTTAGCAGGGAGGCAGCCAACCCCAGGCCTGCTGGAGACAGCTTTCCTCATGCACAGCAGGGATGTGCTGAATAGCTGGGTGAACATCAGGGTGGGCACCCCTTCTGAGACCAGGGACCACATTTCTCATCAGGGACCCACAACTCCACAGGAGCCAGCCATGGGGAAGGGCTTGGCTTGGCTTGCTCAAGGCTGGGGCTTGGGCTGACACAGCAGCCAGCTGAGCACCACTGATGCAGAAACACGAAGCAGGTGCCACAAAAGTGAGGGAATATCTGGCAACAGAGAAGACCTTCTTTCACCAAGGTGACCTCCCTTCCTACAGAGGTAGCCAGAAAGCAGCTGGTGGGAAGCGGAAGGCATCAAGCTGCTGGTGCCATTGCACCCCAGCAGGCGAGGACGGGCTGGGGAGAGAGAAAACGTCCCCTTGCAGGGTGCTTTCCTCCCTCTAACAAGGCAAGCCAGCAAATAATTCAATTATATATCAAAGAACAATGAATTAAATGTTTACAAGGTGCCTTTTTAAATGCCAAGAGTTATAAACCAGTGACTGGAAGAAAGCAGAACTCAAGATTCCCTGGTGCCCAATTCAGGCAATGCTTAACTACTAGACTGTGAGGTATTGGAAAGGCTCCAGTTCCTCTTCTGGCAACTCTCCTCCCAAATCACAAGCACAATTTTTTTTTTCATTCAAAGAAATAAATAAATACCATCCTCAATTATGTTCTGTGCAAGTGCCTTGAATGGAGAAGAGAAGGAAAAGGAGAGATAGTAGTTTTTCCAATCATGCCTGTCTTTCCAGGCTCTTCCAGGCACTGGCACGTACACAGGCCCTTCCCTGGTTACAGGCATATATATAATTAGCACAGCAGGTTACACATTGCCTCCCTATTTGCCAGCACAGTTCACCTCTGTGCAGAAAGACACAATGCCTGAGTGCCACTTACGTGGTATCACCAGCCTCAGCTGTCCCATGTCCCTGGGTCAGACTCCTGGAGGCTTGCCTTAAAGAGCACGATCTCTGAGATGAAAGGCAATGGAGGCAGGAGATTTATTGACCTTTCAGTTTTCAAGCCACTACCTTTTGCATTGTAGAGTTTTACTCATCTGTATGGGTGTATGGAAACCAGCTTTCTGTAAAAGTTAAAATTGCTGAATTACAGCAGGGCTTCTGGAAACCCACCCAGACAGGGAGCACTAGCAAGGTCCCTCCTCTGCTGCCTGTGACCTATTTACCTGTGACTGCAGCGGGGAGATGAAAGCAGAAAAGGATGCCCTGGGCAGCAGTGGCCAAAGCTGTGCAGCTGCATGACCACCTTGCCTGCCTGTGTGTGTGTGTAATTCCTGAACAAGGGGTGGGGGGTCCTGTCCCCTTACCCATCTCTACCTGGAACAGTGAGTCAGGTCATAATACCTCCAGGTATTTCTGATGAGTGAGGGGGGTCCATGCTGAAATGTGTCAGAAGATTTTTCCAAGGAGGTTTCATAAGTCAGGGACAGACAGTATGAGAGATTGAAACCCCTGCACAAAAACATGTGCTTCCCAAATAGTGAGGAATGATAACACAACCGAAGAGACAAAGAAAAAAGAGAAAAGGTGATGAGCGTACGGTCAGGGTCTTTGAATGACTTAGAAACCCTAACAGCTTCTTTGGGACATGGACTCTCCTGCTCAAGCTTGCCTGAGCAGCACCTTGAGGATTTGCTAACTGGGGACTCTCATAGCTAAACAAATAGTGGAATTTGCAAATGTGCTCTGTGTGGGGTAGGGCATTTGGTGCCTCTCTTTACTTCTTTCACTAACCACTGGGTATGTATCAGAGGAAGACCTTGAGAAGGTTTTACTGTTGATACAGATGATGAAAGGAAGCTATTTCTTCTCCAGTCACCAAAGCTCTTAGGTTACTGCAAGGGGTTGTACCTGCTCTGCTGGAGTAGTGCAGGACTGGAATGAGCCTTGAAACTATTCAGAAATTCAGGACAGAAGAGAGGCATGAGCCTTGGAGACAGAGGGAACGGCACTGGAGTTTCTGGATGTGTCTGCTGTTTACACTGCCACTGTACTTGCTGACTGAATCTAATACCTCCGACTCTGCTCACTGGCTGACTTTGCTCTAATATCTTAGGAATGATACACAAAGAGCAGGGAAAAAGGCTGCTGCAGATGCCTGGTGGGACCACAGTGACAGCGTTACTTTGTGAAGGAATGGAAGCAGGGAACAAACACGGATGTGAGAGTGGGAACTTCTGCAGATTTGAAAAGTGGCATTAATGTTCTGACACTTAATATGTTTCAATTTTTAAGGACCCAAGAGTTATTTTCAAAAGTTGATCAGCTTTAGAAACCTCTCCTGCTGAAAGCTCTCTGCACAATCCATTTCTGAAAAAAATGTTCAGGGCTCTAAGTCATTTTGTCACCCTTGGGAATGGGTTCTCTCCCATGGTTGGTTGCTTTCTCTAGGGGAAGGAAAGACTGAAATTTCTTGAATGCCGTGCATAGAGATCTCTGCTTCCTGATTTTGATCCCTAATGTAGGGATTTCATCAGTCCCCTCACAAGATGCAATGTTTATCCTCATTTCTGGGTCTCTCAGCACGAGACACACTTCCTAATGTGCAGATTGTAGGAAATAATTCTTACTTTCTGCTGCCACTGCAGGTCTGTTTATTCAAAAAGCAATCAAGGGCACCAGCCACACAGTGGCAGGTAGGAAAACTTTGGAACAGTTTTAGGGGCACAGCCATCCACTTGTGCTACTCATACCACAAACTGCAGATCTTCCCTGCCTCTCCTTTCTATACTTGGGCTAGCTGGCTTGACTTCTGCACGTGGTGAAGCACCAAGGAAAAATAAGAGCACACCTTTGAGTGGCAGAGGTTCCTTCTATCAGTATGACTCAGCAGGATGGCCATGCACTCCGATGCAATGTCCTCAAACAGACTGCCCCTTCTTTAGTGCTGGGTTTGGGGTGGGACTTGGGCCTCCCAGGCAAGGTTGGTGCCAGAGAACAGCTTATCCTTAATTACATTTCCATGATAGGATTCGACTGCGGAAGAACAAACACCAGTGAATTCAAGGTGATAGAGCCGTTTTCCAGGCAAAAAAAATCAGGTAACTGGGAACCTGAAATCGAGCATAAGTTCTCCAGAGATAGAGATTTCATCATCTCAGAAATAGCCCTGGCAAAGCCCCAGTAGACAATGTAGCTAAGTTATTCTGTGGCTTTTATGTTCTTTCATGTGGGTCCTGGATAGCTAAAGCCTAACCACAATTACAGTAATTTTATTTTAGGGAATCACACAATGGCATGGCCATCTACTCAGGCATTTTGGGTGGCCCCTAAGAGGGATATATTGGTGGCATTTGCAGTCTTTGGCATTGTGGGATGGCAAGTTCCCTGCAGAACTATGGAGTGCAAAGCCAATACTTTTTAAAATACTTATATTCAAACATCTGGCTTCTTTTACTCTCTATCAATTTTCATATTCATTATTTCTGTCCTTTCATAGGTGCTGGGGCAGTGCTTCAAGGCCCTGGAGGCTAGACAGTATTTGGGATGCAGAAGCAGCTGTTAAAAGCATATCTGCAGGTGTTTGGGGTGGCTGGTAGAAAGCGGGAAGTGTCCAGGAGTTCATTTTTCGGAATTGCTCTCCAATGGCGCCAGTCTGCCTGTTTGCAACATTTCACCCAGTTTTGCAAATCTGACAGCCCTCTGGCCAGCGTTACATGTCCTGCCACAAGGTTTTGCGAAACATCCTCTGTCTCTTATCGAAACAACAGGGTAGAGTTCTGCTTGTGGTAAAAGTTCACAACACTGAAGCAGCCAAAAAAAATCATTTTGGGACAGATCAGCACCTAATTTTGGAATGAAGCTGAGCTGGTGTGAGCCACCTGAGGATACTGTGGTGTGGCAGTGATGCCATTCCACAGACTTCTGTGTCCCACTATCTTCAGGGCTGACTTTAAGGGGTTGTGCCCCCTTAGCACACTGATGAACTGAAGATCTGGTATCTCCTCTCTGTCTTGTGGACATCAGGGCGCTGCAGCCTTCCTAATGAGTAGTGAACTCTCCATGGCTCATCCTGAACATTTCTGCTCCAGACCTGCCTGTGGGGTTTTTTAAAGCATCTCTTAACTTGCCAGACCAATTTCTTTGGCATGTGTTTGCCTACATTTGCAGACATTCTCTTAAGCACTGGAACACTGGACATTCTTTTAGGACACTGACACAGATGTGATCATGATAAGCCCTAAACACCCGTGTCCCACTTTCTCTTTTGCCTTGACCTTAGTGTGATCTGAGTTTCACTTTCAGGTGTCATGGTGAGAGGTGAAGAAAGGAGAAGACAGCGGAGGTGAAGCTGGGCTGTCATTCATAGGGACAGATCACATGTGAGTTCTGAACCATCAGACAAATTCTGCCTTTTAGACCACTGTGCCGCCTCCTTTATCATCCAGCTATTCTGACCTTCCTGATTTACCCCCTCCCACCCTCATTCCTCATGTGTGATTTATGTCCTTGCTCCATTGTGTCTATCTGTTCTCTGGGACAGGTTTGTACAGCTGATGCAGAGTTTATTGGAACTAAGGCTTCATCTTCACCCCATGTTTGCAAATTCCTCATGAAAAATAATAACAAGGTAATAACTTTCACAGCCCTTGTGAGGGTGTAGAGAGATAAGTTCTTGCAGTATAGGATCCTGCTCTAGAGAGGAGGGTGGTGCTTATGGAAGAAGTCGTGCTCTGCATTGTCAGGCTCCTCACTGACACCCCTCATCCGTTGCACAGCTTGCCTGACGTTCCCCAGTGTTCCAAGAAGACAGAGCGCCTCCTTAGAACTCCTGCACCACTCCCCCTCCTCCTTGAACCAACCTCTAAATAAATGTCAGACCATAATCAGACAAGGAAGCTTGGGAACCCTGAAGGGTTTGGGCTTACCCAAGCACACCTCATGTTTGCAGTGCACAAGCATGCCCTTGATGCCCTTGGGCACAGGAAGGCTGAGTCCACAGAGCAATCCCGTTCCTGATAACCGGTTTCTGCTTTCCCACGGACCTGAAGCATTTGTGCAGCAGACTAGGTGATGTCTTACTCTTTGTCTAAATCCAGAAGCCTATCTTCAGCAAAGCCAAAGACTTTTAATGAGCAAGAGAAACGTGGACTATTTTTTCCTAGAAAACCCATCTGGTTTCTAAGTGGCTGGTTTGCCTTGGCCTTTGTAGGGAGTGCTTCAGAGAGGTTTGTGGACAGGGTACATCAGACAGAACTCTCCTGCAGAGGTGCTCTCAGAGACCCCCTGTGGTGTGTTGGGACTTTGAGATAGACCTGTGTTCTGTATTAAACTCATGAAAGGGACACAGAGGACTTAAATAGCGTTTATTCAATTTCTTTGTGGGTATTTTTTTCCTTGTAATAAAGCCCTTTTCTCTTTTGTTTTATTGGAAGCACAACCACAGCAGGATGTCCAAAATGAAGCAGGGCTGTGCTTGGCAGGGGCCCAATGGGAAGCAGCATGCAGTCCAGCAGGGTTGTGCCTCGGGTACATTCTGTGGTTCTCCATCCCCCACTTCAATTAGTTCATGACTCACATTCACCAGGTACCAAATTACTCTGGGACCCTCCTGGACAACTCTGCCTCTCTCTGTCACACCAGCTGCCATGAGATGGGTGTAGGTCTAATTCTGGCCCTGAACCATGTGCAAATAGGCCACACCAGGTCACCATCCCCACGAGCTTCCTTGAACACATGAAATTTCCACTGAGCATAACTCCCTGAAGTGGTTTCCCTCTCTGCAGGGCCACAGGAGGTGCCAAGCTGCCATAAAATAGTGCCTGAGGTAGTGCTCAAAGCCACACTGTACCCAGAGGATCCCCATCTGACTGAGATCAGTCCCTCTCACGCTGGGCTTTAGACGTATGAAATACTATGCATTTAGTATATACATTTATATATTACTGTTGTGTATCTATTATATATATAATTTTAATAAAATATAATAAATATTTATATCAATTTTTATATACATTAGCTTTAGATATAGATATGTAAATATAGAAAAACAATCCTGGACATTTGTGTGAACATCTGTTGGGAAATATTTTGATTCCTAAATACTATGTTTCTTCTGCAATTTCTAGTTATGTTTAGTTGGGAAACGTAGAGTATTGATGCAGTTTCCAGCTACATCTTGTCCTTCCCCTGCTCCATGGAGAAATTTTGGGGGTTCCTCTCCCATTCCGTCACCTCAGTCTGTGCAAGTGATTTGGTGACAAAAAGCTGTCTGTGGGAGAGGGAAGCAGCTCTGCTAGAACACTGTGCATTTGTCTAATAATGAGGTACCACTCGTCTCCTGCTGCAAGAGGAGATGAAAGCATGCACTCATCTAGCATGACCATCCCTTGAAAACTCAGTTTGTGTCAAATAGCAAACCTCAGAGCAATCCAGTGTGGGTAAGGCCTCTAAATGATGATAGATGTCATTCTTCTGCCACGCAAACAACGAGAAAGCAAGCAGCCAAAAAGCCAAATCTCTGCTGAATCATTGATGGCGGTCATTCAGGCTTAACCTGGTGTCTGGATCAAGGCAAGTTGGGTGTCCAGAGTGGGAATGGGAGCTGTGTCTGTCAGCACAGCAGATGGCCTGCTGTACCTCTAATTCCAGTGGTGAGCACAATGCAGCTGAGTAAGGTTCTGCAGGGCATCAGCAAGGGCATGGATGTAAAAGTTGTGTTTGTTCCTGGAAGTGGAGCTGAGGTCAGGGAACACCAACAGGGAGCCTTGCAGTGATTTAATTCTGTGGACACTAGATAGAAAGCCCCTCCTCCTTTTACTAACATTCCTGAGGAACTTACATCTGGAGCAGGATGTGAGACCCTGGAGTTACAGTGCTTTTGTGCAATGAGTGAGGTGGAGCTGTGTGGTCCCTGCTGTGATGAATTAGCACCAAGTAGCTAGCTGCTGTTCTGGGAAATCATTCAGATGTACTGAGGTGTAAACAATCTCTTCCTGAAGGAGGAGCCAGGAAAGAAGATAGGTGTCTAGTCTTGTTCTTCTCTCAGAATTTGAACTGGCCCATACAGGGATATGAAAGCCAGCTGAGAGTGGCTCAATTGAGATAAGGCATTTGTGAGCCTTATTAGAAAGGCAAGCATTAGAGAGGCACAGCAAACACTGTCTGTTGTGGGTACCTGTCTCCCTCACACAGATATAGGTCTATTTATTTAGATTTGTTAATATCCACTGCTGTAAGCAAAGCAACCCAACCTGAATGCTCAGTCATCACCTCCTGCAGGGAAAGGGTACATGCAAGAGAAATCTGAAGGGAGTTCTGGCTGCCAAGAAAAGATGAAAGGATTTTAGGAAGAGAGGTTGTGAAAACAAGTAGTACTGGAGAGCTTATCCATGCATAAATGAGATGGAGCCTGAAGTGACGGAGAGTCCCCATTGCTTCTTTAAAAACATAAGGACAAAACAAAAAGATTGGCTGAACAGGGTGTAAAGGCAGGAAACAAGATCTTTTAAAACTGTTAGCAGTCAGGAAGGGAAGGAAAAATGACCGTGTGTGCAAATCAACTTTGATTTGGTGCCCATCCCGATGTCCTGCTGCAGAGGGATAAGCTTACAACCCTCCCCCAAAAAAGAAGTGGAGCATGCTCCCAGCTCTCTGGGTCCATGCCAAACTGTGAAGTTCACTTTCAAAGGCAAAGCTGACACGGAGACATTTGACAGGACTCATGCTTCTAAATCACGTGGATGCTTTTGTAAACATTACTTCTGGGTGTACTTAATATCTCCACTATTAATCAGGTTGCGGGGAGTTAAAAGCCCATTAATGGCATTAACAAATGCTATTTAACTGGGCTGAATTGCAAATGCAAGTTTAGACAGAGAACAAATACAATGTGACTTTGGAGGAGCAGAAAGCCAGCCAAAAAAGCCCCACGTTTCATCTTGAAAAAAAAACCAAAAAAACCCCAAAAAACCGCCACAAAACAAACATCAATTAATCAATCCAAAACACACAGACTACGAGAAGGGAGGAAAAGCCTCGGCAGATGTGATATTGAAAGAACTTGTGAGTATGTTGGCTGAAGCCAGATGTGGGGCTCAATAAATGGAAGATGGTAGGTGGGCCAATACATGGAGTAGATTTGATAAGATCTTGGCATGCAGTGTGACTTGAGGACAGTCAGTGGAGTTTGGTCTTGCTGGCATGAAAAGCACTCAAAACAGGACCAGAAAGTTGATCTCTCTGTGAAATCAGTGGTCTACCAAATGAGGGAGGTGGTGATAACCTGGATGGTCTTCAAAGCAAAGCAATAGCAAAGACAGGGTTTGGAGAAATCATCCAAGCCTTTTTGGGTTTTTGGAAAGCACAAGGGGAGAATGACTCAGACATGCTTGGTTTGGTTGGTTGTCTTTGAAAGGACATGTTAATACCTGTTCACACTTACTGTTTCTGAGCAGTCAGGACAATGAATCTTTAATGCTGTGCTTGCTTATACTTAAAAATATAAAAACAGCAGGAAATTGGTTCAGGGAAAATGTAACCTGAATATTGTGGGGAGGTATTAAATAGTGAAATGCACAAGAATATCTCTCCAGAGCCTTTGCCTGGGGCTTTCAAAAGCAGAGAGTACAATATATCCCATGAAGTCCAGTTCTCTACTCTGTTGCACAGCACAAATGCCTAGTAAGGTAATTATTTTCTAAATATGCTAACTGCATAATATTTGAGCTAGACGGCCAGCTATTTTTATATTGTCTGTCCTTATTACCTTTTAATAATTACATTAAAAAACACTGAGGTTGGAAACATGCATTGTTAAGAAATAAGACATTAGAATTGTGATAGTTCTTCATTTTTTCAATTTAAACTTCTATATGCATCTGCATTGTATCACAGTCACAAGATTTCCACTGTATAGGACAGATTGTTACGTGCTCACTGGGTAACTGCTCAGAATTTCTTCTTACCCTCATCACTTGACCTCAGGCCTTATTTACTAAACACCACTTAAGCTCTGCCTAGAACACAAACTGATTACATTTCCTCATGGGCTTTCCTGTGACACTTTCACTCTAAATCTGAGCAGTTCAGAAACATGAACAGATTTCCCCTTACCACAGCCCTTATGAAAAGAGGAAGGAGCTAGTAGCACTTCCATTTTACCAAAGTGGAACTAAGATAAAGACATTAAAGCTGTGACCAGTGACCCTTGCTGTTCACTTTAGAGCTACACAAGTTTGCTTTTTTTTTAATTTTTCCAGCTGTGTGTGCTGTATATGTTTAGATGTTGGAATCTTACTTAATTTTGAAGAGAATTTACCCTGTACGTGACTCGTGAAAAACAAAATTGCAGATACGTAACAAAACCAATTGATTTCTGTAAATATGAAAGCTGGGCACCTACTGACAGAAAAGAACAGGAATAAGATAAATACAAAGTTTTGCAAGGACCAGGGAGGAGAGAAGGGAGGAAGAATGGTGTATGAATAAGAACATCTACTATTCTGGAAGGTTTGTGAATAAACAAAATGAACACTTGAGTACCATTTTAGGCAGGACATGTAGCTGAGATGTCAGAAAAAAAGGTGACCTAAGTAGTCCCTAGAATATCCTTGTTTGCAGATTTTGGTATCAAAACCACCCAAAGGTAATCTCTAGCAAATATATTATGGCCAGTTGTGGACAATTTCTAGGGCTGAGCAAAATGCATCCTTGGCTGAAGAGTGCAGGGCAGGGGATTTCTAAGAGTGGTCAGGATTTCTTGAATCTATAATGCCAGGACCTCTCATAATTTCATGTTGAAGACACAGCTCCCAGCAACTTTGCTTGCAATGCAGAATACTCAGCACTTTTGCCAGTCTGGCCCCAGGTGTCCGTAGTTTGGCAAACAAAATGGGAGGTAGTGGCCAACTTAGAAAATGCTTATTTAAGTGACTTGCCAGTAGCACACAAGGGCTCAGTCGTAGGAGCAGGGCTAGGCAGCGTTCAGTTGCATTCATGATCAGATCATCTCTTCTCCCCCTCCAATCCCCTTCCTCATTTCCTACACTCCCCTCCATCTTGGCAATAAAACATGCAGGGGTCCTGTGGGAAAAACCCAACAAAACACTGTGTGATCATGTAATTAAAGGCTGTACTATAACACACAGGCACAAAGGAGATGAATTAATGCTTTATGGAAAGCCTCCAGACTAGCTTTTCCTCACTCCACTGTGCAGTCATAATGTTGCATTAACTGAGCTCTCCATGTGCTATTGCACAGACTTGTGGGGGGAACCACAACAAAGTTTCAGAGCTTCCTTTCTTACTCCTTAGAGAGCAAGTGGTGTGTGGATGAGCTGACCCTGGCACAGGGACCCGGGAGCTGGAGATTTCCAGCCCTTTACCACCTGAGGTGACGGGAGAGCAGCAGCCCACCAGCCCTTCAGGCTGCAGGGACAGGAGCGTGCTGGGCTTGGTGTTGGAGACTGGGCTGCCACGGGACACAGGCAGACACAAACCAGAAATTCATGGTTTAACACTTCTGCTACATCACTTAGATTCTCAATGATGTATCCCCACATACTCTGGTACTCCTGACCTCCGTCTTGCTTCTCTCATACCACATCTTCTCTCAGCTCTGGTTGATACTGTATGTGATTTTTTTCATTCCTACACCCCAGCTTCTTCCAGTTTGTTTCAATTTACCTCCGCCTTTGAAGGCAGAGTGGGTACAGTTGTCTCCCTGTACCCACCAGTACCAGAGATCTCAGCAGCAGCGGTGGCAGAGGTACCCCTGTTTGCTTGATTTGTCCCCACACAGGGGGCCTACACCAACTGCACCTGCAGAGGAGCCAGAAAAGATGAAGCACAAACCCACAGGAGATATCCAAGAAACCTTCAGAGAAAACAAGTGCTTGACTCGTCTCTTTTTCAGGCAAAAATCAAATGTTGGCTTTTCTGAGGTTTATGAGGGGGACAAATGTGTGAATTTTAAGGAGGTTTCCAAGAGCCCATCCTTGACACCAAGGGCAGCCTCTGCTTGGGTGCCCACTCTGAGACATGGGAGTCACAAACCACTATAAATGTTTCACCATGAGGGAAACAATGCATTTTTCTTCTCCTTGTTCTCAGAAACAGCCATGCCACTTAAGCAGAAATGCTAAAACAAATGAACAAAACAAATTCAGCTTGAGGCAGACACTCAGCATGGGGAATTGCAGGCCAGATGGTTAGTGTGACAAAGTTAGAAACAACTGAAAACAGCCTTTCAATATGAAGTGTTAGGCAACTTCAGGATTAGGTGGTACCACCTCGACTGTACCCCCTTCCTCTTTCTTAAGATGACTTTTCTAAAGTCAGCACAGCAGCAAATTTGCTGAAGAAGCACAATGATGGCGTGAGCAAGGCTGCATGGTGTAGCTGTTGGTATTACATCATGAATGTGTCAGAGGACAGCAAACCTTTCTACCACTTGTCCTGCTGCTGAGTCCTGTTCCCTTCTCCTCCTCTTGGCCCTTTTCCCTGGACCCACTCTCTTCTCACCCACCCTGCAGCTAGTCCCTTGGTGCCTGTCTCTTTCCCTGTATGGCAGATGCCCGCTCAGCTTTCCGAGCCTTCTCCTCTTTGCCCGTCCCATTGCTGGCTCTGGCAGCATCAGCTCGGAGTCCAGCAAAGCTCCTTAGCTTGGCTCCCTGCCTCCCTTCCGCTCCCCTCTGCTGTCATTTAGCCTCCCCAGTCTTTTGGAAAAATCTCTGCCTTCCTAATCTACTGTAAAACAAAAGGGAGGGAGCCAAAATCTCAGCTCCTGATGATTGCTGCTGTTCTGTTGACTTTTTCCAGAGCCAAAGCTGTATTACACTGCTTCACATCACCGAAGGATGCGCCCTGCTTTTGTCAGTGGACAGATGCCAACTTGCTTCAGCACAGAATCTGTCTTGTTGGCTTAGGTTTCAGTGTGGCTGGACTGATTGGTGTTGGAGGGTGACCTGACCCCTGACTCCAAATGAATGCAGAAATAGCTAGACACAGCTATGTATGCCCTCCTCATCCTCTTCACCTGCTTTCTGCTTCTTTCACTGCAGAAACACCTGCACGTACAGACACCAAGCATGTATAGGAGTTTTCAGTTGTTCTGTGCACTGAGGCTTGCTCTCTTTAGTTCTTGAGGATTCCCCTGTTCTCAGGAGACGCAGCACACGATGATTTTACAGTGTTTGCATGAGTTACTCCTGCTTGTTCCACATCATCAGGTTAAGTACTGACAAGTGGAGCATATGCTCTCAACAGCATGTCTGCTGTGACTAAATCATATCCTGGGTCATCAGCTCAAGGCTCACAGTGCATTCTTCCAGTTCCAGAGGGAACTGTTGTCTGCTTGCATTGTTTATAACCCTTGGGAGACTTGGGCAAATCAGGACAACCATGTGCAAGACCCAGCATTGTTTTCTTAAGCTGCACAGACATTTGCTTTCTTATCACCATTTTTCTCTGTATTCACTACAGGCATTTACTTAGTTGTGCAACATCTTGGGGAAAGTAGAGCTCCTAAGCCACCACTTGAAACATCTGTGCAGAACTTGGTTGCTTTTAATAGGATCCTAAAAAACAACCTGGATTGATATCAGTACCTACTACAAGGGGTTAAGCTTGCTGTGTTTAGGAAGTCATTTCACACAGGTTGTGAAAATCTTGCCATGAACTTAAAACTCAATATGTATGAGAGACAGAGTTACAACAGTATCATTTTAAGGTCGACATCTGTAACAACTGGGACTTTTTTCCCTTATAGTTTTCTTTCTTCTTTTTTTTTTTAAATTATTTTTTAAATTCAGCTGAAACTTTATTTTGCTTAATTAAAACCTTTCCCCACTTGCAACTTCATCAAGCACATGCTGAAACAATTCCTGATGTTCAGTGACAGTTCTGTCCTAGACAATTATATCATCAGCAGACACATTTTTACAGTTTGTATCATCTGTGCACTGAAATGTTTTGGAACCTGCCCAATAAATATATCTAAGTTACTCAACCCTGGGCTTTCCATGCCAAAGGAGATCTAAAAAACCTTATCAGTCTATCTAATTTTCTCAAGAATTTGGCTTCCACCAAGCAAAAATTTCAGTCCAAGTGGAAATTTTCTCTTTGCATGTTCCTGTTTCAGAGGCTATTTAAGGCTGAATCAACTATGTGGTCCTCCATAATTAGAAAGGAGCAAGCTTGCTTGCATCTCCTTCTGTTTTGCAAATACTGCCACTTACTGACATGCAGTATCTCTCAGGCCTTCCACTGTAAAGTTGGAGGAATGTTTTGGAACATCCAGATCTAAGTTTCCATGATATCTTCATCTTCACTTGGATTCCAGAAGTGCTTTGCCGTGACTGGAGGTTTCACTCTCCCAGATGCTGTCCAAAAGTGTAATGAGAGACCTTCTCGACTCCCATTACATTACAGATCACAAAGAGAAATTAACTATTTCTGTTTCTGTTTCTGTGGAAAGAGCAAGTGTCGGCTGTGTCCTGAGTTGTCCTGTAACCATTTTTGGGCCCTGTTTATTTTATCAGAAAACCATTATTTCCTTTTTTGAGTCAACTGGAATCAGCTTTTCATGTTTGGGGACATCATAAAGGTCATCCACTCTTCTTATTTTCCTTTCTTTCTTCCTTTGTTTCACATTCCCTCTCTCTCTGTCTCTCTCTCTCACTCTCCCTTCCTCTTTTTCCCCCACCTTCCCTCTCATTAGAAAGTAAAGCATGACTGTGGACATCACACCCACCCCATCAGTGGACCCTCTACTTTCTACTTCCAGCTCAATGCACAGCTTGTAATCATTACAAAACAATGGGGTATCTTCTGGGTGATTGGTAGAGGGAGTTACATTCTGGCAGCCTGTGAAGGCATGTGGATGCTCTGATATTTGATATTCTTCTTTCTGGCTGCTGTAGGTATTTCCCTTCTGTTTGCAGAGCATTTCTTTCTTCATAGCTGCTCATACCTACAGCCTACTGAGTTCACAGTCTGAGATTATTATTGTGGTTGGTGAAACTCCTGTTGGAAACTGATGGATTTACTGCAGATTGACAGTCCTGTCACTACAAACAACATTTGAGCCAAAACTTTGTCCTCTGTAATCTCTATTTCTCAAACTGAACTCCTTGTTCATTTATTCTTTGTTTCTCTAGCTTATGAGATGAGGTTGCCAACTGAGGTAAATGAGTATATGTTCACCAAAGTCAAAGGATGTGTATTGATTTATACCACCCAAAAGCCTAATACAAGGCCTTCAGAGAAGGAATCTGTCACACACTGAACTCAAAACACTGTTTTTTTAAGTGAGTGAAATTCCTCTCTGTTCCTTTTTATGTGTGTTTTATTTTCCTCCTCTCCTCTCCTCTCCTCTCCTCTCCTCTCCTCTCCTCTCCTCTCCTCTCCTCTCCTCTCCTCTCCTCTCCTCTCCTCTCCTCTCCTCTCCTCTCCTCTCCTCTCCTCTCCTCTCCTCTCCTCTCCTCTCCTCTCCTCTCCTCTCCTCTCCTCTCCTCTCCTCTCCTCTCCTCTCCTCTCCTCTCCTCTCCTCTCCTCTCCTCTCCTCTCCTCTCCTCTCATCTCGAAGCAGGGGCAGAAAAAGCAAAAACCAGTGGCTGAAAAAGTGGTGCTGTGTCTCCTTTTCCCCACTCAACTGTGCAATCTACTGGTTTAATCACCAAACTTCCTGTCACTCCTAAGTTTCAGAGCCACTGTTGGATCTTCCTGGCATGGTTATGCCAATCTAGTGACTGCTATTTAACTTTTATATTTTCTTGCTCCATACCACTGAGCAGGCTGATCAAATCCTGAAAAGCAACTTTTCATTCTGTGACATTGTGCAGAGGAACTTAATTTAAATGCAAAGCTGATTTGGGGGTGACCCATGTGTGAAGACAGATAATAAAAATACTACCCAGCATGGAAATGATCTGTCACCCTAAGGTTGGGTCTCTTGTAGCATCTCCTGCATGCAGGAAGCTGAGGACGAGAAGGATACACTGGTGTTTAAGGCAACACAGAGGAGTTCATATTGCCTCCTACCACTGCCTATTTACCATTCTCTGAATCAACATCCCCCTTCCTTGGCTCCAAAATTAAGCCACAACTTTAAACTCAACTGTGTTTAAAGAAACGAGAGGGGAGAATGAGTGTCTGGGTCATTCTTCAGAAGTCCCATGTAAACACTGGGTGACCCATTCCTTGTTCTTTTCCTAACCTGGCTGAACTCTGGAAGCAGGCAATAAACAGCAAAGGTTAATTAAATCCATTTCTAAGTTTAACACCCCTGCTCCCCACCCTGTCCTAACCAGACTTTGGGGTCTGTGTATTTTGGGCAAATATAACCTGGTTTGAATTTCAAAACATGATTTCAAGCTTCCTTTAGAGACAAGGAAAACTGATTCCTATATGCCAAACGAGTCATTCAAAACAGGGAGCCTAATTAGGGTTGCAGCAGCAGCTAATTTCACCACCAAAAAGAAATTTTGTGCACTAGAGAATGAAGTGCTAGTTCCGGGCAGCAGCACCAGACACTCAGTGTAATTATAATTTATATAGCCCTCACTGCTGTAGTAGTTAAGTGTTTGACAAGAACCAAGGGATTTACTCTGAGGTAGGGAAAAGTTTTCTTCTCTTTTACAGTCAGAGAAACAGAGATGAAATGATCTGCCCCACGCTATTCAATGGATTTGGCCAAGCTGGACTCAGGTCTCCCTAAGTGTCTCTTTAATGCTTTCAGCAGGAGTTTCAGACCTCAGACCCTTCATTTGCTCTTGCCTCTTCCCTGCCTGCAGCCCTGAGAAAGTGTGACCCTGTTTTTAAGGAGGGTATTAAAGGGAAGGAGCAGCCTTCCCCTCTGCAGCAGGGACATGTGTCCCAAGTTCAAACCACAGATTATTTGAGTGACAAAATTCCCAACAAGACATAGACAAATATTTCCCAGATTTCAGAAGGTAAGGAACTCAACTTCCAGTTCTCCAAGGACACCAGGCTGATTTAGCTGTATCACACCCCTTTTCTGGAGAGCTCACACCTGACCCTTACCTGTCACCGTTTGGATGCATCACCAGGATGCCAGGTACCCAAGCAGGGTTAGATTTGAGGACACTTGACTTGCAGAACTACACCATGGGCTGCCCTGTCTCCTTTTCTGGGTCTCCAAGAATTGTGCTATTCAAAGTTTCTCTACATTATTTCTTGCAAAAACAAAACCAACAACAACAAAAAAAGAGCAGCATAGAGCTGGGTTATCACTGCGAGTGGTTTAGAAATGTTTCTTTGCTGTAATGAAATCCCTTCTTTAGGAAAGCAAAAGCCATGTAGCAAACCTACAAAAGAAAGTATGTACTTTTTTTCTGAAACTGAGACACATGGTGCCTATGCTGAGGTGGCAGTACTGGCCAGAATTCCTTTGAGGCTGGGAACGGCTGGAGAGATTGCCCCTGCCCCTGAACTACATTTTGAGTGAAGCAGGAAATGGGAAAAGATCCACAACTTAGCAGTGGGGCTAAAACACCACTAAATCCAGCTTCTGGGCTGGTGTAGGAGTGTTGGGAGCCTTGCAGCAGGGCTGGGGGCTCATGTCCAGCAGCTCAGGTCTAGTTGGGAAATGTGTGACACGCGACCTTGACACTGAGGTTCCCGTCAGCTGAAGAGCTCAGTGCTGCCTGCGGCTTCTGCCTGGGCCCCAAATCCTCCTCCTGTCCTGGGGGTTTGTACAGTCCTGGAGGCCAACCTAAAGCAGCTATGAATGATTTCACTTCTGCTGTCAGGGGATATCTGCGTTGCAGGAAGCTCTTACAATAATTCTGTAAACATGAATGAACATGTTTCCCTGATAATGTCAAGTTAAAAATCCCTTATTTTTCTCTTCTTTAATGAGCAATTCTTGCCCTTCAATGTCTCTGACCTGAAACATATGTTTTTTAGTATTGGGTGACAGTGCTGTAATCCCATTCTTATACTTGATTTATGGAGGCAGGCCCTGGAGCTGTGCAGGGTCGAGGCCCTGTTACATCAGACACTGTTTGGGCTCTTAATGAGGGAGAGAGTCTGTACCTCCAAGAAGATGGACAAAAGGTGGGAGGGAGAATGAAGGCATGGCAGTCATACCTGGAAGGGAGCTGATGTCTCCTGAATCGTGGAGTAGCCTCCCAGCTGCTGACATTGTTGCCCCTACAAATATTCCAGAATTTCCATCAGCTTTGCTGTGGCTCCAGCTCTGGCACCAGAAGAGCCCAGTATTCTGCAGTTGTTTCACCTCGTGGGTCAAGCAGCAGTTACAGGATGCACAAACACAATAGTGGATTTAAGTGACACATATGATCTTGATTATGGTTTCCTAGGGGGAAAGAACCATGTCTTCCACTGTGCTTCAGGCATCATCCAGGGAGTGCTTTTTCCAGCTCCTCAGGTTGGGAGTGCCCGTGTGAATATAACCACAGTGACGCACAGAACCAGAGGATGGATGGGTCAGGCAATTAAATGGAGAAATCTGCTTAAATAAATAAACAAGCCTTATTAAAGACCTTAGGACAGCTGCTGATGAGCTCTGCATGGAGCCCCAAAGATTAAGACTGTCTACTTCTTACATCTCTCACATGGACAGGAAACTGGAGCAGATGACAGAGCACAGAGCACATTTAATGGGCTCTTCCTCCCCTCCAAGAGGAGCAACACAAAGCAAATGGACCATGCAGCACTGGCTGCAGCTCATCTGCAGTCTGTGTGCGCAGCAATGTGTGGGCCTTGTAAGGACTCCTGCTTGAGGGGTGGGTTCTGCAAAGCATTTCAGTGGACATGAGAGCAGCCATACTGAGCATCTGTGGAGAGCGGTGTCCCAGCTGCCTCCTGCCACATGGGAACAGTCAGGACAATGTTGGCCTGCAAGTAATTCTTGATAAGCTGTGGGGACTGTGATGCAAAGAAGGACATATGGCTAATTGCCCACCCCCAAACAAGAGCTGGCGTTTGTTGTCTTTCCCCTTCCAAGAGCAAGCCTAACCTCCACCCAATCCCCTTGGAAAATCTTCTCTGTGCTGTCTGTAACACACAGGTCTGCAGCAGAATACAGATGGCCCATGCCAGTTTTCACATCTCTGACCAACCCTCTTCACATATCTGTTTCTAGATGGCAGATGGAGGAAGGAAGAACAAGTACCCTTTACTCTATGATGTGCACATGTGTTTTCTGCTCTCTTACTTATTCTAAACTCTCCCACTTCACTCCTTTACCAGGTCCTTAATAATTCCAATAAATGTCAGGTCCAATCTCACTTAATGAAATATACACCTATTAAATGAATGAAGTGGAAAAACGGCCCTCTCTGACTGCCTGCCTTGGATCCGAGCTGCAATACACATTTTTTTCCACACAATCAGATTATTTGTACCAAGTCCCTAGGAAATTGCCAATAAAACAAACAAACTTTAAAAATCCTATGAGGTCCCCAGCCCATTTTGCAGAGGATCCCTGAGATGTTATTCAATCCTTGGAGCCATTTGTTTCACATGTGATCCCAAACACTAACTAAAGGCAACATAATATGATAGGTATTTACAACATATCCATTATCTTATCAGAGCTTCAGGTACAGCTGTAAATAGCCTGTTCCAGCTGGGCAGTCTGCTGAGTTAAATGGGTTCTACTTTTAAAAGCAGGAACTGGAAAACATGTCCCGCTTAATCTGAGATTCACTTGCACCCGAGGGATGGAAACTCAAACAGCAGACCTCAGCTGCAGAGGAGGTCCATACTCCATGAAATGCTTCTCCTCCTATCTGATGCAAAAGGCTGGGCTCGCAATCATCGTGCTGCTCATCCGGGCCCTTTGTTGACAGAGTCCTGTTAGCAGCTCACCAAGCATAGAGAATTGCTGCTCCCTGGATGGAAGGCAATTTTGCACAGTCAGCCAAAGACAAAAGGGAGTATGAGGGTGGAAAGAAAAGAGACCGCATTGGAAGTTGCGAGAGGAAAGGGAGGGGGCAGAGAGCTGGAGAAAAGGGGAAAATATGAAAAACAAGACCAGAGAAAGTGCAATTGTCAGGGAAAATCTTTTCAGCTGCTTTCCTGGCTGCAACCAGTGTGAACAGGACATAGTGTTTACTCTTTGCATGCTGCCACACACTGTGCACCAGGTGAGAATGGCTGGTCTTCCACTACAGGGCCCCTGGCAGCAACTTCATCAGTACCAGAAGGAAATAAATCTGTTAAATTCCCATCCAGTCCACAGACTTTTTTCAGTCTTTTGAAGAGCCTGGTGAAGAGTCAGAATTGGACTGCATTGAGTTTGAGCTTATGTAGAAGGAAATGTGATTTCAAAGAAACAGAGGTAAGAAAGTTTTATCTCTGAGGCATGAGAAATCAGCAGCCGATTCCATCATGACAGAGATTACTCTCCAGCCCTCCAGAAACATCCCAGAGGAGCTGTACAGAGACCTACTGTTGGGAGATGCTGTTGACCATTTTTATCGGCTTGCTGGCTAAAACCGAACCTTGCTCATTAATGGTTGGTTGGCAACTGATCTGACAGCGAGTGACTCATGGTTACTGACCACAAGGGGAGGTTACTGCTAGAAGTGGACTTAATTTAACAATTTGCACCAAAGGTTTGGGAATTTAGTGAAACCAGCACTTGGAAGTGTTAACAAGCAGTGAGCCAGTGGTCGTGAATCTACTTAAAGATGCATACCAGGGCACAAAAACCAGTGCCAGAGTAAACAGACAGCAGAGAACAGATTGGTTTGCAATAAACATGGAAGCAATTGCAACAGAATACAATGAGTCTGACAAAGGAGATTTAGTTACAAACCTTCAATAAAAGAATCCCGTCTAACAAAAGTATGCTGCTTTTGGCAAACAGCAAAGACATCCAAAACCAAAGAGCATTATTGCACATATGGCTGAGGGGACAAAGACTTCAAACTGATCAGTCTGACGATGAGACAAAACCTGTAATTCTTCAGGTACCCAGCCAGGCAGGAGGAGAGGCTGCTTTGTGATATTGGAGGGGAACAGATGCACTTGAATTCTGAAATACTGTCAGTACCAGAGAAGACTTTCTACTTTTATAATTAAGACAAAATGGTAACTCAAATATGATCACACAGGACACAAAGGGTCCATGTTGCCAAGCTTTGTTGAGTGTTTACAGAAGAACAAATGCTAATCAGGACACAGAGAGTGGAGAAAGCCCAAGTCACATGAGTATCTGTAACTTAACTGATGCAGCAGCTCCTTTTGAAGAGCTGGTGGGTGGCCTTTAATGCTCTGTGATGGATTAAAAACAACATACTCATTGATGAGAATACACAAGTGACTGACAAACTGTGTACAAGAACTGGCCACCAAGGTCAGAGAGCAGGAGAGTAAAGCTTATCTTAATTTTGAGTATTTGCTGAGTTCTAGCAGCTTGGCAAAGAGGCACCTACAAAAAATAAACCAAGCATTTCCTCCTCAGATTGAGATAGTGAGGGTAGTGCCAGAATTTCATGATGGTTGGAAATGGCCCATAGCTGGATGTGGTGGTCCAATGCCCAGTAAATAGCTGAGGAAAGGGAATGACAGAGACCTCCATGAAAAACACAGGCAGAGATACTCATCAGGACTCAAAAAATGAGATTATCATGCAAAGGGAGGAAGCAAAGATTTTTCTGTAAGGAGAAATGGGTCACCTCTGAAATGGAGGCATATGGGAGGAAGACATTTTAGGAACTCAGGTACCATGAGATGTGACCTCTTGCCATTCATTTTCCTTCTTATATAAGATGAAATGACATCACTGCAGGGACAAACAGCTTTTGTACTGTGTGGCAATGTCATTTTTGTAGCCAGCTCCTGCTGCCCACAGCAGACACTTGGGATTTGAACTCACGGTTGCTGGTGAAAGGTCTGGATTGAGAACACCAGTTTTCCACAATGGTCTTTAGTAGGAGGTGCAGAGCTGGATTCCTCCCATGCCATATATACTGAGTGAGAGGTTTCCCTCAGCAAAGGTAGCTCATGCCTCTAAGGTCAGTTGCAGAGCAGGGTGGGTGCTCAAATGGAAAAAACAGGAAAGTGAGTTGTCATATTTCACCTCCCTCATCCCCTTCCTGGGGCTGACTGAGTCACTGGCTGTCCTCTGTCCTGTGCTGTGGGTCTAACCTAAAGCTTGTGCCTTGCAAAAGGGTTTGAGAGGGCTTCTTGAAGTCTGTGGGGCTTAAACAAGATAGCATGGCACAAGGGGTTGGGCAGATATGAATATACATCTGTCAGGACTGTGTCTGAGCAAGGGTATTTTGGGTATGGCCTTGATCTAGAGTTGTGTCTGGAGTGGAAGGATCTCTCCCTCCTCTCTGAGAGACGGAAGAAGGTTTGTGCATGCAGGGCATGGCAGGGAGAGGCACTAAGGTAATTTGCAAAGGGTGGCCAAAGCATGAAAAGGGAGCTGTGTGGTGGAGCCAGGATGACGTATGCCTAAATCGTGAACATCAGCATGTAACACAGTCAGGTCCTTCATGGGGTAACACAGGGAGCTCTTTTAAACACACACATACATGCACGCACAGAAGGAACAATTTATGGTTGTGTCAGACTCACGTCTGGGCTTCTCATTAAAATTAATGAGGTAACGTCTCTGAGGCATTCTGAAACGGATGCTGCCCAGAGAGTGCGGGAAAGGCCTCGATCGCTTTGAAATGGCTACTTAGCAAAATCAATTGCAAATTTTATTTTCCCCAACTGTGCATCAAACTCACGCCAGGAGTATCAAAGACTACTGTCTAAACTTATATGCAACTGACCTTTCTTCAGACACTTTTGTAACCATGACCGAGGTTGAATGGTCAGAAGTGAGGGATGATGTAACAGCAGAATGTGTTCAGTGGCTCATCCTGATGACTACCTGCAGCCTGGACCTGAACCTACAAGTCCTCAGTCTCCTTATTTGTCTGTTACCTGCAAATAGCTGTGAAACTCACAGTCAAAATTGGTGTCCTGCTCCATTCCCTCCTTTCCCTTCTGTCCTTTAGCGAGTAGCTTCTCTATGAAGAAAAGAACAGCTTGTTTTATGTGTCAAATCTGCAGTGCAGACCTTTACTGCTTGACTGACACTAATAATTCTTCTATGGCAGCCCAAATGGGTGATCAATATCCATGTGACAAAATATTTTTACCATTTTTTTCTCTAAAAGATTCTCTCTTTTTTCTGTTGCAGTGCCTTATGTTAAAGTTGCGGAGTTGATCACTCCGTGAGGAGATGCCAAGCATAAGGAATGTCTCTGTCTTGTGCTCAAGAGACATTCTGCTGTTCTCTGGTTACGTGAGCACTTACAGTATTTTTGGTATGACCTCTGCCTCCTCCAGCACACAGGGCTGGCTGATCTGGGAAGGAATTGGGCTCTGGAGAAGAAAGCTGCTCCTGGGTCAACTGCCAGCAATGTCACTGGTGTGGCTGTCATGGCAGGAGCAGCGAGTGTCTGGTAGACAAGACAGAGAGATGTTTTGCTGGAGAAACAGATGCTCTCTTCCTTGTCTGGGCAACAGCAGAGCCCACTCAAACTTCTCTGTCTATCATTCACTGTGTGTTGTGTTTTTTGCTGTAGACAGTATTTGTGGCAGTGCTGAGCACGCATACCTGGAGGGGAAATCAGTGGGAGCTACACGCTGAATATCTAAAATGCTGTAATCTTGCCCACAGCTTTGGGAAATTAAGCCCTGAGTGCCTTCATTTTGGCATCCACAATTAGCGAGAAGCTTCTGGTAACTTTGATCTCTCTCTTTTTATGGAGCAGCATTATCTCCTTTCCCGTGCATGCTGTGAAGAAACATGCATCGAGTTTTTGAAGCTCTCTGACTTGAGGGTAAGACCATGAGGTAATTCAGTAATGTTGTTTACAGGGCTGCTTGTGGAAAAAAGGCCTGTAGGCCACGCACCAGCTTAGAAGGACAAATACCTGGTCTGAATCAACACCCACACAGTTGTAGCAACCCTATGGAAAGAGAGTTTATGTCCATGCGATTAAGTGCTGTACAATGCCATGTGCTCAAGGTGGCCACAAGAAGTGTGTAGACCCCAACTTTTGATGGTCAGGCTTTGCTGGATGTGTGCTTGTTTACTGCAGTTTGTAAGACAAACTCTAAGTGGGCAAAGGTAGACTTCCATGCTGGAAAGACATTGCCTTTTCCACCAGCTGAACATCTTCCCTGTGTCTTCTCCCTGTCTGAGCTGCTACGTGATTTATTGCTACTTGAATCATAGTGGCTTTGTAATGGAAGTCCTTAATCGAGATGTCCTCTTCTTTATTTAATAGCCTTAACTCTTCTCGTGCCTGCAGATTGGCTTGTTGACTACTTGCTGGTTTGCTTCTTCTGTCTCAGTCTCCATTTTACTGCATGAAAGGAACAGATTTTAAAGCTTATACTTTGCTAATCCAGGAATTATTTCCTTTCTAATAAGGAAATGAAAGATGCTAGTCTCTCACTTTCTGCATATTTTCCAAGATAGCTCAGGGCCTCTTCAACATGATATATCAGTAATTTCATTTAAACTGGAGAATTATCTTGAAATATTTATCATCAGTATATATGAGTTTCATTTTGTATTAAACAGATTGATAAAATTAAAATGGATCTTCTTTCTGCAAGTGTCCTGGATAGTCCTGGGGTGCATCAGGCACAGCTTCACCAGCTGGGCAAGGGAGGGCATTGTCCTGCTCTGTTCTGCACTGGAACAGCCTCATCTTGAATCCTGTGTGCAGTTTTGGGTGCCACAATAGAAGATATTAAACTATTACGGATCATTCAAAGGAGGGCAGTGAAGATCATGAAGAGCCTTGAAGGGAAGCTGTATGAGGATCAGCCAAGGTCACTTGGTCTGTTCAACCTGGAGAGGAGAATGAGAGGAGATCTCATTGCAGTAACACCTTCCTTGTGAGGGGAAGAGGAGGGGCAGGCACTGATCTCTGCTCTGTGGTGACAGTGACAGGACCTGAGGGAATGGCCTGAAGCTGTGTCAGAGGAGGTTTGGGGTGGATATTAGAAAAGTGTTCTTCATCCAGAGAGTGGTTGGGCACTGGCACAGGCTCCCTAGGGAGCACAGCACCAAGACTGACAAAGTTCAAGAAGCTTTTGGACAGGCTTTTTCAAGCACATGGTGTGACTCTTGGGGATGGTCCTGTGCAGGGCCAAGAGTTGGATTCAATGATCCTTATGGGTCCCTTTCAACTCAGCATATTCTGTGGTTCTCTGATTCTGTGATTTTCCATTCCTGTTGTGAGTGTAACATCTATTTATGGAGCATTAAAAAAGAGGCAAGAGAGAAATCTCTGCTACCCCCTGTAGTCTAAATGTCATTGAACCTTATCCTGCTTCTCCAAGCTTATGAAGAGATTAATAGTATCAGACACATGGAAGCCTACAGTAATCTGATTAATAACCCATAATAATGCAATAATGCTTGAAAAACAGAAGCATTTCCTGATTTCCTAACCCAAGACAGTACAAATAACATTGCTAGATAACAGGAGATGATTAAGAGATAGAAGAGGTCCATCCTCTCAACCCAAATCAGCCGGTTCTTGTCCTGGCTCTGGTGTTACAGCATCAGAGGGTTTGTTGCCCCTTTCTGTTTCCATTGCCTCTGTTCTTGTGTGAGCAGCTGATCAAGTCCTCAGTATCCCCCTTTCTTCAGGAAACCTATTCTTCATCCTCCACTGTCTAGTGTTTTCTTCAGTCTTTTCTTCAAGTGTCCACCTTCCTCATTCAAACATCTGTCTATCAAACAATCTTGATGCATATGTCTGCAAATCTTGTGTTGTGTGAGAACAACTTTCTTCCCCTCCCCATCAGACCCATGTATTCATTGTAAGAATTTCTAGCATACTGCTCTCCTCTTCCCTGAGCTGTGAAAGGTTGTATTCCATGGCAGCCATGCCACTGTGTCAGATTTGAAGATGACATTATTCCCACAGCAGCTCATGGTGTCATTCTCATCTCCTTCTGTCCATCCTTCAAGAAAACAGAACTCCTTTCTCCCATTATTTTTCAATCTTTCCTCTGGGCTCATCATTTCCCTGTCTGTCAGAAGTGACCAACATCAGGATGTGTCCATCCACAGTCTCTGACCATCTCACAGTACACAGTGCCTTCCCTGCTGCAGGTGACATGCAGGTGGCAGTGCCCTCAGACCCCTCCACAGTCCCCATGATCACATGGGATTGTTCACCTACCTTGACCCTGGGCTTGCTCTCCAGAAGCAATCTCCAAGTGGGGAGTTACCAGCATCACTGCATGGCTCCTGCTCAAGCCTGGTGAGATCCTGAGCACAACTATCCTGGCCCCGCTCATCCCTCAGCCCTGATGTTTGTTTTGGGGCTGGACTTGTATGTTCTGCTTCCTTTGACCCATCCTCAAAGACATTCCCCTAGCTCAGAGCGCCCAGTTGCCCTGGCCTATTTATCTGATGAAAGAATCAGGACTCATTTTCAGAACTAGAGGGAAGGAGGAGGAAAAATGAGGGGATCAGCACTCAGATGTTTTGTTCCTGTGCAGCTGACTTTAGGAGAAACCCTCAGGCCCTGTCTGCAGAGCAGCAGAGCTGCACCTCGGCAACAGCCCAGGGCCCATGCTTGATTGTTTCCTATTTGAATAAGTGCTCTGGCATAAGGGTGTGGATGCTGGCAAGGCATCTGGGGAAGGATCTTGGATACAACAGCAGCCCAGATTCCCAGGGAGAAAAAGCGTGTGGACTGTTGTGTTGCAGAGCCACAGGCTACAAAGAGCACTTGTGGCTTTGAGTTCAAGACAAACAGACCCTAAAAAGCATTCTGGCTGATGTGTCCACATTACTAGGCCAGCACCACTGGCAGGGGAGCCAAAGAGCAGAAATCATGTCTTGGTTGTACAGTCAGTGCCATTGCCATGGCACCAGACACCTCATGCATTCCAAGGTCGAGAACTGGAGGCAATATGGGGGGTAAATACTGCTTTTCCTGAAGACAGGATGATTTGCCTGTCGGTCAGCTCCTGTTAGAGTGCTCCTGTGGCTCAAGTTCCCCAAGATTCAGGCTCTGAACTCTGCTCATAATAGGGCTCAAACCCTGTTAGATTGCCCCCTGCCCCTCTCCTCCCTCCTGGAAGAAGGTGTTGAGAGGGATGACAACAGGCAGTGGTTGGAAATACTTGTCTAGTCACAGCACAGCTCTGGTTCCTGGTGGTGGGCACTAAGGACCAGTGCATGCCACAGAGACCTATTAATCTGCTCAGCTGTTTGTGGGATGACCTGCACAAGTGCAGAGGCAATGGTCAGCAGAGATCACGAGACACCCTCTGGACTGAGACATGCTGCCAGAACAATGAAGCATACTAAGGTTAGTGACTTTCTCAAGCCAGTGGCTGGGAGACATCCAAAGAATGCAATGAGAATAGGACTCTTCTGGGAAGCTGCCAGCAACTTAGTATCACATGCCTACACAATGCTTAATATTCCATGCAGTGCCTCTGGCCATCCAACGCCAAGCAAGGCCTTCAACCTGGGGTCCAGGTCTTTTGTCTGCAGAGAGTCTGGGCTATTCTCAGTTTTGTTGGATGCATCTTACCTGAGGCTACCAGCACCCTCTTCTATCCCTCCAGCAGCTCCTTTTCCACCATTGAAAGGCAATGGGTGCATTATTGGGCAACGGTTTTGCTAAATCATGAGACTATGTCAACTTAAATCCATGCTTCTGGTGTTTGAAGTGCTTGAAGAAAGTTTAATACTTTGATACTGATGTGCCTGAATGCTTCATATCTGCATCAGAATGAAAAAATTTCTTGCCTTTCAAACATGTTTTTGAAGTCTTACTATTTCTGCCCAGACTTATGTTTTTAAGTGCCTGAACTGTGTTTTTTATGTTTGAGTGGGGAAGGAGCATAGATTTCCAGGAAATAAGCCTCAATAAACAAAGGATAGCCTTATCCGTTACATGATAGTCATGGTAAATACTTGTAAACCTAGAATATTATTTAATACAGGTTAGGTGAGGCATTTGCTTCCTTTTGTTAGGCTGTCAATGACAGGCTGTTCTTCTGACAGCCCCAAGACATTCAGGATTAGGAAACTGTGATCTCTACTAAATACAGGGACAAGAGATATCCAGAGAAATGCCTCTAGTGGAAGTTTTTAGTCTGGTCATACTCGTTTATTTTTTTAAAATGCTTTCAAGGCATTAAAACATAACATAAGAAAAAAAAAAAATTTAAAAAAAATTCTTAGCTGTCTTGGATCAGGGACTACTTTCCAGGTGGATTTTTATGCAGGTCTCAGCACCCCAGGATCCAAACGTCTAAAGTTCCTTTCGCAGAAATAATACAGATAAGAAACCCTGCCTAACGGGCTGAGATTGTAACATCCAGGAAAGCTGGTGGCTTCCAGAAAGAACCATTGGCAAAATAATGACTATAGTGAAGAAGGATTAGAACAGCAAGTTTTATAAGATCATATGTTTTTCTAGATCTGTGATAAGGAAAAGTCTAAAATGTAGAGGCAACAGAGAAAGAGAAAACCATGACAAAGTGTTGTTGTTATCTTAAACAGTCAATATGCCATAAAAAGGGTGAAGTATTTATAAAATTCTGAATGACAGAAGTCCACAAGGTGTGTCATTTTAAAATAGACACAGGAGCACAAAGTGAGTCCTGCACAATGTTAACTGAGTTCATGGAAAGTAAATGGAGTAAAATCCCGTTGCACAATAGAAGGGTATCCGGAGTGCGCAGTCCTGTCAGCCCGCCAGCAGTGTGAGATTTGGGTATGCTACAAAGAAGCCGTGCCCTATAAATATGTGGATGCTGCTTCTGTGCGGGTAGCCAGCTCTAAAATAACATAAGGACTGGGTACAATTAAAGGAACAAAGGAAAATTGGCTTGACAAAACCTTTTTTATGACAGACCACAGGCAAGTTTTCTCAGGTTCGGGATTATTGCGCTCAGTTGCAAAACAACACTCATGTATTAATACCTAGAAAAGCTCCACTCATGGTCCTGGCTGGACTATGGGGCAAAACAGAGATTGAGCAAGAGGGAGAAATCAGAAAAATTCCAGAGACTTGGGAAATTACAGAAAACCAGTCTTCACAAAGAACTTCAAGAGAGCTGAGCCTGTGCTTAAATCTGAGATAATTGAATGCTATAGCATCATGACACTGTATCCCCACAGTGCAGCTCCTGTGAAGCCAGCCCAGCAGGCAAATCCTCAGGCTGGCTACTGTTGTGTTTGCTTCAGTGATGCGAGTGCTTCTCAGCATGAGGTCACAATGAAGCTCTGGGAGAGGCATGCCAGCTCACAGATCCCATCTGCCCAAACCCCACTGCCTCCTATTGCTAAAATTATAATCTGGCTGCTAGTGAAGAAGCCTCGTGAATAAGCAAGTGTTTGGTTATTTCCTTTGGGTTGTTCACTTCTTGTATGTAGCAGGACCTCATGTGTATTATTGTCATTGTTTTGGACACACATTTTCCCCTTCTGGCAAATTTTGCTGTGAACTCAAGAGGGAACCAGGAAAGCCGTTCTCAGATTCTGATTAAAAGAATTCTTAGTCCAGGACAAACTGCTAGAGGGAAAATACATCAGAATGCTGATTTTAAGAAAATCAGTCGATGTCAAATTCCAATACAAAAGGACAGATGCCTTGATGTTGGTAAACCAGTTCTTAGTCCTTAGATGGATGGAACTACAGGAATACACAACATTATTATTAATCTAAACATTGAGTTTTCCAGAGGCATAAAACAATGAAGTTCAAAGGCGAGGTGCCTCAGACCTTTCTTTCAAAAGCACATCAGTGCATCACTTGTGAATGTGCTGGGAAGGCTGTTGACCTTCGCAGGCATGGGACCACTGATGCAGTTCACATGAGTGTTCCTCAGCTCAAGGGCTCTTTATCCAAAACACTGAATTTACAAACTGCTTCCTAATGAGCAGAATAGGACTTGTGTGAGACTTCTTGAGAAAGAAGGTTTTTTGTTCATTGAGAAAACGAACAAAACCAAGAGGAAAGAAAAAGAAGAAAGAGACCTGTGACTTCTTTATAACATTCTGCCTTAGGACTTGTGCTGTGGTCTTTAAAATTGTATTGCAAATATCTGTGCACCTCTGGAGTGTCTGAGCAGTCCTGCACATCTGTTGGGACTCCAGTAAAACTGAAATAATGCTGGGAGACCTGTTCACCACCTTTCACCCCCTCCATCTACCATGCTCTTCTGCTCGATGGCTCACCTTTGAACACATCAGTAACAGTGAGCTTGCACACAAATCCTCACTGCAAATCCAGAGAAACCCACACACCAGTGTCACACTCAAGTTTCTGAATTGCCAGGGTCCCATTTGTTCTTCTGACACTTCACAGCTTCCTGGGAGCCTGTCCAGGAAGCTCCTGACAGGGACCAGAGAACCTGTCACTAGAAAACACTTCCCAGTCTACGCCAGAGGTACGTGGAGTTTTTTTTTCCCCTGCTTGCACCATAGTGTTCACAGCCCAATTTACAAGCTTCTCTGAGCTATTAGTAGTACAGTCGATAAGCCAGGGAACATTACAGAAGCTGCCCCCTGCATCTGTGATTTATGTTTCTTGCTAAATATAATTCTCTCAAGGCTCGGCACATCAATATTTTGGAATGGAACACATGGAAATATTTGATGGACTGGGGAGAACAGATCCCTGTGACCAGTCACTCACACTTGCCCTTTTGTGAGCAATCTGTCTTTCCCTGCAACAGTCAGTGGGATTTGGGCACAACAGCTGGAGTTTCAGTATCCCTGCATGCTTTATTCATGAGGGAGCCTGGATTCAAGCCATCCAGACACTGACCATCCACAGATGCAACTGTAACATCAGCAATGCAAGAGCCTCTCTGAGCCCTGACAGGCTGTGAGGAGCACATACCCCCTGCCCTTGACTTCATGTGCTGTACCATAGCTTCAATGGTCTCCTTGGGAAACATGTTGTCCTGCAGGGACTCCAGGTCTTCTCCTGGCTGTGCCCTGGGATGGTGCCTGCTTAGCTGAGAGACTGATGTTCTCAGTATGACTCTTTGGGCTGCATCTCTATAAGAGCAGTAAAAAGCCCAGGAATTCCCAGTCCTCTTATAATGATGTAAATTTGGGACATGAGGCAGTGAGATATATCCATTCAGGAAAAGGAAGAGTGGCCAGTGAATAACTGCCAGTGGGAATGGCTCCCTGGATGGCAGAGGGCAAGCAGACCATCCAGTGTGTGCACACACCTTTTTGTGTGCTGCACCCTTGTATCCCAGCTGCTGTAAATCATATTAGCTCTGCTGCAGTCAAGAATTTTTCCAACTGAGAATCTGCTTTTGGGTGGAGCCATGCCAGGTGTGCATCACCCTGGACATGGATCTAACAAGAAATATTTTAGATCTACCGCAGAGGTGTCCAATATTTTGAACAAATCTCTCAACACAGCGCTCGTTTTATCTGTCCAGGGTATGTTGTTCTCGTCAGAGAGGAATGTAGCAGAGGAAAGGCGTGTGGCATTTTTAGCGTAGCAGGTCTATCTGTGTGGCAGATGTCCTCTGACCTATCAGACAGTCTGGCTGAATCACAGTTTAGGAACCTCAGTCAAATAGAGTGCATTGCGGAAAACACATAAAAGCGCTCAAAATTAGCAAAAAAAACCAAAAACCAAAAAAAAAAAAAACCCAAAGAAACCCAAACAGCAACCCTTTTCAGAAATGCTGTCACAGTTCCCTTTTGTGTGTTTTTTAGCATTTAACATTTATTTTGGAGTGTGGCAGAGAGGTAGATTGGCTGCTTGCCTGCCTTCTGGGATGGAGAGCTTTGCATAAAAGGGAGGAGAAAGAGAACATCAAAACCAGATTGAGGGGAAAACAAAGTCACCTCTTTGCAATGAAAGCTTATGGTTTTGTGCAAGTTCAGGATATAATAGTTATTTTCCAGCTATTGCTGTTCTGAATTTGTCCTACTGAATAGCCTTTGTCACGGAGTGGCCATGACAAAGTAAGAAAGCATATACTTGTTCTCACAGAAAGAAGATTGAATTTTACCAGGAAGTGGGAAACAAAGATGTATGTAGCTTGTTCTGTCGTGTGTAAACCACCAGGTATTGGTTTCCTTGCATGGATCCCCACAATACTATGTATGAATCACTGCTTCCTAACACACAGGTTCAAGCCAGCCATGCAAACCCATTGTTCTGGCTGATTGAATTCCTCCGATGCATTTAATTCTGCAGCATACCAGAGTGTCTGTGAGATAAGGGTTGGTTCAGCAACCGCCCTGGCAAGGGAAACTCAGATTGCAGCTTGGAATGACAGCCCTGGGAAGGAGGGGGGCCTTGCCACAGTGCTGGAGCATAATAGCCTCTTTCTGGCCATCCAGCCTAGTGTTCAGTGGCCAGACAACTGTCGCCTCCTCTAGCAGGAACACGTGCACTCTGTGTCTGCATAAGACATACTACGACTATGGGACATGTCCTAACATCCTGAAACTAACGTCCTGGCTTTCAAAAAGCACCTGTCACTAATATAAAAAAGAGCCAAAAACCACAAGCACCAAGTACAAGAAAGCAAGACTCGTGAAAGCTATGGCTCAGTCCATATTGCCTTGCTCTAGCAAGGGATTTGTCAGGGAATCAATTAGCAGAGCTCCAAACTTCAATACAAAATTCCTGGTTTCCTCCTACCATGCCTACATCTTACATTTTGGCCTGGGTGTTTGTTGCTCTGTGGTTTGATGGAGCCTCCAGTTCCCTTTTCCCAGGCACCAATCTGGCAGACAAAGCAGGTACAACTTCATCTCAAAAATATCAGACAGAAAATCACACTACAGGCAATGTCAAGCCAGTGTGTTTATACAGCCATCTCTGTTTCTAGTCACTAAGACTAGATAAAAAGATGCCCTCTTCATGAGTTAGCTTTGCCTGCCAGGTCATGAGAAACAGCCAGCATTTGCACTCTTACTTCTTCAGTAAAAAGTGGAGAAGGAGACCCCTTCTGAAACCAAGAACTTCATAGCATGCCGGTGTGGCATAGAAAAAATGCACAGGATTTTCAGGTCAGAAGGGGAATATTTCATTTTAATGCATACATGACACAGGTTACTAAGCAACCTTGAATTTGCACTCTCAGATTGCAGAGGAGCTTTTAGACAACAGACAACCTCAATCAAAAATTTTTCCACAGAGGAGAATCCATCACAACCTCAGCATGTTACCCCAGCTGCTAGCTGACTGCTGCAACTCTCCCTTTGCCAAATATAAGATCTCACTTTGTCTTCACAGGCTTTTCACCCAAGTGAATAATGATCACCTTTATTTTCCCCTAAAGACATCAATCAAAATTTTTTTGTGCAGCTCACCATAAGTGTCAGCTCAATGTCTAAGTGTGAGATCCATCTAGCCTCATAAGCTACCTAAAATTAAAACTATGCTCTGACCCAGTTTTCTTGCCTGCCTCTAAGCTTTGGAGAAGTATTGGCTTTTTAAGATGGTAATTTGTCATGGCTAGAACAAATGTCACACCTCTCTAAGGATGGGTGAGACTTAATTATTAATGGACTTATGTCTCCTTCCAGGCTATCAATAAAAATGCTAAATAGCAGAGGGTCTAGAGCTGGAGGAGCCTGGATATCTGGAGGAATTTTCAGGAAATAGGTGAAAAACAGCACCCCCTTTAGAGTGACACTTCAAACCCTACTGTTAATCATTTCAAGGGCGCCTTGCATTACACATTTCCTTAATAAAAATGCTGTGTGATACCAAGCCAAATGCGTCACAGAAGCTTAGGTGAATCACATCAACTCTTCCTTCCACTCACTGAGCCTACAAATCTCCTAAATCTGAGATTATGACACATATTCTCTTCATGGCCCTGTGGATCAAAAGCAAGGGAAAGTACTCCTTTTAGGAAATGGTCTTCTGGGCACTGAATATGCCATTTTTAGCTTTTGAAGGAAGATTAATGGTGTTCAAAATCTGTGTGGGAAGCGTACCTCAGTGTACTTACATCTATTGCCGTGAAAAGACCAAGCGTGGCCTCAGGTCAATCACACGCTCCTGATTAGAGAAGACAGTACTTTTATGGAATTGGAATGACTTGGGCAGCTGGTCCTCAGGGACAAAGGTTGCTCAGATGCAGGATCTTCTTCTGAGAGGCCAAAAAAACCTCCTGAGACACAGATCTGAGCGAAGTCTAGTAGGTGTCCCACAAGGTAAAACTCATTCAGGGACATTCTGTTACAAACTTTTTTCTCCTATGCAATATACCATATATTCAGTTTCTACTCTTCTTTTTCTTTTCCCCATGATTGGTTGATTGGTCGGGTTTTGTGTACTTACAATTGTTGGGGCCTTGAATGCACTATTCTGAAAACAGTTCATCGTTTGGAGGCAGTTGAGTCCTGCAGTTGACATATCATCAACTCACAATTTTACATATTGTTAGCCTTGCCTTAAACCCGGGAATGATTGTGCTGTTAGACTGAAGAATAATGCCGAGAGAAGCATCTGGCCTTGATTTGAAGATATCAAGAGATAGAGCATCCAGAACCAGCACTGGCTGCTTAGTAGCTAAGCACCCACACTGTAATCCAATTAATCTGGCTTCAGCTTTCAGTTCCTTGATCTTCCTTTCCTTATGGTTTAGAGAGGCCTCATGTCTTTAAATCTTCTCTCACTCCGGCTTTAGATAGGCAAAGCAAATGGAGCTCTAGAGGAAAGATACTGGCAAACTGGCGAGAGTCCAGCAGAGGACCACTGAAACAGCTGGGACATAAATGGTGTGTGAGAAGAGGTTGAGGGGACTGGGATCACTCAGCCTGAAGAAGGGGATGCTGAAGGGGAGCTGCTTGCTCTTTTCCACTCCAGTGGGTGGTACAGACAGACTTCTCATGGAGGGTCACAATGGCAGGATGCTGCAAGTTGCAGCAGGGGCATTTTCTGCCTGGACATAACTATTTCATGGTGGTGGGAGGCAAAGCACCAGATATTTTCAAACCTGAGGCAGACAAGGCCTCAAGAAACCTGCAGTGGCTGCAGTATGTTTTTTTCCTAAGTCATACTATATAAGAAAATTTTCTACATCCATAGAGACCTCTATGTGGTTCTCTTAAGAGCACCCTCCCTCAAGATTTAAGCATCTTCTAAAAACTGCAAGCAAAATTGACTGCAGCATTCTGACATTTTTTAAGCAGAGCCACAGAAAGATAACCTTCTATGAGTCTTTTTATATCTCTAAGGATTGTATTAAGCATGAGAGCCCTTGGCTGAGGACATTCAGTTGTCCTCTTCTCACCCTTAATCATTTTCAGAATCATCCCTTTCCAGAATGTCATCTCCAGGCTGTTATGAGTGGTTTACGTTCTCTAGATGAATATATTAGCATTTGCTTCACTAAACATGTGTTGTTTGAAGGGCCTAATTTATCAAGTGATACAGTCAGGCAGTGTGATTGCCATGCTTTCCACACTATTTACCCATCTGCCAATCTTTGTGTCATCAACAAATGATTACCAGAGGTAATTTCAAGCTTCCGGCTCATTGATGAAAATGTTGACTACCACTCTCACCAGCGACACATCCTCCTTCAGCAAGAGCTCTCTGCTGACAGCTGCTTTAAATCTGTCAGTCACTTTGTCCTTCATGCTACTTCACCTGCCCTTTCCTGATGTTTGGTTATGCTAATTTGTAATCAGACTGTCACATGGCTCGAGGGAGACACTTCATCAGGGACTATCATGCAATAGTTGACTAGTGACTTTACTGGTCATACCTGTGAACTCATCAGAAGAGCACAATTATATTTATGCAATGAGACATACTTTCCAGAGTGCCATGTTAAAGGAGTTAATTGCTTTTCTGTTGTCCTTTTATTCTTTATCAGTTGAGTCCCATGTCAGTTTTTCCATTTTGCTTGGACTGGGGTTCAGGTAAGTGATCTGCAGTTACCTTGCTCATCCAGATTGCCCTGTTTGAACTGGCATTGTGGTAATGTTCCTTATATTTCTGGACTCTCCCGTTTCACAAGATGGTTTCAAAATTAATCTCAACAGACTTCAGGTAACAATTTCGTGATTCCTGAATTCAGATTATTTGGTCTTCTGGTTTTTAGATGCTTTGCCCATAAGGGACATTTAACTTCCAAAGACCTTTAACACCAAAGTGGAAATATTCACTGAATTGCTTCTGATTCATGTTATCTCTCCTGCTTTTGCTATCTTTGCCCAGTAATGAGCCTGAGTTATTGCTGAAGTTGCCTTTGTTTGGAATATCCATTTGAAAACATCCTTCTGTTGCCTTGGGTCCTACTGTCCATGCATTTTCCTCCAGATACTCTTATGATTTTAAACCTTCAGTTTTAAAATACTGAAGTTTGAAAAAACTATTCTTTTCTCATCTGTTTACTGAAAATTCTTTTTTTTCCTTATTACTGCCCTCAACCTTACCATAAATCTTTTTACTAATGTGTTATTTCTTTTTTTGTAGACTTGCAGATATTTGCCATCTAAAACAATTTTACTGGACATATCTAATTTAAGTCACAGTTTTTTCCTGTCTGAGTTATTCCTCAATCTGGCTAATTTCTAGTTTTCTTTGAGTTTGAAAAATTAGCTCTTTTGAGGTCCTGGTACACATATAATTGTTAAGGACAGTTTTTATTTGCCCATATTGAATATAATCAGGTCGTACTCATGTTCCCTGAACAACTGTCAACTTCCAGCCCAGTAAAAAACTCATCTTTGTCAGAACAAAGTCTAGAAATGTTAGCACAAGATGGCCCCTGGTGTTAGAAAACAGACTGTAGTTTTTCTCAAACCATGATGCTTTCTCAGTGGCTGCTTGGAGCTTACAATGTAGGGAAGTCCCCTGGAGCACCATCTTTCTTTCCTTGCATTTCTCATGGAGACTGTGGAATAATTCCTATTCTATGGCCTGCTTTTATGTCATGATTCACACAGTCCATTTTCACCAACTCTATCTTTCCTAAGCAGGTCATAACCAGTTATTTTAACATTCCGATCACACAAATTGAAACCAGCAGATTTGAGTAATGCTGATTATATCATCTTTCTTCTCACTAATGAGAATTTCCAATTCCTCTTGCCTCCTACCCAGACGACTAATGGCTACATAAAATCAAATGGAAAACGTCCTCTGTTCACATTCTTTGTCACATGATTAAATCATTTTGCAACATGACAAGCTTGTTTGTAGTTCCTTAACCCACACCTCTTGCATTGTGTAATGCCTTGACTACTGCTAGATTCAGGCTAGGAAGATTAATTCTCTCTCCTCACCAGCAATACGCCTGTCATCCTGTTTATACAGAGGATATGACCTAGTGCCTCTCAAAACCTAGACTTTCAATGTCACCTCCCTCAGCTAAACAGTAGTTAGTTCATCTTTGTGTTCTGTCACTGATGGGGCCAAAGGGATTGTCGGTAGATTACGTGAACCTTGCTCTTCTTTGGCTCCTTTCCAAGGGTTCCTCAAATCTTCTGTTGTCTGTGCCTCTTCACATGATGTTAAATCAGGAATTTCCCCATTTATATTCACCAGTGTGACTTGCTGAAAGAATGCACAATCCAGTACCTATTGTGCTGTTATCCCTGTTATTTTCTCTAGGGATATGACTTCCCACCCCATTTTCTTCATGCCAATGTCCTCATCCATTTCGCAATAAGATTTCCTTGGTGAGTTCAAGAATCCTCTTCATTCTTTTCAAAGTTACCATCAGCATGTCCCTGAACAAGTTCTTGGCTATTATTTTTTTTCTGTTTGAAATTCTTTCTTCTAATCAGACTCAGTTTATGTAACTTGTCCTAAGCATCCTGACACTTTATGCTATTCACATGTAGATGAGTTTGAATTTACTTTGCACGAACTTAGTTGGTACAGTCAAATCATGATTACTTGCATGCAAGCAACCACTAAACTGGTCACTGATCATTTACAGTTCTCTGTCAATATCAGGTCATATGTGAAAAGCATAAAGGATGTAACTCTTTCTGAATCCAGAGACTGTCACTTTCAGTTTTGAATGGCACATGGACAGCTGTGTATTAAGGCTAGCACTCTACATTATTCTGATTCAGGGACCCTGAAGCATTTACTAGGATTATTGGTTAATGTAATGAGAACCTCACATCTCAAAAGAAAGTTTGGGTAAGCGCATTTTAGGGTAAGTGGCTCCATTTGCTTTTCAGGAGGTGTGATTTCCACAGTGTAGTAGAGCAGACTGTACTGGAAGCAGTTCAGTCTGGTCAGGCTGGAGTGTTTGTTTAAAATCAGTTGTTTCCTGAACCATTTGTTAAAAGCTGTATCATCACACTCTTTGCTGGGCTTCTTCCTCTCCGGGGAGCTGTAATGTGCATACCCAGTTTGACTTAATGGTGATCCCTTCTCTCTGCCCACCCAGCACCCAACATGGGACTCCATCCACAGGGGAAGGGGGTGAGAATCTGCTGGATCCCTTTGATCTCAGCCAGTGGGGCTGGTTTCTTGTCTCTGTCTCTGTTCATTTTATGATCCAGATTCAGATGTCCCCGGACTAAACAGGGAAAAATCCTTACCCTGAAACCCAGTCCATCCTTGGAGTAAGCCATTAGATGGCTTGGCATATCTGCTGTCTGTCTCCAGCAGAGAGTGGGATAGTTCAGAACTTTCTTTGAAATTTCAGCACAAGAGATCCTGTACTTGTCTTCTGTGGGGCAGCTTTGCTATCCATAGTGGAGCAACCAATAACGCTCATGGTGCATGCACATTGCATTTCTGCATCCTTTCCTTGCAGAATCTGATCCCTCTGTGTTACGGGAATGTAGTGAATCATGTTAAGGATGGGTCACTCTAGGACTGCTGGGGCAGAAGCTCAGCTCATATATTTAAATAACTGTGATCTGAAGGGCCTGTCCATAGCACCTGGAAATATCTTCCCTTGGGTAGTGGCAGCAAGATCAGAGCATTAAAGAATTTTCTGTGCTCCATTCTGGCTCTCCTGCCCAGCATGTAACATGACAGTAGCAACTTCATGTCAAAAACTCCTTCCTGGAGATTCTTCCACTGTCCAGATGAACTAGTGGCATCTGAAGATGTGACATGAAGATCTGATTTGGAAGAAAAAAAAAAAAGTCAGATTTGAAGTTAAGTGTGTTTCAGCTGGGTATTTTCTGGTGATTCTGGAGGCCATGTAAGACTGGGTTAACCTCAGATGTGGAGCGAGACTATGGAAATGTAATTGCACCTTCGAGTTTGAATAGTTCCTCAAGGCCATTGTCTTCAAGCTGTAACATATGTGTACAGTGGCCCTAGGAGGACCTGGATCCTGGCTGTTGATAAATGCCATTATTTAATTTATTTCTTTTCTGTCAGTTGCAACATTGGCCAGGGAAACCTGTCCCACCAGTTTTGCCATTACATTAATTTTTGGCTTCCAGCCACACTATAAAGTCAATAGTAGTCAATGAAACAATAATGGGAGAGGAGGACCAGGATTAAAGACAGAGCCCATCTCTCACCAATAGACATGTGACTCCAAGGCTAAGTGTTGGCTTATAATTACTATTAACAAAAGCAACCTGGGAAGGAAATGTGATCTTCCCTCTGTGCCATGTGCAGGGTCAAATCTTGAATATGCTTCCTGGGAAAAAGAAACAACCTCTTGCACAGCAGAGAAAGGCAAGGACTCTCTGCTGAACCTGTGGTTTTCATTTGTCTGGTTTCTGGATGACTGCATGACGTTATGGAAAATTTTTTGTAGTTTCTAAGTCCTTTTGTGAAGATCAGAAAGGTATGCTGGATGAAGAAAAATAAATCAAAGTTGTTGCCATTATCCCTTCCCCAACCTTACAGTTTGCTCCAGCAAGGATGTGATTTATGAGAAATTCCCTGGCTTTATTGTGGAAAGTATCAAATGGAAGAGTATATTCATTTCATTCAGCATAGCTTAAGACGATATAGCTGGGAGTTGACTGAGTTGAAATCCCAGGGTATATACTGCCAGAACTCAAGTGGCCTAAAAATATACACAGTGATTTCCTGATGTCCTCCACATTCACCAGAACAGTGCTGATGGGCTGGTCATGGCACAAAATGCTGCATATAGCAGACTGCTAGGAGAAAAAAACACATTAGGTTGTAACTTTTCAATGTAAAATCTGCTTCAGTGCAGCTTGTCCGCTCTGAACATTCTGTGCCAGGAGGGGTTTTGCCACAGTCCTTAGAAACCACCTCTTTCTCAGGTACCACTGCAGCATTTGACCAGATGACTCATTCCTGTACACTTTAGTGTCTGGGGTGAGGCCTTTTTTTGCAAAGAATCCTTTCTTCTCTCATCAAAACTCTCCAGGGCAAGGATTAGCTTTTGTTTTGCTGTGTTTGTACAGTACCACACACAATCTTGCATGGTCCCATAGAGCTCAGCCCTTCACAGTCCTCTGAAGGACTCCTGGTTACAGCTGACTGCAGAGCTGGAGTTTCCTTAGATGCTCCTGCCAGAACTGCTAACTTCTTCCAGATCTGAAGTCAGATATGGATGCCCTGAAACCTAGATCCCATCCTAAAACACCATCCCAAAGCTGGATAGCAGTCTTTGTCCCTAAGAGGTCTAAGTTTGTGTGACCATGTGGTTCTTGGTGGGGGGGGGCAAGTAGTTTTTGGCAGCTGATACCAGGACCCAGGAGGTTTAATCTTCCACTTTGCCCATGGGTGAGGAAACCTTGATGGAAACCACATGGAACATAACTCCTGTTTGTCACAAAGACAGCTTTCTGTACCATACTCTTAATGGGATTCTTACAATGGGCCAAAGCTTTCGGAAGTAAAACATTAGGTGGAGAAAAATCAGATCCAGGAGGACATTAACAACTTGAGAGGTGCCCTTTTTAAACAGTGTCTTAGGCTGTGCGCTTTGGGGGGATGGTACCTACTGGGTATGCAAAAGTCTCTTTCAAAGGGCTGAGAGAAACACAGAGCAATTGTGAAGGTTACCAGCACAAACATGAGGAAATAGATTAAAGCTGGGGTTGGAGGTGGTGTATGGGTAGGAGAAAGACAGAAGATATCAGATGAAGGGCTTGCCAAGCTTTTGGTTACATGCTCAATTTAGTGGAAATGAGAAGGAAAAGCCTTCTACTTTCCTCTTAGTATGCTATCCTGATGGCCTATATTTGTCATCTAGGATTTGAACACAGAGAAAAAATTTGCATTGCAGTAAAAATAAACTGGCTTTTTTGTTATTGACTATTTTTATCGAATGTTTAAAATGAAGCAGCACAAAAAAATGAAAATCATACCCATTCTCTTGCCAATTTCAATACAGATAGAGATGGGCTGAACTATTTTTAACAAAAAATAAATACCCCTCTTTGAGGTCTTCCTCTGAATTTCATACCAGGACCCTTTGTGTTCCCTGGCGTGAGTGTTTGATCCAAAAATACACAGAGATCTGCCAAACCACTAACTACAACTGAGAAAAAGTTGAGTAAAAATGGAGCCAAAAAAAGTTGTGTGTGTGGCTTTTCTTGAGAGGTTAGATCATTCCTATGTTTTAGAAATATGTAAATATATAAGTGTATACAAGTTAATTTATAAATGACTTATTGTTGCTTATCAGGGGAAACTGTGCAGGTAAACAGAAAAATATAGAAAAGACCATTAAAACAGGCACAGGAGGGAGATTAGAGAATGGAGAATGGGTCAGGGAAGTTAAACTCAGCTGTTCCATCTTCAAACTGAGAAAAATTATGGTTTTGTAATTCTTCGTGGAATTATCATGTAAAAACCCCATGACACAATATGCAAGCAAACCACAAATTTTGGAGAAATACTAAAAAGAGCTGACAGTTCTGGTGCTGATATAAACGGCAGGACTTGAGATGGGAAGCACTGGTAATTTGCAGGAGTACACCCAGCTGGCAAAAGTCCAGTTGCAGAATCAAGGCTTGCAAGCAGAAATGGGGTTGCAGGCTGGGAAAAGAGGCTGGCACCTGGGAACTGGTACTCCTAATGCTGGAATTAGGAAGGTATTGCTCAGCAGATCATTTTGTTCTGTTCCTAGCTGGAAAAAAAGGCTGACCAAGGAGTACCAGAGCCCTGGGGAATTATGACTGCTATATACCACCAGTATATTTAACTGCTGAGAGGGATCCCTAAAGGACAATCACAAAACTTTCTTAGAGAGTGGGCTATGTACAGAAATGGGCTGTTACCTTAAGTGATAGCAAAGCTTCCTTGAGAAAGATACGTACATTTACACCACCTAAGCCCAGTATTCAGGACAAAATAAACTTGAAAGTGAATACCTGTCTTTTCTTTGTGAACACATATTTGACTTTAAATTATCTGGAACGAAATAAGTGAAGCCAGTATTTCTTCCTTCTGGCACACCAGAAGGTCCTGAAAGGAACCAGAAGAGGTGACTGTCTTCCAGAAAACATTTTCAGAGTAATGTACTTTTCTTTCATTCATTCACGTAAATGAGACCTTTATACTTACATTGAGAGGTTTGTGTTATATTTCATCTCAGTGACCCAAATAATGCTATGTGTCACAATTTGGACCTGACAATCCAGGGACTATATCTTCCCAGACAGCTTTGATGGTGTCTTGTCCTTATTCAGGTGACAAAGAATTAGAGGAAGGATCTTTCACACGAAAGTAATACGAAGGATGTTTTACTATTTATAGAGAGCAGAGTTTTAAGCACAAAAATTTTGTGATAGGTACATAACTTGCATAGTCTTTCACTTGAATTGGAGGGCCTGTCTTCTGTTTGCATTTTAAAATGTGCCCTGACTCAAACATATTCAGCTAAAGCATTTCAAACAGAGAGAAAAAAAATCAAGACAGGGAGGCAGGCTTATTTGCTGGTACAGTAGGAACGCCAGTTTTATCTGGATGAAACAAGCCAGAGATTAAATTTAGTTCCTCAAAAGGATGGTGAATATCAAACATTACTGCAAGGTTTGGATAAGCCTTGTTTGTTTGGATTCTTATCCATTCCACAGGCGAGAATAGTTTTCTCTCCACAAACAGAAATGTTTCCAAACCCAGTCCCTCTTTACCAAACCAAAGTGTTAGACCTACAGACAGCAAACGTTCCCCAGACTCTCTGTTTCCTTCACACAGCTTCCCTATCAGCCCCAAAATCTAAGCTCTCCCAAGCTTCCTGTTTTCCACAGTTGCATTCTCACTTTCATGGTATTTTCTGAAGCATACCCCACCACAGCTGGTGTAGCTTCTACTTGGGAAAATATTATTTTCCTACACTGCTGCTGAATCCCCAGAAAAGCTCTGCACAGACACCTGCACAAAGAACTCCTCAGAGAATTCTACCATGGTCAGTCAGTCCTATTAATACTTACCAAGGCCAGACACTCAGTCTTCAAAGCCTAGAAACTGATATTCCAAAAGAAAATTATTTCAGATTTCACACCTCCCTAGCCCAACTGTAGCAAAAAACATAGGACAGGGGGAAGTAAAAAATGTTCCTTGTCTGTCCCATGCCCCTGCCTGCAAATAGCTTAATCCTGAAAGCAAATTTCACTCCTATGTTGTCATTCCGTAGTGGGCAACATTATTTTGACAACACCTTAAAAAACCCCAAAATCTTCAATGAAAAATGGGTTTTAATCTGAATGAAGAAATGTTTGAAGAAAATGTCTGCTTTGCTGAGTTCTGTTTGGGGTTTCTTTTGCTTTTCAAATTCTGCCTTTTCAGAACAAGGTACCTGATGGGACACTGGTGGGTGGCAAGCACATGGATGCACAGACAAACAATGGAATTTGCCAAACCCTGGCACCATTGTCTACAAACACTTTATGGTACTTTATGGTTCGGGTTTTGCCAGCAGGTGATGGCAGGAATGGTAGATCCTTGGGGTTATTTTACAAGGGTCAGATCTCTCTGGCCCAGACAAACAACCTGGTGGATAAACACCCTCTAAGCTGGTCCCCTAAATCCTCCATGGAAGATAAAATGCATTCTGGTGATGGCTCCTCCTGATCCAACTCCTGTCAGTAGGTGATGAAGACCTGAGAGAGCTCCTTGAAAAACCAGGATAGTGAAGGACATGGGAGTGCTACCAGATAAATCCCAGTCAGTGGGGATGTGGGGTGCTCCTGGATAAGACCTGCTCAAAGGAGGTAACTCCAGGTTGTTGTTTCCACCTCTGGCTACTGAGGCTGCTGTGTCTGGGTTAGGTGTTTGCTTCTCTCTCCTCTCCCCAGTCCCTGCTCTCCTGTCTGGCTCATCCTCCCTTTGTTTATTCACCTGTGAGATATATTGTCTCAAGGCCAGACTGCTCGGTTCCCAGAGCAGACAGCCTGGGAAGCACAGCTGCCTGGGTTATGAGTTAGTGCAGTTACGTGCCAATCCTTTTTTAGGGTGGATGCGCATGGATGTAGGGCTTGTAATAAAAAGCGAACGATGAAACACAGGGGTGAGCAAAGACATGGCAGCCATGCTCTGGTGAGCAGGGACCTGCAGGCAAAGAGCCCTGGGGAAAAGTAGTGGACATCCCTGTCCCCTTGTCCCCTCCCCTCTGCCACCCTACTCCACTACCCCCACCTCACCCTTTGGTCAGGCTGCTAGAGCAGGAGGACAAGGAGGTGAAGGAAATGTGGCACCTTGCCATTTGAGAAGAGCCCAAGTGTGCATCCAGGAAGGATGCAGAGAGGACTTCTGCTCTCCCTCCTGCTTCCACCCCACCTCCTGACCCTCCCAACCACTGAGTACTGGCTGGAGTCTCTCTTCTGGTGCATGTCTCATTTCTGGTTCAGTGCAGATAGTGCAGACATGATGCTCACCTGCCCTTCTGCTTCTTTATGTCCCCACGGGAGTAACTAGATGGGCTCTTTGATCATCCATACTGCAGCTGGGTGTGTGCAGGTCTGTTGTGGGTGGAGATGTGCACAATTCAGTACAGAGAAATCAATGACCTTCATTCTGGCCGAAAGGGGGAGAATGAAGAGAGGTCCTGGGAGCCAGGGATGGAGATAATAATGTTTAATTCAGGGCATAACTAAAGGTTCAGACATCATCTCTGAGTTTCTGTGCATTGGGTTCACACAGTTTGGCCCATCACTGGAGTGAGGGCTTTCCAGAATCAGCTTGTGCCCTGTGCCACAGCTGATCTGTCCTCTGGTGAATGTTGTGTGGGAAGGTCCTGTCACACAAGTGATGATTTCGAGAGGGTCTGTGGAGAACAGAAAATGACATTGTTCTGTCTTGGCCCACCAGGGAGCCATTCTGCTGCCCAGGTACTGTACATAACATACAGGATGCTAATTCAATTTTCATGTACATTTTGGAGGAGCTGAATGTGGCCTTTGTCTAATGCTTTGGCTCACAAGGGCTTTTTCATAAGAAATTCTATTTAAATGAAATAGAAAACTTTCTGATAGTTACCAAACACCAGGAGACAATGGCAGGCTATATCTGTTCATCATCATCAGCCATTCATTTATCCTAGGAAGGAATTTCTTGGTGATAATCCTGAGTGAAGGCTTGCTTGTTTGCATGACTGGATGAGATCCAGCATCGATAGCACCTTGCTGAACCCTTTGGAGTGTCAGGCTGAAATTACAGGAGAGACGTAATAAAGCTTGGGAAGCACTAACAAAAAAACCCATTCTCAACTGCACCATAAGCATCTTTCCATTCTGGCATAGGAGGATGTGAAGAACAAGAACAGATGGGCAAAACACAGCCTTGCCTCCAACAAGAGGTACTGTAAAGACCAAAACACGTAAATTTAAAAAGGACAAACGGGAACATGTTAGAAGGGATAATGGGAAGAAATAAGCTGTTTGAAAGTGGTTGTGGTAAGTGTGGGGTACAGGAGGGGAGCACTACAGGAAATTAGGAACCTGAAAGCCCACCCAGTGCTCGGGCTCACCTGCCCTGTACAGGTATGTGCATCATCTCCCCTTAAATATACCCTATGGTCTTCCCAGGCACTGTGTGCTGCTGCCTCACACCTTCAGCATCAGAAAGCAATCCCCAGTCCCTAACTAGGCTCTTCCTTTGCTCTGTTTAAGCTCATTAATTATTTTACTGCCCCCGGAGATGTGATAATTAGCTCATTAGGGGATAGTTTTGCCTGCATAGAAAGCAACAGTTGCAGCCATCATCAGGAGAGAGGAGAGTGTCTGCGTGCAGCCCTCTCAGTGCCAGATGGAGTCCAGGTTTCAGGTGAAATTCTGCCTAAAAGAATTGACTGAGAAAGGAAAGCCTTTTTTCCTAACGATGTTGGATATGTTCCAGGACCTTGCAGAAAAAAGTCGAGTTAGATCCCGGAGGAATTAATTCATCAGTTAGCTCCAACTAAAGCTTCTAGGGAAGTGATAAGAAGGCATAGTAAATATTTTACCAGGGGCTAGGCCAAAATATCTGAACTACTCTGGGGCAAATTAGTGGCTGAGCTCCTATCAAGAGCACCTAGCAGAGCCCAGCTCCGAGGACGACACACAACCGTGTTTAACCCCAAGGAGGTGTCAGTGCTTCTGTGGCAAGTTTCCATCCTGCCTCCGGCAAGCAGCTGTGCTTTCCTTCACCAGTACCACAATGGATAGCATTCCCCTCTCCCACACTCACCAGGGCTTCCAGAACAGCTCACATTCTCCATCTGCATTGCAGGTGATTTCAAAAATGTGAGCACTTTGTCACTCTTGATGGGAGCTGAGACCTCTGAGTCTGTGTGTGGGGAGCCAGCTTGGGGGCAAGGGGGCTGAAAATCTGAAAATGTCTTTACCTGCTTTCAAGCAACAGTGGGGAACTGCAGTGCAGGAGATGACGTGTGGGAACTAGACGAGTATATCGTGTATAAAGGCAATGGGTTCAACAGGCAATTAATGAAAACCAGAACCATTATTTGTCTAAGCGATTGCAACAGGATGGGTTCCAAAGAACCCAGTCTTCACTACGGGAAGCTGGACCTTGTCTGTCTGCCAGAATGCCTCCAAATGAGGCAGCAAACTGGTAGCTGAACTGATTCAAATGATTTCTTAAGGGATTGTCAAATCTTACTGGCAAAAAGCTGTGAGCAAAAAAGAAAACAAGTGTAAAGGAGTTAGGCAAATGCATACTCTTACATTAGTTGTGGGGCTATGGACATGTCTATGAAGTGTTTTGCAGCCAGATACTGATACGCTGTCTGAACTCTGAACTGATCAGACACCATAGGATAGCACTGACCCTAAAGTAACCCAAGCGTGGGTTTTTCAAGGTGATAATTCCTTTAAAGCAGCTTCCACTCAACTCTGCACTCAGAGAGATCTTGAGCAGGCTTGCTCAGTGCCTGGGCAGAGTGCAAAGTCATGGATGGATGTAGCCTGAGAGAGATTAACAGATGCAGGAAAGGTCCTAGAAGGCTTTATGCTGAACCAGAACACAGGGAAAACAGCATACTCAAAAAAAGTGAGAAGAGAAGAGAAGAGAAGAGAAGAGAAGAGAAGAGAAGAGAAGAGAAGAGAAGAGAAGAGAAGAGAAGAGAAGAGAAGAGAAGAGAAGAGAAGAGAAGAGAAGAGAAGAGAAGAGAAGAGAAGAGAAGAGAAGAGAAGAGAAGAGAAGAGAAGAGAAGAGAAGAGAAGAGAAGAGAAGAGAAGAGAAGAGAAGAGAAGAGAAGAGAAGAGAAGAGAAGAGAAGAGAAGAGAAGAGAACACCAGTATGCGGTTATTTTGTGGCCGTGAGTCCCAGGAATTATTCAGCCAGCAGGCTGAATTTCTGATTATTCTCATTATTTTCATTATTTGCTTGAGCACCTGAGACTCCCTGCACTAGAGATGGAAAGGCAGATATCTCTGCCTACAGCCAGGATGTCTGGGTGGTCCTCTGGGGCAGGAAGGACACCAGTACCCAGGGGACTTGGTCAGTATTTGCAGAAATATGGAGTTCAATACTGTGTATTGCTCTTTGCACTCAGTTTGTGTCCTGGCGGGATCAGGTTCCCCACCTTGCAGGACTCTGGTAGGCAGCTGCCCAGAGTGATGCAAATTCTGCTGCTGGCTCTGCCTGGCATGGATGCAGGCAGACAAGCTTCAGGCAAATGGCCACTTGGATGGGCTCCCGCTGGGCTGGCTTGGGAAGGACAGAGCCTGGGGCCACCATCAGGGTGGGCAAGAGACAAAAAGAGCCACTGCTAACATTCTACCTGTCTTAGGGTTTGCATTTAACTCTTGGGTCAACCAGAGCTGCCAGCATGGCACCTTCTGCCAGCATAAAATGGCCTTTAAAGTGGGAAGGGAAATGAGTATGTAACACAAACAAATAAAAATTGGTTGACCAAGAATTCAGGGAGGGCAGTGTAACTGCACACAAAACTGAGTTTTGCCTCAACCACCAATTTACCTTGTCTTGAGGGCACTGGAATATGTTAAGAGGCATCCAGTGGCCACAGACATCTGCCGCTCACAGCCAGGGCCCGGCGAGCGGCGCCAGCACTTGCTCCTCCTTGAGCCCTTCCCAGCTGGCAGAGGTGGTGCTCTTCAGTTCTCATCCCAGCCCTAAATGTGGCTCTGACAGCCCCCAGGCTGGCCTTCCCCACTCCTTGCTGAACACCTTGTAGGTATGCCTGGTGAAGGGTCCAGGGAGTCCAGGAGGAAATCCCACTGGAACACAGGAAGATGTGAGGAATTGGGAATGTACAGCCAGCAAGAAGCAGCGGCCAATGAGCATGGCCCTTGCAAAGCATGGCAGGAAAGCTGGAGAAGACTAAAATACTTAACTGCCCCACCTGGAAGGGATGTTTTACAGTGGCTTCACAGCAGGCTAAGCAGTCGTGAGACCACAAGCAAAGAAATGCTCTCTTTTTGCAGTGGCAAGTCCCAGACAGACGACTAGGGCAGCTCTGCCATTCTTAGCTGTCTGGAAACATGCTTCTGTCTTTAACAATGTTAAATACAGATGCATTTAGAGGGCAAAATTACAGAACTGAGCTGGATGTGGAATTTCTGATATTGTTTCTGGGTTTGTTTTTTTTTATTTCCTTTATTTGTACACCATTGCATCATTTTGCCTCATGCTGTCCTCCACTAGAGCTGCCGTGGGCACCAGACTGACCTGTGTGAAGTTCCCGGGACCATGCTGCACATCCAGCTTGATGCAGCATTGCTAAATAAAAGATGGAGCCCAAGGGAATCATGAACTTTGCGGCGGGGCTGGTGGTGTTCTCCAAACCCAGCTTTTGCAGAAAGCTCAGTGCCCATGATGTTCCTTTCTCTGCCTACAGGGACATCTCTGCGGTCGTGGGAGCTAATTTTAAGTGCTTTGTCAGTGGCTGTCGAGCTGACTGCAAAGAAAGACTCAGAGGTGTTCAGTTAATTTGTCAGAGTCCTGGCATTTTCAACCCTATTTTCAACTGGTTCAGGCTGGAGCATCTTAAAGACACAGCTGTCCCCAAAACCAGTGAGGAAAATGTTGCTAAGCCTCAATCAGAGAAGGTAGGGGTCATTGCAGCCCCCAGCTACAGATGGTTAGCTTTTTAACCCAAGCTATCTTATCTCACGCTTTAGACTTCGGAGAGGCTGGGTTCAGCTCTTGGCGCCTCCGCCAGGAAGCTGGCTGCCTTGGATGCTCTCCAATGCTTATTTACAACATACATATGCAGTGTGGCCATTGATTTATATCCAGGCAGCCTCCACCCCAAAGAAGCAGATTTAGAAGCAGTGTGTCTTCAAAGCAAACGAAGCTCCACTTTACTTTGCCCTCAGCTAAGCCTTATCCTATCTGGATGCTCAAACACAGGTAGTGGTGGTGGAATTCTTCTCTAAAGCCCCCAGCAGGATTAAATACCCAAGCAAGACCAGAAATTTCCATTCTCTTACATCAGTGCCTTGGTTCTCCACAAGCACTGAGGCTGTCCAGGCTTTGTAAGGAAGTCTAATGGTGCTCCTGAACAAATTTAGGTTCCTAACTTTAGACCCTTTTATGAAAAAGTTGGCCTTCATGTTTTGGGCCCAAAGTATTTCTGCATGGTGACACACTGCCTTCTATTCTGGCACACTACCACCTATTCAAACACACCAGCCATGCCAAAACAGCCAAATGAAGTTGTCTTTTCTTCCTCCTTTTTCCACATGCTCTACATGTGAACTATTTCTGTCCTGAATCACTCAGTCTCTTCTCAAAAGGAGGCTCACACACCTAAAGGGAAAAATGTCCTGTTTGTTGCATGAAGGGAGAAGTCGGTGCCGAGGCTGGGTGAGTTTTGGCTAGCTGATCTCTGCCCCACAGCTGCAGCTGAGCATCCCACTCTGCTGAGCTCTTCTCCCAGCACCCAGCCCTATGGCTCCACTCCACCGGCCAAAGCCTGGCTAGAGGCAGCCTCACACCTGCTTTTCTTCAGCAGATCTCCCTTTTCTTGGGCACATGAATCATTCTGTGACATTTTCAAGGATCTGCCTGGTGCTCGGGATCAAAGGCTCGGCACCTTCTTTGCATGTGAACTTGTGCCAGCATTTTCATAAAAAAAAATTGTGTGCCTTGTTCAACAGACCTGGCTAATGGCAGGTTCTGAGAAGCACCTAAGTACCTGGTAGTGGAGATGTAATAAAACCTGCTATACTTAGGTCCTTGCAGGCACTTCCAATTATAAAAATCTGTTTTTGTACCTTTATAACCATCCTTTTTTAAAACTGTTCTTAACAGAGCCTCAAACTTTGAGGTATATATTTTTCCTACATTAAAAAGACCGCGTATTGTTTTGCTTATTTTTAGCTGAGCATTTGGGAAAAAAACAAACAGGTTTGCTGGTGGGAGAGCTATTTTTCATGTTTGTGCAAATATGAATGGTGTGATTGATAAAAATGAAAGTCCACAAAGGATGCAAAATTTCCCTTTCCAAATGAGAGTTCTAAGCATGTTTTCTGAGGTGTTTTTGAGAGGAGGCTGCAGGGCTTGTGGTCTTGCTCACAGACAGAAAGGGTTCTCTAAGGTAGGGAAAAATTCTCAGGAGAGTCACTGAAGACTTCCTATGCCTTGTCTGGCTCCATGCTCACTTCAAGGCAATGCAAAAAACAATTACCAGTGGGGAACAATTTCCTCCTCACTTAAGTTTGGGACCTATGGAAAATCAGAAAGAAAGAAAGAACAAACCCTTCTGACTTGAGTAGGAGAATGGACACAGAAAGTCTGGAGCATTTTAGCTGCCTTCTAAATAAAAAAGATAGAGGAACGTCACTATCTTTGATCTTTTTCTTTCCTTTCAACCTAACAAGTGAAACTGGAAAATACAAACTCAAAGACCAGCTCTGCACTGGCAGTCACTGAGCCAATTCTGTAACAAGAGTGCAATTCAGGCATAAACGTCAAATGTAAATTTATATTTCTTTTAAATTGGTCACGTCCTCTCCTGCTATGTTATAATTTAGTGGGAAGGATGCTGTACTTGGGATGGACATGAAAGAGCAAGAAGTGCAGCCTGATGCTGGGATGCAGTTCATGGGGTCCAACGCCTCGCCCCTTCTCACAGGATTCCTGAACAGCAGCAGTGCTGGGGAGCTCAGCTGCTCGGGGGCTGCGAGCCCAGGCAGTGCCATGAGCCATGTGCTTTTTGCATGGCTTGATGTGCAGCCATGGCTGGGCAGCCCTGGGCAGGCGGTGTGGGGAGGGAGGCCGAGTCAGCGGGGCAGTGAGGATGGCTCCGGGCAGTGACAAGGAGTGAAGGGTGCTGTGTGTGTCCCTGCTTGGTGCAACACAGTGCTGTGAGTGCTGCCAGCTCGGGCCCATGGACAGAGCAGCCTGCTCGCTCTCCCATCATGTCCGTGCTCGTGCCCTGCCCCATGGGCTTCTGGAGTCTGTATGGACAGAGCCAGCTCCGGCTGCCTCTGCCACCACATGCGCATCAGAACCCCTTCTGTGTCTTGGTGTAGAAACAAGCAGTTGACATAAGGGACAAGGGTCATGGTTTGGTGACCAGCCTTGGCAAGGTGCTGTTGCCCATACAGATGGAAGGCTGTGCTGAAACAGGATACTTATGGGGCCAGAAGTATAGAGAACAGTGCACCTTGGTGTGCCGAGACTGGGCGAGGGTTTTGAGAGGTAGCACCAAAAGTAGTTGGTTTAACCAAGAGGTGATGATTGATTCAGCACAGATGGGTGGAGAGGCCTCTGGCAGAGCTTCATCCCATCACCTTTCATTCCTTGGCTGCTGAGTTCTCAGCAGCACATTTAGGAGTCAGGGATAGATTAGTACACTAGTCTTTTCATGGTATGGGGCTGTTTGTAGATTCCCCAGAGACAACCAAACCTGGAGAGACATCAAGCAAAAGCAAGACCAATGCCAAAGGTATTATCCATGTGTGCTTTTAGATGCTTTGTATAAGCCTGAGGTAGGGAAGAGCAGCATCAGTACACAGACTTTGAGGTGGCTTGATTCCATGTGTGAATAAGGTGTATGTGGACTCCTGGTTTATTGCTATTTCTCCAAGTGCTCCTTTGTCCTGTGAAAGCTCTCTCCAGGGCAGCTGTGAGGCTGTGTGCAAGGTGTCCTGCTGAAACCCATGTCAGATCCAGCAATCCTGCAAAAGGGTAAGTGACTTACTCTGCTACTGCAGGTTTTGTGTATTTCTTTGGGAATTGGGAACTCTTGTAGTGTTGTGGTAGGTTTTGGACATAATTGAGGGAGGAGACATAGGGGGAACGATAGCTTTTAGTAGATCAGATGTTATGGGTGGAGAAAAACAAGTGAACTTTTGTCCATATATGTCCTCCTGAGGGGTTCCCGAATGCTTCCCTGTTTTTTCTGCTCATATCTCTAGGTCCAAGGAAAGCTGGTATTGGCCCCTCCGAAACTTGCTGTGGGAGCCGAAAGGCAGTTTGAAAAACCAAACCAAAGCAACAATGTGTAATTGTCTGTAATCAGAGACAATGTTCTCTTAGCTCAGTTTTTCAGTCAAGCAGGATAAACGCTGACACGTTGCCCACAACTGAAATCAACTTTTGGCAACAGAATGTGGCAAAGCAAAGAGCACCTTATAGTGTCTATGACTGGTACTGCTGAAGCTGCTTGTGCACTGGTCTTCTCCTCCGCTCCGCTTGACCGAGCACAGCGCAGCACACTGTGAAGCGCTGCTTCCAAGAGCATGCCGTGGAGAGTGCCTCCAGGAGACAGCTCTGGGTTTATATTTGTTCAACAGCCATGCACCTTCTGCTGTTCCTAGGCAGACTAGGGGGCATCTCAGCCAGAGGAAGAGAGGAGGAAGGAGACCAGAAACGAGAGACACAGGAGGAATCCAGACAGAGAGAGGCCGGCTCGGTTGAGCTAAGATCTTCTTGTCTTGGCGGATGCCTGACCTGCCAGGGGATGGTCAGCATGCGCAGAATGAGCAGCACGGCTGCAGGCACTCACACTGTCTGGCCCAGCAGCAGCGAGGTGACCTTGACAGACTGCTCCCAGTGCCAGGGTAGCCGGAGGCAGGAGGGCAATTGGAACCATGTCAAAGAGCATGGATCGCTCCAGAGGGAGAGAAGGAAGCATGAGCCGTAGCAACTGAACTTGTTTATAACTTGTGTTTCTTGGTATGTGAGTGACAGGAAGGCAGGAGGTGTCGGAGGCAAGGAGCTCCTGCCTGCACACAAGAGTATCTGGTGTTGCATATTGGCCTCCTTGTTGCCTAAAATACTCTCACATGTATGTGCTTTACTATCATCCCTAGTCATTACACTCAAAGGTATAAAAATGTATAGATATACGGATGATATAGATATATATAGATATAGATAGATAGATATATAGATATAGATATATAGATTATAGATATAGATATAGATATAGATATAGATATAGATATAGATATAGATATAGATATAGATTATAGATATACATATACATATACATATACATATACATATACATATACATAGATATATAGATAAGCCAATCAGTTCCACTGTGCTGTGGGCTGCATCCAGTCACATTTCTGCCTTACTCTTAGTGTTCCCAGTGCTCTGTAGACAGCCTTCAGTGTATGGGTGCCTGCATCTACTTTCCTTGGGGTTAACATGATGAAAGCCTAGGAGCTGCAAACTAATGCAAACTAGTTTTCATCCACAAGACTGTGACTGGAGGGGAATAAAATCCAGGTTGCATTGCAGCAGCACAATTTCAGCTCTATGTCACGAGAGTGGTTTTAAGCTGTCTCACTTGCTGGAAAAAAAAGCACTCAAAGATAAACTACAACTTAAAACAAGAACTAACAGCTTTTAGAAAGAAAAATATTCTCTAAGTTCTAATAATAAGTTCTCTAATATTCTGTAAACTGGATGTGCAACTTGTTCTAAACATCCGCACTCTTTTAAGTGCACTCATCAGTAAAACCCATTTCCTTCATCCCTGGGGCAATAGGGCAATAAATGGGAACATCGCTCTAGGACCCTCCATAATCTGGAGCAGCATTACTCAGTCTGTAAACCAGACAGCATCAGGCTGAGCAAAATGCAGAAAAACAAAAATTGAGGGAAATTTTAAAAAAGACAAAATAAAATGCATAGCTTTCACCTAAATTTTCATCAGCTGAATGTGAACATTGTGGCTACACTGAAGGAAAGGTGCTGTTCAAAGAGGATAGGTGACCAAGGTAGAAGGATACCCTTACAACTATCAATAAATCTCCAGCTCACACAGCTAAGAGCTGCTTCATGAGACCAGGAAAGACCATGGCTCCCATTTCTGCTCAGGATTTAGCAATACCTTTATGAAACACAATACCTTATTCAAAATCCACTGAAGCCTTGACAAATGTCTCCTACCCGCCTGCTTGGACAAATGTTGGTTGTGGACCCATCCCAAAGGAGTGAATCTGAGCCATTTTCCTTGGTCTACCTGTGGCAAGTCTGTACAAGCTTTTTAGTAATAAAATGCTTTTTAAGTGTAATTCAGTCTGATTGAGGAGGGCTATGGCAAAACTGCCTCCTGCTCCAGGAGAATTCTCCATTCTATTATTCCTATGCTTTAAAATATTTTTATTTTACCTATTAATTTTCCTGCTCCTTTTTTTTTTCTTTTGAGTGCTTTACAGTGCTGCTACAGGTTGTTCCCTCCACAGTGAAAATGAAGAGACATCCCAGCCCTGCCCCTTGAGAGCCAGTAATTGAGCTGTGCCTGAAGTAGGCTGGAGTGAGAGACACCAGTAATGCCAAGAAGCACCAGCCAGGAGGCTGCTGTGGGACATCTGGTACCACTTCAAGGAGCTAGAGGATGGAAAACACAGAGCTCTGAGAGCATTGTCTCATTCTCTTTTTTATTATAAGTGTTATTTTATTGTGCTAAGCACAAGGCAACAGAAACAAAGCATGAAAAGCAAATAAAGAAAAAACGCAAGGGTCCAGAAAACAGTACTCCTAATAAAGTCACAACTCAGTTATTGAGGTTGGGTGGAGATGGATGGTTGGTATCTCTCAGACTTGGAAGAGGAAATAACCAGGTGAGAAGCCCATGTTCTCCATCACAGTTCTCCTGCTTGCAGTGACACAAGGGGAATGAAGGCAGCAAAGAAGAGTGCTCTCCCCACAGTGAGGTGACACAGTGAAGGACAGGAGGTGTGGAAGAGGTCAGGATGCACTAGGGCGTAGAAACCAGAAGGCACTTGCTGCATTGCTCAGCTCAGGAAACCCCTTGGTCCTGTTTGCTGAAAGCTCAAGGAATATTTGAATAGAAAGATGATTCTTTTCAAGTCTATGTCTAATACACTTTCCCTAAGTATTTCTTGTCAGGCAAAAAATAATTAGCAGGGTAAACGAGCCACTAGCCTGATCTCATGTACCTAATAACTTTTGACAACCATAGAAAATAGCAAGGGATGACAAGAAAGCATCCAGCTCCTTTCTGACATACAGGGTAGATCAGCTCATTTCCATTTACATTTCCCAGTGATCTCTGATCCTTTCCTACTTTGAAGGAGGACTGGACTAGGTGACTTTTGGCAGTAGTGTCCTACCCCAGAAAACAATAATCTGACAATAGGATGCTGGTGCCAGAGGAATTCAGCCAGCCTACACTCTCTTCCTGAGCTGCTCCCAGTAAATAAGGTGATCAGGAATAGGCAACAACCCAAGTGATTAGATTTGGAGGCTGAAAAATATTCTTCAGAGAATAGAGAAGACAATCCTGGTTTCACTCTTTTAGGACACCCTTCAGTAAAGAAAGGAGCACATGCTCTACAGGCAAAATGATACTCCAAAAGAATAGAAGTGACCAACTGAGCCAGGTAAAATGGCAATCACTCAAAAGAGATTTTTCTGTTCCCCTGGGGACTTTTGTGTATTGGAACCCTTGGATTCAAATATCCTTGGTCAATGGCAAAGCTCTTCCAGCAAACTTTCCCATCTCTTCCTATCTTTTGTCTCCCCTTGTTTAAGATATTCCTTCTTAAAAGCAACTTTCTTTGTTTCTTCTCTTGTACTGGATTCTCACATTCTCCATTTCCATGTGGAAGAGCTATCAAGATTCAATTGCTTGCTGGAAACAATTGTGAGTCCTCATCAGCATAAAGTTCTGCTGAACTGTCCCTACCCAACAATCCATTCCTGTCAGAAAGATGAGCCCTAATCCATTTAAAAACATATAATCACAAACGCTGGTTTTAGGTTGGTAAGGCAGAATTCCCCAAAAACTCACAATCTTGTAACAACTCCTCCACATCCAGGTATCATCTCTACTCATGCTCAGGGTATTGAAGTTTTTCCTGCCTCAGCTGAATGGCAAAAGGGCATTTATCCAGGGACAATTATACCAGTCCATCCTTAAAATTCATCCTTTGCTATGTTTTCTAGAGGGGAATAAGTCATTGTTTCTGGTACTTCAGAGTCATACTGTCTACTGAGCTCCCTGTTCAACACATACTGTTATTCCTGCAAGAGAACATCTCTGCTGCTGCTTGCTGCATTCCAATTTCCTGTTGGTCTTACCCATTTATTGTAGAACATCTCTGCCATGTAACAAGTCCACAAGCCAATGACTTCAGCTTTTGGAAGGCTGCATGATGGTCAGATCATGGCAGTGTAAATGGTTTGAAACCATGAGCTTTTTACAACATGTCTGCACAGGTCCTTGCGCAGGAGGAGGCCATCGAGATATCCCACCAGCCTGGTGATAGCACACAGTGTGGTGCCAGTAGGAGCAAACTCCACAGCTGTGTGGGAGAGGAATAGGTTTAGGGCCTTGAATCACAGGTTCTCCTCTCTTTCATTTCTACTTGTAGTGATGATGGGGATGATCCTTCCTCAGCCAAGAAGAGGTGACAGAAACTTCTATCAGTAGCTCTGGCCGCTGACAAATATTCCCTAAAAAACAGACATGTCTTGGACTGTTACAGCAAAGCAGGTGAGCAAAGCCCTGCCCAAGCTTTACTGCCCCATTCAAAACTCTTCTGATATGTATCTGTATCCTGGGTGTGAAAAGGAAGGGCTGTGCATGTGATGTGTCTCTGGGGAATGCATTGAGAAGACACAGACCAGCAAGAATTGTGGCTCCACCTTTCTCATTCCCTGTGGAGCCCTTGGAGTTCTGTGCCAGTCAGACCTGGTTATTGTTGGCCAGTGAGTGCCACTCCGTGGGAAAGTGGTGTTCCCATAGCCTCGACATGCTCAGTGAGAAGGTGTTGATTCTCACAGTGTTTTCAAAGAAGGTACAAGTATTTCCAGCTTATTGAAACATTTGTTTTGACTTTTATCACACCTTATAAAAGTCTTTGAGTTTTGTCTATTAGGTTTCCATGCCATAATATTATGACGGGTCATGGCATAATAGTCTTACTGTTTTGACTCCAAAGCATGCTGTAACATGGGTCAAGCTGATGAAATCAAAATGAAATTAATGTTTTATTTTGACAAGATTGTGTTTCTCTTTCATTTGTTTGATAAAGTCAAAGCAAAAATGTCAGCAGGATTTTTCCACAGTGCAGTCTCAAAATTACATTTTCTCATTCAGGTGTGGATTTTGAATGGGCACCATAACCTTGTTTTGTGCTCAGATCATAATGGAAATATTTTACATGGATAGCATCTCAGAGTAACAGACTCTACTTGACTCTTCAGCAGTTTTAAAGAGCCCATTGCAAAAGTACAATCTTGGACTATACTTTGAGCTATGCCACCTTCTACTGTGCAATTCCCAGTCACCCATTCCTTCTGTTCAGCCAGCAGACACCCAGTCCAGAAACAGACTGAGAAGGAAGAGCTCCTGGAAAACTGGGGGTTTTGTCCTGTTGGGTCAGGGAGCCTCCAAAATACGGAATAAAATTATTCCAAAACAGCAAGGTTTCTGTAAGGGGCCAGTGGTGTAGACCTGCTCTCTGTGGCTGTAAGCCTGATTCAGCTTTCATATGTGTAGCATCCAGAAAGCACAATCTTTTAATTCTCTTGCTAGTCCTTGCTTCTCACATACGATGTTAGGCAAGTGTTTGTTCCTGCTTTCCCCTCCCCATCTTTGTCTACCTGGACTGAAGCGTTTCTGAGACTGACTTAATTACTGTGTGCACAGAGCACCTGGGGCACCGTGGGGGTCTTGATCTCTGCTTCTGGTGACTGATAATGTATCCTTTCTATTGTGCAGTTTTCTACTCTGAATACCGACTTTCATGGTAATATATTTATTTCCCTTGTTTATTCCATCTCTTTTTTTCCCCCCCAGAGCTTCCCTTTGTTTGCTTGGTTGTGCTCTGATGCACAGGTATTTATCTAAATGGGGTCTGCTGTATTTGTACCAGCCCAGGTGGCAGGTAAGATGCAAACATCAGACACCTCTTTACACATCCCCAGGTTTCCTGAATGATTGATTAATTGCTTTCTCCCTTATCAGCTTTTCTTTCTCATAACTGGGGGTCAGCTTGCATGGACTAACACCTTCAGGGAGGCCCTATTTCCTATATACATCAGCTTTACTGGCTTCTTATTATCTCAGCCCTATCTGTACCTTTGTTCAATTCAAGAGGTAATTAAACTCAAAGCCAAAGCAAATGTCAGGGTGATAATGAGACAGATAAGATTAAAAAGAAGTCTTTTTTTTTTAAGGCCTTACACATACCTGAAGTGACTGTTGGCCCACAGCCAATGGAAAGTTTCCTTTCTTGCTTGGATATAGCCAGAAAAATGACCATGTAAAAAATGGCACCACCTCACTCCAGGTGTGTGCTGCTGAGAACAGCACCTACCTGGCAAAGCACTCAAGCATATAAGTATTTGCCCTGAAATTGTTTACTCATATGCTTAAATTTAAGCACGTGCTTTAGTGTTTTGTTCAACAGTGCCCCAACCCAATGCAGCTTGAGTGGGTGTAATTTGGCGAGTGCAATTCCATTCATTTCAGTGATGCCATGGGAGTCACTCTGGGCTGTAGCCACTGCTTTCAGTCTGCTACTCCTGCTGAAAGCCCACAGTGAGTGCCAGGGCTTTGCCATGCTGCCCAGTTTGAAGGAGAGCTCCAAAATTACCTGGTCACTCCTTTGGGCTGCACAGTGCCATGCATCATCTGCAAGACTCCGCCTTTCTCTGCATTGTTCTGGGATGGAAAGATGGACATGCTAATCTCTGTTCTGGGATACGTTTTTTCAGCAGCAGCCCCCAGTGGCTCAGAAAACACTTTTGGGGAAGATTGTACAGGGGATGCTGTGGTCTCTCTCTGCCTCATGGGCTGTCCATGCTTGCTTATGCCTTTCTGCATTGAATGAGTTTATAATCTGAAGCAGATCTATGGGGTAATTTTCAGAGGTTCGGTAGGAGACGCCACTAATCAAAAAGTGCTGAAGTTTTCCAAGGGAGCTTCAAAGCTCTCTGAAAGCAGGAGAGCCTGTGAAGGCTACACATGTTGCTGGCTAGGCAACCCCTGATGGTTAAAGTTTTACTTAAGCCCATGTGTTTTTCCACTGGGTATTTTTATCCTCTGAAGCCTACTGTACTTGGCTATGTACTGTAAACACACCCCTGTTGTTCTCTCACATCGTGTTTACTTTGCAGCTGGGGGAGCACAGCTCACCATGCTGGCTGTTGGTAGCTGGCTGAAAGTGAAAACGAAGCCCCAAAGCACCAAATCACCCCAGAAGCCCTGGGGTATCCTGCCTATCTCCTCCTGTGTCCTCCCTGCCTTGGAAGCCTGCTCTCTGCCTCCCTCCCATGGCACAGGGCAGATGCACCTGAGACCCATGCTGTCCTCAGCATCCCTTTTGCAGTCTGGCTCCCATTCTGCTCTGCTGCCTCAGGTTCTCACCTGCCAAGAAAAAGAAGTTGTCCAAATAAGCCTCTCATAGAATGAGTGAGAAGTGGATTTATTATCTTGTACCTGAATGCTGAGTAGAGGCAGTAAGGGAAACGTCTCGGTGCTGAGATCATGCATCGGTACAGGACCTTGCATGGCCTTTCAGCAGCTCTCAGTGCTTTGAGGTGGATGTCAGCTGCCAACAGAGTGATTCCACAGGGCTCTGCATCCTGAAAAAAGATATTGAGAGTGATGACACCAAGGTCAAGTAATTATGTAAGCAGTAAAATTTATTAGACTCTTTACCATGGCTCTGTTCTTCGGGGACTCTTTGATATTTACCAATATGTCCAAGTTCCTCCCAGAACCTTTACCCTGAGAAAGGTGAGCAATTTTCTGTTTTTTATTCCTTCCTTAACTAGATGCCAATTTTTACAATGCAGGTAGAAATTCAAGGTGTCGTGAAATTCCCGTTTCTCTGCTGCTGGGCTCAGAAGCCAGGAGGATGTGGAGCTACTAGGCTCCAATAGTTGCATGAACATTGTTCTGTCAAGATACCAAACTAAGAAATATTTTCATGGAGCTCTGAAATTAGGCAAGCAAATAGGAAGCACAAAGTGCTGCTGTTACAGCCACATTTCACCCTGTGAAGAGGCTTTGTGCTTTGGGTGAAGCTTTGGTCTGCCTAAATAACTCCTCCCCAAGACTGTGGGGTGTTTTTGACTGAAAAACAGTAAGTTACTCCTTTCCTGCTGTAACATGAGTTATAACCATTTTTTAAATTCTCTGAAAAAAATTATTTATCTTATCAGCCTCCCATTATTTATTGACTTACTTTAGAAGACAGTTAGGACAGAAAAGTTTAATATAAAGGCATTAAGAAGTATCTATGTAATTTTGAATATAGACTGTGAATACATATTTAACTGTATTATATTATACATATTAGGTTGAATACCTAAAGGATTATATAAAGCCCCTGCAGAAAGGACTCAGCCCCCAGATTTAATTTTTTTTTTAAATAGTTGCCACATATTTATTACTCATAAGGAAAATGTCTTTTTCTAAATGGTTTAGAAAAAGAACAGTGGTCAGATAGAAGAGACTCGCTCTTTCAAATAAACAACTAAGCCCACACATTTAGGAAATGTGGTTCTTGTCATGCCTGGGACAATACTAAAGAAGCAGAACAAAATTTGCATGAATATTTGCTGTTTGAAACTTTCTCCCTCCACCTGGAGCAAAGGACAAGCAGGCTTCACCCATAATGGTGGGAAAGTCCTTTAGGTTTCTGGTGCCTGTCTTTGGATGGGTTTACCAAGGGATTGCTTGGGTCTCATGGGTGTGCTTATAGGCAGCATTACCGATGGGAAGGAAGCCCCCACTGTGGAGAAGGTGATGGGATCTCTCCCCACTCCCAGTGTCTTCATCCCACCCAGAGCAGCTCCTGGAGGTCCTGAGGTCAGGGCACAAACCGCAGTCTCCCCAGGAGAGGTGACTCACTGTGAGACATTGCTTGCTGAGAGGCAAAGCTAACAAATGCCACCCTGGGAAAGGCGGGCGGATGTGCAGTGGGTGGCATGGGGGCAAGAGGTGGCTGCAGTGTTTCCAACACTGCAAGGACATTCAGATCCTGCTGAGGGAAAAGACACCCATTCACTGCCATGACCAGGGACTCTGCAGAGATGGGTAAAATGTCCCCAGGATCAGGACTTGCTTTCACCATATGCTAAAGCCCAGACAGGAAAATCACATTATTCTTCTAGGAACATACTTCATGGCAGCTGCTGCAGCTGAGAAGGTTCCTGGGCATGTTGCCACAAAGCTCTTCTAGCTCCAGGTTTTACTCCGCTTCCAGCCTCAGTGTAATGGGTCAAAAATGGTGAACCAGCCTGAAGTCATGTCTGTTTGGTGTATTCCCTTGCTCCTAGACCCTGCCTAACAGGGTGCTGGGAGAGTGCCCCAGGATGACTGGACTGAGCTCATTGCTGGTGTCAGGGAGGTCTCTCTGGCCAGTTAAGCACCAGCCCCGAACAGATGGTGCAGGAACAGGGGAGCTCAAGACAGTAGAGAAAGACTGAGTAACATGAAAACCAAAAAGTAAACGTTTCTGTAGATCCTTCTCCCTGCTTTTGCTGCTTTTCTGTCATAAAAACTTAGCAAGAGGATGTTTAAAATGCCTGTCATGCACTTACTCATTCAGTTTGTGATGCCTGGTATTTCGGTAGAACAATGGGATCCAACTCACACTGTTGCAGTGTGTGTACACACCTCAGGGGAAGGGCAATTGCACCTCTGCTCATGAAAGATCCCGTCATGACACTTGGACTGGAGATGAGCTGACAGGGTCCCACAAAGATGAGTGGCTCTTCCATTTCAACCCTCGCTCTGCACAAGAAACACACATTGTACATCTCGTACAAAAGTACAAGAAACTATTTACTTGCTGAGAAATCAGGAACTGAAGATTGAGGCAACCAGCTGATTACACCTGGTATTGCAAAATGAGAAACAGCAAACTGCTGCTGTATTTTGGGGAGTATCACTTAGCCTTTTCCACATGGAACCACCCAATTTTAGTTGAGGGTGAGATGCTGAGGACCAGGTTGTAAAACGTGCCCCTGCCTTTCCCTGGGCACATGTATAGAGGAGGTCAGCTATGAGCACTGTGAGATCTGGTCATGCAGCTGCTGGTACATATGGACAAAAAAGAAGATGCAAGTTTCTGCAGCAGAAATAGTGGGATCAACACACAACTGAAAAACTGAGACGGGCAGCATGCCCATGACATCCATGGATTGAAAGTTATAAGCAGAATGAGGCACTGCATGAAATCTGCCATTCACCTCATGAGCTGCCAAGAGCAGTATTAAAAAAAAAACATAGGCTTGAACATGCTATGGGGCTTGGGATCAGATTTTCTAGGTTCCCGTGGAAAATCAAACCAGCATTAGTTTGATTTTCCAGCCCATCTAGGGTATGGTTAAAGAAGCATTTTCCACGGCTCTATTCTCTGGCCAGGAGCAGAACAGCAGATGTGCAAAGCTGCAAAGCAGCAGAGCAGCTTCCAAGGTATCTCCCGAGCACAGCATCCTGCTGGCAGCCCTTAACACAGCTATCTCTTCATTTCCCTCATGTTGCTGAACTCTAGAAGGAGTCACATTTCCCTTGAGACATCTTTCTAGGACTACAGTGAAAAGCTTGAGTAAAGAAACAGACGGCGCATAACCCCCTGTATTTTATTGGTGGTACATCAGGACAAATCTCAGCTGCTCAGAAATAAAGGGTCCCCTGTAGTGCAAAGGGCTGATCTAAGGGAAAAACAGAAGTTTTAAGCCCTTATTCCCTCATCTTGCTTTGACACCCATATTTTTCTTGTAATGGGCACATCTCTTGCCCAGTTTCAAGTGCTCCAAAGTTTGGTACATTATCTCCATGCTGATCTCATTTCACTGGGGCACTTTACAGTTTCAGTTTTACTTTACTTATAGGGTGAGTCAACCCCTTTCACCAAGATCTTTTATTTATGATCACCCTGTCAAAGAAAGAGAAAATAGAAAACTATTTCAATGACTGTAGAGAACTTTCCTTCCTGGGAGCTCTGAGCCTGGAAATGTGGTGGAGACTGCACTGATGAATGTTGTTTTCTCCAGGCCTGAGCCCTGGGGTCACCTGCTGTTCTTGTGGCTTTGGGGAGAGGAAACATCATTTCACCCTTCTGCCCCCAAAGCTTGGTGGCCTTGAAACTGGTTTAGAATGAACTGGTAGGATTGTTTCATTTATGCATCCAATGTCTCAGCAGAGACATTAGTTTAACACTTGGGAGAACAAAGAATGGAAATCTTTTCCTCTCTGGGTCAGCCAGAAAGAGCTCAGAAAGGATGGGAAGAGCCCATGGCAGCACACTGGTGTGAGGGGACACTGGAAAGCCAAAAATATGTTCTTCCTTTAAAGTCACACCAGGACCTACTGTAGTAGCAACAGCTCTGTACACTGTTCATGTGCCAGTCCCTCATGGTACCCAAGAGAGTTTCCTGTGAGGAGAACAAACCTTGCTCTCAAACCTGTGAGACTGAACTACGTAGCCAGACTCTTCCTGGACCATGGACTTAGACCTGGTCTTAACACAGCCTCAGAACCAACCTCAGTCAGTGCCAGAGGATGTCATTTTTGGCGCAGGCCTACAGGAGTATTTCTGAAGACAGTGTTGCTCTGCCAGATTTCTTTTTTCTTTGTCATTTTTATCAATGGCAAGAAATGTTTGAGGAAAGGTTTCATTCTTTTCCACTCCTTTGGAGTTTTGTAACTAATCACAAAGCCAAGTCAGCCACCTTGTTTGCACAACCTGACCATAATCACTGAGAAGCTAAATACAAAAAGAGGACCGTGAGAACGTTCTGTTCATTCTGAGGATCCTTTCTGCAAGAAATGTGGGAGTGACCCTCCTAGCCAGACCAGCAGTTCTGCTGGGTCATCATCCCCAGTACAGACCAATACAGATGTTTTACAGGAAGGAATTATTTTCTTCAGCAAACCCATTAAGAAGACTTTGGCTTGAGCTCAGAAGGTTTTATATCCTTTCTGTGCCTCTTAGATGCCTATGTTCTTTGCCTAACAGATATACTGGTGAATCCTGGGGAGAGGTAAACAGAAGAGATAAAGACTCTGAAGCTCAGAGCTTGTTTGCCTGGTGTCTGTTTGAATGACATACAACAAAGCTTTATTAGCACAAAGCAGCAAGGTCTGCATGTGGCCAGAAATCTCTCCTGCCTGTTGTCTCTGCATAGCCCAGGCACTCCTCCTTATCCCTGGTTTATACAGCTGGCCTGAGGACCACCCCAGGTAACAAAGAAAACATCAGCTCTTGAAAGATCCCCTGGGAATAGAAAGATGTCGTATTATTTACCCTTCTGGATTTATGCATGTGTGTGTGTGTTTAACAAGGAGCTCGGTGCCTGCTGGAGTCCCGAGGCTGGAATTTATACAGGCCAGCATTTGGCTGCTGCAGTTTATCTTGAATGCAAGAATAATAAACTCAGCTGACAGGATGATGCATGCAAAGCATCTTCTCCTCCCACGGCGTGTGGTAGAGGTGTCTGGTTTGCAGGGAGTCTTATTATGAAGTGATTAGCCTTGCGACATTATCGATATCAGATTGCCACGGGGCTTTATGGGATCAGCAGCACAGTAGGACTTGGTGCACATCTGTCACAGTGGCAGTCAGATACAGATGGTGGTGGGACAGCGTTACCTGTGCAGGTGAGACAGACGTGTGGATTTGTCACATGAAGATTCCCAGAGATATTTGCAAAAGAAAACAAAGTTTCACCTTTCTTATCATAGTTCAGTTCTGCCATAACTTCTGCTACATTGTTTTAATGGCCTTCTTTGTCCTGCTACTGGCTCTCATTCAGCAAGAGCAAACCCAAAAACATCACAAGTGAATATAGTATTTTCTTGACTTTTCAAGCAAGGCTGATTTATTCACCCCTAATTAAGTTTCAGCATCTGGGCAGCTTCAATCTTCTCTTTGTGCTTCTGCCAATTCTGAGATCCTAGGAAGCCTGGATCCTTGGATATTTTTTTCATCACCAAAGGAAGATCCTGAAAAGACCACAAAAAAGCTTGCTGTACGGAGTGTGTTTGACCCTGAATAATCATTAAGGTCCACATGGCCAAAGGCAGATCGAGCACTTCAGGGGATTTGGTTGTTCTACTTACATTATAAATAATGCTCACCCATTGTACAATGAAAAAAGTTCTTCACAGCCACACCTCACCATGCATGTTTCCTCTTGTTGATACTTTATTTTACCCTAGCTGTGACACCAAAATCCCCTAGGTAAGGGCCTCCTGCTGCAGTTCGTTATATAAATTGACAGTGTTGCATACTCGAGTGATTACAGTGGATTGAATATCTGTGGGAATTACTAGTCCCTGAAGTGCAACAGCTCCCATGATACAGCATGATTCTCAGAAGAGGGAACATTAGGCCAAGTACAGTAACGCCAGACCAGCACTTGTAAGAAAATTTGGGTCTAATCTATCACATCCACACGGAGTGGGCTGGAGTCTAGATTCTAAAGCCTTTCTAATTCCCTTACCTCCCAGTAAGTCTTTGGTGTCCTGCGGGACAAACTAAGATTTGATCATGTGTTCCTGGGAGGTAGAGCTTTTAATCCTGTGATTTGGACATGTAAGCAGACACTTCCCTGATCCCACCCATCTCAAAAGCAAAGAAAGAAATGGTTGTAAAGAATCCAGGCCACTCCTGACTAAAATGTTCTTGTGCTGACTGTCTAAACTGAAGGCCAAGTCTCTCTAAGCATTGTTTTCAAGCGTGGGGGATCTTTCAGAAATTCATAAAGCAGTTGTGGAGGGAGGCAGTAAGACCACAAACCTAAACTGCTCTGGAAGAGAAAGGCTTGAAAACCTGAACATTGACCCCCACTTCACAGAGGTAGTTTCACCCAAAGAGTGACACTGGCTTGCTCCTTCATGGGCATTCATTGCTGAGCCTCTAAAGTCAGGGCACTGGTTTGGCTTATCAAGGACTTCATAACTCATGGATAGTATTTGGGTATGGAAACTTTCCTGCAGTGACAGGAAACACTGCTATCTAGCATAGAATATTACATTGACTAGAAAACCAGAAGGTCACTTCAGGTATTTGAAATCCTTTGCTCTCTGTGTTGCTTCACACTTCTTAAAGATGTGGGAGATTCTACAATACCACCTTTCATCTACCTAGGAGAACATATTTTTTGGGAAACAGGACCTGGTCCACTGAGGTCAATGGGAAGTCATCCATCGGTTCTAATCAGCTCTGAAGCGGGTCCTGGAGGGGCATCATGCAACTCAGTGATGTTACCCAGATCCTTCATTTGCATTTTGTCTTGTCCTGTGTTTCCTGTTATCTGTTTTGTCTCTGGAGACAGATTTATCCTAGCAATTTAGAAAACATCTTCTGCTTCTGCTTCTTTTTCTTTTTTCTTTTTTTTTTTTCTTTTTTGTGAAATCCCTTGTGCTGTTTCTTCATCCCCTGACTTCCTCTGCACAAAAACCACCTCTGCTATTCCTTCAGCATGTTTGCCCCTAAGCCACCCAAGTTAAAAACCATCTTTTTCAAATAACCAGCTTCATAAGCAAGTCACAGTGTTGTTTTTTCCACAGTAAACTCCAAAGAGCAGAAGTTAGCTGGTGGAGCAGGATCAGCACCACTTCTCTGTTGGTTTGGGTTTGTGCCATCATGTATCATACTTGGCCCTGAGTGTGGCATCACCCTCCCCACATCGCCCACCCCACACCTCGCAGAGATGGAAAATGGAGCAAAAGTTTTATCTGAGCTTTCAAATATTTTGCATTGTGGGCGGCTTGGAGCAGATCGCATCCTAATGGACTGTTAGACTAATTTGGGCTTGCTAACTGCCTTTGTAAGGATAAGAAATGAGCTGGGACAGAGAGGAGCAAAATGCTTTGGAATATATATTTCATTCCCTGCTAGCACTTCTGTGGAAGAGCCAAAACGAATATCGCTGTCACTCAAATTTCCCTCCTGTTGTTTACTTTATCATCCCTGCCACACAAGGCCATGCTCACAGTGAGGGTGCAAGCATGCCACTCTGCTGACCCCATGGAGATACAGCAGCAGGCACCCAGCAAAGCTGTGGGCCTCCACTTTCCATGGGGCACACATCCCAAGAGAGGATGGGGATTTGGGCTGACACTGTTCACTTCATCCAGTGAAGAGGAGACCATGCATGGCCTCTGTGGGCAGCAGAAGTGAAACTTTGCTCCTTGAAACTATAGGAAATAATCTATGTCAAGAGAGCACAGGGAAGGGTGGCTGGGATATAAATATAGATATTTTGCTTTATAACCACCAGGTTATACCCACCAGGTAAAAATTTCACTGTAGTCAGCTAAAGGGACCCCATACTGTTAGGAACCCAAATCCCACAGTACATGGTCACAGAAGGGAGCAGACAGTGGCAACATCAAAACATTGACAAAAATGTTGTGTGTGTGTGTGTGTGCAGCAGAAAGACAGGATGAGAAACCTACAGAAGGAGATCTGTGAAGCTGGGATGATAGCCATATCACCCAGGGTTTAGGTGGAGCAGCTTCAGGGAGAAGGAGGAGAAAGGGAGTATAGCCTTACTCCCTAGCACTGCAGTCACAGAATCTGATTTTGCTTTGCAAAGAGCCACAATGTGCTTGTTGATAACTTTGCAGCCTTATGAACTTTTCTCCGCTTTTTCTACCATGACTTTTCCAGCATCTTGATCACCACGTAGTCTGGGGAGATGGGACAATGCACATCCAGAAGTGTATTAGCTCCTGAAACCAGGACAACTGTCTCCTCTGCTCAGTCAAATGGAGTGGGTGGGTGTCAAATAATGTTCATGGTTCCAGGTTTCAGCCTGGCCAGCCATGAGATGTGTGACTGCAGCACAACCACATCCTCATTTGACAGCATTCCCCATTCCAATTGTTCTGAGTGCTAAGAAGAAAAGAATTCACGTAGTTTCCTGTTTCTCCTACCTTTGGAAATACTTTCCCTTTGGAGCTGATTTAGCAGCTGCTCCTGAACAGCCCAGCATAGTGTGGAGAGAAGCAGGCAAACACAAAGGAATGGAAAGAAGTTTTCTACTCTCCTAGTTGGATTCTAATTCTTGCTTCTCCTAGGTAGCACCAAGGTTTTGGAGATCTCCACTGTAAATCCAGTAGAAGAAATGCAGGAATGCTATACCCAGGCTGATCCACATTCAAATAATTTACTGAAAAACATTTACTGAAAAGAAATTTAAAACGTTTTTGGAAACACCATTCTGAGTCTCTTGATGCATTCAATAGCTCCAAAATAAATTTGCAGTGTTCTGGGGTCATGGAAACAACCTTCTTTCCTTAAGCTTCTGTGTGTGCTGGATACTGTGGGTCCATTGCAGAGAGCAAGCAGAGGTGGTGCTGGATGCACCACTGATCTCCATGGAGCACCAGTCACCACCAGCTGCACAGTCAGGGAGGTGAATAACAAACAGCTGATGGACTCCAAAAATTTCTGCTAGTCAGTTGCTGCTTTACAGGTTTCTAGCAAAAGCTCAAGTCAGGTGCCTGCTCATCTTGTTCTTACAAGGAAACCTCTTTTAAATAGGTATTTTCCCTCCTTCATCATTAGAGAAGAGTTACACTTACCTTGCTGAAGACTTGAAAATCAGTAACTTGCACTCTGGCCTGCCCTTGCCATCTTTCAGAGAGGGGCTGTCTGAGGACAACATGGTGATGAAGATCCTGAATTGTTCTTTGGATTCTGTTTTGCTACCTCTTCCTTCTTCATAATAATTGTTTAATGCACAGCATATTTCCAGCAGTGAATCAAAAGATGGGAATGGTGGCCTTCCTCTCTCCTGTCTACCATGCAGCCTATCCTAAAGCTGGACAGCTAGGCTTCCCTCCAGATGCTGGAAGACATGGGGTTAGAGCTTCCCATGGAAGGCAGACAACAATATGCAGCTCTCTCCCTTGCACACTCGTCACCGCTATAAACCTCAATTACAGCATGGGCAGCCTCCCCTCCCAGTTGTTCTTTTGAATGAACGGTTTGGGACATTTATCCTTTAAGCAGAAGTGAATGGCAAGTTCCAGGTCCATCTCCTAGGCTGGGCCATTGAAGTCCACCCTCAGGAGATGGATAAATGCAAACTCAAGGCAAAAGCTTGCTGACTCACTGTCCTCCTGTCCTCCCTTTTGAAACCAGGCACACAGGACAGTGCCAACTCTGCACTTCAGTGCTACTTGCTCTGAGTCAATCAGTGGCTGGATGCCTCCTCAGTGACCCTCCTAAGATGGTCACTCTCCCGCTGTCTCTGCAACCTTCCAGAAGTCCATCTCTCCTGAAAGCAGGGAAGATGAGTCAGCTGGGGATCCCAAGGAGAAGCTACCCATCTCCTGTATAAAATCAACACCCCTCCCTATTCTCTGCATCTTTTGTGCATGACTCTACACTCTTGCTGGGCATAAAAACCTTCCTGTACACACTGGCTGGTGTGAGCTCATTGCCCACTTCCCTTCCCTGGGTGGCCTTTTGCTTCTAGCTGCTTGCAGTCCTGTAGCTGACAGAATGCCTCCAGCACACTCTCGTCTTGCAAGCCTGCAGCTCCCTTGCTTGGAGGCAAGCAAGGGAAATCACACAGTCATAGTGTGAACGTTTGAAAAACATTTATAGAAAAGGGAGGGAAAAGTGAGTCAATATTAATAAATTACAGAAAGATAGAACATCTGCACTAAATTATTGCAAACTCAAGTGAGAGTGGAAAGCTAAATAAATAAAGCAAAAATCATGTTAAGTTGGAAGATGAGTAATAGAAAAATTCTCCTTCAAAGTGCCACCAGTTAGCCTTTTTGTACAGCACTTTATACAAACAAAACTAATGGAGATATAACAGGGGTCAGAAAGCTTGATCCAGCTGTCTAACAGCTGTCTGCCCTGTTTATTTTGCTCCCTTCTGACTCTACATTATTTTATGGCTTGGATAAGTGCAGTGTAAAGACAGAGACCCTGAAGTTTGGGTTGCCTTGCCCTGTAAAGGTGGCCAGAGGATGAGCTAGATGAAGCCAGAAGTCCTGTACAGGCAAGGATAATGAAGTAGCTACCTGCACGCAGCAAGGGTTTAGGAATGGTCTTGGAGAAACCATGTGGCAGTCAGGAAATTTGAATGGCCAAGGAGCTCAGCAGCTCCTGGCCTATGAGAAGAACAAACAGCTGATGGACTCCAAAAATTCTTTTGTTCTTCTAGTTGTGTTGCCCTATCTACTCCCAGCTGGATGTGATGGGGTACTGAGGTGGAAGTAGATGACTTTCAAGTGTCCTTTCCAGGCATGGGACTTGATGCCTCATATATTGCCTTTGTTCAGGGATGTGACTGATCAAGAAGTTCAAGTTAATATATATACCAGTGGGAGAGAGGCTCAAAATGTGGGAGACCCTTTTTCTCTGTCCTAAAGCAAGATCCATTACTATACCATTACTAATAAAGGTATCTGCTTGTTGGTCCTAAAGGCATTCTGAGATGCCTATTTCATAATTTCCTCAAGCAACCTATATTTGTCACTGGAAAATTCTTTTGAATGCATAAATTGCTTTTGTTGTAGTAATGTAGACCCAAGGATTTGCTATGTCTGTGCAATTAGAACAGTAGATCCCTTTTATTTTCAACAGCCATCTCTTTGATGAAAGGAAGCTACCATGTCTCCTTCAGTTTTCCTTAAACAACTAAGGTTGTTTTCCTTAAACAACCCTGATTCTTTTAGTCTTTTTTCATAGACAGCATTATCTACATTTCAAGCAGCTCTTGCTCTTCATTCCTTAAGTTTAAGGAATAAAATTTCAGTGCAGGCCTCCCCGCACTACTAAGTAGAGCACAGTATCACTTTTCATGATGTGAAGGCTGAAGGCTTGAATTTCTGTTTGCACACTCCCATGTGATAATTCGCCTTTTCCACACCAGTTTGTCATTGTTGTTTCAGGTTCAGCTAACCCACAAATATTCTTACCAGGAGACTCCTTTCTAATCAAAATATCCTTCTGCATTTTTAGCATCCTAAAATTTACTGTGAGTACAATCTCCAGAGCTTACCCAGAACTTAATCCATTGGTCTTGCTCTGTCATCTCACCTGCCTTTTTCAGACTATTTCTTTAACATGTTAAAATCATCTGGAATAAGATGTTTTGTTGAGATGCATGGTAACAATATAGCTTTCCCTCTGTGCATAAAGTCTTGTTTTCCTAAATACTCCCAAGGCTGTGATTTCGTACTTAGCTTTAAATCTTACCTATTTTTCGTCAGATTTTCTGTGCTAAGTGCATCCTCACATTTGGCCATTTTAGATGCAATTAAAAAAAGACGTGAAACACTTTGATCTTCTCATTGTAATCTCCCCATTATCTTCCCTCTTCATGGAGTAATGAGCTAATATTTTCCTCCACATTCTTTTTTGTCAATGATTGAATTCTGTTACCTTTGTTGTCTCTTGCTAATTGAATTTCAAGTTTCCAGACCTTGTTTTACATGGTTGTGTTCATACTCATCCTTGGACATCTGGTTTTGTTTCTTCTTCTTGTGGTTCATTATTGTCTTGGAGATCAATGAAGAGAAGTCAGTGTTTTTCATTTCTAGTCTTTTTTCTGCATCTGAACTTCTGCCTTCAGCATTGTTTCTTTGGGGAACTACTAACTCTCTCTAAGCCCTCTGTTTCTTGGCAGTTTCCCAAGCTTATTGAAGTCTGTCTGTCTGAAATCCATTGGGTTGGGTTTCTTTTCTTCTCCTGGCTTGCCCCTCCAGGGCGCATGAAATCTACCTTCCACGGTAGCTCCCATCCAAACTGCCTTCCACCTTCCCTTTCCTACACTGCTCCTCCCTTGTGCTAAGACTCAAACCCAGAGGAGCTTTTCCTTTAATTCCTTTCTGGGTCTTTGGAATACAAACAAAAGTTTTGATAAGTCTCTTCCACAAAGGTACTGAAGCGTTTTTAAGCTGCTGAATTCTATTTGTTTGACAAATGTCTTCAGATGTAGCTAAGATCTTCCACTTCCCACAAGACCTGTGCTTCACACATCTCTGTTAGTTACTGTCAAAGAGCCCCATACACCTAATCTTCATGAATGGATGCCCTTTAATAGACTCCAATGAACTCTGACAATGGTGTCCTATTTCTGCCTTTGCATAAGTCCGGCATGGCTAACTCCATCTGTGTTCTGGATTTCAGAAAAAACTTGTACCTACAAGGCTCACAAAGTGACACCACTTTTATGTCTCTGCTGTCCATTCTGCTTGAGCAAAGCAGCATCCTTTCCTGTCGGCATTCCAGTCATATGAGTGATTCGACCACATCTCTGTGATTTCAGTGAAGCTGTCATCTTGATCCTATGTTAAAACTCCCTGTAAGAATAAAGAGAATGTTTATTAAATGATGATTTCACCATGCTGCTTTCATTACTATGCCAACATCTAAGACTGATGCATTATTCTCTTGTTTCTTCTGTGGCATTGTGACAAAAAGCATTTTCCTTTTTCATTTTAGGGCCTTTCTCTAGTTTGCTGTGGTGAGCATATACTGATCATTTTGACTCCCTCTACAATGTCCTTTTCCTGAAACATCATGCCATGGGTAAAAAAAGAGGGTTTTTTGAAGCTCAAACATTATTTTACTCTTTTTGTGGGTACTGGTGCTTAGGACACTCCTCTGAAGTCTTTCAACCCAGCATTTGCTCTCAAGAATCCTAAATAGCAACTCTTTCTCTAAATTAAAAGCAGTTGCCTTAAAATTACATTTGTCTCAGTTCAAGAATGAGATTTCAATAACAGGGATGAGTTGAGGACATAAATATATCACTAGGAATACATGAAGACAAGGAGGGAAGTGCCTGTCTTACTAAGTTGAATTTGATCTATTTCCTATAGACTAGAAAGACACACAGTTCTTTCCATTCCTTAAGCTGGATGGGGATGTAGCATGCCATGCCAGCAGGAATGCTCACTTCATCTACATGCAAGAGTTTTTCCTCACCTTGGTGACCACACAGCCCAGACCCAAAGTTCTCAGCAATAACACAAATGGAGGGAATTGTCAGTCATGGAAATACTTCAACACATTCTGTGTTGCCCAGAAATGTAAGAGACCATCTGGAATTAGTGTTGAATATTTTTGCTAATGACCTCATGATGGAATATTGAGAATGTTTATTAAATTTGCAGATGACACCAGGCAGGGATTACTTGTGAGTCTGGTAGAAGACAGGATTAGAATTCAAAATGATCCTGCTGAACTAGAGAAATTGTCTGAAAAAAAATTAAATAGAATGCAATTCAATAAGAACCCACGCAATACGTACACTTAGACAGGAATAATCATCAGCATGAGCCCATAATGACAATTTTTAGAAAGTTTGCACAAAAATGACTGGGAAGAATTCTGGCAGATCACAGAAGTTGTCAAATGAGCCAACTGTATCATACTTCTGTGAAAATGTCAAATATTATCCTGGGATATATAAATGGGAATAGATCTTGGATGACACATTCTACTCAGCACTGGCAGGGCCTCAGGGGCAATATATGGGCACTGCACTTATGAAAAGATACAGGGTGTTTGGAGGAAGGCAGGACAGGACCAATACAGTAGTGCAGAAGTCTGGAAAAATGGGAATTGCAGAAGAAGTTTGCATGGAGGCTGTTTAGCAGTGGAGGAAGCATTAAATAAATTTTGGACAAACCAAGCCCCTACAAAGAAGAAGGAAATTACCTGTTCTCCCAGCCTGAGAACAGAAAGTCATAAATGCAACAGAAAAAATGCAGATCAGGCACTACTGAAGAACTTTCCTGCTGGCCAGAAAAGTGGAAAGAGTTTTCTTGAAAAGAGATCTCTCCCTTGGAAAATCTATAGACATGGGTCTTCAACTAAGGAGAATTGTTGATACAGAAAGATTTGGACAGCCTCCCCAAAAGGTCTGGCTAGCTGAATGCACAACTGTGCCCTACGAACCAGAGATAAAGCAGTATTTTAAACAAGGAAGCTTCTGTCTTGAATCTAAGCAACTTTTGGGCATGCCCCTCTTTAAAAAACAATCAGACATTGTTCCTGCATGCTCCAAATGGGTATTCCCACTGCACCAGGAGCCTGTTGTGCTCTGTCACTTGGGGACGTTTGACAATGTCTTGCTCGACAGCTCCTCAATGCCTCAGGTATGTGTGGGTGGAAGGCACGCACTGAGCTGGGGCAGACTGCAGCTTTCCCCTCTTTCCCTGAAATGCTGATGTGAGCAGGGATCAGGGCAGGAGTGAGACACAGCCCAGCATATCAGCACGTGCTTCCACCTGTTTCACCTTTCTCCCACCTTCCTGTCTCCAGGTGGACGGAAGAAGCAGGGGCTCAGCACAGGATGCAGAGGAGCATGTCCCCCAGTGCTGAGGGACCATCTTTCCTTATGTCATACCCAGTGTGGAAGGCAACAAGAAGGGGTAACACTACCGTGCCAGAGAGGCACACCTCTGGAAAGGTCTTGGGAATCATGAGAGCAAGCAGTAGCCTGACCACCTTTAATTAAGTAAGACCTGAATTTAGGGCACTGGTGATTCAGAGATGGTGTAGTTCCAAATGGAGTTTAGGTTTGCCTTTTTTTTAAGTTATCACTTCTGCATTGGTTCTGTTTAGCTTTCAATGATGTTCCAAGTAAGTAATTTTAAATTCCTATGATTCATATTATCCCTGACTAATTGTGCCCACAATGGAAAATTCTAGGACTTTTGCGATGAAAACCATATTTAGTGTTAGTCGTACCATATATAGTAGGGACTGACAGTAATAAAGGGAATGAAAAGAAATACACTGGTAAAGACAGGAAGTGGAACCTCTAGAATGAGACTTTTTTATGTGACATTTAAAGGTCATGCTAGAAATATTTTGGTGGGAGATCAAATATCACCATTCTCCACATTTTGGTTTGATGTCTAATCGTTCTTCTTGGTCAGGTTCTAGCAAGAAAAACCACAAACACACACTAAACATCTTCTGTTCATCTTCTGGTTTTGTACTTGAGGCTCCTCCTCCCACTTCAGTGCCAACCCCTCCCAGCTTCCAAATCACCATAGGGTTATTAATCAATTGTGATATCCACATGACCTCCAGTTTCAGCTCTCTTTGGTCCCTCTACTCCACTAGCTGAACTATTTCTAATTGGCTAATCAGCTTATCCGGTTTGGCCCTTGATGCAAACCAGGTCTAGACATGATCTATTCCTGGGAGGCCCCTGGGTTCAAGGGGCCAATCTCACACCCTGTCCATCACCATTGTCAGCACGGTACCCTATCTCAAAGACATGCCAATGAACATTAGCGAGAGATTAAAATGACAGCCTTGGTTTTCTTACATGCCTTTTAATCATCGTAACATGCAGTCTAATGTTTCACTCTGTCTTCCTTTCCCTGCAAGCGCATGTTCTCAAGGAAGAAACCAGGAGGGATGAGAGCAGGTCAAAGACCACAGCAGGGTGAAAGCAGTGGAAAGGAATTAAAATGGAGGGTGGGGGAGGAGGAGACAAGAGACAAAACCCAAGTCAGAATCTGGCAGCCAGACACAGAGCAACAAGGCTGGAATATAAATTCCTTCGTATGGCTGACATAGGTACCACTCACATCACACCAGCATGCCACCAACATGTGCCAATGCTTGTGTCTACTGCAGGCTGCCTGACACCCATAGCCACACACCCAAAAGGTGGTTTTCACAAAGGCTGCACATCTAAACTAGTTCTGAGAAGAGCCTGGAAGTCTTGGCCACTCTGGAAACCAAGCTGCCTTTTTGAAGTGCCTGCACATGGATTTAGTAGCTGACTTTCAGACCTTTGAGTTTCTGAAAACCTCTTTGCCTAGTCACTTAATTGTGACTTTATGCAATTATTGACCATTTACACAAACAACAATCAGAGGGCTGCACGCAATAGAATCGTGTCTGAATTCCTTCTTGGTCTCTCCAATAGTGAATAGTGAATAGTCGGCGGCTCTTAAACAAAGCCCCATTCTCTCTGCAAAGAAGTGTCAGTGTAAAAGGCGGATGCTCCTGTATGAATATGTGCTAAACAGGCAGGCATAAAGAAGGTCTCCCTGCATCCCAGTTGAAGAGCCATGTGGCTGTGTTAACAGCATGCACAACCAGAGTTAATGACCACACTCGTCCAAGACTTCCTTGTGCTCGGCCAGCTCTGAATGCAGACAGAGCAAGTTCACACCTGCCTGCAAAATACCATATGGACATCATCTGTAAAAAACTTGCTAAATGGTTCATTTCTAAGGGGCATTCAATCTTCTCCTGGATGTGTGTTTTTTCCTCTCTTAGTCATGCTTTTACTGAAAATTTTAGCTAGTGCAATACCAACTCCTTAGCTTTTCAGCTCCTTGGTCCAGAACTATTTGGCTGGTGGGATGTGTGAATTCCTTTAGCCAACCAGTGGAGCATGTAATTAGTTCTATATGCACGAATGAATTACGCATATGTTTTGCTATGTGGCTTCAGCTGGTAACTAAGCATGAGAAGTTTCCAGCTAGAAAAGGAAACCGGTGAGAAAGTTAGAAAAGGCTGTGAAGTGGGCAGTGCACAGGACATCTCTGGTTTTCCTTGCTCCCTTTCCGCTACATGCCTGATTCTGCCTGCATCCTCATTTTTTAGGCTGTGCTTCCCATGGAATACAGGTTCTTCAGAGGATGCTGGGAGCATACTGCAGGATGCGTGCTGCTTTCCATGCATCACATTCTGCTTTCATCAGCATTGGGTCTGGATGACTTTTGTTGATTGGTAAGAGTTAAGCTCATCCAGCTGCAGAGGTTAGCATGAGTCCTGCTCACCCAACCCAGCCCACCTGGGCAGGAGATGGAAACAAAGCCTTCTAATCACACCTGTCCAGCTTATGAAGTTCCTGTCTCTTGGCTGAGACCAGGTGTCTGGCTCTGTGTGAGTGTTGCCAAGGCTGTTGCAATACACAGACAAATGAGTTTGCTCAAACTGCTTCACAGTCCAGCTACATCACCTGGAAGAAAAACCTTCCTGAGAAGGCAGCTGTCTTACTGAACTGCTGTGCTGCTTTGCTCCTTTCTGTTCCTTGTTTAGCAATTCTTTAAGGATGCAAGCCTTAAAAGCAGGCCAGAGTTGAGAGAAGTTTCATGGTTGTAAGCCTTCTCTCAGTCCTTTATTGCAGTACTCAGCTCATGTGAAGTTGGCCTTCCCTGAACAAGGGGAATGTAACCCTGCTGGAAGCACCATTATATTATTTACACAGCAAGTTACAGTGCAGAGTTTAGACTTCTTTTTTACATGTCTGGGTGGAAAAAATGATTAGAATGTTTTGCATAAGCAAAATTTATCCTGTCCATTTCAATAGTCAATTTTTGTAACGCGTCCTGGCATGTCAGAGCTATTATTTCTTGATATAAATAATAACCGAGTACACGCACTTCCCGCCTGTTGAAATCCATCCTGCTTTTTAAAGCAATACCATGCCCAGATGGAGTAGGATGGACAGAAACAAATATTTTCAGAGAGAGGATCTTTTAGCAGACTATCAGATCTCATTTAATTTTATGGTGAGAGAAAGCCAGAAGTGGATTCGATGTAAATGCTGATATGTTTCACTAGTGTTTCATACTGAACTCTGGCATCCAAGGACCAAACTGGGCCTTCCTGAAGCCAGCAGAAATCTTTTCACCATTTCTCTAGTTCTTAGGCATCCAAATGAAAGCTATCCAGCTAGGCAGCTCACTTAGTGCCTTTTCCTCTGACCTCCCTCTGAAATCGCACACAAGGCCACACATTTGGCAGATGGGGGAAAGGCTGAACAGCAAGCATTTCGGCCTCTTACAGATGTGGTTAAATTATCTTAATGTATTTAAACAAAGTGCAACGTCAAAGTAGCATAAATACCATATTTCAGCAAAATGGCTGCTTCTCCAGGGCTCTGCTTGCCGATGCCAAATGAAATACTTCCCACTGTTTATTCACAAAATTCTTTCTTGTCCACTGAATTTTCGTATTGCTGGGCTGGGCCAAATAATCAGTTTCCTTTTAAAATAGAAAAACCATTAGTGCATTCCAATAGGCTTTTCATGTTATGTTAGAAACCCTTGGGAATGCAGTGTGATTAGCTTTTTTTGGTCTTAATTATTGCTGATGGGAGCCTACCTGTGGGGAAACCCTGAAAGGCACACAACAGCAGGCCGTGCACACTGAGAAGCTAAAGGAGGAAGTTTGAAATGCATGGCAGCCGTTTGGAATATTAGTGGCAGTTCCAGCCTTCTTAAACAGGACAGCCTTTGTGTTAAAAACCACACCTGCACCACTTCAGAGATTAATGGGCAATTTCTCGGCAGTATTTGTGGACATTTCAGTTGTCCATTAGGATGATAAAAAAACCAGAGGGGAAATTTTTTTGATCAGCTTTAATTGAGCAGTAATCTCTTCTCCTTAAAGTAACTTAAGTTGCTTGGGAAACTCATAAGCCTCCTTGACTGCCTGGACAAAGAGTAAAGAAATGACAGAGGCCTCCTAAAGTATAAATCCTCCTCCATGCTCCTCCATTAGTCAAGCCTCTTCTGTGAATGAGTTAACTTTAAAAAAATCATATTACTAAGTATTTTATCAAAGCAAACATTTAATCAAAGTGAAAGGAAGAGATACTAGTCTCCTTCTGGAATGGAATGGAGACTGCCAAGACGTGTTTTAATTTCTTAAGAAAACAAACTATGTCAAACACTGGGTTTTAAACAAGCAGATGCTCATTTATCATTTGTTTTGTCTGTGCATGCACTTGGGATCCTGCTGAACACAAGTTTTCTGAGATGGAAATGACCATATGGCCAATACCTTAAAAATTAATTCAACATGCCCTGCCTCTCGTGCACATCACACTCTTTTAATGGTGCTTTTCTTCTTTTTTTTCAGTGTTGGACAATGGAAACAGAACAACTGCCTTTGTGAGAGTCTGATTCATTGCAGAGACAATCTATGACTGATGCTGTATGCTACCAGCAGAGTTTGGATACTTTGCAAAGGCTGTGATTTCATGGCCCCACTTCTTTCAGAGGTTATCTCACAAAAAACCCAAACAAAAAAAACAGCTTTGCTACTGTTTTAGGTGTTGTGAGAGGGCCCACAAGAAGTGGTCTGCAGCTGCCCCAGAGCTGTGCTGGTGTGCTCTAAGCTGAGCACTGGGTGTGTGGTGTGCCAGAGATGTCCAGGGATGACAGCGCTTCGTGCACTCACCAGGTGCTGTGTGCACTCCTCATACATCACAAAACAGCTAAAGTTAACTGGCTAAGAAGGTGTGAGCAAACAAAATAGAGCAGCTTTATAAACCCAAACTCCTTATTTGCAGGTACAGTTACCACAGTCACTAAAGATTTACATGGTAAATTTGTGAGCAAAATTAATGCAAGTGCAATAATGGTCGTGGGTCCTGATGCAGTAAAAGGACATCCCATGGAACACAGTTGTATGTCATTGGAGACTGTAGTTTTCACCTTCTTCATAAAGACTCAAGTGGCAGCCAGGAACCTGACATTATTTATAGATACCAACTTTATCTTAGCCAGGGCAGGGTGTTTCCCTGGTCAGCAGAGTATAATTTTGTCTGTCTGCTGGTACCATCCCTGTCCTGCCCCCTCTGCTGCTTTGTTCCTCTGCCTCCCCTGTGCCAGCACTCACTATTCACCCACTCATTTGTGAAGAATTGTCCTAAAGCTCTACAAGCAAAAAGCTACACTGGCAGGCATTGGGGATGAATATTATCAGCAGGGTGTACTGTGACTGGTCACACTACTGACATCTTTGACACCTTGAAACCCAAACTTGAAACCATCACGTCCCAGAAAAATCATCTGCTGACCTGTGCTGACAGAAACAGCAACAGCAGAAGTACCTCAGATCTGCACACAAAGCTCACAGATTTGATGCTCAGTATTATTGGATGCCACAACACCAGTTAACTATAAATACCATGCACCCTGCATGTGACACAGCTGCCCCACCTGGGCTGGAGCCTGGAGTTAAGAGAGCAAGGATGACAGGAATGAGAAAGGAAGAGCAGCTGTGTTTCAGCTCTCCTCTTGCCTGTTTCCAGAGGATGTGAGCTTCAGTTTCTTCAGATCCAAATACCTGAAGAAATACCTGCTGTCTGGAATGTTTCCAGGGAACTTCCTACCGGGGAAGTAACCAGACATTTGTCTTCCAAACAGCACCGAAAGCCCTGATTTTGGCTCCAGTAAGGACAATAGTCATAATACTAGGGAATAAGGAAACAGACTATTTCAGTTGGAAGGGACCTGCAATAATCATCTAGTTTGACTGCCTGACTAATTCAGGGCTAAAAAAGTTAAACCATGTTAAGGGCATTGCTCAAACGCTTCTTAAATGGCATTGACCACCTCTCTGAAAGCTTGTCCAGTATTTGACAATTCTCTCAGTAAAAACATGCTTTCTAATATCCAGTCTAAACCTCGCCTGATGTAGTTTTTAACAACTTCCATATGTCCTGTCCCTGGATCCCCAGAAGAGCTCAGTGTCTCCCTTTCCAATCTCCCTTTTCAGGGAGCTGTAGAGAGCAATGACATCATCACTCAGATCTCTTTTCTCCAAACAAGACAAGTGCATTCCTTACAGTCCTTTTGCCAGCTTTGTTGCCCTTATCTGGATCCAAGGACCTTCTCGTCCTCTTAACCTGTGGGGCCCAGAACTGCACACGGTGCTCACGGTGAGAACAGCAGACAGCAGGATAATCACCTCTTTTGACCTGCTGGTTGTGCTGTGTTTGATGCATCCCAGGATGTGGTGCCCTCTTGGGTGCCAAGGCTCACTACTGGCTCACAATGAGCCTGCTGCTGACCAGCAGCCCCAGATCCAGATTGCTCCCTCATATCCCTCCTCTCCCAATTTATACTTGTGCTCAGCATAACTCCAGCATTTCCGCTTGCTAAATTTCATCCCACCAATCATAGCCCAGTGCTCCAATCTATCTAGATTCCTCTGCAAGGCCTCTTGTCCCTCAAGAGAGTCAACAGCATCTCCGAGTTTGGTATCATCAGCAAACTTGCTAATGGGGCATTCAACTCCTACATATTGGACATGATAATGTACTCTGCAAACAAAGGCACACTGATACTTGTTACATTACTCTCTTTCATTCTCTTTTTTTTTTTTTTTCTCCTGTTATTTTTGGTGTGAATTTTATATTTGATTAAGCATTGTAATTTTAGAAAACAATTCATTGAGATGTGGCCACTTTCGTCACATCCCAGTGAAAGCTGTTTGAACTTCAACCTTCTCCAAGGAAATTGGTTATGTGCTTTGAATTACCTAGAAATTACATTCATATGTCTGAATTTTATTTTTTTTTCTGGTAATGTCATGTTATTGTCAGCACTCAGCAAGGTTAACTAATGATAGGGATGGAAAGTGCAGCCCATCATTAGAAAGACAGACTGTGTGGTAATGATCAGTAAGAAATCTTTCCTTCTGCTCTGTCTTTTCTTGCTTTCTGCAATAGTTACTCTGTCAGCTGTCTACCCTACCCTTCAGAGAGGCTTTGATTTTTCAACCAGTAGGAATAGACTTTGGAAAAAAGAGACTGGAGCTGTCAAAACCAACAGCCAAACCTCATTAACATTCTTAAGAGGAAACCTAGATCTATCCAAGAAAGAACTCATTCACAGAAGAACCAAGATGGGTTTGTGGAGAAGTATTTTAATAAGATTAGCAGCCAGTGGTAGTTTCAAAAGTTAGAAGCAAGTGCCTGGATTGATGGTAAATACCTATTTTAAATAAAATTTTAAATACAGAGCTGGTCTGTGGACAAGTGTCCTATGCAACACATCCATGAGTCAGTGATTGATGTGAGAAGAGGATCCAGGTCTCCCACTGGCTCCTATCACCCTCTGTGCATCTCAGGCCATGCACTCCCCCTCAGCAGGTTGCTGTTTCTCTCCCAAGAAAGAGGTGTCTCTTATCTGCACTGCTTTATGTAAACAAGTCACCTGATTTCACTGCTAAGGGGACATCTGTAGGATCAAAACCACACTCCATCTCCAAACCTCTGATTGCCTGCATTGGTCATAGTCTGGCTCACAGGTAGGCTGGTCCCACTGATCTGCAGGCCAGGGACACACAGGCACAAGGAGAGCGCTGACCAGGACCCGGATCCTGCCCCCACGGCAATGTGGGTCCCAGCAGGCTGGGCCTGCCCTGCCCTGAATCCCCTAGCCCAGCATGGGCTCCAGTAGCCCTGCAGTAAGCCAAAGCTGAGTTTCAACATGACTGTGAAGAACCTGGTTCACACTTTCATTTATGAGAGTTAGGCAATCTTCTACATGCCTCAGAGTATTTCTTCAGGAGATTTTATTTTTTGCTTATCTCATGATTTGGTGTTTGTTTAAAGTTCCTGAAACACAGTCCAAGCAGGTTGAACCTTGTGACTTGTGGCTGACTGAATACCTCTCTGCAAACAAATGTGCCATGACCACAAACTGGAAGCAGTGGGATTCAGTCCCAGGGAGATCTCCTTTTGCTCTCCCTGCAAGCCGAGTAGCTTCCATAGTGGAGTCCATGTCTGCACACATCCAGAGGTCTCCCCTGGAGAGGCAAGCTGCTCTTTCACCTGACATCCCAGCTGCCTGCTAATCTCCAGTCTTCCACAGCTACATCATTAACCCTGGAGAATGAACAGTCTATGCCCTGTGCCTCAGTGAAAAGGCAAATATAAACCATGGGGAAGAAATTACTTCTCTCTTTCAGCGGCCCTTTCTGGCAGCTGGTGGCATTCCCACCATGTCCCCTTGAAAGTCCTGATCATTCTTGTCTGATTGCCTCCGTGCTGATAATTCAGTAGAGCAGCAGCACCTGTTACTCCAGACTCCTCCTTTGGTGTTGGCTGCCTTGGGCTTGTACAGCAGGAACTCCCTCAGCACATCCTGCCTCCCAGGAAAGGCATGGCTGGAGTTTCTGCCGGCCAATGAGCACATTCAACACATTAGCTCATGCTCCATTCCCTACAGCATTTCCACGGCTACACTTCAGCTATTTGATGTTTGGGTAGAGCCCATGGTGTGGCAAAGCCTGGACTCTCCCTCTGCTCAAGGACTGTCTCCAGCCATGGCAGGACAGGCAGATTGCCCAGGCCAGCTGGGGCCGTTCTGAGACCTTCTGTGCAGCACTGCTCTGGTGCTGACCTCTGCCATCAGTGCCCCACCTCAGAAAGGCTCACAGACCCTCCTGGCTGCACCACAGTGACACAAAGTCTCCCTTGGTATTGTCCTCAGTACTGCAGCCCAAGACTTTTAACTCCCCTGAAATGTGGGAGAGGAAGAACATAAGACAGGAAGATTAGCAAACAGCAGTTTTAAACTGTCCCCTTTCCTGAATTAATGTTTTTTTCAGAGAAAATTTATATCTCAGAAGTGATATTAATCTTCTTTTCCCCTGTTAAATAACTCACCAGCAATTCCCAACCTCTCAACAAGTGATAGGGGTGAATGTAAATGTGTTCATGAGCATGACCTCGATGCTGTCCATGGGATCTCTGTGTGCCCCAAACTTGCTCTTATCTTGAGGCAGCCACAACTGTGGGTGACTGAGTTTGAGCCAATTACTTCAAAGGTACATTTTACCCCCAGAGGATTTTAACTCTCAACAAATCAAAGAAGTGAAGGTGCTCCATGTGTGTTTTGGCTTCCCAAGACTACAGTCATGTCACTGTTCTTGGAAAAGATGTGGAGATACATTTTTATATGTAAACGTATTTATAATAAATTATATGAATACATATATGCTTAAAATAAGTGAATTGTTATTGTTATTCCTTTCCAGACACCTCAGTAAGTCTATTTTTCAGACATTTGAAAAGTTGGCTTCTCAGCCCCATCTGTCCCACGTATGCTCTCTAAAGTGAGGGAATGCAAATTCCCCTGGCAGTAAGAGTCAATAGTCCTGTGAATGAGTTATGCAGGGTTACCTTGCTCCCATCTGATTCTTTTTCTCTCCTGGAGAAGGGAGGTCTGGCAGCAAATATCTGGGGGGGTTCTAGTTCTTGGGCTGAAAGGGAACTTGATGGAACTTGCATCCTGCAGTTTGTTTGTTTGGGAAGTTTGTCTTCACACAGACTACAGACCCTGATTAATGTGATGTTGTTGCTATGGTCAGTGCTCTATCCCGCAATGTTTTCTGTTTCTGTCTTTGCTGACAAGGCCTTTAGCACCAATCTAAGGGCAAGGAGTAATAACAGGGAGGAACAGAGTCATAATGACCGTCCTCTGAGCAAACAATTGATATGCTAATGACGTTGGTGGGAACGAAGCTCCTATCTACAAAGAAAGGGACTGGATAATGAAAATAGGACAGGGCAAAGAACAGAGGGGATTAAAACAATGAAGAAGACCCTTCTGGGATTTTTCCAAGGACCTAGAATAATCTTTGTGGAGGAAAGGGAAGGACCCAGTGTGGTTTCATAGCAGGGGGAAGCCTGGTTTATCAGCAGAGCTAGCAGAGAAGCTGATTCAAATTTAATATTACCCTACCAGAGAAAGGATATTGAAGAAATCTATGCAGAGCTTTTTATTTGAATTTTATCTTCTGTACACTTCTAGTACTGAGGAAAGAGCTCTGTTGTTACTGAATCCCATCTCAAGCCACGTTTTCAAAACATCAGTGACACACTCTAAACACTTACAAAGAGGGACCAGATTTCCCAGTTACCTGTCATCCTGAAGAATGGAGTGCCTTGAAAATGGTGGCTGGAATACAAAACAGTTGTGTTTGAGGCTTCATCTCTACAGGACAGCAAGCAAAGTCAGTGGCCTAGATGTGTTTTGAGACAGGTCATGGAGAAAAGGGAACTGTGGTCAACCACAGTGTGCCAGAGCCCTGGGGACAGGGCTGTGAATGCCTGAAGAGGGGATCTGCTCCAGCCAAGTCATGAGCAGTTGCATTTCACACAATCATTCTTTTCTTATTTGCCCCCACAAATGACTGAACCAGATCTCTTTTGTAGAAAACATCCACTCTTGGCCCAAGAAGTCAAACAATGAAAAATCTGGAAGTCTCATGAGAATCTACTCCAGTGCTAACACTGGTACTGTTAGAGGTTTATTTCTGCTCTCGTTTTTTCCCACTTAAGTTTCCACACTTCAGAGTAAAGAACCTCTCCATCTAGATACTTCCTTGTGCAGACACTTTTTAACCCCAATCAAGTTGTCTCTTAGCTGTCTCTTCGATCAGCTAGATAGATAGAATTCCTTAAATCTCTCTCTGTAGAGTCCAATTTTCTTACCATGAACCACTCTCAGACAGTCTAGGAGCTGAACAGAACATAACTGAGGGGAAAAAAAAACTTTGGCTAAACTGTGTTTTGAGAAAATACTTAGGAGATAGACTTTGTTATCTGATTACATTTGGTGTTAATAAAAACTTGATTATATAGCAATAAATTCTGTAGTTTGTATTGTTTTGAAATGACAAAAACTTGAGTCATCCATTTTTCTTCTCTGTGAACTTCTTCCCTTTGAAACTATTAAAACAAGTATGATTATATTGCATCAATATAAATCAACAGTGATACCCTGCCCTACTTACAATATATTGAGTTTTATTCACAACATCATGAGTTTTCTTTTTAGGCATTTTCAAAAGTATAAATCTCCCTTTCAGGGTGCTCAGTAGCAAAATTAGCATTTGCTTTTTTTCCCTGTGCTCCCAATTTTTTCATGGTTGTCAGTCCAAGTATTTGGCCTTCAGAGCTGTCTGAGGGGAAGCATAAATCAGGCATATAAAAATCTAGTATATAAAAATATAGTTTCTTTTACATGTAAGACAAAAGTTCCTTTTTGCAGGTATGAAAGTGGAAGTGAATCTCTGTTTAAAAGTGTGATCACTACTTTTTCACTGCAGAAAACTGCAGCATTATGTTACTACAGTGAGAAAATTGCTATTGGCCAGCTAAAGGGCAGTAAATTGTAACGTGCTACTGCGTCTCCCATAGAAGAAATCGTGATCTCATCATGGAAATGTTCACTAGGCTATATTATTACTGCAACTTGTCCTCCAAGAACAAGGGCAGAAGCTCGTAATGGATATGGTGCCGGCACAGTTACACATGAGAGTGCTCTGCTATCCACATGCCACTGCACTGCTTCTCCTCCCACTGAAAGGTCAATGACAGAGAGGTGAGAGGATTTATGTACTTGGTGCCCTAGGAAGAAATGCTTTTAGGTAGGTTGGGCCTGGGCTGTAAACAGCCCCACTTACTTCAGCTAAACATCATTAAGGTCATAAAATGTCTCAAGATTCATGAAGACTTCGTGCCAGCTTGGCTGTGGCCCAGGTGCATCAGCTGTGAAAGCCCCCTGAGAATGGTTGGGAAGCTTGAGGCTATGATAAGTTAAAGCCTTAAAGGGTTGCCTTGGGAGGTTTTGTGTCTGATTTTGGCAGTCCAGATTTCTATGGGATGAAAACACTGCAAAAACAAAATGCAACAAGGTGATCTTACAGCCCCCTGAGGCTCTCTGTGGCTGTGAGTGGCATCTCCAAGTCAATGGCTGGGGTAACCTGGTATTTGGGTTGGTCTGAAAGTGCAGGTGTGTTGTTTCGGAAAACAAGGCAGCTAGTGGCATTGCAAGGTGAGGTAAGGTTTGCAGTGCTGCTGGCTTCCATGCTCCAGTGTACAAGGTTTGCCCAGTAATCCTCAGAAATTATTTATTGTGCGGGCTTTCTTTTGAAAGCAGTTGCCTTTCCTTCTCAGGAAGGTAACAGCTTGTTCCTGTCCTGTTGCAAAATCACTGACTGCCATATTTAGCTAGTGGTGGAGCTCAGTGCTTGCCCTCCTTTTCCTCATCCATGAGGTAAATCCATGGGGGTGTGAGGGGAGGCTCAACAGTGCAGCTCAAAGTCTGCATTTGCAGCATGGGGATGGGGATGTTCCACCTGACCCATACACCCGTGGTGCTGTCAGCTCTGACATCCTGTAGCACCTACAGGGCATCCTGTAGCACAGGGAGAGATGGGAGAGCTGCCCAGGCCCTGGGAAGGGCTGTGCTCCAGTGGCAGGAGAGTTATCAGGCTGTGGCAGCCTGGTGCTGCCTGATTGGTCTGCAGTGACATGATGATATGCTCCCAGTTCCAGGGGACATCTTCCCAAAGAGATTTTGCATGCTAATCCCTTCTGCCCTCATCAGCCAGCCCTCAGGCTGCCGAGCTGCCAAGTTCCCAGCAGGAGTAACCTCTGCTGCACTGATAAGAGGGGATAAAAGCCACCCTCACCAGGCCCCTCTGGCTGTGTGGGCTCTCCCCAGAGCCCCCTGCAGCCTGCCCCTCGCTGGAGGCTGCTCCCCTCTCTGGCAGGGTGATGCAGTCACCCAGTGAGGATGGTGCCTGGGTCCAGGTGAGCAGGGACCACCAGCGCACAGATGGGGTCACCCCAGAGCCCAGGGAGCAGGGAGTGGGTTCAGCACCCTGGTCTTGGGGAATCTGTCCCCTCTGCTGTTCAATTCAGCTTGTGAAGCAAAACTGGGCACATGGATGATGGACAAGGCTCTTATCCAAGGAATTAGCCTGAAATACAGGTAGCTCTTTGCTCCAAAGCTCAGTGAGCAGAAGAGCATCTCCTCTCCCCCATGGTGATCTCTGAAGTTGCCTTTGCACTTCCCATGATCTCTGGGGCAGTCACAAATACATCCCACTGCTCAGAGAACCCTTAGGGTTGCTCACCATGTCAGCAAAAGCTTCCTTTTGGCAGCTGGGAATGGCTGGAGTAGACCATAGATTGTGTCATCAGTCCAACCATCAGTCCAACCTCTCTGCCCCATGGGAAATTATCCCAGAGGATTATAATCCAGAGGATTATAAGCAAGTAATACACACCTCTCTTGTTGATGCTCCTGCCCCATGGGAAATTCAACAGTGACAAAAGACTCAGGCATATGAACTCCTCTGCTCTGCTGCAAAAGTTCTAGAATACAGTCAAGTTCTGGGCTCCTGGTATTTTGATTGGTGTTGCTGTCATATCTTGAGAGATAATTCTTAAATCACACAGCACCAACCAAGCAGCATCCCACTAAACAGGAATAAAACCCTTGTTGCAGCAAAGTGTTCTATGACTAACTGCATTAACAGGTTTGTCTCTCCTTCAGAAAGCTGTTTTAAGAAAATTAGGTTGGTTATGCAGACAAATCATGCCTCTTTAGTAAATCTATACTCTAATCAGATGAGGTAAATACCCAGAGACTAGCTATGGGGGCTGTATAAATACCTCCATAGATAGAGGCATCAAGAGATGAAATGTAAAGATATTTATTATTTTATGAGGCTCATTCCTTTCTCTAGGATCTAAGGAGACACGCTTCACTGAATGTCAGTAAATCGTCTTTGATGTAGAGAAAAATCCACTAGCTTTGATAGCGTCAATTTGATCTTTTAAAAAATAACTGTATAATAAAGTATTTTCTGTGGCACTGGTGACCTTTAATGTCACATTACTGAGTCTGAAGTGGCCATACATGGCTGTGATAGAGCAAGGGCTCTGTGTGACTCAGGGAGTCCCATAACACGGGAGCTCTCCAAAAGTATTAAGTGTTCAGCACAAAGTCAAGGCGCTGTAGATTCTATACAGCGTGTTTCATATCCAAATGCTTTTGCCATTTAGCTTTTTGGTGACTGATTGATTCATGATACCATTGCAGGTACCAGGAATATTTTCTGAGCTACTGAGTGTGGAGGATGTTGCTGCCTGTTACAGTAGTTACACATAAATTGGCATTCCAACCCTTTGGGCTACTGAGACAGACAATGCTAACACATGAAGCCAATGAGAATTCACAGGGCTGACCCTGGGAATGGGCAGCCAGCCAAGGTTTCACGGCCTTGGTGATGTCCTCAGAGATGAAGGTGAGGGGATGGCCCTAGTTGCTTATTTTAGGTGACATACAGATAGTTACTTTCAGAGAAAGGCAGATAGACACAGCTGTTGATCAGAAATCCGTCCTGCTTGCACAGCAGTTCATGAAAGAGGGGGAAAAAAAGGACCATGTTGAAAATACCTGTGGGAGCGCCAGATTGACCCAGGAGCTGGCTGGATGACACCTGAAGTTCAGATGGGCAGAAAAGCTTCCTCTGACAGTCCTTTCTGCAAGAAGTGACAAGGAGGTGACAAAACATCCAAGCCCCTCAACACTGCTTGTTGGTGAAATCATGCAGAGAGAGTTTGTTCCTTCTTCTCAGGCTTTTAATCAAGGTTTTGTTCTCAGAGGGAATAGTACAATTTTTTTCTGTATAGGAGTGTTCTAGTTCAATTATAATGTCTTATTCTGGACCCTTTTGCCATTTCAGGGTCATCAGATACTATTCGGTGCTAGGGATCTCTTCAGGAACAGAAATAATTGATGTATCTTGAACTTCTTGCCTCTTAGGGGAGGACATGTCAGAAGGCCAGCAATTGGGAATGAGAGCGTGCCTCTTACAGGTTTATTTTAGTCATGATCTTCACACTCCTTCCTATCCTCAGGTTAAAGAAAAATGCTGGGTTTCGTTCCTTGTATTTGTTTCAGTTGCTGATTGCTCTTAATGACTACAAAGCCCCACCCTTTCTGTTAACGGATCAGTGCCCAAAGCATGCCCACTGTTAGTCAGATCTGCTGAGTTTAAACAGGTGCTTTTTCTAACCCACAGTAAATAGGAGCTGACCTTTTAAAGTCAAGTTGTCCTTCTCATAGACTAGAAGCAGATCTCACTTTTACCCTCAATGGCTATGAGGGTAAAACTTATCCTGAACAGCTAGTATCTCGGGACATAGTGCCTGGCTAATGTTGAAACTGCTGCTTCTGATGAATGGTCCAGTAAACTCTCACATGACAAGGACACCTGAATCTGTGTCTGTTGGCAAGCAGAGAAATTACTGTCTGCCATTGCACAATGCCGTATGAATGGGGTTTGTTTCCATTTCAAACCCTTACCCTAAGGTTGTATTTATAGTAGGGGAGGGCTCCCGTGTATTCTGCCTGGTGTGGAATGTGCTTTCTGATTCTGTGGCCAGTGAGTGACCACTCCACAAGGAATTGGAGGACTCAGGAGATTCACTTTGCCCAGAAGGAACCTGCTGCCCTTGCAGCCAAATCCCATTTTCTCAAAGGATGCTACTGAGGACAATGGGAAGAGTCCTGGAGGGATGACTTCGGGAGCTAAGGGGACAGAACATGCAAATGTGTGTTGTCAGGGGGCACACACTTCATCCCAAGCCAGAGCCAAAATCCATCACTACTCGCCAAGATAAAGCACATTCCCATGTGCTCTTTTTACTAATGCCATTGAAGGAGAGGCCACAGTCAGTGGTCCCAAAATACGACCTTAAGAATCTCTTTGTGATGGTATTGTTACCTGGATTCTGTCAAGGTGGGATTGGAGGGACTGTGTGCCCTGACACGACCAGAAGTCCTTTAGACTACTTTTGCTTTCCTGCCAAAAGTAGCCCAAAACTGCCCCAAAGAAGGAAGACCAGAACTCTGTCCCTTCACAGCTGTCCCCAAGTGAAGATGGAGACCTGTCTGTCTCCCAGCACTCGGGCAGCTCATTGAGAGGGATCAGTCATATTGTGGGAAATCGGGTGTCAACCCATGCAGACCCAAGCTGAGTTACAGGGTGTTTGACAGCCCAGGGTACCACGAGCTGCCCTCAGGACAAGGAGAGACAGAGGCCTGTGCTCCTTTGCAGCACAGTTTCTCCTTCATAAGGTGTAAGCACCAGGCTGGGGGGCTGTAGGCAAGGCAGGGTGTGGACAGGCTGGAGAAGACACCAGTGGGCTGAGGGTGAGGACCAGCATGCACAGAAACCTGATGCCCTGTGCTCCCAGGCATGTCTGCTGAAACGTGGCATGGACAGACCGGTCCAGCTGAGGAGCAAAAAGGTGCACAGACATGTAACACCCTTCACTAATATTTGGCAGCTCACATCTGCCTGCAGGGCAGGAGGAGCCAGGGCACTTTCTGAGCAGCAGCATGACAGAGTGTCACAGAGCAGCGGGCATGCAAGGGCTGAGCGTGGAGATTAGGGAAGGAGTGGGGCATTTTCCAGGATTCATATTCACTGTGCTTAGCTTCATCCATTGTTTTGCTCCATCCCCTTTCGAGCACCATATCCCACCAGATATGATGATTTTTTCAAATCCCTTTTTGGGGTGAGTTCTCTGTTTGTTTTGTGTGGGTGTTTTTCCAAGACAGTCCAGAGGCAATGTAACACAGCCCAACCCTGCGTACGTGCTGCACCATTCTGGAAGATGGAAAACAAAAGCTAAAAGAGGATGGTTAACCTTTTCTAATTGTCACAGCACAGGACTAGTTGCCAGGAGGAACTTGAGTGCTAATCCTGCTTTACTCACCATGTGACCTTTGGGTAAGTTACCTAATTAACTTGTCCTTCGGTCTGCTGAGCCTGCAAAGAGCAGGTGTTTCAGTGAAATGCAGCATTGCTGAGCCAACCTGTGGCCTTAGGAAATAACCAGGGAATAAAACCTGCTGGACTTTTTTAAAAGGTGATATTAATACAGAGAATGAAAACATCCTGCTGTAAGTTTAAGCTTGCCCTTTAATCTTTTGGCGGGGTACAGGATCGAGCCCAGACTATTTGGTTGAACGGAAGGTCATTCTGGATGGCATTTGATATTTGTGGAAGAGTGATATAGAGTGATCTGATCAAATTATAACTGAGTCAATTCTGTTCTGCTGGAATCCATTTCTTTCCACTGGAGGTTCATGGATCCTGATTTTCCCTGATCACCCGGTGCTGTGCTGCTGCTATTAGGAGTGCTCTCCAAATATCACTGTGGCTGTCCTCTAGGAGGATTTGGGATTATTCCTCTTTTCCCTTGCATATGAAATGAGTTTTTCAGGCTGAATTAAAAACACTCGGTGCAAAAAGGTATAATTATCCCTTGATTCCAAGCTTTTTCCCATTCAGTTTCTCCTCCTTCTTGCATATGTCTTTTTTATTGACTCACTTTAGCTGTAGTTGAATGCCTTTTTTTTTCCCTGAAAATATTCAGTATTAGGTACATAAACACAGTTGGATTCTTCTTGCTAATGTGGAATGAAAAGATACTAACAACCATCCCCAGAGATCATCCTCTCTCTGGTGAAAGATCTTTCACCCTGCATTGGAAAAAGTACTTTACAGAACTATTCACTCCCTCTTTAGCATTTGATGTCAAAGAAAATGCCTTTGCATCTCTGCTATGGATTACAGACACGTCATTTATTATTATCTGGTGCTCAGGAGGCAAGCCTGCCTCCTGGGGTAGGTATGGCTTGTTTTCTAGGTTAGATCTCTCATTTAAAGAGGGAGTTTTCAGGGATATTTTTTTGCAAAGAGTCAGCCTACACTCTTCTCTTTCAAGAAGTTTGGTCTTCACAGTCTTTTGCTACAGTGGTCCAGTACCGTCTTTATTTAAAACTTCCCTTTTCATAATATGCTGTGGACTGGGCAGCTGAAATGCAACCTTGGTTTGGATGAATGGATTCTACGACTGGGTTTCCAGAATCAGGTTTTGATCCCTCCTTATTCAAAAGTGCCTGTAACCATGAATGGTCTAATTGAAACCGGAGGCGCTTGCTGCAGACTAAGGAACAATTCAATGGGATTAAGGCAATGTCGCATCTGGGCTGTTGTGATTAAATTTTGCAAATATCAACTGAAAAATTCTTGGCTCAAATCCTAGCCAATATGTATTTGAGCAGTTCCCCAGAAAAGAGTGGAGCTGAGCGTTGCCTGAGGTGTAGAAGTGTTGCTGTTTTAACACGTCCTTCCATTGTCTTCACTTGACAGAATCGAAGGATTTTGGCTCAAAAAGGGCAAACTCTTTGAGGGATGTTAAGGTTAGAGCTTGAAAAAAGCAATTTCCAGGGGAAAAAAGTTTGCAACGTGACAATGAGACCAGACAGAAACCCTGCTGCCTTGAAAAATAACTCTGGGAGTGAAAATCTTTCCCACGAACCCAGCAAGCTCCTTGGGGCACATCCACAGCATGCAATGAAATGCTGCAAGGATCCCAGTGCTGGCCACTGAGCTAATGGCAGGACCAGGAGCAGAACAACTGTGACAGTGTCTTGTCTGCTCAGAGGGCAATAATGCCATGATTTCAGGGGAGAGTTCACCTTCCTTCAGGTGTTGTGCTGGAATCAGTTTACAGATGAGTCTGGGGGTTGCTCTGGAATTTTGGCAAAGGCAGTATAGGAACATTAGCATATTCACTCACCCAGAGAGTGAGCTTTGGGACATGAAAAGGAAGAATTTCCTTTTCTGGGACAACAGGACAATGTCCCTTGTCCCTGAACACATTGCTAACAGACTGTTTTGTTCTTCGCATGCTCTTCAGAGGAACTCATCATAAATCTATTCAGAAACTGAAGCAAAAATAAATTTAAGATATTTATCACAAAGAGCATCAGACAGTGAGTCCACTATGGCATTTCTAGTGGTGGGATTTTTTTGGGTGGGGGGGTTTCCTTTCATTTCTACAGCTGCCCATTAGGTTCCAGGATGAATCTGAGATGCTGATATCCATCCATGAATCCACTGCTTCTCTGCGAGACTGCCAGTCTGACTCAGAGACAAGTTTTGCAGAGCTGCCACAACTAGAGTGACTCTGTCATTCACAGTCAGGATCTCCCAACTTTGAAACTACTCCCCTCTCTCCTGTGGCCTGAAGTACCCTGTTGAATCAATCTACATCCACTTGTGAGCACCAAGCTTCATGAATATTGTTGACCAACTGGAGAGAGTCCAGCAGGCAGGAATAAGAGTGATGAGAGGGCTAGAAAACATGAGCTATGAGGAAAGACTGAGAGTTGGGTTTGTTTAGTCTGGGGAATTGAAGACGGGTAGATGTGCTAAAACCCTTCAAGTTTGCGAAAGACTACTGCAAGGAGGAAGGATAAGCTGTTCTTCATGTCTGCTGGGGACAGGAAAGGAAGTAACAAGCTTAAAGTGAAACAAGGGAATTCAGATGAGACATTGAAAGTAATTTTCAATTTGTGAGACCTGTGCATCCCTGGGATGGTTTGCTATCTGCAAGTGCTCTTTTGGGAAGGCTTTAGGATCATCTGAAACAACTATATCATCACCTTCAGCACAGATTATCCTTTCTGGAGGCTGGTGAAAGAGAAGATAACCTTTAAAAGTTTCTTCCAGCTTGGTTTTGTGTGATTTCTGCTATGGATTCAAAAAGTCACAAGGGTGATTCTTAGTTCTCTGGTAGGCATTTTGTGACCAGGCCACCATCTGTTGTCTGATGGGAGAAGAGATTAGTTGTCCATCTCAAAAATGTCCAGAAGAATATCCCCAAAACACCACAAGGGCTTCTCTTCAAGGGAGTCAGAGATGCAAATGACCATGAAGGCCAGGTCTCAGCTGATGTAAAAAAAAGTAAGTCTCCCTGCTGGACCAGCTGCCCTTGGCAATGTCCTAAACCATTTCTCCAGTGGTGACCAGTGTGGTGACCTCACAGTGAGGTACACCTTGGTGCCCGAGCAAACTGAATCAGACAGGCACCCAAGCAGCCAAGAGCTGCTGAGTTTCTTTATTGAACTCAATAAAAGGAGTAAAAACAAAAGCAAAACCTGATGCACACAACAAGCAGCACACAACAATCCCTCCTTCTCCGGTTTCACAGAGAAGCAAGTTCCAACACTGTAAAGTCAACGATTAAATTTTTAAAAAAAGCCAAGGGCACCCTGCCATATATTAGACCTGGGTGAAGCAGCAATGAGCACACCCTCACAGATTTAAACACCGTGAGGTGAGCAGGGGCTTAGGACCCGACAAAGAAGCTGCCCTTTCAGCAGGTTCTTTGGGTCTGCAGTTTCAGCCCTTCCTTTTCTGTAATCCTGCCTATTTTTAATGAGGGGACATTATTCAACCAGCTTTTGTGCAGAGGAGTGAGCAGTCATGGGCCAGCACAGGAGGAGGGGAGGCTTGGGTGGCAGTGGTGGCTTAGGGCTCCCCAGGCTGTGGCTGCTACTCCCGAAGAGGCTGGAGCTCATATTTGCTGCTATGAGCCAGGGACTGCTGGGCAGAATTCTTCCATGCAGCTAAACCAGCACAATTATCATTGGCTAGTTTAGAAGTAAAAGACATCTCAGACTTACTCATGGAGAGCAACTCTCCCCTGTTTGTGAGTTCAGTTCCTTTCTGTTGCACTTCTGTGTCCTTTTGTCCTCTTTTGTTACTCTTCTGGAATTTAGATTTGAGAAGCACACACCAGCCAAGGGACAGCGAGCTCCTTCGACCTTCCACTTCATCTGCAGCAGACCCATCTCTAAATAGGAATAATGATAGATGCTGATGAGGTGCAATATTTGACATTCATCTGGGAGTGCAGAAGCATGTGATTGCTAATTTCACCAAGAACTAGAAATGGATGGAAATTTATCTCTTTCGTCTGTGCAATTTTGAAGGTCAGCAATTCAGCTGAATTTTCATAGGTTTCAAAAGTGCTTATTTTTCCATGAATTTGCTAGTTGCTCGGATTTTTAAATTAATCTTTTTCTTCTTGAAGAAATAGGAATATTAAATTCTTAGCTTCAAATTAAAAATTTTCTTTCAAGAAAAAGGTCTTTTATTGTTACCTTTGAAAAACTGATCATGCTGATCAAGAGAAATGGCAATTGAAAAATCTAGAATAAATGCTGGAGATGAAGATGGGAAAAAATACATGCAGAGGAATACCCATGTCTAACTCTTTCTAAATGGTTACCAAGCTTAATATAAATTGTCCACAACCTTGGTTTTATCATTGGATGTAAAAGGTAACTTTTCTCCAAAGAGAAAGTTTCCATTGCAGATGGAGGGGGTTTTTGGTTTATATAGTGAAGTTCTGGAAAATTAGGAAATAATTTTCAAATTATGTGCATCAGTTCTTTTATACCCCCAACTCCCCCTTTGCACATCTGAAAACATACAGGTCTGGTAGAATAACGACCCCAAGATGGCAACTCTTGGACAATTTTTTCTACTTCCATTCCTCTTTCCGGCACCTGGAAGGCTTTCTGTGCTTAGAGGACCTGTGCCCAAGGGTTTCAGCAGCCCAGTACTTGGGATGTGCATGTGGCTTCTGAACACAGGTGCTAGCATGCACTGAGGGAGGAGAAAGTTGTCCTTCTGACTAGTCCAGTGCTGGTACCGAGTCAGGGCTGGGATAACAATGCCAACAGAAGCTTCAGAAATATTTAGCAGGACAGAGAGGTGTGTGTCCTGGACAGCAGGATTGTGACCTTCATGTGCTCTCCTAAATAAGTAAAATACTTTTGCTGATCACATTCAGTATTTAGGTTTTGTGGGTTTTTTTACTGTTTTGTATCTGGAGGGGTCTTTGACAGGGTGCCAAAGCATTCAGTTATTTTTATATTTGGGAGTATTTCTCCCGGCGAGATCCAGACACCTTGTGTTCGCTCACAAACACAACGGATGTGACTACAAGCCTCTGTGCCCAAGTTGTGTCTGGGAGTGTGGATCACCTGGATCCCAGATGGCCCGGAGCCATGCACATGGGGGCAGGGCCAGGGCTGGAGCAGGGTAGATCTGCAGCTGGGCTGCAGGCTCTCTATGAACGCCTAGCTGCTCTTCCCATTGTTACCCAGGGCAAAGGTTACTGAGTTCAGCTTTACCCCCTTGCATGCAGGATGTACTAGTGCTTTAAAATGCTGCTGAATGAAAGGTGTTTTATGTATAGAGGGTATTAAGCTTTTGTACAGCACTGTGGCTTGTGTATTTACTTTGGGTCCTGGACACCCAGCCCAAGTTACTGGAGCAAGTAATCTCCCGGTGCGTGTTGTCGCACGCTCTGCAAACTGCTGTGACCCAGGCAGCTGCCTCGGGAATCCGGCTCGGGCTTCTAGCCTCATGGCACTGCCTCAGATGCCAGTCAGAGGGACCTCCTCTTCTCTTATGCAATGGTGTTTGGGTAGGGTTCTTTGTCTGGAAAAAATCCTGCCGGGGAATCCCAAGCCAGATCTTTCCTCGACTGCCGCTCCTGCCAGCTGCACACCTAGTACTGCAGAGCTTGCTGAGGCTAAACAACTTTAAGGTTGTTGAGGAATTCTGCCTGAATGAATGTAGCTAAATCTGCACACCTCAGCAGGAAGAACTCTTCGCCCGGTATAGTTGTGGTGGATTGTAGCACTTAATGCACTATGGAGTTAGCTGTGGGCCTGGTGCAAGGAGCATTCCAGCTGCTCTCATATCCCACTGGGACCAGTCAAACTGGAATACCCCTCTATGAAGCCCTTGACTTTAGGTAAATGGCAGGGCTGCAGTCCTCTGGGAGACCAAATTTTCTTGTGCCTCTGGCAGAAGTCAAGAGAAAATGAGGCCAGCCCAGGCAGTAATATCTGAGGCACCCCAAATGGAAGGAAACATGATTAAACTGATTAAATGAGTCACGCCTACATAATCCTGTGCTGCAGAGGTAGGCAGAAAATCCCACCCCTACCACTCTGAGTTGCAGATAGCAGCGTCTGTTAAAAGGCTTCTCATTGTAGCTACCAAGATGCTGGTATCTGTGTTATTTCCTGGAGAAAGGGTGTCATTTTTGCTTCACTGAAGCATGACAAAGCAAGAACGGTCAGTGTTTGGCCTGTGCTCAAGTGTCAGGGTGTCTTATAACTGTGATACACAGTGCCTGTATTTTGTGAAACTCCTGAAGTAGAGGAAGTATGAGGAAACCAGAAAGATGAGGCCAGTAGGCATATCCTTTATTTATTAATATTTCCTTAGGCAAGACATAAGTCATTAAAGTAGCTGCAGCTCCTTTTGGAGCAGCCACGGAAGGACAGGATAAGCGCATTGTTAAAAAGGATAAATTGCCCTAGAGCGGGTTTGACGGTGCTGCTGTAGGATCTGTGGACAAATTTATGAGGCTGCAAGAACTTGATGAGTCATGACATCCTCAGTCTATTCAGGTAGAAGTGGAGACTGATCTCATCTAAAATCAAGTATTTCAAGGGCCACCAAAGTAGATTCGATGGTATCACACACAGGACACCAACTGGGATTGTTTGGTCTCTGGTTTTGAGGTCTGGGTGTGTGACATGGGACAAGCCCCATCACTCTCGTGTGCTTTCTTTTCCCTATTTATCTTCTCCTTGATTACACTCACCAAATATTCAGGCCATGCACAGGCCATTACTGAGTGTTATTACAAGGGTTCATGTGCCCTCTGATGCCTCTAAGTATGAAGTTACCAGTTTAGTTTCCAAATATTGTTAAATCTTTATAATACACAGAGCTGTTTCTTTCCACTGTCTCTTACTAAGCAGTAAAAGTAATGGAAAGTCTTTGTGTCCTCCTCCTCTGAAGACAAACAGGCAACCAATTCCCACAGAGTCACCTTTTCATCTGACAGAGGGAGAGGCACACCTGCCCAGAGCTGGTCCAGGGATTTCATTTCCCTAAAGCTATGATGATGAACGTGAAGGCTGTGCTCATCATCAGCTTTTATGTCATTTTTCCAAATGTGACATAATCAGAGAAGACTGCCTCTTTGGGAGAAAGAGGGGTTTAAAGGGAAGACCACTAGCTCAGCTAACAGACCATTTGCTAATATTTGCTGACCATTTCAAGGAAGATGGGAAAGGAATTCTGGGCTGACATCTTGAATGGCTTCTCTCAGGCCAGGCCTTTGCTTCAGAGAGGAAACTGGAGACTCGGGAGATTCATCTCTCTCTGCCTAGCCAGGGCATACAAGTGCCATGAGCAAAACAAGCCTAGGTGAGATCCCTCAAGTATAAATAGCCATCCCAGAACACCTGTGAGGATTCCAACCAGCTACATCAGGTATGTCTACCCAATCTGTGCTTGCTTTTCTCAGCTGCAGCCTGCATAGCTGGAGAGCTAACACAGATGGAGAATCCAGCTCCCTTGCTCCCAAGTGTCCAAGGAATGACCCAGCCATCTGCAGGAATCATTACCATCCTCCATGAGAGGGGACAAGGTCAAACCAATTGAACGTTGTCTAAAGAGGATCTTGGGGAGGGAATGTTTTCATTACAACAGTTCATCTTTCTTTTCACAGTTCATCAAAAGCAGGCCTTCTGCATACACACGCAAGACAAATAGGACCGAGGGGTGATGACGGATACTGTAGGCCCGCGGTGATTGGGATGACCCTCCACTCACACAGTTGATCAAAGGCAAGTAAAACAATCAGCCAGCCATCAGCAAAGATGTAATATTAAACTCCCCAAACACCTCATTTAATTAAGTCTTTATGATCAAAATCTCCATACCAGATCTTTTAAGTTAAACACTCTTAAGACCTTGCCCTAAGATAGCAGAAAAGGACTTCCGGAGGGAAAATGTCTGTAAAAAAATTATTCCTAAAATAGTGTCTCTTCCCTCTAGCCTCCCAAACAATTTGCTTCTGAGAGGGATACACTTCTGTCTGGTTTGCCCTGGCAGCACTCATAAAAGTGGGGTCCCTCATGCCCAGCACTTGTCCCTGCTTATTCTGCTGCAGACAAATCTCAGGAAACAACAAAGCTGCCTTTTATGATGTCATATTTTTGTTGTGGTGATGACCAGGGTGTGATAACCCTTATGTCTGTGTACCTTCTGCTGGCCTTACAAGTCTGACTGAAAAATGTCAGGCCTGGGCAGGTGCAGTGACAGTGCAGGAGGGGAGCAGGGATGGAAGGGTATACGCATACACCAGGAATACATCAATGTGCAGGATGCCTGCACTGTTCAGCCTGGTCCCCAGAGAGTAAACATTTCTGAGCCAATCTCTAGTTGAGAACAAGATGGGATGTGAAAGGCAGATGTCCCGGAGGTGGAGCTGTAATTTGTAGTAAGGAGTACCTAAGTTATTAGAGCAGATCCAAGGGAGGGGCACAAAACTGATCAAGGTGTTTGAGCAACTATCCTAGAAAGCTGAGAGAGTTGGGGTTATTCAGCCTGCACAAGAGAATGCTCCAGGAAGATCTTAATGTTGCCTTTCGCTACTTACAGGAAGCTTCTAAGACTTTTTACCAGGACCTGTAGTGAAAGCAAAAAGGGTGACAGTTTTAAAAGGAAAAATGGTAAATTCACAGAATCATCAAGGTTGTAAGAGACCTTCAAGATCACGTAGTCCAGTCATCAATACAGCACCACTATTATCACCTCTAAACCATATCCCCAAGTGCCACATCCAGACACCTCTTGAACACTTCCTCTACACCATGTCCTTGAGCAACGTATTCCAACGCCCAACTGTTCTTTCAGCGAAAAAATGTTTTCTAATATCTAATCTGAACCACCTTGGCACAACTTAAGGCCATTTCTTCTTGTCCTTCCACATGAGACATGGCAGAAGAAACCAACCCCTGCCTCACTGCAACCTCTCAGGTAGTTGTAGAGAGTGAAAAGGTCTGTCCAAGCCTCCTCTTTTCTTTATGATGAGGATGGTGAGACACTGAAACCAATTGCCCAGAGAAGTTGTGGATGCCACATCACTGGGAGTGCTCATGGTCGAGCTGAGGAGGGCTTTGAGCAACCTGATCTAGCGCAAAGTGTCCTTGTCCATGGCAAAGGGCTTGGATTAGGTGATCTTTAAGGTCCTTTCCAATCCAAACCATTCTGTGATTCTTTGATCTCCAGATGCTTCGGATCCCTCAAACACCCATATTTGTATGAAATATACCCTGGTTTGGAAGCTTCTCTCTCCACTGAGGAATTTGCAAAACTAGCTCAAACTAGTTGGATAAATGAGCAGAGATGAGCCCCATCCTTTAGCATTGCAGTAATTATTGTAAAGACATCAGACACTGTATGATGACAAATGGGAATTCTTTTAATTCCTACATGAAAAAGGTATTTTTATGATTTTCTCTCTGTTGTCATCATTGGCTTAAGCAATTGTACCGCACCTGAAAGGAATGACTCAGCCCCACATCATGTGTTCCCACCTCACCACCTGTGCTCCTTGGTTATCAAGTCATTTAGCAGTCAGATCAGGGATTTGGATGAGGGAACCCTTCCCTTTTTTGCTGTTTTCTGCTGGGTGGAGCATTTATCTGGCTCAGCCTGATGTGCTCCACTTCCCAGATGGATGAGCCCTGGCTCAAAGGAAGGGATCGAAAATTATGGATGGGGCAAAACAATTCTACACGTTTTGGCAAAATCCAGACTTGGATGGGCTCAGGGTGGTCATGAAACCACACATAACTCACATACGGTCTTGTAACCCAGTGGTGAGAGATTCTCCATCTTGTTACTGGTTTCCGGAGTCATCTGAGCACTCCTATTCTTTTCCACTTCTTCATGGAAAGACAAGACATTTAAGCACAATAAAGCTTGCCATACATGAGTTCATCAAGCACTTGAAATGAAACCTGTCAAGGTGTTGTGTGGCAGCCAATTTCTGCACTTGTAGGAAGCACAGTTGCATTTGCCAGTACTGAACAGGGAAGAAAGATGCATGGGAAGCAGCAAGTGTGGTTACTCTGGAAGCTGTGAGACAAAGGAGAACCAGGATTCCTGGAGTAGTAGTTAGTGTAAAGAAGACTTTTTGGACAGGTTAAGGATGTGATCCTGTGAGGAGAGGAGAGAAGAGAGAAGAGAGAGAGGAGAGAGAGGAGAGAGAGGAGAGAGGGGAGAGAGAGGAGAGAGAGGAGAGAGAGGAGAGAGAGGAGAGAGAGGAGAGAGAGAAGAGAGAAGAGAGAGAGGAGAGAGAGGAGAGAGAGGAGAGAAGAGAGAAGAGAGAAGAGAGAAGAGAGAAGAGAGAAGAGAGAAGAGAGAAGAGAGAAGAGAGAAGAGAGAAGAGAGAAGAGAGAAGAGAGAAGAGAGAAGAGAGAAGAGAGAAGAGAGAAGAGAGAAGAGAAGAGAAGAGAAGAGAAGAGAAGAGAAGAGAAGAGAAGAGAAGAGAAGAGAAGAGAAGAGAAGAGAAGAGAAGAGAAGAGAAGAGAAGAGAAGAGAAGAGAAGAGAAGACTATTCAGGAGAAATCCCAAAGCCCACGGTTATGTTTTATTTTGTTAAAACACATTAATCAGTTAAATTGGGTTGAGTTCCCCATTCCTCACAGTGTGTTTGGTAAGGGTAACAGTAGTCTAAAGGCCTGAGTCACTAAAATTAAACCACCCTTATCTGCCCTACACCACTATCCACTTATTTACATCTCTATCCACTTCAATAAACCACCGGGTGATTCAACTGCTTTGACAGGTTTATACAGTAGGTTACTCCTAAAACTGGTTCCTTTAGACACTGTGAAGCACTATTTTTGTCTGGTTGTTTGTTTTCCACTTTCCCTAAAGTGCTGCACTTCGCAGAGATGTTTCCTTGGGCAGTACACACAGCAGCTTAGACCACTGCTACCAGATAGATCTGTACCTGGAGGTTTTGTCATGTGGGTATTACCCTGCCATAGCCACAGAAGGCAGAATTATCTGTAGCTGGAATGGAGCTCATGGGGCAGAGCAAAACTTGACGTTGCAACTCAGTGTGATGATCCATGAACTGAGCTCTTGATGATGTCAGTGGAAGAGCTTTCTTTCAGGGCAATTTGGTGAGGAGCCATTGCCATGTAGCTGAAGCTGGATCTGGTGACTACCCTAGCTGTGTTTCCTGCCTTCACACTGACCAACCTAATATCAGCCCAGAGTGAAGGGATGTGGGGAGGAGGAGCTGAAATTAAAAGAAAATAGCCCTCTCAGCTTATCATTAAGTCTTCCTCTGGGGCAAGGGTTTCAAGAAGACTCTCTGAGAGTTTGTGTAAGTAAGATCAGAGAAACTCTGGACTATGCATGCAAAAGTAACACTACGAAAGCCTAAAGGCACACAGCAGTGTGGAGACACAAATTATCCTTCAGCAGCCTGTGTAGTGGTGAAACATTTCCAGTGAATAACTCACTGCTAAGGAAATGGGATGTTCTATAGGACCAGGTAACAGTGAACTGGGGTTTCTCCCTTATCAAGGAGCCACAGAGCTAAAGGGTATCCAAGTTGGCTTTTCTGTTTTACCTCTTGTTAGAGCAGTTGAAGTTTTACTAATATAGCACAAGCCAACTTTTCTGGCTTAGTGGTTAGAACATGCTGGGATGGGGAGTCACCTGACATGTAAGCTCTGATCCAGGGAGGAGCTCATTAATTTTGTAAAATTGAGCCCCATCAGCAGAAGTCCTAGAAAGCCACTCACCACTGGGGTGAGTGCTTTGGGGTGTGAGCCCAGATCTGGGAAGTGCCCAAGATGTCAGCTTAAGATGGCACTCACTCAGCACCATACTGTACTTCCAGTTGACTTAAAGATTTCCAGTGACCGGACTAAATCTTAAAAGTGCTTCAGCATCAAAACAAAGCAAAAGAAAATATTTGTTTCTATCCAAACCAAAACATTTGGGGATTTTTTTTCTTTCTTTTCATTTGGCTGACAAACAAGTAACTTCTGCATTATTAAAGGAAATTAACTAAGTCTTCTGTGGTAATAAGTCATTCCCCTCTCCCCTTTGGTTTCAGGGATTCAGGAAGGTCAGCTAAGATTCTGACCTCATAGTTCACAGAAACCAAAAGGTCATGTTCTCCAGAACAACCTCTGAGTGCTCTGCCACAGGATTGACTTTGTTTTATCCAGGGAGTCTGTTTGAGCTGTCTCCCACTTTCTGAAAAGTACTCATAGATGCTAGGTATCTGGAACCACTTTTGGCACCAAAAAAAAAATTATGGATGAGTCATGATTCTGGTAAAGGGAGTGATGTCTCCTCTCCATGGACAGGGATAAATGAGGACACTGGCAACAAGGAGTTTGTCCAGCTACTAGCCTTCTCCTGAGTGCTGAGGCACAGCCTCCAACCAGTTCATATATTTGTTCACTCTTCTGTCATCCATCTTGTGTCATGACAGATGAGCATGAAAAGACCTAAACTCTGCCAAGCCCTCAACAAAAACACTAATATAATTCACCTTCCAGAGCTCTGCTCCAGCTGCTCCACACTGTATCTTTTGTTAGACACTTGTATGAATAATAATATCTGCAGTTAGTCTAGCTAAGATTGCAACAGAGAAAGAAGTTAACCCTCCTGCTTCAGGGCACAAACCAATTCAGATTCTGGCAGGTTTGCCAGCCCTGAGGGTAGGAGTTCATACAACCTTCTCCACAGGAGCCAGCAACACCTGCATCCCTTCCCTCTGCTCCTCCTTCCCAGCCTGTTTTCTTGACCTCTTGCACTACCTTTCAGGATTTTCACTTGCTGCCAGCTTTTGCCCCTGCCTGGAGAGGCAGACTGTTCACCCTGTTGCATGCACTCTCTCCACCTGCAGCTGATTCCAGCTCTCCCTGTTCATCCTGGGTTTAGCAAGTCATCTCTTGCTACAACTTGAAGTAAAAATTTCTGGTTTTCCTTCCCCGTCACTGCTGTTCCTTTCTCCTCAGCCATCCCCACTTGCCTTGATGCCTCTTCCTACCCCCTTTCTCCCTCTCTCCAAAAACAGAGTTTAGAGACCTGGCAAGGCATAGGCATGGGGCTGGACCTGACGCAGTTGAGTCCACACACACCTGCAGAGGCATCTCCACCTGGATGCACATGCTGCCTGCAGGAAGGAGGTGGGGGTCTCCTTACCCACCTTGGACTTCTCTTCCTGCATCCTGAGAGGGACAAGCATGGCACTGGGGGCCTCCCCAGCTCCCTGCTCCCACCAGTAAGAGCCCATTGGCCCCTTGTGCCTGCCTGCAGTTCCATGCTGAGGTGTGGCCCAGGGCACTGATACCCATTCCCTCATTATCAGCTGCCTCCCTCCTGCCCACTGAGACTGGGTGAAAGGTGAAAGGTGTCCTTGTTTGCTTCAAAACATTGAGTTACAGAGGGATGAAGATTTTTCCAGCATGCTCATCTCTGTTTTTCATTGATGCATGGCGAGATGAGCAGGGAAAATATTCCTTAATCCCTCCTTCATATCAATCAGACCAACCCCCCCACTTTGCCTACAGGGTGCTGGATAAAGATGAGAGCTACTGCCCAGTGTGCTGGCCAGCAAAGTCTCATTTTTTACACATTCTCCCTGAAGTGCTGCCTTTTATTTTTATTTAGACTGAAATGTTCCTGGAGCTGGGACCATCCTTCCACTCTATTTTTATAGCATCAAACACAAGGATCTTCCTGGGTTAGTAGGTCCCTTAGTCACTGCTCAGGTACAATGCTGACTTTACTGGCTGGTTTAGATTATGTGAGTAAGGCAGGGCTGGAAGAGGAGTGACAGAACAGCCCTTCACCCAATCTTCCAAGATGGGACATTCTTTCTGTCCCTTTGTCCTGTTGCTGTAGAAAACATAATGTTAGCTGCTGTGATAGTTTTGCTGAAGGAAGTTTACACTTGGGATTCTGCTGGTACATGTGCCATGCAGAAGGACTGAGGGCAGATACCCTCTCAGGACTTGCTGTTCCCACTTCAAGGTAGGAGACACAATGACAAAAACTAAGCAAAGGAAATAGATTTACCCAGTGCATCTCAATGCAGACAACAGACTTCAAGTCACAGAGTTTGGTGCCTCCCACCACATATTCACCTAACCTGCTCTCACCTTGCCCTCTCCTATTTTTGTTTCTCTCAAATCTTTCCCTTATCATAAGCAGGAAAACATATCAAATCTTGTCCCTGTTTGCTTACATTCTGTTTTTATTTCTCCTCTCTCCCACTGAGATAATTTACCCAGAAAGTAGCCAGAAAAATGCAGTATGTCCTCATGGAAGCCTAGTACTAACCGTGGTTCACCATGCACATAGCTGTAGGCCTAGGAGAGTTGATCACATACCCTAGAAGTGAGGACTTTATGATGGCCTGATCCAAACCCCTGTAATGTCAATGGCATCCTTTTCATTGGCTTCAAGGGGCTTTGGGTAATGCTGTAAATAGTCCAGCAAGATACTGTACAGGGATATGACAACTATTTATAGGCGTTATGATAAATAAGGTATCTACTCACCATCTAAATCTAGCCACTGTGTCATCTGAGGAGAGGCAAATCAGGACTGATGCTTAGCAGAATGAGAGATATCAGTGACGATAAGGGACCATTGACTGATGTGTCACCTGCTTCCCCAAAACAGAATCACCTGAGATCCTTCACCATCTACTGCAAGTGCCCTTTGTAACTGATAGTTCTGCTCTAAAGGAGAGTTTGTCAAATATAGCTAGGTAATAGCCTTCAGATTTATGACATTCTTCTGCAGCAAATGCTCCTAGTTCTTCTCATGGTGATCCAAGCTCTCTGAGAGATCTGTAGTCTTTTATCATCCTTTGACTGGATCTCTCTTACTGCGGCCAATGACCTCACAATGATTGCTTGGTGATGGTGCAAGTTGATGTGGATGACCTTGTTACCCAGGATTACATGTGCAATACAGACTTGATTGCTATCATCAGTACCCAAGGTTACCAGCCCTGACAACATCAGGCTGAGTTACCTGCGTGGAACAGCCTATTCATATTCACAGCTGTGAGCAAGCTCCTCACTGGCATTCATAAACACACTTCTCCCTCTGAGCAGAACAGAGTGTGCAGATGTTATCATGCAAATGATTTTTTTGGATAAAGATGTCCTAGCTTCTGATGTTGGAGTGTGTCATTTCACATTATAGAGGGATCACCAGCAGATAATTTAGATATCTTCACATCAAAGTGCAGGTGAGAATAGGTGGTCCATACTCTTGCAATTATGGTGATGCCTAATGAAGAACAGCCCTATTGTTTATGGCACTGCATAAACATAAAGAGTGAAGTAGACAATCACTGATTCCAAGAGTTTACAGTTAAAAAAAAACCAACAACAAAAAAAAGCAGTCTTGGATTGGTGGAAATGCTAAGGATTTTAGCACAAAAACCTCAGAAGTGATACAGATAGTGCTAATGAATGGGTGGAGAGACCTTCAGTAAAATCATCAATGGATCATTAATCTACAGTCCTGTTTGTCATGAGGAAGGAGAGAATAGGGGAACAGGCAAGCAAAAAAGAGGAGGAGTTCTACAACTCTTAATAGCTGATGTTGGTTTTACTTCCTTAAAAATGCCACTGGCAGATATTAATTTTGGATATGATCAGGGCAGATTTTAAAGGCCTCTTTGCACACACAAAAACTCTAGAGCCTTATTTAGCAAGATCCCGTGGAATAGAAAGAAGAGAAGTCAATCTGGACATTATGCTAGGCTTTGAGGAAATGCACATGTAATTCCTCAGCCTCTGGCACAGAAACAAGAAATATTCATGGAATGTAAAAGAGCATCTCCTTTCTTTGAATTGTCATGGGGTTTGTGAGGCTTGCTTGAATGGATCTTCCATCATACCTACATGGCTGGGAAACCAGCAGTGCTGGTTGTTCTTGAGACCCAGGTAGTAAGTTCCAGGCACTAATATCAAGGGGTTAGTGTCAGCATGGTTCCTCTGTCATGCTAAGTTCTGCAATCCCATTTCTCAAAGCATCTCCTTCATTTCAGGGATCTGCTCACATCCATCAGCATTCATGGAAATACTGGGGGCCATACTTACTGTTAATCTCTGGTAAGACTCATGTGCAAGTCCTCTGCTGAACAGAAACTTCTGGTCCCTGAACACCACAGAGAGCCATGTAGGAAAGAGGGATATAAAGAAGTCAGCTGTTTCACACTGGCAGCGGCACTTACACACACGAATTTGGGGTTCTTATGTCCTAAAGAAAGCAGTAAATCACTGGTGTCTGCATACACACTGTTATGGAGTGGTAGGATAGATCTGCTTGTTCGTTTTAGTCTTGATCCATTGAGGCTTTCTAGTCATTCTGTGCTTGTATTTTTCTGTTGACTTGGTTATATAAACTTCCTCTAATGCAAGAAGGAGTATCTTTCGTGCTGTAACCCCAAGATCCTCTGCAAGGGATTCTGAATAGACTGCAAATGATCTCAGATATTGTGACCCTGTAGTGACCACTCAACTACAATTGTCTGAAGAGCTCTCAGACTTTGAGAATAACCACATAAATTGCAACATCAACTGTTTCTGCAAGTTTCATCTGGAAAAGTCTATACTAAATCTTTTACTTAAAAGGTTTTTAAGGGTTTTACTTTTTTTTTTTTGAGAAATCTGAAGAAAAACTACTTTGGTTGCAAATAAATTTTTCCAGTATTGGATTGCAATTTTCAGTAAACAGTCCCTAAAAAATGTAACTGCATTTGTCTTTCAAGAACTGGAAACCAAAAACAAAACAAAAACCAAAAAAAAAACCAACCAAAAAAAAAAACAACCCCAAACCTCTCCCCCCCCCCCCCCCCGAAAAAAACCAACAACAACAGATTTTTACTTGACACAATCTCCCAAAGTAACATCAATTTCTTCTGGAAATGTTAGCTCTGTCCACAAAAATGTGCCAGTTTTGGTATCTTCTATTGTTGATGTCATTCAAATGAAATCCTGGACTAACATTATTCACTTTTTTTTTTATGATCCTTCCTCTGTCTGAATTTTTTATTGCATGCATTTAGTTAAGTTCTGAATTCCTTTGCAGTGACAGACCGCATCACAGGAGGAAGCGTGTTCTTCCCCACAAGCAGGACAGGGAATCCCTTCTCATCCTGTCACTGTGTACAAGAAGATACTCTGTCTTTCATTTCCTCCAGTTATTCACCACTCCAAAAGATTCTGTAATGAATACTGATTGAAAATGTTCATTATAAAGGGGAGTGTTTTCTTGGTAAGCTCCCATGTGTCTTCTTCACAGTGAGACCAAGATCATTACTCTATTTGGGCAGCTTGTTACTAAAACATCATATGCCTCCAGTGCCTCTGGTTTAGGTACTGACTTAACACCAAGCTGGAAAATGACAGCATATGATGTATACCTCCCAGACACATAATAGTGGTGACATGGATTTGTGTTTGGTTACACGTTTTCATTGGTGAATTTTCTTTTGGCCAATTAGAAACTGTCCACTAAACTGAGCACATGCAGAATGCTAAGTCAATGTGGATATTCCACCAGTGTCATTCCCTAGAAAGTTATAAGAATTTCAGTTTATGGTGGCCTGAGGACTGGGCACTTACAAAACCTAAAAGCATAAACAGGTCAGGCAAGTTCTGAGCTTCTGGAGCTGTTTCACAGTCTGTGTCTCACACCTTCCTTGATTGTAGATAAATTCTTCTCTCTTATCTGCTTTCTAGAAAGTTTCTCTGACATGAAAAGCCATGGAGAATAAGTGAGCACTGATTTATGGTGCATTAGCACATGCAGCATATGTTTCTCTAACTCCAGAGAAAGCCTGGCTCTGCAATGCTTGGAAAGGGTCTTTAAAAGCCCAAGGCGGAGTGTTGCACACATCAGAATGTGCTCTCTGCGGGTGAAATTCAGCTCTCTGTAGTGACATACCACAATGCTGAGGTAGTTGCTAAGTTCTGTTCAAATGCCAGGAAGCATTTCATCCTGTAGTCTTTATTGATATATTGGAGAGTAGATCAGAAGTCATGTACCTTGGCATTGATTTGATATCGGGACTAAATCAACATCAGTTTTGATTGCTCCAAATTACTCTGTAAATTACCAGGCTCTGAATGCACTGCCAGAGGATTAATCACCACCAACAAAGAATTAACTGCGTGTCAAAGTTGTAAAAGGAAGGGTTTTAAGAAGCCATCTCTTTATCCGTCTTTGTGAAAACAAAGCAATGCGCAATGAGAGACGAAGTACAAATAATCAGAACACCCAAGGGGGAGGAGCAGAGGTGCAGAACAAGCTTCCAGCAAGACAACCTGCTAAAAAGGTTACTTTAAAAACTTTCTGATGATGGACACTATTGTATTTATGAAAGATGTGACAGGACACACTTGCCTGTAATAGCAAGGGATTGGAATTGTCAACTGGGGACAGCTCTTCTGGCCCTTTTCCTATCATGCGCTGTCTGAGGCATTGCAATTAAACTCAGCACAACAGCCTTAAGTGGGGAGAGCTGCAAAAGTACAGTCAGGTGAAACTCTCAGCAATGAAATAATAAAAGCAGCCAGTGTAGTGTGAAGAAAGTGGGTAGCAGGACAGAGAATGGCTGCACAATAAGAGAGGGGAAGCCAGCAGGCCAGTTTCTGGACACAGACCAGTATCTTGTGATGCATTGTGTTGTGAAGTCAATCATTTCATGAAACTTAGGACTTGTATCTCAGGAAAAGGAAAAGATCATTTTGAGTTCAAATGTCTGTCATCACAGCTAGGTTTGCAATGCCTTTCCAAGAGCTGAAATAATAGCTGAAAAGGTTCATCTGTGTACAAAATCAAATAAAAGATAAAAAGACAGATTTGTCTCTACTAAAAGGTCAGTGACATTTATCAAACCATTAAAACCACTTTATTTCTTCAGAAATCCTCCAAAAAGCAGCCTCTCTAACTCTGTTATTTCCAGACTGCTCACCACTTCCTCTCATCTTTATAATACATGAATGACCCTCCTATCTTTCAGACTTGGCTTTGTTGAAGTTTATATTCTGTTAAATAAATATTACATTGTGCAGTTCTTAGCACTAAAAGAATATCAGCTCATCTGGATTTTTTTCCTCTCTAGATGAAAAGTATCTTCAAGGAAGACTGCACGTCTGTGTCCTGAAGGATGGGGGCGGGCAGTAAATCCCATCCATGATGAAACCCATGTTTGATGTTTCCTCTTTTTACTCTTGATTATAGCTATACACACACTTGCCTTGTGCTATTTTCCCATCTTGGGCACTGTCCAGGTCTTAGAAACATCAGGGTCAGGGTTGAAAATGCTATTTTGGAGTCTGACTGATGCAAATTTGTGGGGATGGATCCTGGTAACTGACTGGTGACTAACTCATCATTACCACTGAGGACATCGCAAGCCAAATTTCCTTTAGTCCTTTTCCACCATACCCTCCTGTGGTCCCAATGCAAATGAAGCCAACAGATGGGCTGGATTATGACTGCCTCCTGATCTGTGAGCATTACCTGCTTCTGTGTCCATGTGTCCTGGGAAGCAATGGCCACTGACTTCTTCTAACAACTCGTCTCTGTAGCATGGGCATCCAAGTGCAAGTGTGCCCAGAACAGCATGGAATGGTCTCCTGAGTCCCTCACCCTTGGAATATCTGGTACATCAGTTAGAGGGAAGAGCTGAGGTCAGGATGGGCAGAGCTAGATGGACAGCTCCAGCTAGGACCCAGACTGGGGGCAAGCCTACCCACCTCCCCACCAGTGGCAGGGGTAATGCAGAACAGAACCTGAAAATGTCCCTTTTAATAGTCACTTCAGCATCTTGTTGATTCCAGTGTGGCTGGTCTATGGCAGACTACAGGCATCTAATACTTCTTGAAACTTTTCATGGCTACAGAAAGAGACAAGTAGTTCCCTTCTCCCCGGTGAAATAACAGCCAGCATTTGGGTGATGCAGACATTGTTTCCTTCATGCGCCTAGAAGCATGAGAGTGAGTGGGGCCAGATAAGCTACAAGTGACCTCACCAGTGGGAATGAAATGCCAAGGAAGAGAGACAAACCCAGAGCAGACAACGAGATCTGAAGAGAGGGCGCTATCTTCCATTTAATGAGGTGCATCTCTGACTTGTATGATCAACAGTCATGGATTAAGCACAGGATTTCTCCTGCCAAGAGGCTCAGAGAGCAATGTCTCCTCCTCAAGAACCCAAGATGAAGGGCAGGTCTTGCATATAGAGGTGTCCATGAGGCTGACTTGATTTCTGACCGGTCTGGAGAGACGACTTTTTGTTCTCTCTGATTTGTCTTCTGCGTTAACATTTGCTTTAGATTCTTGTCAAAACAAGACCAGCCTCTTGAAGCGCAGCACGCACTCTGTCCTGTTTAGTTTTGTAATGTTTTGTTTGGCTGTTGGCAACTTGTTCATTAGAAGAAACAATACGTCCTTGGTCCATGCCCTAAGAAATCTCCTCCTGTTACAGCAGAAATCTAACAAAGCCCACCCTGTCCATCAGATTTCAACAGAAATAAAATAGCCAACCAAATCAGCCTTCTGGCAAAATATTGTCAGAATCCCACTTGGGTGAAGCAGTGCAGAAAGTTTCTGGGATCAGCTTATTGGGGAACAAATGTCGGAAAGGACTGTTGTATTATGAAAAATGGTCCACATGGTCCAATGCCAGAACTACAGCTAACAGTAGTGGATGTTTGAAGGACAAGTGCAAAACCCTTCCTAATTCACCTAAATTCCATGCCAGTGGGGATACATTACTCTGCCCCTTTCAATGGCTGATTATTTCACGTCCTAAAGCTGGGCATGATAGCACTTGTGATTTCCTCCTGGCCAGTCTGTGCTTTGAAGGCACATGTATGGCTGGTGTACTCTAAGTGCAGTTGCCATTATTCATGCTTTATTAAGACACAGGTAAATTTAGTCCCATGTCTGCCATATATTGAGTCTAAACTTCCTGTCAGGATATCATCTGCAACATAGGACCCTATGAAAGTATTATATACTTAAACGTATTTCCTTTTATGCTTTCAAAGTCTGTCTTCTTAAAATAAAGGGAGAGTCTTGGTCTTGTTGTATTGGAAAGTGAGGTAGCAGTGCTGGTTGGAGTCACCTGCATTACTATGTACTCCTGCTTCCTCTCCTCATGCTCCCACCTGAGTGTAATTCCCCTGACAATATTTTCTCCTTATATCAAAGCTCTTCTTCCCTACCCACTCTCTGGGTAGACATATTCCATTGCCTCTGCTCAGTTCTCTCTTAGGAGCAAGGTGATTTGTGGCCCACACATACCCAAGCCTTTCATGCTGGCAGTCATCCAGAGTCCCTGCACTGACTTAGCTGCTGCCCTGTATCCCATCAGGAACTGCTTGTTTGTCTTTCCATCACCTGATGCAGCTGATTCTAACTTCACTTGGGAGCTCTTTGAGGACAGATCACTCCCTTTAACAAGTATGTGTCCCACACTCAGCCCCATGGAGCACATCAGGAATCGCACACCACAGACTGAGTGGATTCCCTTGACAATATAACACAGGCAAAGATGGCTCTTTAATAGGCAGCACATCCTCTTTGCATAAGCAAGACCACTGGCGAATACAATAGGATCAGGAAGAAGCTTGCTGAATGAAGTTGTGTTTCAGTTAATATCGATGAGGCTGGCACCAGTGAAAATAACATTTTCTTCATTAGCTTCTAAGCACTTCCAATTGTGTCTCATCCTATTTTTCTGATCAGTTTTTACAACCAACAATTGCTCTGTTTCGAAAGAGGGTTTGAAATTTTTCCTTCACAGATATATGGAACTAATTCTGCAAGTGTGTGATCATGAATAGACCTGAACAATTACCACTTTTGCAGAGAATAATACATACTCTGCAAATGTGGTTTTAGTTGTCCTGAAACTGTTCACACATTATTAGTACTGCATTTCATGAATGATGCTAGCTGGGAAGGGAAAGAGAAAAAAAAGGAATTAGCTTCACAAACAGGAAAGAGAATGTAGTGCTCTTCAAATTGTATGCCTATGTCTAGTCTTAAGAGTTGTAGAATAGTCAAGTTAAACTCCCACACAGCAAGGGAAGATGCAACCCTGCCTCTCAGCTGCCTGGAGTGTGGCTGTGGGTGGCAGGACATAGAGTGTCCTGTCCAGACCCTCCTAGGGTGCAAGTAGCTCTCAGCTTCATTCTCCTGTTGGCTTTTCCTGACATAAAGCACGTAGTCCCTCCCCAAAGGAGGTGAATCTGTGCATCTCATCTTGTGGGACAGTACTCCAGACCAGTAGGATGAAGAAGGCTCTCTTCTGGCACAAGTAATATTTAAACAAAAATGTCTTCAACAGGAAAAGTGGGGAGTTAAAGATCAGCCAGCCCAGAATCCTTTAGAGAGGTGTCAGAGCCCCATGCTCAGGGCTGCTGCTTTACTCCAGTCAGAGACTTCAGCCTGAAGTAGCCTTGCAGTAGAGCTGAGGAATCTCTTAAGGCCTCCTCTACAGCAGATAATAACTGCCATGGTAATAACTGCTCCTTTCTCATGAGGTTGCATAACCCACCCTCTCTTTGCCTTTTGTTTGCATGTGTCCATAGCAAAGCATTTCATTTTGGGTTACATGGAACATTTTGTGTCAACTGAAAACAATAAGACTGATCCCCTTCCTCTGCCTGTGAGTTAAACCCCCAAAAATTTACATTTGTTTTTTTCTCGGAATCTAAATTATTTTCCAGTGAGGCTGCCAAGCTAAAAATCACTTCATCATGCAGCTCCAGAGATGAAATAAATGCATCCTCTCCCATACCTACCTGATTCCCAATGAGAAACAGGACAAGACAACCAAAACAGCACAGCCTGGTTCAGTAGGAAAGATTGTTGATGATGTCCACACAATAGGCATGAAGAAGAATTTCAGCTATGTTGGAGCACACAATGTAGAGCCTTTTGGAGCAAGATTTTGCTGCAGAATCCAAGGACCCTGACTGAACTTGTAGTCAATACAGCTGGGAAGATGGAGATAATTTAGAACTAGATTGAAAAATGAGGATTTACACAAAGGGCAGCATCTCCTTCCCCTTAATCCACTCAGCTGCAATAGAAGATCCCAATGCCACCTCCACTTCTTCTGTCACAACAAAGTAAGGCCCTTCTAAGTTTAATTTAAGTTTAATTCATCAAGCTCACTCCCCAGTTCTTCTGAGCAGGCATGCAACAGATGTTGCATCCCTCTATGAAGCTGCTAGACTACGCTATCACAAGGTTTTTATTATACTTTTTGACAAACAGATGCAGTCTTTGCAACCAAAACACTGAACCAAAGGGCAGCTACAGTTACTTTGTGTGTGCTAATCAACGCCCCCGACATGGGACATCAAAGCAGGGCAAACCAAGCACAGAATTCAACACGTCCCTGAGCTCAAGGCTGTGTGACAGGGACAGCACAGAAATGTCCCGATTATGTTTCACAAGCTGGCAAATCTTAGACCCACCCTCGGAGGAAGACTGGCCCTGGAGGCAGGAAGATGCAGTGGGACACGCTGTTCTGTGTGACCCCAAAGAGAGTCTGTGATAGCCCTGCTTTCATGTGGCATTCTCTCATGTGAAATGTCCAGGGAAGATGATTAAACTCTCTTGTTTTGGTGGGTACTGGAAAGTAAGCATGAGTGGGAATACTCTTCCTTGACAGTGCTGGTCGAGCTCTGACCCCGCCACTGAATGGGAGATCTTGGAAATAAGCTTGTTCCATTGACATGGCTCAGAGGGATTATCTCCTCCTTGACCTTACAACCCTATGGCTGATGAGCTTACCAGGTGCTTTTATCTAGCCCCAGCTGACACTGCCAAGGGGTTTTGTCAGATCTGCCGCTGTTGAGCAGAATACCGTCGGATGGATTCTCCATGCCCATTCTGTTTGATAAATGACTTGGACAATGAGGCTTTCACACCAAGCAATGGGGCTTTCAGACTGAGAGTCAGGGCAGGAGGACTGAATGAACCCACACTCACAGTCCAATCTGGTGTCCAACAGGAGCATGGATCTCAGCAGCTGAAAGGAGAGCTGAACCTCTGAACAAATGCCTGTAGTAGGCATTTGTGCCTACTATAACTCCACATGAGGGATCTAAACATAAGCAAATAAACTAGCCATTCGGGTTTATATGCAATGCTTATGAACAGAAATGTGGCTGTAGTCAATGTATGTCTCACCCAGCCATGACCAGTGTTTCCAAAGCAAAGGATGGACTGTCAGAGCTGCTGAAAAATAAGCACTGGCCACTGAAGTTCTGGAGTGCACTTCAGCACTGAAAGCACATTTTCCTGCATCCCCATGGTCAGCAGAAGCTATGCCTAGGCCAAAGAAAAGGTCAGTGTGAACACATGCTATCTAGCTTCTTGGACTCCTGTGCAGTTCAGGCAAACCATTGTCTTAACCTCACATAGATGAATAATAACAGTAAATAACCATGATATAACCATCCTTGCCAAACCACAAGCAATCCACTGCCTTATAATTCATCACAGCAGCAGGTCCATTCTCTTTCCCATGTAACACTCACAGTGGAGCATAGAAACATATTTCCTGGCTGGAGTGAGTTTAGACCATAATTCATGATACATATAGAGCCTGTCTGGCAGTGACACATGCCTGTATGTATTGCATATGCATTGCCAGTGTTTCCCTTTGAATGCCATGGGCACAATTCAATCCTAATGAGCTAGTTCAGTCTTTTAAGGAACACTTCAGCCATAGAGACAACTCCTAAAATGAAGTGAATCCCGATGAAAGTGGATTTTTAACACAGACAGGGTTGCATGATTATTGCTTTCATTACAGTAAGTTTAGTGCTGGCAGCCCATTGTGCTGAACAGGCAGCCCCAGAGCCTTAAGTCCTCTTCATCTCCCAGAGTGCTACAACACGAGCATTTGCTTCCACTACAGCGACCTGTCAAGTTCCCTCAGCCTCGGCTCAGCAGGGTCACTTCCAGGAACAAGGAGATAATTCAGCCACTGTGACCCTGTCCAGCTCTCCAGTTCTTTGATAAGCCTCCTAACAAAGGTACCAATTAGTGACAAGTGTGATGGGGAATTTTGCAAGGCAGGCACCTGGGAGCTGAGCTGAGACAGAGTGCTGGTGGCCATCAGCACTGCTTTGGGAGATGCTTTCCCTTGGCACTCACAGGCACAGGGTTTAGGGATGATTTCTGGGGGAAACCCCACTACTGCAGGAGATGCAGGGTGTGCTCCAACTGTAGGCGTTTTTCCTCCAGGCTGGTACTGAGCTCCTGCTCTCTTGTTGTGTCTGAGATGGTTTGTTTCAGATAAAAATCAGGCTCAGAGAACTTTTCTGTCACAAAGGGTCCCATAGAATATTTATGGCTTATTTCAGGAAAGAATAAGATGGTAGCTCTTACATCCTCACCACATGTCCCTCTCATCTTTCTAAATCTCCTCTGCACTGTTTTATTTGGATAATGCGGCATTCACAACGTGCTTTCCATTATTATATGCTGCTGTCCAGCTGTTCAGTGTCAGGCTTTGCTTCAGGCTTCTTTTCTCTCCAGTCGTGTGTCTTTCTTTGCACGTTTGATTCACTGATGTGCAGCGTATGCTCCAGGGCAGTTCTCTTTCATGGGCAAGCACCGGACTAATAGATGATCTCAGGAATGATCAGATCAATTCATTAACCTTCTGAATAAAGTTCTCTATTGATACAGCCCCTCTTATCAGGGAAGCCTTGGGTATTATTTATTCCACAAAATGGAAACGCTGCTCTCCCCCTCTCCCACCCTGCCAAGGTTATGGCCTTACGTCAGCCTGTGCTGTGGTGACCTTGAGGGTACTAACCCTTTGGAAGCGCTGGGCTTTTCCCCGTCGGTGCGTGCGCGGGCACGGCTCCCACACTGCGTGGTGATCTGCACGTCTCACTGCACTTTGCATACACAGGGCTCTTAGCATATATTTGCATGAGGGTTATTGGCCTTCCCTTGCTGTAGCACCAGCAAGATGTTTGGCGTCAGAGCAGCCTTGTTGCAGTGATTATCAGTACGTGGGCTTGCAAACCAAGGGCTGAAAAGGCTTGGATTTGTCAGTAAGGGAGAGCTGGAAATAGATTGCCCAAAGAGGTTATGGAGTCTCTATCCATTGTGGTAGTAGTTTAAGAAAAAACTGGGCATGGCCCTGAACAACCTGCTCTAGCTGACCCTGCTGTCAGGTGGGTTGGACTAGCAGGCATCTCCAGAGGTGCCTGCCCAAGTCAACCACACTGTAGAAGTGGGATTCAGTGATCTTGCTGAGTGTGCCTGCAGATGAGGAAAATGAGAGCCAGCAGGACAAAGGGAATTTAGGGGGTTAAAAAGGGCAAAGCAGCCTTAGTCCAGAAGTGAATCTGCAGTGCTTCCTCCTGAAAACACATGCCTGGGAAAGAGGAGACTGCAGCATGAAGCCAAAAAGCCCAGCACGATGTTCTTGTGAGGCCTGGAGTGCATTTGCAAGCTAGCCCTGTCTGACTACCTCTCCTCTTAAATCCATCAGTTTAATAGCCCACAAAAGGCTACAGATTTCTTGTTGCTTTTATTGCAATTACTTGGATTAGCACTGAATCATCTTTTTCAGCTGTAATATGCAAGAGACACACAAGGTTTTGTTCTGTGCCTATTTGTTCTTCTCTTTATTCAATCCTCAGAACCCATTAGCTAGATCATCATTCACTATGATCTTTCTCCTTACCCCTACTTTAATAATCTCCAAATGTAATTTTGAACATTTTGGTTACAGTTACCAGTTGTCAGGCTCCTGGAAAGTTCTTGGCACTTCTCAGCTAGCAGAAGTAAGCACGTCCCCAGCTTCCCCTGTATCCTTTTGAATAAATGAAATAGTTTGTATCACAACAACACAACACTCTCTTCCTGGCACATTTGCCTCCCCAGACTGTGGTTGTTGGGAGAAGGGAAAAGTAAGCCTGTTCTCATTGCTGCCCTTCTGGGATAAGAATGAGGAGGATTTTTCCCCTTGCCATAGTTTTAGCATGAAGAATAAAGGCATTTTTATGGGGCAAAAAGTAACATTTCCAGTAGCATTAGCCAGCTTTTACCTTCTACGTTGTCATGGAAATTTCCTCAAGAAATTAAATTTCCCCTTTGCTTTTCTATGGAAAGCTACTGGTAGCAGCTGTCAAAGAAATTGCAAGTACCCACAAATATTGTCATTTTCAAAGGCAAATATTTGCAGAGCATGAAGTCAAGTCATGGAGTTAAGCCATCCCTTTGGAAGAGTTCCTGTTGGCTAAGGCACTTCTGCTAGTGCCACTACTCACACCTTTTCTCTATATGACATACCTGTTTTTCCCTCCTTCACTGTAGTCACTGCAGTCCCAAAACAAGTGCAGGGCCTGCCTGTCCATTGTACAAGTATGAATAAACTCACTTTTTTTCAACTCTTATTCTTCTGTTCACTCCTCTTTGGAATTTCACCTGGAGTGTGTTTGGTGACATGTTTTATTTCCTCTTTGAGTGTTTTCTTTTTTCTTTACAATAACAAGTTATAACCCACTCACCCTCAAAGTGGTATTTGCCTTCAGTTTTCAGCATTCATCAGTTGCAATTTGAGCTACAGCAGCCTGCTCCCCTGCACACACCTCCACCCCACACACACGTTTAAATAAAACAAGGGATCCTTGAGCAAGCACCTGATTTCAACACTTACAAATGGGAAATATTGTGGAATGTTGACAGCATGCCTTTGCAAGCTGATGACCCAAACGCCAGGTGTAGAGTTTGCCAGTGTACTTCAGGTCAGCACATTGACGTACCAGAGCTCATCTGAATCCCTGGTACCAGCCCACCATCCCACATGAACAAAACTCAGTTGCCCCATGAAAACACAGTCTTTAAGGCAAATCAGTAAAATTAGCAGGAATTTTCTCAGTTGCTTTAAGAGCTCAACAGTCTACACAGTGATGGATTCCAGCAGCTGGTGGATATAGACACACCAAAGGTCTACCATAAGTCCCTCAAAAGTGTCCCTAACTTGTAATTTATGCTCATAGTGTGAGAAAACAAAGATCTGTCATGTAATGAGGCTTGTGTGAATACAGGAGAGAGAGGGATTTGGGAAGGTGTGAGGTGAGAGCCTTCTGTGTCAGCCCCCTGTAGGACAGCTGTGGAATGTCCCCTCTGAGAAGCTGCAAAACTCCTTAATGAATTTCTCTGCTTCCTCCTGGGCAGCCATCAGGCCCCTGCCAAGACAGCAGAACATGGGCTGTGTGTCTTGGGTCTGAGGGGTGATTTTTAAAATTCAACCACTCTAGTCACACATGCTTTTGCTGTGGTACTGTATAAGTACACAGTCTCTGGGCAGGAATGTGTCCAGGAACAAACAGGTGGGAAACCTCAGTGTTTCTAAGAAGATAAGCTGGAGTTATCATTATATGAGGGACATTCCCTTTGGTGTTGTCATGGTAAGGATAACATATGACTGTAAACACCATAGGCTAAACATCTGTGCATGAAATCAAAGGGTTGTGCATTATCTGGTGAAGAACAGCTGAGAAATTCAGCTTCGTTGGCAAAGAATGGCATTCAAATTATGAGCTCCAGCCTTAATCCTCCCTTTTGGATGGGCAGCTGAAGTCTTTCAGGATGGTACTGGAATCCAAAACCATAAGAAAGATAAAACTGTGCCTGAGGAGAGAGAAATTTCTGGCTGCTGCAGTGCTTGTGATCTCCCATCCACAACACAGGTAGGGAGCACAGAACTGATGGAGCACCTGGAGGTGATGGAGTCAATGGCCTCACGGATACCATTACCTTACGCAGATGAAGATGCTTTTTGGAGGAGATGAGTTGCCAGGAGTGGGGTTGGAGAAAGGCAGACTGCTTATAGGCTGAAGTGCATTTGAAACACAGTGTCACCAGCTGGCCTGAAATAGCTACATCCCCTGGCAGTCTCCATGGGAGGAGCATTAAGGGGCTACAAGGGGGACTTGGAGTGAGGATGGTCTCTGTTTATTACATAGCACTGATGGCAGGCCACACCACTGGGACAGTCCTGCTGAGGTCTGAGCTGAAGCTGGGACAAGTGGTGACTGCTGAACTCTCCAGCTTACTACCCATATGGACAGCGAAGGAGATGACACCACCTTTAACCACCCTTTCACCAGCATCATGACGAGCAATCCCATCTTTGCAGGGCAGGAACAGTGGCAACTCTGGACACTCTGAGAAAAACTGTCCCACTTCTCGTTGGGAATACATTTACCTTTCCTCCTGGTAGTGGGGCAAAGGGACATCTTTGTCCTAGGACTTATGGGTAAAACCTAGTAAACAACAACATTTTCATAAGAGTAAGAGAAAACACTTTTGGCAGTGCTGGGGCATTTGCTGTAGCAGGATTTACTATTAGCTTAGTAAGATTAAAAAGGATCAGACATGTTATGTGAGGAAAAAACAATATAAACTTAAAAGTTATTTAATGCTTTAGTCCTCCTGCCTCAGGTAAAAGCCTGCTGGAGTCTTCAATGATGCTTTTCCATTACTCCTGTCACTCATGCTACAGATTGCAGTGGCATCCATCCCAGTGTGAGCACGGAGGAGCAGCACTGGTGATGCATCTGGGATGGCAGCTGCCAGGCACACAGATGCCAGCCAACAGCTGTGGAGACTGTGGGCTCTCTCCCAGCTAGTCCCTCCTGTGATTTCCAAGAGCAGCAGAGTTTCAGAGGATCCCAAATGAGCCCGTGCAAGGAGACATCATTCCTCCTCCCCTCTGTGAGCTGGCTGCAGGCACGTCCGCCCTGCTGCGATATGCACATTTCAGATTATCTGACCTTCTGCAGTCTGGTTGTTTTGGCTGTGCAGCCTTGGTTTATATTTGGTCTGGGCTGGCTTTTGCTTTGCAGATCAGGTGGGAGGGTTTAACATTGTGTTTCTGGGGATTTGGGGATTTCTTCTTGCTCCCTCTCCCTCTCTCTTATTTCTCAATGATTTCTCCGGCTGGGTCAGGTTGATCTGTGTGGGATCCTGGCACTGCACCAGACTGTAGCATAAGCAGTGCTTGTAACATTGATTGCATTGTATACTCAGTCACTGGGCTGCTTGGGAGCCGGAAAACCTTTTACAAAACAGCAGATTTGTCCCCATTGAACACACTTACAGCAAGTGAAATGAATAAAAAGCCAACTGCAGGCAAACCTCCAGGTATCTCTTGGGCAGAAAATGTACCAGGATATATCCTGTCACACTGCAGCCTTCTCACACTTGTGGGAGATCAATGCCAATTCTATTAGGCAAAACTGCTTTGCTCTATGGGTTATTTTGCTTTAGACCAATTTTGGAGACATGAATCCATCTTCAGTCATATGCAGAGGTCAAAGTGATCTTTGCAAAGTCGGTTCAGTCCTGATTTTCCCTCCACCTTCTAACAACTCTGTTTTGTTAGGCTATGGCGTCTTCTAGACCTCTAAATCACTTCTCCTACCAGCAGTGCCAGGTGATCCAGCAGAGCCCTGGAGGCAACTGGGCAATTCCATGAAGACTGCTTGGTTCCTCTTGAACACATCCCAGAACTGTCCCCAGGAACAGGCTTCATAGGGAAGCCTTTGAGCTGAGTAATTACAGTAATTTCACGAATACAAGCCGCACCAATTTGACCAAAATTTTGGTGGAAACCCGGAAGTGCGGCTAATATTCCGGGGCGGCTAATCTATTAACAAAATTCTAAAAGCTGCCAACACGGAAGTGAGAGCCCGCGGCAGCCCCAAGCCAAGCTGGAGCCCGGCCGGCCCCGGCAGAGGTGGGAAAGCCTGGCAGAGGCGGGGCCAGCAGTGTGGGGGGCGGGCGGCTGAGCCTGAGCCAGCAGGGCGGGGCAGGGAGGGCGGCAGAGCCCGGGCCAGCAGGGCGCGGGAGCCCGGGAGAACTGGGGCTAGCAGTGCAGGGGAGCATGGCAGAAGCAGGAAGGCCGGCGGGTGGGGCTGCCTGGCAGCGGGGGAAGCCCAGCAGAATCGGGGCCAGCAGCGTGGGGGAGCCCGGCGGTGCGGGGGCCTGCAGTGCCGGCCAGGGCGAGGAAACGCGGCGGCGGTGCAGACGGGAGGGGGTGGCCGGCGAGCCTGGTGGCGGCGGCGGCAGCCCTGCCGGCGGGGCGAGCGAAAGCGGCGCTCGCGAAAGCGCCGCTCGGCGAGCGAAAGCGCCGCCGCTCGCGAAAGCGCCGCTCGCGAAAGCGCCGCCGCTCGCGAAAGCGCCGCCGCGCGCCGCCGCTCGCGAAAGCACCGCCGCTCGCGAAAGCGCCGCGGCGCGGGGCGGGCGCGGCGCGGGGCGGGCGCGGCGCTCGCGAGGCGCGGCGCGGGGCGAGCGAAAGCGGCAGCGGGGTGAGCGAAAGCGGCAGCGGGGCGGCGAGCCCGGCGGCGGCAGCCCTGCCAGCCGGGCGAGCGAACGCGGCAGCGGGGCGGTGCTGACGGGAGAGGGGAGCCAGCGAGCCCGGCGGCGGCGGCAGCACCACCCGGCCAGCCCCGCCGAGCCGTGGCGCTGAGCTGGGCCACCCGGCCCCGTCGGCAACCATGAGCGGGCCGAGCCTTCCTGGCCCCGCCCCGAGCCAGTAAAGCCCGCTATGCCGCGATCCTGTTACTAATTGGCCAATTTGTGAAAGCTGCGCACGGATTCTCGCGACGAACGAAAGTGCGGCTAATATTCGGGGTGCGGCTTATCTATTGACAAAGACAGCAACATTGTCGAGGCACCGGGGGTGCGGCTTATAATCCGTGCGGCTTGTATTCGTGAAACTACTGTACTTTCCTTGTGATGCTCCCGTGAATTGCTGTGTGCCACTGCCTGCTCCCTTCCTCACTGAGAAGGTCAGCGTGGGCACTCTGCACTTGCAGATCCTCTGCGAGATTCTCCAAAGCATCCATGAGGTATCCAAGGCAGCAATACAGTGTCTGCAGAGAGGTGGAGGCCAAGGTCAGAGGAAAAGTGGGTCTGTACCTAACAGAATAAAATTACCCAGGTTAACCTAGGTGCCTGAGGAGAGACAGAGTGACGGGGGGGTAGCATGCCGAGGCTGCCTTTCCCAAAGGTTGGACAGATGTAGGATGGAGCTTGCCAGGCACTGCACACACCCAAAAGTCAGTTTCTAATTTGAGAAATTTTCTAATGCCCACTGTACTCTGGGGAACGCAGCCTGGCAGAAGGCATGAGCTGAATGTGGAGTCCTCCTGCCACGCAGCTCCATACCTCTGTCCCCAGCAGAGAAAAGGGACATTGTGATGGCCGGGAGCACCATGCCAGGGAGGAAGCAGCCTGGCCAGAGCACAGCAGGCAGCCTGCAGCCAATGCCATGCACCCTTTGGGACACCTATGGATGTGGTCAGAAGGGAATAGCACACTGGGGAGGGCTTCACACAGCTCTGTGACAGCTTCCACGTTGCACTTCAGCCTTTCTCCCTACGTCCTTAAAGTGAAAGAAGATGGTGTGCAGGGAATGGGGTCCCAGCAGCCCCTGGGGTGGGTAACCTGACATTAGGTTGGATGCAGCTTCCCTGTTGGACAGGCAGCAGCCTCGTGTGGGTTTTGTGCTCCCATGGGCTTAGAGCTCTTCCGGTTTCGAAGCAAATTCTCTAAGCTGGGCTACGCTTCCCTGTGGCTCTGACACCCGAAACCCAGCATTAGATTTATGAAGCTCGCAAGGCAGCCTCATGAGATGCTTGCCAGGACATGAGGCTAATAATTTAATCAGGTGAATTCAGACGGGGTCCTGCAGTGGCTCGGGTTGCGTTATATAACAGGATCTATAGGAGACTTTGCTGGGTGATAGGCTGGATGCTGCACAGCCTGCTCCAGGATGGCCATTAAAGAGAAAGTCTGCCTCCGTTTTGTACCCTGGCCAATGTCATGAAGTTTCACGAGGAGAGAAATGTGTCTTCCTTTCCATAAAACTGCGGCAGGGCTTTGAAAACTAAGATGGTTTGGTTTAATAATAGAAAATATTGTGTCGTGGCTGCCTTCTTCCAAAGCAACAGCCAGAAATGGTGCAATTCCATCTAGGAGACTGCACACAGGTTTCTATCCGGCTTTGGAGCGGGTTTAGCAATCCAGCCAGCTGGCCCTACAGAGGCACCTCACCCCACAGACCTGCAAAGTCTATTAGCACATGCTACCAGGGGCCTGGGGCAGGTGGCTGGGTGGGAGCTGCTGCTCCCTCAGGTACATGAGCTCTCCTGGGCCGGTACAGCATGCTCACTTGCCTGTCCTTCCTTGGTGGCTTTGATTAGTATCTGCCCCACACTCAGCACGTTCACACCCTGCCACTGTGTGACTGAGGGCACTGCTGCAGCGTGTGACAACACAACACACAGCACATGAGAGCAGGAAACATTCAAAAACTGCAGCGGAGATTGTGCCTGCTCTGCGACACAGAGATTTGCTTTGCAACAGACAGAGCATCAGGTGTGGAAGGACCAGCACATGGGAATCCCAGCTTTTTGGATCACTTGGACCCCACTCATGCTTCCCTTCCTTCCAGGTGCCCCACTAATTCCCCACTGGTCATATTGAACTGCAGACCCAGCAGCCCTTGGAGATGAGTCAATCTCTAGGTGGGAATCCAAGGCTCACACTTAGGTTCATGCTGTTATTTTAGTTTGTGGTGTTTGCTTCTCATTACGGTAAGCTCCTAGGAATGTCAGCACCAAAATAGCACAGAATCACAAGGTTACCTGACGAAGAATGAAGTAAACAAGGGGGATATTCTTTCTCTCTGCTTCTCTTTTATTATTTTTCTTTTTTTTTTTTTTCTTTTTTTTTTCCCCTTTCCTAAAAAGAGGCATCTTGCTTACTGACATTGAAAACCAGGGTGGAGATTTCAGGTTTGGAGATTAGGTGTATCCAGACACAGGAGGTGTTTTGGACAGGCTTTGCCTAACCTCCTCTGAGGAGATGTGCAGCCAAGGTGCCATAGGTCTGCAGCAGCTGTGGAGATGCCATTCCTGCTGGCCCACCCTTGCCAGACACAAATGTGGGACTCTGCCAGTTCTGGGGAGCACCAGTGCACCAGGCTGGCATCAGCCTACCTATCTCTGGTAACTGGAGCTGACACTGCAGGATGATCCAGCAAAGTAAAAGTGCCCTGTGGAAGAAGCTGTATATTAGGGATGTTGGACTGGCAGCATTGCCTCTGATCCCTATTGCTCTGGGCTTATCCCAGACGAATTATGAGCAGATGTAATTCTGTGTTCAGGAATTTCACCTGCAGCAGACAGCCTCTGACCCTCTCTCAGAGGCACAAACAAGCACATACAGCCTCTTTCCAAAACCACACTGAGATCTCCCAGGATACCAGTGCACAGTCCAGAAGGGAGTCAGAGCTGTGCTTCTCTGTTTAAACTCCATGAGAAATCAGAGCAGGCAAAAAAAAAAAATCAGCATCTGGCAGTCAGAGAGGGGCCAGGAGTGACTTCCCTGTTTCTAGGAAGGCAGTGCAGATGGTGGGAAATATTTCAGCCGTGCAGTGGCAGCAGCAGTAACCTGGCACTAGGGCAGCTGGGGTTCAGTTCCCTCCTCTCCTGAGCTCTTTGTGTGACCTTGAGCACTGGGCTTGCACAGAGCCTGCATTGGTGCCCCCACTGCAAACAGCCTCCACCTGCACAAGGACAAGGGCATTCAGGACAGGAGGGGTGCTTGGTGACCTGAGCACCCCATCAGTATGGGGAGGGACCCACATATCCCTCCTGAGAGCCACAGCAGGAGGCTGGGGTACAGTCACCACCTCTGCTGCTGCTTCTCTGCGTGACTTGGAAAGGACATTGCTCAGCCCAAGTGTCTGAGAGGGCACTCAGGAGGGAGGGTCACACAGAGACCTGGCCTCTTCTTCTGCAAATTAACAGCTCAGGCTGCCAGCCTAGGGATTGTGTTATGCTCCTCCTCTACCTAGAGGATGCCTGGGGCAGCAGCAGAGACAAACAGCAGGGGTCCCCTCAGAACAGAAACCCCTCCACAGCTGAAGGGGACTGCTGAGGCAAAAAACACTTCCCAGCATTAGCTGCTCTCTTCATCTCCTCTCCCACCTCTTTGAAAAGAAATCTACTATACACAAAACTGGTTCAGAATGAAAAACCAAACCAAAACAACAACAAACCAACAAGCCATCCTTCTTACAGAACCAAAATAACCTCCATATAGCAAAAGTTAAAATGGCAACTTCAGCTGCTGTACCTGGCTGGAGTGCAGTGGTTCTGTGGGATCACCCATATGCCAGATAGTCAAGATAAGCCAGCAGCTGTGCCCTTTATCCCTGTCTGGTACACTAACAAAATTATTAAAAAAACACCACGGTTTCACTGGCCACACTGCACACATGGCTCAGGGCTCCAAGAGGGAATACTGTGACAAAACTGGGGAGACTCTAGGCATAAAGACATGCGATGTCAGCTCTTTCTGTATCAGCAAGAAGGGACAAGCGTGTGGGGCACTGCTGTGGGAAGATGTGCAACAGAAATTGCCTATCTGTTGCAAGAGTAGGGATGAAAGTTGGAATGTGGAGTAGAAAATGAGGTCCAGAAATGCAGTTTTGGCCTTTTGTCTTCCTAACCTTCAGCAGAGAAACCTGTGGGGAGCACAGGCACAATTCCTTCAGACATTCACACCATGCATCACACTAAACACTCTGTTGAAGTTGCAAATAAACCTGCAGCTGGATCTGGCAGGGAAAGGGTCACTGGTGCTTGGTTTGGGGCTGCCTGGCCCTGACTTCTTTCCCTTCACCCTTTGCCATGCTCAGGCCTGAATGTGCTTTGGAAAGAAGATGTCTGCTTCAAAACAGTGGCAGTCACTGTATTTGTCCAGAGGCAGCCAAAAGTTGGAGGCAGGTAACAGCTGGATGGAACCCAAAGGAACTGTGAAACAGTCAAAGACAGTAAAAGGAGCAGCATCCCCAGCAGACACCACCTGCATGAGAAATTTCCAGGCATGGGCAAGTTGAAGTTTTTCTACTACATGTTGCAGGGGTTTCCCAAGGGAGAGAGTGACTCATATCTCATATCTGTGCTCCCAGGCCCAAACCAGCCAAGTCACAACCCAGCAAACCCAGGTTTTGTGCCTGCAATTAGGATGGAGATGATTCATGAGATACTGCAGGACACACCGTAACAGACATCCTGGCTGAGAGTGCTGCAGGGAGATGAAGGCACCAGGAAAGGCTGGGCAAAAGATATCAGTTTGAAGGGACTTTGAATGGAGGAAGGTATAGTTTCAGCTGGAAGGGCCAGGGACCTTAGAGCTAAGCAGGGGAGGAAGGGTAAAGGTTGGTTTGGGCTTCAGGGTCGACTTAAGAAGCACGTTCTGTCAGGCCAGCTGAGTCCTGGACTGCTACAACTGTGTGGTCATTGACATCTGGTTGAACCTGAGCATGGGAACATACACAGACCATGGGAAGTGGCTCCATCACCTCAGCATGGATAAATCTGATGCTAAAGTGCTGGAGGAGGCAGTGGGTGAAAATGCAAGCTGTCACAATTATAATCTATTTACAGGTAGTTGTGGGGCCCTTTGAAAGATAGAGCATGGTGCTAATAATGCCAAGGTCATGGGTTCGATCTCTGTATGGACCATTTCACACAAGAGTTGGACTTGATGATCCTTCTAGGTCCCTTCCAACTCTGGCAATTGGGTAATTCTGTCATATGATGATTTTACACCTTGCATAAAGAAACAGCGCTGACGAAAAAAGAGAAGGGATTCCTCTAAAGTGAGGACTGATCTCTGTGGAGAAACCCCATAAAAATGTTGTGGGTGATCCTGAATTGCTTCAGAGAGAAGGAGAAAACCAGAGCAGATGGGTAATAATGGAGAGGTCATGTGCACAGGGAAGATGGAGAGGAAACCAGTCACGATGGTGGGAATGGTTCAGGCTCGCCTGTTGGAGTTTGTTTTACACAGAGCCTATCACTCTCTCAAGGGATTCCATTGCAGCACTGGGATGAAAGCAGAACAGAAATCTCACATCCATTTTAACCACTTCCTCTCCCTTTTGGCTGAATAGCTGAACTCACAAGATCCCACAAAGGTCGCCCTGCAACAGGATACCCATTCAGTGACATGGAGAGATCTTGCTCCTCTTCTTCAACAGAAGAAGATTCACCTTCCATGGTGTTTGGTGGCAGGCAGGGGAAGGATTTCACAAGAACCATAGAATGGGAGCTAGTACACATCACCATGAAGGGTTTTCATGGTCCTCTACTACAAAAAGGTATGAACTCTACTTCCAGTTTTCCTCTATGAGGAAGAAACCCTGCACCAAATCTTTATCCGTGGCTCTCCTCAACAAGTCCATAGCCTTCAGGATGCCTGGAACATGGGCTGCTGTCTGCCTGGGGCTTCCTATCTGGGAGGCAGCTTCGGTGGCCTCAGACATTATCCGGTAGCATCTGTTTCCACACTGTCCTTCACAGATGGTGCTGCTGCCAGGTTCAAACTTACACCCAGCTGCTGCATGTGCTTGTGCAAGGCCAGGGCAGCCACAGCCAGGCAAAGCAGAGTGAAGCCTCCTTTATTGCAATATATAAAAGCAAGGGATGTGTTTATGGAGGTCAGAAAGGGCTGGCTCAGGACTTGAGATATTCTTCAAAAGGACAAGAGCCAGCTGCTATGGGAAGCAACCTCCATCCTGGTCCTCAGTTGCATGTCAAATGTAACAGCAACCATTAAACAACAGTTGATAATGCTCACAGCACTAATAGCCTTGAGACATTGTACAAATGGTCACTCAGTTAAGTATTTGCAGTAAAATCTGCCTGGGAAGCATTTTTTCTCCAAGTAGATAATATTTGGTCCATGTTCAATTTTTTCTTTTCCGTTTCAGGTCTAGTTCCTCCCTATTTGGCAAGTCATCACGTTACTTCCAGGTGGGCAGAAGATGGACACTTGATAGAGATTAATTTTTAGGTCTAAAGGGGTTCTTATCACTGCCAAGCACCTGAAACTCCCCATAGTTTCCATTTTTGTCCAATTCTTGGAACAACCTTAGCACAGCTTCCATCTATTGCCTGGAATCAGGGTTTAAAGGTCGAAGACAACATCTGCAATAGTCTTGAGAGTGAGCAACACTGGATTTCACATTAAAATTTCCCTTATTTGCTTCATACACAAATCAGCTTTATATACCTTGTAAGAGTGCTCAGAAAGCGCTTCAAGTTCCAGAGAACAAAGTGGAGGTATTATTAGCAGAGAGCAAAGAGCAGAGCTCTTGCTCTCTCTGTAAGCAGGCATCATGCTGAGCAGGAGGTCTTAAATAGTTTCCTCTGAGACAACTTTGGCTGCTTCTGTTACACTGTTTTACTCAAGTGTTCAACAAATTATCTCATGAAGGAAGCAAATATCACAAGAACAATGTCCCTCATATGTCTTGCAGGGATTGAAAACCACAGCATGGAAAGAGCAGCCTCAGCTCCCTAAACAAGTTAAACAGAAAGGAAAGGCACAGAGAGGGAAATCCTCTCTGACTTTGTTATGGAAATGTGATACAGTTTGACATTTTAATTGCGATTCTCCCCTTATTATCTGGCACACGTTCATAGTGCCCAAGATGTTGTTTAGTGAATCCAGCTGCCTCCTCCGCTCCGTTTGAAGTCCGGTGACTCCGCGTGATAGGGGAGTGTGAGAGTCAATGTGATTTGTGTATGAGGAAACATAAATATGTCACAGGAGTTTAGTCTTATAGGTCTGCAGAGTTTATACTCGCAAAATCTGTTGTACCCTTGTTTACACACCCAGATCCAAAGGCCTGACACACCCTCGCTCCAGCTCAAAGCTTTCATCATTTCTGCTTCTTTTCTAATGAGGCCATTGCAAAGCATGTGGATGATGTTTGACCACAGTTTAATATATCCAGGAAAATGTGCTCTCAAATGTTAAGAAGAGCTTTAATCAAAGTGATTCGTTCTCATTAGCTGAGAAGAGCACACGCAAGGTTCTGCTGCCACATGTACAAACTTTTAGGCATGGGTCTCCTCATGTGCCAAAAACTTGTCCCCACCAAAAATAATAGTGGAAGACTTGCAGACATATGAAATTTAGCACTCTCCTGAGCATAGACACCTGAGTACAGCGATGCAGCTGTGCTTCAAGTGATGAACAGTGTTTGTGCTCTTCCCACAGCTTACTTCTGCCAGTAAGAAATGTTGAGATAAACTCATCTGTTTGGTACTGGTTTTCACCTGAACCTCACTACTGCTGCCAACAACAGGGAAAGACTTGGCATAAAATGGACCCATGATTCTAGGTAACAGAAGAATGGAAAGATTTACCAATGGGCAGATTTTAAAACAAACCATAGGAAGCCCAGGGGTTTAATGTAAGGGAAGAGACTTTTAAGAACATCCTATTGGAAGCAGTCCTAGTCTCTCTGAGTCTCCTTCAAACCCCAAGTTGTAAAATCTGTGTTCCTGAAAATGAGAGATAGTAATAGCCTCCCTTTGGATAGGAGGCTCTTTGAGAGAAGCAACCATGTGAATACAATGACTCAGCCTATTCCACCTTAGGACTACAACTGTGTCCCTGAAAGCAGTAAGAACTCTGCCCTCCGAGTGAGAGAAAACTGTTTGGTAATTAATACTGCTGGAATAAATGTCATAGTAAAGGCTAACACAGAAAGGCTTGGTGATCTTCCTAACCCCAAGGCCAGTCCTTTCTCCAGCACTGGGAGAGCAGGGAAGAGTGTTGGCAGGACACACTTGAAAAGTCTGGCTAGAGATGAGACCTGTGTCAGTGAAGCCTTATGTAAAGGTGTCGCCTAGGGAACATCCAGTTCTGTGCCATCCCACTCTTAATTGAGGCCTGAGCTGTTACATTTCTCTTGCTTCTAACCTTTACTTTAGCCCTGATGAGTGAGTCGGTGTGATAAGAACCCATAAGTGAGTCACAGTTTGAGGAACAGGATTCAAAGTAACATTCTGTTCTGGATGCTCAGGCAGAAACTTTAATGAGTAGTAAGACAATCACCACATTAAAAATGTCAGCTAATTGCAGGACCAAATTACTGGAGCTTTGCCTTCTTGGACACACAAAAGATACTTCCAATTTTTAAAGAACAGTTTTAGAAAAAGCCCATAAAGGGGGCTTAGGTGCACAGGTCATAGTTTTCAGGGGATCTGAACACATGGTTTGAGGTAGGGGCATTTCCTGCTCAATTTCGCAAGAAAGTAGGGTTCTTCTCAAGAAGAAACAGAGGAATATGGTTTGGGCATAGCATCTTAGCAGCTATGATGATGTGGTTAGCACGGGAATTGAGTAGGAGCTCAGATTGCTCTTCTTGTAACTTTTTTAAGATTCATTCGTCAATTAACTGCAAAGTGACTTGACTCCACAGATACATGACTATAGACTGCTGCCGTTACACAAGAAACACAATTGATGCTGCAGAAGTTACATCCTTGCTGCCAGCAGCCACCATGTCCTGGCCTTCACCACACTTGACATAGCAGCCAGCTGAGCTAGGGAGATGGCTGGTGAGAGGTGGAGAACAAGCAGGTGGGGTAAAGTATCCCTTAGCATTTCAGAGGGGCTCACTATATTTTATTCCACCTGTGGCATCTTAGTAATCTCATTGTCCATCTCTTAATCATTATTTCTTATTTATGTCCAGAGTCTTGGCAAAGAGAGCTGTTCAGTGCCCAATGCCAGGCTGAAGCCAGAGGTTTAGTGATAAGGGAACATGGAAATGAAGCCAATACTTATTTTTGTCTCTAAAGCATGTGCCTGATACTGTAGCATGAGCTTTGTCAGGCTTTACTTGTCTTCACGCCAAATGCTCAAATCATGTGAGAGTGGGGGCATTCAGGATCATTTTGCCGAGTGGAAGCTCCTCAGGAGGACTTCCCTCTCCCCTGCCTTCACCCTTTTGTTTGAGGAAAGCTGGTCCCTGACCTGCCCAGGGCATGAACTCAGTTAACACTTGAGCCAGTTAGAGGCCAAGTAACTTAGGAACCTCTCATCTCCCTGCAGTTATTGCTGGGAAATTGCTCTTGTCCCAGGAGCAGGATCAGGGAACTAAACACAAAGCTGAGAATTTGCAGCTGACCTGCAAGAGGTGAGAAGAGCCCCCATGCTTTAGATGGCCTCATATCTATTTCCACCAGCAGAAATATTGCCACCCTAGCCACTGAATCAGTGAGCTTTGGATTTAAGAGGAAGCAGTGTCCACCTGATAAAGACAATTTGCTCTTTCGCTTTAATTGTGATGCTCAGGAGTGCAACTGATTGTAAAAGCTCCATGAGCTCCAACATATCAGCTGAGCCACAGTACCTAGCCATGCCCAGGCTCCTCACCCACAGCAAAGGAAGAGTTAAATGCATTTTGTGGCAGTGGTGAAACCTGCACCCCACACCTCCTATCTGTGAAGTGCTCACACACAGAATCCATTCCTCTGTCCAGCTGACAAACAGCAATCTCCAGTGACAGACCATATGTCTGGGCCTTCAGAAGTGATTTAGGCTGACTGACTGATTTGTCCAGGGCAGAGAAAAACATCTTTTTGTGGTCCTAATGAGAGACAGCAAAGATATTACCCAGCCCAGCTGCCAGTCACTTTCTTTTGGTTGATAGGAGCTCTCCCTCATCTGTTTTAGTGCAAAGTTTTTAGTGCAAAGCAGTTTTAGCAGTAGGTTAAGCTAAAGCAGATGCCTCTGTCCTTCCTCAGCTGAAGAACACCACCCTAGCAGAGCTGTGGGATGGTGTACAAACTCCAGCAGAAGCATCATTGCAAGTAGGTGTTGAGTGCAAACATCCTAAAATTTTTCCTGGTCACTTAAAAAGTCAGTGTGCATCTTTGTTCTCAGTGGCAGAGATCATTTCATCCACTGCATTGCCTGGGTCATTTACCTAAACCACGGGATCCTTCCTGGTTATTCCAGATGGGAGGCAGACATACTGTGCATGCAATGAGAGCTGCCTTACAAAGCTTCGTTGGGGGTAATGGAGGAGAAGGGAGTTTCTGCAGCCATTGAATAGTCCTGACATTGAATAGCTCTGCTCCTTTCAGGAATCCACTAGTGAGACCCTTTAACCACCCATTCCCATTTATCCCTGCTTAACACAGCTAGTTTCACTGACTCTCCTCTTACCCCCATCTCTCTTTCTGTGATCACCTAACCTCTCCAAAATTAGTAGTGCTATGTTTAGCTGGCACTGGCACTCTGGGCACTCCTGTGGATGCTGAGATGGTCTCACAGGGACTCTACAAATTTCCACTGCTATTGCAGAGAGGAGTGTTTTCAAAACTGCTGACACCGGATCCCAGTGAGTGAACTGAACCAAGAGGCTGGAGCCTGTGAAATGTTCTTAATATAACCAGGGCAAATGGCTCCCATCTTGTGTTACTGAAGCCCTGCAGTCATGTGCCCCAGCAGCCCCATGTCCCTGTCATGCAGGAGGGCAAAAGTGTGAGGTCATTTCCACCAGCTCTGTTTCTGTGACATCACCACAGGAAAGCCAAGCATCTACTCATTTTAGGCGTGGGAAGTCAGAGGAAGGGGCAGGCGCAGGACTTCAGCTTTCCTTTCTGCTTCCATGTGAGCCAAGCATAGTTTTGAAGGGTAGAGTGGGGTCATTTTCCTTCCCCTCCCTCCTCCTTGGAGGACAGCGCCGTATCACTGGCAGCTGTTTAGGAGTGCTGGGCTGAGGCAGCTTTGCTCCAGCCCTACCGGAGTATGCAAGAGCCATCTACAGGTGATGGGAGATAAGGCGGCACAGCCCTGCCTTCCCTTGCCAGCGGGGGGGCCAGGTGCTAACCCCACATGCCAACCCCACATGCTAACCCCGAATGCTAACCCCAAATGCTAACCCCAGCTTTCCTGCCTTACAGCCCATCCCCAGGGTCACCACCATCCCTCTCTCAGCACACCCATGCCTGCTGTGAGTAGCCACAACCTCTTCCAGCTCACAGCTGCTAACTTCAAGACAGGGAATCACCACCTGAGCTTGTTGGGAAGGCTGGCAGTCCCTGGGCTGGTGAACCCTGTCCAGAGGGCCACAGGGAATGTGCCACTTGCAAGCCACCACATATGTGAGAGTCCCATGGAGACAACTCCAGAGCAGCCCTTCACATGCCTCTAGTGAGGCAGCAGGAGGCCAGACCTGTGTGAGACCAAGAGAAAGAGCAAGAAAGGAACTTTCACCTCTTAATCACCAGCCTTGAGCTCTAGCTAGACTTCGGCCATGCTCCAGAGAGATTTGCTGGCTGTTGCATGGTGTTTGCCTGTGGCAACCTACATGACCACCATGCCAGCATGCAAGAGGAGGCAAAGCCCAGCTAGCTGCTGGAGAAAACACAATGGTCATGCACAGGAGGCTAAGGAGGGTCAGCCTTGCATTTGAAAGAGAGGGCTCCAGATGGAGAGCAGTGATCACAAAACATTTAGAAAAAAATGGGAACTTCTCCTATTCAGAAAGGGTGGTGTGAATTGCTGTAGCAGGTAGAAGAAGGTCTAGACTGGAAGAGTACTTTCACTCAGTAGTTCTTGAGAGATTTCTTATAAATCTATAAATTTTTGTGCATTTTCTTTTTTCATCCACTGTTAGCATAACAGTTCCTTCTTTCTTCCACCTTGTATTTCTACATGGACCAATGCTCACAACAGACAGGAGGAGAGCTCTGGGCATGCTCTGTGGCTAAAATTATACTGATCCCAAGAAAGGCAGCTGGTGTTTCTCTAACACAGATATTTGCCTAGCTCATGTATTTTGCTTTCTTTTTACCCTCTTGCCTCCAAGATCTCATAATTTTCTTTGTTTCCATTCAGAGTCTTCCCCCGCTACCCCCACCATCCCTCTGTCCTCTTCCATTGTTTCCTGCATATTACTCTCATTGAACCAACTCTGGCTTCTGAGTGCTGTAGCCCCCAAGGACTCTGTCTGACTGACACATGACATATTTTAGAGAGTGTGGACTTAGCCCCAGCGAGGTGAAAGAGCAGTAGTCAGCATGTAGGAACTGTGCAGCATAATAGAAAATACAGCTTTTAATTAAAACTGGTATTTTGGGACCTCTGTTGGTGGCAGCCCTGCTGAAATAAAACGTTGCTGAAGCCTCATGGGTTGTAGTGTGACCCCATCCCCAGGAGCTGCTGCTCCCACCATCAGTGCCAGCTCTTGGAGTGACGGGAAGTGCTCTGTGCAGTGACTCAATACCCAGCTCAAGCTCAGAGCACATGGATGGAACAGTTTTGTAGCCTGGAGTAATGACCTGTGTGGCAAAGTGCAGGTCACAGCCATGGTACTGCTTTGCACATTGTTTCCAAGAATACCCACAAAGAATACATTAAATTGAAATGTTGTGGGATTGTGTCCCTGTTGTCACATACATAAGTGGGACTAGATCCCAGGAGACCTGGAGCAAAGTCTTCCAACATCAACCCTGTTCATTTGACACAGGACAGCACCTGCTCTTACATCTTGTTCTGCCAATATCTAATTTCATTTATTCCTTTTGTTTTTGGCACCTGCTGCAGATGACTCTCCAAATCACTCTCTGCAAGGACAGCCCCATGCCTCTCCCAGCAGGATGCAGCAACCCAGCTCTCTGTTCACTCCTCAGTCCCTTGAAGGCACCGCCACAGCTGCAGGGAGACACAACTGGGGATTAGACCCAGTGCTCCAGGCACAGACAAGCCTTGATTTGCTCCTTGTGATGCTACTGCCTCCCTATGATACCTGGGGCAAGTCACTTGGACCTTGATCTGCAAAGACAAGCATGACTTCCTCGGTCTTGGTGTCTGTAAACCTGATTAACAGCACCGCCTTATTTCACAAGGTACCACAGTGCAGTGGATGTGCCCTGCGGACACTCGCAGGATCAGGATGGCATCTCAGAGAGAAAGCAGTAGCAGGCTGAGCTCATTATGAATAATTCTCTTTAAATGGAAGCAGTGCTTCCCACGTGTCCCTGAATACTTTATCCCCCTGGCACAAGTGTAAAGGGCACTGGGAACCTCAGCTTGCCCAGTTTGGTTCCTGTGCCCTTGTACAACGAAACCGATGAGCTCTCAGAAAGTTGCAGCAGCTTGACACAGCACTTCTCATTTCCCTCTGTGCCCTTTTAACCAGCCCATGATCTGTGCCCAAGGCATGTCTCAGAGCTGGGTCTCTCTCAACTCAAAGTCACGATGTTACCTTCTCCTGAATTTTCAAGCAAAAAATGCCTGCTCCATGGGTGGGCTGTGAGATCGATGTTTCCCATCAAAGGTGAAGTGAATTAGTGCTCTGTCCTTCAGGGTGCATCTGCCAGAGGCTACTCACTGAATAGCACTTCAGAGAATATCAGAGGGAGAAGAGAAACTAGGTTTTTAGCATAGAAGAAAATATAGGGTTTGGGGTACACCTGGTGCCCAGAGCCACGGCTTATTTGATAAATACAGGTTGGTTGTTTGGGGGTATTTAAAATTTATAATATTAGGGTGGATCATGGGGAGCAGCTCCATAATTTGGACTCAGCAATACCTCTACCTATCAGCAGAGGAAACAAACAGAAAAGAATTGCCAGCAATGCTCCTTCACCAGCATTGCCCTCAGTGAGGACCTGGGACTCCATGGTGCCAGATTCCAGTGTGGGATCATGGTTCTCCCGGTGGGAAGAGGAGTTAGCAGTGACTGAAGGTAGTCATTCTCTCACCATAAAGTGCCCCAGAGGTCTGGCAGGAAAAAGGAAGGACCACCAACAAGAACCCAAGTTCATGCTGGCTGCTGACTCAACATGGAAATGAGGTTTCAGGGTAGGAGCTGGAGGTCTGGTTTGGATTTGCTGAGAATGTTTTCTACAGCTCTGGAAGTGGGGGCCTTAATGACTGCTGAAGCCATGTAATGGAGGGAAGACCAGGGTTCTGTCATATAGCCCCAGACTTCCTGAGTGGAGACCCTTGAGAGCTTCCCCAGGCTGTGCAAGGACTGCAGAGCACAAGCACTGATCGTCTTCCCACTCTTGCCCTTGCTGAGGCCCACTTGAGGAGAACCATCCCCAGAGGAGGAAGAGGAACTGCACCTGATGTTGTCCTTCAGCACCTGTCCTTCAGGACATGTGCAGGGTTATTTTGGCCATCAGCAGAGCTCAGCAAGAAAGTCATGAAAAACCCACCCCAAGGGACTCCTGTCCTTTTTATTCACAGGTTTAGGTCTTTCACACACCAGCAACCATGGAGTTAAGACTGCAGTTCAGATGAAATCCAAACATTTGCAAGTGTGGGAATTCCCAAAGAAAGCAACAAAACTACCTTCATTCTGCCCTCCCAGCAGTGCTTTTACACAGCCTGCAGCTGAGTCTGCCTCAGCCAGCTGCAACAAAGACTTTAATCTTATCAGTGACCATAAAAACTCAAATTCCTCTTAGCAGAATTGCTGATGGGGACAGTAGTGCTAAGCCTGGCTTCATTGCAGGCTTGTGCAGTCAACAGAAGGGAAAAATGCTATATCACAAATTCCTGAATCACAAATTCTTGTATCATCCCCCGCTCCATAGGATCCAAAATGTTTTTTTCCCTCCATCCACTCTAGGGGTACGATTTCCACATTACTGCAGTTAAACAGGTACAGTGCTTCCTACAGGCTCATCTACAACTGCTGCAGAAGTGCTCTGCTGTGACAGCAGATGTGCTTGGCTGCAGGTGGGACTGACAGCTCCCCTGCATGGCTCCACCCAAATGGCAAGGCAGGACTGTGTGCCTGTGAGCAGAAGTTCCTGGGAAAAGCATGCTTCTTCTCCCTGCAAGGCACAGTATGTTCAGCAAGGATGGTGTAAGTCCATGGAAATGGCTTGACATTTTGATGGTGAGAAAGCAAAGCTTCAAGTGCTCATCTCCCACCTGAGCTCTCTTCCATGTATGATGGCAGGTGCTAGAGCTGGAAAGCAATAGGTGGAGTCAGGTCTCAGACATGGAGCTGAGACCTGGGTTACACCTCAGTGGCTAGTTTTGGTGTTACTGACAAACCAAAAGGTGCCAATAAGGTTGTGTCCCACGGTCTGTCACTTGAAGGTGTGAGCTCCATCCCACAAACACTTGGACCTTGGGCAGGAGGTGGTGAGGAAGACCTCCCACACACGTGGGATTTTCCTGGGCTACAGTCATCTGTCTCTCCCTTGCACATGTGCCACTGCCATCATCCATCCTGCTGCCTCAGGTTCATCCCACTATCTCCCTATTTGTCCTCTCTAGAGGTATTTATCTATCACCTGCTATGACCCCACCAGCTATGCCCAGCCTCACTACACTTTCAGAAGAATTAACCATTTTTGTGTTTCTCTTGCCTCTCTTTTATGGTGCACGTGCTTTCTCAGCCCATTCACCCACATGCATTTCCCCCTCCATGCACACGAGTGGTCTTTACATGTACCCTTCTCATGTAGAGCTCTGATGTAGATGATCTGAGCACTGCTCCACCTCAGCCTGGTCTCTAATGGAGATGCCTCACCTATAGAAGGCGCCTTCCCCTCTGCTTTGCAGCTGATGGCTCGTCTTGCCCAGTGGGAAGACCCCCCCAGGATACCCAAGGACAAAGCACCCTTGTGCCAAAGACCTGGAATGACCGTGCAATGTAGACACACTTGAACGCCCTCTGAGAGCAGGTCTGTAAGTACTGGCTTTCCAAGGTCTCGCTCCTGATGCTGATAGGAAGTCACTCTGCTTACACAGGAGAGGCTGGTGGAAATACTTGGCATGCACTTCAGCTGTTGATAAGGCTGGACTATCTGCCAATACACACTGTGCCTCTCCCTCTGTCTGACTTGGAGTGGTCTACAGCTCTCATCTCCATCATATGTCAACAGCTGTGCCTTCTGGCTCCTTCCCCTTGCCTCACCCTTTGTACATCTTGGATTATAGCTGCTCAGCACAGGGGTTGGCCAAGATGCCAGCGTCCAGGTCCTGTGATATCTGACTGCTTTGGGAATTGAACCATGGAGGATATCACAGAGGCACACAGTAGTGCTTGCAACTCCACTCAGACACGTGGCTTCCCTTGCAGAAGTGTGCATCTAACCCCAGTGCTGGGCAGAGGGAGATAATGGGTCTCCTTCCTCCCACTGTCAAAGGCTGGGAGGTGACAAAGAGCCATCCTAATTAGGGGTTACAGAGAAGACGCTTTCACTGAGAACACGTTTTATTTATGAGCCAGATTAGGAGGCATTAATTGCTTTCTCTCCTGGTTTCTGCTCAGAAAGGTACAGTAATCACAGGAACATTTTTGACATTGTTGACATAGCTTCCCAGCCCTCCTGCTGAGAAACAGGGACTCTTGCATACTTCAAAAGGGCTTAAAGGCTCGGGTTGTGCCACCACAGTAGTAGTGCCGATCTAGGACTGGGGTGGGGGGAATTTGCATTAGAAGGATTAAATACCAGGGCTATTGTGGAATTTTAAACTGATGTTTTCCGGCTGACCACAGGCCCAGAGCTTGTGTGTGGCATGTTTGAGCCTCAAAAGTGCTCTTGATCCTCTGATCTTTTATTTCATAACATTTCTGCCCACTCCCTCCCTTCAAATGTATTTTGCTTTTCTTTTGGCTGCTGAGCAGAAACACACTAGCCAAAGGAACACATTGGGCTGACAGTACTGAAAGCAGTCTGAAGCTCAGGAAAGCTTTCTTTGCATGTATTTGAAATTCTCAGTGTCTGGATTACTCTTGTAGTCCTGGACCCTGAAGTAACAAGGAAGTTAAGACAAGATCCATTCTGATCATTCTGATCCAAGTGCCCTGTGAAGCTTCCACACAGTCCTGCACAAACACTAAGGAGTGTTCTGACATCTGATTATCTTATGAGATGTGTGTCTGGTTTGTGGTTCATACAAAACTCTCCTGACTTTCATAGCATGATGCAAAATGAGAGGTTTCTTGCAGCATCATCAACATAATGGCATCTCTGCTGAGACAACCCATTACCAAAACATCAGTCCATTATATTTCTGGCACTTCCCAAGTACCTCACTCTGCAGGAAGAGATTGATCCTGTGAGGATGCTCATCCTCTGACACCACTGCAGCCATCATGTTTCTGTGCCAACCTGCCATCCAGCTGTCATTAAACACAGGCTCAGGCTGCACACAGATGTCCTGCTGTGGTAGCAAACTGCTTCTTATTAGGTATTGCAGCTGTTTCTGGGCTAATTCTCAGAGTAGTCACCCCCTCTGCACAGCATTGTGTAAGAATAATATGATTCTGGCAGGGAAAGATATCTGGGGCTGGGGTTTTGGGTTGGTTTTTGTTTGGTTTTTGGGGGGTTTTTTATGCTCTGCACAGAGGTGAATACCCAGACTTCCAATATTAGCCTTGCCACATACAGCATCCCAAAGTTGAGCAAGTCTTGCCTTGGCTTGTCTTTGAGACAGACATTAGGAGCTGGAAAGAGCCAGTCTTGGCCCTTACAATGCAACATTGTGGTTTGATGTCTGAGCAGGGCCTGAAAGGGAGACACATGCCCCTGCCTGAAGACTGGGAGCACTGGGGGAGGCCCCTTGCTGTTCCCCCACACCACCACACCCCAGCCAGCAAGCATCCCTCCACAGGATCATCATGAAAACAGGGACCCTCAGCCTGCTCCCAGGTCTTGCTTAAATCTGGTTGCCTTCCCAGAGCACAGCCCTGTGGTTTACAGGGCACATGCACCCTCTGTAAGCAGAACCAGTCTCTTTCCACTGCCATGTGGCCCTTTGTGGCTGAAGGCCCCTGTCAGTGTCAGCTAAAATTGCTGGGGACCTAATACACAAAAATATATCTGTTCCTGTCCTTTCAAGAATCACTCTTTCTGGTGTTTCCAGTAGTTATAATTCAGCCAGGACTTGGCAACTCATCAAAGCGAGCATTTTCCCTTAGTCTGATGCAGCAAAGTAATAAAAGAGCAACCACTAAAGATCTTGGACCAGTTACACAGAGACGCAGCAAGAGGACTCAAATTTTGCCCTGCAGCCATGACTCAGCTTCACAGCCCATCCCCTACAGGGTGGTTTTCCCAAAGTGATGGTTGTACCTCAGCCAGCCTCCCTCTACCACATTTCCTCACACATCCTGCGATGGATCCTCCACGGGAAACTGAGACTGCTGTCATGGAAGCAGATACAGGCTTCAAGAGCAGGTGTGCTCTCATCTGCATTTGACAGATGCCTGTTACTTATTTATAATGCACACAAGGAGTACTTGGTGCTAGACCAAGCCCCTTTCCCCAATGAGTTTTCCATGCAGATTGTGCAGATACCAAGGGGCAAGGCAGGATTAGGCATGAAAGAGGAAGCCAGCCATGTAATGGAGGAGGATGGTGATGAAAGGAGGGACAAAAGGTGTGTGACATTTAGTGGAATTGAAAGGGGATGTTTGAAGAAGGGAAGATAAATGGTTTTCTACTCACGAGAAACAAAACATAAAGAGGCAGCAGAAGTTTGTCAGAAGTCCCAGAGAGTATTGAGAACACATACCAGCTTCAGGCTTAAAAAGAGCACAGCTCCTGTCCTGGCCACCGTATCTTACTTGTGCAATAAGGCTGTTGGAACCCAGACCTAGAAATGCAGCAGAAGGGGCTGCCATGAGTTGATCTTTTGCAATAGGCACGGATGTGCAATATTCTGAATGTGGAACACGAAAGGATAAGCAGGAGCTGGGGAAATAGAGGCATGGCAAGATCTATGCTGAGCTGCCTGCACAGGCCCCTATGGTCCTGCATGCTTGGGAATGATTTGTCTCACAGTAGTGTTGCTCAGATCCTCGTGTCATCCTTCTGTTTAGGAAGGGGTGGGCAGGAAAGCAGCGATGATACTACAAGAGGGGCATAAAGTCACCAGTAGCTCCTCACAGGAGAGACAACCCACAATCTGCTTCACTCTTGCAGCTCCAAATTGACAGGGGAAAAGCTGCTGACAAAAAGAAGTCCTTTAAATCAACAGACTACCCAATGGCTTTTTGATTCACAGTGCCCTGATTTAATATCCTGCTGGAACAAGGATACATCTCTATTTGATGGTCTACTCAGTAAAACATCTTTTTGGAATCCTGCACTGACCACATCAGACCACAGAATTCCTCTCCTCCTTGCCAGGATGCACTTACACTTTGCCTGCTTTAATAGTTGAGGTGGCCCTTTTATTTTAATCCCTTCTTTTCATTGGCTGCTGCAGCTTTCTGAAACCATTTCAAGCTGATTTTTTCCCCTGGACTGAAATTTCTCATGCTCATGCTCAGCCCCAGGTGATGAAAATTTGACGATAATCTGCTGTTGCTGGTGTCTTGACTCAACTAAGTGGTGATTTTGGGCTGGAACAACTGGAACTCACTGATACACTGATTAGAGGAGGCAAGGAACAAATTGTGCCGCCTCACTAACTCCCCACACTCTAATTTTCAGGTCCCAGGGTATCTCTTCACCAGTGCTTCAGCACCCAGGAAACATGCAGACTCCAGAGCACCCTCCTTGCTTCAGTCCATGTTGTCTGCTGATCCAACATGTATGGTCCTGCTATGGCTACCCCATGCAGGTCACTTCATTCAAGAGACATCAGCAAAGTAGTTGATGTTATAAAGAGAAACATAATCAGAGCCCACAGGCTCAGCAAGCCAAGTCGTTGCAGGGTCATGCTGCTTTTCATTAACTTTTTCCTTTGGCACAAACCTTGCTAATGTGTGGCCCCTGGTTTTGCAGAGTGCCCATCCTTTTCCCTCTGTGCCTCCCCTGCCTTCTAACATATGGTACACAGAGTTTTGCTTGGAAATCCTTAAGGACAAATGGGCCTATTTACAGGATTAAGTGCTGCTCACTATGGTTTCCAGAGCTAGCTTGACTGCAGCTCAAGACCTGGCACTCTTGATTTCAGCTGACTCCCTCTTAGTGTGCGGGAGTGAGCTGCCTCTGTGTAGGTTCTTATGGCTCTCTTGCACTTTCTTGTTCTCTCTTTTTTGGGATTCCTTCACTTCACCTTTTCCACTCCCCTACACATAGTGGTGCCAGGAGACCCCTTCAACACCACCTTTGCCTCCCGGCAACTGAGCCCTTGGCAACATGATCTCAGCTGGGTACTTCATCTCTGTGCTCCACTGTAGCTCAGGATCAGACAAGGGTGACATCTGAGCCCACATTCTTTTTTTCACAGCCCTTGTGTGCTCCGCAACTGTTGGAAAGAGCCCTGCTGGAGAGTTCCATGAAAGGTAACACAGGGCAGTGGCAGAGGATTTTTCAACCCATGAAGAGCCCAGCTGAGTAGATATCTCAACCCAAATGTCTGTAAAAGGCAGGTGGAAGAGATTAAAAGCCTTGAACTCCTTTAAAGTCATGAAGTAGTCTGATAGTGAAGACCTCTGGCATTGGCCAAAAGCTAAGGGGGCATGGCAGGGAAAATTATCCAAAGCCAGGCCGAACTCAAAAGAAGACCAGAGCTCATCTGTGCTCCCCTCACTCTCTCTTGGCACTGTCCACCCCTGGAGCAGCACTGCAGAGCCCGCTGGGAAGCTCAGCAGTTCTGCGAAGGGCAGACTGTTAACTTTGAACCAGAAGGCCATTCAGGCAGCCAGCAGGTCTGGTGGGAGGGAGGGCTGGGGGGAGCACAGCCCCATCCTGCCCAGCTCTTGGAGCCCAGCCAGATCAGCTGGGGCAGGGGGAATAAAACGTCTCCAGTGTCAGCCAGCAAGGCTTGCCTTCCCCTTATAGCAGCGCTGACGGCTGAGTGAGAGACACCGCAGGGAGAGCTGAGCTTCAGGGGAGAGAGGGGCCAAATGCTGGCCTGCAAAGTCAATAGTAATATAACACCCCACTGACTTTTTTGGTTGGCAACAGGATAGATATTTAAATCATAACCTTCTCTCTCCTATACCCTCCTCCCCACCAAAAATAAGTAAATAAAGCCAGCAGACCCTGTTTTGGCCTGCCAAGAACTTGGAGCATTTGCTGTGCACTGCCCGAGCCTCACGTTGGGCACTGTCAGCTGAGCCTTTCCTTGAATCAGGGATGCTCACTCCCATCCAGCCTTCGGAGGGGTGCTGAGGACCAGGTGTCAGCAGGGCTGGCCCCAGCAGCTGGCTGGGACCCAGGCCTGTGTCCCTGGGTTGCTGTGCAACCAGAGGCACAAGGCTCAGCGCAGCAGTGCATACGTGCTGTTTCATCCATGCCACAGCCAGCTCATACCAGCCTCTCTGACCCCTGGCACTGCTCTCATGGGCCCCAGCTGGGCTCATCGCCTGTCAGGGGAGCAGCAGGAGAGGCTGGGAGTCTGTGAAGAAAGTGGGGAATATGGGGAGGGAGGGGGGAAAAAAAGGTATTTTTGAGTGACAAGTAGTGCCCTTAGAGAGTCACCGGATCGGAGACTAAATTCTTTCCAACTTGAAATGGATGCCTGAAAACAGGTCCTACAAACTCCCAGCTCTCTGCAGGTTACAGAGCCATTGCCCCTCAGCCCCTCAAGTCTGCAACCTTCTTTTTATTGATTTGTTCAAACTCTGGAATAAATGGAGAGCAGAGCCATCTCCTGCTCAGTGGGAATTGCCCAAAACCCATGTTTTGTCCTCCCACCCCACAGCGTAGGACAAAGACTCGGCTCCAGCATCTCCCTTACCCCCTTTCCCTTGAAGGAGTGTCTTTTCCTTGCACATGGTACTGTAAAACAGCTCTTTCCCTAAGGGAGCTCTCTGTCATTCTTTACAGCTCTGGTTTCTGTTTGCACCCTCTGTCCATGGGTCCTAATCCACAAGGCAATGAATTCAGTGGAAAAACATCCCATCAGCTGCAAGGCCCATTGAATATGCCTGATATCAATTAGGATCTAATTTGTCTAGTCCTATTATTCACATATGAGTCCTGTGACTGAGAGTCCCAGCTGTAAATGCGAAATTTTCTCTCTCTCTGCACCTGGGTTTCAGTGGTTTTGATCAAACTAAATAGCCTGGCTTGAACTTCTATAGCTGTAGCCCCCACCTAGCACCACTGGGCTGGATGTAGCAGAGAAAAGTGCTGACTTTGGGAAGGTGGAAGCAAGAAGAGGAGCTAGCTTGGAAGAACACATGCAGGTAATGAATGTGCAGCGGAATGCCCAGTTATCCCCAGAGTCTTTCTAATAGGATGACCTTCAGGTGAGCAGCAGGAAAAGGAGCTTTTGTTACCATGTGTGGCAAGGCCTGTGTACTCTCACAGCATTGGCAGGGACTGAGGTGCTCCCCAACAGCCTGCTTTCCACTGGACTGTGCATGCCAGCTGTCTGAAAAGGTGAGAAGTCAAAAAGGGGGCTGCAAACAAAGAGCTAAGTGATGCCAAATATAACTATGGGATCAGCTCCCTCCGGTCTCCTTCGCGCATTGACACAGCACAAGGCAGAACTGTGAGTCCAAGCACCTATAAATTAAGACTATAATCCAAAAAATGTCTGAAGAGTGTCCTGCTGCCAAATGCAGGTGCTGACTATGAATATTAGGGCTAAAGCTGCTGCTTTAAAATTTCTGAGAGTTGGATTCTGTCCTATTCCCTCCCTTATAGTGTTGCAGCAGGGGAACTGCTTAGCTCAGCCCAGCCTTTCAAATGTTGGTGTCTGAAAGCAGGTTCCAAAATATGTGTGGAGCAGCCCTTTTCAGAAGCTCAGTGCATCTGGATGAATAATATCAGATGTCCTCACAGCTATTTTAAAATGCATTCCAGCCGTCTAACTCTGGTATTTGGAGCCAAATTTGAGGTGAGAAGGATGGAAAAATTTGGTTTCACTTGTTAGCAAGTCCTTCAGTTCATACCCAGTGGAGAAAAGGGACTAGCAAAATTTAGGACAGCTACAGTAGAAGACAATAGAGACAGAAAATTGGTCTGTTAGCAGATTTCCACCCATTTCTTTTGTAAGCCCATGAATAAATATCTCTCCAATGCCACTGTTTGTTTTTATTCTTCCTGAAAATGGTCCTCCTATTATTTTTACCTCATCCCTTGGCACTCTTTGTAATCCCTCTAGTACATTCTTTTAATGAAGAAATCTAGTCTGAACAGAAGAAAGGTCATGGTCTTGGCCACACCTCTGCTGGAGCCTAGACAACAGTGGGCTGTGGCATGAGGTTATAGGTTGTGCCACTGAATGGAAACAGGAATGGCTATGGGACTGTGCTTCCTTTGTCCTCCAGATATGTCTTACTTTCAGGAATGGTGCACAATAGGTTCTAAGGAGTGGTTTGGTTTTTTTCTCAGTGACTATTTAAAATTGAGCAACTTTTTCTTCCTGTATCATTTTTGTACAACTCTTAGTTTAGATGAACCTCCTTTCAGGGCGAAGGGGATATTCAGGAATGCTGAGCTTCATAGAATACTGAGCTTTGCCTTATGACAGGAACAGACCCCAGGCACTGCTGAGTAGACAAGCCTGGGTGATGGAAGCAGTGGGTCTGAGAGGAGGTAGGTTATGAGTGTGCAGGGCTGTACCCAGAGGAGTTCCACTCGCAGCTGTTCCCATCACAGGGAGCCTTTCACTCCCTGTGTCTTTGGGAGCCATCTTTATCAACGAAAATCAGCTCAGGATCTTTGCCTGCAGGTTCCAAAACAGTCCCATCCTTGCTTCCCTCCTTCCAGCTCCCTCTCTTTAATACCTCCTCAGAGCTAGGGGGATGGCAGAGATCCCAAGGGAGCGGTGGTGGCAGGGAAATCCCAGTAAGCTGGAGATGACCTGCTGTGGGGGAGGAATTGAAATGCCAGACTTCCCATGAGAACTCAGGAGACATGGGGAGAAGGACCTGACTACTTCTTTCAGGTACCTTTGACATTCGAGAAAATGTTGCTTGAAGACCCCAGTGGGCTGGCTCTTACAAGATGCATCTTCTCGATTTTCTCCAGGCACAGCTGCTCCACAGAAACACATTTGGCCTAAGCAGGAAAAACTGAGCTTGTGTGTCCCAGGCCTTTAGCCCTCTCACTGACTGATCACATACCAACAGACACTGGTACTTGAACTGCCTTTACAGAGAGTTCTACTGGTAGGGAGGAGATGTTCTCATGGCAGAGAACTCTTGTGGGGGGCCACAGTTGCATTGTGAGTTTGGTATTTTATGAGTTTGTCTCATGTGAACACCGTCTCAGAGGAGAAAACGACACAAAATCAATTGCACAGATCAATACCTGTTCTGATGTATTTCCTGGTGACAGGCCAGATGGAAATTGAAGGCAAACACACTCTGAGCAAAGTCTGGGCACAGCAAAATGTTTCAGATGGGAACCAGAAGTTCAGAGCTCATCAGAGCCATCTCCACACACACAATACAGGCACCAACCAAACACTAATAAATGATTAACATGGCTGCTATGCATTAGCCTCAGCTTTTGGTCCCCTCCCACCACTTCTGGAGAATTTCACCAAAAAGGCAGATAATAGGGAATAGTGCATTTGGAGATATTAATTAGATATTTAGCTTCCTGTGAACCTCATACAATCCTGAGAATCCTGTTTCCCTCTTCTTAATGCCTCAAACCACAGACCAGTCCTTTCAGATGGACATTGCTCAAAGGCAGTCCCTTTTGGAGTCCATCCAAAGTCTTAAGCATCCAACTCTTTCCTGAAGTCCTGCAGAGTAATGCAGGAATCTTCTTCTTCCTTCTGTGGCTTGGTCTTTATCTTCAGAATCCTCAGTCCCTCATATGATTGTAAAGAGAGACAAGACATAGGGATGGAAGTTTCTGCTTCCATCTCTTCTGGTGATCTGCTTCTTCTCTTCTGGATGAAGAGCAGATACAAGAAAATTGCTTGGGCTTATTGCCTCCTTCAGAACATCCACATTTCTATTTCCCCTTCATTTCCTCTGTCCTTCAGCTGTGGGTAGTCTGGACATCCATCTGCCACTTCTGCCTCTTGGCCCATTTTCTATGCTTGTAACACTACAGCACTGTAATATCAGAAATATTCTTCCTTTCTTGGGTGCTGCCCGCTCTTTTGCACTCCATAGTACAGTCACACTGTCAGACTTGTAACAGACTGAAGGGAAGGAAGCCTTCATTTATTTTGTCAGGCTCCAGCTCTAGTTTTCAATATGGCCTGAAACTGGTGGGAGGGACTCTAATACCAGCTATGATCAGATATAGCCCAAGTGTGTGGAAGAATCTGGAGCTGAAATTGGTCTTATCCTTTCTATTCCAAATGGGGCCTTCATAGCCTTTCTCTTGAACATGGGTATCTTGAGTAAGAGAAGACCATTGGTCAGGTCTCCAGGAGCAAGAGAGGATGGCGCCAGCCCTGACATCTCTGCAGAGCACAGCAGCTCTGCACCAGACAACTTCATTCTTGTTCTCTGACCTTCAGTTCCCCCTCTCAATAATTTTATTCATTATACAACACCAGGATTAGACAGTGCCTGCTGGTTGGCACGCTCTGATGGGCATTAATACCTGCTGGCACAGAAACAGGCACATGCCAATACTCCTGTGTGCTAATGAAAAGGCCCCATTTCCACTTACATTTCAGCACACACAAGGTTTCCTGAGAGCCAGCATTGATCTTTGTGTTCAGGGGAACATGTGCTGCCGTCAGTCCTGCCTTGCAGCTCCAGGAGTCCTGCGGCTTAGGGCAACGATGGAGAGTGGGATGAGGGCAAGCTGAATCCCCACAGAACTTTTGTGGGGCCAGAGCTTGTCAGCACCTTGTCAGACAAAAGAACTCACAGTTCTAAGGGCCAAGAGCAAGACAACACCCCAAGAATGCTGCACGTGACCTTACTGTCATCTTATCAGATTAGCAGGAACTCACTGTCTCATAGTGCTACGGGGCACATGAGCTAAGCAAGGTATTTTTCTAAGTAGGTAGTGTTTATAATGGTTTCCAAATGTTGTGTTGGAATAGTAACTATTTAAAGCATGTTAGACATTTTCCAAAAGCAAAATGTCCCTTGTTGCCTCTGATAAACTGATTTCAAGGCCATGGGGCTGAGAAGGAATTTGCCCTCAAGCTTGCTTAGTCCAGAACCAACCACTGCAGAGTATCTTGAAGTATATCTCTGGAGGAACTGATAACAATCACATTTCAACTCAGAATGGACAATGGAGCTATGGAGCCATTAGGCTGATTCAGATGTCTGCTATGACCAGAATGGACAGCATCTATCCAGCTGATCCATAATTGTTTATTTTTCTGCTCTAGAGGTGATGTATGGGAATACAAAACCTTAAGAGGGATACAAAGTGCAGAAATGGGCATGACAGGTACTAGCATGGAGGGGTTCATATCCTGCAGGTGACAGATCTGATGTTAAATGGCAAACCAATTTAAAACAATGCTCCAAGACTACTGACAGCAGCCTGGCACTGCTGAAGTTCATGTGTCAGACAGTGGGTCATCTGAAACCTCTGTGAGTAGGACCACATACACACACATGCTTGGTGACAGCCTCCCACCCCCAGCAAGTAGAGGATGTGAAGATTTGCTACTCAGCTCTTGGGGTGTGGGAATTTTGATTCAGTTCCACGCATGCAGCCCTGTAATTCAGGCTCTGCAAACAATGGTTTGGTCACTCCAAGAGCAGTGAGCATGAAAGGGGTGTGACTGGAGCAGCTCTGTTCCCAGAACTCAGGCCAATTCTCTAATGGTAGCTTAACCAGCACCTCTGCTGAGTGTCCAGGAAAATAGATTTTGCATCCTCTCTGGAGATAGTTCCAGTTCAGGAGAAACTGCTGCTGGATTTGGGACAGACAGCGTGCAGATCATGCCTGTGTGCAGCCAACAGCACAAGCAGACATCTTTGCCAGAGACACTTCTACAGCCTGCTTGGTCTTGACTTTTTATTTATTGTATTGCATTGTTCCTGCATGTCAGCCCCCTCCACTCCCCTCTGCCTCACCAGCCTTTCATAGCCAAACCATGCCACATCCCCTCTCTGCCCAAAACTTTCTTTGTTTCTCTGCTCCTTTCCCCACAAAAGGATTTTTCTTTCTCCTCTGTTTCAGACTTACATACCCCCTACAAAACACTCCGATCTGAGTGTTTCCTATTAGAAGCACAGTAAATACAGGAAAATTTTTGCTTAAACAAAAGGCTCTGCTACTAACCTGCATGAGAAAAACATCCTCTCCTCTAAATTCTTTGGGCTAGGCATCGTTTCATCCTACCTCTCAGAGAAATCCTCCAGCACAAAGCCTCTGCACAGCTCAGTCGCAGTTAACAAACAGGAACTATGAACTGAGCTTGCAAGGGATGAAATGGTAAAACTGACCTTACTGGAATAAGTTCATTCCCAATTGCAATTATCTGGTGACAGACTTCACCTCAGGCTGAATAAATATAGTAATTCAGTTTCCAGAGCTCCAGTTACTATTTCATAAATGGTGCTCAACTGTGACTTGGCCTGGCTTCAAACAGGGATGAGTAGCTTAGCTCCAATTGATTTACTCTTTAAGTAAAAATTAGAGCAAGTACAATACCAGGATTTCAGTCCCCATGTGGAGTATGATATCTCTGAGAGAGAGAGAATATGGCTTTGGACCTTGAGCTGATAGCTGGGTTCTGAAACCAGCTCAGCAGGTGATCTTCAGAAAATCACCATTCTTCAGGTTTCAGTTTCCTGAAGGAAAAAGGGAGCATCATAATGAAGTGCCACAGGAACCACTGGCATGTGTTCCCCTTTCTTGAAATCAGTATAGATTCTTGTATAATTACATTTACAGTCAACTTCATGTGGTATTTCTTTCAGTGGAGCACCTACTTCCTAAAAAGCACTGTCCTCAAATGCTCATCAGTGCTGCTCTGAAGAAGGGCAGCATAAGCATCTAGCAGTCCTCTGACAGAACAAAGCTTTCCCTGCACAGTCCTGTCTGGTCCAGATAGGTCAGTAAGTAAAAAATGTATCAGCAGACACCTAGGTTTGATAGATGTTATGTTTGAAACAAGTCAGAAATGAGCCTTCATAATTTGGTGAATATCTGTTCCTAAAACATGAGTCAACACCAAGACAAACATGGAGGTTTCAACCATCTCCATTGAGATTCTAAAAGACAGTGACTAGCAACACCTCCACACAGCAGCATAAATCAAGAGCCAGGGGATACTGAGGTCAGCTAAAACATGTGCTGGTGGAACCAGGCTTGGAAAAGCTCTGGACTGGCTGAGAGGTTGGCTGGATCTCAGGCAGGAAGGACAGAAGACAGAGCTGTGAGAGGCATGGGATTGCAAGAACGGTGGAGATGCTCTAGACCTGGACAGTGTGGCAGCAGCAGCAGAGCTGCCTGTGAGGACTCGGGCTGACATGGGAAGGGATGTTGTCAGGAGGAGTGGTGGCCACAAAGGCTGCACGCACTGGCCTGCAGCCAGGCAGTGCTGCAATCAGCCTCTCACTGCTGTCAGCAGCTGGTGAGGCCACAAACTGAAAGACATGGCTGCACAGACAAGATTATGAAACCCACCACAGCTGCATGAGTAGGAGCAATCTTAAGTTGTTCGGAGAATGAGATATTAAGGTGAGGCTTCACACGCCCAGGCTCCATGCAATAGAGCCACCACCTCACAGCAGTCCTCAGCACACACTGAACTAGCCCTGCTGAAGGTAATGCAAGGGCACAGTGGAGTATTTCTGCAGGGCTTGGAGATATCTGCAGTGCAGTAGTAGCTCTGGTGACAGTGCAGCTCTGCATCCATCCGTGAGACACTGCTTTGCATAAGGCTGGCTGCTGGAAACCCAAGCTACAGCACAGGGCTGGTGTTTAGTCCCCTTGATGGAAAAGGGCATGCTCTGCCTCAAAGGTCGACAGTCTTCCACTTAAGCAGAGGGGAGAAATGAAACGGATTGTTTGAAAGAGATATAAATGTAAAAAAATGTTCCCTGTAACCCTGCTTGGAGATGGTCACTGTAAATACCATCGTGAGTGCACCACACCACTTCTGGCATAGCTAGCTATTTATTTTTTTTTAATCACTCCTACTGTTGATAAAAATCCAGAGACACTGACACAATCCCAAAGTTATCCAGAGAGATTCAAAATATCACATGGCTGGCAAACTTAAATAAAAGTTTTGTTGTACCAAAGATGCCTCAACAGCAAAGAGCTGCAGTTCCCTGGGTGAAAAAGTCTCACAGGACAACCTGCCTTTGACTGCCTTGACACAGTTCCAGCAAGAGGCTCTGATGGTAGCCCTGCAGGGGACAGCCTCAGCATGTAGACAACCACTACTTGCCCATGGCCACAGGCACTGGCAATGCCACGGTCCCCATGGGCCCCAGAGTCTCCTTGGCTGACAGAACTTAAACAGCAGACTCTGCTGATCACCAGGACACATGGCTGCAGGACTGGCACCACAAGCCATCACTGAAAAGTCTCAGAAAGGCCACCTCAGAAATCCTCAGGGCTGCATTTGTCTCTCAAGGTGCCACCTGTCTGCTCCTTCCCAAGCCAGCTGCCTCACAAACAGCTTCTTCTGCAGTTTCACTTGCTACACAAGGCTGTTCATATTGTCCTGCGTGCACACACTGGCCAGAGCTCGTATGAAGGGGACAACAGGTAGGAAGATCCTACCAGAAAGCATGAAAGCCAAAACAAATTAAAAATATACCTATGTGGCCAAGTAGCAAGAGCCCAATGTTTGTACTCTCCAGTTCATCATGCTCAGCTCTTGCATTGCTGATGCATGGGGTCTCAAGGTGGTAGAGGATGCCAGCTCCCAAGGAGAGGACTCATCTTTCTTTCCATGTTTTGTTTTGGCCATCTGGGTGGAAATGTCGATGTAAGATACCTTAAACAAGTCTGAATTGTTTTTTTCAATCAGTATTGAAAGCCCAATCCCTAGGTGAGTGGGCACTGAAAATCCTGAGTAAATTTTGAAAATCTTGGACCAAATAAATAACCAATTAATACTTATGATATCGAAGTACTGCAATGAAGGGGGAGAACCCTGATGGCTACTATAAACCTCTGTCCATTGCAACTGCCTTGGGAATGAGATCTGGGAAACTCCATTTTTGAGTAGGGCAGGATCTCCCCAACTTGCTGGCAGTCATGTCCACCCTTGCAGCATCTCCCCAACTTTGTTCTGGTGTCCTGCACGGAGGTCTCAGTCTCAGAGACTGTCAAACCCAAACACGAGTTATTGCCTTGTTACTGGAGGTCAGGGGAGGTAAAAACTTCGCATGAATATGCTGGAAACAGAAAACAAACATGCAAAAATCCCCAGCAAGAAAGGACAAGCCAACCTTAACAAGCAAGTCCGTTACCCGTAAATAAAAGGAAGGCAATCACAACATGCACTGAGCTTGGGGGAGCCAAAAGTCATCTCTCGTCTGCGGGTGACTGATGGCTCACGGGCTTTCCAGCACAAACTTGCCTGGTGTCGTTTGTCACCTGCGAGGGGTAAGCTGCTCCTGAAGGCTCCTCTGTGCTGGTGTGTGTGCGTGCGTGCATGTAACTCACGGAATTTCAGCAAAGTCGCATAAGAGGATTGTAGTCCTGGCTCAGCTAAAGACTTAGGATTCTGCATAATGTGTTAAGAGGAGCTTAATGCAATCCTACTACTCTGCCACAGAAACCCTGAACAGCAGCCTGTCTGTTCTCACCTTTCCCCATCTGCTAGCCAGCTGTGGAAGAGCTGGCTGGCCCTAGGACTGCTTAAAGGAGCAGGTGCATAGGCAGAGTTTGGGATTCTACATCTGTCTTCTCATGAGAACAGATTTTTGTGCTCACTACAATAGAAAGACACTATGCAGGACAACTGATACAAAATTCATACGGTATGGAGAATTCACATTTTTGGGCGATGTCTTATAAGAAAGGAGGCTTCAGAGCTCTGGAAGACAAATAGAGAGCCAGAAAAGAGCTGTTTCATGTTTCAGTGGCAGGAAGTATTCTGAAAGTGAGGAATGGATCCCTTGGCCAAAATTACGTCATCCATGTGCTATTGTGGAATAAGTTACCATGGCTAAGGCAACACAGGTAAGTGTGCACTTGAGATGAGACCAGCTGTCTGAGGATTAGAGCAGGAATAGCAAAGTGTAGGGAAAAAGGAACAGAAAGGCAAGAAACTCATAAATCAGACATGAATGTCAGGCAATAGTGAGGTCAAAAGGCTGGGTGAGGGTGTTTCCTGCTACTCAGTTGCTGGGAAAGTCTGAGTTTTAACAGCCAAGCCAGAATCACACACATCCTTATTCTGAATTTCTCCATGTCACTGTGTCCCATCTGCAAAAAAAAATCGATTGTGAAATCCTTTCTCCTAGATTCTGTGTATCTTCTTCCTCAGATTATGATGGTGCAGTGTTACCAACAGTCCTGCTACATGCTTAGGCACAAGCCCCCCTGGAGTCTCCAGTCATGGCCTCATATAAATAAAGAAATAATAGTGAAGAATATGAAATAATGCATATTATGAAATAATTATGCAGATATCCCAAAGTTGTCACAGTGACCAGGATACTAGCACAATAAAGACTGGGGGAAAAATAAAGGAAGAAAATTTACTAAAACCTGCTTTGCATACAAAAAAAAAGTAACAGTTTCAGGTGAATGTGAATGAGGCAGGGAAAGGAAGTGGACTGGAATATGAGCTATTCCCTATTTTGGAAGAGAGCAGAATGCTAGAACAGCATTTCAATGCTCCCCATGCTGGAGAGTCTCTGAGAAGAGACTTGGAAAAGTAAAATGGCTGTAACAGCAGATCAGCGATACAAAGCGATCCCTGCTGTTCATAATCAATCAGCAAGCAGCTGATGTGTGTAACAACATCTGTCCTAGATGAACACTGCAGGCAGTAGTCCATACAGACAAGCTTTATATGTTTATGAGATTGCATTCTGAAAGCAGTGACTTTGAGAAGCTCTGAAGGGTTACAGATAATTCACTGCAAGCTGGCTCTTGGCAGAGTAAGAAAGCCTAACCTATTCCTCCTGGCAGATAATTGAGGAGATATGGAATAGCAGAAAGAACACTTCCCACTGGCATGGCATTGACAAAACATTTACCCATATTCAAAAGGGAAGCAGAATGACTTGGAAAGGTTCAGAAATGAGCTACAGAAATTACATACAATCTCTAAGATACTATCTAGGATAAGAAATTCTTCAGGATACCATATAATTGATCTGAAGAAACTTAGGGACACTATGATATTTTAATGTTCTACTAAAGAAAAATGCACCCAAAAGCAGAAAGGACTATTATCCCACAAACAAAATCCTAATGAATTCCAATCCAGAAAATGGAAGTAATAAAATTCAAGTTGAAAGTAAGATGCAGGGGTGGGGGCTTTTTAAGATTTCAGGAAAGAAATAACTGAAATCATTTTCTGAGAAAAACAGTGAATTTGTCATCACTTGGACTCTTTACATCCAGTCTGTGATAATTGCTAAAGTATGTGCTTTAGTTTACCAGAATGTACTGGGTTTGATAAGTACTGGGGAAGAACAGAACGCCTGGACTGGCAGCTGGCCAGGCACAGCTCTGTGTGTTGGGTTTTGCAAGTGATGTGACGAGGTCAGCCACTGTGGTCCTTGTGGCTGTAACAGTCAGATCTTGTAATGCATTTTCCCTCTGTAATTCTGACAGTGGCTTTCATAAGCAGCCAGTGAGGTGGGCTGAGCCGCTGTGACTGTGACCAGGGAGTCTCCTTCCTCAGTGCCTGATGAAGGCTAAAACCTTCGTTGGCATTGCCTAATGACCACTCTTCTTCTGAAGGGACAGATAATGAGAAATGGCCTTGGTGAGATTGCTCCACAACGTCCAAGCTACTTAAAGTTTGGCATGTGGGCAATCCTAGAGTCAGAACCAGAGTCTCACTGGAATTCTCCTTACATCTGCTGGCACGGATTTTATCATTCCTGTGCTGTGTTCTCTAGAAACCTATGCACAGGGTGAATGTGAGCACCAACCTTTTATATCTGTCAAGACGATGACTCAGAAATATACTGCTTTTCACTAGGGCCAGCCTTAGACGTAGAAAATTAGGTGTATAAACAACAACTATCATTAGTTTCAGGGTGTGCCTACAGAAGAGTTAGGTCCTATCAGGAAACTTCAAAGAGACAAGAAGAACTTAGGGTATAAGCAATAGTAATGGAGAGTACCATACTTGACTCCAGCTCTGAGCTTTGCTATTAATGGTCTTTGCATGCATGTCCATCTCTATGCCTGGATTTCTGCAGCAATAGAAAAATTGTACTTCCTGTCTCCCACCTGTATCTTTACAGATTCCAAATCCAGGGGCTGGGTCTCTCCACCTTGTGTAGTGCCCAGGAGAGAAAAGCACATTTGAGCTTCTCGACTCGTTTTCTAAAAAAATGTCTAATAATAATTTCCATGTCTGCTGAATATGGTCACAATTTAGGAAGCAAAGTGTGAGATTTTGATGGAACCAAACACATTGTATTGATGATGGCTAAATTGTTTACATTTCATTCTATCATCACATTCAGTAAGATAGGTAAGATAAGTAAGTTCCCCCAATATCTTAAAGATGTATAGTTTCCCCAGTATGCTCTGTAGTCTGTGGGCTCACATGGTTTTAAATGACCCCAACTCTCAGAATATCATCCACTAAAGACAACTTCTATTTTCCCTCTTTGATCACTTCTCTCTCCCAGCATACTCCATTCTTCCCTGCTTGTGTTATCTTACTATAAGTACTTGAGTCCTGTCTGCTACAAAGTGATTTTTGATTTTGTTTTGTGTCCAAGTAGAAGCTTGCTACCCTGCTATGGAAATAATTGGAAGTTTTTTCATTCTTTTTCTGTGAGCTCTTGGACTAGGTTCACTCAAATTTTCAGTTTACTTGTCTTATCTTTAGTGCTGAGAGCTGGATTACTATTGCTGGCAGGTATGGAGGCCAGACTCCTTCCATAACGCAATAGTCCAGGAAATACACATTTTAAAGTGCTTGCTTAGAAGCCGGTGAGAAGGGAAAATAGAACTGAGATGAGACTGGTACTAGACACTATGGTTTGCTATAACATTTACAAGAGCAAGAAACACCACATCTCACATGCTGGGAAGATAATGGCATAAACTGCTTCTGGAGAAAAGACTGAGATTCAGTGAAAGATTTTGGTTAGTGAGCCATCATTTGTAAGTGAATTCTTTCATGTATCATAGAGGATGTAAATATTTCACCTTAAATAGTAGAACACCATCAAAATATCTACCAAATGCTTGAAAGACCATGAAGGAACATACTACTTGACACTTCCTAAAGCAGTTGCACATCCAGAAAAAGGCAGGTTGCTGAGAGCTTGTCTCTTGGCACTCTTGCTCACAGGGTCTTGTGAAGTCAGGCTCTGCAGAGCACAGGTTTCCCTCTGGGTATTACCTCTGTATTCCAACACAACCAGCTGATTCTGATTCAGCAGTGGTGACTTCCAGAAACAGAGGGAGTGCCCATCCATCTCCTGACAGGTGCTGAATAGAAAAATGAGAGTAACTGAATAAAAATCCCTGGAAACAGAGATGGTGACAGCAAAAAAGGGGAAAGTAACTTTGTTACTCATCAGGCTATTACCTTTGGGAAGGAAACTGTGTAATTTAATATTCCTCTGGACCATTCATCTTCATTCTCCTAACTTGATATCAATAGCTGCCAGGTGGTGCCTGCAGAGGCCATTCAAATCAGATTATGTTATCATAGTTCTCCAGTCATCTCCAAGAGCAGGATCATGATCATGAGGAGGAAATCTAGTTATTCAGGTACATGTTACCTTATTAAAAGTTTGAGCAAAGTACATTGAGCCATTATAATGGGATTAGGGTTTGAGTTGTGTTCTCATGGTTGCCATGACTATATGATTTTGGTATTGTGCTGTGGGGCTTGGAGAGCACAGCTCCACTCTGGCCAACTGCAAATAATCCAGGCCATCATCACGGAGGAGTGGACACCAGCATGGACTGTGGCCAAGAGCATGAAGCTTGTAGAGATTAGATTTATCTAGGTACAAATGCCTGAGGCAGAGACTGAAGGAGAGGTGTGGAAGGATACCAATGCCTAATCACAATAAGCAAAGCAGCAGTGAGGGAGAGAAAGAAGAAACAGCTTTAATAAACCTTCTAGAGTGTCTCTCAACACCCATCTCGAGCCTTTTGCAGTATCAATACATGTAACTCCAGAAATCCAGTCTTTTCTCAGTAGTGCCACCTGTTGTAATAGGGTATGAAGAATGGTTTTTTCTCCATCTGACGGGAGTTCATAGGGTTCGATGTCCTCCTCCATATTCTCAGTGAATAGGAACCCACATAACAATAGGCACTGAAAGGTGTCACTCAGATATAGACAGTGAAGGACAAAAGCAAGGCAAGCAGGAGGAGCAGATTGTGACCAACATCAGCTTCCTGAGCTGCCTTTACAAAGAACTGTCTTGCTCCAGAACCCACAACACAGCAATTTTAACACCACTACTATTTGTATAGAACTGCTACAGAGGTGAGATTCTCTGTCTAGGATCTACTCTTATATTTCAGCAACACACCAGCTTACCCAGTGATGACCTATGGACAAAATGGCCAGATTCTCAAAAAAATCATGTCTCAGTGTAGGGTGCAGGTCTCTCAGTGAGTCCTGAGTATGTCTGAAGCCACATGCCCTTTATTTTAAACATTGCCTTTTAATTTTTTCTCATCTTGCCAGCATTAAAATGGTCACTCCTCATGTTTTAGTCCTGGATTGGTGCATGGTTAGCACAGGAGACATTTCTAACAACAGAGAAAGCAACATTTCTTTTCCAGCTACTCCTGTGCCTGGAATAACACTGACATTTTGGGACCACTTAGTAGGTTCCTATTCTTAATCTCCTGACAAGGAGTCAAAAGTACCTTGTCAAAACTGACAAGGGGGAGTTGTGGCCCCCTCAGAGAATGGCCAAAGCTGACACATCTCGACACACACTTTCCCAGGAGGGTTTATGGCAAGGGTTCAGCCCTTTCCTGTTATTACTGCAATCCTAAACTCACATGGCCAGCACCAGCCCTGATGTGTGCCTTCTGGCTATTCCCAGCTTTTGATGGTATGTATAGACATCACTGAAGCACACAGAATCACAGAATGACAGGATATGCAAGGTTGGAATGTACCCATAAGCATCATTGAAGTCCAACTCCTGGATCTGTGCATGACCATCACCAAGAGTCACACCAAGTGCCTGAGAGCATTGTCCCAATGCTTCTTGAACTCTGACAGGCTTGGTGCTTGACCTCTTCCCTGGGGCCTGTTCCAGCACCCAACCACGGGTAAGAAAAAAGAAGTTTTCCACATTTATATATGCAACTGCTGGGTAAGGAAATGCTGTCAGTACTGCAGTGCCCTGGCAGAGAACAGGACACACCTCTACCCCTTCCCTGGTACACTAAACATGCAGGACATTTCCTCCTGATCTATCACTCCACAGCAAAAAAGAAGTGTGACATATACTGTGGCAGAAGACTGTTCCCCTTCTGCATAGGAACCTGAATGAAGGCAAACTCCTAAAGTGTATCTGCAAAGTGCTCCTGGACCTGGGATTAACTCCTGGAAAACAGTTACACACTTAAAACCTTCAGCTGTCATAAAGCCTTTTTCACACACTCCCTCCCTGGATTGTTCTCCAAACCTGTCATGCGCTCAGGGATAAATCCCTTGATGAAGAGATTTACTTTTTTTCTTCTTCACATTATTTTAGTATATTTTATAATCATTTTAGTCAGCATTTTTTTCTTTGGAAATGCAGATTTTAGATCTTGGAGTGGTGAAAACACCCATGCATTCATGAAATGCAATAATTTCTGTTATGGGTTAAATGGGTACAGACAGGCAGTGCAGATTTGCCTAGGATAGGACAGGATTCCCCTCTCCTGGGGACCCAATGACTCATGCAATAAAAAAAAGGCAAGGAGTTGCCCCATCCAGGGTCTTGGCATCAGTCCAGGCTCTTCCCACCTTCTCCACAGGGATCGATTCCCTAGAGGTGTGTGGTGGAAAGAGCAGGGCAGAGGGGTCCTATGGAGATGGCTGGGGGCTGACATTCATCCAAGGTGGGGAAAGCTGGACCCATTAGGTCTGAAGAGACATGCAGGCTCCTGCTGGCTCTCTGCACAGGGCGCCAGCCACAGCGGGCTTCTTTGTATGAAATCCTGGCCCTGCTCACAGACTACCATGTGTCCAAGAAAATCCTCTTTTTTCTCATCCCTTCTCTCTCCACAAAGAAATTCTTCCATGGAATTTCTTAGAATCCCAGAATGTTGGCCATTTAGCTGAAGTTTCTGGCCGCAGCACAATTATAATTGGTCTCTCATGGACAGGCTCAGCACGGAGGCCAAAAAACTGCAAGGGTTATTAATGACTGAGTTCCCTTCTACTTCCTAACAACCAGACAGGCAGGAAAGCTAGAGGGGAACACTTGGGGCTGAGCCACTACTCTCCTCTCATACGCACTGTCCTGGTGCTCCAGCGCCTTCTTGCAGACACAAAACTGTCCACAGTGCAAACTCCAGATAGCTCTGAGAGTTGTGAAAAGCAGATCAGGCATTCAGAAGCCCCTCTGCTGCTCAGAGAGCATTTTGGGGGCCTTCCCCTGCAGCTGCAGTGTGCATCAGGGTGAAGCCTTTGCAAAGGCACCTGGTTTGCCACAGGCAAGGTTGGGAGGATAAAGAGACACAGCTGGAATGGCAGACTGAGAAAACAGAATCAGACAGAGATCCTTCTCTCTCCACCCCTCAAATAAAAAGACTGTCTCAGGAGAGGTTTGAACTGAGCAAGAATCATATTATTACAATTATTACATTCCCATTTTACAACAATCACCTGGCACAGTGCCAGCTGGCACTGGGAAGTCATTGCTGCTTCTCCTTCCTTGCCTGACAAACACCGTGACAAGAATACAGTCCTTGTTAGGTTGAGAACTGAAAAATGGGAGAGGAGAGGCCAAAAACACCTCCTTGAACAATCACTGACAAGTAAACAGAGCTGCACTTGGGAAACACATATTTTAAACATATCTTCCCTGAGGTTTTTGGGGAGGGGAACTTGATGCATGGGTTGGGAAGGTGAGCGTGTTCACACTCAGGCATATTTCTGTGGTGTCAAGCAGGCTAGTGGCAGCTAAGAGTCCGTGATGCCTTCATTTCACAGGGGAAGATAAAAGTCCATGAAGCTGAGAATTTAGGGACTCATGCCAACATAGCAGCTTGGGTAAATTTGGACTGGCACTCCACGCTGGTCACGGCTGTGCTCAACCTTTGATAAGGGTTTGTCTCACAGGAGCTCCGAGCAATCTATGGTCATTCCAGCAAGCCATTCTCTTATCAAAGGTCATGTCAAAAATTTGGAGGGAAGCAGGCCCAATAAATGCAGATGACATAGAGCATTGTTTATTCATGTTAATGTTCCTAAAATCATAACTCCCACTGACAAAACTGTGTGGAAGCACTTGGAAAACTGTTCTTGTTTCATTAACAAAATTGTGCGTGTCAGCTGCTGTGGTTGAGTAATTTCACACTGAGTTTTGTACAGGGGAGCTAGCACTAAAGGTTTGGAAGCAGTGGATTTCAGAAACACTTGTGCCTAATCCTGAACATGAACCACCTGTACCTATAAGACAATCTAAATGAACTGTCACCACAGCACAATTCTTAGGTTTGTCCAAATGTGCATCCTTTTCCCTGCCAGTCTGCTAGGCCAAGACATTAAACTCTGGTAGCTAAATACTGATTTCACCCAAGCAACATTTGCACCAACCTACCTGAGCAAGGCAGGACAAGGTTGGCCTGTGCAGTCTCTGGCTGGTTTGATAAATATGTCAATAGCTGTGTTCTCGTCCTGCTCTAACTTTCCAGGGCTGGCCAAGTGCCCTGGGGATGTAGGGGGATGTCCCATAGGGGACATTGATGTGTCAATGTTTGGCATCTCCTCCCTAGAAATAATTGCCCAACTATTGTCTCTCCCTGCAATGAAGGTCCTACATTTGGTCCTGTTTCTGTTGCACTTTTTCTATGACCTTTAGCAAATCTCTTGATTTCTGCTCCATCTGAGACAAGTTCAGCTTCATTGTCTTTAAATAGGCTGGAGCTCAGATGAAGCTTCACAAGTGTCCTTGGACAAAGTCCACCAACTGCTGTCTCTTAAGCAGCACCCCCTGAGATGGCAGCAAACCAAATCAGTGTGCTGAAAGTGTCACAGCTCTTGTGATGCACATGCAACCAAAAAGGTAGAGACCAAGAAGGGGTCCATCCTCACTTCTAGTTTGCAAAGATTCAGGACGCTGGTACAGCCTCCTGTTTAGCTCTGCCTCTCCTTCTGTCCTTCATTCCACATGTGACTGATTCAGGAGAGTAAAAAGGCTCTATGAAACAACAAGCAAATGGAAGAAAAAGAGACTTCTGGTGAATGTCCAAAGGCATTTGTCAGGAAAACCCTTTTAGTGGCCAGTTCTGCCTCCACTTTCCTCCCCAGGACAAGCATCCTCATAAAAGAGGGCTGCAAGCAGACCACAGATACCAGGCCTAAGATCACAGCATGGCTGCTCCACAAAGCATGGAAGTGAGAGAAAAAGGGGAAGGGAGCTAATACTCATACAGCTAATACTCTCCAACAGTCTGTCCTCTCATGCTTTGGTAAAACTGGCACTGTGATCTTGCAAGGTAATAAGGAAGACAGAGTGATCTGCCACCATACTCCCTGCGCTCCTCCTAAAGTAAGATTTAGATTGAACTGTCAGTGAACAAACACAGTTGGTGAGAGTGATGTAGCTCTCTGTCTGGATCTATTTTGGTTTTACTTGTTCTTCCTCTCTTCCCACCTTGCATTTCCCATATGTAACATGGAATTATTAAAAATCAAATTTCCTTGGTGATGGGTTTGCATTAATCTTGGGATATGTTTGCATTGATATTACTGTTAGTTTCTTCTCTTCCTCAGTGATAAGACTGTTTTGCACATGGATGTGGAATCATTTTTTCAGGCATGATATTCAACCCAGGTCCAGCTGAATTGAATACATTATTTTTATCAGGATGCATCTGATGGCTAGATCATGAGTAAAAGATGGCATGGGAGTTGTGGAAGGTTGTCCACAGCTGGCACATGCTAAAACCCTTTCTCCAAGCAGCATAATACTCTCTAGTATGTGCCACTCAGGTGGATTACACAGGGAAAGAGAGGGGTTGGACAAAAGGCCAGCCTTCAAACATGCAATTGTGACACTCTTCTTTTGGGCAGGAATGGTTGGTATGAGCAGCTGGCTACTGCAGACAATGCCCCAGATTCCCCGTCTCCAGTCAAGACTGCTGCATGCCCAGCGGATTGGCCCTGGTGACCATGGGAGAGAAGTGCAGGCTTTCTGAATGACCAGGGCTTTCTAGGTACTGCATAGATTTGAAGGGTGTGGATAGAAGTTGATAGGGAAGGACCTCACTTATTCAGCCCCCAATTTATCACCTTTGCTGAGCCCACACCAAAGAAGCCGCTTCTTGTTCTACCTATGCCCGTACCTCTTTTCCTGGTACCCAATAAATACTCATCAATAACAGCACTTAGTGCTTTGTCACATGTTCTGCCTACTAACCCCAGACCAGAAAATATTTGACCCTGAGTGATGTTTTCTTTCTCCCCAACTGTACTTTGTAGTATCAGACTTCAATCTACGTCCAACTCAAACTCAGCTAAAGAATGTGTTGTTGCTAATGTATAACCAGGGAGTGTGAAGCTGTGTGTGAGAACAGCACACACAACCAGAGTGAGAGCAACAGCAAGCACATTGTGCTGCTGCAGAGCATTGTTTGATGTACTTTTTGCAGGACTGTGTCTGGAGAACTCAAGTTGAAGCTAGCTCCAAATGCAGCTGCCTGCCTGTTCCTGGGCCAAAGCACATCATGGAAGAACTGAAGACTCATCCCTTCTAGGTGTTTGGTTTTAATCTGGACTGCTCAAAAATGCCTAAAATCTGACTAATACCAAATCTGTCTCTTGCCCCATGCCACACTGTCTGGAGACTGTCTGGGAGGAGATTTAACAGCAAACTCCCTGTCTGTGGACCTGGCATCAAACCTTGCTTCTCCAAAGCTCTATTTGCTAAGCCTGCTGTTGGCCACATCCCGTTCCTCTCACACGCAAAACTTCTGCTGTGTGATGAGCTGAGAGACATTGGGGCAAGGGAGAAGCAGCTTCCAGGATGACTTCAATGGTGTGTTATGCACAAAAAAAGGCACTTCCTACATTTAAGGTTTGCAAAGGCATATGTGTAGTCATTTAACGGGAAGCAGTCCCACGGAGAGCATGTATGTGAATACGCTGCATTCCATGGTGCCAGCTAACATCACCAGCGCTTGACAAACTGGCACCTGCTCACAGTGGGCAAAGGTGGTTCAATTAAAATTCCCTTGGATCAGCTGAGACACTCCAGTTTGGCAGCTGGCATGGTGGTTGCGAGGCCAGCGTGGGTGAGGGGGTGAGTTGCAGCAGCACTGCTGCAAGCAGCACAGAGGATCCCCTAGGCAAGAGAGGCTGCATGAGCCAGGTCAGAACTGCCTCCCACAGCCGCAGCAACCACCTCAGAAGCACTACGTGCTTCCACCCACCATGGAACATTTCCTAATACCCTCTGACAAACCCAGCATGCTGCCAAAAGGAGAACAGAGCTTGCCTGCAGCTAGAGTGCCCAAATCCAAAATACGTGCCACAAGCCAGCATGTGCGAGACCAGGCAGAGGCAGGGAGATTTTGTACAGTGTATCCAGAACAACCAGATGGGACAGTTTTCGCTCAGAGCAATGAGTGAAATGATGGCAGGCCAAGGTGGCCAATGGTGAGATCGGCCCTCATGCAAGGGGAATGCAGCATGAGGAACCAGCCAGGAGCACTGAGCAAGGGTCTCGGAGGAAATGAGAGTTAATTTTGTGGCTCAAGTGGTCCTCAGAGGCATCTCAGGATGTATTCAGACTGGGAGCAGTCTCTGTGTCCCATTGACTATTGGTGAAGAGACATCTTGCTGTATACACACAACCACAGTGCACTGCAGGAGTCCTGATACTTCTGCCAGATTTACTCTGGCTGCAGACCTGAGTGCAGGGACTCTCTGCAGAGACTGGGCCTGGAACAGGACCCAGACTTTGACAATCTACCCAGGACAGAAGGAGGTCAGCTCCTCACCTCTCCATACTGCTAATTTTTGAGCTCTTCACAGGTCAAGCCAAGAAGGGTCATACCCTGAGGTGTAAAAGGGCTCAGGCAGCAGCCCTGCTGATGACTGTGATGTCTGCACAGGAAACACAATTGTTTGGAAGAACTTGTATGTGTCATGTGCCACCTGGGGCACAGGAGAACAATAACACCGCTACTCTCAAGGTCTGGCTTCTGTCCCCAGCTGTGCCATGGCCTTCACAGGGTTATGCTGGGCAAGTAATATCTGTTAACTGTGTCTTCACCTGGGAAAATGCTTCTGCCTTGAGTTAGAAGGAGGGTGATGAGGACAGATCTTTGAGCCCCAGGGCTGAAGGCTCCCCTGCAGGTTCAGGCTAAGAGCAGACGAGAACACCACCTTTGCCTGACACACCACCAGTGTGTGGTGTCAAAGATGACATCACGGCATGTGAACAAGCATTTACCCTCAGAAAGAGAAAATAGCAGAAGCATGTGTAACCATTTGCCTTTCATGCCAACATATTTTCCTTATGTAAAGAGAGGCTCTGGCGGCCCTAAGGAGGCTGAGAGATGCCCGTGCTCCCCTGTGAAGGTGGAACTATCAGGCAAGGATGCCAGGGTACCCGCCTGGGTAAATTTGTGCATGCACTTCATGTTGTAATAGACTTCAGTATCTGATAACAGAGCCCTGCTGGAGTCTGGCATGAGGACAGAAGGAATCAAAGGTCATGCCATGAATTCCAGTTATGCTGATAGGCATCTATAGTCAGAGGAAGGAGCTCAAGAACAGGAACTTTAAACTGGTGGGGAGGATTGAAAAAGAGAAGCTGGTTCAGGGATGATAGGTATGGGTCATTTTGGATCCCAGCTGGACATTTGGCTGCACATATTTGCCAGGGACATGGGACAGTGATTTTCCTGATGGAGTGAACATGAACTCTGCCGTTACTAGCTTAATAGACTAAACACACTGCAATAAATGCATTGAATAGCTCGCACATGTCTCTCCAGAGGCCTCTCCCTCCTGGAGGAGCTGATTCATGACACGGATGGGCTGATCAGCAGATAGGTAGGGGATGCAAACACGCAGTGTGTACCTTGCACCAGGGAACCGTCTGCACACGGAAGCAGCTGAGAATGGATATGATAGAGCACCAGGTTGCTCTGCTCACTGGCTGCTTTTGCCTCGTGAGTCTGACGCTACCACACACCTTGTGCCTTACTCCTAGCAGATGCCTGAGTGGCACAGTGCTCTCTGGTGCACACTGAGGGCTGAGAGACTTCACACAAGCAGAGCGACTCCGAAGCTGTGCACTGAGATGGCTCGGCAATCCCTGCACAGCACAGCTCTGCACTGGGCTCTGGAGGCAGGAAGAAGAGTTTTAAGTTCCTGTGGTACATCCCAGTAGAAAAGGATGGGATGGGATGGGATGGGATGGGATGGGATGGGATGGGATGGGATGGGATGGGATGGGATGGGATGGGATGGGATGGGATGGGATGGGATGGGATGGGATGGGATGGGATGGGATAGAAATGAAGGGTGGGGAAGCAGAAGAAAAGTTCATTGTAAGTGATTGACACTTCTAGTTGTATTGCAATAAAATATTCATTTCTTTCTTCTTATTCTTCAATGAAATGATTCCACTGTTTTCACAGTTTCTCAACATTATCTTCAGACTAGATGTGCTCACTCTGCCTTTTCAAATTGTGACTTCTGTTTGGGCTCACCTGCTTCAAGGCTGTTGCTTTTTTCCTCGTCACAGGTACAGACAAAAGTTTTGACAACAGTCTAAAATCACTTTTGAGACAGGAAAGATCTGGTAAACAGGCAGGAGGTTGAAACAGAGGTGCAGCATGGGCAGGGACAATACAAACTGTTAGCATGTGTTTCATCAGAGCATCTTTTTTCTTCACTCCTCTGCTGTTAGTGGAACACATCAGGCAGCAGCAGAAGCTACCTGTGAGGAATTGCACGAGGGCTTGATTTTTAGCAACTGAATAGTCACAGGTCCAGACCACCAAAAGCTGGTCCAAACTCCCGATGGGGAAAATCTGACAGAGTTCAGAGAGGCTTGGCTTCAACTTCACAGAGAACAGCCTAAAACTGAAACACTGGGTGCACAAAACCCCACCCATTCAGTAACTACAAGGAAACTGGACTAAAACTGATAAATTTGAGCTTCACTGAACAGATTAAATCACCCATTCAAATTAGTAAGCAGGGGAGCTTATTTTTAAATTTTAAATAAAACCTTCTTTTCCATTTATCCTTTTAATTATTTTCCATAAAGAAAGGTTGATAGTCATCAGGTCGTAACCAGACTCTGTGGACTGAAAACCACATACACTCTATCTACTAAATTACTCTTACCAGCAGACAGTTTTATCTACACATATTTATTTACAGCTTTACATGTTTTTATTAGATCTTGATTATCACAATTTTCTATGCTGGGAAATAGTGAATTATGGATTTTTAATTTGTTATAGGATGACTGTTTATCTTTAGAATTGATTCATATCAGGCTGCAATTGGAATGAATTTCAATCCATTAAAAACTCTCTAAAAACATTATATTAACATCACATTAAACATTTGTTTATTATTTATTCTTTATTAATTATTATTTGTTATTTATTATATAAACTACCTTAATTGCAAAAGGCAAAATAAAAAATAAATAGTAAACAAAAAGAGTTGCATCAGTGGCTAGTGGGTTAAATAAGTTGTTCCAGGATACCATATACCCCAACACTGTAGATCTGCTGAATCACGTTTGCTCATCCTCGTTTTCCTCATAGGTCAGTTTTTCCTGGGTTTTTTCAAACTTCATTAAGTTCCTTAAGATTGAATAAGCAAGTCATCGAATTTAAGTTGTTGAATAAACTGGAATGGAATAGTCATCTTCTACTCATGGAGGAGCAATTAGTCTCAAAAGTGGATTTATCACTTATCAAACTTTGGTTCCAGGTGCTTAGGCAGTGTTTAGTTCAGCTTTCTGAAATGTTTTGGCAGGAAGCACGTGCAACTTGATATTTTAAAAAATAATTGAAACAAAGAGATACTTTTTATCAAATACACTAAGCATCCAAATACAGATGGCCATTGTTCCCCATTTAAATAGTTCTATTTCAAAAGAGAGAAAATATATTGAACTTCTAATTCTGAAAATTATTAAAAATCTACCATTGTTATCTTAAGTTATCATTATGGATGTTAAGCATAGGTTGGAACTTGCATTTCCTACACACTGACCAGTCTACCCTAAGCTGCCACTATGAGACTGTGGGTGGCTTCAGCACCACAAATCACTTCCCCAGAGACAAATCTTCCACCTGGGAATTACAAGTATCCCCCACACAGAGCTGGACAGAGCTGTCAGAGCAGTCATGTCCGCTTGGTTTTCTTATCCTCTTCCACCCAGCCTGTTTTTCCTGTTCTAATCACAAAGGAAGTCTTTCTATAGTGGTTGCAAGAATGGAAGAAGACCCTAGACAACATGAACAGAGCATAAAATCGATGCTGATATGCCTGCTTGGATAGAAACCTGAAACATCACCTTGAAGATCCTGCACCCCTGGCCTCTCTGTCCACCCTAGGAAAGCAGTCTAATCATGTGGGAAAGGGGCAGCCCCTCCCTGTGGGACACTGTGGAAAAGGCTGACACATGCTGTCCTAGAAAGTTGCAATACTCTTCTGTTGTATTGCCAGTTGACATTTATTAATTGGCTACTGTCTTCTTTCAGAATTGTCTCAACCAAGCAGTACCTGTTTGTGATTTATACTTGGCACTTCCTTGATAAAAGTTTTTCCACTCTAACTCAGCTTAAGCAAGACTTGCCTCTTCTTCTTCATGCCAACTTCACTGAAGTGTCTCATCTTCCTGCTTCTGCCTCTCTTTGTACTAAATGCCATGGGAGACACAAATGGACAATCTTTGAGCCAGTAGCCTGTCTGCTACTCTTCTCATCACCAGCACTCAGTGTGTCATCTTGCCTGGTGGCAACAAACATGTCACCATTAAGAGGAATTGTTTTGGGGTCAGATGCTCCTAACCTCCAGCTTCACTGGCTTCAGTGAGATGAATCTGTGTTATGCCAGCTGAGGATCTGCTCCTTCAGGAAAACAAGGTCTATCAGAAAGGCTGCACAGGGAGAAAAAACAGGGTTTCTTAAAAGGTTAGCTAACACTGCTTTAACTAAAGCCCACCACAGCCCAATTTCTAGAGGCTTATGACACGTAAATCTTGGATTAACTCAATATTCAGTAGAGCTTTGTAATCCACTCGTAACATTTTCCAGTTCAGAGCAAAGAATTGGGCCTCTCATGAGCCTCTTTTCAGCATTTCTCCAAAGCTCTGGATATCCTTCTCCAGTGAGGGATTTGGAGGGGATGCATTATGAACAGGACACTAATCTGCTCCTCACTGTGGTGTGCGAGGAACAGAATCTCAGACAGCATCATATGGATTTGATCCCTATTTCATCCCTAGGGTAACCTGGTGGAGACCAGTGTCCAGCCCTTTCCGCCCAGACTCCACTATTTAATAGCTAGGGATGCTCTGGTGTCAAGTTTTCCCAGATGATTTTAGGTGGAAGAATACATCTAGCTCTTAACTTGAATGGAGAAGGCAGTTTGCTGTCACTGCTGGAACACTGCTATCAGTCATTGCTGTTCAGAAATTTTATACACATCTCAGGAGCCATGACAGAGAGAAAACCTGAAGCGCAGTCTGTTAAGGAATCATGGCACTCACATTTTTAGTTTCCAGGTTCACTCTCTCTCTCTCTTTTTTTTTTTTCTTTTTTTTTTCTTTTCTTTTTTTTTTTTTTTTTTTTTTTTTTAATGCCTGAGAGGTCTTCTGTTTGCTATTCAATGCAGGCTTCTGGCTACAAGAAACAATTAACCATGCCTCCAATCAGGACGGAAACAGAAAGGTACGGAGAGAAGATTAAGATCAAATCCTCAAACATAAAAGGAAATATAAAGCAAAAAATTGAAAAGTGGAACGGCATGCTTCATCTCTATCATTGATAAAATATTTTGCAATCCTGGAAAACTTAATAGCTTCTTTGGCATAATCTTTATGACCTTAAAGGGGTGATAAGGAAGGTAAAAAACTGTTTCTGAAAGGTTATGCGTTTCCCTAGTCAACTCATATTTTCCTTCTCACCTCCAAGGCTAATATTCAAAAGGAAGTTTGACATATATGGGTTGTGTCGGAACTTGGAAGCTGTTTATTTAGCTTCTCTCAAGATACTACCTACGGAACCTTGCAGAGCAAGGTAAGAAAGGGAGCCCTGTGAAGTGGCAATAGCATCAGAAAAGTGAAGGGTCCATAGCTCAAACTGCTCAAGTTTATTAAAACAAAATAGGTCACTGGAGTTGCCCAGAGCGTTACATAAGACAGAAAGTAGCAGTCCACAGGAGAGGAGAAGGGAGCCTGTTAAAAGGCAAAGCCACTCCAGTTTGTTTATAGCCAGAGATAACTGTCTTGTGGTGTGTCTGTTCTCCATAGCTGACAGAGTAAATCACATTCTTTATCTCCACAGCAGATGAGAATTTGGACTGGGCTGTTGTTTTGTGAGCTGCAGATTAAAGCAAATGGGGCTGTTATTTATTATTATGGCTAGCATTATTATTTTGTTCCTGCCATCTCTGCATTTAAGTCTCTATGTAAGAAATTTCACCACAATGGTTTCTTGCAGGAAATGTTAGGCATCATAATAGCAGTAAGGATAAAAGCTTGATACACCTGAAAAGAAAGGTGGTTGGGCAGTTGCATACAGGCAAGGAAAATGATCAAATGTCCTTTGGGATCATGACATTCTCACTCTAGGCTGGAGGTGAGCACAAAGTTGGATATGACATCTGGGAACATGGAAGTGCCTGTGGCCCGCTGACACATCTGTCCCAGTACCAAACTCCTCCTGTTCTGCCTGCTATGCCAGAAATCCAGCTTCCTACCTTAAACACTGTCCTTCCTCTCTGTCCCAATTCCCTGGTCCTTGCTGTAAACAGGCATCGCTTGCAAAGATATTAGGTACCCTGCAGTTCTCATGTCTCAGTAAGGGTATTCCCATTCCAGATACCCAAATCTCAAGAATTTATCCTTCAGAAGTGAAAGTCTGCTGTCCCCTTTCATGTCTCCTCTTTGGCTCCTGTGGTACATTGCTCCTTCCTTTCGGCAACTTCAGCTCAGTGACAGGGCAGAGCCACTTGTACTGAGAGCTTTTCCCAAAATCAGGCAGCACCCAGGTCCCACTGAAGCTCATACAATCAGAGAACACCTGACACCACAGAAAACACGAGTACTATTTTTCATGTTTTCAGGTCTGTAAGAACAAAGGAGAGCTCTTTGCTAGTTTTTAGACTGTCTGATCCAACGACACCTACTGAGTGGGCCATGACCCAGGAAGCTTCTCAGCAGCTTCAGGAGCAGGTTCCTGGGAGGAAACATGAAACACATGCCTTTGAGCCATTTGCTGGGAGCTGGTCAGAGGAACAAAGGAGCTCTATCTTCCATGGGAAAATGCTGAATCATCAAAACCCAAATTTTTCATAGGGGCACATCAATTTTCATGACATTTTCCGGAAGAAGTTTCTCTAATGCAGGACAGAAAGCAGAAGGCTATTTCATTTCTGTTTAGAGCAGAGAGTTAAAAGAGACAGGCAGGGATAAAAGGCTACAATCATATTCAGTCCACTGGACAAACAATGTGAGAGCGTGTTCAAGTTTTGCTCTGGGCTGGATCCACTCTGAACAAACACCTGCTAGAGAATAGCTGGAAGGGACAAGGGTGTAAATGTCTCTCCTTGTATAATTTTTGCAAGATGCATTTGAAAAGGCCTGGGTCTGTCCCATGTCAGAAAAGCAGTTCTGACACCCTGCAAACATCTGTACCTGAAGATTGGACCCTCCCAGCCAGATGAATGGTTTACATTCTCCTACACCTCATCTGCATCCTTCCAACTCACCAAGCTGCAGCAGCATCTGTGCCATGTGTCAGGGTCACATCCCTACAGGACAAAAGGGGATAAGACTTGAGTCCTCTCCTTCACTCAGAGCACTGCTTCCTTTCTTTCCTGTTCAGAAACTTTTCTCTTTATCAGCCAACCTCTGCCATGCCAGCATGGAATAGGTTTTTGGCTGCGAGAGCACTGTTTTCTTTCATGCTACACCTATTTAGCCCCAAAGAGGATCTGGGTTCCTGGAACACAGTAAGGATGCTCCCACCACAGCACTCAGCCCTTTCTGGAACAAGCTCACAAGAGTACTTCACGCTTCTCTCCACATCTGTCAGAAATGCATCAACCTCCTGCTGCAACATCCACTTGGACAAGCTACTCTTTAGGGTCACTTTCTTCCCCCACCAGGTCTGGCCCTATCTCATAGGATCTTGCTGCTAGGTGAAATGCAAATTTTCTTTTGGCACACAGATGCCTTTGTTTGGTTGGCTCTGCTCTTTTTAAGGGATCACCCACAGCCCATGCAGCTTTCACCTTGAGCTTTATTCCTTTATAGTGCCCAGAAAGCGTGTCCTTTTCTGATTAATTTACACCAAAGTTCAATTCAAAAGGGACCCAGTGTGTATCTTTTTTAGTGGGACAGGCTTTGGCAAAGCAGAAATCCTCCTCAGGTGCAGCAACTCTGTTCTCCTAACAGGTAAGTATTTCCACAACTAGTACAGATATTCATCCCTCCTCACGTGTGGCTGGAAGCCTTAATTCCTGGGAGGGAAGAGCACAGCGTGACTTGTGTGATCCATAGCGTTACAGGCCTTTGAAACTGCATTTTCTAGTCCTTCGGCTTCTCGCTGGCTCCGAGAGGCCGAAATTTAAAGCAGGTCTGTGCTCTAGTGAGTAACTGATGTAATTACGCTCACTTGTTACAAGGAGAAGCTTTCACAAGAGGGGGAGGCGGTGGCCCCACGCCAGGAGGTGTGTCCCCGATGACAAGCCGCGGAGCCAATCACAGCCCCGAAAGATCATCACATTCATACCAAAAAGAAAAGAAACCGCCCCAGGGTATTTATATTGAGGAAGGAAAAAAAAAAAAAATGGAGCTGGCAAGAAAGAGAAAAAGAGACTGAGAACCTGCAACTTTGTTAACTAACTCTGCAGCTGAATTGAAAAAGGCCAGACTGGTCCCCCTACAAATCTTGCTTCCTATCCCCTCCCCTCTCTCAAGCACCTCTGGAAATCTGTCTGTAAACTGGAGTGAAAAGTTCAGCGGCTTTCAGCAGCCCTCCTCTCCCCCTGGCAGGCAACCTGGGGAGCGCTGCCTGCGGGGCTGGCCTGAGCAGAGCCCGGCTCGGGGAGGGCGAGCCCCGGCAGGCAGGTGGGCAGCGAGCCCTCGATGCCAGCAGGGCAGGGAGCAGGGCCGGCCAGGAGCCCCCGGGATTAATAATTACCTTCCCAGCACCCAGCACGCTGGCATGGGCTCCCAGCTGCCAGGGAAAGAGAAGGCAGGTTTAGCTTTAACCAAGGGGTAAACGGTCAGCACTTACAAATGCTGAACCACCAAAAACCAGCCCGCCACAGGTTATTTATTCCACTTGCACAAGAGGACTGTGAGGTCCAAAGGATGAAAGGGCCCGTAGCAGCCTACAAACCCCATTTTCTGCCCCTGGCCTGTTGGATGAAGCAGGGTAAAAAATGCTTTCCCTCCCTGTGAGCGGCATTTCTTCCTGCCCGCCCTCCCTGCTGCCTTTCTCTGTTCTGACTGCCTGTTCCCGGGTACAGACTGTCTCTGACCGCCTTGTGCGGAGCCTCGCACAATGGGGCTGTAACATAACCTCAGCGCGAACGAGCTGCCATTAATAATAATAATAAAAACGCCCATCACACCCTACGGCAGCTGCGGATAGGGCCGAGCAGCAGCCGCAGCCCCGCTCCCCCGTGGGAAACCGGCGTCCCCCGGGAGCGGGAGCCCCCTCTCCGCCGCCGCTCTGGCTGCCGGGGGCAGGCGCTGTGCTTTGCCGGGCTGGGGAACACAAAGGCTTTTCCCCGCCCGGCAAGCTCCGCAGCGGGCCGGGCCGGGCCGGGCTGGGCCGGGGCGAGGCGCGGGGCTGCCCTGCCACCTGCCGGCTGCGGGGGCTCCGTGCGGGCCGCGGGCACGGCCCCCAGCGCGGCCTGCAGCCGGGCCCAGCGCTGCCCCTCGGGCACGGCCCCGCGCCCGCCAGCGCCCGCCGCGGCCTGCGCCAGAGCGGGGGGCCCCGGCGCTCTGGTAACCCTGCCCGTGTCTGTCCGGCCTGCGGGGCCGCACAGCTGCCCCGGGCACAGGGGCTGGCGGTGGCCTGCTGGGGAGAAGGCTGAGTGTTGCTCTGCGATGGCTGGTGGTGCCGCGCTGTCAGCCCCGGCTCTTTGTTCCCTCTCCTCCCCACCTCCCGCACAATCGTCTGACTGTTTCAGGCACGCACAGCTCTGGCTAGCCAGCCCCTCCCCTTGCAAAAAACAGGAGACCGAGGGAACTCCTCTCCCATGCGATCGTGTGAGAAATAGGGAGGAGATCTTTCCCATGCTGTACTGGGTTGTCAGTGGTCGCTCTCTGTGGGGCTGGAGAACCTCTCTGGCTCCGAACCAGGCAGCAGGCCTGCACTGCCAGCTGGCCACACAGTGTGGTCATCCTGGGCTGGGCAACAGGGCTTCTGCTGAAACACCCAAAGTGTTAGAGGTGGGCAAGGGGGGGAGCAGAACGGGCACATCCAGGTGGGAGCTTTCTGTCAAGCCGGAGGCCTCAGGGGGTAATTGCAGTGCCTTCTCTTTTGACAGGGGTGATGACCTCCGTGGAAATACGTGGGCTCAGTCTAAAAGTGCCCATCTTGTATCAGCTCAATAGAGAGCCAGCATTGTGGGGCAGCCATGGCAGACATCAGGCTTGCTGTCACAGCCACTTTGCCAAAGGTGGTTCTCTGACATCACCTCCCTGCCCTGTACTACAACCCCTTCTCTTCCTTCTCATGAGACTTTCGGGCTGCCTCCCTTTAGCATCACTCCCCCTTCTCACACTAAGACTGTAGCTCACTCCCGTCTCAGTAAAGACCACCCATTGCCATGGTAACGTTGCCTCTCACAAAGTTGCAAGCAGACACAAAGGTATATTTCTCCCCTGCTTTATAGCCCCCATCCCTTCATCCCGGTTAATATGCCAGGGCTTTGCTTGTAGGGAGGGAATGGAGGGCTCTTGCATTTCATTTTCATTAAAGAGGGAGAAGTTATTCCAACCCCTTTGCTCCACAAGTGCTGAAGCCTCTGCTCACTGTAGGGAAAGAGCTGTCATTCATGGGCTACCTGAAAGCCCCTAAAGGCAATGGTGTCCCAGGTGGATACTGTAGTGCAGATACTTGTCCTGCACTGGGAAAGAGTAACTGACAGAGGGGACACGACCCATGGAAGACAAAAGAGGGGAATGAAGACCTGTATTTCATCCACTCAGAGCAGAAAAAAACCTCTGCTGTGGTTGTGTTCTGTTGCTGTCTCCCTGAACAGCTCTGGTTCTCTTCCCAAAATGATTTCTTCAGCTTATGAAGCTAATTGGCCTGTCTCCAGGACTGCTGGCACCCCTTGCTGCCACAGCCATACCATGAATAATGTTGTGGTACTACTTACACAGCAGTACCAGCAATTTAATACTAGCCTGGATGCACCCATGGTTCACTGCAGCCACTGCAATGTGGACAACAGCTTATATTCATCAATCTCTTGTTCACTTTTCCTTCCCTTCTTACTTATACACATCTCCCTCTTCTCTTCCAGTGGATGTGCCCCAGGCCTTTGCAACACTGAACAAAATCTTTCTTTCATCCTCCTTTTTCTTCTTCTTTCACTTCTTTTCACGTCTTTTCCTCTCTTTCCCTTTGATCAAGACATTCCATCTTGAAACCAGTGAAGGATCTCCCACATCTCCTGACCTGTTTGTCAGTCTGGTCCCTCCCAGTTTATCATTTTTGTTGTAAAGTTGCCATACCGGACTGTCACATGCTCTCTTACCTCCCCTTAAGTACTCGATAAGTCTTCAACTCTTCCAATCTCCCCTCCCCTAAGTTAACCTTACCTCCATCACCACTGAGCTTCTGTGCCCTGACCAGTCTCTGTTTCACCCCACCACGTTTTTCTAGGGATGGGTTTGCAGTCACAGTGTAAAGCCTTAGGCCACTCTGCTGGTGTCAAGTGCTGTGGCTTTCCACATGCTACTGGAGCACATCTGTGCCAGGCTTTTGCACCACAGCTGTGCAGGAGAGCTCAGTGTGAACATCGGGAGCTTCCCATCAAATGCTGTTGCTTGCAAATGTGCTGCTGAACCTGCTGACTGCCCCAAAGCAGGAGTGTGTTTACAGCACCTGAGAAGTGGCTTTGAACATTCCTATTTAATGCAAAGGTGTTATAATAAAATAACATTTTTTAAAGGCAGCTGGACTAAGGAGAAGAAGGATTGGTATCGATAACGTTTATGCTCTGGTAACCCTGAGAGAGACAATGGCATGGAAAGGAAAGGAGTTCTCTCTCCTAATATATTTTGCAGCAAATGGAAGAATCTGAGGGGAAAAAAAAAACTGGTGCCATTAACTGAAGAAAAGCAATAGAAACCATTCCTGATACACAACCTGGACTCATCCCAGCATATTTAAAAAAAAAAAAATAAACATGTAGGCGATTCCAGGCTTTAATTATCTTTGACAAACTCCACTGTCAAAGTCCCTCTGATTGACTGCAAATTTTGCACCCTTCTGAGCATGAATGAGAATTAGGAGGAAAACTACAGTAAATGAGGCTGTAGCAACAATGGACTTTCCCAGAGGCTGAGAAAAGTCCACAGAGAGGAAAATCTGCCAAACCAGAAGTGCAAAGGCACCCCTGACCCCACTGCTCTTGTCCCTACATGTTCCTTCTTCAGTAAGGAAAAATGTAAATTCAGCAGCACCCATGACAATCAGCAGGGTCAAATCCAAACATGATTTTTTTTTGCAAGTCAGAGCTTGGCCTAAATCCTTCTATAGTCCACCCATGTTCCAGCCATTGTTCTAGTCCAAACATTTACCACTGCTCTGCTCTAGTCTTCTGCTCATTCTCATAGTCCTTTTCTCTAACTTTTCTTTCCATTCTAATTTTTCCTTGAGATTTTGCCAACATTCCAACACACTATGTCAGAAGCATCCACTCCATGCTAATTTTACAGTCATGATCTTTTCATTACTGTCTGGTCTCCTTCACTCTGACATGGACACTAGAGCTCTGGCCTTCCTGCAAAACTCAGGCATTGCCATGGCACCTGACCTCTACTGGGGAGTGTTCCTCCCAAGGGATTTTATTGGAATACTATACCGGGGGTACAGAGTTCTAGTAAGCACCTTCTGCCCTCCCTGTAGTCACAGGACAAACACACACCTCTACAAAAAGCAAGACAGACTTTAGCTGACCTGAGTATTTCTCTGGATGTTCATCTCTCTTCGTTGACTCTGAAGTAAATCCTAGGGTTTACGAGCCCCTCATTTTGTGTAAAGTGAGCTGAATTCAAGATTTTTCGAATGCTATTGTTATTTTTCCATAGTAGTTTTTCTTCCTCATAACAGATAGGTCACAATACTGTGAGAAAAGTCTCCCAAGAAAGAGGATACTTTTTCTTCCCATCAGATGCTGTTGCTTGGCTCCCTAGCCTAGCCAGGGTTGATAGGTATTGCTCTCCCAGGGCAGTGAGCCCGGCAGTGTCCAGCTATAGCGCTACTGATTTTTAGTGTATTTAATTTAGGTGAGCTCCTCCACTCACCAGCTAGAAATTCCTTAGTGTAATCCATATTGTCCTAGACTCCTAGGATACCTCTTGCATGTGCAGAGGACCAATCTACATCATGCAGTCTGAGCCTGGATATCATGGGCCCCTTTCTCAGTTAGGATAAGCCCGCACAGTTCCAGAGCGTCCAGAGAGGCTGTGCTGATTTACACCAGTCAAGAAATGAGCCCCTTCAATGCAATGCCAGCCCTTAACTGTGTAACACATTCACCTGGGCTACTTGGAAGGATCACAGTCTCCCTTGGGCTGCCTCCTTCACTTCTGATTCCTTGTGAAATGGTTATGGCTGGAGGAAAGTCACCACTATGAAAAGGCACATACTACCACACAATATTCTTTCTAGCTTTGATAACCTTGTCCCTTCCTATGTTGCTCGAACAAACTCCCAGACGTGACAAGACGCTTTGGCACCCTCTTTCAGATTTTTCAGAGCTACCCTGGGAATCTTCATAACCCTGTGGTAAACAGCAACATAAAATATTCAGTCATCACTGGGCAAAAAAAGGACATTGTGCTCTGCAGGAGAGAAACCATTCAGCTTGTGTTTGGTGACACCCTCAAAAGTGTGGATAGGCACATCCAGCACAGGAATGCCTGTTCAGAAGAGTAGTGTTTAAAGGACATTGATTTCTGATCCTTTTCTTAATCACCTCCTCCCATCTTTTATCACTAACTTCCCCAGAGCTGCCTTTCCTCTCTACCTTGCCTTCTCTTATGCACAGACCAGGAAAAGGCATTGGACTGTCCAAGAGTTAATTCTGCAACTTGATCCCCCAGGATAGATCAGATCATACCTGCTTCCTGAGAATAATTTTTACTGGTTTGTAATATAATCATTTGGCTTGTTCTGATCTCAGTGGCAGGTGCATCTCAGAGCAGCATGAAAAGATTTCAAGGTAGGATATTCTATTACTGCTTCTCCTGAGCTCCTCTTCACATTGAAAAAGGTGAAAAGTGCCTTTCTTTTCCCAGGCATTAGCTCTTCAAGTACCTAATTAGAAATCATATAGAAAATTGAGAGTTTTCTGAAGGTTTACAGCAGAAGAACAAGAAGCAACAGAACAAGTTGTAGCAAGAGAAAATATAATTAGATATTAGGAAACATTTTTTGCACAATGAGGGTGGTCAAACACTGGAACATGCTGTCCAGAGATTGTGTAATGTGCAGCCCTGGAGATCTTCAACTGGACAAAGCCCTGAGCAACTAGATCTAGCTCTGAAGATGGATCTAACATAAAGATTTGCCATGCTTTGAGCAAAGGCTTGGACCAGATGACCTCTAGAAGTGCCTTGTAACCTAAATTATTATATGAGTCATGAATCTATAATTGCAGGAGCAAGCTGTGCTTCCCTTTGTCACAGTACCCTACACAGTACCCTGCAGCAACTTCAGAATTTTCTCTGCCATTTCATGATGTCTCAGCCTTGAATCACTAGAAGACCCTTATTAAAGAAGCTCAGGTTACTCCCAGTAAAGCAGAAACTTAAGAGACTGCTCTGACAGTTTCCATTGCACACCCTCAAACCATCTGAGCAAGCCAGAGCAGGGAATGATGAAGTCCCGATTGACAGCACATCCTGCACAGGGAAGAACTGTTTGGGTCATGCTGCCCATTCACATGTCCCTTCAAATGAAGTGACCAGTGGCCTGCACCTTTTCCTGGTGAACTCCTGTAGTGTTTTAGACATATCTAGAAGCTCCTCTTCACAGGAAAGAAATGTTTAACAACAAGGGGCACCACGTCTCAGAGCCACCTCACTCTCAGGATTATTTTGGAGGCACACTCACTAATAGTCAAAGAGGAGATGTGAAAGACAAAGGCTAAGAGCTCCGTATGTGGACATGTAGAAAATCCCTCCAGGGTTGCTCTTAACTGTTGCCTAAATCTACTCCCTTTCCTTGCTCCTACTCTTCAAAAACGAGCCAGATCACCCCAGAGAGTCACGATATATTACATGCCAATGTGCCTCAATTTTGGAAACCCTTAGTACCACATTTTGCTTGGGTTGCCATGCTGCAGTAAAAAAAATCTTGCTACCCTCTCCTCAGTGTCTCCAGAGAACTTGTCTGCAGGAGCAGCTGTAGAAGCACCAGGAAAAGTGGGGAATGCTAGATGCTTGAAAGGTTCCTTGGATATGGAAAGCAGCAACGTTTGGAGTTTGGATATGGATGCAGATGAACACATACATGTGCATTTATGTGTACACTCCATTTCCCAGCCAGCAGCATGTAGTATGTTTCCCCACTGCAACAAACATCCTCCTGGGAACTGTGGGTGCTGCTGAGTAATTAGTACAGCCCCAGATATATTATTGATGGCAACTGGTAGAGGGATGTAAGCATCTAGCTGGCTTTCTCCACAGCAATTGCCTTTTAGCCACTGACTTCTCAACCTCCTCAGGGAGGTTTATAAAAATACCTTCAAAGAAGAACTGGGAGCTAGAATTTACAGTACTTCTGGATGACAAAGCTCATCAACTCCATAAATGCACTATTTTATTACACAGTATTTCTTATTTCTCACTTCTTCTCATCCCTCACCTTTTTACAGGTGCTAGCCACCTTTTTTTTCAAACTGTCCAGTGGATTACCAAACCCAAACTAAATTCAAAACATTTGTTCTCAGCCAGTGCTTTCCAGGAATTTGCTGTTTCTCGTTTGAAATTGAAAACATATCACTGTATCAAAGGAAGTTGGTTCTCCCTACAAGTCTTTGTGCTTCATGGCTGGTAGAGGATGGTGGTTGCACCAGAGTTATCACTAGTGCCATGGAAAGGCTGTGCTTACCAGAGGAAACAGTGTGACTCAGCTGCCAAGGAAGGGAGATGAGTGAAGAAAACCTTAATTTCCTGATCAGGCCCAAAACTGTGACTCAGGCAGAGATGCAGACACACAGCGAGGAGGGATTAGACAACTAGGGCAAAGGAACTGCCAGCATATCACACAACTTGGGGAAACGTATCCTGTGATGGGAATTGCCTCAGAAACAAGGGCCTTTAGCCATTTTCATCCTGCCCTCCCTCAGCTAAACAGATTATGATGGAAAGAGAAGATGACACAAATGGCCAGAAAGAAATAAATGATCCCTGAGTGGGATAAATGAACTGAATAAATTGTTGGTGCTGTGGGATGCAATCTGTTTAGATCTGACAGAGATCAGAGCAGGGATGCTACTTACCATTCAGAGCCTCTCTGCATGCTGTAGAATACCAGCAGATACTAATGGGAAGTTTAATGGCAAACATGAGATAAGCACATACACACACACATATGTAACAAAGCAGGACAAAAATCAGAATTGGTGTCTGCTGTAATATGCACAGCTCAGACAAGAAATCAATACATTCCTGCCTAGTCACACAATGCTAATGGCAAGGTCCCAGTACTTGATAGTCATGGAGGATTTTAATTACCATTCCTGCATGTCTGCTGGGAAATGCTCAATGCTTAAACACCATCCAGTAGGAACTTTGTCAAAGAGCTTGAATACCATTCTCTGATTCAAAGCGCTAGAAAGACATGCTAGGCTGATAGCTAAGTAAGCCAGTAATGAGATATGGAGCCTTTCACCTCGAGGTCACCTTCTAGTGACCCATGGTTATTACCATCTCATTGCTGTTGCCTGTGTGAAATGAGGTGAGGAGCTTCGACCAGTTCCTCATGGCCAAGTGCCTCTATCACACAAAACCTGACGCTGAGGTTGGTGCTAATTGGCCCTGTTGGTCACCAGCCTCTCCGGGAAGGCTGGGGACCCTGGCTCCCTGCTGGGGGGCATCCCTGTCAAAGACATGAGCCCAGTGCCCCAGGGCTGGAGCTCCAATGGTTGGGTAGGCTGGAGCTCTTTGAGCGCCCTTTCCTGTTGGCTAGGCTCCTTGGGAGGAGGACAATTCCTTCTTTGTGAAGAGAGGGTTTAGGAAGGGTTTTCTCCTTTAAGACAGGGAGAAGCCCCCTTTCAGCAGCTCTCCCAGACGACACACAATGGCTTGCCACCTCCTCGGCTGCACAGAAATGATAATCAGAGGTTCAGCTAACGGGAGAGAAAGGAAGCAGCTCCCTGCCCTCCCAACCCCCGCCATCGTGTGATGCTGTCACACGAGATGAGGTGGCAGATGGGTCGTCAGGGCGGCATTTGCTTTTTTAACTCCTTCCTCCCCCTCACAGCCCACTCCCAGAGGGATGTAGAGAGGCACAAGCAAAGCAAGGAAGCCCTGGTCCAAGGGCTAGTTTTGCCATGGAGAGGAGCACAAGCTGTTGGCACAGAGGGCCATTCTGTATCATATCAATATCACAGTGTTGTATCTGTTGCTTGTTTAAAAGATGGTATCTGTGCTGAGGGAAGTATTTGGTTCCATCCCATTTCAGTCAGCAGTTCTTCCAGGCTCCCACATCCAGACAGAGGAGATGTGTCTGAGAGGGACGTGGGGCGTCAGTACATCACAGAGGGATGGGAAAAAGAAGTGCCTTCCTGTCCAGTGGCTCCATGTGCTTTACTTCATGGCCATTATTCACACAGATTGGCAGGGACAACCTCTCCCCCTCCACCTCAGCATGGACTGCCAGTGTTTGCGTAGCCAAGTACACTTCACTGACCCAACCTCTATGAGGCAGTGCTATTCCAGGTGCGGGGCCAAAGCCTGTGAAACTCCTCAGGGTCTTTTGCCACCTCATTTCTTCCAGGATACTCTGAACTCCAGCAACTCAAGGAATGGCTTCAGGAGGAAGCACCCACCTGCTATGTGCCTATCTTTGGTGGCTTCTTTTTTTCCAGCAGTGGTATGCACTGTCAAAAAGAGAGAGTCTGGCAATCCAAGCTGAGCTCTGCTACTTATTACATTGCTTCAGTCTGATCCCATTATCCCTGACCTAAAGGGACCTGGAGTTATGCCACTGTTTATTACCAGGCATTATTAATATTAGAAACAATAGTTCCTGGCATAGAGATTAAGGGGGAGTTGGGGCATCTTCAATGAATTCTGCGGCATTTCCAGCATTTTTTGGGAGTGCGGTATTGCTCTTTTTTATTGTTGTGTCACATTTATTATGTGTATGCTGCTTGTACTCAGTCTTTGGCACATTTTAAAAGGCCACACCATGCAAAGGGATGCTGCTCAGGAGGCCATGTGTGCTCTGTTAACACAACCAGTGCTTTACTTCAGGAGATGTGTTTGGTATAGCACTGTGAGCCATGGTTTTGCAATACCGGTACCATCAAGAACTGCACAGCTTTACTGTTGCCTTTGAACCTGCTTTGCAGCCTCCTCACTTGCCAAGCCCTGGCCCCACAGCTCTACCCTCCTGCCCCACAATCCTTGATATGCCCTTCCTCCAACTCTGCCAAATCTCTTTTCTCTCCATTGCTACAATGTAATTCAAATGCAAATTCCTGATCTTTATTAATTAAAACATCACATTAACCCTTGTCTCTTGTAGCACCTTCCACAAGAAATACCTGTCTGATGCTGTACAAAAAATACTCATGTCAAGTGTCTGCTTAGAAATAGACACCCAGCAGCATAAGGTGGGAGTTAGCAATCTTTGAAGGGCCACATTCTGCACTGTAGTTCCCATACTAAGTTACCACATGCATGCAGTTTATCGATAGCATCTTGCCCTCTGTGGGAAGCAACGGGTGCCTTGCTCGTGTTAAATGTTGAAATGAGAAGAAGCCAGGAGCCCTGATCTCTCCTGGATACAAGTTCAGAGTGTAGCAGGCAAAGTTTGCTGTTTACTGTGTTTGACTGCCTGGTGGCAGGTTGCCCCTGCTGCCTCCCATCAGGAAAGGGCTTTCTTGCTCACCCATCTCTCACTTTTTTTTTTTTTTTTACATGCCTGATGCTGTCATGAGATGCCATGGATTGAAAAGCTGCTCCAGTTTGGGCAGGAGGGACTGGCAAAATTTTGCTGCTATTTAGGACTCCTAGTGTCTGCATATACCAGATGTGTTGCTCACTTTCTTCCTTCATGCCCAGCTTCCCAGAGCTCAAAACACAGAATTCAGGAAAGCAGAAGCTGGTCTTCATCCTTAAAAAGTTCTTTGATCTAAGTCAGTACAATCCTGATACAGTGAGCAATCCTACTGAATTAACAGACATCAGTTTTCCAGAACCTCACCCAACCATCCATTTAACATACCAGTGGTATTCCTTTCCTCAAAAAACCAGACATTGTCAGTGTTTCCAATCCAGAAAAGTTGTGTGGGCTCAAGGATCCCACCAGAGCCACCTGATCCCTGCAGGAATCTCCATGGACCTCTGCAGCCACTGGACTGTGGTTTGAATGAGACAGAGTCCTGTGCTTAAGGAAAATATAGTGGTCTGTCTGCTCTTTCCCTCTTTGATTTGGGAGAGAATTCATCTCAATTGGTGAGATCTTCAGACAGTAGCTCCAACTGCATGTACAGCAGAGCAGGAGTCAGGCTTGGCTGCTTCCAGCTGCTAGCACTGCACTGAGGGGTCAGAAGCAGGCCTGGGAGACTGCCAGAGGAGCAGGATCTTCTGGGCATAGCCCATGGCAGTGCCAGGCTTGCAGGAGAGAGAAGGGTACAGAGGCTTTCCCCTGGGTGGACATCTGGCTGGTGGTGACCAGCTCAGGGTTTGAGCACCCTGAGCCAGGCAGGAGTGCAGGAAAGCCTTCCTATTATCCTCTGCTGACAAAAAGAGCCTGTGAAACAGATGTCCAAAGCCATGCTCTTCAGGATGCAGATTGCTCCATAGATTTGAGCTGTCAGTGAACCTCCTGCCCTCCTCCCCATCCGGCTGTACATGTGTTTCAAACGACAATTACATTTGTATTTTACAAAATACACTGCTCATAAGAAGAGGGGAAGCCACAGTGCTCCCTGCCCCCACTCCTCTGGGCCCCCATTAAGTCTGTTTGCCTATGATTTCTTCCAAATGACAGAGCCAGTCTGTTAGCAGTTAAGTTAAACAGAGCTTGTCCTGTAATAACCCCATTTCAGGCTGCTAATTGGTACCAGTACCTACTCCCTGCCTCCTTCTTGCTACTGGCAGGGCTCAGTCTGCTGCTCTCCTGCCAGGTCAACAAGAGAAGAGGTGTCACCTCCTGGCCTTCACTCTGGGACAGGGCCTCTTGCCAGGGCACAAGTAGCATTGGCATGGGAGATAAGCAAGGATGCGAAGGACTTTTCCAGAGAAAGCAATGACCACGTACCCATGAATGTGCTCTGTTCTCCACTGCTGAAATTGAAGACAGCAGTTTCTCTGCCTGTTCTGGCCACAAAGTCATCCTAATCCTCTCCGTATGACTTTGAGTGCATTGAGTGCATCAAACAATAATGACATCCCAGCATCACCACAGCAACATATGGCTTCACAGCAGGGAAGGTAGACAAGGTACTGCTCCAGCTGGACACAGCTATGCGGTGCTGGTCCCATGAGGTGCCCAGCTTCCCTGGAAATGCAGCTATTGTTATTACCAGAATGCTCAGGATTATCTCGTAAAAGTCAGCCTCCATATAGCACCATGCACTTAGGAACAATTCAAGTTGAGCAACAGGTGAAAATAAAGATCATGGGAAGTAATGTACTTGGAGCACTGCCCAGTCCCTTGGCAAATACAGATGATTGGGCAGAAGTCAAGGTTGGTTGTTTGGTGGTCACAGTACTTGGGTTTAAATCCTTTGGATAACTTTCGGGAGTATGATACTATTTTGCTTCCATGAGAAAGTGTATTTTATTGCTCAAGATATTTCTACCCATCACATTTCAGTCCTCTGAACAAAATAAACAAAAAATAATTATCTTTGCAGTAATTTGCCTCTCAGAGAACATACTTGCTCAACTACTCAGAGATCAGAAACACCCTCTACATGCGAGGAGCCATCCCCTGTAACACACACTGAATTTCAAGTATTTGCTGTCAAGTCACAGGAAAAGAGATGACCAGATGTTTTCATTGATTAAATCAACAAACAAATGCAAGAATGCAAGAAGAACGAAACTTCCTAGTGAGTGCCATTCGAGGAAAAGAATGAGAAGGCTAAATCTGACAGGCTGCTCATTATGAAATATTTGTGCCACTCCTATTATTATTAGTCACTTGTACATTTCCAAAGCAGTTAACTCAGTAATCCTCACAGAGCCGTGGGAGGTAAGACAGTTGTTACCCATTAAGCAAAAACCCCAGTTGTCAATGGCATCAAATGTTTTGGCTACAGGAAGGTTACCAGAAAAGAGGATACTCTGAATTCTTGGAAAGTAAGGCTTTGCACAAGATCTTAGAAGTTCTCATTTTGCCTGTATCCAAAGTCGAAATGGTCTACCTGCTGCCCAGAGAGGCCTCCCTGCAGTATGTGCAGTATTTTCAGGCATTGAAGGAGTAATTTGAGCCTGCATCCTTTTATGAAGACCTTTGGTAACATTGTGAAGAGTGGTCTCAGGCTCCTGACAGAGCATCTGTCAGGCCCGATGCTCTTCCCAGTAACTGGGAATGACAGCAGCAAAGTGTCTTTGTCCTGAATGTTGCCACATCTTTGTGTTGGCTCCCCATAGGAACAACTGGAAGATCATCCTCAGGCACTGCAGGCCTGCACAGAGGGGACCCTGCCCAGCCTTTGGCCCTGCAGAGCAGAGAAGGAATTCAGCATGGCCTTCCCCACCAGAGTTATTCAAAGATCAGGCTCCAAGATCCCACCCTGAACACATTCTTGGGAAGAAAAAGATATTTCTGTGTTCACTGACCATGTGCCAAGAAGTGTTTTTAGGCAGCCCCTTCTTTGTGAACAGTGTTTGATGCTGCTCACAAAGCCTCCCTCATCCCCATCAGGCAGGAATCCAAACTCCTCCAAACTTCCCCAGCTCCCAGCTCCTTGGACCTGGAGCTATCCATGGTTTATGCAACACGCCCAATTCTCATGTTCTTACTGCAAACATCTGACTTCATGCACGGTTCCTGTTTTGGCACTGTAGTGTCCAAATCATCACATCACAAAATTTTTCAACTCAGAACAAGTGGCCCCAGCATTCACCCACTTTAGGAACAATCACTGCTACAAACGTGGAGAAGGTCGACTGTAGCAATTTCTGAACTGATGTCTTAATTTAGGAATTCTAGGACTCTGCTTAGGAGAGAAAGATCACAAATGAGAGATGCTCTGGAGAAATACTCTGGAGCTTTAGCTTGTACAAGAAAAAAACTTGATTAATTTACGAGTTGGTAAAGGCTTCTGGCATGCAAAACTGTTCCAGAGAGTCCAAGGAGCATATCCACATAGAAGCAGTCAATAGCCTTTGTGGCTGGACCAGAGGGAAAGCAGAAATCTGCACTGACTGTGAAGCCCAAAGCTTTTGGATCTCAGGAGCAGAAGCTATACAACCATCACTTTCTGTGTCTCTGAACTAGTGGAGTAATTTTAGGGACCTTGATATCAAAGAGCAGTGAGAACTCGCAAGTCAAATGGTTCTCATTAGTGGCTCATTTTCTTGGTGTGAGGGATAAAAGCACAGAAAGAGCTAAAGCATCTCCCAGCGTTTTGGTGGAGGGGAAGAGAATAACTACAGAAGATCATCCTTTCCCCAGGCAGTGACTCTAGAGCTTGGCATGGCACTGAAGCAGGGCTGTATTGCACCCCCATGCTGCTGTCCCAGGCTGAGTGCCTGGCAGTACATCTCCCAGCATTCAGGAGCTACACAGGGGGAGACTTGGGCAACAAGGCGAGAATACATCAGCTGTGCTTTGCAAAGCTACATGAGCATGGTGTTTCTGGAGCTTGTAGGCTTCTAGGGGGTCTCCTAGTTTTCTGGAAATTTCCTGGGGAAGCTGATATGCCATGTTTGAATATAACCAGCTGGGAAGCATAAAAAAATATATCTGTAACAATGTTTGCAACCATTTCCTGGCATTTTAAGAGCCATCAACCTGCCATCAAGTCAGTGGAGCAGTCCTACAGGTCTCAGATCAGTCCTGTAAACTGATAACCATTAGCAGGCAGTAGTCTGACCTTTTAGTGTTGAAGAACCAGCATTACAAGAGGACTCTGGAGAATGGTCGCAGGGCTGAGGAGTGAGCTGATGAAGGATTGTTTCTTCTAATGGCAAAATAGTGATGTAGCAAATCCTCACTGGTGGTAGAGAAGAAACTCATATGTTTAGAGCAGTGGCAAAGCAACTGGTCATGCTGACCTTCCAAACAATACTGAGAATTCTCTGAAATATCTAAGAGACTCTTGGTGCCCTTGCATCCAGCTGTTTGCATGCTTAGGGTAGATCCACTGCTTTGGGACCCATCCACTTGAAATCTTTATTGTGAGGGTTTGTTCACTCTTCTGAACACTCACATTTTTTGGAAAGCAAGGTGCAGCCCACAGGAACTAGGTCTAGTCTTTCCGACCACAGAGCGCCAGCCCTCTTTGAGTCCAATTCACAGCTGTGAGCCATGACAGACTGTAAATCTGAGGGCTGGAATGGGAGAACATCTGGGTGGCCACCAGAGAGGGCTGGGGGGAGCTGTCAGGGGCACCACCTGGCTTTTGATCAGCCCTAGGAACTGGCAACGTTCAGCAGGCGCTAATCCGCTCTTTTAGCGATTCTCAGCAATCAGCTTCCTGTCACAGCTGAAGGAGGGAAAGTTACTTGATCACAAACCTGAGGGAGCTGGTGTTGAAACATACCTTTAGCTTTTTTCTGAATTTGTTTAAATGATAAAAGAGGAAGGTGAGAGGGAAATACAAAGAAATATACACCAAATATTCACTCTACAGAGTAGAACTCTTGATTAACTCATAGTATGTTTTCAAAGAGATTATTTGCCTTTAGGGTTTTCTGCTTTCTTGAGATTTCACATGATTTGGGGAAGGGATTTTAGTCTCTTGAGATCACAAAGGCAATCATCAGGATAGTCAGCTGTGGCTCCTTCTGCTGGAAGCTCGTCCAGCCTGTTAGATAGCTTCACATTTGTGTGCAGCCTTCCTGTATAAAATGGATAGAATACTGTTCCCTTCACAGAGAAGAGGAAGCTGAAAACCTCAGCTCATGCTGCAAAGCTGTGGCTGGGAACTATATCCAGATCCAATGATCTCAAATGGCGTAGCTGTAAGAGTCTCATTGTGAAATCCTTTGTTTGAGCTGTCTTTTCATTTGCATGGTGCCGTTTCTGCTTTTGATGGACCACCCTAGAACACATGTTGTCTCCTCAATCCAGAAGTGGATCGATCATTTAATTACTGTCAGAGCATGAACCCTATTCACTTGCTGGGATCACAAAACTTCCTACAGAAACGCTCATCAGCTGCAGAGAAAATGATGCCCGGTTAAAATTTAATTCACAGATGGGAAAAAAATCCTCTAAAGACTGGCCATTTGTATCACAGCTGTCTTAAGGGGAAGAGAGTGTTGTGCTCTGTACTTGAAACTGCAGTCAGTCCCTGACTCAAAGATTTATTGCTCAGGCAGGGTCCCACTGGAGGCTCAGCACTCCCTGGCCTGTATGATGTGAATGAAACCACAAGTCAGGTGGCTTTCCCAACTTCATGCTTTGAATCCAGCTGATTCAAGTGCAAAATGGAAAACTCCTAAGCTCCATTAAGCTCCTGACCTGTGGGGCAGCTCTACTTCTCTGAATTTAATAAGCTTTTAAATGGGACCAGGCGTGCAGTATGAGCTAAAAGAGTGCAAAGGAAACCTCTCACCCAATGGTAGCCACAACCATGTTCTGTAGGTCCAACCACCAGTGTCACCAGGACACGGAGAAATGTTCTCTACCATCGAAGTATGCGTCGCTGTCCTTGATCCTAAACATACAGGCTGACTTTTAATTAGCAACTAGCAACACATGGCCCAGAAGAATGGCTAGATGTGTCTGAATTTACCTCTATCTTAATTGCATCAGGAAGTTGCCTTCTGGCACTGATCAGCTCTGAAACTCTTGGCACATCTCATGCTAATGGAGGGAGGCTGCAGCTGGCAGCTCCTCCCAGGCTCTTCCTGGGCTCTTTTCCACCAGCCTCTGAGTAGCACCTGCTGCAGGTGAAGCCTTCTGGGAGTACCAAACTGAGCCAGCGTTCCCATGTGGGAGAATAGGATGCTCTACTGAGCCACCTCAGTGCTGACAAGTAGAGGAGTTACAAGGCTGCAGTGGGATGGGGAAACGGTAATTGAAAGGGTGGGAGGTTTATACAGGGATCATCCACTGGGTGAATCTCAAGATTGGATTTGTCATAGAGAAATCCCACTTTGTTATTCCTAATTATCTTGGTTCCAGTTCTGTGTGGGTGGAGATGTATGTAAATGTGAATGTGGTACGTGTACAAACAGAGCACAGCCAGACTGACACCTCTACAACCATCTGGCTTCCTTCACACTTGCTACTGGCTCCGCTGTGCCAGGGACTGATGTGACCCCACTGATAAGCAGGCACAACTTGTCACAGCACAGCCCATTCTGCCATCCTTAATGCTGGTTGGGAGTGCAAAATGGGAAAGTGCAGGGCCTGGGGATAGAGCACATCCCTTCCCCATCTGCCTCTTTATTCCAGGAGAGATAATGGGCTCTCGTGAAGCCCTGGCTTACACCAGCTCCACTCTTCTCTTTCTTCAACCTTGCTGTATTTCTTCTCCCTGCCTAATTTCCCTGTGAGGGAGTGTGGCCAGGCTCGCTTCCTCCCTCAAAGCAGATGTGAGGTTTGGGACTGCAGCTCCCAGAGAGTTGGGCTATGTTGTCCTGTACCAAGGCCCAGCTGTGTGGTGGCCTTGATGTTGCAGCATGTAGTGAGTTCAAAATGGCAGGGGGGTACTTGTGTTGAGCACATCTCCCTTGTAATACTGGGTGGCCCAAGCCTGCTGACAGCTTTAATTTAGGAAGTTGATGGTGGCTCTCTACACACTGTGTCTGCCTGTTGGTTTGACAGAGCTTGAAACACATCCCCTTCACTCCCCATTGCATAGCCTATTCAGGGTCACAAACTGCCTCTGCTACTATGAGAATCATGCATCCCCAAGTTCCCCTCCTCCACTTGCCCTTTTCCTCTCATGTTGCAGCTTAGAGAGCATTGCAGAGAAGTTTCTAAGGTCTGAGAACCTGGCAGCAGCAGAATGCCAGCATCCCTGCCTGCAAGAGCCTCAGAGTTAGAGGGTGATGTCCGGTGGCCTTCATGGAGTGCATGGCCCAGGAAGGAGGCAGTACAAAGGTCTGTAGCTCTCCAGACAGCCCTTAGAACATGTGAGCAACCCTACTCCCCTTCCCATAGGCTGGTTCCTTGGACACAAATGTGCACTGTTGCAGAAATAGGGTCTGTGTACAGGAGAGGCTGAGCTGGAACAGGCACTGGGGCTGAGACAGCCTTCTTGGTGATTGCTTTTCTTTATTTAGTATCTACTGCTGGAGGGCAGCTTAATCCTAGCACTTGCCTTTCTTCCCACATTAAATGCCATTGCTCTGACCCACACACCCAGGTGCTAACAGACTAAACAAGATGAAGGAGCAGGGGGTGTATAATTGTGATACCAATATATGTCACAGCTTACACAGCAGATAACCAGTGTGTGCCAAAAAGGCAGTGGCCTCCAGAAGAGATTTCTCCCTAGAAGAGCAGCATTTCACACTACCAGCCTCTGTAATGTGGGGAAAACTACGCATCCTTAGTCCCAGGGGTCCTACCATGAGGTGTAAGCAACCAACTTAGCTGTGCTGTGGTAGCCCTCAAGCACAGCAACTTGCCTTACTCTGGGCAGTGGATACACCTCGTGCTTCCTCAGTTTGTTTTGATGCTCTTCTACTGCGAGACCGTATTTAAAGAGAAGAAATGAGTTAATTCTGCCAAACTGAAGGGTTTGACGTTTGATTGCAAGTTTTGGGAAGAGAGATAAAGCGGGTTATTTTCTCAGCCATGACCACTTAGGGTTTGGTTGACACACTTCCCACCACAGCAGTGCAGTCTTTCAAGCACACTGCTTTCTTAAGTCATCTTTTTGTTTTGGGCTGTGGGGTTTTTGTGGTGGGTCTCAGATTTCCTTGTCAGATTTGGGAGCTGTGTGTCTGTCCTCAAAACTTCTGAGCATGTCTCACAGGCCCCTTTCCCTGAACCTAAGTTAAGAGTTGTTTTTTAGGTATTGTTTTCTATTGCTCAGGGGCTGAGAAAATGCCAGTGAAATAGGGCATATCTTGATGGAGAATGAATTTCTCTGGAGGAAAGAGAGAACCGCAGACGCCTGCCCTTCTATTCCTGTTTACCTTTGCTTTCAGGAGGTCAATTAAATTGTGGGCATAAACTTACATTGCGGTTTGCAAACTGATACTCACCAGAAGGTGTTCTGGCGTCACAGAGCATTTTGTGTTTCAGTTTCTTCTTTCCCAGCTCCTTTATGGCTTGGTAATAACTTGCAACACATGTATCACAGCAGCATTATTTGCACAACATTTCTGCAGTATCACAATTAAATTCAGATAACAAAATTCTCATGAAGATCTTACTGCTGTGGAATGACCAACAATCCATTTTGAACTTGGACTTTCCCATTTTTCCATGTAGTACAGCTGCAGGATTTCTTCATAAGCAGTGATTGAAAGGTTCATAGTTTTTAATTCCGTGTATGTTGAGAAAGGGTGTGGGGGAGTAATAGTTCAGGCAATAAACATTCATTTGGTCTCCTACCCACTCAGTTACCCCCTTTCACATGGGACATAACCACTCCATGGAACTCATTGCTGCAGGATATTGTGGAAAACAACAATCTCAGTGGCTCAAACAGCACAACAGACTATAAGAAGCCTCTCATGGTGAAATACAGTGGTCTAGCCAAAGCTCCATCTCTGGACGTGTCTGCAGTGCAAGCTGTCAGGTGCTAAAAGAGTGCAGAAGGGAAAAGATCCCTCTGTCAATGCCCAGTTTTTATACTTCAGCTGCTGTCAAAGCTAGGAAAATTAACTAGGTGGACTTTTGATCTGATCCAGTACAGAACTTACTTGAAATTTACACTGGCTGGGAGTCAAGCCTAGTTTCTATCACAGTGTGTTGTGCAATTCTTGCTCTCATTTCCAGTGTTGTCCCACCCCATCCCACAGAGGTTAGTGAGTTTGTGTCTCAAGGAAAAGAGAGAGTATTTTCTGACTGCAGTCACTTTTATATCACCAAGCCTTGCCAGTTTTGCTTCTGAGTTCTTACTCAGAGAACCGCTTGCACTTACTTTGAAGAAAGTGCTTCCATGCAGCTGGCTTTAACAGGTATCTTGGAGTAAGGCTCCATCAGCTCTCTAGCCATGTGATGGCTGTCCCCTCATTTTATCACCCATTTTCTCCGTCCTGAGCTCTAACAGAACCTCTCTTAGGCTCTCCTTTCCCACCGACACTGTCCTGACACCCACTGTCCTGACACCCAAGAGCTACTATCTTAGATCCTCAAGTCAGGATCTTTTCTTTGCTAGACTGACCTAAGGAGAAGAGTCAGCTGACTCAAGAAGAGCTTTCCAGCAAAAATTAATGGGATAGAGTGTGTTTTTCAAATTCTCTCAGTAAAGCCCTGAAGTCAAAGGCAGAGGCTGGTAGATCTATCAAGTGGAACTGTCTGGGGTTGTTGGGATTTCTGTCCACTCATCACCCAGGTCTTCTACAAATCTGTACTGTTGCATTTGTTGGCAAGTCTTTATTTTTAGCATCTTGAGATCCCTTGCATTTTACAATGCTCCTGAATTTCCCTGATCCCAGAGCTTGACGTGCTTGCACCCAAACCTGATAATACTTATCCTTCATTCCCTGTTCCTCCCTGGCAAGGCTCCCTCACTGGTCAGCAGCCCTTCTTCACTGCCATGTGCTGATTGCTTGAATGATCTAGAAAGGAAGATGTACAATAATACAAGAAGGATGGGTAATGAGGTAAGGAAGATGAATAATGAGATAAAAACAATGCAAATTCCTCCTGGATAAGAAAGGACTTGACAAAGCTTGGGGAGTCATTCCTCAGTGGTTCAGTGAAGAGGGATCCCCTTTACAAGAGAAAGTCAGAGTGATGAAAATAAGTAAAGGCATCCTGGAGCCTTCCTCTGACTCATGGACTTTATGGGGTGATATGTAGCAATGCTCAGGAAGGAGGGTGGCACCTGTGGTCATGGTGGGGACCACTGCTGACGTCCCTACACCTTCACATCAGCTGCTTTGAGCTACAGGTCTGATCACCCACCCCCACAGGGGAGATAATGAAGTGACAAGACCCTGAGCATTCCGGGATGAACATTGCCTCAGGAAGGAGAAAGTGAGTCATCAGTATGAGTGTGCCAGTGGTCTTAAAAGGGACAGCTGGCAACACCTGGCTTTTTCCCTTATAAGCACAAAAGTGATGGAAGAAAAAAAAGAGTTAAAGAATGGGGAATTCCAGTGGAATACACATATTTTAACACCAGCCATAAACTCAGCAGTACTCAGAAAGGGCCTGGGCAGCTAGAAGGCACAGGGCCATTGCAAATAACAGTAAGTTATGCAATTTTTCTTCTCATTCTTGTTGCTGGCTTCTGAGAGTTGGCCTAGGGAGTTTCCCTCACAGGGAGTGGGGGAATGTCTGACTTCAGTTATCTCTGTACCATCAGGCCAACTTCTATAATTTTGAAGGCAGTCAGCAAGGCTCAGAAACACTGCAAATAATGACCACTTGTCAGAAGGAGTATGAGTTATCCTCCTCCAGGACCTGTCTTTGGCTGCCCATTGACTGAGCTGCTTAGCTGGCAGGTATACCCATGCCAGAGGATGAAGAGCAGAGATATGCTTACTCCACACTTGAGCCCTCCAAGACCTGACACCTTTTCTAGGAAACCTGCTGCTGGCTACTGTTGGACATAGGACAGAAAGATTCATTCCACATGCATATTTCCAGTGGTCCCCTTCCCTTTTTTTTCTGTGGTGCTGCAAGCACAGTTTCAGGCTTTGGGTCCTACAACCCACCATGACCTCCCATGCTTTAATGTCTGCAGCACCTGTAGAGAAACCTGGAGAATCCTGCATTTCACTGTCTGATTCCACCAGTTACAAGGCTGGAGATGACCTGGCTATCATGCTGACAGTCTGGAATAACACCTGGACCTTCAGGGTGTAGGAAGAGCATTAGATAGTGTCAGAGTGATTTGAAACACAGACAGAAGATTGTCTACTCCAGAGCCACTGTGGGCTTTCTGTTGAGCCAGCTTGGTGGAATCAGCAGTTCTCAGGACTGCTCAAGACTGTGATACCCTACCTGTCTGGGGACTCCAGCAATACCAAAAGCTGGCATTTGCTTTATTAATCAAGTACTGTTTTCTTGTGGGTTTCTCTTAGCTGCAGTTACAGTCTGTCTAGTCATTAGCAGCTCCAGGCTGACACACAAGCAGAGAGAAGACTGCTCACCACTCATCAAATGCTGAGCTTATTTGCATGCTTTCAGTTTTCATGTAATTTTTAAAAGTGCAAACAGATGTCATGAGATTTTTATCTCATTACCTTCATATGGCTTTTATCCCCATTAAACTTTCAAAGAAATACTACATGCCACCAAGTTTCTGGTCCAGCAGCTGTAAGAAGCCCCATGCAAAGAATGGCCTCAAGCCAGGTAGCTTGGTTACATAAAAAGTCTAAATATTCCAGGACTGAAGTGCTGTACGAAGTCTTAACAGCTCAGACTGATCCAAGCTACTGAAAACTGCCTTTCTTTTTCATATGCTCTTCTGTCATTTACAGCTCTCAACATTTTGGTACGAAACTCTCTCCTCTCTCTTCTGATGAGCTGCTTGCCTTCAGTGCACATTGTGTCAGCCCAAGACATTGTCTCTTCAGAGCAGTCCTTGTGGAAAAGGTGCTCTTGCTGATGTGCTGCAGGCACATGGAGATGGGGTGGCACCCCTGACAGGCTCCCCATCAGGCATCACAGGGTCCCTGGTGAGTCTGGTGTCCAGGCACCACGTCCAGCCTTTGCTGTCTGCTGCACAGCCCAGTAAAGGATTTGAAGTGGACTGGAGGGTATTGTAAGAGTAAGTATGGGAAGCATGCAGTTCCAGCACTGCAGGGCAGCCATTAGAAGCTAAGCTTCCTTAACTCTGCTGCTCCCCATGGATTTAACTTCACTTTCTGGAGATCATACCTCAGAGCAGTACCTGCACCTTTAGAGGGGACCATGCTGGTGTTCTTCTTGCAACAAAAATACTTCCTGCTTCTTTGAAGCTGGAATTGAACAAATCTTCCTTCAAGTTGCTTTCTATTGCATCTAGTCCAGGCATAGCAGGAAATTTGTCTGCATTTCTGCATTATTGTGCCAGCAACCAGCAACTGCAGCAGCATCCCAAGGTGAGGTCTGATCTCTTCACTCACATCAACTTTCACCACACCATTAAATGGTCCTGTGCCACAACAGACAAGGGGGCAAATCAGACAGACTTCTCCACTGTTCTGCCCAGGTGACAAGCACTATTCATACAACATCACTCTCTGTGAGCTTTGACTGAGCCACACAGAGCCTCCCACAAACAAAGGGGATGAGACAGATTCTGCTATGAAGCACTCAGCATGTAAAGAGACAAAAGAGTGATGGGATCTGAGAGGAAACAAATAAAAAAGCTTTTTTGTCAAGATCACAGAACAGGTCAGCAGCATTAGGTAACACAATGCTGAACTAAATACCAAAGTGCAGGTGTTTCCTGTAGGACTCCTTCTGTAGATAATTTAGGCTATTGAGCAGGTTTTGTTACAGAAATACTTAGGAAGATGTTCACTGCTTTGATTTGGGTTCACAGGCACATCAAACATGTTGCAGCTGTTTATCATTGGAAGTGAAATGAGCAACTGACAGTGTAGAATGGGGCAATCTGTCAAACTCATAAAGCCCTTTTTGATTCCCATTTCTAGTAATAGAAGAAACATTTGTTCAATTGCATGAACTGTTAAACATTCTTGCATTGTTATGCTGTTAACTCCCTTCTGTACCAGATGGAGGAAGGACCATTAGACCTTTATCCAATCTGATTTTTTATAAGATTCTTTAAGACCCCTGTAAACCAGAAAAGGTATTTGGCATTTTAAAAATTTGCTTAGGTGAGAAAGCTGGAACGTGGGGTGGTGTTCTGCAGAAAGGGCCTGCCCTTCTAGAGCATCCAGTCGTGCTCTACTATATCTGCCAAGGCAATTCTGAAGAAATAGCCCCATTGCCCAGTTTCCAAAGAAAATATCAATTTAAAAAAATCTTTTTCTTCAGTTTTTCATTCCACTAAAATATCGAGCTAAGATATTGAGAAAGGATACATGGATTTTGCTCTGGTTATTTGCAGAGCTGTTTCACATCAGGATCACTGTGTCATCAATAGAAATGTAAATCACAGCTGAGCCAGTAGGAAAGGTGAAACAGCTAAGATGGCAGGAATCCATTGTTTCAAGGCTTTTCCTCAGAAAGCTTTTTCTATTTCTTTTCACCAACTTCTCATATGTTGTTTTTTCTATTCTTTTTTTTTTTTCCTCACAAAACATAATTAACTTAATCAGATTTTTGTTAAAGGAAGGAGCCCAGAGATAGGCTGAAGCCTCTCCTAAGCGCCTTTCTGTCTGGGAGGAATCCGAGTCCCAAACATTGACTGTTCCAGTCTGGCATGCTGAATGTCACACAAATATCAGCTGTAGTACAAGTGAAATGCTTTGGTGAATCATTGCACAATACCTCAATACCTGAGACTGGCAACAATTCAGTCCTATCCTATTAGTAGTCCTGTTAAAATTAAATAAATAAATAAATAAATAAATAAACAAAATAACAGCCTGAGAATTATCCAGTGTAAAAATATTTAATAAATTAATTTAATGCAGGCCTCCTAAGAATAACAAAACACACCCTGAACTTATTTTTATAAACATTTGTGATCACAACTGGCCTTTTTAAAGGGTTCAGGATTTGCACCCTGGATAGATAACTACTTTAAAATGGAAAATTCACTGGGCTTTCTCTATCTACACTTTATACCTGATCCACTTAGCTGCTTAGGTGTTTTTCTGGGAGCAGAGGCATGCACCACTCTCAGCATTTCATGGCAAGGCTCTCCCCACTCTCCAGACATGGAGTTTCCTGGGGAGAACAGAGATATCTTAGGGGATCAGAGATATTTTAGGCTGGGGACCTGTCTTCTGCTGAGCAGTAAACTGCAATATCATCTTCTCTAAATGAGAAAATATCCACTCATGCAACAACCAGGTGGGCTACACTCTGTCCGCAAAGGGGTGCAAATCCCACTTGTTCAAAAATCCAGAAGTGTTTATCATGCACTACTCAAGAAAGAGAAGCAAGTGTCAGGTTTAGAGCTTACTGCCTAAATGACCCAATATGAAATGAAAGAAACTGCCCTTTTCAGAAAGGCACTATCAGCATGGGTGATCATTTTTGGGATTTTAAGGCAAATGAGACCTGATGGTTCATGACACAGACCAAAACACCAACTCACAAAGCAGGAGCTTAGCTATAGCTCCTGTACTTTACAGAATCTTGTGCTGTGTTGGCAGGTAAAATGAATTGAAATAAGGGAGAGGCACATGGTTGGTGTCTGCTTGAGGCCATAAAGCAGTGCTTAAACTTGCACGTAAGTAAGGAAATACAAGCCTAAAGGAGAAAAATGTGAAGCTGACACAGCGAGGTGGCTGCAGCCGTGGCTCATGCAGCAGCAGTACAAAGGACGTCTGCAAAAGAGCAGAGTGATGAAGTGAGGCTCAGTGGCACGTGGATTTTTTTTTTACACTGCTTGTTCAATTCATTTATTCCATGTTGGCTGGTGTCAGCTATCCCAAAGATTTCAGGATGCTACTCTGTCACAGGTTTCTGGAGTGTTTCAGCTGTGGAGTCACTGTCTACCCTCACCAAGCAGCCACAGCCACTGGCCTGCAATCACCTGCAGCATCTGTGTCCCAGCCAAACTTCTCCATAACACAGCCAGTCTCTTTGTTACACAGCTTCCCCTTGGACTGACACAATCATCGTTTTCCCACATCTGTCGTGCCACAGCTGGAACAGGGACAACAGCCATAGCTGGCACATAATGAGGGGTGGTTCAGACAAAGCCAGTGAAAATACTGCAGTTCACACCAGGAAGACAGACCCAGTCCTGCCATACTTGAGCTCTGTCCTGTGCTTTAGATGTACATCACCTCTTTTCCCATCTCAGCATTTCTCCAACATCCATTACATCACAGGCTTCCCCTGCTGGCCTTTGTCCTCCCAAACACCTCAAGCCAGCAGCACCCTGGCCGCAGGCAATATTTTTCATTCAATTTTTGTTTGCTTTATTAAAATACCAACAGTAAATACATTAATTAGTGAGAGAGAGCAAGTGGGAAACACAAGGAAGGATGGAAAGGTTTGACCTGCTATAAATAGCAGATAGAATAAACAGACAACTGAACCATGGGCTGTGAGGCTGGGTTTCACATGGAGCCAGCACCTGCTGCTGGGAGACTTCCACCAATTTGTTTGTTTGCTTTTAAAACAAAAGTTATTTACGATGATGGACTTCAGGATGAGAGATTTGCCACTTTCTGGGAAAACATTATTACTTAGTCACCACTGGCAGGTGTTTTTTCACCTCCTGTGCACTGCTTGACCCACTCTGCATGCCAGAGGCAAAGTAGGGCTTTTGGCATGGACTTCCCTTACCCCAAAACCTTGGGATGTGCTGGCAGCCTGGGTAGCCACTTGTAGATTAGCAGGATAGGTCACAGCACATTAGCTGCACGTACAGGGGCTTAGGATATTTCACAGAAATCGAGATTTTGGGAACAGGAGGCATGGTTAGACAGGGAAGCATGTGGAGGATTCTGCCCTAGAGGCACACAACAGGAGGGGATCCTGAGAGGTCCGAGGGAAACATGCACTGATGCTACGGATGAGCCCTGGAAACATTTCTGGGTGGGGGAAAGAAAAGATGCAGAGGATTGTCCTGGAATGTCTACAGAGCCTTCACAGAAAGGCTTCCCAGGGAGTGGGGATGGTGACTCTGAGCAGACCTGGCACAAGCTGGTGGAAGCACATGTGGGGTGCAGAGGCTCAAACATCTTGTCTTCCCATGAAGGCAGGCTGTCAGGGACAGGAGGGATCACCCAGTACAGCTCTCAGAGCTGCTGCCCCAGGTCCATGTGTGTGGGCATGTTCCTGCAGACACCAAAGTGATTCCTCCTGGCCTCAGGCCTCCACGCAAAGACCATTGCCTGTGGCTGCTTCCACCCAGACTAACCCTGCTTTCCCCCAGGAAATAAAGGGATGCACGCTTTTCTCAGCCTTGCAAGCATCACAGCCCTTAGAAGGTGGCTGTGCTCATCACTGGGACAGTCCCCGTGGGTGAGGTGCTTGGCTGAGTATGGTATTTTTCAGTCAAGTCTCCACCTGAATGAAGAAAAGGCAGGAATTCTTAACCTGACTAATGGTCTGCCACTGAATTTCAGCCATCCCTGCAGCTGAGCTCAGTAACTAGTTTTTATCTCCCAGAAAATCAGCCTGTCTGGACACCAAGCCATTAAGAGATGCTGAGTCCCACACAACCTGCACACATACTCTGTCTCAGTGTGTGCCAGCACCCCCTGTGCAACATGCCTCATTCTTATTTATATTTGCCAGGCTTGAAACTGCAACCCCTGTTGCTTGTTATGCCTCTCTCTCCTAGATTAAAGAGCCCTAAAATGTCACTCTTTCAGCGTTATCATCTGCGCTCTGCTATTATTGCCTGTCAGTAAATAAAAGGGACTTCCCAGTCATTATTTTATACTCCACAATGACAGTGCTTTTTCAGATCAATTAGTTTTCACTCCTCTTATCAACATTCAAGCCTCACCTCCCTTTCAGTGTTTCCATTGCCTGCTCAGGGACCTTTCCTGTGTCTCCTCTGACCTCTGGGAGAGAAGCTGAGCTGACTGAAAAAGGGAGCTTGGTGTGAGGACATCGGATCTGCTTACGGACCAGCCAACCTAATGTCGAACACGGGCGATGCCTTTGTGCATGTCTGAGCTTCTCACTGCACATCCTGGCAAGACAACGATTGCTGGCTTGCCTGTGAAGTTACATCCCCTTTAGCATGATCAGCTTGTACAAGACACATCAGCTTTTGTGACTGGGTACTTATCTATAAGGACTTTCATTCTCTACCTTGTTCACAATTACCTTTCAATAAGAATCTCTCAATTTCAATCTTCTTATTTTACACACTCTCCCCTTCTAGCCTGAAATAGGTAAAAACATCAGGGCAAAATCTTTCTGCAAACAACTTTCTGCAAAAACAGACTTGACTGTGGAGGCTCTTTGGATTTTCTCTCTCTCTTCCAAATCAGTATTTTTTTCATTCTGGCAAGTACCCACCCTATTCCCACCCAACACACAGAAAACAGAAGCTAATCTTAAGTGGGTCAGATCAACTTCATTGTCCATCTTGAAAAAAGTTTAAAATGTAAGCTGTCAACAACGCATATTTAAAAAGGACGTTGAAAGACTTTGAGGCCAGTTTGGACTATACAGCAGTGAAATCTCTTTTAAGGCATGGTAGGAAACTGTGTTTAGTTTTTAAATATAGCTTTTCAACCCCCTGCTATGGTTTTACAAAGTAGGAGCAGCATCACTGTTCCCCAAAATATCCTAACCACATCATGTTAGAAATCGAGCTTTACTACTTCACTTTGTTTCCTAGCTACCAACATTTTTTTTAGCTTAGTAGTAGAGATGAGCAGTGAAATTTGGCGTTCAGACTGCAATTTCATAAAAGCCTTAAAAAAACCTCATGCATATATACATATCTATCTATATATACATCTGTAACAATTACAGTTGCTACCATAGTTCTCTTTTCAGGAATGTTTCAGTTACTACTGCCTCCATCCACTCATTCCCATCCCGGGACCCCTGCCAGCCTAGTCCTGGACACCCCCCAGTTCTGCCCCTGCCTCACAGCCCCCTCCATCCCAGCCCCCCAGCTCTGCCCTACACCCTTTTCCCACCCCAGCCCCATCTGCTGTCAGAGCATTTTCTCTTCTCTCCTCTCACCCTTTCCAGCTCTACCAGTCCCTTTACATTCATCACATTAAAGAAAACATTTCATGGTCATCTCTTTTATCTCCTTCAGTGAACAGTTAATCAGAAAAAATGCTTTCATGTTGCTAAATCAGGGCCAGTGGGCAAAGCCAGGCTGACAAGAGACATTTTCCTCTGCTACTAACCTGGGCTAAATAGTATTAATTACAGAGGCTGGGCTTTGATTGCTGGAGTGTGGTGGGGCTGGCGAGAGCTCCCTCCTCCCCCTCTGCTCCCTCCCACCACAGACCCACACTGCACCTCCTTACCTGCCTGCCCTTTGCTAGCATCCCCATCTCATGACACAGCACAGCTGCAAGTGGGACCCCCAAAATTCTCACCCAGGCTGCTCAGACAGTAACTCTGGCAGAGTCAGGTTCCTGGGCTGGAGGACAGTCCAGCTGGGTGGTTGGGGTGTCCCTGTCCTTGCCTCCCCCGTGCTTGTCTGCCCAAGGCAATGTCTTTTCCAGGACAGAAACTACTTCTTTTTATGTGCTTCAAAGAACCTGAGTTCTGGGAGGCAACTCAGTAGACATCGCCCCATAGAGTGATTCTCACCCTGTGGTCTGTGGGCCACAAGTGGCCTGTGAGATGTCAAAGGGAGTGCAAAATGACTGCAGACAATTTCTTAGGACAGACATATTCATCCTCACATATGCTACAAAGGAGCAAAGACAACAGGCAGTGGGAGCAGAAGGCAAATTGAGGACAATGTGCTACAACTCAGGCCTCCATGGGGCAGTCCAAAGGTGTTTATTGCTCTTTCAAAGAAAGAAAGAAAAAAATCAGCCAGACTAGCCCCACAGACACAAGAGGCCCATCTCTGCACATCTTCAAGGACATTATGAAGGAAATGACACTGTGCCCTAATCTGTGTCGGTAATAGTATTCCCGATTTCTCCCAGGTGGAAGGTGACAACCTTCCATCGCAAAGGTGGCATTGGCAAACAACAGGTTACCAATTCTGCTGAACTGGCTTCCCACAAATTAGCAAAACAGGCCAAATCCCCAGACAAAATGAATCACAGCTGAAACATTCTGCTTTTTAAAGACAGAATGCCACTAACTTCTTTCCCCATCCCTCTCCGAGCTGAGCAGGCCTTTACGAAAGTGACCACAGGAGGAATTTTCAGGGCGGTCACTCTCTGTTTCAGAGACCTTCCCTTGGGATGGGTGGCACAGTTTGAGGCCTAAGTCAAGCTATGGTTTAAGCTGGTTAAGGTGACTGTGTCTGGTGACCCATGGTGCCAAGCCCTGATCCCATGCAGCTCATGGCCAGCATAATGGGAGCACAGCACTCCAGGAAAAAGGCACCTCCAGATTCACTACAATACTTACCTGGAGCAACCAGCCAGGACAATAATTTTAAATGCTTTTTGATTTGTCTTGAGTGTTGGTTGCTGTATATGAAGACCTGTTTCCCCAGCCAGTGTGAGCTGAAGTGTGAGACCAACTGGATGACCTTTGAAAGTTGGGAGTCTCACATTTCCATCCTGATACTGAAGATCCCATGTCCCTCCTCCTCCTCGTTCTCCTGCTCCTCCTCTTCCTCCATGCTGCATCTGGTTTGCACAGGCTCACCTGCCTCCTGAGTCAATGCTTTGGTCTACCTTGCACAAGTACAGAGGGAAGCAGAAGGAGTAGATCTGGTCCATTTTTCCCCAGTCCACACTCTGATCTTCTATGTGCTCTTCTCAAGGACACATGGATCTGGTTTTCCCAGACAGCAACAACAGGTTGGAGTCTCCACCAGGGCAAATTAGCACATGGCCTTGGAGGTCTGCCAGTGTGGTCTAGCCTCTTAGACCTTGCACCGATCCAGATGCTCAGGACAAGTTTACTCCAAGTTTTTTTGGGAACAGAGCCTTTTAGAGTACCTGGATCTCCAGGGAAAAAGATCTCAGACTTGTCAATACTTCATTACCACCTTCAAATTACAGTGTAGCACTTAAGAGAATGAAATACCCAAGTAACCCAAGCAGGTAATTGCCCTAATGCTACTCCTCTCTATATTCAAATGTAAGCTGACAGTGCTGTATTTATAGAATACAGGACAGCAGTTACTGTGCAACACCCTAGAAGAGCTGTTGAGGAGGCAGAAATAGGCATTTTGCTGTCTAGGAGGGCAGTGCAGAGCCTAGGGGATAAACACATCCTCAGGCAACATGCAATAGTGAGGGAAGCTAAGGCTGGAGTGGCCATTGCTGAGTTTAGAGTTAAGAGCCTGTTGATATGAGTGACAGCTCAGAGTCCTCATTGCAGCATAATTCAGACTACAAACAATGCAGTGGCTTTTTATATTAACTTCAGATATTTAGGGCTCTCTTCATTGCCAGAAAGATGATTTTTTTTTTTTTAACAGTGAAAATGCAGAAGATAAGAACAGCCTGGATCAAATTAAGCCTCCATCTCGCCCGAAGTTTTCTGGCAGGCTGGTTTTTGGTTGCTTCTGAGAGAAAGGCAAGAAGTTTTGCATCAGTGGGATAATGTGCTTCCAAAAGAGTTTCTTCCTCAGAAGTTGTCTCTCTTGCTTAGAAGTTGTCTTCTGCCTTGAGGCAGGGTGGTTTCTGTCCAAAGCTACTTGATTTGACTTTGTTCTTTGTTTATTTTCAGCTCTGCTGGCTGTCACTGTGAATAATGGGTCTTTGGTGTTGGAATACAATTCTCAGATGAATATTGTCTTCCATGGTAAATTCCAGGGCTGCTCAATTGCAGAATAAATCTTACCTTCATGGAGGGGGTGGCTGGTACATTTGGAGATGGGACAGCACCTCCCTGTCTGTGCACAGAAGGTCATAACTCCTCGCTGAAGTTCTGCCTGTGAGGGCCAGGCTGTCCTCCAGCTTGAGCAATGAGCTGGGCTTGCCTGAAGCTCTCCTGAGCTCCACACTTGGGAATCTGCTGCCACATGGTGGCATACACTCTCTCTTCCTGGCCCTAGGAATCCCTCCTTGGCTTCCAAGAGGTAGCACATGTGGAAAGAGCACTTCTGAGCTCTACATTGCAACTAGCTCACCAAGTTTCCAGGGACCCATTCTGGAGCTGCTAGAAGCTTTTCCAAGAGCATTTTTTCCTGTTTGAAGCAAGACAAAAGTGTGAGAAATGCTGGCAAAAAATCTGAGAGGATCACGTGCTGTGGGGTCAGCAGGTAGGATTTGTTAATTGAAAACTTTTACCTAACCTTAAATCATTAGAAGTGTTTCCACAAAGCAGACCAAGGTCTGCATCCATCTCCTTGAATTTCTGCTCTGCAGCAGATGCAAAGGCAGCACCAGGCAAGAAAAGAAACTACAAAGATCATTCCTGTTCCTGACAAAGACTGAAAAGCAGAAAGGTGGTTGTCACAGGAGCCAGTGGAGAGCATCACTTGCTCTGTCTGTGTGCAGCACTTTCTGTTTTCAACGCTGTGTTTCACTCCTTGAGGCCACAGGTTGCTTTGTCCTGGGTCAGGCAGCTGTGTGATAGAGAGGATGCATTTGCCAGACAGCTGCTCCAAACAAGGCTGACTGCTTCCTTCCGGAAGGGTGGTGGCACCTGTGGGTGGAAAATCCATGGGAAGTACCCTGGGGCCACCTTTGCTCTGGAGGCTGTGAGGCAGCACGCTCAGAGCCAGCTGTTCACACAGTGCTCACTCTGTGCACAGTGCTGGAGATGGCAGCTTTGCACAGCAGGCTTGGCTGGCTGGGAGATGCAAGGAGCCATCCAGTCAAAGAGGAAGAGGGGCAGAGCAAGGCACCCTCCCAAAGGGTCACCTCACTAGAGCCACTTAGTTTGCAAAGAGCCTTGGCGAACTGGGTCCAAACAAATAACGCCTGCAGTCTGCAACAGAAAGACTGATGCGTGGCGTTGACAGCATTCCTGCTCTCCTCCATATCAAAATGATGTTGACGTCCACCCAGTAGCAGCTCCTGGATGCAAGAAAAATATAGATTCTGTGAAAATGGTGAGTTGCCATGGGCCTTCCTCCCATCCCACCACAGCCCATGCCCAGTGATAAAAGCTGCACCTATTTCTTCTTCCAGCTTCACCCCCACTGCAGTCCTCTGGCAGTGAAAATAATGCAGGGAGCAACACAGGATGGGCACAGTGACACTGGGAGCAGTAAAGTGTGAGAAAATAGGGACAGGAGGTGGGGCCCCTAGGGAGGAAGACGGACTGTCCAAGAAGCAGAATGGAGAGGGGGAAAGGAATAAAGATGCTGTGGGCAACATATTAGGAACCTGTGCTGTGGTGGGATCCCTGTGTTGGCAGGACCCTGGTGCCCAGAGGCACTGAGTACTCAGGTCTGCAGAGCAAGGACCATCTCTCCCATGATGTCTCCATGACACAACACAGAGCCATCTTCTACCTCTGCTGTTCCTCAGCTGCCTGAGCTGGAGAGAAGGGATGGCCAAGGAAGGGGATTGTGCAAATGTTGGGACAAAATAGGCAGCAAGGCTTTTAGAAGCTCAGTCACTGTCATTCCATATGGTTTGATGTGCTATGGCTGTACATTTAGATAAGAGGGAGACTTTGAGATTATCAGTATGCAGTTGTGGAGCATGCAGGCATCCAGGAAGAGCCTTGGGACCAAGCCATGGTCAGTATGGCAGCAGTCAGGTCACCTACTGTCAGCTGTGCCTCTCTTCCTCTCCTCATGGAGATGGGCTAGCCCTCTGCCCTAGATCCTCTGTCCTCATTGCTGCTCTCTGCTCTTGCCTGCTGCATTTTGTTTTGTGGAAAAGGATTCACTGTGTGGGGCAGAGGCCACATGTGTGCCCTGGGAGACCTCAGATACCAGGGCAAGCTGCCTGGGTGATTAACAGTGGTGGAAGGTGCTGCAGAAGTGCTCGGGCTGGTTCCCCACACAGGCACTGTGTGAACGGGCAAGCACATCAAAGGGTGTCTCCCTTTCATCTGGCTGCTCCAAGCAGACGGCTCCGAAGCATCTCTTCCAAGGACAATATGGGGGAGAACTCTAATAACCTTACAGTGTGGAGCCGTGCCAGCGCTCCCAGTGGCGCTCTGGCGGCAGCTAAAGGGGCGCCTTCTCCGCTTCCACCCTAATTGCCCGTAATTGGCTCCTGCTTGCTGGCAGCAGTACGGCAAGGGCTCTCCAAGGATCACTGCACAGGAGTGACACGTTTGGAGGAGGATTGTCGGCCCCTGCCTTGCCCCACCTCCATCACACTCTCCCCCACCCACCAGAGCAATACAAGAACCTTTCCAAGTACCAGATTTTTCTGTCAGTACATATCTTTTTCCTTCCAGGCCCTGCTCTGGAGGGAGTCTTGCCAGGGAGCTGAGGCAGGAGGGCAGGGCAGGCTCTGTGTCCCGAACCCAGAATGGGGGTGTGTGGTGGCCCTGGGCTAAGGGGGATGTGAGCATTGTCCCTTACACAGCACTGCAACCAAGAGCACACGTCAGTGCAGCGAGCCCTGCTGCTCTGTGCCATGGCTTCCTTCCAGAGCTTGGAAGTTCCCCCATTGCAGAACCAGCACACCAGGGGACTCAGCCCACAAAATCCCAATTTCCCTAGAGAGAGGTGCTGCTGTCCCAGGGCAGCCAGGTGGGAATGGGGCTGCATCCCAATGTGATCTCCTGGCTACGGCCTGCACTGTTATCTTGGAGATGTGGAGAGGTGGTAGGGAGGGCTCCTTTCTGTCCCTACTCCACGTCCCAGTGCTGGGTGAGGGCACACAAAGCAGAGGGTCCCCAAAAGCCCCCTTCCCTAGGAAGGGTTCTCCAGGACAGGCTGGCCCTTGGCTCATCTGGCTCCAGTTTCCTGTTGCAGACCACCCTGCACTTTCCCCTCTCTACCTGGCATCCACACAAGCCATCCCCTTGTGTCACCTGGAGGATGGGAAGTCACAACATAAAAAGCACCATGTAGCTCTGATCAGGCACGTCCTGATCAGACTGCCTCCCTGCTCCTGCTTCCAGCCAGGACAAACCTTTGCTGCAGCAGCAAAATATAGCCAACCATCTTCCCAGTCATCATGGTTGTCCACATCCCAGTCAGGGCCAGTATCTGCAGGCAGCAGGCATCACATGAGCAACATGCTCCACGGCAAGCTGGCAGAGGCATGGAAGTGCAAACAGGACACAGATTCAGTTCAGATGGAGGGAGCTGCAATGTCTTCCCCACTGAGGTTATTTTTAAACTGTTTATCAAAGGCTCAGTGCCCTTGGCAGCAGGGTGGGCTATTTTTGGATGCCTGCTTCACCTCTCCACGGAGATATGCTGGCAAAGGCTTGCCCTTTTATTGCCTGGCACCCTCAGACCTCCCATGGTCTCTGAGGTTTGCCCCGCTATGGTCACTGCTGTTTGCTTCCTCACACGTCGAGGGACTTTTTAAGCAGGAGGTCTGAGCTCAGGCACAGCCTCATTATGAGTCCTTGTCAGCAGAGCCCCTCATCCTTTCCTGCTCTCAGTGGTGACACTGCTGCTTGGGTATGGGCAAAATACACACTTGCGCCTACTGCTCTCCTTCAGGATTGGTGGAATTTGTCCTGACCCAAGCCTGGCACCCTGGAGCTTCGCATTCAAGTTTTTTTTTTCTCTACTGTTGGCTTTCCACTTTCTGCTGCCGCGTCTCTTCACCCATCTCTAGAAGAGCAAGGTCATGTTTCCCTATTCCACGGGATTGCTGGGACAAGTAATTGGGACAGGATGACTGAAAACTCAACACTGTCCTCACAGGGCCTCTTCTCTATGGATGGGTGAAGGAATGACAAGTTTCACTGAAGTACAACACTGGCAAAGGTGGTCTGGTGAGGCAGGGCTCAAAGCAAGTGCAGGGAGGCAACAGGGGTGCGTGGAAGTGCAGTAGCTGGGTGTTGGAATCAGTGTAAGCACAGACTGGAATGGGAATGCAAAGCAAGCCATCAGGCTCTGAGGTTAATAATAGGCTGTCTGAGTCTTGACTGTGTAAAAGAAAATCAGTCCTTAAAAGAAGCTCACTGGCAGAGTGCTTGGCCCTGACAGAATTATCCACAGGAGCCCAAACAAATGACTGGCCTCATTACCAACCCGCAGCCTCAAGCATGGCTTGAGACACGCTGGGCTCACATAAAGAAATCAGCACTGTCCACACTGCCCCTGCAGTACCGGAGAAAAGGACTTGGAGAAGTTTCCCAAGAACATCAACAAATTCAGGGATTTCCTTTTGTTAGCAAAGCACAAACCTTCTGCTGAAGGAAGATTTTCTTCATTCAAATATAATCTTAGAGAGCCAAAAGGACGTGCAGGCCAGGAGATTCTCCTCCAGGAATGAGGACAGAAGAAAGCCAGTGCTGGCATGTGTGAGGTTTGTACTCATTTGTGAGACCTGTACTCAAAGAGAACGGATGTGTCTCTTCTTACAGAAAATTACTGGATGAAAAGGTGAAAACCACTTACTTGGGCTGGTTAGAAAGCTTCAAGTTATACAAGCACACATAATTGTACTCTCCAACCCTGAGAGTTAATGGGCAGACTTCTCTGAAATGAGAGACTGGCTCAAGCTTAGTAGAAAATGAGGTGGAGGCCACTGTGGTCTGTGACATCCACCACCCAGTCAGCCCTGTGGCCTCACTGGTCACCATCTCCATGGACAAGATAGTCAGAGGGGACTGGAATTGCTACCAGACCAACAGCAAAGAGCTCAAGGGAAACATCCTCAGGGTAAAGAATCAAGGGACAAATGCCAAGGGATAAACATGAGTGAAGGAAAGGAGATGCACCTCCACACTGAGGACACAGAACTATATCCAACAGCACCCACAAGTGCTGGAGTGTGTGTAAGACTGCTGTGCCAGCACAAGGCAGTGTGTCTGGGAAAACAGGCATTCTGATTTCTAAGCAAGTCAGGAATAAAATGGGCAAGGTCACTAAGCAGCTCCTTCAGACGCGCACCAGGGGAGGTGACAGCAGCATGTGGCTGGCTGTGGGGGCCAGCACTGAAAGCGTGGCCAGAGCAAACTTCACGGGGAGCACATGCTCATGGAGTGAGTCCCGCTGGTGCACTGAGGCTGCTGGCACAACATGTATTGCTGGCATGAGGTCTCACTGAGGCAAGTTGCCCCCTGACATCTGTGGGCATGTTGGATGTGAGCAGACATTCCCGTGGTGAGTGAAGGTGATGCCATGGGGTACAGTCAGAAAGACACATTCACCATGAGACGGTGCAAAGAAAAAAATCATACCCTTGACCTTTTCTCTTAGTAACAGGGGGAGACTCACTATGAACAGTAGGGTGATTGGGAAGTCTAGGGCAGGGACCATGAGAACCTGAACCTGCCTGGATGAGGGATGAGTTCACTGTTCCCAGTCAGAGAACTCAAGAGGACAGAGTTTCTGGAAAGGAAACAAATGTGGAAGGCAAAAATGAGAGAAAGAACGTAAGAGTATCAATGTGCTGTTTCTGTAAGCAGGATTCACACGTTAATGAAAGAAAAACTCATAGATCTCTCTCAAACCTTGAATCAGAGTTTGCCTTCTGCCTTGGGTCACCTACAAAAGAGAGATGGAGAAAAATGCATCAGAGGGCTTTGCACAGTACTATGGCCAAGATTCTGCCATAGTACCTTTCCCTTTCTGGGGTCATGACAATACAGGGATAGATCTCCCTGATATGACTGCAAAGAACTCAGGCTGAAAAATCTGGGGGGAAATAACATGGTGGAAGGTGGAAAAGAGACAGGGATTTGAAGGAACAGTGGGGAGAGGGACATCGTCCTGAACATCACAGGGAACACTAACAAACATGAATGCAAACAACCCCTGCACACTACTGTGTCCAGAAGGTTCCCTTTTAATCCTCTATCCATCATTTGAGTTGACAACATACAGGCCCAGCATCTGACCGTGTTTCTGTCACAGAGCTCCTCATCACCAACCACCACTGTGTTCTGTACAATGTCCTGATGGGTCAGCCACCTATCCCAAAATCTGGGCCAGGCCACCCAGCCCTGTGTGTCACAGCAAGACCCTGATGTGACACAGTGAAGGAGGGGAAGCAATGACTTAGTCCGTGTTGGCAGAGGCCCAGAGGTGCCAGCCCCACCTGGCAGCAGAAGCCCTCTGCTTTGGGCAGCAAGAGCTGGGACAAAGACACACTCGTGGGCACAGCAGCTGCTTGGAGCAGCAGGGGGACATGCTCCCTGCCTGGCACAGAGACCGTCCGCTCCTTCTTTGTGCTGTGAAACAAAGAGCAGAAGGAGGGAAGGAAGTGACTTCTCTGGAAGCGATTGTGGTGGCGGGATGAGCACCCATCTCTTTCCAAACAGACCGAGCAGTGATGCCCCGGCTCTTCTCCCATCCCCTACTGCCTCCCATTCACTGCTGGCATCGCCTCTTTCTGTGCCCTCCGCCTCTCCTTATGCAACAGGGCGAGTGGGAAAAAAAGAAGCGAAAAGAAAGGCAGAGCGAGGGAGGGAGGAAGCCGATGGGGCACTGGCTGGCAGGCAGACAAGGAGCGCGGCAGGGGCGGCTGGGAGCCCGGGACACGCGGCTGTGCCAGGGCCTTCTGGGCTGCGGGCTTATACGTGCGGTCAGCAGCGTGCGCAGGGCCGGGCCGGGCTGGGCCGGGCTGGGCTGGGTTAGGCTAGGCTGGCAGCCGCCCTGCCCTCCTCAGCCGGGGTGCAGGGAGCTCCTGCACCAGCCCCATCACTGGCGGGCAGCTGGTGGGACAGGCTGCTGGTCCCCGGCCAGCCCCAAGGACAGCATGTGCCACCGCGCACATTCCCGGCCGCTGCCGTCCAGGTGCTCCCAAGTTTCCAAGAGGGCAGGTGTGCGGTTCTATCTCACCAGCCGGCTTGCCAGTTTTGACCGAAGAGGGAGAAACTGTGACCTCCGCTGTGCCAAGGCCACACGCCTCCTCCCGCTGGCCCGTGTGCGATGCCGTGCCGGGGATCACGCTGCTGCTGCGGCTCCCTTCTGCTTATGTCAGCAGTTTCAGAGCGCTTCCCAGCCTGGCACGGCTCTCTCCCTCCGCTCAACCCCCTGCATCCTGGCCACCTCTTTGGGAGCATCCTGCCCTGCTCCCACTTCTCACCCACAAGCTCAGGAGCAAAAGGAAGTCTCACTTCTACCCCCCACTCAAAAATGCCTCCCCAAATCACCCGACATTCATATTCCACGCTCGCACACTATTTCCCCTATATTCACGGGAAGGGAAGGGAAGGGAAGGGAAGGGAAGGGAAGGGAAGGGAAGGGAAGGGAAGGGAAGGGAAGGGAAGGGAAGGGAAGGGAAGGGAAGGGAAGGGAAGGGAAGGGAAGGGAAGGGAAGGGAAGGGAAGGGAAGGGAAGGGAAGGGAAGGGAAGGGAAGGGAAGGGAAGGGAAGGGAAGGGAAGGGAAGGGAAGGGAAGGGAAGGGAAGGGAAGGGAAGGGAAGGGAAGGGAAGGGAAGGGAAGGGAAGGGAAGGGAAGGGAAGGGAAGGGAAGGGAAGGGAAGGGAAGGGAAGGGAAGGGAACTGACACAGGGGAGCATTTCAGAAGACATGGTTTCTTCGTGTGCACCTCTGTGCATTATGTCACAGGCCAGCTGGGTGTTAAGTCTTAGTCTCCTTCTTTTCCTCATCTCCTGAAAATGAATGAGGTTTCCAGATATTTTGGAGACCTTTGGTGTGCTGCACCCATGAGTCAGCAGCTGTCAGTAACAATTCCACACATGTGGGTGACACCACTGGGGTAGGAAAGTCCCTGGAATGTCACACACCGGACAACAGGCACGTAGTGCCCTGATTACTCAAACCCACCCTTGGCACGACTAAGAATATACCAACACCACATCCAAGGAGTCCCTACGTCCAGGAGAGCACGTAGCACTTCTGCTCTCCGGGGAGGTGGCAACAGTGTAGCCATGCAGGGATAGAGCCCCAGCAGCTCCCGTGGGTCAGGGCTCCGCTGCCAGCGCTGTCAGCTCTGCTTCTCTGCCATTCCCGTCTCCATCCGCACACTTTTGGGATATCCAACCCAAACAACTGCTCCTCAGAGGGGATGGGTTTCAGGTGCTGAGATCCTCTGAGAAAGACATTCATCCTGCAGCAGACAAACCCAAGGAGAAGCGGTAGCATATGGGCTTGGGGGTGGCTGGTGCCTTTTCAGGGTACTGAGATGCTCCTGGGCAGCAAGTTACCTCCCTTGCTGGGTGTCACTTGCAGACCAGCCCAGAGGGCATTGTCACAGAGTCCTGGCTCTTTGCAGGGGGAACATTAAAACATGCAGGGAGAGGCAAATGTCATGGGTAGGAAGGAACACCAGCTTCTGAGCTCACATCAGTTGTGCTTGTAAATATTTTTTCATTTCTCAGTTACTCACTGTAGAAAGCTACCATCCAGCCTCTGGCTATCAGAGAGCAAAAGCATTTAAGAGCATTAAGTGTATAAGCAGGCCTGACATGTAACAACTGCTGAGTAAAAGCAGCACTTTTCAACTTCATGTCTTCACTGTGGCTTTCTAGCCCAGCCCTGAGGCCCTGGCTCTGCCCCTGCCCCTCACCCCTGCCCCTCACCCCTGCCCTGAAGCATGCCTGACTGCCACCTAACATGTCATGTACACACCAGATTTATAATTCATATTTCTAGTCACGGCAAAGTAGGGGGTGCCAAATAATAACTCAGGTTTCTTGAAGCAGATGAGTAATTATGTGTCTAGAAAACTGGAAAAAGCTAGATTGGCAATGGGCTGCCACCACATTCCCTTCAATGGAGGTAAATGAGGCAGATCTAACCACATCCTTCATTCACTGCATCCTGCAAACTGCCTTTGCAGTGCTCAGTGAGGAAGAGTGAGCCTTTGATCCAGGTAGCCCAAGCAGAGCAGCTAAAATGGACAGACGTGCAAACCAGGTCCAAGCTCTCAGGTCCAAACCAGCTGTGGAGAGCTCTCCAAATGTGTGGGCTGTTCAGTTCTGTTCTTCTAGTGGAAAGGCAATTTTCCACTAGAAATGACTGGCCCAGGCATGGCAAGGTCCAAAAAAAGCGTGCTGGTCATCATTTTAGACCACTTGGCACAGTGCTGGGGTGACGTGTCAACCTCTCTCCAGGGAAGCAAGCAGGTCACTGGGAAGAGGAAGAAGAGGGGCCAAGAAGTAGCAGGTGGGAAGCTGGGATGAGTAGAAAGCGGGTATGAAAAATGTGGTCAGATGAAGAAAGAGGCAGAAAGAAGGGACAAAGTTAAGGGATAAACTGAAAGGACCAGAAGGGAAGAGGTTGTTCAAAGGGAATTACAGGGGTTGTTTAAACTGAGAACTATCTGGAACAGAAACTGCCTCCACAGCTGCCCAACCTCTAGGTTGGGTTTTAGCTTTTATATTTTTCAGATTCTCTGCTGCTTGATGTGTAACTCTGAAACTTTCTATTAGGTGTGAGTAAGTTTTCTTCCCAGGGTCGTTAGACAAAACAATGCCTTTCCTAGCTAGAGAATCAAGGACACCCTTTACCCAAAAAGCATAAATAATGGCTAAGGGAAGGGGGCAAGCCAGGGGGCTGAGACTTCATAACCTGTGGCTGTGCTTGGACAATTGACCCCAATATGTAGATGAACCAAAACTTATAAAAGTGTAAAAACTCCTAGCCAGGAACCATCTTGGATTCAATTTGAGTGTAGCCCCGGCCAGGCTCTTGCACTGCCCAAGGTGTATCCTTTCAATAAATACCTATTTTATCCCTTTTGCTCTGTTTAGTCTCTGTCCCAGGTCAGCCTTTCCAGGCATCACCTGGATCCCAAATGACCAACAAATTGACAGATGTGTGAATTTAAAACAGATCTTAGAAAGGAGATGAAAGGGTGGGATTTACCAGAAAACTAGTGGTGACATCCAGAACCAGAAAGGCAAATATAGAAAGAAGCTGGAAATGCAAATACAGCCAGGTGTCTGCAATCCCTAACACATGGGATAAGCAAAGGAAATGGTGAAGCTGAGCTGGCACATGGGAAAACAGCCTGGCCCTGCCATGTGCCACCAGTGCTGCTTCAGAGGAGCTTAGCACTGGAGCTCTCCATTAGGGAAATGTCACTCTGGAAATACTCTAGTTGGTGGTGAGATCATTCATTCTTCTCAGCTGGAAACCTAACCCTGTTGCCAAACTTATTTTCCAGGCCAGAAGCTGATGCTCATGGAAAACTTTGGCCCTGAGGCCCAAATAGAGATCCTGGGCTTGTTGGGGCCAGTGCTCAGCACCCCGGCAGTCTGCACAGCCATCTCAGAAGTGTCTCTGGCCACGTTGCAGCTGGGTCAGTGGCTCAGCTGGGGAAGATGAGCACAGCCAGCATGATGTGGTGGCAAATCACACTCCACACACTGTTGCCAGCTCCCAGGCAGCCACGTGCTGGCTAAATTTGGGTTGGCATGGAGTACTCATTGCATGATGTTCAAAGAGATTTTAGAGAGACAAAAGCCTGGTAGTAAGTGGCAAGGGTGTAAGAGGGCTCAAATACCTGGTTTGATATTCGGTCCCCTAGCTGCTATTGAAGGGAGTTCATTCTCTGGCAGCAGGAGGAAACATGTTTTTAGAAGCCTTTTCTGGCTCCAAGCATCACAGGAATGAGTGTGGATATGTCAGACTCTTTCAGTCATGGCTTTTGTCACGAAGTCATGGTTCTGCCAAACCACCATCCCTCATCTGAGGTTTTGGGCAACTTACACCATGCCATGCCAGGAAAGTGAGCCATTGCATTGGCAGGGCACTCCCCCCAGCCCAGCTCTGTGCTACCTGCAGTCCGTGCTGCTTCAGCTGCTTTTCCATAAGCAGCTGGCCTCAATCCAAAGAAAACAGCAGCAGCGGTGCCATGTCAGTGCAAATGCCTGTGGGAAAGTCAGGCCTGCCACAGGCAAGCAGTCCTCATGGAGCTGAGGGGGAGGCTGGGCACGCTCCAAGCCCTGTGCCTAATATTTGCCGTGACACCCAGATAATGTTTGTGTGCGGCTGGCAGGTGCTCGCCTCGCTTTGGCTGGGGCAGTATTTGAGCGTGTGGCGAAGGTGTGAATTACACCCTGCTTCAGGCATTGCAGAGCATTGAGGGGTGCAGGCATCTAGCCTGCCTCCAGCTGGGGTTGCAGGCAAACTCCTGCAAAGCCCTCATCTCCCTCCCTTGCCTTCCCTACAAAAAGCACTGGTCTGGGAGGACAGGGCAGCTCCAGGAGCCCCCAGTCACTTCGGTCCCAGGCACACCAGGGAGAACCAAGGGACAACACTCCTAAGGAGGAGCTGTATTTGGAGAGTCATACACACATCATTTGGGACACTGCAGCGAACTGAAATGCCAGGTGTCCGGATGGAAGGGTGGCTAGCATCCCTGCTCCGGCCGGCAGTGAATAACCATTAGCCGGGGCGCCTACAAAGACCGCTGCCTGCGGGCAGACGTGATTGCAGGCACAGCCTCGGCTCCCGTGCTTGTGGGAACCTGGCGGAAACCCTCCCGGTTTCCCCTGGTCCCGGCTCAGCTGCGCTGGGAGATTTGCATTGGCAGCAGGGTGGCGGGGAAGCTCGCCCGCCCCTCGCCCGCATGCTGCCAGCGTCCTGCCAGTGCCGGCAGCCTTTCGCCTCTGTGAACTTTTTGTCTCCTGTGTGAAAGGGGAGTGCTTAGCAAAGGAATCGTTTAAACAATTTAAATGCATCTTAATTAGAAGTGGGCAACGGGCACCAGGAGCTATACAAGGAGCAATACCTTTAGCTTGGAAGCACGCCTTTGCCCATGCACTCCGCTCACCTACAGACATCCCTCCCTGCCATCACAGGTCCCTGGGAAGCCCAGCTGGCTAAGTACCTCGATCCACCCTGGCAGCCTGCAGTGTCCCCACAGCTCCATGCTGCCCCCAGCCCAGTTGCATGTTAGGATATTCACGGCTGGGTCAGTGCCCCCTCCATCCCCTCTCCCAGCCTCCCACTGCTCTCCCAGCCCCAGCCCCCGGCACCCTTCCTGCCCCCTCCCTGCAACCCCTCGCTCCTGACCCTGGTGTCACCTATAGCTGCAACAGCTATTCAGCCTATATCCATTACTAAAAGAAGAATCCTCTGTACAGCAGCAGAAAAGCCCTGGCTGTACAATGTGCGCAGAGTGAAAAGGGAAGGCTGTTAACACCACTTGGAAAGGGGCCTGCATTTGACAACAAACACAGCCAAGTTTCGAGCTCCTTGCTAATTAGTCTATTAGCTGTATGAGCAGAGAAAGCCTCTCACCATCCGCTCCCCTCTCGCTCTTCAGCCCTGTCACCTCAGGAATCCCGTGCCCCATCTCCGTGGTGCGGTGCTACGTAGGCATCACACCAGCGGCTGGCCACTCGCCTGCGCCTGCACAGAAGAGCCAGCCAGAGATGGCTCCTTGCTGCCGACCTTCTCCAAGGGACAAAAGCTGCTTGGGAAATGGAGCCAAAGTCCCAGGTGCTGCTGGGATGCCAGGCTGTGGAAGAAGAGAGCGCCCTGCAGTAACCCACAGACCTGCACATCTGTGGGATGGACACCCCCAGCCCCATGGTGCTGGCAGGAGCCACTGGGAACACTGTGAAGAAGGTGTTGGGGAGAACCCATCCTCCTTCCAAGCAGCACATCTCCCAGTCATGCTCCTGTGCCTGCAGAGCCATCAGTCCAGAGAAGATGCTGTTCTCTGGGGCATATCCAAGCAGGGAGCAAGTGAAACCATAGTTACTCACCCTGGCACATGAACCCATACACCCCCAGCCTTCCAGCACCTTTCTGGCAACCCAGCCAGCCAGTCCAGCAGAGAGCTGCTCCCAGTGCATCAGCAGCAGCTGGGGTGCATGCATCCATCCATCCATCCATCCATCTGTCCGTCCATCCGTCCATCTGTCCAGGGAATGAGTTAAACAGCCTGTGCTCCACCCTCGAGGCCAGCCTGGGTTTCCAGGCATGGAAGGGAGAGGCTTACAGCTGGGGATCATTACTGGGCAGCCATAAGGAGGGTGGAGGCCTTCCTCCCACAATGATCAGAGGAGCTTTGCAACTGTATGCCCTGGAGCTAAGGGATGAGGTCCAGGGCTTGTTTACCACCTTCTGCGAAACAGGGGAGTTTTGTCCACACCAAGGAGAACATCAGCAGATCCCACCATGAAACGATGTGTTATGTTCTTCCCCAGAGCAAGGGGACCACTTGATGACCACCCAGTCTGCTTTGGTTGACTCCTCCAAATCAGAAGGCCCTGATTTGGCTGACCTGCCTTGGGTTATTTATTCATCTGACATTCTCTTGACCAGGAGGCAAGAGGGGATATTGCATTCCCTAACCTTTTATTCTTCTATTGACAAGTCATGGGAACAGATACACCTCTGCTGCCTGAAAATCTGGAGCAGCAAAACATCTGTCCTGCCCTGTGCAGGACTTGCAGGAACCAAGGAAAAAGAACAAGCAGCTTTTTTGACTTGAACACAGTGAAAAACCTCCAGACACTGAGTGCTCTCTACTCAGACTGTCCAAAAGACTTGGAGAAACTTAGCAAAACCCTAAGGGATGAACTAATAGCAGAGGAACTAAGCAGCAGCCATTTTGTCATGGGGATGGCATGTTGCCTGGACATCCACAGATGAATGGAAACCTACATGCCAAGGGATGCTGGAAGCATGGCCTTTTCCTTGGAACAATGGGGAGCTCCAGATGAAAAATGGATGACTCCTGAGCACCACAGTCAGATAGGGAGGGGAAGAAGTTGTGGTACTCCTCCAAGCTCAGCCCCTGAAACAAATTTGCCAGATACAAAAATAAGATTTTATGAGATATTTGGCTAGTGTGGCTGTTTCCCTGCTTCATGCCCTCAAGCAGCAAAGCTGTGCTGGCTGGTAGAAATCAACAGTGTAGACGCAATCTACTTGGTTTCCAATGAAAGCCAGGAATGTCTGGAAGGCCACTCATAGCTTCTGAGGGTTGAATGCATGTGTATCTCCCCATCCAGCAGAATTGAACCAACTGCTAGGGAAGTTTCATCTTGGCTAAGCAGGACATGCAGAGAAGGTACTTTCCAAGATCTAGTTGTACTATCCACTGTAACTCCCCTTCTCCCTTCCAAGAATAGGGGATTTTGTAATCTCTGCAGGATGGCCTTATCAGATACTCTTGAGCTGCAATATAACATCTTGGAGGAAGCTATTCCACTTGATTTCATCCTGCACATTACACAAGGCTGATTCAGCCAAGGAGTTTGGAGGAATTATTTATTAATGGGTCATGAGATCATTGACGTCGCTTTTCTGTGAAATCACCGGGAGGCAGAAAACAGATCATTTGCCTCAGGTCCTTGAAAACCATATAAACCTGTGGGGAATGTGTCTGCTGCAGACCTCATCTGCTCTTGACAGATGTTTATACCACAGTGGCCTCTCTCATCTCAGAGCTGTAATCCAGACAACGGTCAGCTCGACCATTGCAAATGTGCCTCCATTACACTAATGAGTGGTGGGTTGGCTTTTCTGTGTCAGCGAGTTTTAGAGTCTAGTTTTTCCATGCAGACTCCATCAGTCTCTGTGAACATGCTCACCCTCTAGCAGAGGCACCCACTGCTTGAGCCAGCTTTTACAGAGCATTTGAGTTTGAAGGAGTGGTTTGCACACTTTGGCACCAGGCTGAACCAGCACAGATTCCCCATGCAAACAATGGTAACAAGTCTGTGTGAAAAGGAAGGTAGCTCAGGTCTGCTCTGGACAGCCTTTTGCAGAAGTCTGGCATGGCTCTGAAGGACTCCTGTAGGTTCAGGTTCACACTGAATCCCGAGAGGACTCAGCAACTTCATTGTGCTCTCCTCCCAAAGGACTGCTGTGAGGTCTAGTGAAGACTGAGACCCCCTTCTCCTGATGTCTTGAAACCTCATTCAAAGACTGTTGTTTACTCTAACAGCTTATTTTCCATTAGTGATTTAACTTCAGTCACCACAAAGGGTATGCTTCCTCCACCTCATCTCTAGATCCTCACTTGTTATCTACCCAGCACTGAACGGGGGACCTATTCAAGAAGTGTTCCCATCTGATTCTTGTACACAGGAATGAGGTAATAAGCCTTTCTGGTCAACTGCAAATTTAGGAGCCTCCAGAGTGCAACTAAATCACTGCATTTCCCATGAAGAAGTGATAGCAGCCTGCTGTCCTCTGTCAGCTCAAGGGCAGAACTGTCTGAACAGCAGGTTAAGCTTCATTTAGGTGTCCTGGTGTTGTGCCAGGTATCCTGCAAGGTTATTCACTTTTTGAAACAGGGAGTATAGTGTGGTGTCTAGAAAACATGGCAATGTGGGGAGAATCGCTGCTATGCCCTTGTCACCCTGCAAAGACCAGGTGTGCCTTATGATGTAAAGGTGCATGATCTAAAACAGGGCACCTGAGACATCATCTAGCTGTATGTCTGCCAAGGACAGATACCACTATCCAAGCAGGCCGGACTAGTGTTTGTAGCATCTTGGTTTTGGAAATTTCTCAAGAAGGAGATTGTGTTGTTGGAGCATCTACTTGGAGGCCTGTCACCAGTGGTGTCTCCCAAAGTTCAATACTGGGCCCTGTATTGTTTAACTTATCCTTGCATGAATGGGCAGATGCCTCCTCAGCAAATTCACTGATGACACAAAGATGGGAGGAGCAGTTGATACCCCAGAGTGCTGTGCAGTCCTTTGGAAGGACCTGGACAGGTTGGAGAGATGGGCAGAGAGGAACTCTGTGAAATGCAACAAGGGCAAATGCAGGGTCCTGCACATGGGGAGAAATAACCCCAGGCATCAGTACAGGCTGGAGGTGACCTGCTGAGGAGCAGCTCTTCAGAGGAACTGGCAGTCGTGGTGGACAGCAAGCCATCCATGAGCCAGCAGTGTGTCTGTGGCCAAGGAGCCCAATGGAATCCTGGGGTGCATTAGGAAGGACACTGCCAGCAGGTCAAGGGAGGTGACTGCCCCTCTGCTCAGCCCTGGTGAGGTGCACTTGGAGTGCTGTGTCCAGTTCTGGAATCCTCAGGACAAGAGAGACATGGGGCTCCTGGAGTGGATTCAGTGGAGTGTAACAAAGATGTTTAAGGGGCTGGAGCATCTTTCTTACAAGGGAAGGCTGGGGGAGCTGGGCCTACTCAGTCTCAAGAAAAGACAACTGAGAGGGGACTTCATCAGTGTCTATGAGTATCTGAAGGGAGGGTGCCAAGAGGATATTTCCTGGTTCTGCTTGGTGCTGCCAAGCAATAGGACAAGAAGCAATGGGCAGAAACTGATGTCCTAAAATTCGAACAGAATATGAGGAAGAGCTTCTTTACTGTGTGGGTGATCCAGCACTGAAACAGATTTCCACAACAGAGAGGTTGTTTCTTCTTTAGACATTTTTTATGAACCTGAAGGTTGTCACGTTTCCCCTTTCCTCCTCTCATAAGCACTGTGGTCCCTTCCAACCATCATGCTGTGATTCTGTGATTGTGTGGTCTCCACAAAGCACTCTGTCTTAAGAAAACAGGAGTCCTAAAGGAGCTAAAAAGTTTTTCTGGGTGTCTAACCCTGCCTAACCTCCTGAAGATGGAGAACAACTTGTTTGGTTTCCTCTTTAGACTTTTTTTTATGAATCTGAAGGTTGTCACGTTTCCCCTTTCCTCCTCTCATAAGCAGACTAAACAAATTAAGTTCTTTGAAACTTCACTCATAGGTCATGGTTACTAGGCTGCTGATCATCTTTCATAGACTCTGATACGTGTAAGCTTTTCTTGAACTATATTGCCTAAACTGAATATATCCAGAAAGTATGAAGCTTTCCTAATACTTCATAAAATTGAATGATTGCAGCATGCCTGGTGCTTGTGGCACTTCTGTTTATATAGCTGAGCAGCAACCTTTGTTTTCCTTCACATCTGTGTGTCATCAAGTAATGACAGTAATGACACCCATCACCTCAATGATATCCATGTCCTTTTCTGAAGGCCTTGTTGCCCCCTTGTATATGCATACAGCAAATTATTCTGCTATGTGTGGCTTGCATTTGCCTTTATGAATTGCATCCTGTTTATATCCATTTCACCAGTGTCACACCCTGCCTGAACTCCCATCCTGACCTCCAAAGTGTCTGCAACCACCACATGGCAAATCAACGTCAGCAAAAAACTCAACATGAGCCAGTATTGTGTGCTCAAAGCCCAGAAGCGCAATGGAATCCTGCATCAAGAGCAGAGTGGTCAGTAGGGCAAGGGAGGGGATTCTGCCCTGCTGCTCTGCTCTGGTGACACCCCACCTGCAGTGCTGCACCCAGCTCTGGAGTTCCCAGCACAAGGAAGGACATGGACCTGCTCGAGATAGTCAAGATGCCAGCCATAAAGTCGGTATGAGGACCAGAACACCTTCCCAGCAAAGACAGACAGAGAAACTTGGGGCTCTTCAGCTTGGTGAAGAGAAGGCTGCATGGAGACCTTACAGGAGGAGCCTTCCAATATCTGAAGGGGCTTACAGGAAAGCTGAACAGGGACTCTTCATCAGGAGCTGTCGTGATAGGACAATAAGTAATAGCTGCAAACTGAAAGAGAAGGAATTTAGGTTAGATATTAGGAAGAAATTCTGTACTGTGAGGGTGGTGAGACACTGGAACAGGTTGCCCAGGGAGGTTGTGGATGCCCCAATCCTGGCTGTGCTCAAAGCCAGGTTGGGTAAGGCCTTGAGCAACCTGGTCTAGTGGGAGGTGTCCCTGCCCATGGCAGGAGGTGTTGGGACTAGATGATCTTTAAGCCATTTCAATCCCTTAACAATCTATGATTCTGTGGAATGTAATACACATCTTTGACACCAAGAACCAGGTTGATCACATAAGTAGCTCTCGGCATCAGAGCCAGGACACATCCCGCTCATCTCCTCCAACCCTGTTGTAGAAAGAAATTAGACTATTGCCAAACCCTTGTTGACTCTTATTTCTCATCTTGCTCTCTTGGTCAGCCTTACAAATAGAGTATCCATTCCAGGGCCCTTGCTGTTGCTGAAGGCAGCCTGAAAGTTCTGAAGTCCTGTGACTCCACTTCCTTTACTCCTTTAAAAACAGGTACTATCCTTCTGCCTTTATTCCCAAGTCATCTGAAACCTCACCCCTTCTTCTTAAGATAATTGCTACCACATTTAAAACCATTTCAGCCAGGATTTCTGGCTGCAGGGCCAAGTAATCTGAAAGGAAGGGAGACACATCTGAGGTCACTGACCAAAGGATGAGGGAACCAGGACTCTGCCCATCTGTGGGGCACGTGGCTCCAATCTCTCTGCCTGGTTAAGGGAGCCTGCAGGTGCAAGTCCAGCACCTCCTGTGGCACAAGGAATGTACGTGAGCCTGCAGACAGCATCCTGCAGTATCTGGCCTGTTTACATAGCAAGGAGCTTTTGTTAACATCAGGAGGTTAGCCAATGAAGGGAAATTTTACAATTACACCACACAGCTCCGTTGACTAAAAGGGAAGAGTTAACTTCAAAGCTCCACGTAGCCAGGCTCACGTAGCCCAGCCAGCTGCACAATGAGACGTTTCAGCACGAGGCTGGGAGTCTGCTGGATGGATTCAAGAGATTCACACGGGGCAGATAGCAGCGCTCGCTAGGCAGCTGGCAAACGGGCAGCTCCCAGGAGCCAGAGAGCACCCTGGGAAAGGGGCAGGCAGAGCAGGGAACAAAGGCTGCCGAGGGGCTGCGGGTGCGATGCTGATCAGCATCCTCTCCATCAGGCTGGAGCTGGCAGCTGCCTCTGGGCACCCTGGATGAGTGGGCCACTGAGTTCCCAGGCCCCTTGAGGGATGCAACAGCAGTTTTACAAAGTGCAGTTCTGCGCATCAGTGAAGGGGCTGCCCCAGAGTTGCCCCCCTGTCCCAGCCACACTGTTTTTCATTTCTTTCACTAGACAGGAGAGGCCCAAGTCTTTGGGGAACCTTTCTGCCTTGTCCCCTTACCTTTAGCCATGAATGAATTTATTCTTTGCCCTGTTCTTGGTCCAGCAGTTTTCCCAGCTGAGCCGTGAGTGAGGTGGGTGGAGGGAAACACTACACCCAGCTCTCACTCACTTGTCCCCAGCCTGCCCCAGAGCCAGGCAGCCCTGCACACCATCAGTTACAGGGGATGGAAATGCCCTGTGCCCAATATCCGGTGGGGCTGAGTGATGACAGCCCACTAATCATTTCCAGAATTTGTGACTGGAATTAAAGGCCTGGGATTGCCGTCGGTGAATGTAGGAAGGGCAGCTGGGGGAAGGGAGTGGCCCATGTTTAGGTAGGGAAGAGACAAAGCTGTGCAGAATACAGCTGTGCTGCTGCAGTGATTCAAGCTGAGAGGTGATTTATGAGTTTATAGGACAGAGATAGATGTCCTGTGGGAGGAGTTATAGCTTTGCTGGCACCAGTCTCCCCTCCCACCCATCACACATAGCACCTCCACTTCCAAAAACTGCATGGTTCCTCCCCACTTTCTTAAGGTCATAGGAGGGAGCAGATCCTGCCTCCACTCTGCCAGCCCTACCAGGCAATCAATTCTGCTTGCTGGCCTGCTTTCCCAATAAGCACCTGCATGCTCCTTCACTTCTCACCTGCTTGTGTCCGGGAGAAGATTTCCACACATCTTCTCCAGATCTTTTTCCACTGTGGTGCTGGGGAGCGTAGACAGAGAACAACCACTTGCTTTATCCCAGCTGTGAACCTGCCTCACTGAATTTCCTGGTCTTCCCCATATCCCTGGTGGCTGGTGCCAGGATTGTTGCTTGGCTGCCTGCTCTGGGAGAAGAACATCCTTGGAAGGAGCCACCTTTAATAGTCTTGTGTCTCAGCGAGGCCCAGCAGCACCCCAGGAGCTCTGCTTGCACAAGGAGTATTTGGTCAAAAATCAGCTCCTGCACTCCAGACACAAGGTATGGCCCCAGTGGCACAAAAGGTATGGCCCCCAGGATACCAAAGGCAAAAATAAGCCTTTTATTATTACCTATGTCACCATGAGATGATCACTCCAGAAGAGAAGCAAGATATGCTTGCAGACCAGGCTTGTTGCTTTGAAGCCCCTTATCCAAAAGCAGCCCCAAGACAGTCTCTAGGACATTGCCCTTTCCAAGAACAGACCTGTTTTCCTCTGGAAACAAGCACTGCCCAAATTTTATTCCATGCTCCTTTTAGGGGCTTCTCTTGTTTTTGCCTGAAGGTATAGGTCTGGTCTATAAGGTAAGAAAAAACGCCTCCAGTCTCTCCATACATCCCCACTCTGGGCCCCAGCTATGAAGCTCCTCTGAAGGGAGGCTAGTGTCAAAGTCCTGTGGAGACAAGCTGGAGAGCGCTGTGGAAATGGAAGCCAGCAAGAGGGTGGGACGCCTGGATGGCTGCAAAGAAACTTTAAAGTAATTGTTTCAGAGGAAGAAGTGATTGGGCTGTGGAATGGAAATTAATGGGCTGCCTGCAGTGCATGTGCAGGACAGGCAGGAAGCCTTGGGACACTCCTGGAGCAGGGTAGCCAGCTCCCACAAGAGCAACATCCTATGTAATACTACATGGTGTCCATGCTACACACAGAACTTTGGCAGCACATATATTTTGGGATGAGCCTCACTGCCTGATTTCCAGATAAGGATTTTACAGAGATTACTTGCTCCCTATTTCAAACCATTGCAGATGTAACATGTTTCCAAGCTTCAGGTGACCACTTTTCCCCAGCTGCTGCAGGCAGGGCTGGGACATCCTTTAGCAGAGATCATCGGAACAGGGAATCTTCCCTGCATAGCCTGCTGAATGCTGAGTTTGACCCTGCTTGCCCCAGCTGGGCAAGGAGGATGTTTGCAAAGAGCCTCGGAAGAAATCACAGTCTGGAAGGTCTCTTATTCCTCCTCAGCATCAGAGTCAAGCTCAGTGCCCTGCTCAGATCCACTTTATGAGTGCTGCTGTTTGATGTGAAATCTCCATCCCGAGTTCAGGGCTTGAGACAGATACAATTAACAGGTTTCATGCAGTAACCGAGATAAAGGGGGATGTCTGCTGGATGCCAGGCCAAGCCCAGCCCGGGATCATGCCAACACACACATTTGGGAGAGCAAACATATATCAGGAGTGTGAATTAATCACCTAGGCTCATTTATCACCACCTCTCACTAATCCCTGCCTCTCAGCAAGGCTTACTTCCCATCTCAGTGCCATCCTGCACGTACAGGAGCAGGGCTCTGGCTAAGGCTTGCCTAGGAATCCCAAGCAGCATGCTCCCATCTCCACACCCCGGCTGCTCCCTCCTGAGCCTGGCCGGCAGGGCAGAGCTGTGGGGCAAGCCAGGCAGGAGGGTGGCAGCAGCCCATTTGTGCCTCTCACCTGCTCCTGTGGGCCTTGGTCCCACCTGGTGCCAGCTCCTCGCAGGTGACCCTCTGGGATGCAGGTCACTGGTAACGGGACCGAGCAGAACTGGGGGATGCTGTGGTGCTGGGGCAGCGCTGCACAGCTCCCAGAAGAGGAATGGTGTTCGTGGAGGGCCTGGGTGACTGTGGATCTTGGCAGCTGATGTGCGGGACAGAGGACCCGGATCAGCCCTTTTCAGATGAAAAGTAAAGCAAGGAGAGACCCCAAAGACCAAGGTGTGGCATTACGGGTCAGGCATTGGGAAAGGCAGCAGTTGCATCCTGAGGCACAGGGATGCATGGAAACAGGGACGTGTTTGCTCTGCTCTGACTGCCAGGGCTACCCTGAGGGAAGATTTCTCCTTCCAAAGCCTTTAGTCCCACTTCAGTACATCCCTGAGCTCACAGCAGAACTGGCTGCCCAAACTAACAGGACTATGCTCCTCCAAAACCGGAGATGCTGAAGGGCGAGAGAGCCCAGTCCTACCGCACTGCAGGGTTCCTCCCCCAGGCAGCCCCATCCCCTGGGCCCTCCCTTGGCTCCTGATGGGCTGCATCCCCTGTCACCCCACAGTCTCCTCTTCCACCATTGGCCACCAAAAGCTGAGTCTATCGGTGCTGTTTGCATCAGCCACTCTTAGGCTGATCTGGTCAGGGATGTTACTGACGAGCTAGCAACAAAGAAAACTCTGTACCACTCTGCCCAAAGATTCCCCATATGCTTCAAAAGCAAAATCCCCTTGGCTTGTAAGGAAGATGCAGACAAGCTTGTAAGCTTGTTCAGCAGATAGCGCCCCACCAAGGGGCTAGGTCAGCACCAAAACAAGGAAAATGTAGTATGTCCCTAATGTCTCAAGAGCCCCACAGCTTTCTGAAAGCCCTCATGCTCTGCATGCCCTACAATCTTCTGCAAGCACTGGCCACACTGGGACTGCAACTTGCAGAAGTAGAGGGCTCAGATCTTAAGGAGAACTTGAGCAGTGTTAAAATTTGGGAAGACAAAAGACCAGGCTTGGATGTAAAATAATCCAAGGAAGAGAGAAAGTTTGTAACCAGTTCAGAGATGGAAGCTTGTGGGAGGACAGGGAGCGTGCTCCAAGGGATGTCATGGTGCAAGGGCTGCACAGACAGCAATCCCTGTATGCAGTGAGCACTTGGAGCAGCAGCAGGAAAGGAATTCAAACACAAAGTCAGGTCACCTCTTACTTAGAGGAAGGAAATGATGTAGAGAACAAAACCAGACAGGTAAGTGGAGAAAAGGGCCACCACCTCCTCTCCTGAAACAGTGCTCTGGCCCTCAGGTACCAGGGGCTTCTGCAAGAGGAACCAGCAGCATCTCCATGGGGAAGGGATTCACTCCAACTGCCCAGCTCAGATGAACAGAAATGGGAGAGCTCCTTGACATGCTGGCTAATAAAATATAGCAGCAGCCCAGGTACTCCACTTGAGAACGTGTTCTACAACACCCTGCCTACCACACATCCCTTGGACTCCAGTGACATCTGTCTGTGTACTCAGCACAGCCACAGCAGGCAGCCCTGGTGGTGTGCAGGATGAGGCTCAGAGACAAGCACAGGGACTGCAGCAAGCTGGTGAGCTGCCCAGTGCAAAAATTCCCCATAAGAATTTATTGCAAATTCTTGATTCCTTTGGCATCTCCCCTGAACACACAGCAGGGTACTGATGGGAAGGATGGCTCTTGGGTTCATAGGATGTTTGTCCCAGAAAGCACATGTGCTGTCCTTGCAAATGGCATAGTATGCTGCAAAGGACTCTCTATCAGTTCTGAAGGATGAACCCAATCTAGCATTAAATCCAGCTGGCTTGAGTGCCAAGAGCAACAAAGCTCTGGTCCCACAGACTTCAATATGAGTCATTTAACCCCAGCATGTTGCCTGGACCATGTCCTTGTGGTGACTAACTATTGGCATAACACTCAGAGGTGTCTATATATGTTCTATACCTGCCCTACTGCTGCCCTTTCCAAAAGAAAAGTCATCCCTCTCACAAAAAGAGCCCTTGGACTCTGCCACCAATGCTGTCCTTGCACAGTTCCTGCCCCGTGCTGCCTCCCCCTGCCTTGACTGGCAGGCAGCATGGTTGATGCTGTGTGGTTGCCTCAGTTATCCCTTCCCTGGTGCTGCAGCCAGTCACAGAATCACAGGATCACAGTCTGTGGGAACAATGATCACAGCAGAAATCCTCAGAATGCAGTATGTACAAGCACTGATGTTGGTCGCTACCCTCAGTTCCAGGCCTACAACACCTCTCCTTTCTAGGTCCCCAGCATTTTGTTTTCTCTGCCAGGGCAAGCTTTGGTTATTTAAAGAGACTTACTCCCAGTCAGTACAAGGTTTCCTTGGACATCCCAGTCCCACTGACTGATTGGCATCTCACACAAACAAAACACAGTATATTTGTGGCCAGCCCCAAGCCTGAGCCAGATGAGCAAAGGGCTCTTCTCCAGGGTCTCTCTGGTGGTTTCACCCTCCTTGGTTGCTGGGAAATAATAACCTATTGGAAAAGCAAAAGAATAAGTACTTCTGTGTCCCTTCTGTGAACAAACCAACCCCAAAGACCCCAACCAGACTGGAGTCCAAGACATCAGGGGACCCTCACAGGTCTACCCACTGGGAGAGAAGTAGCACAAGAGATGTGAGCCATGCCATGGCTCCCAAAAACCTTCCTCTTCCCCACCTGCTTCTCCATACCCACCACTACCCCAGCTCCCTTTCTGGCTACCCCTGCCAGGCCAGCCCACAGCTGCACTCACTGTGGGATTCAGTCACTTCCTGACATTCAGCACTGTGCAGGGTGACCAGCAGCAGATGTATATGAGCAATCAGAGGAGAGTGGGGAGATCTAATACCGCAACCAACAGCACACGGAGATTATGTCAGGCAATGGAAGAAAAGAGAAAAGAAAAGAAAAAAAAAAAAAAAGAAAAAAGAAATGGGAAAAAAAAGAGAGAGAGAAGAGACGGAGAAGGGAAAAAGAGAAAAAAAAAAAAAAAAAAAGGAAAAAACCTAAACCACAGACTGCTCAATACTTTCCATGTGGTGCCGCTAAGGAGGAAATCGCCTCCATTTGCTACGTGCAGAGCCGGGTGTCTGCACAGCGGCCGGGAAGAGAAGGGAGCCTGTTTCCCAGGTGGGGAGGAGGGGCTGCCGGGGGAGCAGCAGCGGGAGGAAGGTGCCTGCCTCCCACACCCACGCGGGACGGGGATGCCGGGGCGAGCTGCAGGTGGCGGGGCCGTGCCGGCGGTGCCTGTGCTTCAGGGACACCGGGCCGGGGCTGCTGGGGACCCCCCTGCCCAAGGCGGGGTGCGGCCGCCCCGCTCCAGCGCTGTTCCGCTCGGGAATGCCGCCCGCGGGTCCCGCTCCCAGCGCAGGGGCTGCGGGACAGCGGCTCCTTATCCAGCATCCAACTCTTGCTGCTTGAGCTGGGGTGCCAGCTCGACCCCCCTCCCTGGCTGGTACCGTGTGCATTTTCCCACCGCTCAAAACAGCGGCCAGGGGAGGGGAGGACAATTCCCCAACCCCTGCGTCCCACTGAACAGTGCGGTGGGTGGGACCAAGGCTGCAATGTCCCCCCCGCTCCCTTCTCGTGACTCCTCTGGCCTCTGCACCCACCAGGGTGCTGCCAGCTGCCTGTTCCCTGTCCCCTCCCCGGGCCTCCTGCCCAGCCCAGCGCCTCTGGAGCTGCCTCCTCCATCCTTTATCCCAGCTGGCAGCCATTTCTGCTGGGGCAGGAGAGGGGGAAGGATGCTTCTGCCCAAGGTCCCTATCTGATTGCTGCTTGTGGGATGACGGCAGAGGATGCAGCACCTGAGGGTAACTGAAGACCTCCTGGAATTTTGAGGGCTTATGCTGTGAGGTGCTGAGCACCTCACAGGATAGAGGGTCCCTTCTCTCCAGCCACTCCTTCCTCACTTTCACCATCACCACCAACGCAGCAGCTACCCCTTCTTCATCCACAGACTTGTTTCTGGGCTGGTGCACCAAGGTCCATGCTCCTCACCCTGTCCCACAGCACAGCTAGACATGCTGCAAAAGCCACCCCTCCTTGCCCCAGCACCAGTACACTCCTTGTGCCACCCTCACTGCAGCAGGGAGAGCCTTGGGCTGAGGGGTGGCACCACATTACCTCATGCACTTGGATCAGGAGGCAAAGTCCCTGATCAGAGGTCTGCCACAATCACACCTGAGCTTTGCAAGCCAGAGAAAGTCCATGGTGTGCAAGGTGAGCAAGGGCAGGTTGAGGGCAGGGGCTCAGCCCAGGGACCAGGACACAAGAAGCACTTTCCCCCTGCCCCTCAGTGAAAAGCAAAGAGGTGTTTGCTGTGGCCTCACTGCTCTCATGTCCAAGCCACTGTCCGCCACAGCCCACAGAGCACATGGGCTTGACATCGGGAGACTCACGTCCAAAACTTTTTTCCAGCTGTGAAAAGAGACCGCCAGAAAGGCTGGGAAAATACCTTCTCCTGCCTGCAGCGAGCACCTCAGCTGTGAACTGTAAAGTCAGCCTGGTTCTGCTCCAGGCTGCCTAAACACCAGCCCAGACCCCCTGAGTGCCTTCCCAGCGATATCCGCAGGATCACAGCTGCTAAGGAAGTTACAGCCCTCCCATCCCCTCTCTGGGAAGCCCTTACTCTGTCCCAGTTTGACCCATGTCACTGGGGCCTTGCCTAATCTCATCTGCACAGGTGGGGAACCCTTGTAATCCACAGATCTGCATCCATGCCAGGTAAAGCAAATCAAACTTTAGGCCATTGCTGTTTCCTGGGAAAAGACAGGATTAACAGGGCCAAGTTATGGGAAATCCACATAACACATTCTAGAAACTGTCTGCTACAAAAACGGTTCTGGAAGGGAAGACAATATTTTAATGGCTGTGGAGTCTTTTTCAAATTCATCAACCATAAAACACAGGGAAGCAAGACACTGTGTAGCACAACCCATACCATTTTGGCTGGTCCATCACTTTTCCCACAGTCCTGCTCATCCTCAGAAGACCCCATGTGATCAATGCCAAGAACCATTGCAGATTTTTGTGGGGCACACAGGGGTACAGATCATTTGGCAAAGCCTTTGAGCCTTCTGTGATTTGCAGAGGAAAACTTCAGACCAAGATACACAAGTCTCCAGCGCCCCACTGGAGAGAGGAGGATGCCACTGCAGTTCTCAAAAATGTCACTCAGTTCACCCCTCCTGACCCACAAGACCTTCTGACAATTACGGTGCCTGTAGGATACCACAGGAATCAGGATCCTGGACAGTCCACCCTGAGGCCCTCCCCAACCTTTTGCAAAGAGCAGAACTTACCTCCAAACACCTCCTGACACGTGGAACTCTCCCCATTGGGATGTCTCACGGTTCCCCTGCAAACTGTCACAGCTGAAGACTTCCTGGGCACCTTCTGCAATGAAGAAGGCTGTCAGGACGTGAGGTAGTGTGTCCTAGCCCAGCAGCTGCCAGCCAGCTCTGGCTGTAGGGGCTGTCCAGCTCTGCACTCACCACTGGGCTTTACTGAATGTACACCATGGCCAAAGGCTGATGGTGCCTTACTGAGGAAGTTCCAGTCCATCTGCCTGCAGGATGGGCGACCCCCTCACTACGTGCAGAGCTGGGAAGCCGAGCATAACTGGGCTCAGAGTCATGAGACAGTGACTTGGTTTTCCTTGGGAATCAACATGGTGCCTGTAGGAGCTAGCATTCCCCCAGCAAAGCACAGGGAGTTCCAACAGGGACCCCAGTCCATCTTCCAGGAAGGTGTAGGGAGGCGACATCTTCTGCTTGCTGGTGGTAAAGGCACAGTGGGGATGATGCCACACCATGCTGCCCATGGGCAGAACACCCACTTCTACTAGGCATCTGTCCCTGTGTTGGTTTATTAATTTATTTTTCATTTTCTCTCCCTCCCCTTCTTCCTCCTCCTCCTTTCCCCCTAATCCATGAACAAGACTCTCAGAGCTAGAAGAGAGGAGAAAACCAGCACAGCTGCAGATTGGATCTGGGGCGTGCTGGCAGGCAGGCACGCACAGCTGGGAGAGGGGAGCACGCTCTCACACACACAAAGCAGCACCAAATGGAGTGCATGGAAGAAGGCCAGCAGAGGCCAGTGACTCACATCCCTGGCCTCCATCAGCTTCCAGCCAAGGAACCCCAGTAGATGACCAAGGCTGGCAGGAGATACCACAGTGCTGGAGCCGTGCTGAGCACCCACAAGCCACCCAAGCAAAGGATGGGCAAACTCTCCTGACTCGGAGGCTGCTCATCACATCTTGGTGGCAGCCAGATGCAAAGCACCTCATTATCTTCTGTGGATCAGAATCTAAATATTTATTTCCTTGTCCAGGCCCTGACATGTCCCTCCTTTCTTTGTTTATCAAAAACATCCATATCACCAGTGGCAAGAAAAATGGGAGAGAGATGCCACAGACTCAGCAGATGGGCAGAAAGGAAAGTGTGGTTTGCTCCTTGTTGAGCACCCAGGATTAGTGGGGAGCCCTTCCCATGACAGAGGTAGAGAGTAAGGAGGCTGTTGTGAAAACTGCAATTGCACCATGAGTTCCTGCTCTCCACATCTTGGGCTATTCTCTCCCCTCCCCAAACACCCCAGTGACACAGCAGGGCCGGGATGACTGCCAGATTCTCCTTGCTCAGAGGCTATTTAGTCTCCCAGAGAGGAAAAAGAATGCTCATGGGAAACTGTCAGCAGAGCAAAACCAGCACCTCTGAGGACACACAGCACCTTTGCAAAGGGCTTCTCAGCCCTGCCTGCACCCACTGCAGCTCTGCCACAGCAGGGTCAGCTTCTTGCCTTCCTTGTCTGCTGTGACAGCAGTGGCCTGTGCCAGGGCACGGCAGTGGTGCAGGAGAGAGAAGAGGGAAAAGGGCCCTGAGCTGATGCAGCATCTGCACCCACCTCTCTGTGAACAGTGTTTCAGCAGCTAAACAAGGACTTAAGGCTTCTACCATCCTCTCCAACAGCTCCACTGCTGCAGTGCAGCCCTCTGCCATTTGCTTTGGCCCAGCTGTACATCCCAGTGTCGTATCCCTTGCAGTACAAGTTCCTCCCAGTCCTTGGCAGCATCACTTCTGTTTGGGATGCTGACTCCCCAGCTTGACAGAACACAGATACACCACAGACCACCAGAAGAGAAGCTGGTGAAGCACCATTTCATCGTGCTGCAGAAAAATGGGAGAGGATACTGTACAGCCCTGAGCAGTGCTACAGCCTTGTCCAGCCCTGCCTTCCCCCAGGTCCCATCTTCAGCCATTTCCTCTTGCACATCTGCACTTCCCAGCACATGTTGGTTTGTGATGCCTGGCTCCACTCTTCCCTCCCCTCCTCACCCTGGGGTAAGGATCACACAGCCTCCTGCTGATGCAGGATGTGTTGCAGGATACACCACCATTCAGTACTACCATGAGGTATAAGTTGGAGGTAGCTAGAAAGCACTGGTAAAAGCTGACCAACTCTACTGTGCCTAAGAAATCACACTATCTCCACTCCAAGTGCCATCTCCAAACCAGGGCACACCACTCACTGGTTAAACATGGGGCACTATCATTCTGGCTTGGAGGAGAAAGAAAGTGAAGGTAAAAAAGGATGAAAGTTTTAGTTTCCTTCACCCTGACCAAATATTATCACCATTCCAGCAGATCTCTGAAGGCAATGACACAAGGGACAGGCATTGCAGGTAAGCCTGTCCCTTCCCAGTGCTGTGGACCTGCAGCCACTCTTCCCATGCCAAGTGCTGTTATTCAGCTGGTTTTAACTAGGCCATGCTAAAATGTTTGGGTTGAACTTCATCTTGCTGGTTAGCTGCCTAATGCTGAACTATCAAAGCAAATATAGTTATAAAATATATAATTTCAGCCAAAATGATTCATGTATTTCCAAGAACATTGTAAGGGGAAATGCTTTGGTTTCTCTTGCTTTTGTTATGGAGAAATCTGATGACCTTTTCTTTGAAGAGCTCTTCAGGCTGCATGTTTTTGGCCTGCAGACTTGAAGTTTGGCAAAAGGAGAGGCAGGGAAGGCCTTTGGTTTAGTCCAGATGCACCCTTTGCTGCTGCCAAACTTAGCCAAGTCTTTGAAATATTCCGTTTCACATGTGTTCCCTTAAGGCAGTCTTAAAGAGCTTACCGGCCGAATTCCCTGAAACTTTTCCCCTTTCAGGATGCGCTCCAGCCAGGGGCTGAGCAGGATTTTCAGATAAGCAGAGTTGTGGATCGCTGCAGTCCAAATCACAAGTCTGGTCTGTCCCTGAGACTAGACAGCTCCTGCCACCCCACAGGCCCCAGCCTGGCTCAGGCAGAGTGAGCAATGCCTGCACAGGCAGGTGGGGAAAGGGGCTGACTGGACAAAGAGAAAAACCCAGGAATGCTGGGAGGAGGGAGGATTTGGGATGGGAATTTGACTGAAGGGACACTGGACTGAATCCAGGAGGGAAAAGGAAAGTAAACCTCTATGAAGACTCAACATGAAGAAATGCAACCGAGAGCAAAGGATCCTGCAAGGCTGCAGTCCTGGAGAAAGCTGGGGTATCCCAAGAACCAGAAGAAACAAGGAGAGGGGCAGGAGAAGGGGACAGCCAGCTGCTGAGTATTACCAGCAATAAATGAGGCAAGCACTCAGTTAAACCAAGAGGTCTTGGACAGCACTGCAGGAAGAGGTGACAGCCAAGAGGTGAGCAGGGAGCATATGAGCTGGCTTTGGGGATGTCAGGACAAGACTGCATCTGCAAAAAGGTTTCTTTAACACGAGGTATGGAGGGGTAGCTGCATGTCATGGAAATACACTGTGAGTGCTCACGCTGGTAGGAGGTGAATCAGTCCTGCACCATGATTTCCTGCTAGTGGAAACCAACTCTTTAAGTGTGAGCTGAGAGTCTACTAAAGGTGTGCAGACTCCCCTCTCGGAAGACAGAGGAGGGAATTCACCAGAAAGTAATAGACTATAAATCAGGACACTGCTCCCAAACAGGGAAGGACACATCCTGCATGCTGTGGTGCAAATGAAACACTCCAATGTGTCTGAGGCTCAGAATAGCACTATTTGTTTATTTATTTTCATTGTGATGGCTCTGGTTTTGCTTGGAAGCAGCTGCACTGAAGTCTTCACAGCTCTGAGGTCTCCAACCTCAGCTGTAGCCCAAAGGAGGGCAAAAGGTTTGGAGACCATCCAAGAAAACATTTGAAGCTTGTGAGACTTGCTTTGCACCAGCATTAGGAGCCCCCTTCACAGTCATACTTCATTAGCTCTAAGAACCAGTGCAAACAGACTTTAGCCTTTCATGGAACCACTGTTCTCCATGGATAAGCAGTCAACACTACCAGTCTCTGCTTTTGCTTTGTTTCTCCCTTAAGGAGGAAAATTTTCCTACCACTTTCTTAAAAATAAAAAAATGCAAAAGCAACACACATTTAAAAAAAAAAAAAAAACAAAACAAAAACCAAAAAAACAACAACAACCAGTGCTTACCCTCACAAAGCAGCAAAGTCTTTTCATTTTTCTCCCAGAATCCCACAGGAAGCCTAGAACAAATTCAGTCACTTTTTCTTAGGAAGCACATCTCCTCTTCCTGATCTCATACCTAGGTAAGAGCAGAAAGTCTGTATTCAGGCTGTGTCAGCAGTATGGGGGTGGCTCGTCCATCTTCAGCCAAGGTGCCAGCCAGTGACTCATCCACCACGGAAATCAGGGCGCATGAAGCGGAAGAATGGAGAAAGCAGTGGTCCATGTTATTCCAAGTGTCACTTTGCCAGGAGATGTCTTCCTATGCAGATGGGTCACAGGTCCTGGCAGGCCCAATGGGCAGAGCTGGACCTCAAGCTGTGGGGAAAACTGAGGTGGAGAGTATTTGTGCCTGCAAGGGCCATTGGAAAATTGAGAGCTGTGGGCAGCTCTCCCCTGAAAGGTTTTCTGTTTGGAGTGGCTGGAGAGTATCTCTTGGAGCTTTCTCTTTGTATTAGCATATCCTGAGTCAGAAGGGACCCACAAGGATCATTGAGTCCAAATTATAACAAAGTATTGAGTATTGAATTTTTTATTCTGCTGTAACAGCAGGTTCTGCATTCTGCAATGAGCTTTTACTTTTTAACACAAACCTGAACTCCTGAAAGCCAGGCAGTCTGGCAAAATGCCCTCTCTCCCCCAGGCCTTCACCGTGAAGAACAAGGGCTGCCTCCTGGTCCCCAAGTCCTGCCCTGCCAGACGCTCCCCTGCCATGGAGACTCCCATGACCATGGTCATGCCACCACATTTTGTTAGCAGGGCATTGTGGCACACAGTGGGATCAGTGGTCCAGCTAGGGTGTTGAGCCTGCAAAAGACAAGACGGTCATGAGCTACCTGGACTGTAGCTCCCATGAGACAGAGCAGCATCGATACCAGGTCTGTTTGAACTTCTCTCTCTCTCTAGAGGAAGGCTGGGCAGGCATCCAAACTGGGGTAGTCCTCAGGAACTGCACAACCCAAGTGGCTTTCACAGGAGCATTTGGCACCAGAAGAAGGACCAGATGAGATTTGGCTGCTGAAGTCCTTCTGCCCTCAACTTCTTCTCCACAGGCTGGCTCCTGCCAGCTGTTTCTCCATCTTTTCACCACAGCACTTTCAGTTTTGGCCAAACTGAAAGATGAGCCTTTCCAGCCTCAAAGCTGGGAGTCTGCCGAGGGGATCCACACTTCCGCAGAGATCCTTTGCCTCACAAATTGATCTGAGAGCTCCTCCAAGGGGCAATGGCACTGCCAACCCACCATTTCTCTCCCTCTGCATATCTGCAGGTGTCTGCAGAGCTGTCAGACCTGTGATGCTCAGCAACCTCAGGCATCTGCTCCACTTTCTCTGGGAGAGACAGCCAGGACACTTAGCTGAGCTCGAGCAGCTCCCACGCAGCGGGCCAGCGCTCAGTGCCAGGGGATGTGTGTGCAGAGCCAGCCGGAGGTAGAATTCGAGCCTGCTTTCTCTGAGACAGTCAGGGCCAAGTCCAGAGGAAAAGGCGAAGAAAGGCTTTGCTGTCAGAGTCAGGGTTTACAACTAGCCGTAAATGGCCTCGGTCCCTAAAGTTCCCATGGTGACAGCCCTGGTGGGAACAGAGCTGTCTCCTCTGTCCAGCCCTTCCCAGGTCAGGAACAGAGCTGTCTCCTCTGTCCAGCCCTTCCCAGGTCAGGAACAGAGCTGTCTCCTCTGTCCAGTCCCCACCAGCCCTTCCCAGGTCAGGAACAGAGCTGTCTCCTCTGTCCAGTCCCCACCAGCCCTTCCCAGGTCAGGGGATGCAGCCGCCTAGTGCAGCCTGGGTGAGCTCACCCAACTCCCTGAAATGGGGAACAAAGTGCAGCCCCAGCTCCAGGGGAGCAGCAGCCAGGGCACCTTGCATAGCATCCCTCTGGGATGAGCTGCAAATGCAGCAGCTTTGGGCCTTGATGCTTCTCCTCCAGCTGAGTACAGGGCTTGGTATTCACCTCCTCCCACACAGCTCCAACAGGCAAGAGACTGGAGACAGCGACGGATGGACCATCTCTCCACTGGACACTCGCACAGAACACCTTCCCCCAAGGTCAAAAGCAAGCTTTCTGGAGAGAAAGGCTGTTTGCAACCCATGGTCTTTGCTATAAGCTTCTCTTCATTCACTAGTTAGTTTTCTTTGCTGATGTCTGGCCAACTTGACCCATAACTCTTCCCAAAACATATTCTCTTCCTTGTTATATCAACTAGCTTACTTAATGCATTCAGAAGAAGGAGAGACCCTGCAGAGGCACCAGTGTACAGCGCAGATCGAGGTTTGCTCCAAGGGAAGGCTCTCTTTGACCTACTGGGAGACCATGGGTAAATCACCTGGGTCTTCCATGTCAAAGACTCCTGTGTATTGGAAGAAGACATAGCTTTTTGCCTGCTCTTGCTCTGCTTTCCATGGAGATAGACGGATGGACCACATTCCATTATGGGAGCTCCTCCAGATTCCCAGCAAGTGTGACTGGTCCCAGCAGACTATCCCCACTGTAGACACTGCTGCCTGAGTCTATTAGCCCTAGCTCCTCATAGAGCTGATGGGAAGAAAAAGCATTTTTAGTCCTTGATCAAGCTGTCCTGTTTGATTCGTCTACTTGAGGATGAAACAACTGATGCCCTATAAGTGCTACTGGCTGCTCATGAGGTCCAGGACATCTTGGTGACATTAGGTGTCTGCACTGCAGAGCCTGAGACGTGGTCAGACAACTCATGCTGGCCATGGCAGCTGCAGTTAGGATGCACAGATGGTGTGACTCCGGTGAGTGAAATAGCTGACTTTCCCCAGTCATCTCTCTGTGTGTAATTCCTCTTAAGGCAGAAGGCCTTGCCTTGGCTGGTTATGGCATCACTGTGCAATGAACATGAGTCACTGCTGTAATAGGCTGAATTACGACTCCTTGCTTGCTGAGTTTAAAACAGAGGAAGGCAGCTTAAGCAAATGGAAGGGCCTAAGCATGTGAAAAATGTTCCCTTTTCAAAACTGCCATTAGCCAATTGAAAATCTCTGTATTTGGGTTGCAAGTCTATGCCAAGTCTCTGTCTGAGGCTCAGTTCAAACACTCAGGCTATATAATCCCTTCCAGTCTGGGCTCATAATGGAAATGCCAACAGACCGTTAAGCACAGCAGTACTGCCAGGTTTTGCTATAATTAAACACACACGGGAAAAGGTATAAATAACCAGGTTAAATTAAGGCAGGGGCTGTGATTGAAGGGATCTCCGGGAAAGCCTGCAACCTGGTTGTGTCTGACTGGTTCAGGGGTGGTCCTCTGGGGACTTGGGATTTGTGCCTGGCTCAGGTGAACCCTCCCTAGCAGATGCTGTGTATTAAAGTGAAGTCAGCTAGCAACAACACCCTGCAGAGCATGACGTTCCGGTCCCCAGGTCTGTGCTCCTGCCCTTGAGGAGCAGCTAAACCTTGTCTTACAGAAAGCCAGGTGAGCCTTGCTGCCTCCTGAGTCACACTCGACCTTGCTGGGTTTATTTGCCCTGTTGGGGGCCTGTGTTTGTTGCTTGCCACCTTGTCCTCATTTCCAGATGAAGTGGCCTGAGGAAATGATGATGCAGGAGCCATAGACAGAAGAAGTTAAATATATAGCACAGAAAGAGTGGCAGAGGAGGCAGAGAGTTCCTTCTGGGAGGTTGGTTCTTGCAGACCACTCGGTCTGAAGGCCCCTCAAGGGAAGCACCTCTCACACAGGCATTGCAAAGCAGCCAGCAGAGACACAGCAGGTTCCACTCTCTCCTCTCTGAAGATTATTCCCACTTTGACATCCCAGCTGTCTGGCAATAAACCCTCCTGTATGTAAATGCTGGGGAAAGGAGAAACATCCTCAAAGATGACACTGGCTTAGGTGTGCCACAGACAAGTAAAGCTAGAAAAAAGGCAGATTCATAAGAGAAATGTTCCCAAGTCAGCCTCCTTCCTTCTGATGATGCATGTAACACCAGGAATGCTGCAGGACTCTCAGGGAAGACAGCATAGGCTGCAGGGTGCACCAATGCCACTGCACAGTCCCATCCTTACTCAGGGCAGCAGTTCCAGGTCCAGAGCTTTTCAGCAGAGTTAGCTGCACGCACACATCCCTCATGGTTTTCCTCTTGTGACTCTAACTCAGTTTGAATGAGTTTTCTGGGCCAACTCTTCTAAATTTGTATCAGTATCCAGGGAGCTTTAGTAAATAGCACAGTAAATATTTGTTTTTGATACTTGCCTTTCAAAAAGACAATGAGGCAGCAGCCATGCACAAGGACACGGCCATGCGTGCGACCTCAGGCGATTGCGGAGCTCACCCCACATCCCAAAACTGAGGCTTGCCTTTCTGTCTAAAGAAATAACTTCACTGGGATTAATGTGAAAAAGACCCCTTCCACTGAAACCACATCCATGCATGTTCTAGCACATACACATTATTGTGTAGAGTCGTATATTTTTCTGATCAGAGTCATCATGCACCAAATCTTGCACTTTCCAAAAAAAGAAAAAGCTCATTTCCAGCCTGCAAGACCAACTGTGACCTCAGCTTGTGCTTCCCCAGCTGAGCTAATAACACTCCCAACCCCCAAAATATGGAGGCAGCTCAGAATGGAAATGTTAAAGAGCCGTAATTCCAGAGGATGTGAATGGCTAATTCTGTACATTCAAATGAAACAGAGGGGAAATATACTGAATGGAGCCCATGTATAAGATCATATGAAATGTAAAAAGACTTGTTGTTCAGTGCACACACTGCCTCTTCAATCTAGTTCTGTTTAAATGCCCATTCTTTTCGTTTGGCATCTCCTTGTCCCTCGGTGGCTGAATCAAAAGAGGAACGAAATAATGACACAAAGATTTTTAAAAACTCAGCTCCAGCTGCAGCAGGGAGAAGCCTGAAGCGAAACGTGAGAGCGTACGGCTCTTTGTTAAGGCTTCCTTGGCTATAGAATATGGTATATGAAACGCCTGGCGGATCCCGTTTGGTCCTATGGAGGGAGAGCTCTTAAGGTGGCTCTCTTGGGTTTGTGGAGGACTGCGGGAAGGCTTCCCCACATTTGCAGGCAGAAAGCATCCCACCTGCAGAGACCCTAGGGCCCAGATGGTTCCCCCTCCAAGCACCCCGGGGGCCCAGGGCACTCTCTCTCCTGACAGTGGGTGGTCCAGCCTTTTTTTGTCTTTTTCTTCATTGTAGCTGCCACTTTACATCGGGAAACCAAACTCAGCACTTCTTGCTGGGAGATGGTTCCAATTTATACAGATTTCTAAGAAATAAATACGTTTTATTCCATGCCTCTAAGGCATTTTTGCATGCCCAGCTGGCAGAGCCACACGTACAACTGCTACATTGGTGCCAGTGGAGAGTAGCTCACAGTCCCCAGCCACAGCCTTTCCTAAATTCTGCATCTGGAAGTTGGTGAACAGTCAATGCCCTGATGACTGCAGGGACCCCAATGTCACCATCCCAGCAGGGCTGGGACCAAGCTGTGGCAAGGCTGCCTGTCACCTCCATATTTCCAGCACCCACAAGAAAGTTCGGCACACCCTTGCACCAGATGCCCCACTAGGCCTCCTTGCAAATGCTGAATATGCCTTTTGGGACAGGGCATCACCCAGAGCATCCACTTCTGGAAAGGAAAGCCACCATTGCCTCAGCTCTGGCTGAGGAGAAACCAGGGAGAGAAGGTGTGGTGCAGAGGAGGAGGCTTCTGAGGGTGGGGCCAGCTCTCCCCACCACCACTCAGCGCCTTGGGCAGTGCCATGAACAGCAATACCAAAAAACATCCAGTAAGTGCTGTGGTGACCAGCTCCCCACAGCTGAGAAACTTGGAGCCATATTGCTTAATCTAAACAAATGTTCAGTGAACATCAACACTAATTCATTTTCTGTGGGCTGAATACTTTTCCTCTCCGAGGCTCTTCCAGCAGCTGTGGCTGATTTCTGCTCCTTCCCTGCATGTCTTCTCCAGGACCCCTCACCTTCATGGCCATCACAGTGCTTCTCAGCATGTCCACTCACAGACACCAGCCCTTGGCATATGCTGGGAATAGGCTCTTTCCAGGAGTTCCCTGCGGGAAAACCCAGTGATGCTGGCATGCCCTGAGCTAGCATCAGACTGAAGGCCCCATAAGCAACCTGTGCGCCTGGACAGGTATGAAAATCATTCATCAGCATTGAAGGATTCTCTGTATCGTGTGTTACTTGGGAAGTGGAGTCCTTGTGTGTTGTGCCTACCCCACTTCACAGCTTCTGGGGCAGTACAAGCAGAGTGCCATGCCTGGACAGGCAGCAGAACACTTCCCGGCTGCAAGGAGCACAGGTCTGCCCTGCTCAGCTCTTTGCAAAGCACCAGGGAGAAATTTCCAAAGGCATTTGGTCACCTCAGTGCCCTTGGCTATCTGTTGAATCCCTGAGAGGAGGGGTGCCATGACCACTGCTGCCTGCTGCTAGGGCTGTGCCCCAGCCAGCACATCAGGAGACGTGTCACCTGCCTGTCCTGGGGGCTGGTAAGAAGAAGCATGTTCCTCCACAGTCACTGAAGCCACCTCATGACACTTGCACGCGTGGCTGCCAAAAGGCTGTCATAGTGCAGGGAAGGACAGCCAGAGTGGCCATGTGATCCCCTCACTGCTATTCCTGGTGCCCCGTGAGGCTAGAGGACTGTCACACGGAGTGAGAATCACCCGGCTGTAGTGTACAAGCCAGGTGAGTCCAGCTGTGGTGACAGCAAATTCCTAATTAGTTTATTACATCAGACGGCCAAACATTCAGAGTCATTACCCAAGGATGGCCTACGTGCCCAGCAGGGCGTACTCCCCTGATTCCTTCTTCCCAAAACAGGACTGGGAGAGCCAGACGAGCTCCCCCTGGAAAAGGGACATGCTGTGTGGTGTGCCCGGCAGGCCAACAAGCTCCAGGTCCCGCAAACCACATGGGGAAAACCCAACGAGACAAAGTGCCAGGCACGCAGCAAATGGCCTGAGTGCAGCTGTCCTACACAGTGAGGTCTCATCCTGCCCTATGCGTGGATGTGGAGTGGTCTGTCCCACAGCCACAGGGACCTAAGAACAGGATGGTGGGCTGCTCACCAGCTCCCCCATCCTGCTCTCCTCCACCTGAGGCTGCAGGCAGGCATTATCCCCCCCTCTCCAGCCGCTTCCTGAGGACAGAGATCTGGGCACACATCTGGACACCCCTCAGCAAAGCGGTATCAGGGCAAGCTCCCTGTGTGCTGGCTGCCAGGTTTGCAGAGAGATCCTCTCCCGGTGAGCTCGGCTGCACACTGTGAGTGCTGGACAGGGGGTCAGAGCCCTGCCACACACCCACTGCCAGCAGCACCACAGAGCAGCAGTACTGCTGCCTCAGAGGTAGCACAGGCAGGTTTGGCAGGGATTTATGTATCTTGGAGTTGCTTTCCCCGTGGTGGTAGCTGGAACTGATTCTGAATACTTAGCTGGTTTAATATGAAAACAAAAAATCCCTGGATTGACAGCTTGTCCAAGCAAGGCACCATTTGAGTTCCTGGCAGCCAAGCAGTGAGAACTAACACTGGTCACAGGGTGGAGGTGAGAAACTGTGGGCCCAGCTGAGCAGCTGGGCACTGCTCCGTGCTTCATCTGGAGTTTAGATGCTCTTCTTTCCTCAAGCCAGGCTAACACAGGGTGACAAGGTAGGCCCTTGTCCTCCCTGGGCTTGAGCCCCATCAAGGCCTGTGATGCCAGTGGCTTGGAGGTGCTGCAAAGTGCAAAACCAGGCAGGGACCTCCTGCCCACCACAATGCAGAAGCATCTATGTCGCTACAGGCTCTCTGGCCCTCCTCCTGCATCCACTCATGGCCCCAGGGGCACCTCACTCCACTGAATGAAGAGTTTTTCTCTCGCCTGCCCTCTGGATGAAGGATGGTGCAGGATCCAGGATGCTGCTGAAGTGTGGACTCCTTTAGAGTAACCACCTCCCAGCACACAGCAATCCTACCTAACTGGTTCAGACAAGGGGTGATGAAAAACCCTGTGTCCTGTGAAACCACCATGAGATTTAGGTCAGGTAGACGGGATCATCCAGGCTAGAGCAGGACCAATGTGCCTAAACCGGTACCCAAACAGTTCCAAAGGCACCACCAGATCGGCATGACACCACTCCGGGGGCACAGCTGGCCATGCTGAAAGGGTCAGTGCTGCAGGACCATTCTTGTCCATTCCCTAAGTAACGTGGGTGCTGCTGAAAAATGGGGCCCAGCCACTGCAAGCACTGTGCTGGCACTTTCTGCAGGGTCCCTGGCCCACACTGCAGGACAGCTCTGCTCCTGCAGAGTGGCATAGGGGTGGCACATGGGTAGGTACCCCCAGCAGGAACTGGGCCAATGTGCCATTTGGAAATGCTATGTTAGACCTTCTTTCCTGGAGAAGTGCCTCTCTCAGAGTCCCATCCAGAGCTCCCCCTGACTAGCTCTGCACCTTCAATGCTCCCCAGAAGGAAACCTCACCAACACTGGCAGACAAAGCTGCCTCTGAAGGAAAGTTTATTTCCCATGTGACAGAACGGGTAGGGTGGATACGAAAGCAGCGATTGTCCCAGTTCAAGGGCTGGTTCATGGTGCACGGCAGGCATGATCCACACCCACCCCGGGGGCAGAGGGAAGCTGTGGGGCTGTGAGCAGTCATTTCTTCCGCTCAGTCACCCGTCCCACAGCTGTGCCAGCGAAGCTATTGTCCCGGTCCCTACACTGGGAAATCCCAGATCCAGCTGGAAATGACCAACACATATAGTTCCAGGTGAGCCTCGGACGCCCCAGAAACAAAGAAACAAACAAAAAAGGGGCTTTTCCTCTCCTTATACCAAACCACTAAGCAGACCTCACTTCCTTCCTCTGCCAGCAAATATCAGGGAGTTACTCAGCTTCTTCTGGTTTTCCCCACCAAAGGGAATCTCTGATGCAAGTGGTGGGTCACTGGAGAGCAGGATGTGGGGCTGTGAACATGCCCCAGGGCACAAAGCAGCTGCAGAAGAAGAGGATGCCCCGGCACAGCCCTTCGAGGCCGGGCATGGAAACGGGCAGCACGGAGCAGGGAGCTTGCTGACCGCACGAAGGCGGCTGTGCCCCCCAAAGCCCAGCCTGCTCCCAGCGCCCCCACCCTGGGACTGCCAACAGGGCACCGAGGGGCTCGTGGAGAGCAGCGCTGGGCCACCAAGTCACGGTGGCAGTCCGGCGTAAAACCTGTGCGGTGCCGCTCGCCCCGAGGCGGGATCAGCTCGGGGGCCGACGGGGCGCGGGGAGCCGGGCGGGGGCGGCGGTACCGGGGGGTACCGGGGAGCGGCGGTACCGGGCGGTACCGGATGGGGAGCGGCGGCACCGGGGGGCGGCGGTACCGGGGGGCGGCGGTGCCGGGCGGTGCCAGGCGGTACCGAGCCGGGGGCGGCGGTGCCGGTACCGGACCCATCTCCTTGAGGACACCTTAACGGCGGTGCCCGCGGGCGCCTCCCGCCGCCCGCCCCGCTCGGCTCCCGCCGCTCCTCGCGGGGAAGCAGCTGACTCGGGGCGGCTGCCAGCGCTGCTGGCTGCTGGATCCGGCCGCGGCAACGTGCAGCCCGACATGTAAACCGGGCAGGCCTATGCTAATAGCGGGGGGAGGGCGCTTGGCGCAGGGGCGAGGGGGACGGAGGTGGAGGCCGGAGCACAGCCAGAAAATTCCCCCATCCTAATCGCCCCCCCGCTTCTCCATCACCACCTCCCCGCATCCATCTGCCTCCCCTCCTCCTCCTCCATTCATAAAATCCGGGCGGCACTGCCACCTACCGTAGCGTGCGGCGGCCGGCCCGCCGCTCCGCTCGGCCCGCGGGCAGCCCCCGGCCCAGCCCCCGGCACCCCGCAGCACCCCCGGCCCCACCGCCAGCCCCCGGCCCAGCAGCGTCCCCAAAGCCCACACGAGCCTTCCCACGGGGCAGAACGGCAGTCCTGTCCTTGTCCTTAAAACCAAGTCGGGGTCTCTCCATCCAGCCCCTCACCGCAGCCTCAGGTGTGCCCCAGCTGTATTTGGGGTGCTCTTCTCGCCACCCTCGAGGTGAGCTGTCAGCCCCGCTGCCGCCCAACCTGCTGGAAATCACAAGTCAGAGACAGCAGTCTCCTACCTGTGCTGCCTGGCTTCCCACCCTTAGGGAAACCCCCAGCTCCTGTTTTCAAGCACCTCCGTAAAACCACAAAGCCCTCTCTCGACACGGGGGAGATGGAGGAGATAAAAGCCTCAGACAAGTCATGGGCCTTAGGTTTCAAAAAAAGGGATTAAAGCAGCACATACCCGCCGGGAGAAGGGTGAGTTAAGCCCTCAGCCAGAGTCTCTGCTCAGGAAGAAGCCCTCCTAGGGCCAAGCAACCCCCTCCAGGAAGAGACACTGAGGGGCAGCCCCTTTTCCTCGGCAATCCCTTTCCAATTCCCCACTGGGGAGGGCCGAGACTCCCACCGCCTTCTCCTTTTAGCGTTCTATTCTCCCTCCTCAGCACACAATGGGGCAATCCCTGGTTGGGTCTTATTCCACATCCCTTTCCAGCACCCACAGGAATAAACTCCTGTGCCTTCCCACATCAGGGAACTCTCCCCAGTCCCGCATGACCTTCTTTTCCTTCCTTTCCCCTCCCCTAACAAAGCACAGTTATCCCCAGTCAGCAAAGATGGCAACCCCACACGCCAGTGGGAAGTGAGCAGCCCTGCAGGGCAGCAGGGGCCAGACCTCCAGGCTCACGGGTTCGTGAGCAGGAGCAGCAGGCTCTCTGGCCAGGTGTCCCCTGGCAGCATTTCAGCTCTTATCAGCCTCCTTCTTTGTTCACCACAGTTCACCCCACCAGGACTAAAGCCTCGATGGAGTGGGAGAAAGGGAAGGGTGTGAATTTGGACAGGCCCAACAGAACCTACACACAGGTCAGCGTGTGCAATGCCGATGCAAGTGGAAGACCTTGCGCTTGAAGCTGAATGGGGAACACTGAGCATCTCTACAGGGAACAGAGAGAGGGAGGGAGAGGGGGGAAAAAAAATCTTGTGAGTGCAGAGTTTGCAAAATGAGCTGGTGGTAAATAGCTGGAGGATAGACAGCGTCTCTGTACGTGAGGCGCAGCACGGAGAACTGCACCTGAGCAAGGCTGGGCCAGCATCACACGTCACTCACTGGTGCATCCTCCCCAGCCTCTCTCTGCACCAGCTCCCCCGCCTCCACCATGAAAATGCAGTGGGAAAAATGGGTTCCCCCCCACGCTCAGCACAGCCACAAAGCAGAGAGCTGGGAGAAGCACAACTGAACTTGATTCAAGGTCCAGCAGGTGCCTGCCAAGGGAGATTCAGCACCACGAACCTCCTGAAACCTTTTTCCTGCTGGGAACCCACAGCCCCTTGAGCTCAGTGTCTCCCCACGTCCCTGCTCAGCTGCTTTCTTCCCTGAGCAATGGCAGCCGTGTTTGCCAACACTCCCTGCTCGCTAGTGCTGCTACCCAAGGCCCTTTGTTCCCTCGTCGCGCAGCCTTCCTTTGCATTCCGCAGCCAGACGCTGAGGCCCTACACAACTCATCTCACCTGGGGTGCTCCAGACGGGAGCCCACCAGCTTTCCCCTCCCTCCTCTGAAAGACCAGGCAAAACTCACACAGCACCTGGAAACCGTATCTCCCTCCCTACGTGCGAAAAGGAAGAGAAGCCATCCCTTTCCTGGAGAGAGGCGCGCTCAGGGGTGTGGGTGGCAGCAAACCCTGCCCCTCGTGTGCAGTTTCCCGAGGCGTGCTCCCCGGGCCCGCCGGGATGGCCGGTCCCACGGGCGGCAGCCGGCGGTCCCGCAGCCCGGTTCCGCGGGAAGGCAGCCCGGCACCCGCCTGACACCCTGTGGCCGCCTCCCGCCTTGCAGGGACGCGGAGAGACGTGGAGCGGCACGGGGATGGGGATGGGGACGGGAATGGGGATGGGGATGGGGACGGGGACGGGGATGCTGCTTTGGAGGGGGCTCACAGAGTCTCTTAGCAGAGCAAAGCTGACAGGAGCAGGGAGAAACCACAGACCTGACTCCTGCCACCCGCCATGCAGGGAGGAAGTGCTACAAACTTTAATAAAGCAACACACACGTGTCCCGGCAGTTTCCATAAATGCCCATGAATTCAGCCCAGCATGTCCAGGAGGAAAAGAATTTCAATTTACTGCTATCTGATGCCACAGGCTCATATGAGTGCACAAGATCTCTTGCTCTATGGCAGCACATGACAGCGGGGGCTGCTATAGTAATGCCCCAACAGATGGGAGGCTCCTAAGAACAACCATATGGGTTTCAAGCCCCTCAGGGAGTCCCCTCTACGGCAAAGCAAGGCCTTTTCCCTGCTTCTCCCTGGCTTTACTGACCTCCTGCCAGAAGGATGAATTTCCACTTTCCAAAGCACAAGGGTCAGGGTCTCTGTGGGGGCTGGACTAAAACATCCGTATTTGCACACCACCAACTCCACTTGTTGCATCCACATGCGAGGTGTGAGAGTCACGGTGACAATGTGTGACGTGTGTCCCACCCAGGTCAGGATGGGGGACACACGTGCAAGAGTGCCACACCCTGGCAATTCCCATTGATCAGCGCTAAGCCTGCAGCATGTCTGAGGCACCAGCAGCAGATACAACACTGCAGGACCCCAGCCCAGGGAAACTCCTGCAGCAGCTGCGGGTGGAGCTAGCACTCACCCTTAGGGAAGTGTGAGGAATGGCTCCATGTGGTGCTCCAGGGGAAATACTGATCCTTAGCCTCCTCTTTTCTCATCCCTGGAAAAGCTGCCAGTACACTGAGCGTAGGGAGAGGTGAAGGTGTTTTTCTTGAGAGCTAAGCCACATTGGAGCAGGAAGCCTTTGCTCCAGATGATCTCCTAGGTAACCCAAATGAAGCCCTGCAACCTTGATATAAAAGCTTGTCTCCACTTAGGAGGGAATCCTTTGTGTACTCTTACTGACCCCTCTCCATTTTACAAAACCCAGTGGAGGTCCCACCCTTACTCTTCTCAGGGCCTTGGAGGGAGTCCTCCAAACCCCAAGCATGGCACATGGCTGCCGGCTTTATTCTCCTGCAGGAACGTCAGCCATGCCCAGGCAGCTGGTGATCCCTGCTCACAGCATTCATTCCTGGCCTCCTCTGGGCATCCACAGTTCCGCACACCTCTGTAGGGAGAAAGGCCATGTCTCATTCCCAGGCCTTCTTGGGGCAGAGCTCCCCCTTGCTGGGAGCTCATCGGCAGCGGGGCAGTGAAGACACCAGCTGCTTTCTCTGCTCTGACTTTCTCTGCCTGCAGTTTGGACAGATTTTGACCTGATACTCTGCCCCCGCACATCCCTCTGGCTGGAGCCCAGCAGGAATAACCAGAGACATTCAGATAATGCATCGCAGGGGAACCGTTTTAATTAAAAGTGATGCTTTGGTCAGCGGGGTACAAAACTTCTTTGGGAATATAGGGAGGAGAAGTGAGCTGGGTGAATGATGGGCGGGGAGAGAAGATGTGCCTCCTCAGGGTTAGCTCTGATCTCAGCAGCTTTGCCAGGAAAGTGGGAAGTTGGCAGGGTGAGCTCAATTCTCAGAGGCCTTACCGTGGGGCTGGTGCTCTTGGCAATGCTTAACAGTGTCCTGAAATCCTGGTGCAAACTGGGGTCTGCCCTCTCCCAAACTCAAAGCATGTGTTGCTCCCCAAATGCCAATCCCTTTCCCATCAGAGGAGGATGTCTGTGCACTGCTTACAGATGTTTAGGGGTACAGGGACCTCATGTTAACTCTCTAGCTGTGCCAGAAAAGTAATCTAAATGCTCAGCAGGTGGATTAGTGGATTAGTGCAGCATAGTGGGGAGACATTGCAGCCACAGCCACCTCCTGTAGGTGGGAATCACCACAAGATCTGATGTCCCACTGCAAACTCAGCCACTGTGTTCTCAGCTCTGGTGAGAGAGGGGATCCATCACTGCTGGGAATGTTACAACCAGAAATTACTCATGAAGGGGAATAGGGTTTGAGGAAGAATTAGGCAAGGGGTTTCTTCCTGACACAGAAGCGAGGAATCCCCTGGGACTGGGAGGCTTGAAAGAGGGCCAAGCCCTGGTGTCCATCCTAAAAAGCCTCTTTTAGGCTAGTTTTCTAGCTAGAGCCTAGTCCACCCTGGGCATCTTCCTGCCTTCATGAACGATGCTCTGGGAAAAACTCCAGACACTAAACCACACAATTCTAAATTACCAGGAATGTTTTTCCATTCCAATACCCACTAGGTCTGTTTTCTTCTCCTGGGACAGCCATGGAAAACCACATCTAGGCCCAGCATGCTGTACCTGCCCACTGCCACACCCCTGGAGGAGTCAGAGGTGGAGCAGCCTCCAGCCTGGCACACAGGTAGGGGCCATGATGGTGAGAAGCACCAGACTCCTGTCCCAGCAAGGATGTGTCCCCTACCTTCCCACCTTGGCTAGCAGCGGCCTGGCCATGTCAAACCACAATTACATCTCAGGTAACGTGAGGACCATTTCTAGCCTGCACTGCTGGTTGCTGTGAAGAGCCATATTTACCAATCAGCAATAGCAAGACAGAGGGAGCATAGCAGAAAGATGGGTGGCATAGGATGGAGGTAGGGAAGTTATGCCTGGTAAGACAGCAAGGAAAGGGTGGAGAGCGACTACGTGATGCTTTGCAGGGAGAACTGATCTTATTAATAAAAGCTGCTTCTTCCCAAGGCCTTGATAATCTCTCCTGCTGCAGATTATTTACAGCTGTGGAATTTAATACTCCAATGAACAAAGCTCTCTGAAGCACAGAGGGAGCAAGCAGACTGTTAACCCTTCTGCATGGCACCAGGGGCTTTCGGCTCAGGTTTGATGTCTCAATGCAGCTGAGCCACAGGCTGCCACAGCCCCAACAGGTCTCAACACCTATGAGGCCAGCACCCAAGCCAGGCTGAGACTCAGTAGAAAGTCAACCCAAAGCCCATTCAAACTCCTGGATTCTCTTAATTAAAAAGGCAGGCCAGTGAATAGTCCTCGGAGGCAGAACTTGAGCAGGGCTGGGGGGCTGTGTGCCAGTGAGGTGCTGCTGGATTATACCATCAGGTAAGCAGTTGACCTTACAGGTACTGGGTCAATAAACTCAGCCTCAGGCTGAGGAGATTGTCAGCCCTAGCTAAGTTATCCACCCCTCATATTCAGTGCCACGTGTGTGAAACTGAGTCAGCTAAGACCTGGGAGCCTTGCTGCAGGTCTGCAACACTGGTGGGGACACAACTGCAGCAGAGCACTCCTGCTGCCTTCCCTGAGACCAGAGAGCCTGTGGCTAAAGTATATGCATTAGTATATGCTCTGTAATGTAACTCCTTCCTCAGATTGTCTTGAAATCTGCTGCATCTCAAGAGGAGGGCATAGGAACCATCACACTTGGCTTATTGTCTGAATTGCCCCTTAAATACAGGTGATGTGGAGGTGGAAAGAATAGGGTGAGCTTGAGGCACAGCCAGGCGAAATCAGAGGTGAGAGGGATGTACAGGAAGGACTGGGTAATCATATGGGCTTGTCCCACCAGTGCGTGGGCCAGGTTTGAGTGTATTCATTGCTGACTGGGATGGGCACAAGACAGCAGCTAGGGTAAGGTGGGCTGAGAGACAGGGAAAGAAAGGCAAACACCAGCCTCACTTGCATACTAAAATCTACTGACCACCCCATAACAAAGTGGCAGATTTTGGAGCCATGAATACAGCCTGGGTTTGGTCTACACCTCTCTTAGCATGCCTTTATTTCAGACGTTCCCCAAGGACCACACAAATTGTTGGTCTAGCTCTGCGTCAAATCATTTAAAGGGTCACAGTAGCATCCCTACCATAAACTAGGTAACTATAATCCCTAGATATGATAAACAGCCCCTATCCAACCCTCCTAGTCCATGTAGGAAAAAGCAGAATTCATGTTGTATCTTTTGTCCTCACAGTCAGTAAAAGCCTGGCTGCTGAAGAGCAGGAAACACAAAGCTTGTACACCAGCTATGGCGTCCCTTAGGGTAGTAGTGCCTTTATATCTCAGCAGCACTCAGCGTTTGCACAGAACAAGAGCAGCATAGAATACCTGCTCTAAAACCTCAGCATATGCCTCCCAGGTTATGCAGCCCCTTTGCTCTGAACTTGAACCCCTCTCCCTACAGTTCCTCTCCCTGCCCTGTGATGCCATCTGGCAAGGATTTCTCAGGGCTCTTCCCCATCCTTCAACCACCCACAAAGGAGTAGCTGGAGGTTGTAGAAAATAGTTTAGCTCAGCCTCAGGTGGACAAAAATTTGCACAGGACAGCCCACTAATGCTGCATTTCCCCATTCTTTAAAGTCTTAATGTTTGCTCATCTTCCCACAGAAACACAAGGTACGGCCTGGCAGCCATCACTCTGCATTGGCAGTGTTTTGCCCTTGAGTTTTCCTGCAAGCAAGGCAGGCTGGCAAAGTGGAGGCACCACCAGTGAAGGGAGCACAGGGAGTAGGGGAAGGGTGGATCCTGCCCCACAGAGCCTGATGGGTGTTTGGAGATCCTCCCCTGTGGGCTGGAGTACAGCCTGGCTTCCTTCTCCCTCAGGTTCTACTGCCTGAGCTTTCATGAGGGCCTGTCAAGCCTTCATGGGGGAACTGCCTCTGCAGGGCTGCATTTGATGCCCTGGAGGTCCCCATGTCCTCAGCCCACCCCACTGTGGGTGAGGCCTCCTGGGAACCTATTCCTCCTCCACAAGGCAGGGCCGAGGCAGTGTCAGACTTGTGAAGCCAGTTAAACGAGCTATTTACAGATGTTAGCATTATGAAACATGGACTGGAGGCTTCCTGGGACTGTCTAGAGCCTCTGGAAGAATGTCCAAGAGCCAAGCATCAGGCTCAGGAGACAAGGGCAAAGATAACATCTACCATCCTACCACCTCCTCTCCTCACTTTCCACTTCTCCAAGCAAAGAGTTTTCTGCTGCCAGTGAACTGGTGCAATTCCTACCCTTCTCTGGACACCTACAGGGAATCTTGAGCCTTATTCTGAAAAGGAAAGTAAACATGATTAGGAGTAAAGCTCAGGTGGCTGGGCAGCACACAACCACTGTCTATGCTCCAGTCAAGCACAAATACAAATCCCCAAAAGCTTGTCCCGCAGAAGTAATAGAGATTGGAGACTGGAGATGGGTACCACCTTCCTAAGCCTCCCGTGCATCCCAGGTAGATGCTTGGGGTGAAGTGTGAAAAGTCAGGACAAAACAGCACCTGAGGGCCCTCAGCAGGGCTCCCTTAGGGATGGCCTGAAGCACAAGAGTGAAAAACACATTCTGGTCTGTTCAGCTTTTGCCATCCCTGGTGAACCTGGAGTGCTCTGCTGTTGTCAGTGCCACCAGGGAACTGCTACTGGGCCATCAGAGTGGACTGGGCATCCCTCACCCCACTGTACCTCTCTCTGCCCCATCCCAACGTGTGGGGCCTGTTTGAGCGAGCAGGACCAGGCTTGGCAGGACCAGGACATCAGGGAACACCTGAACTCTTCCTATCCCCTGAACACAGTGGGTGAAACATACTCCCCAGTAGTACATCATCCCCCTAAAGCTTGACTGCTGCTCCCATCCAAAAACATTATCATTTTGGAGCCAAGAAGGGACCATCATGACTTCAAATCACTGCATCATATTGCCCCAGAAATGTGAGGAAGATTTACCTCACTCAGGGTCAGCATCCAGTCTTACAAGCTAGAGCAACAAATCCTTTAATCCAAAGAGATGTATCTAATATGGGGAACCACATTGGGGTGCTATAGTCACAACTTGGGGGCCATCAGAGGAAGACATTTTTGTCCATGTCCTGGCCTTGGCCCCTGGGAATACTCACCAGTGCCCCTCACACTCCACACCCATAGCCATAGCTATGAAGAGCAGCTCATTTGAGCTAGAGAGTGAGCAGGATATGGGGTACAGCCTTGTACCAAAAGACCTTGGGTGTCCTTCACAGGCTCTGCCTTAGGCCATGTTGTACCTTGGGGCTTGCATGTTTATTTTTAAAGAACTGCATTTGGTTCATGGAGTTTACAGCCTTCAGACACAAAGCAAGCTCATATTTCCAAGGCCCAAGGGACAGCCTGTCTCTGGTATCTCTGCCACAATAACTGGGCATATCACTTCCCAGTCTTCTGAGGAGGGTGTGTGTACTATTCACACTGAGCACACTCACTGTGGCCAGCATGGAGGTGAGCATCCAGGTTCATTTTTGAGCTCTGTTAAGCAGTGAAGTCCTGGAGCAATGAATTTCCCGAAACATCTTGTGTTTTGGGTGAAAGGAAAAATGAAAAAAAGGTAATTTTATTTCCTCCAACAGCCTGTTTGATTGAACACTGCCTCTACTGCACTCTCAGAAAGGGTGAATGGATGTGCCTGATGTGTTTTCTCCACATCTTTCTTTTTATCCTTCTGTCATGAGCCCTCATTAATCTTTCTTCTTTCCAGGCTAGACACTGCTGAGCTTTACAATTCTATTTTCTTGTTATAGGGTGCTTCTGTGACAGGCCTAGGAAAATTTCCATCCTCTATCCCTGACAGATTCTGAGATAAGCTGACCAGCCTGGCATGCTCACTTGAGGCTCCACCACTGCAACAGCATTCAGACTAGATTCAGCGTCATTCACCACCCCATTTCTTATGCTGTAGAACAGGAGAAACTACTCAGAAAATGAGTTGGCAATGCTGTAGTTGGGGCTAAAGCACCCAGGAGAGAGCCTTTTGGGCAGACACCACACAAACTTTAACCTTGGGGCTCTGCCCTCGCAGCAGTGCCAACCCCATCCCACTTCCCTCACTCCCAACTCTTTGCTCCCTCCAGCCCCTCTGCATTTCCCAGTACAAGTGTCCAGCCCATTCAGTCTCCCTGATGGACACTCTTCCCCTGTCCTTGTCCATCTTGAACCGTAGCTGCAGGGTATTATAAATAAGTATAAATACAGGTGTTTCCCTATCCTCTTTGCTCTTCCTGGGTCATGTCAACCCTAAATAGCGCAGCCACATTCAGATGAGATGCAGACACTAAAAATGACAGCCCTCATCAGAAGGGCTCAGCAGGCTCCTGCCACTGATTCTGTGTGCAGCTGGGTGGAAAATGCTGTTCAGCCTGCAAACCTGAGGCTCGGCATGCCTTTCCCTCAGGGAAGGAGATCTGGCATCTGCCTCTAGCTGAGAGACCCTAGCAAGGAGTGACAATGCATTCTAAGGGGTTGTTTTGCATCAGGAGAGTGGCCCAGCTCAGGGCTTCACAGGAGAGCCCTGCTGCCCACCCGTGACTCCTGTTTGCACCCTCTGCAATCCACGAGCAGCATCCTGCAGCTGTCCCCCCTCTTCCCAACCAGCTACCCCACGGGAGTCAGAATGCTGCTTTGCAGACCGATCTTCCCAGTGATCTTCCTAGACCCTCCTGACCGTGGAGACAAACAGGCAGAGTTCCCCGGCTCTCCCGGGGCTTTTCCCGAGGGAGCAGGTCAGGCTGGGTCCCCCCAGAACCTTCCCGCGGCCGGAGCTACTCTGCGCTGCCCCGCTCGGGGCTGGCGGCCGCACAACGTGCTGACCGAGGGGGATTTGGTGTGCGGCGATTTTGTGCCGTCAGTCAGGCTCGGGGCACAGGCAGGCTGCCGGGCACACCATCACACCCACATTGCCATCTAGCCTCCCGCTCGGGGATGTGCAGCTCGCCGCCCGCAGCCCCGCCAGCCCAGCGAGGCATCTCCGGCTGCATCACCCCCAGTTCGGCTGAGGTTTCAGCCCTCTTCCCCTCCTCACCAGCTGCTTCCCCCGGCTCTGGGGTCCATCCACCCTGCTGGCACAGGGCCACGAGATGGGGCCGCCTGTCTCCCAGCCTCAGTCTCCAAGCAGATGGAAGACATCAGCTCCCTGGTGCATCCTTCCACGATAGTCTGTCTCGCCCGCTTCCTTTCAGGGACACCTCTTCTCACGGCCAGTAAATCCCCAGTGCTTGCCTGTCTTTTTCCAGACCCCAGCCTCATCACATGTCTTTCACGGGTAAGCATCTTCCCAAAGGCCATCTCTCCCTACCTATGCAGGATGTCCTAAAACAAGACACCTCTTCCCCAACTCCCATGGAAGAATGTCTGGGCACTAAGTCCCCACCATCGCCACCAAATAGGCACTCTCTTGGGAGCTTCAGCTGATGCAAATCCTATATCCAAACGCGTGGGAATGTACACTAATCCCAGGACCCAGTTGGAACTGAATGGGAGGCACATTTGTAATGAGACAAGAAGACCCCAGGACTCTTCTTTGGCTTCCTCTTCCCTTTGCAGCTGGTGGCAGCTCCCCTAGAAGCTGCTCAGGAGATGAGAGATTTTTTCATTTTTTCATTTATGATATAGAAGCATGTTAATGGCAGAATAATAAACAGGGACCAGGGAAGAGAATGACCATATGGCGACAGCCGAGATAGGAAGCGTTTTGGTTTTTCTTACCTCTTCTGAGGGAATCATTCCACCTGCCTGTAGCCATCCTTTAAGAAAAGGACCTGCAGGAAGAACTGCTACACAGACAGGAAATCACATCTGCTTTCCTAGTAGGATGGATGCAAAAGGAAAAGCCTCCCATTTGGAGAGAGTTAAGCTTCAGTGGATCCCAAAGAAGGATGCCCCAAGCCAGAGCCCAGGAAACCCAGTAGCTGCTCCCAAGACAGCACTGGCTCACTGCTCAGAAGGCTCTGGAACAGATCAGAGCACAGCCTGGAAGTTGAGGGCAAGCAGGTATTATCCCGTGTGCAGAAACAAAAGAGGGGACCTGGAAATGAGGATCCTTGAGCAGGGTCTGCTCACAGGAAAAGACGGCTTTGAGAACCCACATCAGCCTGGCCAAGGCCCCATCCATCTGCCCCTGCTTGCACAGGCTCTGCAGTCAGGGCCCACATCAGTGAGATGGGTGGCAGCAGGCTATGGGCTCACCCACATGGCTGACCCTTTCCCCTCGGAGAGATACTGCTACAGGCAGCACCTGGAATTTGCCAAGCACAGAGCTGTCAACATAGGCCAGGGATTTCTGCTGAGTCTATATTTCTCATCAGGGAAGACAGGTAAAAACTGCAGGGGATGCACTATGGGATATGCTTAGCTTAGCTGTCTGCATGTCTGCTTATTAAGCTCTGAGATTAAGGATTTAGTTCCACACGTATCAGTTTACTTAGAACTAAAGCATCACTTCACATTTTAATCTCAAGTATGCTGCATTGTCTTGCCCGCTTCCTCTCGTGCCCTCTCCCCATGACCTCTTCCTCAGCAAAATGCTGGAAAGTTATTAGCAAATATTATGTGAAATGTTTAATATCCAACCAGCAGGGTCTGGCATCCCATGAGAGATTCAAAGCCCCTATGGTCAGGAGAAGAAAAACAAGGATTGTTTGCAGGCGCCCAGGTCCTGCTGGTTGATGCTTTGAGGCTGGAGTTGTTGCCAAGCAAAAATCTCACAGTAAATTGTCCCTTCAGACAAGTTATAAACCAAGCTAGGCAGGAATGAGGTATTCAGCTGGGGTGAACCCTGCTTCAGCTCTACCCGCAGACTGTGCACAGAAACAAAATACCCCATACAAGTACTATTTCAAACTCTGTTCTCCAGCACTCTGTTAGTGGAAGGCATCTTCCTCTTCTGTTCTCAAAAGCACTTATATTAAGGAAGACTGAGCTCCTGTCTGCAGGAAGGCTGGGAGAGACCTGTCAACTGGCTTATGATTTATTAAAAAATTGTAAAAGTATTTGTTTATGTGTTTATCAGGGTTGGAGGAATTTCAAAAGTTGCAGGTTTTAAAAAGCAAGACCACAGAGCAATTGAGCGGCATAAACACTTTCCATAAAAATGCATAAAAGCATATACCTTTTTTCTTCTCCAAATATGATCCAGAAACAAATCTAACCACGAAAAAAAGGCAATGGACAATGTCAGAGAGCCAGGCTTAGTGCCCTTGTGACACCGAAGTAAACCCCACCCAAGGGAGGGAGGCCAGTCACACTTATCGCTGTGACTGCCACGCAGTTTGCTTACTGTCCCACTTAGAAAAACAGTATAAACATTTCCGAGCACACAGAGTTCCTCCTGGAAGTTGACTGCACTCAGATTGACTGGAAACACTGACTTCAACCAGGCAAGCATCTGCTCTGCTGCTGTGCCATTGGGCAGACACCTATGGAGGAGGCAAGCCCAGGGCTTAAAGGCAATGCCCATGGGGCACAGTGGACTTGGAGCAGACCAAACGTTCCCCAGCCCTTGGACAACAGCAAACAAACATGCTGCCAGCAGCAGATGATTCTGCTTTCCCACCAGAACTGAGTTCACAGAGAAGTTTTTCTTAGTGGGACAAGTGGGACAGTGCCTTTACTTAAAGGTTAATACTGAAATTAAACCTATAGTGTAATCTTTTGTGTGTTACCTGGAGTAATGGAGTTTGAGGGGATCCAGGGCTCACTTTTTCCAGGGACAATGTGGATTTCACAGTTGGGACCATGGGGCAGATACATCTGCAAGGAGTAACTGAAATGTGCAATAGCTCAGCACTGCATTCTTTAGATCTTCACACTGAGGCAATGGAGAGCCAAAGTAAGGAGCTTTCCCAGAATGACAGGAAGAGGCAGCAGGGCAAAGAGCAGCGAGCGACCACTGAGGTATTGGCCTAACTCCTGCTGATTGCACCCCCTGCACCGTCTTTCCCAGCACTGCCATGTCTGGGAATGCTCTGCACTGACGTCCCTTCATCAGCCATGAGCAAGTTTCTCTGCTCAGCTCCATAGAAAAGCAGCTCTTTGGGGCTCCTTGATCCCAACAATTCCTGAAAGCAAGAGTAGCATTTGCCCACTGCTATGCCTAAGCTTGGGAAACTGGGTAACAGCCAGCCTCCCCAACAGCCGACCGAAGATGTCTGACAATGGTCCCGAGAAGCAGTCCAAAAGGAAGTTTCTTTCTGTGGACCTTTCAATCTGAACCCAGCCCTTGCATTAATCTGAGAACACAATTTTCAGGGGTTGGTGAGGTGGAGAGCACAGGCTGCATCTCAGCTCACCCTCTGGCTCCCCCTTCAGCACCCCTTCCTACTTCTGCTTCCCAGTCTCTGGTATGCCCTCTTCAAGCACACACCACTGATGTTGCAGGCCACCATGCCCTCCTGATTCTAATTGTTCCTAAATATTTCTCTTAGTCAAAGACAGAAACTAGTCTTTTTATTGAATGTGCCCAAAGCAGCCATAGTTCATTATCTATCTCTCCTACTCTATACTTGTGAATACATTTTGTAGGCCCCCAGTATCACTGCTCCAGGGATTGAATCTTGCTCCTGGGGAACTGGGAAAGGCAGAAATAGGGGAAAAGAGAGCATAAGCAATACACGTCAAGGATTTTCATGTTCTCATTTTAATGATGAAAGACCAGATTAACACCACAGGAGGAGTAAGGGTGAAGGATGATTTCCCAAACATACTGCAGATGTTCTGTGAAATAAATTAACCTTCTTTTGGAGAAAAAGAAACTATTTCAATATTTACATTAGTTGCTTGAAATTCTTAAAAGGGAGGAGAGATTCTTGATGAACATCAGCTTTTTCATGTTTCACCAATTTCTGGAAAAGGACCAAGGAACAGCTACTGTATGAAAGGATTGCTGAAGACCTCTCTTAGCATTCATACAAAGTTGCGGGCAATGGCCAATACTTTGGAGAACTCGCCTTCTCTTCTTCGCAGTGTATAGGGTATTGGTGTTTTTATTCTAGTCCCTATTGGATTTCCATTATCTTCTATGAGTACCACATTGTTGGAATCAAATCTAGGCGTCATGGTGGGGCCAGGCATCTTGTGCCCTACAATTAAAGCCTTCTTCTTTTCTCCTTTGATAGCCAGAAGGATCTTATCTCCAACTTTGCCAACTCCAGTCTTGTTGTACACATGGATACATTTTGGTGGCCGGTGGTATGGTGTGTTCCCCAAGGTGCTGTTGTCCACCACTCGCACACGGGTTAGTTTCTGTATCGCTTGGCATGCTCCAGTGATGCTACCAAAAGACAGGAGAGAATGAGAGACAGATCTCCTCAATAATCCTCGGGGAGCAAAGGCAAACCCAGCACAGAATCTTGTAATTACACAAGCCACTCAGAAGGCGCCAGCAACAAATATATACCATATGGGTGACACACTGACTGCCTTCAGTGTGCCCTTTGAAAGCCAGATGCTACTTTGGGCTTTGCACACTCTTTAGTAAATGTCAAATACAAAACGACCTTTCTACTCTGAAACACAACTAAAAGATTGCGTGAAGAGTGGCTTGCATATCATGGGCTTTTTAGCAACTGCAGATGATCCAGCTTCAATCTGTGAGCAAAAAAACTGTGCTCACTTCTGTTTCAAACAGCCTGCAGGAAGCTAAGACTCAAGTCAGGCTCTTCCAATCTTGCACCTAGCCCCCAGTACTAAGGACTTTTATGACCAACCTTCCCTTCACTGAAGTCTGAGTCTCACAGCTTATTTTGCCCTCAGTAAGATCTCTGAGGTGCTGCTGTGGCTGTGGTTCCAAACAGAATCTAAGAGATCACCACCTTCCCTGTGTGGAAGGAATCCAGAGAGACACAGTCTCTTCTGTATGCTTGCTTTGTGGGAGTAAGAAACAACATAAGTAAACTGTACAATACTAATTTCTTATGTCTGAGTCTGATTATACTTGGGAACAGCAGGAACATGCTCCCTTACAGAAACCATTATTCTTTTATTCAGGGAGCTCAAACTCAAGTGATTTGTTGCTTGTCTTCAAAGGACACCCAAACACAGACCATTGGAAAAGCAGGAAGATCCTCTCTGCTGCTAAACAACTGCTTTGCAGTGAGGTACTAGAAACATGCTGGCCAGGGCTGCAGGAATGGCAACCTGCTGCCAGCTGAACTACTCAGAGATAACGTATGGATGCAACCTAGCCATTCATCTTGTTTTTAGAGCAGAAGCATGTGAAGTAAACAGGGACCATCATCCCTTCTTGAAGAGGAAGGGTCTGTATTTGCAAAGCTACCTAAAAGATCAGCATGCACACCAAATGTGGTGTGGATGGACATCAGTTGAAGCAGGTATTTTTAGACATAGTAAAGAAGGCCAGTGGAGTCAGTCTGCATTAGTCCAACTGCTCCAGAGGTCAAGCACTGCCTTTCAAGATCTGCTTCCCACAGCAGAGGCCTACTTGAGCTTTCTTCTCTCTCTCAGAAGTCACTAACTTCTGCAAGCAGCCACCCTCTCCCATCCCACCCCATCCCATGGACTGCAGCACACCACACTTTCTCTCCTCTGCCCACAACCTATGGCTGCCCAACAGGGAAAGCAGAAGGGAGGAGGCTGAAAACAGAAAAGTGCTGTCACGGGAAGGAGCAGGGAAAACCTCGGTGGGACCAAGTGTACAACACAGCAGTAGCAAATAGATATAAATGTGACTGTCCAGGAACCACTAGACAAGAATAACTGCACTGGGAGAACTTTTTCTTTCCCTTTTCTCTTCATTTCTGCCACAGTCTTGGAGGAAAGGAAAGAAAAGACCTCACAAAGAAAAGGTCTCCCCATTAAGTTTTTTGAAGTCCTGTTCGCCTCTATGGACTGGACTTCACCTCCCTGTCATTGTCACTTATATTTGCTTTAAATGTAAACTGGCCAATGCTCCTATACAGCCCACTTACAGAGAAAGCCAGAAAGACCTGGATACCTCCTTGAAATAGGACTATCACACGTGGCTGTGTTTATGCCACATCTCCTTACCTAGCCCTGAGCATTGTCTTAATCCCCCCTCTAGACCACAGTCCTGGGAATGACTATTCTCATCCTTTAAAGTGAAGCCCTGACCCTTCAAAGAGTTATAGAGATTCCCCAAATTGGCAGAGTGTATTGTGGGATTAAGTTTTGCACAAGGCATTGCAAAATATGAAGTCCATGAATTTGAAACTTTAAATGCCTACAGCCTGGAACAAGAAACAAAAGAAACATAACAAAATAGACACTGCTAAAGTGTGAGAAGTATTTTTATATTATTTTTATTCTAAATAACTTAAATGATAAAGCAGGGGCTCACTGTTAGGTTTTTTGCACTTGTATGAGAAACAGACACTTTCAACTTCGAGTTGCAGGCCCATGTATTGCTGTCAAAGGCTTAAAAGCCTCCTTGCACACATGAAAATGCAAAGCTCAGACTGCCAGGAACCTGCAAGTGGAATGCCTGGTCTCACTTTTCAACCTATTAAAGGACAACTGTGCGAATTTTATTTTATTACATTTTCCTTTTGAATTACAAATACTGTATCTTATTCTTGATTCTACTTAGCAGCATCTCTTTCAATCATGAAACATTCTGAAGAAAACAAAAGCAAAATTTGAAAGTTACCTGAACTGTCGTTGGATCACAGCACTGCTTAGATGGGTTAAAGACAAACCAAATCGTCTATTGAAGAGAGCCATTTGGTAGCCAACGCTGCATAAGAAACAAAAGAATTATTAACTCTGGAAAATTGACAGAATTTGGTTTGCTTTCTTTCCCTCACATGAATCACATGCTAGGGCCTCAGCACCTATTTAGATGCTGCAATCTACAGGACACAGAATGGTAGCAACATCTGCAGCACACTATAAGCAGATCTACAACCCCCGCCTGAATTCAGGAGGCAATGTAATTCAGACACATTGACTACAAAGCTGGATTCAGCATCACTGCATTGCAGTTTCCTACACACTGAGGTAAGGGCCCTTCTGCATGCACTGTGAATCACATAACAAGAAGAAGGTTTGAGAATTTCAGATGTGAACTGGTTTAGAGGCTGCAGTGCACAGTAAAAGCCATCATGGTTACTTATAAAAGCTACCAAGGTTACCCACAAAACCAAGCAAAAGGCCAATTCACCTACAGACTGGCATCACAGATTCAGGAAACAATTTGCCAGACAAGAAACAAGTCAGAGCTCCGTTGGTGAGGGCATGATCTCTCTTAGCATACAAAGGTGTTAAGCAGCCTGTTTAGAGACCACAGTTGCGCTGCTTCCAGTCTGCCCAGAGAAAAGCGTTCCCTGTACCTTTACAGTGCTGCTCAGTGCTGCTGTACACTGCACACCACCCTGATGCAGCAGAGATGGGTTACAAGGGTAACCTCAACTGAGAGCCACACCCTCTTCCCTGCCCACGTCTATGGCGGCTCCCTAACCTCATTCTGTCAGACTGACGGGGACCGGCTTGCAGGCATAGTCACAAAGGCTTATCTGAACCCAGATCACTTTCCCAAACATCATTAGGGAGCGATGACCCAGGTGGTTATGCCGGCAGATCCAAGTGAAGGGAGGAAACAACACACACTTAGACCCATTCCTCTTTCAGGCCAGCTCAGGTACAGCTAAGACTTTCCACCTGACCGCAACTTCTACCATGTGATACTGCTTGCTGTGACCTTGGCAGTGTAACCAACACGTGCTCTGCTTCTCTCCTTTCTAAAGCAAACGCTAAAAATCCATTGACCTCATCTCTCTCTCTGACAGTTCTGATGAGTTTTGGGCCAAAATACAGCAATACATTGTAAAGCCATTTTTTAAACTTTTATTTTAAAAACGAAGCCGAGTTAACTTCTCTAGGGAGAAAAAAATACCCACAGAGCCTTCTGTCAGACAATTTTATAGCTTTTATTACAACCAAGTAAAGTCCAGCCTAAATCTTTACTCTCTCTTTTATTACTTTTCTTCTCCGATGTGTTTGCTTACTTGGGAACATGTGTAAGTTTTAGGGTTTGCAGTTGTTTTACAGAGCAAGCGTTACCCGAGAGCACAGTGAGAAGCACAGGATATGTGCACCACAGCAGTTTTGAGTGGTGCTATCTGAGCAAAGTACAGGTGGCCAACTAACTCTGTCATACATGCAGGCTTGGAAGAGAACAGCAAGAGCCAAAGCTTATATTTATTTACACAAAACAAACAAAAATAACCCCCACCACTTTTCTGTGGGGTAGATGATCACCAAATGAGTCGAGGGCTTGCCTGCACTGAAATGAGACTCCATACAGGCTGTTTATGCCACATCGCCTTACCTAGCTGTGTGATCCTAATGACAGCAAGGCCCCGTTGCATTTGCAGTGCTGCTGGCAATCAAAGTCCAACACCTGGCCTTGCTGTTGCTCAGATTTCTAAGCAAGTTCAACTATGCTGACTTGCTTTAAGCCTACTGTCTGCCTGTGGGTGTGCTGTCTCCCCATGTGAAATTCAAACTTGGTGGGTAATAATGCTCCTATTTCCTCCAGAATCACAATGAGACTTTGGATCCCTCTACAAAACCCAAACAAGCAGCAGCAAGTTGGCCTCTCTATTATCTTTCAGGGACACTTCTTGGGGAGTTCAGATACCACTGTCACCCCCATCTCTATTTCCTAGCAGGCATGGTAGCCTTGGTGGCTGGACAAGGTGTGTCTGCTCATCCTCACCATTATACAAGACTAACTGGAGAGGTCTGTGGGTGCATGACAAGGCAGGCACAGGCTCTGCCTGCTGTCAGAGGGACAGCAGCATCAAGACCAGCACAGCCAGATGTGCTTAAAGCACATCTGAAATGGGCTAAAATGCTGCCTCATCTCTGAAGTCACTCACTGGGAGAAGTCACTGTTTGTTTCTACCCCGTGGCAGCAGTGAAGGTTTGAAGTTACAAAACGACCAGCGGAAGCATCAACAGCATTAAGTGTCCAAGGACTGTTTATTTTTCCAGATGACTCAGTACCCCCTTCTTAGCTAAGAATTGTTCCTCAGCACATTAAGATGTGTCACAAGTTAAAAAATTTTGCATGATTGATTATTTGGTATGAAGCATCCTGTTAGCAACTGAGTAAACAGGGGGGATGCTTCCAATTAGCAGGAGGGTTCAGGGTGGAGGGAAAAGAAGAATGCATCTATGGCATGAAGAACAGCATTCAAGGGTGCGTGTTCACAAGGAGTGAATCACAACTTTAGGTATTGTAACATGCTAGTTTCCTTTCTAGAAAGAAAGAGCCAATAGTCTGGGTCTGTCTCCGGGTGCTCCTCAACCAGACCCAGTTCCAATTTGATCCCTCTGTGGCTGTGAACTTATCTCTCCTGCCCTCAGTTTCCCCCTGTGGAGTTGCTAATTACTAAACAACTAAACTCTGAAGGGCACAGAAGCCATTCACTCTGCCACACTTGGTGCTGCCACATGAACACTCCGAGCTGGTGCCAAAATTGAAGAGCTGCTATAAATCAATGACAGCCATCAGCCCCAGTGCCCTCAGTACACTTCTCCTTCCCAGCAGAGGTTACCTCACACCAGTGAGCCTTAAAAAGGCTCAGAGGACGCTGCACTTAGACACAGGGAATGCATATGATCCAAGTTTGCTTCTGAAGGTGGCTCTCCGCAGGTCACCAGGTTTCAGTGCTCACAAATGTGTGGGAAGAGTAATCCCATAACCTTCAAGGACAGGAAAACCTGTAGGAATTTCCAGAAGTCTACCATCAGTACTGCCCAACTGATACAGGCAGGAGTGTACTCCAAAATACCCTGGACAGGCAGAACATCACCACTTGCTTAGTACTTAGTCACTAATACACTCCTGAACAGAGATTTATCTTTGAAGGGACTTTTGGAGGTCATCTAGTCCAATCTCCTGCTCAAGAAGGATTAACTTCCAAGTTTTTCATGCTAGGCAAGAGCAGTATTTAAACAAACAATATTCTAAAATGAGAGGTCTAACACAAAGGCAACTATTGATATAACATTGACCACTCATAGCTGCACCAAAGCAGCAGTTAAGAACCATGCAGAGGAATCTCTTGCTGTTTCTACCCTGCTGCCCCCAATTTCTAGTAGTGAAAAATGTGACTATTAAAATCATAGTCACAGAGACACTTTGTCCCTCTCCACATATCTGTAAAAAGTTATCACAGGCCTCAGACAAGAGCTCAAAGTAACATTCAGAAAAGGGTGAGGAATTTGTTAATCAAATATTCACTAAAATGACCTTATTTCTACCTCATTGAATTACTTTTGAGCACACAGTAACCTGCTACTGCAAATACTCTTCTCAAGGGCCCTTCAGCCTTACCCCATTCAACGCAAAAGACTGACATAAAATTCCAACAGTGCTCAACAAAGAAACTCTTAACACTAGTTATAAACGTCTGGAAGTTATTTACCCACTGCACCATTTTCAAGTTTTCTAGTTATCACCTTCAGTGGTTTTCCTTGATATTTAAGAACTAACTTGTATTTACTGCAATACTGAGTGGCTTTTGAATGGAGAAATTCTGGGAGGTTTCATTCCAGCTAATAAAATTGGAAAATACAAAAAATATATGTACAGTATTTTCATCAAATGCATGCAAACACATGAACAGACCACATCAGGGAACTGCTACAGAAAAAGGACATGTGCCAGACAAGGAAGACAGGATTACACACTCACTTTGAATGAACATCAGGCCACACAGCACCAAGAAAGGAAGCCCTGTGCTCCCCCAACCCGCATTTCCATCACTTCCCTTATGCAGGCTTTAGCACTTATGTAAATCAGTCACAGTTTTCAGCTAGCTCAGTTTTTTGATCCAGCTCAGCCTGAACACTGCTGCAACAGAATGTGGCACAATGCAAGATTGGGCCTTCTTCCACTGTTAGCCCAGACTTATGTGGTGACAGTACCTCCAAATAAGATTTGGACAAGGATCTCTTGTCATTTCAGCAAAAACACCAGTGTGCTTCACAAGAATGGTCTGCATGAATCTGCTCTACTAATACAGCCACGGGAGCACTGAAAAGGTCTGCATCTGAACACTCCAGAAAACAGTGCAACACCTCTGACCAAATTCTTATACCCTAAAAAACAGTCAAGGCACCATTCTTACCTTGCCTGCATCCTAGAATAAATGTTATTTTAAAGAGTGCTGCTACCTGGCAATCCAGTACTACTTTCCTTTTTAATCACAAGTTTTGAAACAACCCCTGTTCCCAAGATCTGTAATTCCATGATCAGTCAGCTATTCCTTTTCCTTCTTTCTTTTGGCAACTCATCCCCACAGACAAACCCCATGAAAAACCAATGGATGTTACAAAGCAAATGCTGAGGCCAACTACCCAAAGCCTGCTGTCAAAGCCAAAGAAACCAGACAAAAATATTCTTCACTTTTATAACAGTGACCTGATCTGCACAGTCAAACAGTGGGGACCAACATCACCTTTATTCTTTTAAAAGATCAAAACAGACATGCCCCAGGCACCATAAAGATTGAACTGCATCTGTCATCCATCATTTAAACACAGGAAATAAACCAAAGACAGCACAGGCAACACAAATGCCTAAACCCCTACTCTGCCACTGCAGGTCTATTTATAGACAGTCTGCCACCGTGGGCTGCAGAAGCCAACTGTGGACTACAGGACTCAATCCATTCACAGCTCTCCTCATAAAGGAAACAATGTGATTAAGGGCTGCGTGTGTTAAAAATACACAAGATATTCATTATCAAGACATAATTGGTTTTCTATTAATGACAGACAAAAAGGCCAGGGTCCACAAAGAGAAATTAAATATTTTTTAAATCTGTTTATGAATAGAAGTAGCTTTTAAACAAGATATTTACTGATCCAAGTTACCAACAGAAACTCATTACAGGTACGTCTGTTAAAAATTTTGAAGCAAAACATACTAACCTAATTTTCCAGACCACAATCAGGAATGGTAGATACCAAAAGAGCTGCATACCTTTAAAATAAAACTTACTTCTGAAATTTTGAGTATCCAGAAGCAACAACTCTAAAGTATTTACAGTATTTATTATTCTATTATCCAAACACCTAAATTCATCCTATATATTCATATTCACAGCACTATACTAAAATAGGGAGGGGTTATTCCCAGTGCACCTGCAGATAACGAAGTTAGAGAGAGGACAACTATTTGTGTGAAGTCAAAGGAAATGAGCAGTAGAGTAAGTACTGGATTAGGACTTTTAGGGTTTGAGGTGAAGCCAAAAATGGTCCCTCCCCTGTCTCTGCCTTTTGGGAATTACATGTGAATTCAGAGAACTGCCACCATAGTAATCTTGCACTGCTGTCATCTCTCAAATGTCTCTTTACTGGTTTTAGAAGTATTGAGGTCTCAAGAGCAGGGCAATGGTGGAAAGCCACAAGACCAGATTTGGTTCCCAGCCCCAACCTGGGTGGCCAGGCCCCAACCAGTAAGATGCAACCACAACCCAGGCAGCAGGAACCACACTGGGGGGAGCTGTGGCAAAAAGAACACAAACAAGACGGAAGTGAAGGTGTGTAGCTGTGTCTCGACCATGAAAAAAGTCAGGAACAACTGACCTAGGCTAGTTGTTCACAGAACAAAAAACTATAGTGGCTCTAGGTCTCCCTGATAAAGCTGCACCAGAAAAGGATGACTAATGCTGTCAGAATTCAGGCTTAAGAGAAACATGACCTGGAGACTAAGGCATGCTTGCTCACATTGCAAGACAATGCAGAGCTACCTGCAGCTTTGGTGGCATAAGCCTCATGTCTTGCTCAGAAATTTCCCTTAACTCAGTCTCTCCTTCCAAACAAGACCCTCTCAGGCAAGGCTGGAGAGCTCTGGAACCAGAGAAGCCAAGAGAACTCAGATAAGCATCTGTGTCCTGCTGTTTAAAAGGCTGGCTTGCCCACCTGTTTTTACTACAAAGATTAAGTTATTCATGCTTTTAAGAAGTATGTCATACTGCCTTTTCCCCCAACTGCCTCCCCTTACTCACTGGACCGCCAAAAAAGCTTTCTGGAGAATAACCAGGAAAGTACCGGCTGGAGCCCACACTTCCCGAGTCCCCATGACACACACGGGTAAATGCCACACTTGTCAGAACAGAGGAATTTCGGTCTAACTTTGCAGCATGACTGCTGGTAACCTCATACCCAACAAAGCCGAATATCGCAGCCGCACACGAATTCTGAGCAAAGAAACTCTCTGAGCACGCAGGAACTTCAGAAGAGTGTCTTCCCTCTCTCCCAAGCCACACTGCAGAGGCACGGACCCCAGTCCAGTGGGAGCACAGCGTGTAAGCGACACAAAGGCCCCAGGCCGCAGGTGCTATCGCGCCATGTCACCACCCACTAGTGAGAGACACTCAAGAGCCCTGTGCCCAGAGCACCGGGGCACCTGCAAGCGGCTCCTTCCGGGGCACAGGCGGCCGGGCCGAGACCCGGGGCAGGGAAGGCCTGGCCAGCCCCTGAGCCCACAGGCGAGTACGGCAGCAGCACAGCCCCAGAGCCCGAGGGCTGAGAGGGGCCGCCCGACCACAGGGCCCTGTGACGTTCCCGGCACTGGGAAAAAGCCAGTACGCAGGGAGCAGGCTGGCCCGGCGGCGGGGCAAGGCCGGGTACCGACCCTGCTGGGCAGTACGGTACCAGCTACGCAGCGCTGCGCTCCCAGCGTCCGGTCCGGTCCCGGTCCGGTCCCCGTCCCCGTCCCGGTCCCCGTCCCCGTCCCCGTCCCCGTCCCCGTCCCCGTCCCCGTCCCCGTCCCCGGTCCCGTCCCCAGGCCCCGTCGCTCCCCAGGCCCCGCCGCGCACCTCCGCGTGGAGCGCGCGCGCCCTACCGCCCAGCGCAGCCCCGGTGCGCACGCGCGGCGGTGCGGCCCCGCCCCACGCCCAGCGCAGAGCCGGCGGCTGCACGCCCCGCCCCCCGCCGGGGCCCCGCCCCCCGCCGAACAGAGCCGAACTCAGCCGAGCCTAGCGGTCGCCGCTCGCTGCCGAGGGCGGCGGAGAGCAGCGCGGTACCGCAGCGCCCGGCCCGGCCCGGGGGGAGCCCGTCCGCGCTTGACACGGGGTAAGGCGCCGCCGGTAAGCGGCGGGAGCTGGGGTATGGCGGGGTACTGCGGGCGCGGCGGTGGCGGTGGCGGCTCCTCTAGGCCAGGAGGGTTTTGCCGGCGGGGATGGGGGGGTCCGCGGTGGCGCCTGAGGCCGTGCAGAGGCCGGGCCGGGCGCGCGGCCGTTGCGCCGAGCCCGCGGTGGGGGCGGCCGGGGCCGGGGGCGCCGCTGCCATCTTGGGGCGGAGCGGGGCTGGGGGCGCGCCCGGCGCGGCGCCCGGGGAGCGCCTGGGGCCGCCCGGGGTTTCCTTCTGTCCCCCGCCTGCCTGTCCTTTGCCGTCCCTCGCCTCGGCTGCTGTTGGGTAACGGGGTTTGTGCACCTCGGGGGTCGCCGGACCCCTGCCCGCGGCGCGCCCCTCTCTCCTGCGGTCGGCGCTTTTGTGCGTGTCGGGGCTCGGAGAGCTGCCTGCCCGCCCCCCGCCGCTCCTGCGGGCACCGCTGCGAAGGAGAGCAGCGGGGAGGCAGGAGGGATGTTCTAAGGGTGGTGGGAGTAGCGAGCAGGCTTCTGATATTACCCTGCTTCTGCTCCCCTGGAATACTTGACAAAGGGCTATCCGATGTGGCTCATGTCCGTGGCCAGATAGCCAAGCTGTCTCTTTTTGCTCTTGTCTCGGTCGCCAGCCCCTCCACATCAGCAAACCTTATTTTTTCCTCGTGCCATAGAGTGCACCCTTTATGTAGCTACCTGCTGGAGGGGGCAACACGCCAAAAATCTGCAATGTGGCTGCAGTAAGCCAGGTGTTCTCAGCAGGTTTGGTAGCTCTCAGCTGGATGGGAGAGCAGGTGTTATGGCAATCTGAGATTCTGGGCACCTCCCTCCTTTGCTCTTCTCGATAGTAGAAGTTAGAAACAAAAAGCTTATCAGTGTGAGCTCAGGATGACTAATTTAGTTGGGCATAGTCTAGAGGAGTCCCCTCTCTCCTATATTTCTCTGTCACTGTGAAAGTGTCCTGCTCCATGCTGTCATTCTCTGGAGGAAGCACGCACGGAAGGCCATGGGCTGTGGGGCAGGAGTGGCCGATTAGCAGCGGTCACAAAGCTACTGGAAGGGTTTGCGTGGCTCAGGTGCCTCTTGGGTGGTGCTGCCGATGCCCCACCTGAGTGTGGGACAGAGCTTTGCAGGTGCATGACAGGGACCAGTACCCCTCCCCTCCAAACAATCAGCCTATAGAGTCCCTAATGGATTTTATTACTCTTAATGCTTCTGAGAGAGGCAGAGCCGACCACTCAGCTCCAGGAGGACTCCATTCAACCAGAAATAGCAAAGCATTACTTCTAATGACTGCAATTAGCTGGTATCTACGGAGGAAGGCCTTTTTCATCTTGAGCCTTTTAGTAGTAGGAATATGCTATCTTTATGGGGAGAGAAGTCCATTCTGCAGTCTTCACCTGGATACCATAAGAGCAAAATAAACATGAAAGAAGATGCCTCTGAGGGGGTTGGGAAAAGGCTCTGGTTTGACTCATAAGTATGTTTTGTTGCACTAAGTTTGCTCTATTTTTGTCTGTTCCTGTCTTTGGTAACCTTGGAAGGAACTGAAGCTACTGTATTTTCTGAGGGTGTCAGTTTTCATGTCAAGAAGGCATCACCACGAGGCTTTGCTATGCTCCATTTTCCTGCCCTTTGACCTGAGCGCAGTAAAGCTATCCTGAATTGTTCTGAAGCCATGAGTTGAGGCAAGAAAAGAAAAATCCTGAGTGTGCTTTGCTTCTACTTTGTGTGGGGGTTTAATTTATTTTTTCTTTCTGGGCTTAAAATATCCTTAGTTATATTTTTCGGCTTTCTGCAGTAATAAAGTGGGCTAGGAACTTGCTTGAAGGGGGTTTTATGTTGTTTATGTGGAAAAAAATCTTCAGGAAGTCTCTTCATTCTGAGAGCTAGAACTTCCAGAAAATCCCAGGTAGCCTGAGGTTTACAATAAAAGCCTGAGAGCTGGCAGTGCCCAGGCCCTGTTTTTTGTCTGTTGCTCATTACACTTTGGGTGAGTGTCCGGTCACTGGGAGCCCCGCAGCGTCCTGCCGGCAGCTTCTCTGCCCATCCGCACCGAGGTGCAGCCCCAGCCTGCATCCTTTCTGTAAGCAACCCATATCCATCCTGGTGGCCAGGGTGAGGCTGTGTGAAGATCCGAGGACTGCAGGCAGCACCTCCCGCTCCCACCGAAGGCAGCTGGGACCTGTGTCATCTGACGTGAAGCCTGCGCAGCCGTGCGGTGCTTGGGGAGGGAGGAGGCCCTGCGTGTAGGATACTCCGTGTGTGCTGCTAATTGCAGACAGCGCTGGTTATGGATCCTGTGGCTGATTTGCATATCAAAGCATCTGAGAGCTCTGCCGTGGGTAGGGATGGGCAAGGATGATAAAGCTTACTGGAGGCTGGGACCGGATCTTCCCCGGGGCTTTTTGTGGTGCACAGATGAGACAAGATGATGGGAGTGTTTGGAAAATGGAGTTTGTCTCCATGTCCTTGAATGACAGGGCCACAAAGGCTTTTTAAATCTAGCAGCTGCTTTCCAGAGGGTGGGAACCAAGCAATTCCTGGTGATAGTCCCTTAGGCTGCTCCTTCCCTGCCTCCTCCTGCCACTGAGAGCTTGCTGGGTAGCTCACAGTGTCGAGCCCTGCAGATGCACACACACTCCCCACCCCCCCATCATCCGGCAGCTCCTGCAGCAAATGGCCAGTGTGCCAGCCTGCTGCCTGTCCTCCACACTGCCTCTCACACAAGGAGCCAGAGGGCCCTGCTTGGAGCCTCAAAGCAAAGGGGCAGATTTCCTGCTGCCTGAATGGCTTTGCAGGGTCTCAGTTCTTTCCTGATGGCACAAGAGATGTTGGGGAGGGGAGACAGGGAATGGCTGAGCCTGGAATGGGCTGTGGCCTCTGGGATACTGAATGAGTCAGGAAGGTTTGGCTATATCTGATCTCAGTACAGTTGTCTGTTCTTCCTCCTAGCTCTGGAAACGTACCTGGGGCGCTTCAAGCTTGTTTGCAGGCTGAGCTGGAAACTGAAATGCAGGTTTCCGGGAAGGGAGAGAGGTGGGGATCCCTGTGTCTCTCTGCCACCTTGATCTTAGCAAGTGTGCTGCTGGTCCTGATGCTCTAGCTCCAAAGGACTGCACTGTGGGGCAGGTGGCCTGTCTGAAGGTAGCTCTGTGTTCCTTGTGGGAGTGCTTGCTGCCTGGAACTGCAGTCCTTGTCCTCTTTGCTGTGCCCTGTACAGCTCGGCCTCTTGCTGGGAAGACTCCTCACCTTCTTGTCCATAAGGCAAGTTGATGTGTGCAGGACCTGCCTTGAGCACAGCCTTCTCAGGAGGCACCTCTCTGCCTGCAGCCTTCGTCTTGTCCAGGGTGGTGAGTTGGGGGGCAGGCCTGATGCATTGCCTAGAAAGTTGGTTAAAAGGAGAAAAATAAAAATCAAGGAATGAGAAAAAAAATGCATATGTATGTATGCATTCTGCAACAGAGAGGGTGAGATTTGTGAAGTTGCTGCCAAGCTTGTAGAGTGAAGGCTTGCAGTATAAAATGGATTTTCTCTGAGCTTGCAGGCCTGTGGTTGGCACTGCCTTCTCACTTCATGTCCTTCCAGCATGGAGCTGGGTGTCTGCCCTCTGCTCCAAATACAGATTTGCTGCAGGAAGCCTGAGGCTGGCTTGCTATGAGAGCTGCAGAACCCTTTCCTCTGTGTTTCTCTGCACATTGCTCACTGCCCTTTTTACAGAGTTATGTTTGCATGCTACCTGTTCCTTGCACATGATTGCTAAGCAGTCCTGGAAAGGCTTCTGTTCTCCCTGTGGTTCTTGCGCTTTGCCCATCATTCTCCCTCTGTTTTCACCTCCCTTCCTTTATTCGTTCTTAAAGCCAGGTTGGGGGTATGGAAACAGTTTCCCAGTATCCCAGTGCTCTTGTCTGGCCAAACTCTTGGAGTGGCTACAGAGTTTATATGGGCAAGATAAGCATCCTGCTGGCATAGCCCACTACATCTGAGCAGGGTCTCCTGTTCTAGATGTGCTTTGGTCTAACTGTTGATGCCAGCAGCCTCTGCCCACATGGTTATTGTGCTGGGAAGAGAAGAGAGCTCTTCTTTTATGCATGCTGGTTTTTCCCCAGAGAAATTGGCTGTTGGTAGTACAGGTCTGGCTTAAAGCAAGGTTTTGAAGATTCCCATTTCTGTTGGCTGTTTGTGCTGGTGCATAAAAGAAAGGGCTGAATCTCTTAGAAGGGCGAGACATTGCATCAGCACAGGAGAAAACAGTCACAGGGAGGATTCATGCTGCCTATTTTCAGTCTTCTGCTATTGCTTTTCTGAGCCACCATAGCCATGCTGCCTCTGAGCAGCAAGCATAAAAACCTCCCTCCCTTTCTCTGTCTGGAAGAATGACTGTTGCAGACCTTTTCTGTGTGTCTGTTCCCTCCCACTCCCTGGAAGGACTCTATGCCCCCAGAGCTAGCCATATCCCTTCCCTGGGTGTGCTCATTGCCTCTTCAGCCCTGTAATTTTTTGAGCAGAGAACTTGCTTGCTTTGACACCCCCTTCCCAAGCAATGCTCTCTCAGGTTTCTGTGCAGGTCTCTTTCCCAGCTTAGTGCAGAGGATCACTGTGCAGCTTCCACCGGTGATGTGACCTCTGGCTCTGTGGCCATGTGGTGTTGCCTGTGGGGAGGTGTTGTCCTTTTTCCTGTTGACCTGCATGGAAGAACTGTTCTGATGGGCTCCCTTAAATCATCCACCTGTCTTCTGATGTATTGCTGACATGGGTCGGGGAAGAGTGGTATTCTCATAAGTGTAGTTTTGCACAAGAGTGCATTTGGTGGGGGAGTTCTGTGCTGGCCTGGCCCTGCTTTTTCCAGATAAACAGTGGCCTTTAGTAGACTTTATTTCACGTCCCTTCAAAGTCAGAGGCAATCTTGGCATGATCTTGTACTTAGAGGAAATTCAGATGGCAGCAGGTCTTGTCTTCTGCTTTAAGTAATGATCACATCTGATGTTTTCTGCTTGAGGGCAGAGAGCGCCTGGCAATGACAGACTGGGGAGGGTCTCTGAAGATGGCCTCAGCATACTTGTGCTCTTGAGACAAATATGGTGCCTTTGGGTCTCAAGGAAGGTCTTAAAAGGGATTTATCCTTCATCTCCCTATGTTTATGGCCTACACTCCCTTTATGTGTAGCCGTTGAGTGTTGGGGGCTCTCAGGTGATGCTGGTAAAGCTAACATCTTGAGGATGTCTGTATACGCAAGTGGGTGGTTTGGTTTTCCTCAGCTCTAACTCCATGCTTGAGGCATAGACCTGGAAATGAATTATTGTTGTGTGTCTGCTGAGCTGCGGTTGCTGCCCAAGGACTCGCTATTACTCACAACACAGAAAAGGCAGCTTGAGTTGGCATTAGTCACAAAGTTATAAATCTGGGAGGAAGTAACTGGGTTTGCGGTGGATGTGAAACTTGGTGTGAACTCCCAGCTAGGGCAGAAGGAGCTGATGCAGCTCTTGGATAGAAGGACTTAGCTCCTGCAGGCGTGGAAAAGAGGAACAAATGAAATGTGACAGTAAGAGCTCTGTCTTCACCTTGCAAAGAAGATCAGGGGTGATGAGTTAATTTTAAAAAGCAAATCCAAGCACAAATCAGAACAGGTGACAATACTATTTTGGTAAATTAGATGTAGTCATATGGGCAAAGCCTTATGAAATTTCCCTGAAAGTACTTCCACACTAAGGCAACTTTTGCATGGTGAGCAGCCCCCAGAGAAAACATCTGGTGAAGGGACAGTCCAAGGTTTGATCCCTTGAAATACAGGGGAAATTAATGGGACTACATCCAGCCTGTCTTAATAAGCTGGAATAAACAGTGTTTGTTCTGTTAGGGAGGTGGGAGAATATGCCATTTAAAAATCACCAGCATCCATTTGGAACGTAGTGCATCAAGTTGGTCAACACCCCTGCCTTAGAGGATGGCCTGCGTTATAGCTGAGCGGGGGCGGTGGATGTACTAGACCTTGACTTAAGTCAGCCTGTCAGTGACCCAAGTGTAAGCCTTGTAAACAAATGAGGAAGGGGTAGGAGATAGGAAGCATGCCCCACGTGGACCCTCAACTAATGGCAAAGCTGTATTCTAAAGTTTCTTTGGCAATTGGTATTGCCAGAATTTGGAGATTGAGGATTAGTGCTCTTCTGGGGAGCAGAAAAACACAAGGAAAACCTTGTGCCAGGCTGTGTAAGGAATGACACCTCTAAGGTGCAGGAAGCAATAAGTGCTCTCCAGAGCTTTGTGCCAGGATGTGTAAGGAGCGACGCCTCTAAGGTGCAGGAAGCAATTAGTGCTCTCCTGAACAGAGATGAGGTGTTGCTGAAGGGCCAGGCTCAGATATAGATGCAACTCTTGGAGAAGGATGTGCGCAAACGAGAGACTATCCAGCAAAGCAATAGAAATTAAGGTCCTTAGGAATATGGTGTGGGAGGAAGGATGAGAAGAACTATGAGAAGGGCTGTGTAGCCTGAGTAAGAAAAGGTGGAGGAGGGAACTTCGTGGTCTTTAAGAATATACACTAATGTACATTTTTAGAAGACTGTAGTTGTGATGAGGACAGGGCAGGAGTCACTTTACCTGTAATAAGGGAGTTCAGACTTTATGGTTCCCTGTAATATCAGTTGGGATGGCAAAGCAGAAATGGAGACTATTTTGGAGGGTTTTATGGGGGTTGGGGTATTATATGTTAATTTTGGAAGGAATTAGCTGAAAGTCTGTAGATCTGGATGACTTGCAACTGGCTGTGCCTCAAGTGAAGAATCTTGACAGATGACTGTTAAGGCCTCTTCAAACCTGGCAGTTGTATGAAACATTTTATACCTGGAAAGGCAGCAATGAATAGCCCTAAGAATGAGACTGCACTGCCATAGATGATGCTGAGGAGATTGATACTAAAATACTCTGTCTAAATCCAGTGTTGGTGCTCAGAAAAGGCTGCTGAAAAATTGAACGCAGGAAAGTTACACTATTAGTCTGAGGCCTTAAGAGATAGATTTGTGGTGAGAAACATAAGGAGATTCAATCTGCTTATCTAATCAAGGAAAAGATGAAGGTGAGGCTTGGTTATCCTGCATAAGCATAACATGTCTTATGACTATGTATCATTAGCTTGTTGGAGTAGAAATGCCAGGCTATGAAGAGTGGCAAAAAAACCTGTGGTGAGATGCTGGGACTGTAGTCACCTTCAGAGCCATGTAACCAGCTCTGCCTTCTCTTGTACATGTGGAGGTCTTTGTCTGTTACTTTTCCAATGCATGGTTGTTCTCTGGGTTTCTTGTTCCCCTTGCCTGTTGCTCCTTAGTATCTAAGGCCTTTTGTTGAGACTCCTCTGCCTTATGAGGAGACAGCTCCAGTAAAACAAAGCACTCACCTGGCCCCAGCTTATGTAGGGTGATGCCCTGATAAACCTATGCCCATTCTCTGTGCATGTGCCTCTGGAATTGTCCCCTGCCTCTCCTTGTCCCATCCTGTCATCTGCCTCTGTCTGATTTATAGCATCCCTTCTGTGGTGCTCAGCTGCTTTGCCAAACAGGTACTTGAGAGCAGCCAGAACCTAACACCTCTCTGAACTCAGTACCCTGGCTGGTGAAAATGATTAGTGAAACCAAAGATCACCCTTGCCTCTGGTTCCTGCCAGTCTGTAATGCAGTGCTTTGTAACTTTGAGCTACTGGTTTATTTAGGATCATTATGCCTGTTTTCAGTCTGTGAGGTGATGTTTCTTCCTTAGTCCAGTGAACAAACCTCGGAAGGGAGACCGGGTGAGATACCGCAGCAGATGGCTCACTAAAATCTTGCTACATCCACAATTTCCCTTTCACTCACTAACGCTGTAATGCTGTTAAAAATAAAAATGATCCTGTGTGCCTGACAGGATGTATCCCTTGTAAATCCCTGCTGCATAGTGCTCCTGGAATCTCATGCTCTCAGTCTTCATATTTTATCACCACCCCGGGTAGGAGGGGAATTTCAAAGCTAGTAGATACCTCCTGACTATGGTTTCAAGTCAGGGAAGGCAAATGCTTTGATGTGCTTTAAGCAAAAAGAGGGGGAAACCCCCAGCATTTCACTTCTTTATTTTCCTTTCTTTAAAGCTTTGTTCTAGTTGATGAGAGCAGAGCTCTGGTTTGTAGGGAATAATGCCAGTGAGCCTTTGTTTTCATCTGAGGAGTTGAGTGCTACAGGATGGAACAGCCAAAGTTGCTCCAGGAGAGTCTTGTGGAGTAAGAGCCATAGCTCAGTTTTGCTTTGGTGGATATGAAGTGCGAGACACACCTTTGCAAATCAAGGGTTTAAAACCATGGTATGGTGGCAGTATTTGAGCATGACCTGGGCCATGTCTCTGGGGTGTGTTAGGGGTCTCCTCCAAAACAACTGCAGCTTCTGCTTTGTTTAATGTGTAGAACTGCCTGTTTTGATTACTCTACCGAATACATTATTTTAGCAAAAAATGCTCCTGCTCCTAAAGTCTGGTTTTATTCCACCACCTTAAAACACTGAGAAGCAGTTTTGCCGGTATAACTGCATCTCCATCAGCAGACTTATGCCTGTGGAGACATGTTGATTGCTTGGGTCTTTGCCTCTGTGTCTGACAGCTATGCTTGCAGATGTCTCTGGGGGTGGCTGGATGTGAATGATCAAATAGAATCTTTAGATGGAGATTGCAAATCTGGGGAAGAGATGGGGCAATCTTAGTAGAGGAGGTGGGCAGTTTTGTTGAGTTGTTTTTCAGAATACATGGACAGTGTAGGCAGAGGTAGCTTTGCTATTTGAACGGCATATATTCTGTCTTGTGTTGTTTGCGCTGCATTTCTTGGAACAAGAAAAGGAACTTTTAAACCTGTTTTGTGAAAGCAGACCTTTTCTATTTCAGAAAGAGACACCACTCCAACTCTTCCAAGCAGTGGTACAGGTAGGACTACATACTGTGGCTGTATAGGTGTGTGGTTGGAAACTCTCAGCCTAGTCCTGAAAAACTACTGCAGGGTGGTGAGCCTGTCTGGCCTGAGGCAAAGATGTCCACTTGCTCTTCCCTCTGTTCCACTCTTCTTCCCTCTGGTTGTCTCCATCCTGTCAGTCATCCTGATCATCTTCTAATTGCTTCTCAGCCCACTCCAGCATTTCAGAGCATCCTTTGACTTGCAACGAACATTTCTGATTGCAAAACCACCCTTTCTACCAGCTCCTCCTTTCTGAGCTGGCACTGGAGACTCCAAGAGCTCTGGGCCAACACCCTCTCCTCCTATCCCAGCGCCAGGGCTTAGCTGCCTTGTTATTCCTGCTCTGCCTTCCCACTTAGATAGGTGTACATTTTCATACCCTTTTTGCCTGCAGGAATCTTGTGGCAGGTGCGTTTCAGGATCAAGGAGGATTTGAGTCTCAAATGTGGCTGGAGAGCGGTGGTTTGGTATTGGGAATTTTGTTTCTTGGGTTTTTTGTCTGCCTGTACTTAAAGTACGTGTGTTGGAGATGGTGGGACAAGAGCAGCTGTCCCATCATTTGGTAAGTGAATAATCTAAAGAAGGTCCAGGAGGAAGACCTGCTGGTACATGTTGCTGCCTGCAGTGCTGGGGGAGGAGAACCTCCCGTTCCTTCTTGTACTGTGGTACCAAAGCAAATACCAGAGGGAATAGTCAAGATGTGGTTCCCACTCTCCTAATCTGGTGACAGTAAATTCCAGAGGAAAAGAAAAATGGTCAGGCATATGTGCTGTCTCTGTTGACATCCCCCACAAGGCTAGGGAATGACCTTGCCGTAACATAAACTTGAACCCTACCTCTTCAGGTAGGTGAAAACTAAAGGAGAAAATGTGACAGTGGAGACAGGTGGCAGATAGCAGGAGGAGACAATAGCTGCATGAGGTGTAGAATGTAGAGCTCATGGATGGGGAGTGGCAGCTGGGGACACTGAACGGAGCAGTCTCGTTCTAAACAAAGGTGGATGCTGCCTGCAGATAGGAGAGGCTGCAGTGGTGCTGGGATGGACTCCCATGACTCAGACTAGAGATGGATGGGGAATGTTTTATTCCCTTTTTTTTGTTTGTTTGTGTGTGCGCATGTTAAACTTGTAGCTTGGTGCCACTGCATCCTCCCTGGAGAGCTGGGAGCATGCCTGGTCCTGGAGAACCTAAGCACTGATCTTGGATGGAAAATTAAACTAGCAGTGACAAAACTTCATAAGGTGCGCTGCTGCCCACCTGGACATCTCCCTGTCTGCTTGGAGCTGACCAAGCTGGTAGAGGCAGTGTGACCCAAAAACATCTTTGGTTTTAATCATGTGGCTAGTTCCAAGGCAGGTGTTGCTCATCCAGGAGAGGGGTAAATTCACAAGTGACACCATGGCAGTGACAGCTCCCTGCTGCTTTTCTGGACCTTAACAATGGGAGCAGCGGTCGATTGCCCTTCGTTCCTAGTAACTCAACAGAGATTTCAGCTGACTAGTGTGCTGCTAGTATGTATCATCTGGAAAGTGGATTGTCTTCCCAGTGGCTAGAAATCAACTGTGTTACCTCCCTGGGAGGAGTTGTATGTGATTCCGATGGACAGAGGCATGGGACATATCAGCAGCACGCGTGTAGTGATGCAGCTGTTCAGGATGGGATGCTGTGGATCCATGCTGCTTCACTGCTGCTGTCTAAAGATGAGTGTTGGCTCCTCAGCCTGTGTCTCGGTGTGCTGGGGATGCCAAAGGCAGGCTGGATGCATGGCTGGGAGTATCAGGGTGTGAGTCAGTGCTGGGGGCGGGTGAATGGGTGCTGGGAGGAGCAGGTGGGCAGGGGTGGGGATGGCCGAGAGATGCTACATGGACATGTGGGAAGTGGGCATAGCGTGGGGACCCAGCAGTGGGTACAGAGGTGAACCAGGAGCATGAGGGGAGCAAAGGACCATGCTAGGCATGGGCAAAGTTGCTGATGCCTTCACCTCTGGCAATGCATGGAGTGCAGAAGCCTGCACTCCTGTTGAGCCATGCTGAAGGGATGGTACACAAGGGTAAGCTGAGTAGATGGCTTATAGCCAAAACTTGTTATGCAGTTGTCCAGCAGTTCCTGGCCCCTATGTGTGACAATGTCCCGTGTTTCAGTCATGCCTCTGGACTCCAAGCCTTGGCAGAACATGCACCAGAAGTCAACTGAGGCTTTCTGGTAAAGCCCCTGACACCAACCCTCCCTTGCCTGTTAGGAAGGGTTAAAAATTCAGAAATCAATCCAACCCCTTAATGTTAATATGCATTCTAGTCAGCCCATTTGAGGCTGGTAAGTGCAGTGGCACAGAAGAGAAATCTGGGGAAGTGTGCCAGGAGGTCCATTATGAGTTTGCTAGGGTGGAAGAGGTGTTGGCTGTTTGAGGGCAGGAGAGCAGTAACTTTCTCGAAGATGGAGAGGAAAATGTGGGGCTCTGAAAATTAGCCTGACATCAGGAGATGGCTGGATGCAGCCGGGAGGGAAAAATGGAAAATGTGGTGGTGACTCTAGAAAGAGTCAGGGACTGGCACTGATTGTTTTGCCTGGAGGGGCTTCAAGAATCTGATCTGCCACCATATGGGTGTACAGTTCAGTAACATCACGTGGGATCTGTTTCCAGCTACACAGGATGGGCTATAGCTTGGCACGGGGGAGAGTCTGCAAAATTCAAGGAGCCCTAGAAGGCACTCATTTCTTGCCTTCTCTTGCTCAGGAGCATATTCTTAGTATTGCTGGTGTGACATGGTGCCTTGGGGACGTGGGGTTGTAATCCTTTTCCTTCCCCTACCCTGCTTTGAGACAAGGATGAGCAGTGGGGGCTGCTTCCCCACCCACTGGCTGGAGGGGTTGTGGTTCCCCTGGAGATGGGCATTGCCTTGAGAGGCCCTGTCAAAGCACTGTAACAATCAGCAGTGCTTTATTGAGCAGCTTCAAGAGGGTCCCAGGAACTGTCAGGAGGTTTTCAGAGCCTTCATTTTAAATTGGTGCTTCTCAAGCCTGGAGCAGGCTGCAGTGGGATGCTGGCACACTCCTTTGTGCTGCATCTAATCTCGCACTTTCACAGGAAAATGTTCCCAGAGCTTAAGGGTCTGGTGTGAAAAAATAAGTGTGCCCTTGAGTCTCCTTGCATTGCTGAGGGAGCTGCAGGTGATCAGCCGATGCTGCAGCACCCATCCCTAGGTAACCCTCCCACGATCCCCTCATCTTCCCACGGCAAAAGAAAGTTCCCTTGCTCATGCTCCCTTGACTCATCTCATCCTCCACTTCCAACAGGAATGTGTTTGGTGTTAGTAAACATCATGTTATAAATAGGCAACTGATGCTATATTGGGAGGAGTTTTCTGTGGTGAGCACAGGCTTAGCAAAACCTGGGCCTGGAAGCTGTGAGTTGAGCTCAGGCATGCAGGGGCATTGGTGGTGCCCATCAAGGGGTAGCTGTGAGTGTGGCTGAGGGGATGCTTCCTGAGCTCCAGCTTTGTTTACCTGGCCTTGAGAAGCGATCCAGAACCTCCCACCCCTACCAGCCCTGCTCACTACAAGGATGTTGAGCTGCTGGAGCATGTCTAGAGAAGTACAGTGGAATTGCTGAAACATCCAGAGCACAAATCTAATTAAGAGTATCTGAGGGAACTGGGGATATTCAACCTGGACAAGACGAGGCTAAGGGTGGACTCGTGTACCTACCTGAAAAGAGGTTGTAGCCAGATGTGGGACAGTGTTTTCTCCCACCTAACAAGTGACAGGACTTAGGGACATGCCTTTAAGTTGTATCAGAGGAAGTTTAAGTTAGATATTAGGAAGAATTTCTTCAGTGCAAAAGAGGTCAGACGTTGGAACAAGATATCCAGAGATATGGTGGAATCCCCATCCCTGGAAGTATTTAAAAACTAAGCAAGGGATCTCTCTTTGTTTGCTGAGGAGTCACATGTACACATCCCTGTGCCACTTGGAGAGCAAGTGTTGACCCTAAAATGCTGCTGGGGCTGTGGATTTCTGATGAGCTGCAGTAAATGAGTCACACGCATACGCCCAGTGTGAGTGCATGAGGTGAAGCCCAGCAGAGATGTGTGTGGCAGAGTTGATCCCAGAGCTCCCGGTGTTGACTCTGACAGGACATGTCCCTGCCACCCAGACCTGCCCGTGGCAGGCACCACAGCCTCAGTAGAGACCCGATTCCTGTATGTGGGGATTCTTGGAGACTTTGACTGGGATGCTGGTCAAGTGGCATAAGCAGAGGGCAGGGTGCCAGTTGTGAAATTCCAGCCTTCTCACTCACAGAGCTGTGGCAGGAGTACTGTGACAAGTCTTAGGCATAAACAGGTGGGCAGGGACAGCAGCAGCAGCCAGGACAGGAGGCTAGAGAAGCTGCTGTTCTCCTGCACCCCTGTGCTTTCCCATTTCAAGCCATGGAGGACTAAGTGTGGCTGTCAGGTTTGCTCTGGGGGAGCTGGGCACTGTCCCCTCTGGAGGCTGGTCTGGGATGTGTTCCTAGCCCCAGCAGTGTAGGGAGGAAATGTGATGTACCCTCCTCAGGAGGTTGTGATTCAAGGAGGAGCTGTAAGTTAGCATGCCTGGATGTCCTAGGCAGGGGACAGCTGACTTTGCAGCCTTCCTCTGTACTAAATGTGAGAGTGGCTGAGGAAAGGAGCAGCAGGCTTCCCTAGGGAGGGTGGTAGTGGTGGATTGTAAAGTGCAAACTGAATCTGAAAGCTCTCTGGTTTGGGGGAAGGAGGCTTTGCTTGGTCTGCTGCTCAATTAAGCCGTGTTGTCCAGCCTTGCTCTGTATTGTCCAGGTTGTGTTTTAAGCCACCTAAATCTAATGCTGCCTAGGGCTTTCCTGGGCTTGCTCCTCAGAGCTGATTTGGGTGTGTTGGAAGAGGCATCCCGGAACAGCCTGATTGGCATGCGAAATGCGGCAGTGTGGCTACACTTTATCCATTGATAAAAAGCAAAATGTGCTGTAAGAGGCTCCTGCCTCATCTATAGTGTGTAGCACATGTCTTTCCATGCCATAATCTAAAAAATGAATATTAGGAAGCCTCTACCCTTGGTACCTGTAGGTTGTCTGCCCCAGTAAGAGTGCAGGAAATTCTAAATCATGCAGTTGCTTGGGATTACTCTGAGGGAGCTTGAGTGCTTCAGTGCAGGAGACATTTTCAAAATACATTATACATCAGCAGAGGTAACAAAGGTTGTGTTGATTGTGTGTTTGCATTTGCCAAGAGCCAATTGGCAAGCCCTGATGCTGATGATCCACAGCAAATCTGGTAACAAGGTTTGGGTGTTTCCCACTATGTAAAAATGAGATACTAAGATATTTTAACGTTTGTTGATATACATGGGAAAACTCAAGTTCTCCTTGTAACAGGTGGCAAAATATTGTGTTAAATTTTTTTTTTTTAGAAATTGGAAGATAAAACCAAACAAAACAAACCTTACTTTCCCCTCCCTCTGTGAGCAGTTTGGATACTGTGGGAGGCAGCTGGGCCGGAAGGAAATGGGAAGTGAGAAAACAAGGTAGGGTGACAGAGTACTGGGATATATGTATATTTGGCCACGATGTGACTGAAAGAGAACCCCTTGGCCTCTCAAGCTAAGAATGCAAAGTTGTGCTGCAGAGCACGGAGGCCGCAGTAGCTCTCCTCCCTCTGGCTCGAGCCTTGTCTGTGTTTGGGGTGTTTGGGCACAATACATTTAGAAATGCTGACCACACAGAGAGACATCAGCTGTGGAAACAGTCACACTGGAAAGGTGTGCTTGGAAAAATGACAGGTGCACAGACTTCAGCTTGAGGAAAGTGGAGGCAGGTAAGAGATGGCTTCTGTCAGCAAGGGATCTTCAATTGCATTGCTGAGAAGGGAGAACAGTATTTTTGAAGAAGCAGTGAGAAACAGAAGTAATGAAATTTGGAAGCAGAATCAGGAGAAATGGCATGCCTTTCAAGCCTGCCAAAACCATTTCTCCAGGAAGAGAAAAAAGCTTTCTGGTCTAGGATCATTTATTTAACCAGTTGCTATGAAGTGTACTGCAGGAACCTATTTGTCATCGTTAAAGAAAAATTCTACTTAAGCTTCTTAGTCTTTGCTGCCCCTACCTTGAGGCACCCAGCAGGGGCTAGGTTGGTAACTGCTACATATAGCCAGAGTGCAGAGAATGGTCTTGGAAAACATCTGGTGCTTGAAGCAGAGTACAGTACTCAAGTCTGTCCCTTTTTGGGTAAACACTTTAATTTAGCCATGTACTTATGATGACTTCAGTAAAAGTGTTTCAAGATAAGTATGTACTTGGGAGCTTTCCTGAGCAGGGGTCATTTCTTTTGCATGAAGATCATTGAAGAAATATCTTAATGAGCATTATCCTGTACGGTTGCCAGAGATTTGCATTAGGAGAAATACTAAGCGGTAATCTCATCTGGGTTATTAATTAGTAATGTATCTCAGAATTCCATAGTCTACTAGTTGTTTTTTTTAACTCATACTCTTGTGATGTGCTTGGGAAGGCCAAGTAACTTCATGCCTATAAAAAAATGCCTCAGCCACTGCTTTGGGTGGTTTCTTTTCATGCAGTACATGGGGTGTGTTGTCCCCATTCAGAAATGAGGTATGAAGCAGCATGTTCACTCCTGTGAACCAGCAGAGTAGGGTTTTTGTCTGTAGGTACCCTGATTCTTTGGAGTCCACTGACTCCTTTTTGTTTGGGTGACAGCCCCTCGTGCACCCTTCTGTGATGCTGTGCTTTACATCAGTCCAGCCAGGCAGATGCCCCTTCCATAGAAGATGAACAGTCAGGAATGTGATTTCTTGGTAGAAGCCCATGACATGTGTCAGTGCATGCTGGCAGTGTTGTGCTGTGTGCTGCTAAGTGTGTCCAGCAGAGGGTTAGGGTTCTACAGGGTGACCATCATATTTCAAGACTTCACACAAGGATGGAGACAGGAGATCAGAGATAAGTGCCATCTCAGGTTTGGGGCACCTGGACCCACCACACTGTTTTCTTTTGACATTAGAAGCCATCTGTGGAAGCACAGAGATTGAAAGGCTTGAGAGAAAGGTGATCTCAGGAAATATGGCCAGAATAAGGATTAAGGCGGAAGGGCTTGGCAGGGCAGACATGGTGGGATGGGAATAGCATAGCTTTTCTGAGCATGTCTCTTTCAGAGCTAATTGCTACAGGTCCTATCAGGCTGTTCACCACTGATTTGGACTCTTTTTAGGGCAGTGCTTTCCATGGAAAGCAACCTCCAGGTGTGCAAGCTGCCATACAGCAGCTCCAGGATATGATTCTTAGCTGCTCCTGGGTGTTCTCCAAACTCAAGCCCATGGAGTGCACCCATGTCTGTTTTCCTTTCAGTAGCAAAGCCCAGGAAAGTTTGACCACCTGGCTGGCATGCCTGAGGGGGCTCTCAGGTGTCTGCTCTTAGTTCTTCTATATAATGCTGGTCTGTCTGGGCTGGAGACCTCCAGCAGAGAGGTGAAGGCAGGAATGCCTTACTCCACTGTTTGGTGTGGTCCACATGGTTTTTTGAGGTGACCTCCAAGCCATTTCCGTCATATCAAGTTAAGATTTTGGTGGTCTTAGTAGATGTGAGCACCCTGGCTTGAGCTGGGGCTACGGGCAAGTCAAACTGCAGCCTTTAGTGGCTCTCGTGAGCTTGATATTTGCTTGTCTGGAGCTGTGCTCCATGGATAAACAGTGACTCACAGCAGCTTCATCCAGTTAAAGTATTATTTCTTTGTTTGCCCTAACATTGAGATAGAGCCTGGATTACATGAGGCTGACACTGCCACATCTTACTGAAAATTCAGTGCCCTTCTCCAAGTCCAAACAGCCATTTTATCTCGCACGCCTTTATCAGTGGGCCTAGGAGCCGGGCTGCTTACCTTGAAGTACCACTTCAGTGTTCCTTGGTCTCTGCTGGATCTCAGTGCCCAGTGCCCAACTGGCGCTTTTTTCCCTGTGTTCCCAAGCCAGGCCCAGCTCCTCTTGCCAAGCCCAATGGGGTGGAGCGAAACCATTGAAAAGAAGAGCCTGATCAGCATCTCTCAAGGGCTAGTGGCTGGCTGAGAGCCCAGCCTGGTGCATGCCAATGACTCCTGCCTGCAGACCCCAGCCCCAGCAGTCAAAAGCAGGCAGAGCTGCCCAGAAAACTCAAGAAGAGATAGGTGTTCAACCCTCATTTTTCCCAGCAGGTAAAGGTCATTGGGCACCTGTCTCCAGATTAGATCTCTCTGGCAACATCAGCGCAAATATCACGTAGAAGAGGAATTGGGACATCTCTGGGTCCTGATGTGCTAAGTGAGGTCCAACAGATCTCTTGGCCTTTGGAGCAAGGACAGTCCCAATGCTCTGTTTAATGTCCATCTGCCTCTGCTGTGACCTTTGTTATTTATTCAGGGCCCAGCAGGAGCTCATTATTGGTCTCTCATAACATCTGTCTCTTGCTGGAGTTCAATTGCTGCTGGGACAGAGTGCATAAGGGAACTGTGTGCTGAAGTGCCTCAAGGTTTTTCCAGTGGCACAGTTGTCCTAGTTTGGACATGTTTGTGGCCAAGGTTGCCCCGCTGCACTTGGTTGTACTGGGTGCCATGCCAACCCTGTGTGTAGTGCCCTGGTGCCATGGGTCATGGCTGTGCTGATGTTGCTGGAGCCCTGACTCTGTTGAGATTTCCCCAGTAGATGCAAAAAACAAATTCCTAGATGGTCTCCTATAACTATCCTGGCTTGCTGGCCGCATCCAGACCTCTTGCTGTGAGAGCCCTGTGCTGATATCTGCTGTTGTTGAGGAACAATTGAAGACTTTTTTTCCTTCTGCTGTTGCTGCCAAATCTCTTTACAACTCAGCATGAAGTCGTAAAGGGAGCTCAATTTTGCTTGCTGCAGGGCTGTGATTACCTTGACCTTTGGTGTTCAGCTGTGCTGTGGGTCCTGTAGACCAACTCTGCAAGGCAAGCACAATCTTAGGAATGCTTCAAGGAAGGTGGAAAAAGGTGAGAACATCCTCAGCCTGCAAATTGTAAACACTTGAATCTGCTTAAGGACCTTGGAAAAGAATCAGCCTTTATCAGTTACAGGAAGGGTGCCAGTGCCAGGATTTGAAGTAGATGTTCCTGTTTTAGGAGCAACACTGAGGCTGCTCCGGTGGAAGCTCATGCAGTACCTGGCAGCTTGTCCCTCAGTGCCCACGAGGGAAGGGGGTTCCCTCTAGCATGCCTGGTTTACATTCTGGGTGTCTGCTGCTGGATGAGAGAGCCAGGCAGGTGGGCCCTTCTCTGCTAATGCTAAGCTTGTACACCAGTGTGTGAAGGAGGGTTTTTCTATGTGCTGCTGTCTCCAGGGATGCTGCTCTAAGCATATGGACCCATTTTGCCACTGTTCTTGATTGATGTGTGGTTTCAATTTTCACAGGTCCCTATGAAGCAATTGCTCAAGAAGGGTGTAGTGGGTTGTCACTGGCTGAATGCTAGGCACCCACCAAAACCACTCTCTCTCTCCCACAGCTGGACAGGGGAGAGAGACTGTAACAAGGGGTTCCTGAGTTGAAAACTGGGAGAGAGCACTCATCAAATACCATCACAGGCAAAACAGGCTAAAATTAGAGATATTACTTGATTTTCTTGCTAACAAAATCATAGTAGAATAATGAGAAGTAAAATAAAAACCTTAAAAACATTTTCCCCCCCAGCTCTACCTCCTGTCCCAGTAATGCAGGGAGATAGGGAATGGGGGTTTGGGGTCAGTTCATCACCTGTTATTTCTACTGCTGCTTAGGGAGAGGAGTCATTCCCCTGCTCTGCTGTGGGGTCCCTCCCACAGGAGGCAGTTCTCTGGTAATTTCTCCAAGGAGTCCATCTTGAGAACAACAGCTCTTTGTGAACTACTGCAATGTGAGTCCATCCCACAGGCAACAGCACCCCTCAAACTGCTGCAGCCTGGGTCACTCTTCCGCAGAGTGCAGTCCTTCAGGGACAGGCTGCTCCAGCATGGTTCTTGTCTCCATGGGTCTCATGCAGGTTCTCAGCCTCCTCTCAGGCATTCACCTGCTCCAGTGTGGGTCACCTCCATGGACTGGAAGGAGATGTCTGCATCCCTGCTGCAGGGGCACAGTTGCTTCACCATGGTCTTCACCACAGCTACAGAAGAATCCTAGCCCTGGTGTCTGGAGCATCTCCCCTCTCTCCTTCTCCACTGGCCTTGCTGTCTGCATACTTGTTCCTCTCGCATGTTCTCACCCCCCTCTTCTCTGGCTGCAATTGCAACTGCACAACAACTTTTCTTTCTTTCTTCTTACATATGTTATTGCAGAGGAGTTACCACCATTTCTATGTGCTCCAGCCATGACCAGCTTTGGAGCTGGAAATGGAGGAAACTTCTGGCAACTTCTCACAGAAACCACTCCTGTAGCAGCCCTTCCCTGCCCCCCCCTCCTTCCTACCAAAGCTTGCCATGCAAACCTATCAGAAAGGGGCACAAAGCTTTTCTGAAGTACCATCCAGAAGAGGTAATGCCTCAATCCTGTACATGCTGAGTTTAGTGGTATCAGCTTAGGGCAGGAGTATGGGAGAAGCTTATCCCCAATAACTCCTGGCTGCTCAAGCAGCTTTCATGCTGCAGGGTAAGGGAATAGGGATGCTCTCAGGGCTGATGCAATAGGGTGTTCTGCCAGCCTCTGGTGAGGAACCAGCTGTAAAGCCCTGTGAGATGGCTTGGACTCCTCAGAGAGATGCTCCTTGCCACTTTTTGGTGACTTGCATCACCAAGGAGTTCATAGGCAAGTGTTTGTAACTGTGCTCAGTGAACAAAATTCTTCTGTCTTTGAATACTGTGCTGCAAGGAGGTAAAGACTTCAGTCATGCAGAAGAGAGGAGGAGGAAACAGTCAATGTGACCTTGAGAGACTAGATAAAAACCTGATTTTACAAGAAACACACATTTCACTCAAGAGGAAAAGCTGGGTGTAGGTGAGAGTACCTAGTCTGTGACTGGCAGGAAATAGATACTAGGCCTGAAGAAATATAAATATGTGGTACTCCCCTATACATGAGGGGATTAAGATCAGAAGCTTTAGAATGAGGTGAGGTTACTGATAAAAGAAACAGGAATGAGAGCTGCAAGAGTGCAGAGCTCCTGCTGAAAACATGCCCCTGTGCAGAAAGGACAAGATGGTATTTATTCACTTGAGAAATGGGGGAGACGTGGAAAAATTCAGAGTAAATACAAAATCTCCAGGGAGATTGGTTTGTGTTTATGCCAAACCAGATGTCATGCACCTGAACAGCTCTCCTTAACAGTGCTTGAAAACCAAAGTGATGTTTGTGCAGTAGAGAGCCTGTATGAATAGTCACTCTCACTTAAAAATGAAGTTTGGGAGAGCTAGCCTAGGGCAGGCCCACAGACGGGTTATAAGGAAAGTGTCAGCCATATATAGGTAGTATAAATGATGATAATAGACATGCAGGGATAATCAAGAAGGCAACCCATGAAGAACAGTCATTGTGCCACTGGAATCCATAAACTAGAAGCTGAAAACTACTGGTATTGTGAGGTCATGAAGTCTCCATCCTTGTCTTTGCTAAAAGTCTGCTGGGAATTGGTGAAGTTGCTGCTGCTGGGGTGTTGAATTATAGGTGAGGAAGCCCTTTTATCTGGGACTTACTCCCAACCATATAACTTGGTTACCATATGGCCACTGCTCTGCAGAATATACCGTGGGAGGTCCAGCACCTTATCAGTCTTGCAGCCCTAATGGTTTATTGTGTTTACTGAATCACTGTCAGCATATGCCTACAGGAAACAAGGGAAGCCAAACCATAAGAGGTACAGTACTTTAATAAAGTACAAGCTGGCAGACAAACTTGGTATCTTTCTGAGATTTATAGCCCAGAAACTTGAAGGGAAATGACAGGTAGATATATCTGTAACTTAAGTGTTTGATTTGGTAACTAATTAAACACTTAAGATTTATGGTAAATCAAGATGACTGTGATTCTGCCATGCAAACAGAGCTGATTGATGTGAAGAACTGTTTGATAGACTGGGCTTCCTCTTGATGGCAGAGGATGAATTCCGTGCCGTGGGCTGGGACACATGGATAGGTGCCTATGAGACACCATTGAGGATGTCCATGTGACATTGAGACTCCTTAGTGTTTATCAATAAGCAAACAAGATGGGACTGGGAACCTCTCCTTCATGGTGCAGAAATGCCAGATACCATGGCTGTGTTCTTCCTTGTAGCCAGATTGAGGCAGTCATGTTGCCTTGGCAGCAGAACTGCATCATGGTGGTGTGTGGGTGTCACTGTTCACCAGATCTCTTTGGAGGGGAAGAGACCATCATCAGCTCTTCTGTGATGGCCAGGCAGGAACAGACACCCCTTGCCTAGGAGCACCCAGTCCAAAGGGATGTGAAAATTGAGGCAGGAAGACAGCAGTGTGGACATGCAGCGTGGGAGCAAAACGCAGAGCTGGGGAGACCAAATTACCCTTAGGCTGAGGACAGATGAACCAGCTCTGATGTGAAGAGCATGAACCACAGCATACTGGTTTTCAAGCTGTGGTACAGCTCTTCTTGGCGTGTTACCTTATGTTCAGGGCATCATAAGACTCAAAGGCACTACCGTCAGATTGGAGGGAGTTCCTGTAAAAAAGAGGCATAAGAAAGACCTAGCTGTTTGGAGCTAAATCAGTATCACTTGGCAAGGTAGAGTGTTTTCAGTGGGTGAAGGCAGCATGAAGTGTTTTGCTGATGTTCAAAGGCAAGGCTTTTGTGATTATCCTGGGTGATTTTGAAAGGGACTGAGTTGTGAGGTAAACGGGTTCCTGACCTTCATGAAACTCAAACCTATGTTTTACATGGATCCAAATGCTCCCCACTGTTACAGACTACTACCATCTGTGCCAGGCACTGTCCCAGCTCAGGGTTACTTGTATGGTTTGCCGTGTTTACAGTTGTGCTGGGAACAGGACTGGGGTTCCTGAGCACTGGGATGTACACAGTCAGCAGTGTGCAAGCTGTCACAGAATGGAGCAGTGTGGCGTTGGGGCTGTGACAGTGGCAGTACCTGCTAACACCAACACTGGGAGTGAAGTACACTAAAGGAAGGTGTGATGGCCTTTAGTGATGCCCTTTAGGGGTAGATATTTGAGGCCTAGTGCAAAGCCAATTGGGAGCACTTCAGACTCAGGGCAAGGGTGCACTTAGTTTTTGTTGTGAAGAAGCCAAGACTACCAGATCAAAGCTTTGTGGACCTGGTGTTTAGTTGGCTAGTTCAGAGAGCTGAAATGTGCAGGGAGCTTTGTATTGACTGGAGGAAAGGAGACAAAGAGATGTGGAGCTTTGGCAGGCCCTCCTCCTTTCTGCTGATACAGGACTGGTCCCTGTTGTATGCTTGTCAGTGCTTTGCCCAGGCTTGTTGGAAATGCACCGGTAGCACGTTTGCTTCTTAATGCTTTTTCCCTTGGCCTGCAGATCATGTTCCTCCTCACTGCACCCAGCACATCAGCACTTCTCCAACTCTCAGCTGCCTGAATGCTCTGTGCCACGTCTGGGGCATGGTGCAGGACGGCTTTCCCACTGCTGTGTCTGCACCAAGAGTGGTATTTTCCGTGTTTAACTGTTGTACTCTGGGAAAGGCTGTGTGCTAACCTTTAATCTCCTTTCTCCCCCTCTGTCCTGAGGCTATTCCCTACTTACTTACTAGAGTCAGACTGTTCTCCCTATGGTCTGCTTGTGGCTGCAGCAGTTTGCTCAGAGCTCTGCTGGACTTTGCCACTTAGGTGCAAGTAACCTAGGTGACTGTTTGAGGGGGTGAGCAGGCTCCCTCAGCCTTGGGTGCCAACTGCTGTGTGAGGGTCCTTAAGTGTCCAGTGCAAGCAGGTCTGTACTGCCCTGGCAGGTAGAGGCTCAGGGTGGCACATCCTCTGGGCTCAGATCCCTGGAGTCACAGTGTGGGCTACCTATAGTACTTAGGAGACCAAGGGGACCCCAGAGGAACCAGTCTGAAAGGTACGGGCCATGTCCATAGCACCCTCCATGTCTGAGAACCAAAGCACACCTCACCTTCCTGAATGCCATCCCTCAGAGATTTAACAAGGTTTGAGTTGCTTTATTTTTAGTCTGGAAATTTGGTATTCTAGCCTCAAATCTGCTGTTTCCGGTTGCGTGTCTCTGCACCTTCAGCCTGCTGTGAGACTGTCACATTTCCACAAACAAATGTGTCTCTACTAGAGCACAATCTCACTGTTCTAATTACAGATGGAGTTATTAACATTTACTGGTGAGAAAACAAATGCACGTAGCTTGTGTGCTTACGTCATTCCGTCTGTGAGCTCAAACATCCGCTTTATTGATTTATATTTTTCTGCAGGCGTTTCTCCAGTCACCTCCTTGTGTCTGGCTGACATTAGTGGTGTGGCTGGAAGAACACAGACACTTACCCATGTCAGTGCATCTGTCTGCTGGTTAGCTGGCTGTCCAGCTCCTATGTCGCTCCTGCCTGAGTCCTAGCACAGTGCTTCCTCCTCTTTCTTCTTTTCCCCTGATGCCAGGGGTTTGGGAGAAGCTTCTTCTCTTCTGTTAATAGGGAAGGGCATAGAGTCCAGTATTGCTGAGTAAGAGTGAAAAATGCCTTTTGGCAAGTCTGTCTTTTGTGTTTCGAGGAAATCAGCATTAATTATGCAGAGTGCAGGAGGGGAATCCTCTGGGGCTTGCATGGAGCCTGGTTTGATGTCCTGCTCTTACTGTGTGTCTTTGGCCCCACTATATTTTATGGTGACAAGCCATGCTTGTGATCAGGAAAGGGTTTGCATACCTTGAGCTGGTTCCCACTGTTCCAGCCTCACAGCAGCTTCCCATGAACTCCCTGCACCTTGTCTCTTGATGCTCAGGAGCTCATGCTGATGTTAGCATCTTAGCCCAGGCTGAGCCAAGCTTGCCCTGACCTTTAAGAGGAAGGAGAGACCAGAACAGACACCTTTAACCATGTTATGGTGCAGCATAGTTTGTGTGGTCAAAGATGCTCCTTTTCCTGTGGTGGCAGCATAACGTGTAGGGAAACATGCGAGATCCTCCCCTAGAGGGAGACACTGGGATCAAAACAGAAAGCTTTGCAAACCACCTCTGCCTTCAGTGTGTATTTGAGTTAGGAGTTAAGGAGAGCAGCTGTTGCTAGAAAAATCCCCTTATCCCTCCCACACTGCTGGAAGGGATTTCCTTTCCTAATTGGGAACTGTGTTTCTGTACCGTAAGACTGTGGGTGCTCCAAGCACCACCTTTCCTCCCTGTCTGTGCTTTGACTTTAGATGTACCCAGCATCAGCTGCCTGCAGGGCACCTTGCAGCAGGGGACACATTGGAGCGTGCCCTGCCTGGCTGATGGTGGGGGCAGAGTCCCCTGGAGTGAGCATCTGAGACCAAGGTGCAAACCAAATACAAAAGAGGTATTTCCAGACCCATGAGTTGCACTGTGCCTGAGAAAACCAGCCAGTCTCCTGCTTAGGTGGAAAACTCCTGGGAAAGGCCTTTGGTGAAGGATACTAGGTAGGTACTATTGATGAAGGCTGTGGGATTGCCAAAGCATTTTTCTTAGTTGCTTAATTGGTGTTGAAACCCCAGAAGAACCCTGGTGGGTCTGACCTAAAGTGATAAAACCACTGGTCACCTCTAGCCTGCTACCAGATATTCTTGCAGCTGGGAGAACTAGAAGGGCCTGAGTGCTCTGAACATTCCTGTGAGCTTTTCCCAGCTTCCCACACACCTGAAGCACCTCTGTCTCCATGGGGAGCCCCTTGTGCTTACCAGGTGGGCGGAAGGTTGCATAACTAAGGATTGTGTGGACTGCTTCTGTGCCTCCTGACTCAGCTCATGAAAAGGCAATGTGAGCCTTGGGCATATGCCACATCTTTTCCATTGCTGGGTATTCTGGCTGGGTTACTGAAGAGGCTAGGAAGGTTTATATCCAGTCCATCCTCTAGGCTTCAGGGAAAAAGGATCTCTCTGGGACCTGTCTCTCTGAAATGTGTCTTAAATTACCTGTAGACTTACAGAATTTGTCTTCAGCATGTAATGGTTTGTATAAATAATGTTTCGGTAGGGTTGTGGGCAATGTGAGCATATGAGCCTCATTGCTTTTAAGAAAGACGACTGGAACAATGGAGCTATAAAACATGCAAGAATGAGGTAAATAGTTTGGTGTCTGCAGAGGGTAATCATAGTTCCCTGATCTGTTGCAAGTCCTTCAATACTGTGGTAAAATAACAGCATTTGGCAAACTTGTGTAACTCGCTTGGATGTTCAGAAAACCTCTGAAATTTCTCACAGAAAACTGTCTACTGGAGGAGATGTCGAGTTCTGGCTCAAAAATTGGCTGAGGTTCCACAAACAGAGTCAAGGAGTGAAGTAGCAATTTTAATGTGACAAGTGCAGAGAGATGAGGTCCTTTGCTATTAATGACCCAGAAAAGGTGATGTGCTGCAAGGTACCTAAAATCTGCCAATACCCTGGTGTCATTAGAATTTGTCAAGAAGAAGTGACTCCAAAGTGACACCACATGTAGTGAAGTGCTGTGAGAAGATGAGAAGCATGCAGCCAGGTGTATTGGAAAGAGTGATTTGCTCTGGGACACTGCTGACTTCTAATTTACTTTGGCTACTCAGAGCAGTGGGATTGCAGGCTGATGAGAGATGCTTTTCCTCAATGTGCAAAGATGCCATCAGAGAAGTAAATCATACTCAGCCATATGAGGAGTAGTGCAAGGAAAGATGCTGAGAGCATCAGGGTGCTGTTCTGGCAGTCAAGGTCATTTCCGTACCCAGGGTGTTGTATGTGGTTCTGGTCACCTTTCCATAGGTTCAAAAGAGAGAATGTGTTAGGGATTAGAGCTAGAAGACATCTTATGTCCTGGGAAGGAGAGAGCACTTAGTAGTAAACGTCTAGAAAAAGCAAACACTTTTCTTCTCTGCATTTTTTAACTATACAAGGAGAAATCAAGGCTGTGGTGTTACAGTAGGATTGTAGTCTTTACTCAAAATCTGGAACTCATTGCTAAAAGTTTACAAGATTCCCAGAAAGGATTGAGAGATATTTCTTTTTTTCATTCAGTTCATCTGGATTGCACTTACAGAGAGGTGTAACCATTCATGCTCCAAAGTGTGTGATACTCATTTGAGTCTCATCCCATCATTTTTTCCCATCACTCCCCTAGATTTTCCGAGTCTCTAGTTAGTTCACCCAGGGTGAGTTATCCTGTCTTCCTGATTTATTCTGAACTGATCTCATGCCTTGGCTTGTTTTTCTCCTGCTTTTCTGCTCCTTTGTTCTGCTCTAGGCAACCCTGCTCCATCTCTGTACCTGTGAATTGTATCTTAACAGGCTGCTTTGCGGCTTTTCCAATCTGGCTGACCCCCCCTCTCAACGCCTGTACCCAGCTGGGCTTTTGCCCAGGGCTGCCCTTTGTCATCAGTGCTTCAGCTGGTTTGTAGCTGTGCACCCATTGGGGCTGAGCTGGGAGGGATCACTTTGAAGCAGAGCTCTCTAGGTCACTGCAGCGAATCGTTTTATGGCCATTATCTATCTAGCATTGTGCTGCGATGCTGATAAATCTCTGCAGCCAGGCAGGAGATGGCCAGGATTATACTTGTGAGCTGGAGGTAAGAGTCCTGCATCCCCTCTGCTAATGTCACCAAACAATGCAGAGCTTGAAGGGCAGCGGTGGTGGCAGCTTTCTCATCCTTCGGGCAAGCAATGGCTCTTTTGCCCAGCCCTGAGGGATGGCATTTCTGAGGTGAAAAAAAGCCCCAGGCGTTGCCCAGAAGTGATGCTCTGCTATCCAGCCTTTCTGTGTGGTTCATGGTAATGGTGAAGGATTTGGGGTAGTTATGGATGCTGAATTAGGAAGAATGGTTTAGGGATCAAAAGCCTGTATAGGTATTCCTGTTACCACTGTTCCTTCTGCATCTGATAGGATTTTCTCAGCCTGTTCCGAAAAGTGGTTGTGTTTCTGTTGTCAGCACGTCCTTCTCTGAGTTACTCAGTTCACATTTATCCATTGCTACCATAATCATCTCTGTGCTTCTTATGGAGCTGCTCTGCACGGGAGGAGGACTTCCCCATGTCCAAGCAGTGATGCTGACCTGCATGCAGCTGTGGGTCTTGTAACAGTTTGGAGAAGGCACTGAAATAAATAAAATATTTGACCAGCTAAATAGTAGAGCCTAAGCCTCCTTTTACCCTGTGTGCTTGCATCTAAATGGCCTCCAAATCTGAGGAAGGAGACAAAACAAGCAGGGGGTGTGACCAGCCCCTGATGGGTGCCCTGGGAGCTGGAGACTGAGGCCTGCAGTGAAGGGAGGGTGATGATTCAGCCTAATAAAGCTAATGGCTTTATGCAGTCAGGCAGAGGAAATTGTGGGATCATGATGCAGCAACTGTCCTTTAGCAATTTGTTTCTATCATCCAGACGTGACTTCATGCCCCAACCCCACCCTTTCACTTTTTCCGGTTCCTAAATGTTCTCACTGCTGAGGAGGGGGAGCTGAGACGTCATGTTCTCAGGAAGAAAAGCAGTCTTGAGACAGCTGCACCTAAATGGTATGAGAGTGGACAAACAGTGAAGGCAGTTCTGGGACTCCGTGCTGAAGCATATGGGTTCTTCTGGCACCACTGAACTCAGCAGGCCTCTCAGATGACCTTGTCCCTGGACACTGGTCCCAGGAAAATCCTGTAGCACAGAGAAGCCTGAGGTGGCAGGCAAGGTTGGCCCCCAACTGCAGCAGGGCTACCTTGTCATCAAACTGGCACGTGTCTAACCAGCTCTTTCTCTCCTTTCTCCAGGGAAAACGATGAAGCTGTAGAGATGCTTCCCTACGTCATCGCCACCCTGGGCTCAGTAGGGGCCCCCTGCAAAACTCCCACATGCAACAACAACAGCACTACCAAGGACTACTGCTACAGTGCTCGCATCCGCAGCACTGTGCTGCAGGGGCTGCCCTTTGGTGGGGTGCCTACTGTCCTAGCCCTTGACTTTATGTGCTTTCTTGTAAGTCTGCCTACTGTTGCTTCAACACTTTCTCCCCTAATGAACCAGGAAATGAGGATGGTGGTCAGATGATTAGGATTGAGGCCCCCAAATGCCATCCCTGACTTTGCTGCTGGCTGACATTCTGGCCCTGATCATGTCTCCTAGATGCTATGGGCTTAGCCACTACTGTCTTAGCTCCAATACCACCACATTGAGCCCTATGGAAGGGTGTTGCAGGATGGGGGTGATGTTGGCTCCCAGAACTCCCACTTATCTTGCCAAGTCCCTGAAGCTTTACCAACCAATGGCTTTGCATGTTCCTCCTTAGAAACTGTGGGACCACAAATGAAATAGCCATAATTTTTACTTCTAGGAACCTCAGGGTCTTTTGATCCTGTGCGACTACCTTAGCTATTATGTGTTGCCGCTCCTTCCCACAGCTATCCAGATAGGCTGATAGTCCAGATAGTCTGATTTAACAGTCCTGGGGAACTTGTGCTCTCCTGTGTCTCAGTGTGCTCTTAATTGAGGACTCTGTCCCCTCCTACCCTCCCTGTGCCTGTGGCTCTGTATGCAGAGCACAAGGGCAGAGTTGGACAATGCCTTTTCTCACAGCTCCTCTTTTGGTCTCTTTTAGGCACTGTTGTTTGTCTTTTCAATTTTGCGTAAAGTTGCTTGGGACTATGGACGCCTGGCCCTGGTGACTGATGCTGACAGGTAAGCGTGGGAGAGTGGCAAGGTAGTAAGATATGAGTAGTGCCCTTCTTTACTGTGAGGAAGAAGGGATAAATGCCGTTTTGTGTGCCTGAGCAGCTGGAGAGGAGAGGCAGATGTGGCAGTTGCATCCCCTGAGCTCCAGGAATAGGAAGAAATCCCTGTTTACTGATTCTTTTGTTTCAGCATCCTTCTCCCAACACACGGAGTGGTCCCCTCTGGCTCCATATCACTTATGGTCCCTTCAGTGACACACGTGTGCAGGGTCCCTTGCAGAGGAACAGCAGATGGAGGGAGGAGAGGAACAAGAGGTCACAGGAAGGGTGTGGGTGAGAGCTGCCACAGTAAAGGCTTTGTTCAGCCTCTGAAGGTGTCAATGTGACTCTGCTGGATGCAGCTCTTGTTAAGAGCACTTGACAGTAGTATGCTGCTTTTCCAAGCGTGGTACTGCTGTGCTGATCTGAGCTTAGCTCACATCCCAACTGCTGATGAATTGGTCTGGATGTGCATCCTTCCTGACTAATGTGTTGTGGGCTACAGTGTCTGTCAGAAAAAACTGGGGCCCATTGAGGATGGCAGCTCCACAGCAGAAGGAGCATTCCCTGCACAACAGTGGAGAGAGTTGGTTTTTTCCAGCATCAAACCAAGAATTCTTCTGGTTTAAGTAAGTGGTCCTGGATAGGGTTTGGTAAGCAGGTGTGTCCCTGTGGTTCCTCTGCCCATCCTTTCCTGGTCTGCCTGGGGAAATCAACCGTACAGAGGTGGAATGGAAACAAGGAGAAAAGAATAATCGTAGGAGACCTCAATGGGGAGAGGGCAGCAGGATTGAGCAGGATCCACATGGTGGCAGGAAGCCATGGGGGCTGCACAGCTCTGTCCTCCAGTGAGGAGAGAGAGCTGGATTTTCTGAGGCAATGCTTGAACACCTTGGGTGCAAGGGGGTGCAAGCAGTGGCTCTAGGCAGAAAGGCAGAGGGGTGCCAGCTGTTTGGAGAGGGTGTGCTGGTAAGCACAGGGAGAGGGACTGGGTGGCTGTGGATTGGGCTAGGAATAAACAGGACTGCGGTTGCAGGGAGGAGCCCATGCTGCTTGGCTCATCCATGGGATAGGATGAGGTTTTCAGGAGGGGGATGCATGTGTGTTTGTTGCCTGGATGGGGAGGAGGTATATGGAAGGGGAGCTTAGATGGCAGGCAGGCAGTCCCTACAGTCTCTCCTACCTGACTCCATCACTCAGGAGCTCCCTGCAATGGCCATGGGATGGAACCTGGTCACCTTCCCAGTGAAGCCAGCTTCCCTTCAGCTGGCAGCAAAGCATTCTGCCCCTGGACCAGTGGCTATTCCAGGTTGTGGAATTGTGACTTGAGGCATTGTTGAGCTCTGGAAAGAAGGTCTTCTCCAACCTGACCATTGGCAGGTTTCTCTTCTTCAGGATGATGTGGAGCCATGTTGCATGTTGCATAGTTCCCTGCAAAAGAGAATTCATCACCTACTCCCGTAGTTGTAACCTGTCCCTTTCTGTTTCTGTGTCCCCAGGCGCCGACGCTGGGAGACGGAAAGAGAGGAGCGGGAATAGTATGTTGTTTTTTCAGGGTCTCATTTCTTGTCTCTTTCTTGCTCACCACCTCTCTCTCCTTTTTTCTTGCAGCTGTCTTGCTTCTGAACTAATCTAAATGGCTGGGAGTGTGGGCATGAGTTTGTGTCTATTGGTGGATTTGTGTTCTTCTTTCCCTCCCCTTTGTGTCATCCACTACCACAGCTGAATGCACCCTGTAGCCCAGTAGCCCTTAAATGCTCCTTGAGAGCAGCAGTGCCAGGGAGCTCTCAATCCTGACCAAGGCAGAGGTTGCTGTATCACATGCCCTGCTCTACCTGCTTGTGTCCAGCTATCCTGCCTTATGATGGAAGTAAACAAACCTGCTTGCCTCAGCCCACAGTACACTCGGTCACCCAGGTGCAGGGGAGGCTGCTTTGCCTGGTCCTTCTTGTGCCAGGTTGCCCCAAGAGCTGTCCCCTCACCATCCGCAAAGGTAGACAGATGCGCAAAGAGGATCTGGCGACATTACTGTCTTTCTTTTTTACCCCATGAGGCTGCTGAAACCAGGGCAACCTTTGTCCCTCATCCCTTGCCACCTAAACCCCCACCCAGCAAGGCAGCACTCTTGATTTTCTCTCTTTGTGGAAGAAACCTTTTTGCCTCAGTGCTGCTGAAAGCATCCTTCATCACCTTGGCCTGGTGATGCCCATTAAGCCCTGCCATGGACTGTCCTTGTTCTTACCTCTTTCTTCCTGCTTTTATGCCTGAGAAAAGACCATTGCCTGTGCCTTGCTGGGTATGTGCTGCAGAGGGGATTACCAGCTGGCACTGCACAGCCTGCCATGGTCACTCCAGCCACACTGAGTTGTGTCTGAGACCAGGGCAGCATGCTGCAGCCTCTTTTTTTTCCACTTGCAAAGCAGGGGCCTGCTATTGCCTTAAAGGAGATACAGGAATGTGCCTGTTTTTGCAGCTGATCCTTGCCCCTCAGGAGCAGAGCAGTCAAAGTTGTTAGAACTGGTGGTTGCTGTGGTACATGGCACAGAGGGGACCTCTCGCTCGTGCTTGACTGCTTCACTAGTGGTTGGCCCTGCTTCAGGTGTGTCTGGCAACTTTTCACTGCTAACATCTTGTGGGGGGAGTAAGGCTGAGGTAGTAGAACCATCGTGCTCTGAGGATTTTTGAGAGGGCAACTTCATTTATCTTCACAAGTGCTTGTCTCTCTCCAGTGGGCCACTTCTTCCTGCTCCTGTTTTGAGCTTGCTGGAGCCATCTGCTCCACACACACCACACATACCACCAGTAAAGCTACTGCATGAGCTGGGACAGTGTTAGCAGCCAGAAGCCTCCAAAAACCTGCAGAGCTCAGTGAGGAAGTCTAATTCTGTCTGTGCTCCTTCAAGGCTGATGGCACATTCCCATCACAGCTGTTCTCTGCTGGGGAGTGCAGTGACAAGAGGTGGGTTAGGAACATGTATATGTCACCTGGTGCACCCAGCCCCGAATGTACAACACTGTGCTTTGTGGGAGAGGGCATCCACCTCTGATGTGTTCCCTTTCCCCGAGAACCAGCAAGTGCCCTTGTCCTGTGACTTGTTAGAGCTTGTCAGTAGCCATCAACAGTCTCAGTTGGCAACTCAGTCTGCACTGAGAGGTCATAGCAACCCACTTACACCTCTGCGTATGAGGGAAGGGATCAGAGCCCTGTGGGGCTTGCAACCTGTGCAGCCACCTCCAGCTTTGCACCCCAGCAAGCCCTTTCCATGGCATGCCTGGCCTGCCCTCTTGGAGCCTGTGATTCCTTTGGCCTGAGGCTAGCTGTGCCTCAGACCCTGTCCTTCTCCTTCCCTAGCAAGGCCTGCACAAAACCTGCGTCATGCAGGGTCACACCCTAATCTTGTGATTTAGGACAGTCTTACTTTCACCCATTTACACTGCTTCCACCTTTTACACCGTGCTTTGCTTTAAAAAAATCTCCATCCAAGTGCAGGTGGTGTTGGAGCTCCCTATTCAACTTTCTATCTTTGGCAAGCTTTTTTATCCTTTGTCTTCTAAACACTTCAGGTCATCCTGATTATTGTCACTGCAACCCCCTGCACAGAGCTGAATTATCCTGGTTATCCAAAAGCTCATGATGTCATTGTGCTGGGCTTTCCTTAGGGCAGAAATTTCTCTTCAGCAAAAATTCACCCTTGCTCCCTGTGCCCAGCTGCAAGGCTTCTGTGATTATAAGGAGCTGAAGGTCTGAGAGCTGGGTTGAAGCTGTCTCTTTCCTTCCAGCAGAGCAGGGTGTTGGGCTGTGCAGTGGCAAGGCTGCACACTGTCTAATCAGCACTGCTGTAGTCTCCTGACCCTCAGCTAATCTCCTTTCCCCTGTTTCTGTTGCTTCCAGCTAGGAACTGGGGACTCAGCAGGTGCTGCTCTACTCTGAGAGAGACCACGTGTCTCATTCACTTTCCCTCAGAATGTTCATGAGGATCTCTGCTTGTTCTCCTTCCCATAGTGTCATCTACCTCCTCTCTAGCACTTCTCTCAGCAACTGTTTCTTTCTGTTCTTGCCCATCTTACCCTCCTTGAGCCTGCACTGACTGAAGGGACACCATATTTTCATTTGCTTTTTTTCCTTTGTTTCTGGCCTTCAGATCAGTCATCTCTCTTCTTGCACTTCCGAGATCCCAGCCTGTTGTTGTCACCTTGCAAGTGCTATTTAATTTAGATCTCTGGACCATTTTCTTGCCTCTTTTTCCAGCTGCCCTCTGCCTCTATTTATAGTGGGTGCTGTTGTCAGCCTTGGATGCTTCTGCTGCAGGTTATTCATCTAGGTCCCTGGCTCTGGCTGGAGTAAAGCTGTTTTGTGATATTCGCCCCTTTTGCTTTCCTGTCCTTTAGCACGGAGACATTCAGTTCTATCTGTCTGCCCTGCTCCTACTCAAGGGATTTCCAGGCTGGAGGCTCAGCTGAGGCTGGGAAGCAGGTTGCACTGAGCCTGGCTCCAGGCAGCTACATTCTTCCTCCTGCACTGAAGCACTAGGGGTGGGAGGACTGGTGTAGCAGGATGCAGCACACCAGACTCTTTCCTTCCTCTTCCTGAAGATGATTGAGGTCCTCCAGGACAGGAGCTGCTCCCAGTGCCTCTCCAGCTATGTCAGAGCCAGAGGGGCTGTGGCAGCCTCCATTTCTCGCTTCCTTTCTGTTGTCTAAACCCTGTGCTAAACAGACCTCACCTCTCCTCTGTGGCAGCCTCTGCCAGCCTCTCCTTGCAGGGACTGCCACAACAGTTCTGGGTGCCTTTCAGAAGGCGCCAAACAAGTAACATCCATGGGCTAAGCCTACGGGCTTTGCCAGGCTCAGCATGCCATCTAAGGAGGGTTCTCTCTTTACTGCTATCTCTGATCTTACCTCTCTCCATCTTACTGGGTGCAAACTGACCTGAATTAACCTCTTGTCTCCTGGGTGCTCTTGGTTCCTGGCCAGGCTGCCTCTTCATATCTTCTAACTTTCTCCCTCACCTCCCACTTGTCATTTTAGCGTAGCTTCCGCCCTGCATTCTGACAACCATGACCGCTACGAGCGCCTCACCTCCGTCTCCAGCTCTGTGGACTTCGACCAGAGGGACAACGTGAGTAGCCACAAGAGACAAATACTTTGCAGGGCCAGGAACCCACAGCTTGGCTGAACCAAGGGCTCTTCAGAAGAAACACTTGTGCCTGTTCCTGGGCCTTAAGTCCCACATCTTGTAGTGTGTGAGTGCGGTGTAGAGCTCAAGGAACTATGCAGCTCTTAGACATGTGCTTAAGTAAATAGGCTCTGCATCACTGTGGCTTAACAGATATTTGTCCAGCCTGTAATCTCAGCATTACAAACGATACTTAACTTGCCAGCTCTTCCTCACACTGCTGTCTACCTCTACTGGCTTTTTCCTCGCTGAAGGGGGAGGTTAATGAGTGTGATGGATGGCAGGGTGAAGCTCCCCCAGATGTCCTTTGAGGAGCACTGCTTTGGCCCAGCCTACCTTCCCAGTCCTTACAGAGCTTCTCTTGTCCAGCATGATGGCTGAAGTACCTGTATGCTGGCTTTTCTGGGTCTGCTATGGCTTTGGAGAGCTTCCATATTAGTCAGGAGCCCATGGGTGCCTGGAAGGTTGAGCTGCCAGTTGGTAGAGGAGAGCCACATAGCAGAGTCCAGCTTGTGTTGTGCTCCATGGAGTAGCATTGCCAGCTCCTTCACCTTGGCCCATCTGTGGCTCTGCATATCTGGGTTCTTGTGGTCTATCCCCACTGCAAGTAAAGTATGTGGAGGTGCAAGGATAGCAGCCTGGTCCCTGGGACCTTTGAAGGAGGGAGCTGGGATAAAGGAGCACAGTGTTGTGAAACAGTCCTGTTTTCTTTTTGCACAGGGTTTCTGCTCCTGGCTTACAGCCATCTTCAGGATAAAGTAAGTGCCCCAGGACCTGTATGGGGGACTCACATGGGGAAGGAGGGGCAGTGCAGGGTTGTTGGGACACCCAGTGCACTACAGCTTCATGAAGTTACTGCCCTTGCTGCAGATTCCTCTCTGAAGAGCATAAGTGAAGTTTGTCCTCTGGAGAGGACAAGCAAAGACAGGACGGGGGTCCAAAAGCCAAAATAAGGCCACAAAGTGAGTCTGTGACAGAGGAGAGAATCCAGGCCCATGGTAGTCCCATCTCAGAAAAAACACTGTCCACTACTCTGCGAAGATACTTATCTCTCTGGCACTCTTGCTAGGGGTGCTGCTGTCTCGGGGATGGCTATGAGGAGAGCACTGGAGTGTGCAGGGAGATACCCTCAGCTTGATGACAAACAGGAGTAGTTTCCCAAGCACTTCTATTCATAATGCTGTGAGACAGCATCTGTATCTTAGTAGAGAAGGCAAGGCCCTCCTGAAGGGTATAAGGTATGTCCAGTTGCCTCTCCTGGGGGACAGAGAGCAGGGCCATGGGGAGCAGGGCTGGGTAATCATTGCACAGGCAGGTTTCTGCCCAGGCTGCTTCAAGGCCAAGTGCTGGGCTCCCAAACCCAGAGTCTGGCTACAGCTCTGTAGGCAGAAAAAGGGATGCTGTGTGTACTCAGATCAGGAGAGCAGCTGGAACCCTGTACTCTTCCCCAGTTTTCTACATTGACTCAAGGAAATGTAGAGAATTGCCTGACAGCTTTTTCTCTCCTGGCAGGGATGATGAGATCCGGGACAAATGCGGGGTTGATGCAGTGCACTACCTGTCCTTCCAGAGGCACATCATTGGGCTGCTGGTGGTCGTGGGTGTGCTTTCTGTGGGCATCGTGTTACCTGTCAACTTCTCAGGGGACCTGCTAGGTGAGAGCAAGGAGATTTTGGCTGGGCTGGGGCATCTGCTTTCAGCAACACTGGGTAGCAGTGGAGGGCAGGACAGGACTAGCACAGGCAAACCCTAACTGCTGTCTCACTTTGGCTGTAGTGCATTCACAGGGTCATCCTGTGTAACTTGGGTTTTTCAGTATTCTGCAGGTAATACTCTTGTAACTCACTCTAGTGGTGCTCTGTCCCACTCAGTATAACTGAACATGTTTGTGTCTTCCTTTTTCTCTCTAGAAAACAATGCCTACAGCTTTGGGAGGACAACTATTGCTAACCTGAAGTCTGGGTATGTGTGGGCAGGGGTGGGATGCATAACTGAGGCCCTTGAGGGGTGTTTTGTAAATGTTGACTTGCTGCAGAGCCTCATCTCCTGTAAGGTTGTATTTCTGCCCTTGCTGTGAGGCTACTGTCCCTGATCCAATTTCCATGCTGAGCTCCTGGAATTTGCTTGTAGGGCTTCTGTGTGCTATGCTGAATGCACTTGTGACCCCAGTGCCTTCAGGACCTGACCAGCCACACATAGACTTGTAGTGGCAACCTTGCATTGACCTTTGTGGTCTCTCTTGTGACAGGAATAACCTGCTGTGGCTGCACACCACCTTTGCTTTCCTGTACCTGCTGCTGACAGTGTACAGCATGCGCCGGCACACTTCCAAGATGCGCTACAAAGAGGATGACTTGGTGAGCAGGATCTGACCACTCCCCTAGGCACATTTTCCCATGCCCTATGGTCAGTCAAGTAGCCTTGGAGAGAATGCTGAGCATCTCAATTTCCACAGCAATTTAGTGCTATCATGTTTTGGCTGGTTTTATTCTGCCTGACTAAAAGCAGATCATCTCGAGAGCAGCAGCTGTGACTGCTTGTGGAGTAACAGAAGAGGCCTGCACTGGGTAAACATGTGGAAGGACCCCATTCGTCCTTAGGGGTTGCTTTAGCTATTTTTGCCTTCATTTCTGAAGGACAGCTGTGTTTCTGTTCAGGCACCTACAGTGTAAGTCCCTAGCCTGTCAATCTGCAGTGCACCCAGGTGCAGGATGACAGCAACTAGCAGAAGCACAGGAGAGGGGAAGCCCTGGTAGCTAGAATTGATGGGGTTGCTCTTTATCACTGACACAGGTCTTGGGAGGGGGACTTGCTGCAATCTGGTCTTTTACACCATCCACATCTCCCTGTCCTCTCCCTTCTTTCTTCTTTCCAGGTGAAGCGAACTCTATTCATCAATGGGATCTCAAAATATGCTGAGCCAGAGAAGATCAAGAAGCATTTTGAGTAAGTCTCACTGTGTTCCTAAAGACTGCTGTGTATCAGGGATGTTTTCATTAAGAGTAGTACTAGTGCTATCTGGAATGACAATAATATACTGAGAGCAGAGAGCTAGGCAAAATCAGTGAATATCTTTATTTTGGGCCTCTCATTGTTCTTTTTCTGTTTTTTACGTGAATTTGAAATATCCTTTGTTTTATGCCTTGAGATAGTTATCTCTTGCAGAGCTGGGGGTCAGTGTGGCAAGCAATGGACAGGGCACGTCTTGAGTTGTAGTTAAGCTCACAGATGAGATACAGGCAGGAGCTGCTCAAGCAGTGACTGTGGGATGTTGTGCTGCTGCCCTGATTACAGTCATTGTAGAAAGTATATAACAAGAAAATTAAATTCCTCCTCTGACAGAACCTCATTGTCAGGACCATGTTTAGAAGCATCATGGGTAGAAAAAAAATGCTTTGTAAGCTTTGGGAACCCTTCTGCCTCTTTCTGACCACAAGTCTGTGAAGGCAGAGAGGGAAGTGTGGGTCAGAGAGGCTCCTAGCTGCTATAGGGCAAAAGTCCAGAAAGGCTCCCTATGCCAAAGCCTAAAGGATGTAACATTTGCCCTGTACTTTGTGTCCGCTGTAAGGGACAGAGCCTGCAGGCTCCCCTGCAAACTTTTGGTATGCATCACTGTATGCAGCCCAGGACACTCTTCTCAGGGCCAGAGAGAAGTCCTGAACACATGGAGTTTGCTTGAGGGGTATCTTTGATGCCACTTGTGATGAACTGATGTTTCTCATCCACAGAGAGGCCTATGCCAATTGCACCGTCCTGGAGGCCCGTCTCTGCTATGATGTTGCCCGGCTGATGTTCCTCGATGCAGAGAGGTAACCTCTGTTTTAGGAGGAAAGGCAGAGTGGACTGATGCTGCTGATACCCCCTCAAGTCTGGTGCCACAGAGCTTTTATGAGTCACCCTCTTTCTTTCCTTTCTTCCTTCTCTTCTGCTCTTGTGTTTCAGGAAGAAAGCTGAGCGTGGACGAATCTACTTCACCAACCTGCAGAGCAAGGACAACACCCCATCCATGATCAACCCCAAGCCCTGTGGCCACCTATGCTGCTGTCCCATCAGGGGCTGTGAGGAGGTAGGGGAGAACTGAAGGTGTTGGGTAGCAGTTGGGTGTTGCGTGACTTGGGTGCCCAGATCATCTCTCCTCTGACCTCTGTCCTTCTGCTTAGGTGGAGGCCATTGAGTATTATACCAAGCTGGAGGAGAAGCTCAAAGATGACTACAAGCGGGAAAAGGAGAAGGTTAATGAAAAGCCTCTGGGGATGGCCTTTGTCACCTTCCACAATGAGACTATCACAGCCATGTGAGTGCAGATGGTCCTGCCCTCCCCAAGAAGGTGACTTGTCCCAGCCTTTGCCTTAAATCAGAAGAACAGCAGCACTAAGGCAGCCCCTCAGCTTGTGCCTGCCTGCCTTTTATGTCAGCATGTCCCTCTTTCTCTTGTCCAGAATCCTCAAAGATTTCAACGCTTGTAAGTGCCAAGGCTGTGCATGCCGTGGGGAGCCCAGAGCCTCCTCCTGCAGCGAGTCCCTCCATGTCTCCAGCTGGACCGTCAGTTATGCTCCTGACCCACAGAATATCTACTGGTGAGCAGCTCTGTAGGGTTCAGTGGCCCTGCCAGTGGGAAAGGAGTGCACCCTTCCTTTCTCCCTCTCCACCTGCTCCTTCAGTAACTGAGTGAATTTTTCTTGCTGAAGCCCAGCCTGGCTAAGCTAGAGGTCTGATCTGACTGGAGGGGGAAAGCCTTGGTCTGGCACCTTGAGTGCTGTTCACCGGGCTGGGCTGTGGTGTGCATGCAAAGCCCCATACCTGGTATTCTGCCCTGTGCAGCCATCCTGATGCTCTCTTTCTCCCTCCCAGGGAACACCTCTCCATCCGGGGCTTTATATGGTGGATCCGCTGCTTTGTGATTAATGTAGTTCTCTTCATCCTTCTCTTCTTTCTCACCACTCCTGCCATCATCATCACCACTATGGACAAGTTCAATGTCACAAAGCCCGTGGAGTACCTCAATGTAAGGACTTTGGAGACAGGTGCAGGGTGGGTAACACAGGAACCACCCCAAGGCACAACATCCCCTGCAAGGCTGGGGATAGGGAGACAGATTGTCATTGTTCCCCAGATCCTGTCAGCCTGACCATGAGGGAGGTGCTGAGCCTGGACAGGGTGCAGTGACAGTCATAGTGCTGGGGCCTTGGCATCAGCAAAGGCAACTGTACCTCTGGCTGGCACAAGAGCTGGTGCACCATGTAACATGTAATTTCTTCTCTGCCTTGTTGCAGAACCCGATCATCACCCAGTTCTTCCCCACACTGCTACTGTGGTGCTTCTCTGCTCTTCTGCCCACCATTGTATACTACTCTGCCTTCTTCGAAGCACACTGGACCAGGTAAGGACAGCCAGCACCTGTTCTTGCCTTCTCAGTGAGCTGATTGGCCACTAGACACTTCTCACCGACATAAAGCTACGGGCTGGATCTTTCTGCTTGAACTTCTGTCTTCCACTCCAAGCATGGTGTTATGTTACACCTCTTGGGCACCTGGGGACTGCTGTAGACAGATGTTCTGCCAGTCTTTAGCTGCCGTTGTGCAGCTGGGTTGTCTGAGCAGAGCTTAACAGGTCTACAAGAAGAAAGCTGTGAGGAGTTGGGGCTGGTCACTATGAGAAATGCTAGTAAGAGAGGGAAGTCTTGGCTCAGGTGAGCGGGCGGGGTGTGTGCCTGTACCATGTATAAGATGTAGCAGTTCCAAGGGAAAATCATTTTAGCTGCTCTGGCTTCTGGCCACAGGGAAGGCACTTGAAGTGCAGAGCACATTCCCCACAATTTATGCAACGTAAACTTTGTTTTCTGGTCTGTGTTGCAGAGACTGGTGGGGAGGGTGTCAGCAGCTCTCAGGATTGCAGGTCAGGGAAGATGATTGCAGAGCCCGTGAGAGAAGGGAAAAGGAACAGACTTGATAACAGATTTCAAATGTGCTGGAGGGAAAGGGGATGTATTAAAGTGGGATTTAGATTAGACATTGGGAAGTGCTTACTGGTGGGAAGCCGTTGGGAGCACAGCTTGTGTGACTGGTAGGGTGAAAGGTTAACAGCCTCTCTGTCCTCAGGTCTGGAGAGAATAGGACAACCATGCACAAGTGTTACACCTTCCTCATCTTCATGGTCTTGCTGCTGCCATCGCTGGGCCTAAGCAGGTAGGAGTCATGGGAGAGGAAGGCAAGAACAGAGATGTGGAGCACAAGGAGGGTTGAGGTGCACCCCTGATTGTTTTCTTTTTACAACATCTTTCCTCACTGCACTGGTACTCTGGCCACCATCCCCTTGGAAGACTAGTTTCAATTTTTGTTGAGGGAGAGAAGGCCAGTCCATACATGACTCGGTCTCTAGGACTTCATTGACTCAGTCTGCAGACACATTGATGTATGCCATGGTGTTAAAAATAATGCAGCAAAATTTGGCATGGTGGATGAGTATGCGTGAAAAGTCTTCTCAACATCTGCTGGTGAAGGAGGTATTCTCCACCTCTGTGCTCAGTGTGCAGTCCAAATTTTGCGCAAAACTAGTGAATTCCCCCTTTAAGCCAGAACTTGAATAGGTTGCACTGCTTGGCTGGGATAGTGTGGGTACAGAAGTGCTCATCTGTTTGTGTGTATGCCTCAAATCTTCCTGCAGAGTTTATAGAATTGCCCTGTGGGAAACACTGATGCATCACCTGCCAGTCATTGGTGTGGGCTCTAGTGCTGAACAGGTGCCAAGCAGGGGAACAGTATGAGGAAGAAAGAACTGGGGAGCGAGTGGGGGACAGGGTAACTGTGCTAGTTCATTCTTTACACGCTGTGGGCTCAGGGATCTTTAAGATCCCTACCAACCTAAGTCATTTTATGATATTATTATCTACGTACCACCTAAATTCCATATTAGAGATACAGCCCTTCAGTGGTGATGTCAAGCAGCTGAGAATAGACAAACCCTCTGATAGTTGCAGAAGAATAGTCCTTCATCCCACTGGTCGACTACATATTTGCAACAGATGAAAAAAGCTTTGTTGCATGTGAACTTGCATCTTGGGCAGGTGAATGCTCTCAGAAGGTTTGCATTTTTACCACAAAACAGGCTATGCTTCCTTCTGAGGAGTCAGTCCCTCTGCTGTTACCTGTTGAGCTCTGTACTCCACCAGTGCCAGAGGGATTGGATAGTTTCATACGAAAAATCAGAATTGGGGAAAATGGAATTTGTTTCTTTTAAGGGATTTTTTTAATCTCTTGTTGGAGAGTGCCTTGTGCCTAATCAATTTCTTCTGTAGAACATCATCTGTTCTTTATGTGGATGTTATGCCCAAACAGGAGAGAGGAAAAATATTGATAGGATCAGGGTAAAGGGATAAGCACACACATTAATGGGAAGCTTTACATCCCTTTTTGAGTGTTGCATTCTTTTTTTCCAATGTCCAGTTTACATAAGTGCTGGTGACACACTCCAACAGGGAACAAAACAGTCTGTGGTCAGAACTTTAGATCCTTCTAGAGCAGCTTCTACATATTTGCCATGTGCATTTGCCTGTCACTGCTTCTTGATGGTTCATCTTTTCTTCTTGCCTTCTTCTCCCACAGCTTGGATGTATTTTTCCGCTGGTTGTTTGACAAAAAATTCCTTGCTGAAGCCGCTGTGCGATTTGAGTAAGTGGAGTTGAGCAGAAGAGCTTTGTTTGCAATGGGAGGTGGTTCTTGTTGTCATCCAAAGGTTATGGAGGCTTCCAGCTGCTGCCCTGCAAACAGGGAGCACCCTTTGCAGTCTGCTCTTGCTGCATCTCTCCAGGTGTGTGTTCCTGCCAGACAATGGGGCTTTCTTTGTCAACTACGTTATCGCCTCTGCCTTCATCGGGAATGCCATGGACCTGCTGCGCATCCCTGGTTTGCTCATGTACATGATACGCCTCTGCCTGGCCCGCTCGGCGGCCGAGCGGAGGAACGTCAAACGAGTATGTAGCGGGGCTGAGGGATGGGTTGTGGCCTGCACCCAGGGAGGGGAGTGCTGCAATGGGACCCTGATGGGGCTTGCCCAGTGCTGTGTGTAGAGCTGGGTGTGCTGCACGTGCCCACTCAGCTCTCAGGGTTCTCCTGCTCATGGCTCTCCATTTCCCCCTGCAGCACCAGGCCTACGAGTTCCAGTTTGGGGCTGCTTATGCCTGGATGATGTGTGTCTTCACTGTAGTCATGACATACAGCATCACCTGCCCCATCATTGTCCCTTTTGGTAAGCGATACCCCTCTGCCACCTTGTGCCAGAGATGGAGGGGAAGGCAAGAAGGCTGATGTGGGGGAGATAGTCCCTCTCAGTCTAGCAAAGAGGCTGATTCCCCACTCGTCTGGCTGTTTTCCCCTTCTCCCAGGCCTCATGTACATGCTCCTTAAGCATCTGGTGGACCGATACAATCTGTATTACGCTTACCTGCCTGCCAAGCTGGACAAGAAGATCCATTCAGGGGCTGTGAATCAGGTAGTGGCAGCCCCCATCCTCTGCCTCTTCTGGCTTCTCTTCTTCTCCACAGTGCGTGCAGGTGAGCACTTGGCTGGGATGCCACCCCTTAGCCTCCTACTGAGTCACTTCCCTGGCCAGGCTCTGATCCTGGCAGCCTCCAGCCACAGAGCACAGTCCTTTTGACACTGCTGCTTTGGTTTTCCTTTGCCCCAGGGTTCCTGGCCCCAACTTCCATGTTTACCTTTGTGGTCCTCGTGGTCACTATTGTGATATGCCTGTGTCATGTCTGCTTTGGGCACTTCAAATACCTCAGCGCTCACAACTACAAGGTGAGGCAGAATGGTTGGGTGTGGGACCCTTCTTCTTGGTAGAAACAAAACAGCACGGGCTCTGGACCTGCTCTTTGGCAGAGCTCTGACTTCACAGAGGGGATAGTCCAGAGGCTGTCTCTGCTGCCTGTATACTGCTCCTGAGGTGGGACAAACAAGTATGTTGCCCTGGCAGTCTCAATTTCTCCTTTTCTCTCCAGATTGACCACACAGAAGTGGATGCCATGGACAACAGGCAGAATGGGAGACCTGCCACCAATCTGCCGGCTCCTAAATCTGCTGTGAGTCTATCCCCACCTCTGTGCCCTGGCACACTCCTTACCTGAGTTTGGAAAGGGGGGAGGTAACTCCCAGTCTGAGTACCTCACTCCTCACTTCTGATTTTTCTGAGTCAGCACCTGGATCTTCCCAGTGAGGGTGGGAGGCAACTGTTGGGCACTGCGCCCCTCACCTGCTCTGGGTGATGAAGTGTAACCCCCACACACACACCTCTATCCCGCTGCTCCTCAGATGCTGTGCATTTACTTTCCGTCTCTCTTTCGGCTGGGACGGTGAATCCAGCTGGGTCAGTCTCCCTTCTCATTCTGTATCTTTGCACGCTTGCACGCCAGCAGAAGCTGTCACCCACCAGGCTTGTCATAGTGCCAACACAAAGGGGTCTCTGTGGACATTGCCCTGAAGGCCATGGAAGGGCTTTGGGGAATCTTCTCTCCCCGTCCAGTGTTCTGAGACCCCCAGAGTTGGTTTTCGGAACTTCACCTTGGCTCAACTGGCTCACTCCAACTGCTTCCTTCCACAAGGTTTTTGTAGTGGGGATCTGTGCAGGGCTGCAGAGATGGGGTAAAGCAGAGCTTCCTGCTTCCTCGGCAGAGTAGGGCTGGGGTGTGCACATGTAATCCAGGCTCCTTCCTAGTCTCCAGACACCTAAGAGCAGCAACATTTAGCCAAAAGGAGAATCCCTATAAAAAGCAGGCAGACCCTCAAAGACATATCTACTAGCAAAAAAGGGAGTGCAGTCTTCCAGGTCACATGGGCTCCAAAGAGCCTGAGAAGCCACATTTTTTCCCAGTCCAGGTGCCTTGTCCCAGAATGCTGGGGTTTGAAACACATCCAGTGTTTCAGGGTCAAGCCCCACTCTTAAGCCTTTCCTGGTATATTCCATGGAGTCTGGACACTTCCTTGCCCTCCCAGCATATCCCCATGCTCAGCCTCATGCCTGGTGCTTAGTGTGTGGTGCTCTGCTTCCTGGAGAAGTTCCTTAGACTCACATGTGTTTCTGCTCTCTCCCTGCCCCTTGCCTGCCCCATACCTGGTTGTGACAGAAGTACATCGCCCAAGTGCTTCAGGACTCCTCGCCGGAGGGAGAAGCAACAGAGTCGGAGGAGCAGGGATCGCAGGATGAGGAGCTCATCAACGCAGATGGCATGAATGACACAGATTTCCAGTCGTGTGAGGACAGCCTGATAGAGAATGAGATCCACCAGTAGGGACCTCAAAGGGCGGGAGGGGAAGGAGGCCCAGGAGCAGGGCAGGCTGTGCGCACAGAGACCTGGGAAGAGGCATCTGAGGGTGCTGGTTACTGCCCTCGCCCTCCCGCCGCCCAGGGCCACTGCCTTCAGTGAGGGCAGGGACCCTGCTGCAAGCTCTCCATGTCCCTGCCCCTCCACTCCTGCGCCAGCCCAGCTGCTCGGCAGGCATGCTCTTTACTAGCTACCTTCTTCAATGCATCCCTGGACCCCAGACTCCCAGAGGCTGGGGAGGAAGGGGGACCGTCATCCCCGCAGTGCTGCCCTGGACCTGCAGGGAGGAGGAGAGCTGGGTGCTTTGTGGAAGGGGCATAAGGGGAACATTTGGGGTCTTCTGAGCAGGCAACTGGATCCCCCATCTTGCTGGTGAGAAACACTAATAATTTATTAGATTTTCAGGAAGGTGATAAATGAAACACTTCAGTCAGTCAATTGGAAACCCCACCCCGGGTGCGGTTGGCTTTTGTTGCACCTTCTCCCTGTGCGTGCCCTTTCTCGACTGCTTCCAGCATCCAGTTGGTGCAGCATCCCAGGAGCTGGTCCAGGCCCAGGGGTGGTGACAGGCTTCCCCCTCACCGCAGGGATGGTGATGGTGACAGCCTGGCTTCATGGTCAAGGGTGGCATCACGCCAGGGAAGGGGCATTGGGTTGGCATGAGCTAGACAAGCCCTCGCAGGGTGAGGGGTGCTGAGAGCATTTCTTACGAGCAGGAGGAGGCGCAGGCAGCCTCTCCCCCAGCTCCTGTTCCCTCGTCCCCCAGGGCAGGGGTTTGCAGCATCATTTAAAGTGGCATTTTTCTTTGCACATTTTACTCCCCTTTCAAACAAATCAACCTGACCCCTATGTGGTACTGCAGTCCCCCTTTTGCTGCCCTGTATCTGCACAGCAGGGTCAGGCTTGAGGATGGGGGCTGTTTGGGGGTCTCCTGGGTGCTAGGGAGAGGGGAGAAAGGGTCTCAGGCTATAGGCCCTCAACACTCTGCAAGATCAGCACTGCCTGGTTGCAATGAGGCCCCATGGACTTCCTTCCCTGAGCTGCTGCAGGATCTTTCCCCAGCTGGTGGTCAGAGAGGGAGGGAGCCCTGGGAGAGCAGCCCTTATGAGCTGTCTCCAACCAAGACCACTGTCTTCAGGAGCACAAAAGCCTCTTGGGGTTATGCTGACTTTCTTCACCTGTCCTGACTGGTGTAGGCTCCCCTGCCACCACCCAGCCTGAGAGGGGGGTTGTTCCTCTCCTACCTCTTGCCCTTGCCCCCTCCCTGTTGATATCTTGTCCCAGAGGCAGGCAGGGAACAGGATGGGTGGGAGAGGTGGACTGGAGCCCCTGGCACATGGAAGAAGGACTGACCTTGTTTAAAGACACTTCATGAGATGGTTTCTGGTCAGTATCAGTTGCCCTCAATTGCTTCCCCCCTCCTCTTGTGTAAAATGTAAAGGAAAATTATAAATCTCTCTGCTATTTAGCTATATTTATTTCCCTCGAACCTTGCCACCATCCTGTTTGGTGCTCATTGCGGACACTATCACCTTCCCTTTGCCTGTTACCTGTGGGTGCTGCACCAGCTCCCTGGGGCTGTGCCCTCCAGGGCCTGAGGGGCTGGGTGAAAGGGGACAGTCATTTACCTTTTCAATCACCCGTGCTGGCCCTGAAGCTTCAAGCACTTTAATCGACCAGATTAAGTGAAGTGTCAGCCCTGCCCACCTCAGCTGCCAGGAATGGTGGTTGCATCTTACAGCTTTTCTCCCCTGTGCCTCCCACTAGAGGAAAGGAGCCAGACCCACAGAGAGCAGGTGGGAGGGGCTGCTCCAGGGAGGACATAGCTGCCTTTCCTGTACCAGACCTCTCTAGGAATCCCAGGCCCAGAGAAAAGGATGGAGGGAACAGAAGAGATGTGGGTCCTCAGTGCATGAGAAGGGCAGGCCCTACCAGCTTCCAGGAGGGAAGCTGGGGCTGGAGCACATATGGGTGTGAAGGGGCATGGTGAGAGTCACCTGTCCCCTCCAGGCAGTGGCCAGGAATGAAATGAGCATGTGAGCTGAGAGTTCCCGGTCCACTCACAGGCTGGGGCAAGGGGGATGTTGATCCTGCTTACCTATTCTTGCACCCACCTCCTGCCCTTGCTCCTGGTCCAGCAGGGGAGCTGGGATGCTATGGTCTCTGTAGGTATGGCCATGCTCTGGGGCTGCTTCCGCAGCTGGCAGGGCCCTGCCCACAGAGAACTGTGTGTTCTGAGTGGCACTGTCTGTGTAGAGATGTGTATAATACCCTGTATATATTTGTGTACAAAAGAAAAAAGGAAAAAAAGGAGCTATTCTTTGTGCAGTCTTTTCTTTGTGGAGTGGGTTGGGGGCTGGGACCTGGGAGGAGAGGACCCTAGTGGCTGCAGGAGCATGCGTGGTGCAAAAGGAGGAGGGGGGACTAGTGTGAGCATAAGCCCTGCCCTGCTGCCAAGAACACAGCCATGGCTCACAGGCTCTCGCAGCATGAATGGCTGTCCCTCTCGCTTGCAGAGGCATCAGAGACACTGCTGCTGAAAGCAGGTAGAGAGGGACCTGTGTGCACTAAGGCTGGGATGGAAGAGGGTTTGGGAATGATGTGGTGGGGAAGTTTCTCTGGTAGCCTGTCTCTACACGTACTGTTCCAGTAGTAAGTTACATAGCCACTCCTGCCCTATCCATTCAAAACTGGACAGCTGGTCTGGGTGAACAGCTAAAGCTTTGGGGAAAGTATGAGAGGTGCTAGACCCCTGGAGCACCAAAGAGCACTTTCCCAAAACATGATGCTGCTCCTGTGTCAGCCGTCCCCTGAGTGCTGGAGCAGGTGCCAAGCAGCCAGCCCCAGGCTGCTCCCTTGCTGCTCTCTGTGCAGGCTCGATCTGGC